>NC_141688.1:98209212-99501278 GCF_964263255.1 Lissotriton vulgaris | reverse complement strand
TTCATCCGCTTTTGATCTAGTGAATAGATCCAAACTCTGGACAATCCTATTAAATAACGGGTTAGACGATACTCTTGTCAGGTTCCTTGCCTATCTCCATACTGACCTGAAAGCAAGGGTCAGAATAGGGATGGGAGGTGAAGTTTCAGGAGCTATTGATATAGGAAGGGGGGTGAGACAGGGGTGCGTTTTAGCACCCCTGTTGTTCATTATTTACATTAATGGTTTATCCAACTGCCTGAAAAAAGTCACTACTGACGTTCCGACAATTTTAGGGAAACCCTTACCAGTGCTTTTATACGCAGATGATGCGGTGCTTATGGCCCGTACACCAAATGCCCTTCGTTTACTTGTTCATAGCTTTGTTCATTTTATGGAGGGACTAGTTCTGCGGGTTAATTTTAAAAAATCCTTTATTATGTCCTGTGGCTACGGGAAAAGGAAGCTCAATACTATACAGATAGGTACAGATAAACTCGAATCTGTCCCCACATTTCCTTATTTAGGACTGGTTTTCGCTGCGAGCGGCTCGTGGAGTGGGCATTTGTCCCATGCCACGAGCAAGTTCTCGAAAGCCACCAATTCTGTTTTGAGCCTGCCCCGCCCGAAGTAAATTGGTGCTACTAAAGCTATTTTAAACATTTTTAGATTACGGTGCTTACCTGTTGCCTGATATGGAGCTGAGGTCTGGGGGTTGGGAAGCAGCCATGTATTTAATGGGAAGAAAGTTGTTTTTGTAGGAAAATATTGGGCGCTCCAATCTCATCCTCTGATTATATTTGGCACAACGAATTAAACCTTCCATACGTAAGCGATTTTATCAGAGCCAGACCAGCACATTTCTGGATCAGAGATTGGAGGAACAATGCTGCCATCCTCACACAAAATATTATAAAAGACTGTTTAAACTGTGATCATGGGATGGCGATTCCATGGCTTTCAGGAGTTTTTAAAACACTGAGCGCAGTGGATAGAGGCAATTTATTTACAGATCCTACTATGATTGAATCTAAGGATAATGTTGAGGTTAAAAATGCAGTGTACGCACTTTATAATACTGAACAGATGGGAAGAGAATCTTCAAAATCAATTGTCGCAAAATATCTGGGGAATGAACTGTGTAGACAACCACTCCCGCCCTATCTCTCCCTACCTATGACTAGCTGGGAGAGATCACTTCTGTTTCGCTTAAGAGCGGGTTCAATGAAATTTCTGTTGTCTTTCCCATTGGGTTACCGACACAGCATTGATTATAGTCCGTGCCCCTGCGATGGTGTCAGTTCACAGGATGATTTGCACTTCCTATTCTTTTGTAAATTTTATCTTAGATATATCGAATGGTTTTTAACTCCCTATTTTAAGAAACATAGACCACTTTGACTTAATGAGTCTTATAGAATGTTCTGATGAACTAATTTTCCGCACTAGCACTTTTCTGAGATTGATAACACGAGTGCGCAAAATGATGGAAAATCCCTGAAATTAGTCTTAATAGAGTTGAACTGTATTATATCCTAAATTATGACATTTTTAATTATAACATTTTTGTAACAATGTAAAATGTAAATGAATTGTTGTTCTTTTTAACTGCGGTACTTTTATGAATTGTATGAAATTCGAATAAAGGTCTTTTGAACTTGAACTTGAAATATTGCATAGTAATATTGCATATGGCGTTTTTCGGTGTCGACGACGTTTCGATGCCACCACTAGATACTGGGAATCATCCTCAGGACAACATAATATTTCATTGTTGTCTTTATGAATTTACAATTGCACTATGCCTAAATCACATTACTGTACAATTACATGACACAGGGGAAAAATTGAGAAAGAAACAAGAAGGAACATGAATTGGTAAACATGAATACTGTTAGGCATGTAAAAATGTGACTGTTGTGAGTTTAAAATCGGCGAGATGTGTGGAACAACGAGTGGGGGAGGAAGGTTTGGCATGACTGAGTGCCATTTGTGCCTGGTCAAAGAGGTGAGACCACTCTTTGCCGATCAATCTATACAGAATACACTGTGATAAAGTGAAAGGGAGGACGGCGCAGTGATTGGTATTGTACGACTGCTGAGAGACCACATCTGGGTTGGTCATGCATTAATTTAAATGCGGATGTAATCTAGTGTCGTGACGTGAACACTTATGCGTAAGGCGCAGCAGTCAGTGTGTTTAAACAATGACAGGACCACAATCATAGGGTTCATGCATTAGATTGTGTGAGCATGAAGGTGGTAATGAAATGAAAAAGTGGATAAAAATGGCACAGTGATTGGTAGGAAACATTCGATAAAGCATGTTTCAAGAACAGAAAGCTGATGATGGGACCATTGTTTTCTATAACATGATACTGCCCAAGGTCCCTATACTATACCTTTTGGGTTTCCTTGTTTTTTGTAACAACATCTAGTCTCTCCATAGCCACCCTTTCACATGCATTTCATTTGTTTTAAAGCACTGGTTGGGGTTGGCTTTACTAATAGGAATGCATTTCTATCCAAACAAACTCTTTTCAGCAACATTATGAATAGATAATAAAAGACTGGGGAAAAAACATAACATCCTAACATCTACTATGCAGTTTGCATGCAGCTCTTCGATGACAGTTCATAAGTCAATTTGCTATATTAGTATTGTAACTTATAAACTGCAAGTAACAAAAGGATCTCTGTGACAAATGCAGTAACCCACTGAGATATCCACATAAAATGCAGTTTTGAGATCTGCATAACAGACGGTCTTTGTCTGCTACTTTAAGATGAACTGCACTAGACGAAACCCCATCTCTCTACAGCAGGAATCTTGACATTTGTATTGTTGCCTTAAATACAGCAGGTGCTTGCAAACCCATAAGTTACTTCTAAACACAGCAGCTCTAAGGGCAGCACCAGGTATAGCTTCACCGATCGCACCACCCTAAAGCTGGCCTGACTACAGTAAGACTACTTTATGTACTACAAAATGACGTTTTTTGATTGGATTCAATAAATCAGTCACCTAATTAACTCATGGAGTCAATTCGAGACCCCTCCAATAAATGATTTATCAGCTGCACCAGAGACTACAAAATTATCAGTACACTTACAACTTAATTGGGAGTTCACTGACAATTGTAAAATAAAGTGCATTCTTTGCACCTGTTTTACAATCATGGTTGTAGGAATTTTTCTCTTTCTGAATGGTCACATTGGATATTTTTGCCTTTTTGACGAGCCCTGTTTTAACTGGTTAAAGAACTCTGTGTACTTTACCCCTGATAACCGGTAGCAAAGTGCCTAGGATCCCCTTCTTAACATGGTGAAATTGGCATGGGTAATAGTGTAAACATTTGTTAGAAATGTGATTTTTGGTAGGCCAGGGCATGTGCCAAAGCCAGGCAGACCCACCACTCTAGTCAGGATAAGGGAGTTACTCTCCTAAAATACCCCCTGCTCACCCCCTTGGTAGCTTGGCACGAGCAGTCAGGCTTATCTTGGAGGCAGTGTGTAAAGCATTTGTCCCTAACCAACAGTAATACATTGTAGGCACTACAAATCTACATCAAACCAGTTTATGAAAATATCCAATATTTAATATACTTAAGACAAGCCCAAAAACGATGAATATCCACAATACAGTACTTAAAAATCTTCGGTTATCAAAATATGCTTGAAAAACAGTTCTTTGATGTTGATAGCTCCGTCCGGGGCTATCACGGCATTGTGAGCAAACAAATCCAAACAGTTCTGGCTGACCACAGTGTGCCGGCCCAGCTACGCTGTCAGGAAGACACACAAACAGTACATTTTAGTAATGAAGGGCGTCTGCGACCTCTCGTTGAGCTTCCAAATGCACGGCGTCTGCAAGCGTCAGCTCTGGAGGTCGGTACATGAGTCATCGGGGCCCTCGAAGTCACACACGTTGCAGATCGAACTCCTCTCTGTTGAAGTCAGGAGTGCTGGCGTTGGCAGGCGTCGGTGCTGCAGTGAAAAGTGCAGCGGTGCAGCGTGCAGTGCCCTCAGGTCGCAGTGTGAGCAGCAGCTCGGTGACAGTGTCAGATGGCGTCGTCGGTGAGACCAAGGTAGCGGTGTGAAGTGAATGCGGTGCTCGTCACGGTGCTGGCAGGTCGTGGTTGCAGCAGTGCTGTTGTCATTTCGGAAGCGCTCTCATCGGCTGACGAACTGGAGTCGATGGTGCCAGAGTCAGTAGGCCAAGGCTGCGGTGTAGGATGAGAGTGGTGCGTTATGAAACTTTATAAACGGTGCCCTCAAACCACAGTGCAAGCAGCAACATCGATTTTGGCATGGGGTAGCGTCATAGCGGAAACCAAGGCGTCGTCATGAAGCAAAGCGGTGCAGAGTGCGGGGCTCATGGGTCGCGGTGCGAGCAGCAGCTCGGTGGTGGCATCAGCAGGCGTCGTCGTTGAGTCCAGGGTTGCGGTGCGGCATTGTGGCGGTGCCCTCAACAATGCCTTCAGGACACAGGCTTGGCAGCGGCGTCATAGACGGTGTTGGGTTACTTTTCTTCTGTTGCAGCACACAACACATAGTTCCCAGGGCTGAGGGCAGAAGAGCTTGAAGTCTTTGCTGTTCCTGAGACTTCTTGAACAGGGGGCAAGCTCTACTTCAAGCCCTTGAAGAAACTCACAAAACTAGATTGCAGACAGTCCAGTCCAGTCCTTTCACTGCCGATGCCAGAAGCAGCAAGGCAGACAAACAGAGCAAAGCACACAGCAATGTGGTAGTTCCTCCTCACAGCTTCTCCAGCTCTTCTTCTTAGCAGTCTTCTTGGTCCAAAAGAGTTCTAGAAGTCAGGGGTCTGGGCCCCAATATTTATATCCCAAAATCCTGTGATCTTTTAGGCAGAGAGTGTCTGTGCCCAGCCAGAACCTGCCTTCTCTAGTCTGACGTCCTGGCAAGAGGTGGAGATGGCATGGTCAGAGGCAGACCAGGCCCTTTGAGGTGCAAGAAAATCTCCTCCCCCTTCCCCAATTGCAGTCCAGGTCTATTCAGCCTTTTCCTGACCCACCTAGACTATCTGGAGCCATTCCTGCACCCCATCCTTCTCTCATCCAAACCCCAGACAGGCAATCCATATTCCAGCAAAGGCACAAAGCGTGACTGAGCAAGAAAATACCTACTTTCTAAAAGTGGTATTTTCAAAAACAGATTGTAAAAATCACCTTCACTAAAAGATGCATCTTTAGATTCTGAGTTCAGGCATACTTAACTTTTTTTTCCTACCTAATTCCCCGGGCCAGTTATGTTTATAAGAGGTTATAAATAAACTCCCCATTCTGTCCTATGGGGAACAGGTAGCCTTGCAATAGCGAAAAACGAAATTGGCTGTAATTCACTATAAGGACATGCCACACACACCAGGGAATGTCCTACCTTTCACTTACACTGCACCGGGCTCACATGGGTATCTTGGGCCGACCTTAGGTGCGGCTGATATGTAAGAAAAAGGAAGGTGAGGGACTGGCAAGTGTATGCACTGGCCAAGTCGACGTGGCAGTTACAAACTGCGCAGAGACTCCGAAAAGGCGGGGCTGAGTTACCTTTTCAGGGCTACCCACGTGGGTGGCACAATCAGTGCTGCAGGCCCGCTAGTAGCATTTCATCCACAAGCCCTGGTACACTCAGCGCACTTTACTAGGGACTAACAAGTAAATCAAATATCCAATCATGAAAACACCAAGCCATAACACAATTTACCACAGGAGTACTTGCACGAACAAGTGTGCAGAAACACTACACCAGCAAAAACAGAGTAAAAACCGGGAGGTCAGGAATTAAAAACTCGGGGACATACACCAAAAGATGCCAAGTCAAACAACATTACTTCTGTTCTTCTGTCTGTAGCCTGGCTGTGCAGTTTTAAAACTGCAAATTTGACAAGTCAAAATAACCCTTTTCCTTTTGACAGGCCTAAACATTCCTTTTAACTATTATGAAGTCACTCCTAAGTAGGCCTTACTGTGCTTAAGGCAAGGTGCAAGATACTTAAAAGTAATGTACAAGTTTGATGTTAAACAGGTCCTAACAGTGAAATGAATCCAAAATAATCTATTTTCACTGGAACGGGGTTGGCTATTTCATAGGAAAACATTGAGATACAGTTTTAATAGAATAATGCTTCAACTAGGAAACAACTATAACATTAATTCTTAAGCTTTTTGAAATATTTATTACAAGACCAATTAACTGAAGAAGTTGGATTTGTATTAAATATTTTGGAAAGGATATTTTTACAAAGTTACCTTTTTCCTGCCGAAAGTCTGATTTTGGGAAAATGGCAGATATTCGCTCCCTTGTCATAATTGTTTGGTTCAAATTTCTATCTCTTGGAATGTACACATTATCCCAGCAGAGCTCTTGGGAAGGTGTGCGTTTTGCACCTTCATAGTGGCATTAACATGTGTAAGCATTAGTGTATTCGTAACTGTAGCAAGTTTATCAATTGGGTAACTCTTAAAAATAGGAGCTTTTGCGTAAAAAAAATGAATATCATGGAGAACCACGCATCCATAGACAAACACCTATTTCACATTCGGAAAACGGATGGCCCTTCCCTTGTTATAAGTAAATGTAACATTTCCAAGTTGTGTAACTAACTGTAAAAAGATTGTTTTCTCAGTCCTCTGGATCAGTGTGTTGTTCAAACAAGGCCACCTCCTGATCTAACCAAACCCAGAATGCTGTTATAGCCTTGGGTTAAGGAAGGATCAAGCGAGGGCAAAGAAAAAGGCGGGAAGGAAGGGAACAGCAGGGAGGGAGATCTGATAGACAAACGACAATATCGTTGGTACCAATTTCTATATATCATATAATAGAAATATACGAGAACCACAAGTTGTACCCTCTACCTGTAACGGAAATTAAAGCAACTGCACTGTAAGGTATACTGCTCTTCAATAACATCAGAGCCCAGGGAGAATACGAGTGAGGCTAGGTCCCCCTGTAACACACAAAGAATATCAGCCCTTACACACTATTATATAATACTCTAATAATATAACGGAATACTTGTGTGATTGTACATACCACAAATGGAAGGAACTAGATGCGAAAAGGTTAAGTCTTGTGCAGTGTCTTAGAAGCCCCGTGTTTCAGCAGCACACGATGCACTTAATGAAAAGAATGAATGGGTTACATCACCCGTGAAAAATAAACAAGGTAGCAGTACCTGTACCTCCCTCCAAAGAATATGTTTATCCTTGTATCGATGTTGGTACTTGAACTGTAATTATCAAGGATCATCTGTAAGAGTCACAAGTCGCAGGCTCCTATGACAGGGATCTGTTTTACCAAGCCCGGTAAGAACCACGGGGGAAAGTGACGAGATTTCGTCTTCTGCACGAGCCTAGAAAAAAGAGGCTCTTCCAACGGAGGGCAACGTTGCAATAAGAGGTCTCTGAGTCAAATCGTCCCCCGCAATGAGTCGTGTGAAAGATGACTCTTCCAACAGAGGGCAAACTGGACTCTCAACGAGCACCTCACTTGTCAGGGTATTAATGTTCCTCTGCATGAGCCGAGGCAAGAAGGCTCGCCCACGGAGGAACAGTACGCGGCACAAACCGGCCGGTGGAAATGCCACTTCCAAAACAGCCGTGTGACAAGCACACGGAATTCCAAGTAACTCCTGAGGTTTTTTCTATGAACAAACAAACAGCAACTCCACACGGAAGGCGCCGTTACAATATGGACAGATCCAGGATATCCGACGAGGTAAACAAGAAGTTTCCTCCTATATAGTACCGCCCATCTGATGCGCTAGGCATTCTGAGACGTGTAGTTCGTTCTATCACTGCAGTGACACGCAGATCAAGTCCGCGCGTCCGAGGCGCTCATGGGATCGTGACACTTTTACTGATATTCTTACCCTGAAACACTAATAAACTGACCCTACAATTCTAAGTAATGCTGTATTTATATAAATTAAAGAGAACAAAGTCCAAGCCACTATTCTGAATTTGAATTTACATATTTTGTTTTCTGAAAGTTATTCACATGTCTGATCCAGGATTAATTAATGTCCCTAAGAAGAATCATGTGTAATAAAAATAGATGTATCATATTTTCAAACATCCATTTAAGCATTTAGGTAAAACCTTATTTCATTGTCTACACAGATGGGGGCCTATTCACAAAGATAAATGTACACTTACATTTATTTATTCTGTAAATCTACTCCTGCTATTAGGTGTAAATCTACACTTTTGTGCTACTCATCATTTCTAAGTTTACATTTACGTGAATATTTGCATGTCTCCACTCCTTTACAATTTTTACTTTTTCACATATATGTGGAGCTCTCAGCCACCATGGTAGATATCTCTCTTTGAGAAAGCATAAGGAAAATATAAACAGTTTAATATTTGTTGTTAATCACAAATATTTTGATACAAAATATATTTGCAAAATAATTAAAAATAATAATTTTTAACCTAAAACTAATAAGTTAAAATATTTGAGCACACTAAATCTTCAAACTAATTATATGTTAAAAAAGTTAAACAATTTAAATATAGTAAGTATCAATATTTAAACATAATAAACACACACTCATTACCAAGTATATTTTTAATTAATATTTAGCATATCTATTTAAAAGTGAATGTTTATTTAATAGAAATTATTTTTAATTTTTAAATACAAGTTTAAAAACGTAATTAAATATTTTTGTAATAAAAATATATTAACTAATACATTTTAAAATAAAAGATTTGATTTGCATTGTTTTGGATAGTTTTGCACAGTAAAAATATATATAAATCAAATTTTGAAGTCAAAATATTTTATTTATTTTAACATTAATTCCTAGGGTGTGCTGTTTTAATTCCCTGCCTTCTTATTTTATATAGTGTGTTGCAATAAAAGGGTGTGGCCAAATGTGACAATAAACTTACTCCTAGGCTAGAGTGAAGAACATTGGCATTACATTTATGTGACCCGTAGGGCTGTAGCAACTTTAGAAGAATAGTTTGTGAATTGTAATGTTCTTCCTCTTTTGTGAGTGTTTTTTGTGTTAGCAAGTCCCTCTCTAAACCCCTCCGTAATTTTCTCTAAACGCTTTCCATTTTTTATTAATTATTGCCCATTTTTCTCGCAGTCCCCTGGTGTCTCACATTTTTACAAATAAATCTTATTCTTATATACGTGCAGAGATCCCCTTTGCATTGGTGGAGTAAAAGATAGGACAGACGAAAATTTTCATACATAGGTGTGAATAGCATATTGTAGTATGTGAGTCGTACTAGTTTAGAATGACTTAACCTACTAGAAACTGCAGTTAGAAAATAGATCTCATGTTTCTTATTCCGCATAGCCCAGTACCGCCTTGATTTTTTGTATATACAAATAGTATTTTTTTTACCAGACTCATGTGCAAGTGTTGACCTGTTTCGGCCTTGAGTAGAATTCTAGGCCTACTTTTGAGATTATACTATATAGTGTAGTTCCTATTTTCCCAATAGGCTCTGCACATTGGAATAACATAAACAGCAGTGTAGACATAGGACTGAGGTCATCTAGGTCTCTACTGACTATGTTAAACTTAATTTTAGATTTGCACCAGCTAGCTCAGAGGTCACTGGAAACTTTCTTGAATGAATAGGGAGGGACAAGCTCCCTTGGCTCAGACAAGAAGGGATTCAGTTTCCGACAACCGCATAAGCCTTACAACTTTGCTCCCTCAGAATAAGAGTATATCTCTAGAGTCGTGTGAAAACAATAGACAACTATTTCACTCAGTCAGCCGTGCATACTTAGTTTCACCAGAATGCAGAGAAAAAGAGAGACGGGTGTTTTCAATAAAAAGGTGTTATTTATTGAGCAGTCTTCCTTCTCATGCAAGAGAAATGAATTGCCACAATTGCAATACTTAAAGTAAAGTAAAGTGCGTACAGTAAAAGTAGTATTATGAAATAATACTGTAAAAGCATTGATACGGTTTCTTAGCCATATGATACTTTAAAATGGATAAAATATATACATACATAAATACATTGACTAACGTACTCAACTGGTGCTTCTAACTAAGCCTACCCCGGTGTACCTGACCTAAGCCTAATACGTGGGAACGGATGAGTAAGTATCAGTTTTAAGTTAAGTTGGTTAAGATAATTTTGCCAAGAATCTGCATCAAGAATTCTCTTAAGGGTTTAGTCAGCTCTGTACCTTGGTAATAGAATGTGGGAGGTCTGGTATCTCTTTCCTCAGGACTCGATATTCCAGCAACCCGCACGGGTAGGCTGGAAACACGGAGCTGGATTTTCTTGGCTGGAGAAAAAGACAGCGTCTCTCTCAGTCCGTCAAACAGGAGGGGCATCTTCCGTGGGCACTCGCATCAGCTGGGCTCTTTGGCAAGTAGATGGCCGCTCTGCTCCAAACCACCGTGTGTTTGCTTAAAGCAACTGTTGGTATTTTATACCTGAAAGGTGCTGGGTTTGACGTAAGGTTGGACATAAGACGTCACCAAGAACTAACAGTTCTTGCAGGACTTCAGGAGTTCTTGTTCAAATCAAAACAAAAGCAGGGGGGTTTTCCCGGGCTGCTGGAGGCTTGGTTTGTTTAAAGAACGCGTCGTGCTTTTTAGGAGTCAATGGGAGTAGCCGTGCTGTGCTTTGGATTGCATGGGCTATTACTGAATATGAATCTGATTCTTATGCCTTCGTCAGGATATTATTGATTATAACCCCACAAGGGCATAAATCGGGAATATCGAACTAGGGTCCTAGATATGAACACGACACCCACTCCACGGATTGATGTCCATCATTACTAAAAACTAAGCAATAGTAAACATTCAATGATGCATGTGTTTTTTCCGACCCACCCCAAAATACATATTTCGCATTTGAAATGGTATAAGGTAAATACACGAAAAATGAGAATTTGTACTGTACGCTTTTCAAGCAGTGTCATCATTCAGATAAATGCATATATATATCAGCTGAATGAATTGCGAAAATTACACATGAAATGGCTCTAAATACAGAAAAGAAGGTCGAGACCATTTCATCACATATTTATACAAATTGCTGTACATGTGCTAGAGGCTGAGGTAAAATATTGTCTCTAGTATCCTAAAATAGAAGCTCTGTTCTCTAAGAATAGTTCTACTTTAAGCAGAGTACCATGTGCCTAAAAAAAGGTAAATATTTTAAAAATATGGGCAAAAATAATTTCGCTTTCAGGGGAAAAGTTCCAAATATTTTCTGTAGCTTTGTTTATCAAAAACTGAAGGCCGAATTCAGAGTTCAGGGAACGCTGTGTGCTCATTGTTTTTATTTAAGAGTTATTCTTGTTGATTGGAGAGAACATTATTTCAGACAGACCCGCAAAAAATTGGTCTACCACATCAGGTGAAAGTTCGACCAAGTTCGAAAATACTGCAACTGTGCAGTTTTCTGCATGATTGCTATCATCGATGGTTGGATCAGCAATGCTCACAGAAGGCTGTACCTGTTTGGTGCTGCTTTCCTCTCGTACTTCACCGCCACCATTATGAAATCACGCAAGTCAGCACCGTCTTTAAGTAAAGTCAAGTGTTGATTAATTTCAGCCAGTGTGGATTTCTGTAGCCACTCAAGGCATAGTTTCCCTACACTGTATGTTGTAACTATCCCTGGATGTTGTCTCCGGGAATTTCTAGGGTCTGGTCTGGTCATTTTGAACCCCTGTGTTTTGTTCAGGAATCTATCTTGACAGTTACTTGTGTCTGTTGGCCAGATCAACCAATTGTTCCAATCAGTATGTGTTCTGTTTTGGTATAAAATATTAGAAACGTCTATCTCCACATCAGTAGTGCTGTCACTATCAGGCATGGGTTTCGGAATAGACGTTGTAGTCAAGTCTTTTATCTTAGCTAGGCCAAGACAAGTAGTTTGTTGAATTGTGTCATTCAAGAATATCATTTGTTCTGGGATCATGCAGGCCCTAAACAGTGCTTCTAGGCCTTGTACTTGCCAATCTTTGGAACCCCAGATTGTTTTTGCTTCAATGGTGTTTTTCCAAAATTCGAAACCTAATGTAGACATCTTGTCATAAAATCTTTCTGAATAAATCAATGTAGTATTTGTCAACATTGTTTTCAGTCCTGTTCTATTTGACACTTTAAAATAAAACGTTCTTGGATCACTGTTATTAAACCCTTAGAAGTATTGGAATTTCTCAAATTTTTTTTTTGAACTGCCTTTTGGTGGAGTTGGACAGTGTTCCCACTGGTTAAAAGATAAAAATTTCTAGGCTGAGCACTTTTATGCAAATAGTGATTACCATAGTGGTTGTAGCATTATAGCTCTTCATAATTGGATGAACCCTGCAAGTAATCTTGTTCTGTAAATTTGGCTGACATTACTAAATCTGACATCATATTATTAATGTTTTCAAAGTCCCAGTCGTCAGAGAAGGTACTAGGTGTCACAAAATCACTTAATGAAATCTTGAGCTGGTGAGGATACTTCAAGAGCTCGACTGGGCCCAAAATGTCATAATCAGTTCCGTCCCATGCTACCCCACCGGGTATTGGAATGGCTGTGATGTTCACTGATGACAGTTCTCTTTTCTCGATGTGAGAGGATGTGTGTGGCTTTAGGACCAAGTTGATGTTCTGACTTGCTGTGTCCGTTGTACTATATTTCCCCTCAATGAATTTTCCCAAACATAGAACCATGATGAGCCAAAGCAGGAGAAAAAGTACACCTAACACAATCCAAAATTCAATCCATGGTGAAATTAGATATGTCTCTTTTAGTTGGTGGAAAAGTTCAATTACTTTGTTTTTAAAACTTTTTGTTAGAAGCGCTTCTTCATGTTCACTTGGGTCTTCAGAGAAGTTGTCGAAGTTGATGAAGTAGACTGATGCAGTTCTGTCAATTGTTGGAACTGCTTCCGGATTTTCATTTGCTTTTGCATTTTTCTTTGTTTCATTAGAATAGTCTGAGGCTACATCATTGTAGATTGGTGTTTCTTGACAAACTGTTATTATTTGGGTTTCAAGAGGCACAAGTTCCATGGCATTATTGCATAGTCCTTTTTTTTTATTCATTGCAAATTTCTCCAATTTGATTAGTCTCTCAGCATGAGCCTCTTGGATTGTAGCAAACTTCGGTATTCTGCTATTTCTTGGGAGTCCACTGGGCCTACTTTTTATTATTGGCCACATGATTGTGGTTTTACCAGGTCGATGAATACAACTCGGTTCTCCTTTTTACCAGCAAGGGGCGGTAGTACTACTGATCTTGTTCTGTTGATAGCTAAGACAGGTACTGCTTTTCTGTACGAAGGCCCAAATTCCTTCTCTACCGCGATCTTTTCTCTGACCAGATCCCAAATCTTTGAAATCCAGACAGGTCTTGCTGGGACAGGTGGTTTTTCTTCAGTGGATGTCGACTGTTGTTTTAACTTTATGTTGCTCAGGTTTTTCCTTTTTTCATTTAAATCCTTTAAAACAGCCAAACGATCTTTGATATCAAAAGTTTTTTCTTCTACCACTGAAGGTCCTGAATATGCATTCTAGTTCCGAACAATAGTTCGTATGGAGTGAGACCTTTTAGAGAGTTTCTTGGCAGATTATTAGGACTATGTTGGACACTTGTTAAATGTTTGACCCACCCATCACCCGAACCTAATTCCCTCGCCGTTATAGATTGCTTTATGTCCCGTTTTTTTTTTCTCCACAATCGCATTTCCCTCAGGATGGAAGGAGAAGAATACCGCAATACCGCCCATACTGTTCATGGCCTCTTTGTAAGCTCGAGAGCTAAACGCAGGACCCTGATCAGAATGTAGCATGCCAATTGCGTATGTGCCGATATAGACTCGCAAATGTTTTATAACAATTCTGACGTCAGCCGAGTGCAGTGCTCTACATTTTTATGTGTATTTAGTCTTAATTAAGTTGGGGACGCATTTCTCCGACTGGATTTCTGCGTTATAGATAGCCTGATGCTTTCAAATAGTGGTATCTGGGCTACAGGCAGGACCGGTTTACAACTGCGATCTCTGTTGCAGTCCTTGCAATTTTTTTGCAAAATAGCAGATATCTGCTCTCATTACCGGCCATCAGTACTCCGATTGTAGTTCCATCAGAGATTTCAAGATCTCTTGGTGCCTCAGACCCGACCCCATATGTGCTTCTTGTAGTAAGAAGATTCTCCTGTTCGTGTTTGGAATTACCCTATCCCCCACTCCAGGGATTCGAGCAAACGGAACGGAGTTTGCATCAATTATGTATGTATTACTGAGTGGATAGTTGAGAGGTATTGCTGAATAATCGCCTTTTAATGAGGCTTTTACCGCTAGCATGGTTTCCCCATCTATGTGTTTTTCTGAACGCTTTTCAGTGGCTACGGAAGCCGGGTGAACCGCTTCCATTGTGGCTGTGTTAGCCAATGAATTCCCTGCAACGTGAACGCCATCACGTCGATGACTCAATGCGTGTATCACGTGAGCCTTTCGTAGTTCTTTCTGCAAAAGAACTACCTGTTCCCAAAGCCTTTTATGCTTTATTGTAGCACCTGTGTCATCTTTGTAACCGTTTTTGATCCATGTCTGCATGTCACTGTTATAGGATTTGACGCAGAAATACAAATCGCACACTATTAATGTGGGGAATTCGCGATCAGCATTTTCAAGCGCCATCTGTAAAGTTCTTATTTCAGCTCACTGAGCTGAACATTTCCTTAGTGATTCCGTTTTGGTAATCATTGGTTTGAATTTACCAGAGCGCCAGCGACCTTTCACAATCGTGCACGCTGCATCATAGGATTTATTTTCTACATCATAGTGTTGTGCGAATCTGTCCATATAGATTACGCAGGTATATTTTTCTAGAGGCAGAATTTCAGCTGGCAGAGGATATTCGCGTTCATATACTAGATCATCTAGTTTATTCAGTTTTGGGTCAAAATAGTATTTCACGTCTTCTGTAGCAAAAGAAGTTTCCCATTCTATCCATTCTGTCTCTAATACCCCTTTAACCAGGTTACTAGGACTTGTTAACGCTTCAAGGGTTGATTCTGCTGAAAAAACAGATATTCTTCTGCCTTGGGCTAGGGCTCTTTCTTTAGCTACAGCTGTTCTAACCGCAGTTAGAATTTTTTCTGTGCTAACCAGAATGGAATTTGTTCCCGTTTTATGGGTACTTTACCAAGACATGATTGTATGTTCTGTGGTGTGATTTTGTTTATGTTCCCCTGGTGAGGGGTCTGCTGTGGAATGTTAAATGTCGTTTGGACTATTGAAATCCACATGACATATTGGACCAATTGTCTATGTATTTTAATTAAGAGTTTTAGCTGAGCTAAATGTTCAGGAACTGACATTTTATCAATGTCTGGATGTGGTGTGTAGCTGGCTAGAACCGGCCACGTTGCTACGGGTCTACCTAGTGGACCGAGCCTGGTGATGTGTTTATTATGTTTTAGGGCGCCTTTAAACCAGAGCAGGTGCTCTTGGTATTTTAGTGGAATTTCAATCTCCACGAAAGGAGTGTATTCATCCGGAGGTTCCTCTATTTTGTAATAGTGGAAGTCTTTTGTCGTAGCGTGTGCTGCTGGAAAATGTATCCATGAATAGAATACCTCTGTCTGCCGATATTCATGTGCCTCTATCACGAATATGACTGTACCACCTCGTGGTGTCAGTCCATTTTCTATAAGTCTTAGAGTCATAGTTCTTCTTACATTGACCGGAATGATTATAGCATTCGGTTCGGTTTCATGGAGACTTGTGTCTTCCTCTAAGAGCCGAGCTGCTAGTCTTACTCGCTCCCTTTCTTCGTCACTTTCTGTCATTTTACTGACTGAAAGTTTTCAGTTGCAGATCGAGTTTCAAGGAAACAAAGATTAGGTGCACAATATTTTGGAACACTGTATCCTTCAACGTTGATCAAACCAAAAACTAATTCATAGGATTCTCATCCTACTAAGTTCCTGCGGATATTAACCTTTCACCCACTCCAGACGTCTATTGGAGTTTTTACGGGGAAAGGGTTCTGTGTGAAAAAGCACGACTGAGTTTCTCTAGTGTCTTGCGTTAGATTATCGCCTTACCAAACGTTGGGCACCATGTAGTGTAGTTCCTATTTTCCCAATAGGCTCTGCGCATTGGAATAACATAAACAGCAGTGTAGACATAGGACTGAGGTCATCTAGGTCTCTACTGACCATGTTAAACTTAATTTTAGGTTTGCGCCAGCTACCTCAGAGGTCACTGGAAACTATCTCGAATGACTAGGGAGGGACAAGCTCTCCTGGCTCAGACAAGAAGGGATTCAGTTTCTGACAACCGCATAAACATGACAACTTTGCTCCCTCAGAATAAGAGTATATCTCCAGAGTCCTGTGAAAACAATAGACAGCTATTTCACTCAGTCAGCAGTGCATACTTAGTTTCACCAGAATGCAGAGAAATAGAGAGACGGGCGTTTTCAATAAAAAGGTGTTATTTATTGAGCAGTCTTCCTTCTCATGCAAGAGAAAGGAATTGCCACAATTGCAATACTTAAAGTAAAGTAAAGTGCTTACAGTAAAAGTAGTATTATGAAATAATACTGCAAAAGCATTGATGCGGTTTCTTAGCCATATGATACTTTAAAATGGATAAAATATATACATACATAAATACATTGACTAACATACTCAACTGGTGCTTCTAACTAACCCTACCCCGGTGTACCTGACCTAAGCCTAATACGTGGGAAGGGATGAGTAAGTAGCAGTTTTAAGTTAAGTTTGTTAAGATAATTTTGCCAAGAATCTGCATCAAGAATTCTCTTAAGGGTTTCATAAGCTCTGTACCTTGGTAATAGAATGTGGGAGGTCTGGTATCTCTTTCCTCAGGACTCGTATCCCAGCAACCCGCAAGGGTAGGCTGGAAACACCGGAGCTGGAATTTCTCGGCTGGAGAAAAAGACAGCATCTCTCTCAGTGCGTCAAACAGGAGGGGCGGCTTCCATGGGCACTCGCATCAGCTGGGCTCTCAGGCAAGTAGATGGCGGCTCTGCTTCAAACCACCGTGTGTTTGCTTAAGGCAACTGTTGGTATTTTATACCTGAAAGGTGCCGGGTTTGATGTAAGGTTGGACATAAGACATCACCAAGAACTAACAGTTCTTGCAGGACTTTAGGAGTTCTTGTTCAAATCAAAACAAAAGCAGAGGGTTTTCCTGGGCTGCTGGAGGCTTGGCTTGTTTAAAGAACGCATTGTGCTTTCTAGGAGTCAATGGGAGTAGCCGTGCTGTGCTTTGGATTGCATGGGCTATTACTGAATATGAATCTGATTCTTATGCCTTTGTCAGGATATTATTGATTATAACCCCACAAGGGCATAAATCGGGAATATCAAATTAGGGTCCTAGATATGAACACGACAGAACATATGCTAATTTAGTTTATCTGTCATAGTTCTGGCATAGTTATTATAATTGTTTTTTAAAAAAAGTTTTCCAACCTGTAAAAATTTATCAAAAGTAGAGAATATAGTGCCAGATGTACAAAAAATTGATTTGCAAAAATTGGTTGCAAATTGTGAACTGACTTCTAGGGAACTGATTCTTATTTTGCAAATCAACCTATGTACTAATAAGTTTGTTCGCAAAATCACCATTGGGAGTGGGTCACAATTCAACCGAAATCATCATAGAAGGTTGCAAATTGCGAATCACTCTAGTTGGATGACAACTCAAAACTGGATGCCTGCTGGGTTTAGCCGAATATGGGTGCGATTACGATGTTGGGCGGAAAGCCTACGACCAACAGTCGGATTACTTTGACTGAGTCAGAACTTATCTGTCCGATGCAGTCTGAATTCAATCCGCCTGACTGATTACGATGCTCAAAGTCAGGAGGGGAACCATTTGGTCATTCTAAATCGGTCCCGACCGGCAGTCGGAGAATCCAAGTTGGTCGGAGGCTATCCGTACAGCTCTACGGACCGCGTTTCTGACCGACCGATTACGGTGTAGGATTCTGACAGCCTTTCCAACTTGGTCTGTCTGACATGAAAAGGCTGTTGGAAAGTGACTTTGGTGGCCCCTAGCAGGCCCCCCTCATCCTGAGGCCTCCAGTTGGCAGCCGTGGGGATACACAAGTTACCCCCTATAAGATCATGCACAGTGTGGCAAGCACCATGGGGTGCCCGCCACAGGGTGCAAGGTTTTCCACAGCCACCCCTTTTCCCCATATGAGTCAGTGTTGTCGGTCGGAACACAGGCTTCCATAGCAGTTAACCCATAGCAGTCAATGGGATCCTTCCAAACGGTGTTCGGAAGCAACGTGATTGCTAGGGAGGTACTGCCAATCGCTAGTCGGTCAGATCCCTAAACCGACACTGTTTCGGAGGGAATGTTTCCGCCGGACATCGTAAGGAGACCAATAGTCTGTGATCACATTTAAATAAGTACATATTTTTGAATGCACTATGTTTTCCTTAAAAGAAACAGGCCATACTTATGAAAAAAATATACTTTAAAAAAAAGTTTGTACAAGAGTTGCCAGTGGTGCCCTGACCACTAGCCAATCACAAACAGACATTTTATTTTATCTACTAGCAGCATTTCCACTTTACAAATAGGCTACCCCCTCCTTTGAGGAGCTGGTAAACTCTCAATGGTTTGCAACCAAAACTGCATGTGTAAACCATTCATACATAGTATTCTATTTCATAATTTGGTAGGGCGAATACATTTTACCACTCAGTTAGCATTTACCAAACTGAAAAATGGATGAAGTAGATGTAAAAAGCCATTTAGCAGTCTAAAACCCTGTAATTTTGCTAATCGAAGTCCATGCAGTATATTAAATCATCACCTCGGTTCAGGTAAGTATGCCAACAGACAAACACATTTTCATTCTTGTTAGAACCCACTCCGAATCTGATTAACCCACAACAAGATTCATCCGAGTGACCAGATTTCACACCTGGATGTCAACCACAGTGATATGTGCTTTAAAAGTTTAATGCTTAGCGCCCAGTGCTACTCTTTATGATTTTCAATATTAGCTTCATCTCTCTCTCTCCCTGAGATGTGACCAGTTTTATTCTGTGTGATCTATGAATGAATCAATGAGCCCTCTCAATACACAGAGAGAGCCTGGCTTTCCGATAGTTCAGTGTGATAAAAGGATCTGTTTTCTTTTTACTTTAGAAATTCACTGAAAAAACCAAAGGTTAAAGTAGCCTTATAGTTAGGGTAATTTAAACATTGATATTTTGAAATTTAAAAAACACAGAAATTCATCAGTTATAGTTAGCAGAGCTAACTATAACTTGCACCCCGCCATGCACTGCTTATGACTTTACATATGACATCACTCATGACATGTTCTATGACATCATTTATGTCATTTATGACATCACTGAATACATCTCAAATGACATCATTGATGATATCACTGATGACATCATCCAATGAGTGTGCTAGTTTGTTTCATAGTTTAAATAGTGGTGGGTAACTACCATATTGCTTTTCTACCTAATTTTGTGCAGCCTGTGTCCATCTAATTCGTATAGGTGTTTACAAAACACATATGCTCCGAATGCACAATAGCAGCAACGGCTCGTGGAGGGAGTTACGGTGGGGCAGGAGGGTGGGGAGGGGGAGGGGCAGGGTGGAGGTTGCTAAAAACCGGCATATGGATAATTGCAGGTAAGTAAACAATTTAATTAATAATACGAATTTCGTAGCTCGCACTGCATTGCATTTTGCGATGCAAGGCGCACTACGAAATTCGTTTTATTAATTAAATTGTTTACTTACCTGCAATTATCCATATGCCGGTTTTTAGCAACCTCCACCCTGCCCCTCCCCCTCCCCACCCTCCTGCCCCACCGTAACTCCCTCCACGAGCCGTCGCTGCACTATAAGGTGTATAGAGGTGTTGAACACATTATAAATCTTTGTATTGAAGAGTACCTCTGTGTGGAGATGTCAGTTGCTTGGGTTCATTATGTTCCACAAACTTTTTTGGTACTGCTGAAAACAATACAAGAAGGGCAAAGATTCTACGTACTACATACTGAGGGCCTCATTTATGAAAAGTGACGCATCGCTGCGTGAAAGCATGAGGCAGGCGTAAGATATTGAAGTGACTCAGTCAAATCTCATAGATTTCACTGCATCACTTCTAAGGGGCTTACTTGTGTCAGAACGCCCACCCTGCATACATTATACCTGGCGCAGGTATAATGTGGCGCAGAGGTTTACAAAGTGACGCATCTACCTAGATGCATCCCTCTGTAAATATGGTGCATTTTATACCCTGCTGGTGCGTCACAAAAAGTGACGCACTGGTGGCGCAAAAGTGATGCAAGGGCTCATAAATAAGCCCCTAAGTATTGTAAGCAGCCTTGAGTAGTTAGGTATAATCATCTTAGCATGACAATTTCTACTTAACATGGCTCTGTGCACTAGGAACTAACCTATGTACATGTGCTTCATTTGCTCAGAAGATGGGCTATCTGTAAAATATTTCCCAACAGTATAAAGGCTGCAGGTAGTATAGTCTTTAGCACCATCAGACCTTGATTATTTCAAGTGAATAGTGTCTTTTTTGACAAGTGTTAAATAGAGTGTACATTGTTCTTAGTAGATGTTTACTCTGTGGTGTACTTCTCATGAGACTTTCACTGTCTGCAAACAGTGTGGTACAGAGTAAAGTCTCTCTATAGAGTGAACACTGTTTACACCCCCCATTTTTCTACTCATGTCAACTTCATTTCTCAATGTAGGTTTAATGACTGTGTGGGTTCGTTGTAGAAAAAGGCTGTCCGTTGTAGGGCATGCATTTTGGAACATATGTTGAGTATCTTGAGTAGTTTGGCTTTCTCTGAACAGTTGTATACATATTGAAGACTGTATGTAATGAGGGCTTCCTATATATGTGTGGTTGATTGGTAATGTGAGCTAGGATACTCATGATGAGTATGGGATAGGGTATGAGTGGCAGGTATATTTTGCTCTGCTGACAGATTTCGCAGAGTTTTGCCCACTCGTCAACCACCATGTGGTGACTTTTTTCTCATGTGTGGCTTGCCAACGTTAAGTTGTGAGTTCAAGTGAGAAAAAAATGAGCGCTAGTTGGCCTGTTAGTGAGATTTCTCAACGAGGGTGTCATGGCATGTTGCTACCACTTACGTTGTGGAAGTTTCCACTTGCATTGCGAAAGCTGCTGCTCGAGTCGCAATTCTACTTGAGCAGCAGAAAGAAGCAGTGCCCTATGGCGGGCCGTGTGGTGTAGCTCAAGCTGATTTTATAGTGCAGGACAAGCTCCTAGTGCTAACAATCAGCACAAGCAGTGCCTCAGAATGGAATTTCACCACTCGCGGACCTCCGCAGAATCTTTCTGAGTATTTAAGTAATTCTGTGGAATTCCGTGGAGTAAAACTCTTCAAGTTCCGCCCACCACTAGTATCGGGTCAATGTTGCATGTATCACATGCTTACTACACCTAAGGGTGTTGTATCTGTGATGTAATTAATGATGCTTGATATTATTCTGAGCTATTGTGTACTTACTTTTGGGCCTACAATGTCATACTTGTTTATACAATAATGTGTACAAAAGAAGCTCACATAATGTAATTAGTGATGTCATCAGTGATGTTATGAATGATGTCATCTGAGATGTCATCAGTGATGCCGTAAATGATGTCAGAGAACATCAGCGCAATAGCTTGGTGGCCTGACCTGGACACACGGACCTTTTCTGGCTCAGGTGCTTCTAGCCTGGAGACGCAGTGGGGCTCTGCCACGTACTGACCTTGATCCTAGATCTACAGACTAGAGGCCTGAAGGCAAGAACGATGGGTTGTCCCACAATCTACAGACTTAGGCTACCGGGAGGACGAAGTGAAGGGTGTTTCCCAATTACACCTGGACTGATGCCTTCGACTGAAATATGATGATGCCCGATGAGCGAAAAACCAAATATGTTTGTTTTTTACCACTGATCCCGAGTACCATTGACCGTTACCCGGTGGAGCTGTCCTATGCAGCTATAGAGGAGTCTGACCATGGTACACCCCCTCTGCCGTCACCTACCCAGCCGGACATCGGACATTGTTTTTAACGGTGCTTCTCAGTCTTGTATGTCTTTTACTTTGACTGCTTGTTTCCCCTTAAGTCCCTTCCCCCCTTTGGTCTGCCTGACTCTATCTGAATTCCTTTTACCCTGTTTACCTTTCCCTCTCTACCTTCCATTCCACATAAGACTTTTTGTCTTTGCTATGAAACTCGAAAATAACCTATGTTATCGTGTAATCTCATGTTCTTCTACGGTCTGTTCTCACCGTGGGGTCTGAACAACCTTGGCGGTTGCCCGGTGGAGCTGTCCTATGCAGCTACAGAGGAGTCTGGCTAGGGTTCATCCCCTTGGCCGTCACCTACCCAGCCGGACATCGGACATTGTTCTTAACAGTGCTTCACGGTCTTGTCTATCTTTCACTTTGACTGCTTGTTTCCCCTGAAGTCCCTTCCCCATTCTGGTCTGCTTGAGGCTATCAGCATTCCTTTTTCCCCTGGATACCTTTCCGCCCTCTACCTTCCATTCCATATAAGACGTTTTGTCTTTGCTACGTAACGCAAAAATAACTTATGTTATTGTGTAATAGCATGTTTTTTGTCTTTCTGTTCTCACCGGAGAGTCCGAACAATCTTGGGCGATGCCCGGTGGAGCTGTACTATGCAGCTATAGAGGAGTTTAGCCCTGGTTCACCCCCTCAGCCGTTACCTACCCAGCCGCACATCTGACATTGTTTTCCTCGTCTCACGGTTATGTTTCCTTCCCTCTATCTTTCTCTTATGTCTATACTTGGAATCTGTAACTGAAGTAATTATGAAATCTTAAACTTGCTGATCCTCATGTAAAGTGCTCTGATACCTACAGGTATAGCCAACGCTATATAAAACTTTGCAAATAAATAAAAAAAATTAAAAAGTCATAAGATATGAGTGGCTCTGCTAACAACAACTGGTACATTTCTGTGTTTTTTTCCACTTCAAAAGATTAATGTTGCCGCTGACATATTTATTTCAGTGTATTTCTAAGGTTTTTCTATGCAAAAAAATCCTTTTATCACACCTAATTATAACGTTACTTTAATCTTTGTTTTTTTCAGTGATTTTCTAGGATCTTTTAAATGTAAAGTAATACTTAATTAAAATAAGTAAATGCAATTTACAGCCAGTGTGTGTAGGAGGGTATAGGCAGAGACTGGCCTCTCTGCTGACTCCGATCTCTTGGATGATGGGTGTGCATAGACGCGTCTGGGGAGGAACTGGTCACTCTGCTGAAACTTCTCTGTTAGACCACTGGTGTGCATAGTGTGGGGAGGGGCTGCTTCTCCTTTGAGATTTCTCTGTCAGATGACGGGTACGCATAGTAGGCCATGTGAAGGGACTGGCTTCTTTGTTGAGCCCTCTCTCTGTAATGATAGCTGTGCATAGTAGAGTGTGGGGAGGGACCGCTCTCTCCTTTAAGACCTCTCTCCCAGATGGCAGGTGTGCGTAGTAGGGTGTTAGAGGTACTGGCCTCTCTGCTGAGACTCTTCTTAATGATGAGGGTGCGCAGTAGGGTGTGGAGAGGGACTTGCTTCTCCTTTCAGACGTCTTTCTCATATGAACAGGTGAGCATAGGAGGGTGTGGGAAGGGAGTACTCTCTCCTTTTAGACCTCTCTCTCAGATGACGAGTGTGTGGTGGAGGGTGTGTCGAGGGTCAAGGGACTGGCCTGTATTCTGAGACCTCGCTCGCTCATGATAGGTGTGCATAGTAGGGTGTGGCAAGGGCCTGGGCTTTCCTTTCAGACCTCTCTCAGACGATGGGTATGTGCAGGAGGGTGTGTGGAGGGACTGGCCTATCTGGGAGACGTCTCTCAGTAATTATGGGTGTGCATAGTAGGGTGTGGAGAGGAACTGGCCTCTCCTTTCAGACCTCTCTCTCAGATGACAGTGTGCATAGTAGGGAGTGGGAAGGGGCTGCCCTATCCTTTCAGACCTCTCTCTCAGATGACGGGTGTGTATAGTAGGGTGTGTGCAGGGACTTGTCTCTATGCTGAGACCTCTTGCTCAGTAATGATAGGGGTGCATAGTAGGATGTGGTGCAGACTGGGTTCTTCTATCAAAACTCTATCTCAGATGATTGTTGGGATTTGGGGCCCGATGTAGGTAGGCAAATACCGGTCGGAAACGGCCGAAATTCTGTAATTTCGGCCGTTACCGACCGGTATTTGAAAAATGAGATGTAGGGGCATGTTAAATTACAGAATCGGTTATTTTATCGAATCTGTAATTTTTCCGATTCGGTAAAATACAGAATCGGTAAAATTACCGATTTTGTAATTTAACATGTAGGTAGCACTGAAATCAGTGCTACAAGGGTTTAAGCATTTGTTATTTACCACCAACTAGAAGTTGATGGTAAATAATGAAAACCCTTCAAAAAGCATTTTTTTTGCTTTAAAAAATGTGCCATGTTGCTGACATACATGCCCTAAGGGCATGTATGTCAGCAACATGTGCACCCATGCACAATTGAGGGGTGCAACAGGGTGTCAAAGTGACACCCTGTCCCCCTTGCAAATTCAGTAATTTTACCGAATCGGTATTTACCGATTCGGTAATTGGCATTGATTCCTATGGGCCTTGAGGCCCATAGGAATCAAAGGCAATTAACGAATCAGTAAATACTGATTCGGTAATTACCGAATCATTCCGATACGGTAATTTCAAAAGTGGAATTACCTACATCTCATTTACCTACTCTTAAATACCGAATCGGTATGATTCGGTATTTAAGAGTAGGTAAATCAAGATTACCTACATCGGGCCCTTGGTTCCCAAACCAATGTGCATAAATAGTAGAGTCTGATAAACACCATCTCCAGTAAGACTCCTTCATACAGTAACAAATGTGCTTAGCAGAGTGCATTCAAACATCACCTACTCTTTCCTACTTTTCGCGGTCCTGCAAGAGTCTCGCGAGATCGTCACATTTAAAAAAAAGATTTAACCTTCTAATCATCACAGTACTGACACTTCCTCTCAAAAACAAAGATCACAATATGCATTCCTATTAATAGAGGTAGAGGATGTAGCCTAACCGATCTCAAATCCAGGGGAACCCAGTTCGAGTCTCAGCAATGACGCTCGAAATCCTGTGGTTCTGGGCAAATCACTTAATCTCCCCATTCCTAACAAAAATGAATGTGTCCTTGTGTATGGAACTGGTGCTCATGTGAAGGGCTCTGATACCTGATACCTTGGGTTAGGTTTGCGATATGTAAAAAGCCGTGGAAAAAAACAAAAAGAGTGTTGAGTACTCATCAACTCTTTTTTACTATTCACGCTCCCGACAGAGTCCTGCAAGATCGTAAATATTAGTTAAAAACAATATACATATATTATCCTTACAGTAGTTAGCCCTTAGACACCTCATCTCTAAATATTTGGGTACAGCAAGCCTATCTGCTGCCCCCTTTAATAGCTTTATTACCTCATTTCCCCAACAACTCCAATTTTTCACAGTGAACAGTAATGGCAGCCATTTCATTTCTAACATTCACTGTGGCCAACACAGCTAGAGAGAGCCAATCCACTCACAGGCAGTTAACCTCACACTGTAAACAGTATTTTGTTGGCTACGACGTGGAGTTGACCAAAGGTCATCCAACTTGCCGCAGACAACCAGCTGGAGGCAGTCAACCCACGCTCCACACGGCCTTTGCTCATGCATGGCATTGGGTTAGCCAAAGGGCCTGTGTTGCAGCTGGATGCCCCACCCCTCAAAAATTGTTAAATTCCCCCCGACTGGCCTCCTTGCGCTCTGCAGTCAGCTTTTCGTCCCTTCGAGAAAATGACCTACAGAGGCAACAGTGTGAATGTGGGATAAATAACGGAAATATTTATGCCTTTATAGAAATATGGCCTACCTTTTCCCAGTGGACGATTATGGAACAGACCACCTGGGATGAATACATGTGTACTCTGGTCATGCAAAGATTTGAGAATGTGCTGTCAAGCCCGCTCTGGTGTCGAAGCTTTCAGGACCCTTGTCTTTACCAAGATGGAGATATAGTTTATCTTATCTTCGATCTCCTGCCAGTTGGAGTCAATTGGTGGCGCAGTTTAGGTGGAGAACTTCCAGTCATTCTGCTATTTGAAAAACGCTGACCTTCGGTTAGCGTTTTAGTCTTTTGCGGCAGTTCCGCCATTTCGTGCGCGCGCTGCTTTAGCGCTGCGCACTTCAACTGAAGTATTTGACGGAGCCAGTTGCGTTCCTGAGAGCCTCTTCTTTGGCATCTCAATTCATGTCGCGGCACGTCAAAAGAAGATTCCTGTGAGTTTGGAGAAGAACCGGAGAACTACGAATCCTTTGTGAGCTGTCCTGACTGGCAGTTGGAAAGCCCTCGTGGACTTAAGGTCTTGTTTCCGTTATCTCTCTCACTCTCGTTTTGCCGTGCAGTTTGGTCCGAGAGTAACGGTAAGCCTTTGACCTATTTGAACTTTGAGATACTCTAGTTGTTGACAGCGAAATTCAGCCTGAGTAGCTGTATCTTGGAGCTAGCCCATTTGTGTGTATTCAAGTACCAATTCACCACAGTTTCTTGAAGAATCCTTTCCTGAAAGACTTTGTCAAAGACTTGGCATAGGGGTAATTGCCAATACCCTTTCCTACAGCAGTTTCGTTATGAGCATACAGTCCTGATTATATGTTCCAAGAGGATTTACTCGGAGTACAAAATTTGCCATTTCACTACACTGAACATTGCTGACAAGGAAGTGTTTAGGGGGATATCTATATGCATATGTAGTCATATTCTCTTACTCACCTAGTGTAGTCATCTCAGCAGCCTTTCCTACTCCATCTACTTGGTGAAGCAAGTTTACCTTCGTTCAACCTAACTTCTTCTCCTCTTCCAGAGAGAGGCAAATTCCACACCAACTACAGGTATACTAGAATCATCTATTGGACTGAGAAATAGACTGAGATTCAAATGCCAAGTTTTGTGGGAATGTATTAATGTTATGTTACTCTTCCAGGTGCCGGTAAGCTGAAGACACCAGGGTGTGGCAGTCTCTCTGTTGTACGTTATCCACTTCCCCTTTCCCCCTTATTCCTGGGCTCAGAGTTCTCTAGGACCAGGGGTGTTTGGGAATTGGGAAAATTCTCATCTAGACGACCTTCAACTGATCGCCCCCACAGAATTCAGGAGGTTCAGGTACAGCGTTCTTGACATGTGCTTATGCAGATACCCACCGGATTAATGGACCTTAGGTTGCAAATAAAAAGAGGCGATGTTCAGGGAGAGGGGATGTTTGGCACTATGTTTGCTTTAATGGCTTACGGTGATATGACCGCTTTTCCCAACACCCCTCTAGAAACAGCTATGCCAATGAGAGAGGCGGCCCCTGTCTTTGTTAACGCACTTACCGATGCCCAAAATAATGGCCGAGGGGCTGTTGATGCACACTGGCTCAGGCTTTGAAAAATGTCAGAAGTAATGCAGTTAAAAGAACAATTACCAGATCCCCGGAAGAATCTGGCTGCCGCTTACAGAGAATTAGGTCAGATTATATCTGCAGGTACTCTCGCTCTTGAGGATATAGATTTACTTTTTGGTACAGTTGTCCCCACTGAAATTTGGGACAAAATTCGACATTCTGACCATGAAGTAGCTTTGGGAGGTAAATGGGCTGACCTAGAGGCTATGGAAGAAGCAAGGGTTGTCATATGGTTACTACGTTTCTATATATTGTGTTAAGTTAGCATGAGCTTATTAAATGTTTAAACGCCATATTTTCTTTCAGCTTCAGTTTGCACACGACACCTAATTGTTATTGTAGCTTTCAACCTAGACGAAAGATGTGATTTATTTGAGAATAATATGTTATTGCTCTGGTATCAGTCGTGCTTGGTACACTTGGTACAACTGTCTGCACACCGAGAACTGCACACTCTAAGAATAACCTAACACAAGGTTGCTGAAGGCCTGATCCTAGCACCACATTAGACATAACACAAATAATGTTGCTGCCAACATTGGGCTCTACGCGGGTTTAAGATAGAGTTACAGGGAATGAATCAACACACTTGATGCTTCGCATGCAGAGAGCTAGTAGCTGTTGATGTGATCTACTCCTACTGAGAATTAGAGGTATTGGCCCCCCCTGCTAGAACCCAAACGAGACCTTCTTAGATATAATATAATATACTGAATAGGGTGCGCGAAATATAGGTGATACAGAACTCTATAGATTTTTGCGTCATAACATGCTATCACCTTTTGCTTATTATGGATTAGTGACTATGCTGCTAACTCTGATTTTTATAATATGTATGTTTTTATTATACAAGATACTGCGTTTGAGAATGTTGCATTGAAAAATAAACATTTCAAACTTGCACGTGTGTTCTTTGCCTCCCAGTTTCGGTTTGTAATGATCATATAACGAAAGAGTGTTCATGTGTTCCACGATACCTGAGGTACCCTAAGTTCATGTTCTGGATTGTCTAAGTCATTGGGAAGTAATTACTACCGATGAGACACTGTAGCTAGCTTGGTAAGGGGATTTCTGAAACAAAGGTGAGTTTTGGGTCACCCTAACTCACCCAGGTTCTAGATCTCTATGCACAGTTCTGTGGGAGAACGGAAACCCTGCGACAGGGTAGGAGGGACTAAACCAGAAGCTGCCATCCTAACTTTGCCCGGTAAAATAATAACATTTATGAAAACACTTTTGCCGGAAACTGTCATTAACTGGGATAAAATAAACACCTGTAGGCAGCGAAAAGATGAGTATGTGGCAGACATCTTTACTCATTTTGAGACAGAATACTCGGGTTTGGATCCCCGGACCCCAGGTTCTGGCCCAGTATTTGTCGAAAAGTTTGTCAGCAACTTGCTTCCTGAGATCTCCACCAGGCTTAAGAAAGTCAAAAGTACGTGGTCTGCCCAAACTATGACTGGTATCTTGGCTGTGGCACAATATCACGAGAATAGGGAGAATGGAGATAGAGACAAGGAAAGTAAGAAGGTTAGGGATCTTAAGACTAAGGCACTTCTGCAGCAGGTTTACCCTCCCCGAGGTCCCGATGCCAGCGGAAATTTCAGACATCAACCCCAACCCTCTCCGAGGGCTCACCAGTCTACCCCCTCCAGCCCTCAATGTACGGGAGCCCTCCAAACAGATCAGTGTGCTTATTGTAAGGGGTACAGCCATTGGATAGATAAGTGTCCGGTGTTAGCTTAAAACATCCGATCAGGGAAGACTCGGCCTCGCGCTCCCAGGGAGGGGAGGCCGACTAGGGACCATGGCCCGCCCCATCCACAGGATAAAGAACGCAGTCCCAGGGATGACGCTCCCATCCGGCAGCGCCCGGCCAATAGGTTTGAAGGGTACGAAGCAACACGCACTTATTACAATGATGATTATGATGAACTTGATGAGACAGGGTCCTACCAAGCATAGGACAGCCAGGAAAGGGGTATTACCAGAGTGCAAATTACAGTGGATCAAAGGGGCCTGGATGTTCAAATGTCAGTTGTGGGGAAAGATCAGAATTTTCTTTTGGATACTGGGGCCACCAGGTCTTCTATTGCACATCTGTCAGTCCCGGAGACACCCCTTTCTGGCAATATGAATGTCTCCGTGGGTTTTGTAGGAACACCTGAGACCAGACCTGTCTCTGAACCCCTTCCTCTCGATATTGGCCCTGCACATGTTGACGCTCCCTTGGTCCCTTGGTCCTTACTACAGGTTGCAGTGAAAACTTGTTAGGCATGGATTTACTGAAAGCTCTGTATGCAACCATATAATGTAGTCCCCAAGGTGTATACCTAACAATTTCCCCCACCGCAGCTTCCTATATGTATCTATCAGGTCCCCTCCCACTAGAGTTGCAGTCTTTACCTTCCTCCCTCTGGGCATCCTCAGACACTGATGTAGGGTGTCTCAACATATCCACTCATGTGGTACGCATCCAGCCAGGTGCACTTCTCCCCAGCCTCCGGCAGTATCTACTGCCCGCGGAAGGAGAAATGGCCCTTTTAACTATAATATCTGAATTAATGGATTAAAGGGCATAGTGGAGGAGACATGTGGCAATATCTGTAACAATATCATTTATATACACGGGGTGCACACCTGTACTTTTGACAACTATTACCAACATTTTTAAACTACGGACGTTTTGACTGTTGCGTGCATTTTCAATGGCGTCGTGCCATGCCCACACTGCACGTGTAAAACTTAACATCAACAATTTAGGTGCAACTTTCTGCCCCAAGCCATTGGCACAGCATTTTAATTTGCATTTGCATCATTTTCTTTTCTCCATGTAACTTTCTCCACAGTTTTTTCAACAATTTTTAGCAACCTCCTTTGTGCTTAAATTTTATTCTTTTCTTCGTTTTAACCATTCTTATCTTTATGCAAGGAACCGCCATTTTCCAGGTTTCTAATGCTCAAGTTTGGCCATCCGAGCCTTTCATCAAGAAAACGACTAGAGCCCAATTCATCAGTAGCAGTTTATTTAATATCCAATGCATTTCGGGCCTCTGGGGCCCTTCATCAGGAAAAACTGAAAACGACAATGAAAAATGCTTTAATTCTCCATCTGCCATTACGTGCTCACATAAAACAACTCATTAAAAAAGCTTATCTTTTATAAATCTCACCAACCCTTTGAATGATATTTGTAAATGCATGATTTATCAAAAACTTTCCCTGAGTGTCTCAACCGTGCTGCGACTCATGTCTCAAAAAAATAATCACAATCATATCTTCCTGACACTCGGTAGTTACCGGTAGTTACCAGCCATACTATAACCCCCACTGCTTGAATGTCCCATCTCTTCACCAACCAGTTTTGTGGTTCATTTTATAACCCCTGTTTCTCATAAACACGATACTAGTTTCCTTCTTCCCCAAAGCTCTAATCTGTTTGTCTTGCATCCAAGAAACACATCTCCCATTTCTTTAATATTACATGTAAGTTAATCATACCTGCTAACAAACGATCATCCACCCGCCTTCCAAACAGACGTCTCCCTTTCCCTCTCCGACCTCCTGTTATTTTTTTAAAAACGTTCACTTCAACCCCTCCTCTCAAGCAAACCCTTTCCCCCTCACACCTGTGCCCTTGACCTTCGGTGAAACACTCTACTTCCCATAATGCATTTCTAGAAACATGTCATAATAAAATCCAAATAGGTTGCATGACGGTTTTCAAAGTCCAAATACATGTAAACCAATGACAGTGTATAAAGCACTTGTTTAGTCCAACGTTCATCGTAGCGAAAGCCACGTTCCTCTGACTCCTAAAAATAAACTCGCAGTGTGAATTTAGATGTTACGCCTTGCATGTACAGTAAACAACATTTCTTTCAGCATGGTCCTTTTATTACTCGATTGGCTCACTGGTTAGAGGCGGCAGACCCGAGAGCAGAGGACGGCCCGGGACCAGGGTTCGATTCCCGGCGCGGCAGGTTTCTGGACCAGGGTCAGCGGACTCGATAATTCTCTCACCTCGGTGCCCACTCTGATCAGCGATCACACTCGGCAACTTTGGGCATTAGCTTGCCTCATCTTCACTAACGGCCCCACCAGACCGCCGGGGATGCCTGGTCTCACCCTGGAGATACCCATTAAGGGACCATCTCTCAGGGAAGCCAGGAAGGGTTTCGCAGCGGTCGAAGCGCCTTGGGACCCTCCGGGTAAGTAGTGCGCTATATAAATGCCTATACATTACATTACATTACATACATTTGCACAAAGATGAGAATGGTTAAAACGAAGAAAAGAATAAAATTTAAGCACAAAGGAGGTTGCTAAAAACTGTTGAAAAAACTGTGGAGAAAGTTACATGGAGAAAAGAAAATGATGCAAATGCAAATTAAAATGCTGTGCCAATGGCTAGGGGCAGAAAGTTGCACCTAAATTGTTGATGTTAAGTTTTACACGTGCAGTGTGGGCATGGCACGACGCCATTGAAAATGCACGCAACAGTCAAAACGTCCATAGTTTAAAAATGTTGGTAATAGTTGTCAAAAGTACAGGTGTGCACCCCATATATATATGATGTTCATACAATTTTGCCCTTTCGGGATAGCACCCAACAAAGAATCGAGTAATAAAAGGACCATGCTGAAAGAAATGTCGTTTACTGTACATGCAAGGCGTAACATCTAAATTTACACGGCAAGTTTATTTTTAGGAGTCAGAGGAACGTGGCTTTCGCTACGATGAACGTTGGACTAAACAAGTGCTTTATACACTGTCATTGGTTTACATGTATTTGGACTTTGAAAATCGTCACGCAACCTATTTGGATTTTATTATGACATGTTTCTAGAAATGCATTATGGGAAGTAGAGTGTTTCACCGAAGGTCAAGGGCACAGGTGTGAGGGGGGAAGGGCTTGCTTGAGAGGAGGGGTTGAAGTGAACGTTTTTTTAAAAAAACAGGAGGTCGGAGAGGGAAAGGGAGACGTCTGTTTGGAAGGCGGGTGGATGATCGTTTGTTAGCAGGTATGATTAACTTACATGTAATATTAAAGAAATGGGAGATGTGTTTCTTGGATGCAAGACAAACAGATTAGAGCTTTGGGGAAGAAGGAAACTAGTATTGTGTTTATGAGAAACTGGGGTTATAAAATAAACCACAAAACTGTTTGGTGAAGAGATGGGACTTTCAAGCAGTGGGGGTTATAGTATGGCTGGTAACTACCGGTAACTACCGAGTGTCAGGAAGATATGATTGTGATTATTTTTTTGAGACATGAGTCGCAGCACGGTTGAGACACTCAGGGAAAGTTTTTGATAAATCATGCATTTACAAATATCATTCAAAGGGTTGGTGAGATTTATAAAAGATAAGCTTTTTTAATGAATTGTTTTATGTGAGCACGTAATGGCAGATGGAGAATTAAAGCATGTTTCATTGTCGTTTTCAGTTTTCCCTGATGAAGGGCCCCAGAGGCCCGAAATGCATTGGATATTAAATAAACTGCTACTGATGAATTGGGCTCTAGTCGTGTTCTTGATGAAAGGCTCGGATGGCCAAACTTGAGCATTAGAAACCTGGAAAATGGCGGTTCCTTGCATAAAGATGAGAATGGTTAAAACGAAGAAAAGAATAAAATTTAAGCACAAAGGAGGTTGCTAAAAACTGTTGAAAAAACTGTGGAGAAAGTTACATGGAGAAAATAAAATGATGCAAATTCAAATTAAAATGCTGTGCCAATGGCTAGGGGCAGAAAGTTGCACCTAAATTGTTAATACTTGTAACAATCCCATTATTCCCGTTCTTAAAAAGACCAATGGAGATGCTCTCTCCCCTAAAATATACAGATTTGTGATTGACCTGAGAGCCCTTAACAAAATAACAATATCCCAATATCCTGTTGTCCCTGACATTACAGCCCTCTTTACGATGGTCCCTTCTGACGCCACGCACTTTTCTGTCATAGACCTGAAGAATGCTTTTTTCAGCAATCCTATACACCCTGACAGCAGACATTTTTTTGGTTTCTCCCTTGGTGGGCGGAGCTTTAGAGTCTGCCGCGCCCCTCAAGGTTTCACTGAGAGCCCCAGTATCTATAGTCAAGCCCTAAAAAGTCAACTAGATTCCGTGGAATTCCCTGATAATTCCACACTATTACAATATGTAGATGACCTCCTCAATGCTGCAAATCCTGCCCCAGCATGTAAAGAAGCTATTCTCTGTTTTTTACGCCACCTTGCCCTCCATAATCTCAAAGTCTCTTTGAAAAAGCTTCAGTTTTGTCAAGAGAAGGTGACCTATTTAGGTCATCTCCTCTCGAAGGAGGGAAGGCAGCTGACCGCTGATCGTGTAGCCATTATCAATGCTATGACGGCCCCACGAACACAAAAGCAGGTGCAAGCCTTCATAGACCTAACCTCATACTGTAGACAGTGGATTTCCAATTTTTCGGCCATGGTCAAACCTCTTCTTGCCCTCACCACTAAAGACATATCAGACAGTTCCTTTCCATGGACTAGAGAGCATGCACAGGCCTTCCAAGATTTAAGAAAGGCTTTGTGTACTGCTCCAGTCCTCGGTACTCCTGGTTATAACAAACAATTTTTTCTTTTTGTACATGAGACAGATGGCTTTGCATGCCCTGTTTTGACCCAGATGTTCGGAGGTCACCATGGGCCATGTGCCTATTTTTCTGCCACCTTAGATCCTGTTGCAAGGGCTCTCCCAGGATGCATAGGGCGACCGCTGCGGCCGCCCTCATGGTACGTCAGAGTGCGGGGATCGTCATGAACTCCCCCTGACTCTTATGGTCCCCCATTCTGTAGATACCCTCCTTAAAAACACCAAGACACAGTACCTCACCAGCGCACGACTCACAGGATATGAACTGACATTCTTTGCCAGCCACATTAACATCAAATGATGCACTGTACTAAACCCCGGCACATTACTCCCACTGGATACTCAGGATGCCCGCTTACACCCACATGACTGCATATTAAGGACAGAGGAGACGAAGTGACGGGTTGACTTACAGGACACCCCGATAGCAGAACCAGAAGGTACACTGTATGTGGACGGATCATGTCTCAGAGGGCCAGATGATAACACCTCAGCCGCCTAGGCCCTCACGACATTAGGGCGAGTAGTAGAAACAGCTCAGATTCCGCAGTGCTCTGCTCAAGCAGCAGAATTAGTGGCCCTCACTAGAGCTTGTGAGTTAAGCAAAGGGATGACAGTAAATGGTTATACTGACAGCCAATATTCCTTCGGGGTGGCCCACAATTTTGGGAGGTTATGGAAAGAAAGGAATTTCCTTACTTCCCATGGGGCCAAGATTCAACATGGCCCCCTAATTCACTGATTGTTAGACTCCCTGACACTCCCCGGAAAGGTGCCCATTATAAAATGTGAGGCCCATATGAAAGTGGCAGATGATGTTGGGAAAGGCAATGCCCTAGGTGACTAGACGGCCAGACAAACAGCTCTTAGGGAAAGGGAAGGAATGTATGTAGGAGGTCCCGCTAGGTGGGTGGCAGATGAGGGAATGGTTGAAAACACAGTACAGAGTGTGATTGATATTCAGTCCCATACTACTCCTGAGGAACTAAGGGTGTGGAAGGAGCAATTAGCAAAGGAGGGAATTGATGGTTGTTGGGTCCGTATGACTTTGGAAAGACAATGCATGTTACCTGACAGTCACGTGCTACCAGTAGTTATGATGGCCCATGGTCCCGCTCACATCAGTGCAAAAGGGATATGTAAACTGTTGGAACCTACATGGTACAACTCTGCGATACCAGCATATGCTGACAAGCTGGTTAAAACATCCATGATTTGCCTAAGGTATAACCCAGGAAAAGGCACAGTTACTCCTAAGGGAGGATTCTCTCCTCCTACCTTCCCTTTTGAAGTCCTCCAAATGGATTACATCCAGATGAACCGATGTAACAATTCAAAATATGTCCTAGTGATGGTCTGTATCTTCAGCCGATGGGTGGAGGCCTACCCCGTCAAAGACTGCATCGCTATCACTACCGCCAAAGTGCTATTAAAAGAGTACCTCCCATGATTCGGTTTGCCCCGCTTGGTCTGGAGTGACAACGGGACCCACTTTACGGCTCAAATTATGGAATATGTCTGAACAGCATTGGTTATAAAACAAAAATTTCTTGCAGCTAACCACCCCCAGTCAGCAGGTCTAGTGGAGGTGTAAAATGGCATCCTAAAAACTAAAATGGCCAAAATAGAAGCCGAGACAGGTGTCACTTGGGTTGATGCTCTGCCCTTAGCCCTACTGTCCACAAGAACAACAGCCCACACCATGAAATTGTGTTCGGGAGGCCTGCCAATGTATGGGGTGTCCCACGGCCTAAGAAACTGTCTGATGTTGAATACCCTGCATTAACTGATTATCTGTACAGTTTAACTAATACCTTTCGTACTCTTTATCACCAGGTGCATGAGGCCATACCTGACAAAAGCGAGGGCCCAGGACACATCATCCAACCTGGTGAATATGTCTTGGTGAAAAATGTTCAACGGACTAAAAGCCTCGAGCCCCGCTGGACACAGCCCCGTCAGGTGTTGCTGGCCACCCGCACTGCCGTGAAAGTAGAAGGTCAGAAGAATTGGGTGCATTTGTTGCACTGCAGGTGTGTGCCTCTACCCCGCCTCTATGATGAGTGGGCGAGGGAAGGACAAGGAGACTCAGAAACAGAAACTGTCCTGACGTTTGTCCCATTCAGCGATGCCAGATTGCATTCTACATTCACGGAAGCAGAGAGTGACAGCATATTGTAAGGAAGGGTGGAACCCTCCCTTAACTCGACTCAACAGCAAGAACAATTGTTTCCCAACCATGCTGTCCCTACTTCCGACCGATACAACTTGCGCCCCCCAAGGGAAGGCTTGCCCTTGACTTCACCAAGTGCCTATAGGCTGTAGGGCTGTGATCTTCCTCGGCTGAGAGTAGTGCTGGTGTGTCAGACTAAGGTACACCATAGGGCCCTTGGCACCTGCGCCCAGTAAAGCAACCACCAATCACAGACAGCCAGTAGAGGTCCCTGGCTTAGCACAATGGCAGCCGTCCAAAACACCCAAATCCAGAAACAAGATGTCAGTCTCCGACATAGTAAATGCTTCATGGCCACCGTGGTGACGCTGTTTGTCTCCCTCATCCTGTCTATCCTTGGTTGGCTGTTGCTAATCTCCCATCCTATTACCTCACCAACTCCGTCCTACCCCGCTCCTGCAGAACACCAGTATTTCATGCTACCGGCCCACGAATTACCCCGCCGTGTAGAATTCTTCAACAACACCTTCATCCAAATTTTGCATCATCACCAGCTGATCATGAACACTTCCAACTGCTGGATTTATGGACTTCTGCCGCATTCCATGATACACCCTCTCCCATTCTTTCCCTACCCCTTTTCCATCTCTGGGTCTTGTCTTGCATGGTGGATGTTGATACAGGAGGCCTACCATGTCAATGGTACTGCCAATTCTGCCCTAGGAAAACTTCTGGCGGAATAGGTTTGGCAAAGTCAATGCTCCTTTTTGCCCGACCAGCACATCCACAACGGTACTATCACCAGATGAACTCGGTGAGATGGTAGTATTTAACTCAACTAATCGACAAATATTTTACAGATTCCGCACAAGAAAGAAACTGCCTGATGAACGAGACACTGTGAATGTCATAACTGTGCGAGGCCGTGTCTGCATTCATGACCTAGGGACTACGAAAGTTGGTACCAGTACGTGTGATATCACAAAAGCTTTAAACTCCACATCTCCTCCAAAGCTGGTGGCATCCCCCAACACCTATTTCATCTGTAGCAATGCCGCCTACACTTGCTCCCCTTTAACCGGTCTGGTACCTGCTATCGGGCCTTCCTACTTCCACCAATGTATTCTACCCACCTGTCAATAAAGGGCGCTCTGCGCCACTCATGTAGGGGCATCATATCAGCTGAGGATACAGCAGGCCAGGAAACCGGGGACTTCTTTAAAGGTTTCCTTCCTTTCTGGGGCCCCATGGCCAACAGTCGGGCTGTATGAGGACTGACCAGTGTCCTTCAAGCCACCATCACAGTAACAGCTGGTGCCCTCTCCAACATCACTGCAGAGCAGCAGGCGGACCGCCTCATAACGCTCCAGAACAGAAAGGTCTTAGATGTCATCCTTGCTGATCGTGGTGGTGTGTGTAAATTGATCAGTTCCAGCTGCTGCGTGTACATCCAAGACAACCCACCTACAGTATACGATGCCATCCAACGTCTGCATCGCCTTTCTTCCGAAATTCACCTGGATGAAGGCAACTGGTCCCTCACAGGCTGGATCTGGGGCCTCCTTTCCCAGTGGGGGTGGAGAATCCTCATCTTCCTTGATTTGGGAGTAACTGTCCTGGTCTCCTGCTGTTTGTACTTTCAGTGTCTGCCAGTACTCTGTACAATGTGTGTCCAGACCGTCAAGCCTCCACCCTCTAACATTCACAACACCAATATGATGATGATGCTCCAACAAGAAACCGATGGCCTTATGAACATTGACATTTCTTAAAGTATTTGCCACTCAATGGCAAAAGGAGGGTCTGAGGAAAAGTGTTCTTCTGATCGGTATCATTTGTACCGAGACTCCATTGCTTTTTCATTGCCATCTTGTGTCAAACACTTCCACACGACCCACCTGGTCGTTTCTGCTGTTGTCTGAGGAAAATCTAACTAACACGATAACAGCCATCTAGCAGCCTGCATTTCTGCCTAGGAACTGTCGCACACACAACCCCCCCTGTTCTCGCAGTTCAACAGAAAGCCATGAGACACTCACACCCTGTGTAAAGGATTTGTTTTCCATCTCCTGATCCCAGCCTGGTAAACATCCTTGACACCGTGATCAGGTTATCAGACAATGGTCTGACTGCTGGGCCTTGATCAGGCTGATTAAACAATGACGTGAAAGACCGGGCTTTGGTCAAGGTGATTAAACAATGACCTGAAAGACTGAGCCTTGATCAAGCCGAGTGAACAAGGATTTGTGTACCAAGCCTTGACCAGGTCACCATCTACAAACGTTGTCTGGATCTGGTTATCAACTGCAAACACTGCCCTGATTGAACAATAAACTATTAGCCAAAAGACTGAGATAAACAAGTATAAAAGGCTTGTAAACTGCGGAGTAAAGCAGCAGCCTCCTCTGTCTTGTTTCTGACAAGTTTGCGACTCTGTTCCAAAGCCCGGGCTATTTGAATAAATCTGAGTTCCTCCTGTAGACGAAGGCTCCTGTTTCTCCTTTTACTACGTATGAAGGGTATGGAAGGCTTGGGCGGTTCCCCCGCTGCCGAGACCCAGTAAGTGGGTTAATCCAGTTCTTCATTGTCTTCATTTGAAACCTCCCAAGAGGACTGGCTCTTTTACTTCTGTTACTACACAGTTTGTTTTATTTTGTTTTTCTTTAATGGGTTTTTGCCCTACTGCAGACACGGCATGCTTTCCTGACATTCAGCCCGCCATGCGCGCCTTCATTTTCCAAGCAGCCAGGACAATGGCGCCCGCTTCTTTGCAATGCTATAGGTCTCGCATTTCGGAGAGTTTGAGCTATTGGCATTGTAAATGGCAATAGCTTAAATTCTCGCAAATGCGAGACCGATGGCATTGCAAATATGTTTGTTGTTTTTAAAGCCCCAGTGCTGCACTTTTACATGCATGAAGGCATAGAAGAGCCATGTCTAAGGAAAGGTGTGCAGCCGCTATTAAAGTGAAACCGCGGCATGGGGGCTTTTATAAAAAAACAGCATTTGTTTGACAAACTCGTGCCCTTCAGTAACTATAACTTGAGCCTTCGCCAACTCTGTCCATGTCTGTCCCATGCCATCAATTCTCATCAAACTCTTGTCTATGGGTGTGGATTTATTGGATTAAGGCAGCATTAGGGCCGTAAAATAGTAGTAAAGGTGGGTAATGTGTATAAATGGTTTTGTTCTACCTAATGAGAATCTTAAAACAGTCTTAAAATGTTTTTAACAAGAACAGTTTAAAGACTTTTGGCCCTATTCTCAAAAATGGTGTAGGTTAGCACACACATTTACTGAAGACTGACAAATATTTGGGAAATTTCATAGAATTCCACAAGTGTTTCTGGACAGCTACATATGTTGCAGCTTTCCAGAAGTACTCACATGCATAATCATTAATTTATGCATAATTATATAGGGTGCATGGTATACATTGATGCATGTACAAATGCTTAGGAAAAATTACAAGCATGGGCGAATTTTGCGAATCTGGCGTTCGTGAATTTGCGTATTTGCGAACTCGCAATCCGCAAAATCCGGGAATTCTCGCAAATTTGCGGATTTTTTATTTTTTTTGAGTTCGCAAGGGTTTCTGCCAGTCCGCGAGGGTTTTGTACCAGTTCGCAATTGCGAACTTACTTGTCGGCTCGCAACGGTTGCGACTATGTTGTTTCTACGTCTGGTTCATCATCACAGGTTCACAGCACCCTCTGTTTCACCACTGCCATCCTCTGTTTCACCCATGCCACCCTCTGGTACATCAATGCCACCCTCTGGTTCATCACTGTAGATTATGGCGGGGAAAAGCAAGCACACCTGCCCTGCTTCAACTGACATGATTTAATTTGGGGTTGATTTATTAATGTGTCACTGTTTTAAAATTCCAGTCTGGCACCTGCTTCCTTATTGGTAATTTGCTTTCTGTTGCAGTGCAATTTTTTTTTCCCAGGACCTTTGTGGCCTACTTGTAGCTATTCTATGAGCCTGCTGTGTGGGTCAGAGCAGGGTCATAGAATAGTTGCAAGTAGGCAACTGAACTCTGGAGGGGCCCCTCAGGAAGCACTACAGGGAATGGTTACTAATGATGAGTTTGAACTTTTGCACCTGCTGAGTGCTTTCAGTTTTGCAAAACTCGTTTTTCTGCAATTTCGCGAGATTTGCGGGGCGCGAACTTGCACGAGATCGAATTCGGAAGCCGCGAATTTTTGCGAATATGCGATTTTTTTTTTGCAGCGTGTTAGTTCGCAAGGTTTTGTGCGTTTTGGCGAGCCGCTAGTAGCGCAACGGCGTGAAGTTACCCTGACGGTCGTTCACGGGCGCGGCGATCTTGTTTACATGACGTATTTCCGTTTCCTGGCGCGATGTGTAATCTCGCAAAGTGTGCGGCTCGCTAGCACAATTTCGCGTGTGTTCGCAAGGAAAATCTCGCGCAAACTTACCCACGCGGTCGTGAACAGGCGCAGCCATCTTGTTTCTCATTCATTGCTAAGGTTCTGGGCATGCTTTCTGTATCCTCTCTGAATCTCTGCCATCCTTTGCTTGTTTGAAGTTTTTTTTTATCTATTTTACTTATAATCTATCCCTCTATTTTTCTAGCTCTATATTTTTGTCTTTTCTGCTACTTTTGGTTAATTTTAAACTACTTTTTTAATCTCTTTTCTTTTCTTCTTCCCTATTCCCGGCTCCCGTGCGGGCGTTTGAGGGGGGGGGACAGTCATAGCCCGGGAGATCTTCAGCGTGGAGGAGGTGGCCGCACTAATTTTTTATGTTCAGCGCCGCCTCCCCAGGACCATCATGGCAGGTGGCAAGATCGCTAGCGGGTACGGGATCCAGGAGCGCCGGAAGCGGTGGGAGAAGGTGTGTCGGGCCATGTACCAAAACTCTCGGGTCCGGCGCACCTACAACCAGGCCACCCACCGTTGGACGGATGTCCTGGACCGGGAACGCGATCTGCTCGACCTGCTCGGCCTTGAGATCCCCGGGCTTGGTGAGTAGTAGTAGCTATTTCTTTACTACTCTGTTTTCTCCTGCTCTGTGTGTTATTATATTGCAAATTTTTGTTTTTTACCAAGAGCAATAATGCTGCTGATTACATTGTAGGTAAATTATATTTAAAAATCTTCTGTGCATTTCAGGTGCACTGCTCTCCTTCTCAGCAGCGTTGCTACTATGCTTATTGGTTTTCGATTTTGTGTTCATTTCATTGGCCTGTGAAATTATGTATGAGTGTAGTTTAAAGAACAGCGTAATGCTAGTCACTAAGGGTCAGATTTTTAATTACCGGCGCATCCCTGCAAAGTAGCAGGGATGCGCTAGTAATTGTGCGCCATGCCACCACCACCCATGGTGCGCCGTATTTACAATGCGGTGCACCATGGGCCCAAAAAGCCACCAAAGCGTTACGTATCTGTGCCGTAAGGATGGCGCATTGCTGGAGTTGCGTCGCAACGATGGCACAGCTCCAGCAATGCTCTGGGGTGCCCTATCTCCCCAATGCTGCGTTAAGCCGTACGTCTGCTTCAAGCAGGCGCAGGGTTTGAGTCACGCATCATTGTCCTCAAAGTGACTGATTAAAATCTTGTAGATTTCCCTCAGCCACTTTTAGGATGCGTTCCTGCGCAGGAATGCCCTCCCTTGCGCTGGAACGCCCCCTGATGGCGCAGGGCTTTAAATCGTGATGCATCTCCCATATGCGTCACGTTGTTAATATACGCCGCACCATGGCGCCTCTTTTGTTCTGCCGGTGCGTCACAAAAGTCACGCAACAATGGAGCAAAAGAGCCGCAAGGGGCTTCTAAATCAGCCTATAAGCAACAAAGGTACCAGAGGGTCTCAAAAGATGTGCCCAGAAGTAAAGAAAAGCCAACCAATCCCTGACCTCTACTAAGATGCATCACAGAGGGCTCTCAACAAGATGAGGAAAATACCCATCAGTCAGCATACGGATCCGCCCTTCATCATTTGGGAATTTATCCGTACCACCCGTCTAAGAAAATCAGTGCCACACTCAGAGGTCAACCCGGTGGTAAGGGGGTTCCTCGAAAGGTATAGGCAATGACAGTGTGGTATGCCACTCGATGCTATGAGTGGCCAGAAACATGGGACTGGGGTGTGCAGTGCCGGAAAAAGTGAGGGAGTGAGAAAACCAAGAGAAAAGTGTGTTAAAATTGGTTTAGAGAAAGCACTTGACAAAATTTATTCTGTGTGTGCCTAACATACCAATATTAAAAATAAGTGCAACCTAGGGCTGTCTGATTATGTAGACCGCCTGAGGTAAAAGTGGTCAACTAGTTTCTGCAATCAAGGGACTATTGCGTCCTTGCATTCATCAGGACCAAAATACAATTTGAACTACTGCACCAAGTGGACTAAGTGAAGTGAAGGGTGACACCAGGAAAACGAAAACAAGTACACATGGTCACCTGAATGCTCCGGGTGCCCTTACAGTCTGTGCTGATCACTCGATCTGTAAGGTAGACTGGCCTCACCCCACCTGGCAGTGGCTCAGGGGAAGATGAAGCACCGCTCTATCCGTCGGTACTCCAGGGCCGGCGTCCTGTACACATGGCGATAAGAAGAAATAGTGGTGGTGGATTGATAGTTTGAGTATTTTAATGACTGGTTAATGTAGTAGGAAACTTTTTAGTGTTGTCGCTGATCTGCAATCACGATGGACTTTGTCTGTCACTTCGCGTTCTGCGGACTGCTGCCTGCCAGTCCTAGGCGAACCTTTTTAGTAGTTTGTTTAGTGAGTTACATAAGAACTTTCCAAGTCGACGGTCCGCAAATCAAGCAATACTAATAACGTAGTAGACCACATGAGATCGGTCAATATATCCTGTGGAATAGTTGTTTATTTGCTATTTCGCCAAAATATTTTGTTATTGTTCTTTTGAAATGTTTGATTTGGTTGACAAATATCATCCATGTTTTCTGGTCTTTCTTTCTTTCATGTTGTACATCAGCTCCCCCCAGGGGCAAGAGGGCATTGAAGGAGGCTGCTGCTGCTGCTGAACAGGATTGGTCAGGGAGGGCTCCTTTGCTGGCCCCGGTAAGTTTTAATTTTAATATAGAGTACCTATTTTTTCCTAGCGTTCCTCATTCGATTTTTTCTAAATCGTTTTTGATCTTCTTGTAGACTGTATCTAAATTCTTATCCTGCCTCGACTATGACTCCCTGTGGTATTACTAGATTATTCTTATTAGTCTGTCTGTGTAGCTAAGTAAGATTGCACATTTGGCAATTCCATTGGACTCCCATTCTAGTCAGCAATAGCTCTATGCACTTAGTGCAGTCCTCTGGGATTGTCCATAATGTCTTTTCAAGTCTTCTAAATGTTTATGCTTTGACAATTGCCAACAATAAAAAGGTGAATGACCACCAAGAAAGAATAAGATACTACTTTACTTTTGGTTTGGATAGGAGCACAATCCATTCTACTACTGTTGCAGGGACAAATCTGCACAAACAGAACTATGGACACTAAATAGTGCATTGTTTATCAATTATAATAGGCGCAGGTAGACTTTCCACATACATCAGTGATATCAGACTTTGAAGAACCCCCAATCTCCTTACTGACTAGATAGTGTGGCAGAGTCATTTAGCTCTCGAATTCATCGATGATTGGTCCCCAATGATGATTATCCAACGCAGGACAAGAGTACGGAGTCAGAGTCCAGAAGTGTCAGAGGCACGGACTCATGCTTGCAAATTGCAAAACCTTTTGCTCATTCACTCATGACCAAAAACCACAGAGTCTATTTAAGTTTTAAAGCTTTATTAAAATTTAAAATATTTATTAAAATCAAGCTTGTCATAAAACATAAACGGTTGATTAAAAATGGAAAAGTGCTTATACTCATTTTTTATTTCCCACATTTATTGTGGGCGAGCTGAGCCCTCACCTGGTTTAAACTTTAATTTTTCTTTTTGATGCGGAATCATTGGTCCCTTCGTCCTAATGAATTCCTTTTAGAAGTGAAGCTTCTGTCTGTTATGAGGAAAATGGTGCGTGTTAAAAAACAAGCATTCATCAGTTGTGCCAAATAATGCTGCAAGACAACACCCTTTCGTGGAAAAAGGGACATTTTTACTTTAGAGTAGACAGTCACAAATTAGTAGATTGTTTTCTGTATTCACATTTCTTCATTCCTAGACAAAATACTACTGAGTGGTTTATGTCTATGAAATCTAACATCCTTAAATGTACTTTGTAGGTGGAACATCTGGTGCTGGGCCCAGCGCGGAGGTGGAGGAGGAATGCTCTGGGAGGAGGTGGTGGAAGTTCCGGACCAAACTGCTGTGCGGGTTGCCACGGTAGTGGCGGGCAGTGGTAAGCTCTTATATTCCTTACTTATTGAGATTGCAGACTGCATAGTGTGCTGCTCCCCGTGAGAAAATGTAAGGTTTATCCAGATGAGAGACATGAAGAAGAATGATTGACATTTAGGGGCCTATTATGATGGCGGACGGACCTGAGTCCGTCCGCCACCATAGAGTAGGAGGGACCGTCCGCAGGGGCAGTGGCGGTCCCTCCGTGGTAATTAGGATGTGATCGCCACCCTGGCGGTCACATCCTGTATTTTTATCATTGCGGCGGGTGCTGCTTGAAGCAGCATCCGCCGCAATGATAAAAATGTAAGTTGTGCATTTGCATGCACAAAGCGGCAGGCACCGCGTGGTGCCTGCCGCTTTGTGCAGGCAAATGCAGTGGGGTACCATAGGTACCCCCCATGTGCACCCCCCACCCCCCTTCACCTCTGGGGGCCCGCATCAGGCCCCCAAACAAAAATCCGTATGCCTTTGCACGTCGGAAATGCCGCAGTGTAAAGGCATGTGTTCCTCCAGACATCCTAATATGGCTGGCGGTGTCTGATAGACACCGCCAGCCATGTTAGTGCTTTTCCGCCGCGGACGGGAGGCGACCGCGGCGGAAAAACTGCGGACTGAAAAACGATCCCCCAGCCATCCTAATCTGGCGGGGGGTCTTTTTCAGTCCGCTGCGGATTTCCCGCATCCTCCGGGCCGGCGGTGGATTCCGCCGGCCCGGAGGATACGGGAAATCCGCAATCCTAATCTACCCCATAGTTTGAATGGATGGATGCCTGGATCATGGTACTATCTGACTCCTAGATAGCACATGTGTATCTAGAGAGAGTAAACGGTCACTGGATGATTAAAAGTGTTACTTTGAAGAGCATGTAACACCGCACCTGCACGTCCGTCCCAGTGTAGGAAAGGCAAGGAAAAGAAGTTGTAATTTTGTCCGAATACTACCATGAATAGTAGCAGTAGTTTGTATTGCAAGCACAGCATATATCCGGCTATTACGATGGCCACTCACTACCTCTGTTAATAAGTTTAGTAGAACTCGGTCATTCATGTGTGGATGTATCACTGTTCACTCAATAAAAAGCAAAGCCCCTACAGTTATCCCATATGTAAGTAAATACATACCATGTGCAGTGATAGATAATCAGATTATTTATCTTCTTCATTTTCCTTTTCTAGTATTCATTGGCACTGTAGGGTGAAACTTAAATTAATTAAGCAGTAGCCCTTGTAACAGTGTATTCTCAGTGCCACCCATAATAGAAAAGTAAGAGCATCACCTGTATGTACTGGACTGGTACAGTAACGCAAGTCTGTCTCACTCATCATGGCGGTCGTCTATTTTCCTCGGGTGCAAGTTGACTGCGCTGGCATTATGCCGGCTTGCAGAAGTTAACGTACCAATTTTGCTAAACAAGAGAGAAGAAGAAGAATAAGACTGGTGTACTGTCATAGTCGAGTCTAATGGAGTGAGTCCATAGTGCTCGTAGAATTGATTCCTTAAACTCCCACTAATGTTAGAGCAAGGGTGAAGAAGTGGGAGGTTAGATAGATACTGGCCACAATAGTTATGTACTGCACTTGCAAGTTGCTAGTTCTACTGTGACACAACTTTCTGCTGAATCATTTTTTGTTAATCTTAAAGAGCATTGGTTACAGACTATGTCTTTCTTTCTTCATATAGATACTCCTTCCAAACCAACCCGGAAGGAGCTGGCTAGACGGGCCCAGCAACGGAGGCTGGAGGCCACTGTCGCTGAATATCGGCGGCTGGTGGCCCAGGAGGAGGGGGACACGTAGTCTACCACAACATCTACCGGGACAGCTGCATCCTCCTCCGCGCTCCCTGGGTCACCCAGACGGCGCAGGTCTCTAGCGGTACGGAGCTGGGGTACCGCAGCCACCCGCCACCGCCGAGCAAAGAAATCAGCTGCCCCCCACAGCAGTTGTAAGAAACGCACACACCGCCTTTCCCTGAGGGTTTCCTACCTCGAGCAGGAGCTGCTCAACACAAAAACCCTGCTTGAGACCCTCCGCAAGGAGCATTCCGACCTGGCCCGGAAATTCAACAGCAGCAGCCAGCAGTAGGAGGAGACTGTCCCTTGCCCCTTTTTTAAAAACTTCTGGGGGGTGGGATTTGGGAGTTGGGTTTTTTCACTTTTTTTGACTTTTCACAGACATTTGTTCGGGTTAGGGAGTGGGGGTGGGTTGGGTCTTGTGGGAGATTATTTTTGTCAGGGATATAAATATACTTTAAACTTTATCTTAGCATACGTGTTTTTTTTACTGCTTTTGAGGCTGGTGGGTGGGGGTTTAACAGTAACTTTGTTTTGGTGACACTTAAGTGGCATCTTGATTCAAGTTGTGTAATTAATTGCCCAAATGTTTTCCAAACTAAGTGCCTCTCACAGAGTAAGTGAATTCAATAGTCCTAGGACTTTACTAGTACTAGCGTCAGTCTCTCGTCTCTCCTAATACTCCATTATACTTCCTCCCCCCAAACGCTTCTCTTACCTGTAATTTGTGTTTGGAAATAGGGCTAGGCACAGGGCTGGCTGCACGTCAAATGACGATATGGCAATCCTGGGCGGATGAAATGTCATCATTGCGTTGGTACTAGTGGTGTTACACAGTGGCAGTTGCAGTATCTGAAAAAAAAGAAAATTAAACCTTGTTTGTCCTTACCGTAGCATTAGAACGGTACGATAGAGAATATAGCAGGTGACAGTACACTAGAACAGTGCCACAATGTAGCCTACCAAATGGTAAAGTATTGAAAGTATAACTAGTACTTGCGTTGAATTTCTTTGACATTGGCTACTACTACAAGAAATAGTACTGAAGCTGAGTAAATCTAGAATATATCCTCGGATTCCTTCACCAGCCTGTTGCTATGACCTTATCCTCCCCAGCAAGTGTGTGGAATTATTGCTCTCATTTTGTCACACATCAATCAAAACCACACAGCCCGGGGGAAGAGGGTTAGGGTTTGTAAATTGGATGGGAATGGGGGATTTTGGGAAAGTTTTTTTGAGAGAAGAAAAAAAAGCACAGCATGGACAAACAATAATTGAAGATAAAGAAATCTTTGGGTACAAAGCTAACCATAAATCTTTTAAGTGACATAAAGGAAGTGCATGCACTACTGCATGCATTGTTACTGAAAAGTAAGTAGTACTTTCGACAACCGTGATTGACAGACTGCGACAGTACAGGGCTGCAGCGTTTTCACTTGCCTATCTCTGCACTCAGAGAAACACTTCTTACATTAAATTAGGTTTCAAAAATAGCCAAAGTAAAACCTATAGAATGGCTGTAGGGATCAATTAAGAAGCAGAGAGAGATCCAAGAAATGCAGAGTTACACTCATAGAAGTTCACAGCAATAACATTACTTAAAAAATAATTTGAAAAGAATGGATACTGTATCTGTATGTTGTTGTAGTTGTCCTGTTGAATTTGGTAAGTAAGTTGCACGCATCAAACCATTCCTCCTATTAGCGGCACTCCTCCATTCCAGCTGACGCTTCGTCCATCAATGTTGGTGACCAGAAGACACCCTGTCCACTGCCTGCCTGGCGGATGCTGAATTGCGGCTCGCTAATGTGAAGCCTGACTTCATCCTTTTTTTCCCGTTGCACAGACTGAAACCCGGCCTGTAAATATTGATGGAAAAACAGGAAGTGATATTAGAACACCACTGACAAATAAATATAAGGTATGTACGCTGTGTAGTGCAAAAAGTCACACTTTGAGTTTCCTAATAGACAGTACAATATTTTTGAAAGTGCGTACTCTGTCTGAGTCTCCTTTTGAAGGATAAATAAGTATGGGCAAATTAATTTAGCGGATCTTTCCCCTCAAGCTAGGTGCACTGTAAACTGTGTTTTAGAACAAAATTAGACCTTCCAGGCAGTGCTCCCACCCAGACCCTTACTAAAGCCAGTCGCAAAAATGTAGAAGACCCCCAATCAGATCTCAAAAAACGAGGCCTAGTAGAAAACTGGTGACAAAACGTACTTTGAAAGTAAAAGTAGGCCCAAATCCCCCCTTACCCACCGTGGATTGTATTCAAACCACTTGCAAGCAAGCAAAAGTATCCATACCCAGAATCGCTCCACGACTCGCAAACCCCCCCACAAACAGCCCCCCACCCAAACACATGCAATACAAATACTGCTAACCCTAACGAGCCCTAAGTTAAGAATAGTGGCAAACGCTTTCTTTAACTATGCCAAATCCCCCCTTTCCCACCATGGATTTTCTTCAAATCACTTGCAACCAAAATTACACATTCCCACGAGTGCTCTAAGACCCCAGAACTCAGTTGCAAAAATCTAGAACACCCCGAAACACATGCAATCCTGCTGCTAGGGCTAACCCTAACGAACCCTAAGTTACAAAAAGTGCCAAAAGGCTTTTCCCCATGGATTTTGTCCAAACCAGTTTTATCCAGTATTAGACCTTCCCAGCAATGCCCCAAGACCCGCCAACCCACCCGCAAAAAAGCACAACACCCCCAAACAGCCAAAAAGGAAAATCTCATACTTACAATATTTATCGGCCTTCGGTCCAAACGCGCTGTGCAGCTAGGTCATAACTCCCGCTTTCCACCACGGATTTCCTGAAAAGCAAATGCAATCAAAATTAGACTGTCCCAGCAGTGCTCCCAGACCCCAAAACCCACCCACAAACACCCGGAACCCCCCCCAAAGAGACCTCAAAGACAAGCAAGTCAGCAAAAACGCAAAAATAATTTCGCCTCCGATTTGGACCAAACCACTTTTATCCGGTATTAGAGCATCCCAGCAATGGCCCCAGAGCCGTCAACCCAGGCGAAAACAAGTAGAAGACCCCCAAAGAGCCAAAAAGCAAAAGTACAAAAATGGGGACTTGGTCATTTTCATGGCAATTTTCAAAATCACTTCGCGCGCGCTCTGCAGCTAGGCCCTAACTTCCCTCTGCCACCATGGATTTGCTTCACACCTCTTGCAATCAAAAGTATCAATACCCAGCAGTGCTCCCAGACCCCGAAACCCACCCACAAACACCAGGAAGCCCCCCAAACAGGCCCCCGAAAACGCTGCATTGAGCGAAATGTCGGAAATAGCAAAAACTTTGTCCTCATGGATTTTGTCCAAACCAGTTTTATCCGGTATTAGACCTTCCCAGCAATGCCCCAAGACCCGCCAACCCACCCACAAAAAAGCACAACACCCCCAAACAGCCTAAAAGGAAAATCTCATACTTACAATATTTATCTGCCTTTGGTCCAAACGCGCTGTGCAGCTAGGTCATAACTCCCGTTTTCCACCACGGATTTCCTGAAAAGCAAATGCAATCAAAATTAGACTGTCCCAGCAGTGCTCCCAGACCCCAAAACCCACCCACAAACACCCGGAACCCCCCCAAAGAGCACCTCAAAGACAAGCAAGTCAGCAAAAACGCAAAAATAATTTCGCCTCCGTTTTGGTCCAAACCACTTTTATCCGGTATTAGAGCTTCCCAGCAATGGCCCCAGAGCCGTCAACCCAGGCGAAAACAAGTAGGAGACCTCCAAAGAGCCAAAAAGCAAAAGTACAAAAATGGGGACTTAGTCATTTTCATGGCAATTTCCAAAATCACTCCGCGCGCGCTCTGCAGCTAGGCACTAACTCCCCTCTGCCACCATGGATTTGCTTCAAACATCTTGCAATCAAAAGTTTCAGTAGCCAGCAGTGCTCCCAGACCCCGAAACCCACCCACAAACACCAGGAAGCCCCCTAAACAGGCCCCAAAAACGCTACATTGAGCGAAATGTCAGAAATAGCAAAAACGTTGTCCTCATGGATTTTGTCCAAACCATTTTTATCCGGTATTAGACCTTCCCAGCAATACCCCAAGACCCGCGAACCCACCCGCAAAAAAGCACAACACCCCAAACAGCCAAAAAGGAAAATCTCATACTTACAATATTTATCGGCCTTCGGTCCAAACGTGCTGTGCAGCTAGGTCATAACTCCCGTTTTCCACCATGGATTTCCTGAAACGCAAATGCAATCAAAATTAGACTGTCCCAGCAGTGCTCCTAGACCCCGAAACCCACCCACAAACACCAGGAAGCCCCCCCAAACAGGCCCCAGAAAACATGATAGTCAGCAAAAAGTCAAAAACGTTTTCAAGTCTGATTTGGTCAAAACCAGTTTTATCTGGCATTAGACCTTCCCAGCAATGCCCCAAGACCCGCCAACTCACCCGCAAAGAAGTAGAACATCCCCACAAGTGCAGAGTCTTTCTTCATTGGGCGTAATCCAGCCCTCTGCTTTGAGGGAGATATGAGTCTGGAGGAGGAGAATAGAGGAGCATGTTCTTGTGAACTTGTGAACCTGAGGAATGCAGACTGTAGCACCTTCAAATCAATAAGCAAATAAGTGAAGACAGTTCTGCTGATGGGCTTGTTTTGTGATTAGGTGATTAAAGTTTTAATTATATTAACTGTGCAAAACAAAGAAAGACAGACACACTGGAATAAAAGTGAATAAGGACGAAAAAGAAAGTTATTGAATCATTGGCTCATTTTCAAGGCTCGGTGTCAGGGAATAAGAGTTTGTCCTCAAACTCTGCGAATTCAGGCAGGAGTAGGTCAGTGTCACCTAACAGAGAAGAAATTCCCTCATCTAAGTTGCTGTCCTCCTCGTCTTCTTCCGGCGTGTATTCTCGTACGTAGTAATCTGATGGTATGAGGTGCTGATTCATCTTGATCATTGTTAACCTCTCCACATTTTTGGGCGAGAGGCGGGTCCGTTTGCAAGTTACAATGCCACCAGCAGCACTGAAAACACGTTCAGAAGACACGCTTGCGAGTGGGCAAGACAAGTAGTTTATAGCCAGGTTGGAGATCTGTGCCCACAATTCTTTTTTCCCATGCCAATACGCCAATGGGTCAGCATTAACATAGACCTCTGTTGAGTCATTCAGATAGTCCTGCACCATCGACTGAAGGTTCTCCAAGGTTCCTCCACTTTGCTTACTTTTTGCTGGGACCTTTTGAGAGCCAAACCCAAGCTTAGTTAGCCAATACTCTTATTCACCCAATGTTACTGTTGTGTCTGGTGTAAGCATGAGCGGATTTTGCGGATTGGCAATCCGCGAATTTTGCGGATTTGCGGATTCGCAATCCGCAAAATCCGCGAATTCCCGCGAATTTGCGGATTTTTTTTTTTTTTGTGTTCGCCCGTGTTTCTGCCAGTTCGCGAGGGTTTTTACAATTTCGCAATTTGCGAACTTACCTGTCGGGTCGCAAGTTTTGCGAACTTGTTGTTTCTACGTGTCCAGCCTGTTTGGGACACTCTTCTTCATCACTGCCACTCTCTGTCACCACTGCCACTCTCTGACTACTCATGCCACCCTCTGGCCCACCCATGCCACCCTCTGTTTCATCACTACACCCTCTGGTTGTCCAGTGTACATTATTTTCGGCAAAGCAAAGCACACCTTCCCTGCCTCAAGTGACCTGAATTAATTTGGGGCTGATTAATGTGTCACAGAATATTTTTTTAGCTGGCACCTGCTTCCTTAGTGCGCCCTGATTAGTGATCTTTTGCACTTGCTAAGTGCTTTCATTGTTGCAAAATTAGTTACAACACCTGCCCTGCCCCAACTGACAATAATGAATTAGGGGCTGATTAATGGATTTTAACTTCCAGCCTGGCTCCTGCTTGTCTCCCTTAGCTGTAATTCAGGACCTTTGTGGCATATGTGTAACTATTCTGAGGTTCAGAGCAGGGTCACATAATAGTTTCAACTGGCAACTGAACTCTGGAGGGGCCCCTCAGGAAGCCCTACAGGAAATGGCTACTAATGATGTGCCTGAACTTTTGAACCTGGTAAGTAGTTACTTTCAGTTTTGCCAAGATCGTATTTCTGCAATTTCGCACTTATTCGCGGGGCGCGAACTCACGCTAACAGTGCGAGCAGCGCGAGCAAAATCCGCTGCTCGCGGATTTGCGGATTTTGCGGGAAATTCGCAAATCTCGCGGATTGCGGATTTCCCGAAAATCCGCAAAATCCGCGAGCGGAACGGATTTTCCGCCCACACCTAGTCTGGTGCAGATGATCCGGTTGCCGGTGTCTTTAACGGCTGAGAGGTCACTTGTGCCACAGCCACAGGTGCAGAAGTGGATTCTTTTGACTGGCGATGGCCTGCTGATGCTGATGTACTGCCTTTTCCTTCAATTTGCTGCCGTTCTCTTTCAAACCTCATGGCTGACAAGGCTAGCCAACGTTTGTACTTTGTAACATCTTCATCACAAAAGGAAAGAATGCTCTTTCTGCCAGCGCCTTTTTGCAGCGTGGATCCAGAATAGTAGCACAAATGTAATGCTGTTCTGAGTGGATCATTTTAAGACGTTCATCGCCAAGTAGGCGCTCTAATAATTTCTCAGCCAAAACAAAAGCGTCTTTCTTTTCTTCATCTTTTTGAAATATAGAACACACCGCCTTCAGTTGGTGCTCCAGCATGCGCAACAATGGGATAGCTTTTCCCAAATTACAGTCCTCCCTGCTGACTGCACGCGTGAAGACCTCAAAAGGACGAAGCATGTCTGTCAGGCTTTTAACTAGCTTCCATTGCTTCGCATCTAGCCTCAGGTCCTTCTGAGCTGTACCCAGTGTTAAGAAATAATGATCGAGTACCGTATACTGCTCATACAGATGCTCAAGCATGTAGAAGGTTGAGTTCTAACGTGTTGGCACCTCCTGGATGAGTGCTTTCACTGGCATTCGACGTTCATGTAGCAGGCTCCTCAGATGCTTCCGGGCCTTAAAAGAATGGCTGAAATGGTTGCACATTCTTCGGCAGGTAGCCACTAACTCGCACGCTGGACTGTCTTCTTCACTCAAGAATTTTTTAACAACCAGGTTTATACAGTGCGCCAAACACGGCACTCTGAAATAGTTACCCAGCTCCATGGCCTTAACTACATTGGCGCCATTATCCGTGGAAACATAACCAATCTGGCATTTTTTTGGGGCCAGCCAGTGAAAGACCTTTGTGTTAAACTCATTCAAAATGTTTTCTGCTGTATGACGTTTCTCCAAGCCAAACATGGCTAGTGTTGCATGTTTCCGAGCAGCTTTAAAAACTTGGTCCGGGTCAGCACCTGTGTTTAGCTTTGATTTAACCCCTGAAAAAGAGACCCAGTGTGCAGTGATGCACATGTAATCAGTGCCTGCGGCACTGGTCCACATGTCTGTTGTCAGATGTATAGTGTGAAAAGCACTCTTCTGAAAAGCTGCCCCAATCACCTCCAGCACATCTTCATGTAGTGCTGGAACCGCAACTCTGGCAAAATAGAACCGGCTAGGAACTTTCCATTTAGGGCTGAGCGCTGCCACTAATTCTAGAAAACCAACCCCTTCTACAAAAGAAAAAGGGAGAAGGTCCAGAGCTAGCATTTTAGCCAGCTTAGTGTTATACAGACGCGTGAGTGGGTGGTTGCATTCATATGGCGCGTCTGAAAACAACATGGTTCTAATGTTGGCCTGGACCATGATTTTACGGGATGATGATGATGACTTCTTCGACCCAGTTACGCTCGCTGATGAACTTTTTCGCATTGGTGTCTCACTCTCTCCCACACTCTTAGTGTGGCTCACAGGGGGTGTGCTGACAGGGGTACTGGGTGTAAGTGAAGTGTTTGACACTTCTTCCTCCTCCTCATAATCAGATGAAACATCAATGTTTTCTTGACTTGCAATTCGGGCTTCCTTGATCTCCTTTAAGTGCGCAAACCATTGGACAGCGTGCTGTCTCTTAAGATGACCTCTCTGGCCTCCGGTCCCATAGTTGGTACCAAACTTACCACGACTAACTGCAAACTTACAAATGCTACAAATGGCTATGTTTTCCTTTTTTGGGCAAACACTAAAGAAGTCCCAAACTGCGGACTTGAAATTTCTGTGGGGGCCGGAGGAGGCGATACTGGTGGTGGTCATGCTGCTAATGCCAGATGAAGTGGAGGATGTGTATTGCCGAACTTTACTACGTTGTGCACTTTCACCACCACTAATTGAGGTCGAGGTGGATGGAGGTCCCTTCTGGGGAGGAAGAAATATGGAAGCGGTAGGTGGTGGTGTACTAGTTAACTCCAATGATTGTGCTGTTGCCATTGCCTCCTCGTCGACAACATCATCACGCTCAGCAGCTTTTCGGGCTAGGGTCAAAATGTCTGTTTGCTGCATGCCAGCTGAGCCTGGAGTGACGTGTATGATGACTGCGTCATCGTCGTGAGAGTCTTCATCAGCAGGAGTATACGCCACTTCTTGTTGAGCGGCATCATCACACTCCATAAGTACGAGACTTTCGGGGACCTTCCTTTTACGCTTAGCTACCTTTGTCAGATCATGGTGTGCCTCACTCTCAGACGGCAGTGGTGGTAGTTCCCAATTTAGATCCGTATCATCAGAAGGAGGTGGAGAAGATGTAGACACCACCCTTGATCTTTTCCTTGCTAGGGATGTGGAAGACAATGAATGATCATCAGGAGGAGTGGCTTCCTCAAATGATACCTCAGCTTGATTGTCGATTTCCTGATGTGCCCCTACTTCGGGAGAAACAACTATTGTGGGCACTTGTGACCCTCCATGCACCTCTGCTTGCGCATCTCCTTGCGCTGCCTCCCCTTCCACATGTACTTGGGCTTGTTCTTGCACATGTGGTTGTTGTTGCGGCTGTGGTTGTTCAACACTCATCAGATGAGTTACAAAAACCTGTGTTGATTGAAGGACATTGCTGCTACTTTCTTGCATTGAGCCAATATCACAGGTCGATGGTGATTGAACAACTAGACTAAGTGCCTCTGCAGCACTCAAGGGCTTGGACTTAAGTTGGCATGGTGGTGGTGGCACTGAGCCCAATGGAGCGGGGTGCTGCTCCCAGCTTGGTCCCCAGCAGATCCCGCTGCTGCTGCAGGCGTACTTTTTTTTTTACTCCCAAAAAATGTGACGGGCGGCACACCAGTCTCCTTGGTAACTGACGTGACGTCGCGTGACATTATGCTGCACACACACACACCGCTGCAGGACTTCTTCCTGGCACTGGTGGTTCTCTTGAGTCTTGTGCACCTAAAAGCAATGGAAGACAGAGGAACATCAGTTCAGTTATACACCCCAAAAACTCGAAAACCTCATAAAAATCAGCACAATCCCATGCCATCCAAGCCCTCAATGATGTTTAAATTCAAGACACCCCACAGAAAGACTAGGCCCATGCACCACTCACTACCCCTGGGCCTAATGTATAAAAGCTAGGCAAAATGGGTGCAGGCCTGAGAACGCTTCTGCATTCAAAATGGCCCCTTGCCTCCCTGCACATGCCCAGGGCCTACCTGTACCAGCACTCTAAATGGCCCCCACCCACATGGCCTTCCCCCAGGAACACCCCAAAAAATCGAAAAACACAGAAAAATCAGCACAATCCCATGCCATCCATGCCCTCCATGATGTTTAAATTCAAGACACCCCACAGAAAGACTAGGCCCATGCACCACTCACTACCCCTGGTCAAAAGGCCACAACAACAGCCGAAAAAATCGAAAAACACAGAAAAATCAGCACAATCCCATGCCATCCATGCCCTCCATGATGTTTTAATTCAAGACACCCCACAGAAAGACTAGGCCCATGCACCACTCACTACGGTCTAGCGCTCCGGAGGCTCTGAGGGACGCCTATTTAAGGCAACCAGTCCTGGGCACTGCCCTGACGAGGTACCTCACGCTGCACTGCGCTCTGCGCTTAATTGCTGCGCTGCTGTTTTAAATTTAACCTTTATGCTATTTTCGTTTGTCTAAGTTGTTTTCCCCTGATTTTAAACGGGATTACCTCTTTCCCTCTCACTTGCACTCTAATCGGTGACTCACCGCTGTTTAGCGAGTCCGGTTCTTGGGTTGGGGAAGTTTGGACGCCATCTTAGGGTGGGTGTGATTCTTGGCGGGCGCCATTTGTGAGCGGTCTAGCGCTCCGGAGGCTCTGAGGGACGCCTATTTAAGGCGACCAGTCCTGGGCACTGCCCTGACGAGGTACCTCACGCTGCACTGCGCTCTGCGCTTAATTGCTGCGCTGCTGTTTTAAATTTAACCTTTATGCTATTTTCGTTTCTCTAAGTTGTTTTCCCCTGATTTTAAAGGGGATTACCTCTTTCCCTCTCACTTGCACTCTAATCGGTGACTCACCGCTGTTTAGCGAGTCCGGTTCTTGGGTTGGGGAAGTTTGGACGCCATCTTAGGGTGGGTGTGATTCTTGGCGGGCGCCATTTGTGAGCGGTCTAGCGCTCCGGAGGCTCTGAGGGACGCCTATTTAAGGCGACCAGTCCTGGGCACTGCCCTGACGAGGTACCTCACGCTGCACTGCGCTCTGCGCTTAATTGCTGCGCTGCTGTTTTAAATTTAACCTTTATGCTATTTTCGTTTCTCTAAGTTGTTTTCCCCTGATTTTAAAGGGGATTACCTCTTTCCCTCTCACTTGCACTCTAATCGGTGACTCACCGCTGTTTAGCGGGTCCGGTTCTTGGGTTGGGGAAGTTTGGACGCCATCTTAGGGTGGATGTGATTCTCGGCGGGTGCCATTTGTGAGCGGTCTAGCGCTCCGAATGGCTCTGAGGGACGCCTATTTAAAGCTCCCCTCTACGCGCAGCAGTATCGCGCAGCGGCCGCGCCTTCCCAGCGCCTGAGTCGTGCCAGAGTCCTGCCCGTCTGCGCCCGTCTGCGCCCATCAGCGCTAAGGAAGCGCGGGTCGCGGCAGGACTCTAGACCAGGACATCATGACTCTGCCTATTATTACTTATCAACGGGCTGATCTGCTGGCTATCCGTGATCGGATTTTCCGGTGTGATCTCCCGCCCGTGGACCCACTATGTGGTTACTATCGCTGTAGTTGCGGTGTTTGGTCGCTAGATGCCCCTTCCCTCATTCGATCGTTGGAGTGTTCCTCTCCACATAAAAGTAAGGTAGGATTACGGGAACTCAATATCTGCAGTCTAAATGTCAGATCATTGACAAAGCATTACCAGGAGATATACGATCTTCTTAAAGATGACTCTCCTGATGCGCTTTTCCTGACTGAAACCTGGTTGCAGGATTCGGATGCTTCTATACTCAATTTGGCTATCCCACCGGACTATTCCATCTTCACCCGTAATCGGGTGACTAGGGGGGGGGGGGGAATTGCCATGGTCATCAAGAGCTGCTACCCGTGTGAGTGGAAGGCTGTCAAACCTCCAGGGGCTGAAAGTGCTCGTTTTAAAATTTCGTTCAGCCACCATTTTACCCTCTCGGGCTTGTTAATCTATCGCCCTCCGGGCTGCGACTCGGCAGTCAGGGCTGCTCTCCCGGATCTTATTAGTATAGAGGCACTAGGATGTGCTAATTTTAATGTGATAGGAGATCTTAATCTTCATTTTGACTGCCCGTCCTTGCCCTCTATTAAGAGCTTTCTGGCCGACCTAGAGGGCCTGCAGCTCTCTCAGTTGATCAATACTCCTACACATAGAGATGGTCATATACTCGACCCTTTCTTTACAAATCTTGAGGGAGTTAGGGCTCATTGTCCCACCCAACTGGTCTGGACGGACCATATGTTGGTGAAACTGACATGTCCTATGTCTGAATCTCTTTTCATACCCCATGACAGACTTGTTCTCAAACAACATTGGAACAAACTAAGTCTGGAGGATTTTTACCGCCTGCTTGAGGAGGCACCTCTAGGCACTTTCCCTGAGGTGGATCATGGATATGACTCCTTCTGTGAGTGGATCTCTGGTGCCCTCGATTCTTTGATCTCCATGAGGTGGTCCAAGTGTCGTCGAAATGAGCCTAGTCCATGGTATGATAGCGCCTTGGCGTCCCTCAAAAGAGCTTGTAGACAGGCTGAGAGACTATGGAGGAAAGCGTACGACCCTGATTTGAAGGCCTGCTATCTTGCCAAGATTAAAGCATATCACAGGGCTGTGTGTAGAGCACGAGCAGCCTTTTATGCTCATGAGTTCCAGAATAACCCGAATCCCTCAAAACTGATTTTTAAGGTGCTAAAAGATCTGATGACGAAGAGGACAGCGGGGGCGGAAATTTGTTCTGATTCCCACTGTGAGGGCATAGCCTCTTTCTTTCGTGAGAAAGTACTGGCCATCTACCGTTCTTTCCCGATGGGATCTCCAACTCTAGAGCGGGTTAGCTGTACTTTGAGAGACAGAGAGTGTCTTACGACTCTGCCTCCCCTGTCTATGAAGGCCTTTGATTCTCTTAGCCTTAAAATCAAATCAGGATCTCCGGCAGATCCATTGAAACCGGCCCAGCTTATGAATCTATCGCCATCATGCCGCACTCCGGTGCTCTCTTTGATCAACCTATCGCTCTCCTCTGGGATAGTCCCCGCCAGATGGAAGCAGGCTGTAGTCACACCTATTCTGAAGAAGCCAACTTTGGACCCTCTCAAGCCTGAGAACTACCGTCCTATCTCGTTGCTTCCTTGGCCCACGAAAGTCGCGGATGCCCATGTGAACACCATTCTGGTAGACCACCTAGCTAGCGCTAACATTCTTGACCCTACCCAGAATGGGTTCCATGAGGGCCACAATACGGAGACGGCCCTACTCTCCATGGTCGAACACCTGCGTTCTGTGCTTGATGCGGGTCGAACGGCGGCACTGTTGCTATTAGACCTTAGTGCCGCGTTCGACACGGTCTCGCACAGGATTTTGCTTCAACGACTTGAGGAGGTGAGGGTTACAGGCTCCGCCCTATGCTGGTTTCGATCTTTTCTTGCTGATAGGTCATTCAAGGTCGCGATCCCCGGCCATTAAGTCGAAAATCTATCCGCTAGATCTGGGGGTCCCACAGGGGTCATCGCTGAGTCCCACTCTATTTAACCTTTATGTGAGGCCGCTGGCTGCGGTCGTCAAGCTGTGGGGCCTGACGATGGTCTTATATGCAGATGACACACTGCTGGCCGTCACGCTGAGTGGGGACTCAGACACGGAGGCCCTCAGGTTCTGTGACGGCTTACGGGCGGTGGCTAACTGGATGAATTCCAACTGTCTCCAGTTAAATACCAAGAAGACTGAGATCATGGTAGTCGGCAAGCAGGCGGCACTGTGGGATGACAAGTGGTGGCCTTCTGAATTGGGTGTGACTCCGTCTCCAGTATCAGAGATAAAGAATCTGGGGGTATGGCTTGACCCGTCCCTCGGCTTCATCTGCCATACCAAGAAGGTGGCAGCTTCTTGCTATGGCATTATTAGAGGACTCAGGCCAATCCTTAAATTCTCTAATGCTTCAACTAGGCAGCTGGTGGTTCAAGCATCAGTGTTGTCTCAGCTGGACTATGCCAACTCACTTCTGGCGGGGATCAACCAATCTGAACTCTCCTGACTGCAGCAAGTTCAAAATGCAGCAGCCAGAGTAGTGATGGGTTTGCCAAGGCGTTGTTCGGTCGCTAAATCTTTACATTCTCTTCACTGGCTTCCCGTACACCAGAGGATTAAATTCAAGGTTTTATGCCTTGTGTTTAAAATTCTCAAGGGTACATCTCCCCAAATCTTGGAGAATTTGCTGACACCGTATGTCCCCTCGTGAGCCCTCAGATCCTTAGGTCAAAATCTGGCTGTGGTTCCGCGTTTCAGACTTAGTAGAGCTGGCGGCCGCTCCTTTCGATTCTTAGCGGCAAAATTGGTGGAATTCTCTCCCTTTGCATATTCGAGCTATGGACAATCTTCTTCAGTTCAGACGGGCCATCAAAACAATTTTATTTGTTTAGCCTCCTTGCTGTGTTCTATGTTCCCTCTGATATTTTGTGGTGTTGTGTTGTGTTGACACAAAGCGCCAGGACGCCCCTTTGCTGGGGCAGCTGTGCGCGATACAAATAAAAATAACATAACATAACTACCCCTGGGCCTAATGTATGAAAGCTAGGCAAAATGGGTGCAGGCCTGAGAACACTGCCTGCATTCAAAATGGCCCCTTGCCTCCCAGGACATGCCCAGGGCCTGCCTGTACCAGCACTCAAAATGGCCCCCACCCACATGGCCTGTCCCCATGAATACCCCACAAAATCGAAAAACACAGAAAAATCAGCACAATCCCATGCCATCCATGCCCTCCATGATGTTTAAATTCAAGACACCCCACAGAAAGACAAGGCCCATGCACCACTCACTACCCCTGGTCAAAAGGCCCCAACAACAGCCCAAAAAATCGAAAAACACAGAAAAATCAGCACAATCCCATGCCATCCATGCCCTCCATGATGTTTAAATTCAAGACACCCCACAGAAAGACTAGGCCCATGCACCACTCACTACCCCTGGTCAAAAGGCCCAAACAACAGCCCAAAAATCGAAAATTCCAAAATTGTAGTTGCAGCAACTGTAATGCCCCAAACAAACTTACTTGTGAAATTTCTAATCCAAAACTGATCCAAAGAAAGTCAAAAAGGCCTCAAATCCAAATATCCAGCAGCATCCACAAAAAGTAATCCTTCCAGGTCAACATCCGAATGAAAGTGACCAGCACATGAAGAAAGCACTGGGAGGAGCCTGCTGGACAGGAACAGGAAGTTGGAGACTGTGGGGCACTTCCTTCCTCCCCCCCCCCTTCCCCAAAATGGACTCCTTGCAAAAAAAAAGTGCAGGCAAATGTCAACCTGAGGAGTTATTCTGATAAAAATCATCATTTTCAGAAGGTTTATGCTGCTTGCTGGTGGATTTCTTGTGCAGAATTGCAAATTCTGTATTTCGCGAGTGCGAGGTTGTTGCTGACTGCCGCATCTACGTTTTCGCAATTGCGAACTCTCGCGATTCGTGCTGTGCAAGGTGGCAAGCCGCGATTACGTAATTGCGGTCGCCAAACTCCTGCGGGAACCCGCAGCAAGATCCAAAATGGCGCAGCACTCGCAAAATATCGAGAAAAACAACTCGGCAAACGCTGAATGACGGTTAGAGAACGCCGTGCGCCGCAATATTGTATCACCAAGCAAAAAAATTTGCCGCATGCGAATTTGCGGATTTTCGGCAAATTCGCGAGAGTTCGCAGATTGCGAATTTACTGAACATCCGCAAAATCCGCGAGCGGAACGGATTTTATGCCCATGCGTAAAAAATTATTTTGCACATGCTAACTTTTGCCATTCAAATATATTTCCTTGTTGAGAAACACTATACTCTATCCCGCCACCCATTTTTGTCGTGTCCCTTTTCTAATACAGCTCAGAATAGAAATTTATGGTAATCCCACCCAGAATGGAGATTTATTGCTGTTCAATTCAGAAGTACACCTCTGCCCATAACCTATGTGGTAAAGAATTTTGAAAACGATAGAGAGTGTAAATTAATATTTACAAACTACAAACGTGAATTTCCTTTTGCAAATCATGACATTTGTACATATAGGTTGCTGTTGCATATGCAAATGGATTTATAACTCATGCCTTGCGATTTATGACTTAAAAGAGGTTTAAAATGATTATTGACCAGAGACACACTTTAGGACATCTGGCCCATATCATCTAGTGATGGTATAATTTAAGCCAGTCCAAAATTTAAAATCCTAAACTATATGTTCCTCCTCACATCTCCATCCCACCTCTCAGACAAGTCTGGTAGCTGCCCTTCTCAGTGTCTCTTATTTACTCTTTTTTATGTCGGGAAAAAAAGGAGGTGGGGTAGTGCTTCTGTATATAAATCACCTGACCATTGATAAGGTGTCAGGAGATAACCTAGAAGGAGCTGATATTCTAACAATTAAGGTCTGCCACCACTCATCCAGTCTAGTAATCATGGCGATTCCTGGTGGTAGGAGACTTCAACTAACACAGGGACCAACAACCCAGAAAGGCACAGGCCCGACAGCTAGAGGAGACGCTCACCTCTCTTGGGCATACACAGCTAATAACAACCTCTACGCATGAGCTAGGACATACCCTAGACCTGGTCTGGTCCACCCTTTCTCTGGTGACCCTAAGGGATATCACCCCATGTGCGTGGTCAGACCACCATTGTATCAACCTTCTACTACCCCTTGCTAGGCACTCGACACGCCCACCCCAGATTGGAAATATGTTCGTAACTGGTCAAAAATCAAGGGCCCGACACTAGAAAGCTCCCTTAGAGACAACCCCGTCAGTAGGCCGGAGACAGCTGATATTGATGATTGGACCGAATCCATCTCCAGCCAGCTTCTATCAGCAATCAATAAACTAGCTCCAGTCAAAAAAATAAAAACTGGTAAGAAACACAAGGGTGCACTGTGGTTCACCGAAGAGCTCAGGGCTTTGAAAAGCACGCTCTGCCACCATGAACGACAGTGGCGTAAAGACTACGAACCACAGACTCTCGTAGAGTTTAGAGCTAAAGTCTCCACTTACAAAAAGGCACTCCTTAGCAGGAAAGTGAAATACTATGAAAACAGGATCTTGGCAGAAACCAACAAACAAAAAAAACCGTTTAAAATCCTGAAAGAATTAAGCCAAAAACAGTCACCAGTGACACCATCCAACCAGGAACCGCAGCCAAAGACTGACAAGGCCCAGTGGAGTGGGGGGCAGGCCCGGATATTGGGAATGAGGTATGAGGTTGCCGCAACCATTGGCTGGGGTCGATCGAACCCGTTAGACAGTTTAGACACTCCCAACTGGGGCTCTCCTAGATCTGAGGTGCCCATAGGTGCAATGGATATACCTGACTGCCGATCTCTATTATTGCATGATAGCCTTCTTGGTGCACTGAGCTGTGGGCGGCCCTACTGAACCGCACCCTGATTGCTGCAGCCATTTGTGTAAAACCTGTGACAAGGGATTAGCGGCGAACTCCTGAGGGCTGGGCCCGCCGTGGTACCAATAATTCCAGTGGTCTACATGCTGAGTGTTGCGGAATCACAACAGAGCTTCAAAGCCTTCTTCGAAAGTGCAGCATTGTGAAGTGCCTCAAAATCAGGCGGCCGCCATTTTGACATCTGGCAGCGGTGCGGCAGTGCCTGCTATGACAACATGGCAGATTGAGAAACTGGTGGCACTCCACAGGTTGAGAGAGTGGGGTAAGTGTGCCAATAACCTCATCCATTCGAGATCGCCCCTGCGAGCCGTACGGTCATCCTACTGGGGAGACGCTGGAGCTGTCCAAAATGGTGCCCGCCACTCTCCCGAATGACGCAGGGAGAATCCGGTGTTGAGAACTCACCGCTGGCAGTCGTAGATGCGCTCAGACACCCGCTGCGATACCGCGACACCTGAGGTGAGGGTTATGCCATTGAGGTCGTCAGGTGGTGCGGCGATACGACGGCCCCTGTCCCGGGGGAAACTGTGCAGGCGGGGCGGAGCGGACGACTGAAAAGGCACACACATGTAATACTGCAGCAAACCCCGAATGTGTCCCATCTGACGGGTGAAGCATTCTCTGCTCTTCCTCCTGATATATTAGAGACACGCGCCTGTCCCTAAGATGGTGGCTAGACTCATAATGGGCACCATTCCATCTCCTACTTATCCTGCCGACTACTCCCTGCCGGCAGCACTTACCCCAATGATGCTGTAATGAGCAGGACTTAATATTGAATCCCAGTAGCTGCCTGGGGTGTTTTTGCGGACAACAGAGGTGGCACCTTGCTGTATAGGGGAGGCTTTAGCTATCACTGGGAACACTGCACATCTTCGCTACTGCTTTGCCTGTCACCTCTCTGATGTGATCTCAACATGTCGCAGGTCTGATTATGCACTGAGCGCTGCGGAGCTTTAGCTAGCGCCACCAGTGGAGCAACCGGGCAGGCCATTCAGGCCGTTGGGATATCCGGTGCACGCAGTCTCTGAAAGTCCTGAATACACAGTGGGGCCTAAAACATATATCCCGCTCCACACCTCCTACTAATCCACTGGGAAGTTGTCGCTTCATAAGGACTGATCTAGCAAGGACCCGGATATCCCGCAATCCCCGTGTTCCCTCAACGGCCAACAACCAAGGGATACATTAAGACCCGGTCCCCCCGCTCAAGCTTCCCAGTGACAAAACAGTGGAAAACGGGCTAGGTCAGCCTCTATGCCACCAAAGAAGACGGTAACTAGAGCATCAAATAAGGTCTCGAGCTTTTTCCCACCAGCAGAAAAACTCCAGCCTCTAGTCCGCGACGAAGGGATGACCGCCATGGCTCTCGCCAAGGAAGAACTTATGTCATCCCTAAGGGATTTTAAAGCGGAATTGAGATGGGGCTAAACCTCTCACCTTATGCCACACAAAACAGCCTCAAATAACAAGGTCTTGCAATTTTTCGCTGCTACTGTCACTAGGTAGAAAATGTGCCTGGGACCGGAGCACCTGTTGGGACCCTGGGGCAGAGTAAACAGACCAAAGAGGCAGCAATGGAGCAGAGGTGAACGAGGGGTGGAAGCGACCACCACCTAATCAACGCACAATGACAATCTCTGAGCATACTCCTGATCACCATCCTGACAGTGGAGTCTGAGCACTATGTCCGACGCCCGGTGGAGCTCCCCTGCTCAGCTATTGAGGAGTTCGTCCTTGGTTCATCCCCTGACCGTCACCTACCCAGCCTGACTTTGGGCACAGTTTATCTCCCTGTCTCCCTGTCTCACCCACCCCCCTCGTCATATTTATGTTACTCTGCTTTTTCCTTGTCTCCTATCTATCTATCTGTTTCCATTCAGCATTCTTTCGTTCTTTGTCTACTTCCTTTGCTCCTATCCCCTCACACCTGAAACGTCCCCTTGCCTGCTACACCGCCTAGCCCCCTGTCCTTCGGTGCCCTTTGACTAAGCACTCCTTCTCCCCTTATTGAGGAAAGATCCAAGATATATATGCTGGAGTCTCAGCGTACCCACTGGGAGAGTCCACAGCTCCAAGGGAGCCACTCACAATTGAGGTATGATATGGCACCCTTTACCAAAGCACTCCCTCTCCCCTTTTTGGGGAAGGATCCAGTAAAGTAGGCCTTGGAGTCTCAGAGATCCCAATGAGAGAGTCAACTGCGCTTAAGGAGCCTCTCGCAACAGAGATGGGGAAATGATACCACTCCCCCTGGGATCACAGCTTACTGGACTTTGGGCGCAGCTTTGACTCGTCTACCGGTTTGTGTCTCCGTCACCCTCCCCCTCCTCTTGCCATGCTGTGTCTCTAACCCTCCCCTCCTCGTACCCTCCTGCATTCTCTGTCTACTTCCCCTGCTCCTACCCCCCTCCCCGGAATATCTCCCCTTGCCTGCTTTTTCCCTTACCTATATGTTCCTTTTTGTTCGTCTCAACCTTACTTGTCACTATGTTGCCATGCTCTAATACCTGTGTAACCTTTGTAAAGATGTAACCTGCAATTATTGTCTGATACTCATGTAAAGCACTCTGATACCTCCGGGTCTAGCCAGCGCTATATAAAACCTTTAAAATAAATAAAATCATACTGCTCTGATAAAATACAAGACATCCTGAATGAGATCGACAAATCCCTATTTAAGCAATCCCTGTATAAAGAGGAGGAAACCCAGGTAAAGAAGGTAGAGTTGCTCTCTTTCTTCGAAACTCTCGACATTGAGACCCTCTGTTGCATTGCTACAAAAATCAAATCTGGCTCACCCGCTGATCCCATCCCCGAGGATTTTTAAGTTAGCTCTTCCAGAGATCGAGGGAGATATTCTCGTCTTGTTGAACCTCTCTCTGGAGACTGGGAAGGTGACAAGATACTTTAAGGAAGCCAGAATAATCCCCCTGCTCAAGAAGACAGGCGCAGACACTTCCAATATGAAAAACTAAAGACCCATTTCCCTACTCCCATTTCTGGCCAAAACCATAGAACAATATGTCCTGCGAACATTATCCAGGTTCATGGAGGTCCACCACCTCCTGGGGGACAGGCAGGCTGGTTTCCGAGCACACCATAGCACTGAATTGGTGATTCTATCAGTACTCAATGATATCAGGATGACAGCTGACAACAAGCAGCCATGTGTCCTACCGCCCGATTCATGAACCTAAATTGCGCTCGCAAGGGGCCGGATTCTGAGAATCCGGCCCTTTGCGAGAGCGATTTTTGCATTTGGGATTCAGCAACCCAAATGCAAAAATCGCTAATTGCGATGTCGCAAATGTGCGAGGAATCACATTTAAGGAATCTCTATTAGAGATTCCTTAAATGCAATTCAACATCCAATTTAAATTTGCGAATTCGCAATTTCTTGCCGCAATTTACCGCGAGGTCAGACCTCACGGTAAATTGCGAAAACTCAGAAAAATGCATTTAAATGCATTTTTCTGAGTTGCATGTTACACACACACATGTCCTTTGGACATGTGTGTGTGCAACATCTGTGTGAAATTTCATTTGAGGGGTGCTACAGGGTGTCCTGTGGACACCCCTGGCACCCTTCAAATCGCAATCTTATTTGCGATTAGCTAATTGCTAATCGCAAATAAGGAATACTCCCCATTCATTACTATGGGCCTTTTGGCCCATAGGAATGAATGGCGAGTTATTCCTTATTTGCGATTAGCAATTTGCTCATCGCAAATAAGGAATCAGTAGGAATCGCATTTTATTATGCGATTCCTACATGATTACCGTTTTGCGAGCCCTTAATAGCGAATCGCTATGATTCGCTATTAGGGGCTCGCAAAACGGCCCTTTAATCATGTAGGAATCGCATAATAAAATGCGATTCCTACTGATTCCTTATTTGCGATTAGCAAATTGCTAATCGCAAATAAGGAATAACTCATCATTCATTCCTATGGGCCAAAAGGCCCATAGGAATGAATGGGGAGTATTCCTTATTTGCGATTAGCAATTAGCTAATCGCAAATAAGATTGCGATTTGAAGGGTGCCAGGGGTGTCCACAGGACACCCTGTAGCACCCCTCAAATGAAATTTCATACAGGTGTTGCACACACACATGTCCAAAGGACATGTGTGTGTGTAACATGAAACTCAGAAAAATGCATTTAAATGCAATTTTCTGAGTTTTCGCAATTTACCGCGAGGTCTGACCTCGCGGTAAATTGCGGCAAGAAATTGCGAATTCGCAAATTTAAATTGAATGTTGAATTGCATTTAAGGAATCTCTAATAGAGATTCCTTAAATGTGATTCCTCGCACATTTGCGACATCGCAATTAGCGATTTTTGCATTTGGGATGCTGAATCCCAAATGCAAAAATCGCTCTCGCAAAGGGCCGGATTCTCAGAATCCGGCCCCTTGCGAGCGCAATTTAGGTTCATGAATCGGGCGGTAAGAAACATTGGGATTGGTGGGCCTATCCTCCAATGGATTACCTCATTCCTGACCAACCTCACCCAGAGAATCCAGATGGGTGATCGGGTCTCAGAAAGGGGGCCTATTTCCTGTGGAGTCCCACAGAGGTTAGCGCTCTCTGCCCTCCTATTTAACATATATCTGACCTCTGATAAATGCCTCATGGTAATGGAATGCCAAGATTTCAATTATGCGGACGACACACAAATCATTCTTCAAATAGAAAACACCCCACAAGCCCCCTCCGGGCCAAAGATGAATTGCGATTCATGGTTCAATGGATGACAGCTAAGTGTGAGCTGGAAATCCGTTACGCTCGCGGATTTTGCGGATTTTTGGGAAATCCGCAATCCGCGAATTTTGCGGATTTCCCGCAAAATCTGCAAAAAAAATCCGCGAGCGTAACGGGTTCAAAAGTCGAACCCCCACTCATGCAACTATTTTACAATGGCGCCAGCAAGCTGCCAGTGCCGTTGTAAAATAGTTACAAAGTTAGCTTGCACAGGAACCACTAGATAAAACGGAGCAGGTGCTGCTTTATTTTATCTAAGTGCTTCCTGTGCAAGCTAACTTTGTAACTATTTTACAACGGCGCTGGCAGCTTGCTGGCGCCATTGTAAAATAGTTACAGCTCACAGCTCACTCAAGGGACCCCTGCGCCCTTCGGGACGATTGCATAGTAACACACACATGGACGCTCGAACTAGTTGATGCTCAAATTCAGTGACTCATTCATTAGCCCAAAAACAATCGTGAGCGTCGTCGAGGCTGAACAGGTGTGCCTTCTTCCCAAATCTACCGTGGAAAATCAGCTGTGATGCTGGATAGGCTTTGCATCCTTGACTTTCACGAGCGCAATACCCGTGCTGTTCCTGTGACCAGGAGCTTCTTTCTCTTCATCTGCTGAACTGATCTTTCTCTGACCTTTTATTCACACAAGACGAGGCACATACCCTACTGGGCACATTGTGTTCGCACGGGTTTCTGCAAGTTTGCACGCGTTTTGTACAATTTTGCAATTTGCGAAATTGTACAAACCCTCGCGAACTTGCAGAAACCCGTGCGAACATAAAAAAAAAAAATCCGCAAATTCGCGGGAATTCGCGGATTTTGCGGATTGCGAGTTCGCAAATCCGCAAAATTCGCGAACGCGAGATTCGCAAAATTCGCCCATGCTTAATGACAGCCAATTCACTCAAAATTAACCTGGACAAAACGGAGGTCCTTGCCGAGACCAATGATCACAACCCTTGGAACTCCCTCTACTGGCCTCATGAGCAGAGTGATTCTCCAGCCGCAGCTCCAGTGGTAAAAAGTCTGGGAATAAAAGTGGACGCCAAACTTTCCTTGGCCAATCAAGATTCCACTGTGTTTGGAACTTGCGTGGGCCTACTCAGGCTATTGAGGAGACTCTCTCCGATCCTCTCCTTTTCAATTATGAGGACAGTCGTAGCCGCCCTGATCCTGGCTCACCTGGACTATGGCAACTCGCTCTATATCGGATTGCCAGACTTACTGGTGGGCAAACTCGAGATAGTGATGAATGATGCTGCCAGGTTAATCTTCAAACTACCTAGGCACACACGGGCATCACCCCTATTGCAACAACTCCACTGGCTACCCATAAAGCAGAGGGCCAAATGTAAGGGCCTCTGCATCGCACATAAGGCCCTTTATGGTCTGGCACCAATCTAAATCAAACAACTTGAGAAATATGCCCCTGGCCACTCGCTAAGGTCCTCCAAGGAGGGCCTTTTAAAATGCACTCAATTCAATTACGTCTCCAAAGGGGGCCAAGCTTTCTCTGTCCTCATACTCACACTTTGGAAGAAGCTGCCTGGCCAGCTCCATGTGGAAAGCCGCCTTCTCCCTTTCAGAAAAAAACTGAAGACCCTTCTATTTACAGAAGCTTGGGCCTAACTGTATACTACTCTCCCTGGAACTGACGTTGCTCTTTTTGAAGCTCTCAGAGACCTGTTGGTATTAAGTGCTCTACAAATCAAAATTAACAATAACAAGCCCAGGCAGCGCATGTGCTGCTCTGCAATCCATGCTGTATTGGAGTATGCACTTGAAGCCCCACCCACTTTTCTCCCATATTTGTCATTGGTTTGTACCATTTTCCTTCTTACCTTCTTAAATGATGGCATCTGATTTGTTATTAGGCTTGTTAGTCACTCTTTAGTGCTGTCTTGTCTTCATTTAAAAAAAAAAAAAATCACAGAGTTTTATATAGCGTGCACTTGACCCGAATAGGGTATCAGAGCGCTTTGCATAGCACCAGTTGCGTTACATGAAGACACATTCATTTTTGTTAGGCACAGGTAGATTAAGTGATTTGCCCAGAATCACAGGATGTTCAGCTGTCATTGCCGAGACTCAAACCCAGTTCTCTAGTTTGGAGGGCGGCAGCCCTAGCCGTTAGGCCAACTCCTCCCATGAGGACTGGCCCTTTTACCTTGGTTGTTACATGGTACGTCTTTTTTAGTCTGTAATCACTATTTTCTTTGATGATTTTCTCTTCCTGCAAGAGGGCAGGAGGGTCTCTTGTGCGCAGTTGTGACCATCGGCTTGTTCATTTAACTCGTAGCGTTTCGGGGAGCTCCTCTAGGGCCATGGGAGACAGAAGGTGGCAACTCAGCGATACCTTCAAGCATTTGGAATGCAATAGATTTTGCAATTGCAAGAGTTCAAGCTATTGGCATTGTAAATGACAATGCCTTTTATTTATGCTTTAAAAACCAAAACATAAATTGAAGGCATTGTAATTTACAATGCCAATAGCTCAAACTCGCAAGACCAATTTCATTGCAGATGCTTGTTTACTTTCTCAGGGCTCCTAACTACTACCGTTTTTCCTCCAACTGATGCCTGCTCTTTGCCCTTTAACCCTTACTGTTTCATAGCCGCTTTAAATCCTATTAGATTTTACTAGCATCTCCGGACCACTTCTTAAGTCACCAATATTTGGTATTCGGGATTGAATTTCACCAACACTTATTTCCTCTGGAATATCTATAATTCTTACAAAGTGACTCTTAAAACGCATTTAGTTAATAATTAAAGTAGTGTAAGGATAGATTTTCATTGTATCTACTGTAAAATGCAAATATTTGTGAGTCAGTGTGCACAACAATTTTGTGGCCTTTCAATGCTGACGAATAGGCCATACATAGGAAGGATGCAAATGTGTGCAAATGCATGAAAATGTAGCTATCTTCCCTTTTTTGCATCAAAAACACATAATAATTGGTGTTGATGCATTGTGTGGATAGTGCTATGTGTAAGGTGTTTTTTTCCTATAATATAGACCTACAGGACAGATTCACAAAGTCATGAGAACAGTGCTGTAGGAGCAGTGGTCGAAGTGCATTAAGGGTGAGTTAAAGGGGGGCGAAGCCAAAGGCGTGGCTGAAAAAAACAAAATTATCTGACTCTTTTTTTGGTCTAGCACCTTCAGGTAACTACATATAAAGTAAGGCACAGATTAAGTGAAAAATAAATGCCAGTTATGTTAAACCTGTTACAAAAGGGGGGTGGTGATGGACGGAGCATCTGAATCAATCAAACACTCATACCCAGTCAAAAGATCTGGGTTTAATCCATCATCGTTCTTTAGCCCACTCTGCCACCCCAGTTCAGACATGGCCATATGCAAATCAGTCTGACCCTGTGCCTCATGGGAACAGTCCAGCCCGAACTGCCAAGGCATGTCTTCCCTGGACTGGAAACAAGCTTCCGAGGACCGGTTTCTGGCATTCCAGCCGTCTTCAGCCCGGCTTGCTTGAATCCAGTGGCAAAGTGAGCAAGGGACTCACGTCTGATTATACCCTGCCACACTTATGGCGGCCAAAAGCAGTACAAAGGGGGGGTGGTGATGGACGGAGAATCGGAATCAATCAAACACTCACACCCAGTCAAAAGATCTGGGTTTAATCCATCATCGTTCTTTAGCCCACTCTGCCACCCCAGTTCAGACATGTCCATATGCAAATCAGTCTGACCCTGTGCCTCATGGGAACAGTCCAGCCCGAACTGCCAAGCTATGTCTTCCCTGGACCGGAAACAAGCTTCCGAGGACCGGTTTCTGGCATTCCAGCCGTCTTCAGCCCGGCTTGCTTGAATCCAGTGGCAAAGTGAGCAAGGGACTCACGTCTGAGCATACCCTGCCACACTTATGGCGGCCAAAAGCGGTAAGAAAGGGGGGTGGTGATGGACGGAGCATCTGAATCAATCAAACACTCACACCCAGTCAAAAGATCTGGGTTTAATCCATCACCGTTCTTTGGCCCACTCTGCCACCCCAGTTCAGACATGGCCATATGCAAATCAGTCTGACCCTGTGCCTCATGGGAACAGTCCAGCCCGAACTGCCAAGCCATGTCTTCCCTGGACCGGAAACAAGCTTCCGAGGACCGGTTTCTGGCATTCCAGCCGTCTTCAGCCCGGCTTGCTTGAATCCAGTGGCAAAGTGAGCCAGGGACTCACGTCTGAGCATACCCTGCCACACTTATGGCGGCTAAAAGCGGTACAAAAGGGGGGTGGTGATGGACGGAGCATCTGAATCAATCAAACACTCACACCCAGTCAAAAGATCGGCGTTTAATCCATCACCGTTCTTTAGCCCACTCTGCCACCCCAATTCAGACATGACCATATGCAAATCAGTCTGACCCTGTGCCTCATGGGAACAGTCCAGCCCGAACTGCCAAGCTATGTCTTCCCTGGACTGGAAACAATCTTCTGAGGACCGGTTTCTGGCATTCCAGCCGTCTTCAGCCCGGCTTGCTTGAATCCAGTGGCAAAGTGAGCAAGGGACTCACGTCTGATTATACCCTGCCACACTTATGGCGGCCAAAAGCGGTACAAAAGGTGGGTGGTGATGGACGGAGCATCTGAATCAATCAAACACTCACACCCAGTCAAAAGATCTGGGTTTAATCCATCACCGTTCTTTAGCCCACTCTGCCACCCCAGTTCAGACATGGCCATATGCAAATCAGTCTGACCCTGTGCCTCATGGGAACAGTCCAGCCCGAACTGCCAAGGCATGTCTTCCCTGGACTGGAAACAAGCTTCCGAGGACCGGTTTCTGGCATTCCAGCCGTCTTCAGCCCGGCTTGCTTGAATCCAGTGGCAAAGTGAGCAAGGGACTCACGTCTGATTATACCCTGCCACACTTATGGCGGCCAAAAGCAGTACAAAGGGGGGGTGGTGATGGACGGAGAATCGGAATCAATCAAACACTCACACCCAGTCAAAAGATCTGGGTTTAATCCATCATCGTTCTTTAGCCCACTCTGCCACCCCAGTTCAGACATGTCCATATGCAAATCAGTCTGACCCTGTGCCTCATGGGAACAGTCCAGCCCGAACTGCCAAGCTATGTCTTCCCTGGACCGGAAACAAGCTTCCGAGGACCGGTTTCTGGCATTCCAGCCGTCTTCAGCCCGGCTTGCTTGAATCCAGTGGCAAAGTGAGCAAGGGACTCACGTCTGAGCATACCCTGCCACACTTATGGCGGCCAAAAGCGGTAAGAAAGGGGGGTGGTGATGGACGGAGCATCTGAATCAATCAAACACTCACACCCAGTCAAAAGATCTGGGTTTAATCCATCACCGTTCTTTGGCCCACTCTGCCACCCCAGTTCAGACATGGCCATATGCAAATCAGTCTGACCCTGTGCCTCATGGGAACAGTCCAGCCCGAACTGCCAAGCCATGTCTTCCCTGGACCGGAAACAAGCTTCCGAGGACCGGTTTCTGGCATTCCAGCCGTCTTCAGCCCGGCTTGCTTGAATCCAGTGGCAAAGTGAGCCAGGGACTCACGTCTGAGCATACCCTGCCACACTTATGGCGGCTAAAAGCGGTACAAAAGGGGGGTGGTGATGGACGGAGCATCTGAATCAATCAAACACTCACACCCAGTCAAAAGATCGGCGTTTAATCCATCACCGTTCTTTAGCCCACTCTGCCACCCCAATTCAGACATGACCATATGCAAATCAGTCTGACCCTGTGCCTCATGGGAACAGTCCAGCCCGAACTGCCAAGCTATGTCTTCCCTGGACTGGAAACAATCTTCTGAGGACCGGTTTCTGGCATTCCAGCCGTCTTCAGCCCGGCTTGCTTGAATCCAGTGGCAAAGTGAGCAAGGGACTCACGTCTGATTATACCCTGCCACACTTATGGCGGCCAAAAGCGGTACAAAAGGTGGGTGGTGATGGACGGAGCATCTGAATCAATCAAACACTCACACCCAGTCAAAAGATCTGGGTTTAATCCATCACCGTTCTTTAGCCCACTCTGCCACCCCAGTTCAGACATGGCCATATGCAAATCAGTCTGACCCTGTGCCTCATGGGAACAGTCCAGCCCGAACTGCCAAGGCATGTCTTCCCTGGACTGGAAACAAGCTTCCGAGGACCGGTTTCTGGCATTCCAGCCGTCTTCAGCCCGGCTTGCTTGAATCCAGTGGCAAAGTGAGCAAGGGACTCACGTCTGATTATACCCTGCCACACTTATGGCGGCCAAAAGCAGTACAAAGGGGGGGTGGTGATGGACGGAGAATCGGAATCAATCAAACACTCACACCCAGTCAAAAGATCTGGGTTTAATCCATCATCGTTCTTTAGCCCACTCTGCCACCCCAGTTCAGACATGTCCATATGCAAATCAGTCTGACCCTGTGCCTCATGGGAACAGTCCAGCCCGAACTGCCAAGCTATGTCTTCCCTGGACCGGAAACAAGCTTCCGAGGACCGGTTTCTGGCATTCCAGCCGTCTTCAGCCCGGCTTGCTTGAATCCAGTGGCAAAGTGAGCAAGGGACTCACGTCTGAGCATACCCTGCCACACTTATGGCGGCCAAAAGCGGTAAGAAAGGGGGGTGGTGATGGACGGAGCATCTGAATCAATCAAACACTCACACCCAGTCAAAAGATCTGGGTTTAATCCATCACCGTTCTTTGGCCCACTCTGCCACCCCAGTTCAGACATGGCCATATGCAAATCAGTCTGACCCTGTGCCTCATGGGAACAGTCCAGCCCGAACTGCCAAGCCATGTCTTCCCTGGACCGGAAACAAGCTTCCGAGGACCGGTTTCTGGCATTCCAGCCGTCTTCAGCCCGGCTTGCTTGAATCCAGTGGCAAAGTGAGCCAGGGACTCACGTCTGAGCATACCCTGCCACACTTATGGCGGCTAAAAGCGGTACAAAAGGGGGGTGGTGATGGACGGAGCATCTGAATCAATCAAACACTCACACCCAGTCAAAAGATCGGCGTTTAATCCATCACCGTTCTTTAGCCCACTCTGCCACCCCAATTCAGACATGACCATATGCAAATCAGTCTGACCCTGTGCCTCATGGGAACAGTCCAGCCCGAACTGCCAAGCTATGTCTTCCCTGGACTGGAAACAATCTTCTGAGGACCGGTTTCTGGCATTCCAGCCGTCTTCAGCCCGGCTTGCTTGAATCCAGTGGCAAAGTGAGCAAGGGACTCACGTCTGATTATACCCTGCCACACTTATGGCGGCCAAAAGCGGTACAAAAGGTGGGTGGTGATGGACGGAGCATCTGAATCAATCAAACACTCACACCCAGTCAAAAGATCTGGGTTTAATCCATCACCGTTCTTTAGCCCACTCTGCCACCCCAGTTCAGACATGGCCATATGCAAATCAGTCTGACCCTGTGCCTCATGGGAACAGTTCAGCCCGAACTGCCAAGCCATGTCTTCCCTGGACTGGAAACAATCTTCTGAGGACCGGTTTCTGGCATTCCAGCCGTCTTCAGCCCGGCTTGCTTGAATCCAGTGGCAAAGTGAGCAAGGGACTCACGTCTGAGCATACCCTGCCACACTTATGGCGGCCAAAAGCGGTAAGAAAGGGGGGTGGTGATGGACGGAGCATCTGAATCAATCAAACACTCACACACAGTCAAAAGATCGGCGTTTAATCCATCACAGTTCTTTAGCCCACTCTGCCACCCCAATTCAGACATGACCATATGCAAATCAGTCTGACCCTGTGCCTCATGGGAACAGTCCAGCCCGAACTGCCAAGCTATGTCTTCCCTGGACTGGAAACAATCTTGTGAGGACCGGTTTCTGGCATTCCAGCCGTCTTCAGCCCGGCTTGCTTGAATCCAGTGGCAAAGTGAGCAAGGGACTCATGTCTGAGCATACCTTGCCACACTTATGGCGGCCAAAAGCGGTACAAAAGGGGGGTGGTGATGGACGGAGCATCTGAATCAATCAAACACTCACACCCAGTCAAAAGATCTGGGTTTAATCCATCACCGTTCTTTAGCCCACTCTGCCACCCCAGTTCAGACATGGCCATATGCAAATCAGTCTGACCCTGTGCCTCATGGGAACAGTCCAGCCCGAACTGCCAAGCTATGTCTTCCCTGGACCGGAAACAAGCTTCCGAGGACCGGTTTCTGGCATTCCAGCCGTCTTCAGCCCGGCTTGCTTGAATCCAGTGGCAAAGTGAGCAAGGGACTCACGTCTGAGCATACCCTGCCACACTTATGGCGGCCAAAAGCGGTAAGAAAGGGGGGTGGTGATGGACGGAGCATCTGAATCAATCAAACACTCACACCCAGTCAAAAGATCTGGGTTTAATCCATCACCGTTCTTTGGCCCACTCTGCCACCCCAGTTCAGACATGGCCATATGCAAATCAGTCTGACCCTGTGCCTCATGGGAACAGTCCAGCCCGAACTGCCAAGCCATGTCTTCCCTGGACCGGAAACAAGCTTCCGAGGACCGGTTTCTGGCATTCCAGCCGTCTTCAGCCCGGCTTGCTTGAATCCAGTGGCAAAGTGAGCCAGGGACTCACGTCTGAGCATACCCTGCCACACTTATGGCGGCTAAAAGCGGTACAAAAGGGGGGTGGTGATGGACGGAGCATCTGAATCAATCAAACACTCACACCCAGTCAAAAGATCGGCGTTTAATCCATCACCGTTCTTTAGCCCACTCTGCCACCCCAATTCAGACATGACCATATGCAAATCAGTCTGACCCTGTGCCTCATGGGAACAGTCCAGCCCGAACTGCCAAGCTATGTCTTCCCTGGACTGGAAACAATCTTCTGAGGACCGGTTTCTGGCATTCCAGCCGTCTTCAGCCCGGCTTGCTTGAATCCAGTGGCAAAGTGAGCAAGGGACTCACGTCTGATTATACCCTGCCACACTTATGGCGGCCAAAAGCGGTACAAAAGGTGGGTGGTGATGGACGGAGCATCTGAATCAATCAAACACTCACACCCAGTCAAAAGATCTGGGTTTAATCCATCACCGTTCTTTAGCCCACTCTGCCACCCCAGTTCAGACATGGCCATATGCAAATCAGTCTGACCCTGTGCCTCATGGGAACAGTCCAGCCCGAACTGCCAAGGCATGTCTTCCCTGGACTGGAAACAAGCTTCCGAGGACCGGTTTCTGGCATTCCAGCCGTCTTCAGCCCGGCTTGCTTGAATCCAGTGGCAAAGTGAGCAAGGGACTCACGTCTGATTATACCCTGCCACACTTATGGCGGCCAAAAGCAGTACAAAGGGGGGGTGGTGATGGACGGAGAATCGGAATCAATCAAACACTCACACCCAGTCAAAAGATCTGGGTTTAATCCATCATCGTTCTTTAGCCCACTCTGCCACCCCAGTTCAGACATGTCCATATGCAAATCAGTCTGACCCTGTGCCTCATGGGAACAGTCCAGCCCGAACTGCCAAGCTATGTCTTCCCTGGACCGGAAACAAGCTTCCGAGGACCGGTTTCTGGCATTCCAGCCGTCTTCAGCCCGGCTTGCTTGAATCCAGTGGCAAAGTGAGCAAGGGACTCACGTCTGAGCATACCCTGCCACACTTATGGCGGCCAAAAGCGGTAAGAAAGGGGGGTGGTGATGGACGGAGCATCTGAATCAATCAAACACTCACACCCAGTCAAAAGATCTGGGTTTAATCCATCACCGTTCTTTGGCCCACTCTGCCACCCCAGTTCAGACATGGCCATATGCAAATCAGTCTGACCCTGTGCCTCATGGGAACAGTCCAGCCCGAACTGCCAAGCCATGTCTTCCCTGGACCGGAAACAAGCTTCCGAGGACCGGTTTCTGGCATTCCAGCCGTCTTCAGCCCGGCTTGCTTGAATCCAGTGGCAAAGTGAGCCAGGGACTCACGTCTGAGCATACCCTGCCACACTTATGGCGGCTAAAAGCGGTACAAAAGGGGGGTGGTGATGGACGGAGCATCTGAATCAATCAAACACTCACACCCAGTCAAAAGATCGGCGTTTAATCCATCACCGTTCTTTAGCCCACTCTGCCACCCCAATTCAGACATGACCATATGCAAATCAGTCTGACCCTGTGCCTCATGGGAACAGTCCAGCCCGAACTGCCAAGCTATGTCTTCCCTGGACTGGAAACAATCTTCTGAGGACCGGTTTCTGGCATTCCAGCCGTCTTCAGCCCGGCTTGCTTGAATCCAGTGGCAAAGTGAGCAAGGGACTCACGTCTGATTATACCCTGCCACACTTATGGCGGCCAAAAGCGGTACAAAAGGTGGGTGGTGATGGACGGAGCATCTGAATCAATCAAACACTCACACCCAGTCAAAAGATCTGGGTTTAATCCATCACCGTTCTTTAGCCCACTCTGCCACCCCAGTTCAGACATGGCCATATGCAAATCAGTCTGACCCTGTGCCTCATGGGAACAGTTCAGCCCGAACTGCCAAGCCATGTCTTCCCTGGACTGGAAACAATCTTCTGAGGACCGGTTTCTGGCATTCCAGCCGTCTTCAGCCCGGCTTGCTTGAATCCAGTGGCAAAGTGAGCAAGGGACTCACGTCTGAGCATACCCTGCCACACTTATGGCGGCCAAAAGCGGTAAGAAAGGGGGGTGGTGATGGACGGAGCATCTGAATCAATCAAACACTCACACACAGTCAAAAGATCGGCGTTTAATCCATCACAGTTCTTTAGCCCACTCTGCCACCCCAATTCAGACATGACCATATGCAAATCAGTCTGACCCTGTGCCTCATGGGAACAGTCCAGCCCGAACTGCCAAGCTATGTCTTCCCTGGACTGGAAACAATCTTGTGAGGACCGGTTTCTGGCATTCCAGCCGTCTTCAGCCCGGCTTGCTTGAATCCAGTGGCAAAGTGAGCAAGGGACTCATGTCTGAGCATACCTTGCCACACTTATGGCGGCCAAAAGCGGTACAAAAGGGGGGTGGTGATGGACGGAGCATCTGAATCAATCAAACACTCACACCCAGTCAAAAGATCTGGGTTTAATCCATCACCGTTCTTTAGCCCACTCTGCCACCCCAGTTCAGACATGGCCATATGCAAATCAGTCTGACCCTGTGCCTCATGGGAACAGTCCAGCCCGAACTGCCAAGCCATGTCTTCCCTGGACCGGAAACAAGCTTCCGAGGACCGGTTTCTGGCATTCCAGCCGTCTTCAGCCTGGCTTGCTTGAATCCAGTGGCAAAGTGAGCAAGGGACTCACGTCTGAGCATACCCTGCCACACTTATGGTGGCCAAAAGCGGTACAAAAGGGGGGTGGTGATGGACGGAGCATCTGAACCAATCAAACACTCACACCCAGTCAAAAGATCTGGGTTTAATCCATCACCGTTCTTTAGTCCACTCTGCCACCCCAGTTCAGACATGGCCATATGCAAATCAGTCTGACCCTGTGCCTCATGGGAACAGTCCAGCCCGAACTGCCAAGCCATGTCTTCCCTGGACCGGAAACAAGCTTCCGAGGACCGGTTTCTGGCATTCCAGCCGTCTTCAGCCCGGCTTGCTTGAATCCAGTGGCAAAGTGAGCAAGGGACTCACGTCGGAGCATTCCCTGCCACACTTATGGCGGCCAAAAGCGGTACAAAAGGGGGGGAGGGGGTGATGGACGGAGCATCTGAACCAATCAAACACTCACACCCAGTCAAAAGTTCGGGGTTTAATCCATCACCGTTCTTTAGTCCACTCTGCCACCCCAGTTCAGACATGGCCATATGCAAATCAGTCTGACCCTGTGCCTCATGGGAACAGTCCAGCCCGAACTGCCAAGCCATGTCTTCCCTGGACCGGAAACGAGCTTCCGAGGACCGGTTTCTGGCATTCCAGCCAACCTCAGCCCGGCTTGCTTGAATCCACTGGCAAAGTGAGCAAGGGACTCACGTCTGAGCATACCCTGCCACACTTATGGCGTCCAAAAGCGGTACAAAAGGGGGGTGGTGATGACCACCCCCTTTTGTACCGCTTTTGGCCGCCATAAGTGTGGCAGGGTATGCTCAGACGTGAGTCCCTTGCTCACTTTGCCACTGGATTCAAGCAAGCCGGGCTGAAGACGGCTGGAATGCCAGAAACCGGTCCTCGGAAGCTTGTTTCCGGTCCAGGGAAGACATGGCTTGGCAGTTCGGGTTGGACTGTTCCCATGAGGCACAGGGTCAGACTGCTTTGCATATAGCCATGTCTGAACTGGGGTGGCAGAGTGGGCTAAAGAACGGTGATGGATTAAACCCAGATCTTTTGACTGGGTGTGAGTGTTTGATTGATTCAGATGCTCCGTCCATCACCACCCCCTTTTGTACCGCTTTTGGCCGCCATAAGTGTGGCAGGGTATGCTCAGACGTGAGTCCCTTGCTCACTTTGTCACTGGATTCAAGCAAGCCGGGCTGAAGACGGCTGGATTGCCACAAACCGGTCCTCGGAAGCTTGTTTCCGGTCCAGGGAAGACATGGCTTGGCAGTTGTGGCTGGACTTTTCACATGAGGCACAGGGTCAGACTGATTTGCATATAGCCATGTCTGAACTGGGGTGGCAGAGTGGGCTAAAGAATGGTGATGGATTAAACCCTGATCTTTTGACTGGGTGTTAGTGTTTGATTGATTCAGATGCTCCGTCCATCACCACCTCCTTTTGTACCGCTTTTTTGCCGCCATAAGTGTGGCAGGGTATGCTCAGATGTGAGTCCCTTGCTCACTTTGCCACTGGATTCAAGCAAGCCGGGCTGAAGATAGCTGGAATGCCAGAAACTGGTCCTCGGAAGCTTGTTTCCGGTCCAGGGAAGACATGGCTTGGCAGTTCGGGCTGGACTGTTCCCATGAGGCACAGGGTCAGACTAATTTGCATATAGCCATGTCTGAACTGGGGTGGCAGAGTGGGCTAAAGAACGGTGATGGATTAAACCCAGATCTTTTAACTGGGTGTGAGTGTTTGATTGATTCAGATGCTCCGTCCATCACCACCCCCTTTTGTACCGCTTTTGGCCGCCATAAGTGTGGCAGGGTATGCTCAGACGTGCGTCCCTTGCTCACTTTGCCACTGGATTCAAGTACGCCGGACTGAAGACGGCTGGATTGCCAGAAACCGGTCCTCGGAAGCTTGTTTCTGGTCCAGGGAAGACATGGCTTGGCACTTCGGGCTGGACTGTTCCCATGAGGCACAGGGTCAGACTGATTTGCATATAGCCATGTCTGAACTGGGGTGGCAGAGTGGGCTAAAGAACGGTGATGGATTAAACCCAGATCTTTTGACTGGGTGTGAGTGTTTGATTGATTCAGATGCTCCGTCCATCACCACCCCCTTTTGTACTGCTTTTGGCCGCCATAAGTGTGGCAGGGTATGCTCTGACGTGAGTCCCTTGCTCACTTTGCCACTGGATTCAAGCAAGCCGGGCTGAAGATGGCTGGAATGCCAGAAACCGGTCCTCAGGAGCTTGTTTCCGGTCCAGGGAAGACATGGTTTGGCAGTTCGGGCTGGACTGTTCCCATGAGGCACAGGGTCAGACTGATTTGCATATAGCCATGTCTGAACTGGGGTGGCAGAGTGGGCTAAAGAACGGTGCTGGATTAAACCCAGATCTTTTGACTGGGTGTGAGTGTTTGATTGATTCAGATGCTCCGTCCATCACCACCCCCTTTTGTACCGCTTTTGGCCGCCATAAGTGTGGCAGGGTATGCTCAGACGTGAGTCCCTTTCTCACTTTGCCACTGGATTCAAGCAAGCCGGGCTGAAGACGGCTGGAATGCCAGAAACCGGTCCTCGGAAGCTTGTTTCCGGTCCAGGGAAGACATGGCTTGGCAGTTCGGGCTGGACTGTTCCCATGAGGCACAGGGTCAGACTGATTTGCATATAGCCATGTCTGAACTGGGGTGGCAGAGTGGGCTAAAGAACGGTGATGGATTAAACCTAGATCTTTTGACTGGGTGTGAGTGTTTGATTGATTCAGATTCTCCGTCCATCACCACCCCGTTTTGTACTGCTTTTGGCCGCCATAAGTGTGGCAGGGTATGCTCAGACGTGAGTCCCTTGCTCACTTTGCCACTGGATTCAAGCAAGCCGGGCTGAAGATGGCTGGAATGCCAGAAACCGGTCTTCGGAAGCTTGTTTCCGGTCCAGGGAAGACATGGCTTGGCAGTTCGGGCTGGACTGTTCCCATGAGGCACAGGGTCAGACTGATTTGCATATAGCCATGTCTGAACTGGGGTGGCACAGTGGGCTAAAGAAGGGTGATGTATTAAACCCAGATCTTTTGACTGGGTGTGAGTGTTTGATTGATTCAGATGCTCCGTCCATCACCACCCCTTTTTGTACAGAGTTATGTTAAACAGCAGGAAATGCATAATCGTACACTATGAAACCTCTATTAGTTAATGCATTGCTGAGGTCTGTGTTTGTAACCAAAGAGTCACAGAATAGTATCCTGGTTAATGCAATGGAGAAGTGTGGCTTGCCTGTGTTTAATGCTACAAGGTTCCAGTCAGTGACAGACAGCACTGGGAATATGTAAGTCATTAATTTGTACTTGCATTGCACACAGCACTAGATAGGTTGATACAAAAAATTCAAAAAGGTTTAAGATAAAGTGCTTTGAAAATATAGATTGTAGTAATAGCCAGACAGTACATAGTGCATTTTTTAACTGTCCATTAAAAGCACACACTTCACAGCTCAGCTGGTAAACTCCCTTGCAATAAAACTGTCATCAGGAAGCTTCAAGTGATCACATCTATTGAAGCCAGTACTGGCTTCCAAGCACCCTTTATATTTACAGATTAACCAGCTGTGAATATTTACATTTCTATCAGGCAAGCAGGCACCCTGGCAAGAAGGCTTGCTTAGCTGTCTGCTCCTCACTCAGCTTCAAAGCACATGAGACTGACTGCCTGTCTTACACTTCTGCTGATGCTTTTCAGCTCCCTGAATTGACTGTGCCTGAAGGGCTGTCTTTTCTTAAAAAGTGGAGGAATTGTTTTACTTAAATTGGAAAAGTATTGGTAACGCCGTGCCCCTCTGATCCCGCCCACTTCGACTACTTTACAGGAGTACTCATTTACTTACTCTTACATGCCTTTGTGAATCCCTCCCCCCTAAAACAACCAACTCCTGATCAGTTAAAATGCAAACAGTGCATAGTATTTTCCATTTGAACTGTGTATGAATATTCAATTAATATTCACATTTTGTCCCATTTTGGATGTTTTAGGGCCATTTACCGAAGGAATTTAAAGTATGTAAAAGAGTAGGAGAAGAAGTACTACTTTACAATAAGCCCCTCTATGTTCAGTGCTCCAACAAGTTTTTACACGTTTTTGTAAACTTACAATTTGCTCTTGGTGAATCCCCAAGTTATAATTCTGTTATTAAAGTTTTTGATTTTAGGTTTTCCTCGAAAAATAGGAATAATGCTGAATTATCTTCATGGGCGTTGGCAAACTTTTTATCCTCTCTAGCTCCCCCACTAAAGATCCTGTGAGCTCCCCCAAATCATATGTCAATCTGGCATAAGAATTAGGTAGGCACGCGTGATTTAAATGAGTTTGATGGTTTAGGAAAGGTATATGGGCTTCCAGAAAGCATCTGGTGGCTTCTTGTTCCTTTGCGGATTTTGTTGGTCAGGAAATGATGAGGCAGAGCTGGTCCACAAGAAGACAAAATTACAAAGCCGGTGAAAGACATGGGAGACTGAAATGAACTTTAGTAACTTATTTTTAGCCTTTATGTCTAGCATACTTTGGGCTTTTTTACATTACGGTAATTAGGTGTTCATTTTTTTTTCATCTTGTGATTTTTTGGGTGAGTGTTCATTTTACTAAAGACAGGAAGAGCAGCTGTCACAATCCTCAACTTCAGTATATTTTTCTAACGTTGATATTAAAATAATCTCAGCATTACTTTACTGAAATTAGTCATAAATCTATGGGGCCTACTAAAGCAGCTGACTTGGAGGCAGCTCGAGAGTGAAAAAGCGAGAGAATCGTCCAGGGCGACGGGTTCGTGAAGCGAGGGAGTCAGCAGCCTTAGATCGCCACTTAGTGGTGATTCAAAATTACTGCAGATTGCCTGCTACAACGGCACTGCTCAGGCAAATGGAAGATACTCCAATTGCTTTGAACGCTGAAAGTCGTTTCCTGAAAGTTAGTATCGAGCTGATGCTGGTTGCACTTGGAACAATGTGGTGAGGCCAGTAGAGGACGGTATGTGGTATGAGGTGAGCGGCCCAACCAGGATTAGAAACACCTTTCTGAGGAGGGGAAAAAGCACTGGTCCTGACAGGGTGCAAAGCAGGCACATGTTTTTATTTATTTATTTATGCGTTTTTATATAGCGCAGACTTTACCCGAAGACGTCAGAGCGCTTCACAATAGGAACACATGAGGAGAAAATTACAAGTGAACAAATTACAAAAGCAGACGTTAAGTTACATGAGGTAAAAGTGACAATTGTGAGCAAACAAAATACATGAGGTAGCAAACAGTGTGAGAGAGCGCAATTTGAATGAAAAAAATATCTGTACCATATTCACAAGCATATAACGCAAACGTAGAATCTATAACGCGAAATAGCACTTGTAGTGTAAAGTTAGCCGATGTAACCAATGTAATAGGAAATGTATTTGTATTCACTTTAGAATATGCCTTAGAAGGCCCGTATACATAGTGGGCTAATATAGAAATGTATAGAAATGCTTACGAACAGTAGAACGTGCAAAACTGAATATACGTATGTAATCGTTAGACGGAGAAAGAAGGCGAAACGTAAAGCGAAGAAATGTGCAGAGCATATATAGCACGATGTAAGCACGAGAATATAAACGTTGTATTTTATGTAAAATGCATTCGCGTATAATCACCGATTTGCTAAATTCGATTATATATATAAATGTGTGTTAAAGGTTATACTGTGTAGAAGAGTTTGTAGGAATGTTAGAAAAGTTTGGTCATGTGTGATTTTAACCTAACTGACCAAGAGTTCACAAGAGTGTAGTCCACTGCATATAATTTAGTGGCCTCACAGGAACAAGGAATAGCCTTGATCTGAATGTGCGAGACAAGAGTCAAAGGTCTTGCTAGATTTAAGGTGACAATGCTGGACGAAGTTTATGGCCTAAGTGAGATAAGAGACGTTTGGAATTTGGGTCTTGTTTAGAAATGACCGTTCACAGGACCAAACGAGGTTACGAACACAATCGTAAAGACTGGAGTTCTGTTAAGGTGATAGACTTTGCTCTGAAAGTGTCAACTGAAATGCCAATGAAGTCACCAGCAAGAAGACGAAGATGGTGCCTAAGAAGAAAGGTCAACTTAACGGACGACGCGAAGAGATGAAGCTATGGAAAGAACCAGAAATGACCTCATGTGTAAAATGTGTACGTGGTGGGCGTCAAGGGGCGTTCCACCCATACTGTGATTGTGTATTTAGGGACAGCACCCCGGGGAGAAGTTAGCTCAGGGCAGATGGCCTGAAGACAAGGCAAAGAGCTCAGAGCGCAGAAAGAGCAGAGCGCAAGAGAGCAGTAGGCCGAGGACCCTTAGAGAGCGGATGGGTAGGCAGAGAGGGTACTGCTTCTCGACATAAGTTACCATTAAGAGGCTAAGAGAGTTTGAACTTCTTTGGAAGTCAAACTGCTGACACCTTTTTTAGGTAAGGAACTTGCGAAGTAGGGATGTCACCTAGTATAGAGTAGGGACAGATTTAACTTGTTTATTCTCTTTTTGTAGATGACGCAACGGAACCACTTTGTGTCTATGCTTTTTAATCTGCTGATTCTGGAATTGATTTTAATTGTATTCTTTTGTAGACTGAGGTTCTTTAGGGAATTTATGTTCCTTTTAATTCCTGTATACTTGTTGAATCTTATCCTGAGAGGATTGTATATGCAATTAATTCTGATTTTATATTAAATCTTAAAACTTTATCAGTTGTAAGTGGTTCTTCAGAGTTGTGTCAGTCTATGGGGTTGATTTAACCTAAGTGGGGTTTGCCTTTTACTCAATGACAGAAAATAATCGATCCAAAATAGATGAATGAGATAGGTATCTAGGTAATCAGAAAAGGTATCAAAATCTCATTCCCCGCAGTTGGTAGCAGAGAAAGATGGTTTTCTTCTTGAGGAAGACAACCTAGGTCAGGTCTAGATTACCCCAAGGTCCCTAGTCATCGACGACCAGAAGAAGAATCCCTGCCGAAGAAGGTGCTGACGGTGCGAGAGAGAAAAGCAGCACAGTCGATCGAGAGTGAGTATAAGGGTCATGCGTTGCCAGATTGCGGTGTTTTATGTTGTACTTGTGTTGTAATGTCAAGCGGAGTTGAATGCCTGTAGTGTGATTGAGGGAAGGTTGTGAGCGCGCGCAACCGGATAAAATCTTAAGTTCAAGGAGAGCTTAAGTGGTTCGGGTGTATCGAACACCCAGAGTAATTGTCTACCATTGAAAGGGGGTCATGAGGTACCATTGATCGCCCGAAGGACCGATGATAGGGGGAGTGACAGAGTGAGTGTATGAGTAACGGACGCTGGTCGGACGTTTACTGTGTGTAAGTAACCTATCAGTTAAGGCGAGCGTCTGACCGTGAGAGGAAGACGTCTCGTCAGTTGAGGTGACAATTACAGTTAGACTGTGGACGTACAGTCAAGAAAAGTGATCGCTTGGACGGAAGTAGTCATTTTTCGGCGTATGAATGAAAAACGCATGCAAGACCGTGAGACGAGTTGAGAAAGGAGAGGAACTGCTGCAGAGGGGACGAGTGACGTCAGCGTAGAGCCGCGCTGAGATTGGTCGGTCAGCGTAGAGTCGCGCTGGGATAGGCTGATCAGCGAGAGCCGCGTAGGGATTGGGTGGTTTGTCATCGGGACGTAAACAAGGAAGAGAATAAAGGAAAATCATAGATTTGAAAATGAAGTGTTTTAAACGTTTAAGGGCGATCTTTAAGAGAGATAGAGGAAACCTGTATGCAGGAGAAGAAGCTCCACCAGAAGGCACACCAGCTTATCACATGGCTGTGAATGTAGGGTTACACTCAATACTATGGATCTCCGAGTGGAATAAGCTAACAGAAGGGAATAAGGAACTGACGTTCCCGAGATACGGGACGTTTAAGTTAGAGGTATTGAACCAACTGAAAGCGGTAATGCTTGCAACGAGACCTCTACTGAGGCCAACACAATTCGAAGCCCTTAGTGCATGGTTTAGAGCGGCACACGAAAAGAGCTTGAATAGACGCCAAGAAAGAGTGAGACGATCGGTAAAAGCAGTGCAGGATGCTAAATGGGATGATGAAGCTAAAAAATGGAGGGTGCAGAAGATAGAAGCAGACAAACTGTTCACAATGCTAGAGACTACAGGAGAAAAGAAACCTCTAGAGGAAGATGAGGATAGCGAGCCAGATGAGGATCTGATAGAAAGGCTATTATTAGATAGACCACCTCCGTACAACAGAGAAGCCGAAAGTCCCGAACTACAGCAAGAGGATGGGGCTAGGTGGGGGGAATATAAACCGCTCCCAGTAACAGAGTGGGATCCCAAGAAAGGTGAGGAAGTACCTCAAGCTAGTCCCGTACAGAGAGTAGTAGGAAGATTTGTGGTCCAGAAGGTACCAGAAACGGAGCGTGCAAGGTCGTATCAACTGCCAGATGCTCTACAAGTACCTGTTACCATATAGTGTCAATCTATAACCCAGAGGGAGCCCAGCAGGAGGAACAGGCACGATGGGACAGGGAAAGGGCAGAGATGGAAAGTAGGAATAATACGATCAATTCCCAAAGGCAGTTGCTAGGACCAAAGAGTCGGAGTACCCCATTGGATTCAGCAACGGGTCCCTGGATAGAACAAGGGGGTCAGAGAGGACAGATGGATTTGAGGGGACCGAAACCGAAAACCTTTAAGGAATTAAGGGAGTATTTGAAAGAATGGGATGCCGCCGAAGAGACTCAGAATAAAAAGTTAGAAACAGAAGCAGAATGGAGAGATCAAGATAACAGGATCCTCTCTCACTGCGGAGCTGGCGAAAGCAGCCCAGAGTGGGAGAGAGGGAGTCAAGGAAGCAAGGGAGATACTTGCCATACCATCAGTGGCAATAGACAAATGTGTGAAGACAAGAGTGCAGGGTGTGGGGGAGTGCCTCGCCTCATTCTTAGTGAGGGAGAACGAAAGACGCAGGAGTACCGAGATAGTTTCAGGTGCACTCACCATGCCCCGGGCGAAAACGTGCGACATTGGAGTCACGAGAATATAGGGAGTCGCGAAAGGTCTCGCCATACATCCAGTGATCACGGACGGGATCGCTGGAACATGGAGGACCGAGAAGGACCCTTCCATTTATTGAGTGACACCAGACAGCAAGGGAATAGCAGTGATATAGAACAGAACGGAAGATCCTATCTCACATCTAGGGAGACCGAGCCGAAAAGACAGAATGTAGTGATGGGGAATAGATCATTGTTCCACCATACCCCAAGGGAAGATGGAAAAGCTTGGGATCTAGAAAGGTGGGAACAAAGAGAAACAAGAAGGACGCCTCATAACTCACTTGCACCGAGACGTAGGGCTCGTAGTGGGGGTGAGAGGGATGTAAACGAACAACCTAGGAGTGAAGTACTGAGAGCTGACATCAAAGCAAAACGGCTCGATGTAATAAGTTTAAAATCAGACTTGGACGAAATCATAGACGGCACATTGCCTATGGAAAGGATAGAGTTGTATGATCAGGATGAAATACTGTTTATATCTAAGGATGTTACTCGGAAAGCAAGGTCGGTTCATGAAAAATTATCTGAATTGGCAGACAGGTATATGATAGACATGTCACGAACTAAAGCTTTACAGGGTAACCATAGACTAAATTGCACGGATCAAGATCTAGATGAGCGTAGGACGATTGGGCTAAAAGTACACATAAAGGAACTGATCCTGAGTATCAGAATGTGGAGGGATTTGGATAAATGGGAGGAAAGATGGTCTAAGAGGGGATCTGTCAGAAGGAGTACACTTGCGAGGTCCCAGGATGGAGAGATAATGCAAATAGAAGCTTTCCCTTTGCGAGAAATCGCGAACGGAAGCTATGTGCATGTACCCTGGAGTAGGGGGGATTTAGCGGCATTTACCAATTCCTTTCCAAAGCTCAGGGAGAATCCCGTTGAGTGGTATAAGCAGGTAGAGAGGTTTGTGAAGATCTCTAAGGTACTGTGGATCGATTTGAACACTCTGTTTGATATCGTAGTACCCGGAGATTTGTGGACGGCATGCAAACTTAGTGTCGAATGGCCCATTTGTGAACCCGCGAGGGATGCCCAGACGAATGGTCCATCAGAGAGAGTCATGGAAAAGTACGAGAGGGTAATTGCATGGTTAAAAGAGAAAGTGCCGGTGCAGGACATAGACTGGGTTAAGATAGATCGAACAACTCAGGAGCCTAAAGAGACCGTTCACGAGTTCTATGAGAGATTGCTGAAAGCATTCAAACAGTACAGTGGGTTGGATGTGATGGACCCCAAAGACATAGGACAGTTTGTGTCGAAGTTCGTTCTGGGATTGAGACCAGACATAAGCTTAATGATTCAACAGCATTTGATTTGTTGGCAGAACAAACCTTTAGATGAGATTCTGAGGTATGCGAGGTACTGTAGCGATGAAATAGATTCGAAAGCAAAGAAACTTAAGGAAAAGCTGATGTTGGTACAGATGCAATCAGCTGGAAAGGGTGGACAGCGGCAACAGGGAACAGGAACCCCAGGAAAGAAACAGAATAATCAGAGCAGAGATGAGGAGGAAAGACCGAGACCGAGGGTAGATATCGCAACACTGAAAAAGACAACGAGGTGCCATCAGTGTAACGAGGTGGGACATTGGAGACGCGAGTGTCCTTATAATGTCGAGACGGGGGAATTAGAACAGGAGGAGGATGAGGTTCAAACCAGCATGGTAAAGGGTCGTTCCCTCGGCGATTACATCTTCTAAGCCACCACCATCTGAGGGACTATGTTCTCTACCTTTGTTAAACTCTGATAGCCTAGGCACATTGGCTCGCAAAGTGAAGTCTGGGTCCCCTGAGGATCCACTTTGCCCTGAAGTGTTCAAGGACCTGGCGGCACATGACATCTCTCCGCTTTGTTCCTTGGTCAATGCGTCACTTACATCTGGCGTAGTTCCACTGAAGTGGAAGCGAGCCATGGTTCGTCCGATCCTGAAGAAACCTAGCCTGGATGGGAGCAAGCCGGAGAGCTATCGGCCTATTTCACTCTTGCCGTGGCCGGCTAAGGTGATGGAGGCACACGTAAATGCCACTCTCTCGGAACATCTCCGTCGAGCTGATATACTCGACGCTACGCAGAATGGGTTCAGGGCAGGTCATAGCACGGAGACGGCTCTGCTTTATATGGTGGAGCACCTCCGCTCCGTGCTTGACGCGGGACAAACGGCAGCGCTGGTGCTATTAGATCTAAGCGCTGCCTTTGACACCGTCTCGCACCCTATCCTTCTGCAGCGTTTAGAGGAGGCTGGTGTTACCGGCACTGCGCTCGACTGGTTCCGGTCGTTCTTAACCAACCGGGCCTTTAGCGTGACCGTCCCACCTTACCAGTCAAAATTCCATCCGTTGAACCTGGGCGTCCCCCAAGGCTCCTCGCTGAGTCCTACGCTGTTCAATCTGTACGTAAGGCCGCTAGCTGAGGTTGTCAAACAATGGGGTATGACCATGGTGTCATATGCCGATGACACCCAACTAGCGGTCACGATCAGCGGGGATGCGGAAGTCGACGCTCCTAGGTTTCAACAAGGACTGAGGGCGGTCGCTAGCTGGATGACGCTCAATTGTCTCCAGCTAAACGCTAGTAAGACCGAGGTGATGGTATTTGGTAGGCAACCGGAACTGTGGGGAGAGAGATGGTGGCCGGAGGAGTTGGGTTCCGCTCCTATCCCAGTCGCCGAGCTTAAAAACCTCGGGGTCTGGTTGGACCCTTCCCTTACGTTTGCATGCCACACTAAACGCACGGCTGCTTGTTGCTTCGGCATCTTGCGTGGGCTCCGTCCTGTGCTAAAGTTCTTCGATGCCCCCACTCGGCAACTCATGATCCAAGCTACCGTCATCTCCAGGCTGGATTATGCTAGTTCTTTGCTGGCCGGTTTGAACGTAGCTGAGATCGGGCGCCTGCAACGGATCCAGAATGCAGCAGCGAGAGCGGTGGTAGGCCTTCCAAGATTCTGTCCTACCTCCAGCACTATACGAGCGCTGCATTGGCTCCCGGTGGCGCAGCGGATTCAGTTTAAGGTCCTCTGCGTCGCCTATAAGATCTTGAAGGGGTCCCCGGCAATGATCCTTACGACCCTCATGGCCAATTACATACCAGCACGACTCTTAAGATCGGCAGACCTCGAATTGGCCGTGGTACCGCGCTTTAAGCGAAGCAGGGCCGGTGGGCGCTCATTTCGAGTGCGGGCCGCTGCTTTGTGGAACTCTTTACCCCCGGCAATTCGCGCTATGAGCGATTTGCTTTCTTTTCGTCGCGCCGTGAAAACATTTTTATTCCCTTAGTCTTTTTGCTTGTGCTGTTTTATTTAGTTGTGTTGTGTAGCTGCCTTGTCGGGCGCCAGGACGCTCCTTAGCTGGAGCATCTGTGCGCCTAATAAAAACCACATAACATAACATAACATAACATAACATAACAGCAGTCCCGAAGGGAAAGTTTATCAAAGGGGGGACTCAGATTCCTCAAGCCCCGTTCCCTCAACCGCCTCGAATTACAAATGGAGGAAAAACCTATAGACAACTGCCACTGTTCGTAGGAGGAGAAGAATGCTACTACGTTGATCCTCTTACAGGGCAACGAGTGAATAGGGAAGAAGACTGTACTCTAGGAGCAGCCCTGGAGGTAGACCAGAGAGGACCATAAGTAGAGGCTGAAGTGGCTGGATGTCCTACGACCTTTTTGGTGGATACGGGGGCCACTCGATCCACTTTGAGATCGACGGTAGTCCCAGGTTTGCCAATGTCGGGAGAGACGATTCAGGTGGTAGGAGTCGCAAACAGGAGAATGACGAATCCTCTGACAGAACCAGTGTCAGTGAAGATAGGAAATTACAGTGATGAACATCAGTTTGTGATCTGTGATTCTAGCCCTGTGTGTCTGTTAGGAAGAGATCTGTTGTGTAAACTAAATTGCACAATATATTGCACACCTGAAGGAGTAGAAGTGCAGACTAACGATGATGATGCCGATTTTAAGGTTGTAAACTCGCAGGAATGCGTGGAACTATATCCTACCTTAACAGTGGAGGAGCTTCCACAGGACTTGAAGGAGACAGTGTCAGCTGAGGTGTGGAATTTCACTGGAGAAGAAATAGGACTGATTAAAGGGGTAGAACCGGTAAAGATCATGGTAAAACCCAATGCTGAGTATCCAAGAACACCACAATATAAGTTGACACCGGAGACAATTGCAGGAATAAAGCCTGTGATCGAATCCATGATTAAACAGGGAATACTGAAGGAGATCGTGGGAAGTCCATGTAACTCCCCGATTATGGGTTTGCAGAAGCCTAGTGGAAAATACAGAATAGTGCAGGATCTTCGAAAGATTAATAATATCGTTGTTTCATGTTGTCCAGTGGTACCGAATCCATCAGTAATATTGTTTCAGATACCGTTCCAAGCTGAATGGTTCACAATGATAGACTTGTGCCAGGCTTTCTTTTCGATTCCTTTAGATGAGGAGAGCCAGTATTTGTTCGCTTTTAAGCTGGAAAATCGCGTTTTAACATGGTGTCGTATTCCCCAGGGGTATACAGAAAGCCCATCGATTTTTAACCAGCTGTTGAAGAAAAATCTTGAAAGTCTAGTGCTGCCCAAGAACTCGGTTCTAGTCCAGTACATAGACGACCTCCTAGTGGCGTCAGAAACTGAGGAAGCTTGCAAGGTAGACACCATTACCTTATTAAATCACTTGGCCGAGAACGGACACAAGGTGTCTCCAAGTAAATTGCAGTATTGTCTCACCGAAGTGCAATACTTGGGCCACAGGATTGAAAAGGGAAAACGGAAGGTGTCTCCAGACAAAATAGAGGCGATCATGAAAATGAACGCGCCTAAAACACAAAGAGAAGTCAGGATGTTTCTAGGCATGGTCGGTTATTGTCGGCAGTGGATAGCCAACTTTTCACTGAAGGCAAAACCTTTACTACAACTGACGCACAAAGGAGTGAGTGATCCGGTACCATGGGACAAAGATTGTTTGATGGCATTTTTGCAGCTGAGGGAGGACTTGTGTCGTGCCCCGGCTTTAGGAATGCCTGATTACGAAAAACCATTCTTGCTTTACTGCTGCGAGAGAGAAGGTTGCGCTTTAGCAGTTTTGGCCCAGATACACGGCAATGCGCGTAGGCCAGTTGCTTACTTTTCGGCTACATTAGACCCAGTAGCCGCAGCGTTGCCCGGATGTCTCAAATCCGTAGCTGCAACGGGTGTCAGCATTGAAAGATGTGAAAATGTGGTTATGGGACATCAGTTAGTGGTGTACGTACCGCATTCTGTGGAATTGTTAATGACCAGGACTAAGACCCAGCATCTGACGAATAGCAGGCTCACACGCTACGAGCAAGTCATATTGGCTGCCGAGAATGTGACCCTAAAAAGATGCTCTGTCTTGAATCCTGCTACTTTGATGCCACTTACAAATGATATTGATGATGAAATTTGTACAGATCATGACTGCCTTGATGTGACTGAACTATGCACCAAACCGAGACCAGATATCGTAGATGAGCCATTGACTGACCCCGATGAAATATTCTTTGTTGATGGTTCATGCGTAAGAGACGATATTGGTCAGCTGAGAGCAGCATATGCAGTTTGTACTATTACCAGAGTTGTGGAAGCCGCCTGCCTGGAAGGAGTACATTCCGCTCAGGTAGCTGAAATTATTGCTTTGACCCGTGCCTGTTTAGCAGGTAACAAAATTCGAGTCAGCATATACACCGATAGCCAGTATGGTTTCGGGGTAGTTCACGATTACGGGCAGTTATGGTCTCAAAGAGGTTACATGACCTCCTCGGGTTCTCCTATTAGGAATGGAGAATTCGTGAGATTATTGTTAGATGCATTACAAGGTCCGACAGCCATAGCGGTCGTCAAATGCGCCGCGCACACGAAGAATGTAGACTTTGTGTCGCAAGGGAACAGGTATGCCGATGAAGTAGCACGCTATTGTGCGGAACAGGGTTATTCTCACACCAATGTAGAAGTGGGGGGAATACAGGAAAGAACTGAATTGACTATGTTGTTAGACACTGTAGATACGTGGGACGAATTAAAATGTGTTCAGGAAAATGCACCAGATGATGAGAAAAAGGGCTGGGAAACAGCTGGATGTACCAAAAGCGAAGTGAATTTTTGGATTTCTGCAGATGGGAGAGCAGTTTTACCAAACGAACTTGTTAGTCCAATGGCAAGGAAATTGCATGGATCAGCACACATAGGTAGAGATGCTATGGTGAGAGTATTCAGACAAACGTGGTTTAATCCGAAATTTAGAGTAGCGGCAGAAGCAGTATGTCAGCGTTGTGTGATCTGTCAGCAACTAAACGTAGGAAAGAGAACACCAGTTACTTTGAGTCACATAGGGAGGTCTGGGGGGCCTTTCAATAGAATGCAGCTGGATTTTATCGAAATGCCCAAGTGCAATCGACTCAGATATGTCTTAGTGATAGTCTGTATATTTTCTAGATGGGTTGAAGCTTATCCGACACGTAGGTGCGATACACTTACAGTACCAAAATTGTTGCTTAGAGAGTTGATACCGAGGTTCGGGGTGCCATCCTCTTTGGAATCGGACAGAGGAACTCATTTCAACAGCGAAATAGTGAAGATGCTATGTACAGCTTTGAGTATCGATCAGAAGCTCCACTGTAGTTATCGACCAGAAGCTTCGGGGATTGTAGAACAAATCAACAGCACGATTAAATCCAGACTTGCTAAAGTTTGTTCATCGACATCTCTGAGTTGGCCTGATGCACTTCCATTGGTTCTTATGAGCATACGTAGCACACCAGATAGAAGAACAGGTCTCTCTCCACACGAGGTGCTAATGGGAAGAGCTATGAGACTGCCATCGGTTCCGACTGCAGCGTTGTTGAACATCACAGACGATTTGATCTTGGACTACTGCAAGGGACTATCTGATGCCATTCATTCTGTGTCCCTCCAGGTCCAGGCTGCAGAGGTTCCATCAGCACAAGACTTGTGCCATGACCTGTGTCCGGGGGACTGGGTCCTGGTGAAGAAGCATGTCAGGAAGAACTGTCTAGACGTGCGCTGGAGAGGACCGTTCCAAGTCATACTAGTTACGAACACTGCAGTAAAGTGTGGAGGCTTGCCCAACTGGATACACGCCTCACACACCCGAAGAGTGCCAACACCTCTGGAAGAAACAGCTCCTCTCTCGGATGAGAATCCAGCGGAAAGCGGAGAAGCCACAGAGGGGGAAGGCCAAGCTGTAGAGGTGATCGAAGAGGCTGAGCCTGTGTCGGAGCAGGCCGACGACGGTCAGGACACCAGTGAGACCGAAGTCGTCTCAGAAGAAGAAAATAGCTGGGAGTTTGAGTCAGAAAACGAACAAGCTGTGAGTGATCAAGAGACAAGTCCAAGAACAAGGAGCAGGAGGACAAGGAGTGACGAAGCTAGTTGGCCGGAGAGAAGGAGAAGGCCAAGCTTAAAAGCAAATCAAGAAAGAACCCTTGTCCCGATTTCTGAAGAGTCGGATCAAGAAGAAGAAACTACGGATTCAGGCTCTGAGAGTCCAAGAAGATCAAGAAGGGTACGTGTGCCCTGCAGAAGGTACGCCACCCCAGAGTGGACTTATCTAGCAGATGTCTTGGGGACAGAGATCTGGGAGAGTGAGAGAAGTGCAAGTGATCAATCTCGATCCATTAGTGGCAGTGGAGATATGGATGTTGACGCCTGGAATCGAGACTGAGGGGTTACTGACTTTCACACTTCCCATACCCCCTTACCTGAGTCGGATCAAAGATCTAGTGCTAAATCGATTAGAGTTTCCGACTTTTGGTCATCAAATACCAGAACAAGAAGAAAAAGTCATTTGTTTGGAATTATTGGAACATGTTATTAAAGCTGCAGGTACGAGAATAATTGTAGATGTATAAAGACTTTTGTGTTTAAGCTATAAAGAAGAAGATAACCTAGCGCCGAGTGGAAAGAAGAAGAAAATTAGGGATTGCATTTAGAGGACGGAGAAGGTTTAGGGTTGTCTGTTGCTGAAGATAAAAAGACATTGTTGTGAAAAGAGACTTTTTGTTGATTAAGAGTGCTTCACAGACTGAGAAAGCAAATAAAGCAAAGAAAGACTCGAAAAGAAAAACTTTTCCTCGCAAAGGAAGGAGTTGCGCTGTTTGATAACCTGGAGAATGGCAACCCAAACCGAAAAGCCAAATGCATAATAGGTACACTAATAGCGGTAGTAATTTTTCTCATTATTACAGTAGTTACCACAACATACATAGTAGGACATGCAAGTGAAAATGAAACCACAGATGTAAAGCCTGTAACGACTTTGAAACCTGCTCTTGTTGAGAAGAAGGAGGAGAGCAATGTCATCCGTGAAAAGGCGTTACTGGCAAATGAAGCTCGTAGGTTACACGTAGACGAGTCGCAGGGAAATTTTAGATCAAACGCATATGCCAAGTTATTATACGAGTATATTGATGCCATGGAGGCCAAAGATTGTTATGTTTGCATGCAATTGCCGGCTTCCGTAGATGAAGGCATCAGATATCATCATCTCCCACTGACTTATGGGATAACATGTAGTTTACTGCTCAGCATATTTTATGGTAGAGAAGGGTTCGAGTACTACTTTTCAAATTATGATTCGGTACTGCCTGAAGTCCCGAATTATAAACAAATGAATAAGTGGGACTATTATAAAAAGGAAGACAGATTAACAAAATTCTTTCTTCCTTGGGATACACTAGATACTTCATATGCACGCAGAAATAATCTGACTTGCAAGGTGTCAGAGGTAGAGAAAAAGTTCATAGGACAAGTAGATGACCGATACAGAAGGCAGAAGATTCTGAAATTGTCAGGACAGTGGAAAACAGATTGGACCGAAGAAGAAAAAGCACACAAAAAGAAGGGTAGCAATGGTCCAATAGCTTTGGATAGAACGCAGAAAGGAAAGTTATGTTTAACTCGAAGCAAGACATATTATGAGAGTGTATTTGTAGGTGAAGTAAATTGCGAACATGCTTTTAGGTTAGAGTATTATACGAAGGATTTCATGAAAGGGATGCAAGCGATTCCTAATGTATATTTTGTATGTGGAAGAAATGCCTATGTAAAACTGCCTGACAATTGGTATGGTTCGTGTTACTTGGCAATTGTCTTCCCCAAAATATATCATGCAAAGGATTTAGCGATCATAGAAGGAAAGGCTTCGACAAGAACGAAAAGGGAAATAGGAGATGCTGAAGTAGTCGGAGACATATTTGGAGCAATGTTTCCTATGTTAGGTTTAATACTTAACGATGTTAAGATCAGGAGATTAGCTACAGTTGTAGATAGATTATCTGCAAGTACTGCAAGGTCATTAATGCTAGTAGAAGGAGAGATGCAGTCGATTAGGGCAATGGTTCTTCAGAACCGTCTTGCTTTAGATGTACTGCTAGCAAAAGAAGGTGGAGTCTGCAAGGCTTTGAAGGTCCAAGAATGTTGTACTTACATTCCAGACAATTCAAAACCACTTGAGAAAGTCATACGGAACATTACACAGATACATCAAGAAATCGAAGATTTAACAAGGGTAAATGTTTGGGAGAAAGTAGGTCATGGAGTAGGAAAGGTTGGAAGTTGGTTTGCCAACCTTGGTAAAAGCGTTGTATGGTACATATTGAAACCTGTTTTAATAATACTGATTTGCATAATCACATTGTTAGGTTTAGTGAAACTGTACAAATGGTATAGGTCGAACCGGTTACAAAGGTCCATGAGAGAGCAAGAAAGGAGATTAGCTGCTTTACAAGACCAACAGTATAAAAGTTTAAGAGCTCTTGAAACGATAAAAAGAGGGAATCTTGTAACTAGTTCTGTGTAAAGTGTCATTCAAATTGCATTTAGTGATGACCCCTAGAGGTCATCAAAGGGGGGAACTGAGAGAGCGCAATTTGAATGAAAAATATATCTGTACCATATTCACAAGCATATAACGCAAACGTAGAATCTATAACGCGAAATAGCACTTGTAGTGTAAAGTTAGCCGATGTAACCAATGTAATAGGAAATGTATTTGTATTCACTTTAGAATATGCCTTAGAAGGCCCGTATACATAGTGGGCTAATATAGAAATGTATAGAAATGCTTACGAACAGTAGAACGTGCAAAACTGAATATACGTATGTAATCGTTAGACGGAGAAAGAAGGCGAAACGTAAAGCGAAGAAATGTGCAGAGCATATATAGCACGATGTAAGCACGAGAATATAAACGTTGTATTTTATGTAAAATGCATTCGCGTATAATCACCGATTTGCTAAATTCGATTATATATATAAATGTGTGTTAAAGGTTATACTGTGTAGAAGAGTTTGTAGGAATGTTAGAAAAGTTTGGTCATGTGTGATTTTAACCTAACTGACCAAGAGTTCACAAGAGTGTAGTCCACTGCATATAATTTAGTGGCCTCACAGGAACAGGGAATAGCCTTGATCTGAATGTGCGAGACAAGAGTCAAAGGTCTTGCTAGATTTAAGGTGACAATGCTGGACGAAGTTTATGGCCTAAGTGAGATAAGAGACGTTTGGAATTTGGGTCTTGTTTAGAAATGACCGTTCACAGGACCAAACGAGGTTACGAACACAATCGTAAAGACTGGAGTTCTGTTAAGGTGATAGACTTTGCTCTGAAAGTGTCAACTGAAATGTCAATGAAGTCACCAGCAAGAAGACGAAGATGGTGCCTAAGAAGAAAGGTCAAGTTAACGGACGACGCGAAGAGATGAAGCTATGGAAAGAACCAGAAATGACCTCATGTGTAAAATGTGTACGTGGTGGGCGTCAAGGGGCGTTCCACCCATACTGTGATTGTGTATTTAGGGACAGCACCCCGGGGAGAAGTTAGCTCAGGGCAGATGGCCTGAAGACAAGGCGAAGAGCTCAGAGCGCAGAAAGAGCAGAGCGCAAGAGAGCAGTAGGCCGAGGACCCTTAGAGAGCGGATGGGTAGGCAGAGAGGGTACTGCTTCTCGACATAAGTTACCATTAAGAGGCTAAGAGAGTTTGAACTTCTTTGGAAGTCAAACTGCTGACACCTTTTTTAGGTAAGGAACTTGCGAAGTAGGGATGTCACCTAGTATAGAGTAGGGACAGATTTAACTTGTTTATTCTCTTTTTGTAGATGACGCAACGGAACCACTTTGTGTCTATGCTTTTTAATCTGCTGATTCTGGAATTGATTTTAATTGTATTCTTTTGTAGACTGAGGTTCTTTAGGGAATTTATGTTCCTTTTAATTCCTGTATACTTGTTGAATCTTATCCTGAGAGGATTGTATATGCAATTAATTCTGATTTTATATTAAATCTTAAAACTTTATCAGTTGTAAGTGGTTCTTCAGAGTTGTGTCAGTCTATGGGGTTGATTTAACCTAAGTGGGGTTTGCCTTTTACTCAATGACAGAAAATAATCGATCCAAAATAGATGAATGAGATAGGTATCTAGGTAATCAGAAAAGGTATCAAAATCTCATTCCCCGCAAGTGCATCACAGGAGGAAAAAGTGACAAGTGTGCAGGTTACAAGAGAAAACAAAGTACAATTAGAGGTATAATACTGCAATATATGCTAGACACTCAGGCACAAGAACAAACGTTACGTAGGCAATGGTGGCACCTGTGCAAGTATCAAAAGCAAACAAAATGTGAGAGGTAGCAAACAGCGTGTTACAGGAGAAAAGTGGCGTGTGCATATTACAAAAGAGTACCAAACACAGGTACAAGGATAATACTGCAATAAATGGCAAACACTTTAGCCACAAGAACACACTGGGAAGGCACTTCCATAGTCATGGAGAATAGAATTTTCAGTAATGGGAGGTCTTCCTTCATATAATAGAGAGGGCGTGAATTACTTTTGGAGGTGTCTTTGGAGGATGAGAAACTTGAGGTCCATTTTGAAGGCCTGGGAGGAGGAGATGGTCCGGAGCTGAGGCGGAAGGGAGTTCCAGATTCTCACCGCGTTGCCTGAAAAGGATTGGGCCATCGATCTTTCCTTCTTGAAAGTGGGAGGTTCAAGCAGTAGATTTTCCGCATTACGTGATGGTCTAGAGCCTCCAGAAAGTTTCAGTTTATTCGCCAGGTAGCGGGTAGAGGAGGAGTGCAAGGCTTTGTGGGTGATACAGGCAGTCTTGTAGATAGCTCTAGCCTCGATGGGAAGCCAGCGGAGGGTGGATAACATCGGTGTGATGTGGTCGCTTCTTTTGGCCCCATAAATGAAACGAGCTGCTGAACGGAGAACAGATTTAAGGGGGTACAAGAGGGATTTGGGGAGGCCAGTAAGAAGAGAATTGCAGTAGTCCAGTCTGGAGAGGACCAGCGATTGCACCTGGGTTTTAAGGTCCTGCTCCAGGAAGAAGCGACGAGTTCTCCAAAGAAGGCGCAGTTGGTATCGAGCAGACTTTGCAATGGAATTAAGATTAGATTGAGTTTTTTGTCGAGTATGACACCAAGGGATTTTGCGCTGTGAACAAAGATGGGTTTATTTTTAGGTAGATTCATCTGATCCATCCATGATTGAACCGGGGGAGGAGAGAGTGAGGAGTAGAGGAGGAGGAATTCAGTTTTGGAGGGATTCAGAATCAGTTGATGAGTTGACATCTAGTTTTGAATGGAGTCGAGAGTAGAGCTTAGGATGGAGAGATCGTGAGTGGAGGCAACCTCGAGGTAGATTTGAGTGTTGTCTGCATAGAGATGATAGTGGATGCATCCATCAATAAGTTTCAGAGGATCTACATGTCGTTTTATGCTTGAAGGTAAATGTCCCTGGGACAACGATGTGCATCAGTTCAGGCCAATCTGTCTGGCTGCCACCTGCCCATCATAGGCCAGTTGAATACGGCTGTGCTGATGGGCAGGTTCTGTTAACAATGGAATGTTATCCTGAATGCTTTTGAGCAGGGCCTAGATTTTGTGTCCGCCTCAGTGCGGGCTGTTCGACCAGTAGATGTTTCCCCACATCCCCTCCGCGCCTTGAGACCCTCACGGGTGAGTAGCGCGCTCTACAAATGTTTTGATTGATTGATTGATTGATTGCAGGTAGGCTGCAGATGCTGCGCTGCAGGAATCCCACACTGGAGCTGTCAGCTCGCCATTGATTAATCCCCATGGCTGGCCATCGGGGTAAAATGTGTTGTTCATTGTGTTGTAGAGGCCAGGCAGCACACTACATCCCTTCCAACTTTAAATAACAAAAACTCAACTCTTATTGGTTTACATCGTGCATACATTATCTTGCAGTCTCTTAGTTGGTGCAAGATAGGTGCGAAGTCCATACCTCTGACCTCCCTCTTCTTCCTCGCCAGTCATGTAGTTAGCTATGGTGGCTGACCAAACATAGATTTTGAGGCATGTAGGGGCCATTGCGGACACAGGTCCACTGACCATGGTCACAGCCCCAATATTACTATGGAGGCCTCCAGGAACCCCTTGATGGGGCCTGGGTGCCCCAGTCTGTTCACATCTCATCTCATTCAAACCCTCTGTCACCTTACTTCCCGCCAGGACAGCGACTCACTTGAACCAAGAAACATTCTGGCCACAGTGACATGGCCCCACTGGACAGGGGTCATGGTCCCGTGAATGTTCACAACATTCCAGATCTCCTTCTAGAACGGCGTATGGAACTTCCATCCTGGGTGATGGTCCTGCATCATGAACTGATCATCCACTGACAGGTCTGAGGTTACAGTTTGGCGGACCTGGCTTGCTCGGTTGTTTGTATTCCTACTTTTCTCTTGCGGCTCCTGTGTGTCTAGGGTAGAAGGTTTCCAGCTAGGCCCCGCTGGGATGGTGTCTCTGGTAGGCCTTCAAAGTAGCAGATCCATCGGAGCTGTGCGGAGTCTTCTGGTATGCTCGCAGGAACCTGTGGAGACAAGGCTCGGCATGCTCACCCTGCCCTACCCCATGTGGAGGGCTCAGTTCTACGTGTGCATAAAGCCATTGGCTATGGCCATTATGGAGTCACTTTCCAGTCTTTCATATTAAGTGACAAAAGGTATTCTTGAAACTCCTGCGCCTGGAATAGGGGCCCATTGTCAGTCTTTTTATCCCTCAGGAGTCCTAGCAGGATGAACACCAGCTCTTTGGCCGTTTTCACTTTTGAGAACATGGTGGCTACAACAGTATTGGGTATTTTGAGTGGCTGTCTACCATCACTGCCAAGAGTTGGCCATCTGGTCCTAGGACCAGGGTTTTAAGCATGGTTACTCCATGATCATGGGTGCAGACTGTAGGTTCCCCACTTGTGATCATGCAGGAGTGGCGGCCTCTCACTTTTTGTTCCCCTAGGTATCCATTCAGGAAACAACACTTTGTCCCCTCGTCTTGCTTTGGTTTTTGGTGGCCTTGATGAGCACGATCGACAACCCTGACCCAAAGACAATGAGGCATCACAGTTCATCTCCCCCTGAGAAACAAACCCTCGCTGCTGGTGCTCAGGCAGGCTCTGACCCTCCAGATTCAGCCCATTGTTGCTTGCTTAGTGGACGCCAACGATTTGGCTCCATCTAGGAAGTTGTGTCATTTTTTCCTGAGAGGCGCCTCCTTGACCTTGGACAGGGTGGGCCCCTAGCAGATGACTTAGTGCTAAGAACACCACTTTTCTTGAAATGGAGGGGGTACAAACAACTGTAGTAGGTTGGCTTTCACTCCCTTTCTATATTGTAACCCCTCTTTGAGGAAACAGTGAGGATCTACTTGTTCAGGATCATCTTGTTCAGAGGCAACATTCCAGATTTCTCTAAAAGAAGGATCCTCAAGTTGAGCAGACCTGAAATACCTATCAGTATCCCAAATAAGGTTCTCAGCATGCATTGCTAACACAAGTTGGGGATGGAAGGGGTCTTCTTTTCTTCCCTTTTCTGTTTTCTGTTTTTCCTGGTTTTCGAGGAGGGCCATTCATGGTCATCAGCCTGGGAGAAACGAGTGGTACTCCACCAGTCAACTCCATATTTCCAGGTTTCTTGAACCAGATACTCAAGATGGGGATAATTGTTTCCCACGATTAATGGTTCCAGCTATTTTGCTATGAATTCTAAACGTAGAGGCATCATGGGGTCTGACTAATATTGGATCTTTACCTTAGTTGTGGTGTACCACTTGCTATGCCCATGGACACACTGAATGATAACAATTTCCGTGATATTAGCTAGACCCTCTTGGAGGATCTGTGATCGCATTACACTTTTCAGACACCACATATCTACAAGTTTGGTAACTGGTTCACCATTGACAGAGGAACGACAATGATACGGTAGTCGATTTTGAGATGGACTGCAGTAGAGGATACGGAACATCCAGTGGGCTCTTCTTTCTGGGGACTGAAGTGGGGTATGTGGCCAAAACCTCTACACTGATAACAATGGGGACCTTGAGGGTAGGTTTATACATCTGTCCAGGAATCAAAGTCACTGTCTCTGGTTTTTAGCTGGGCGAATTCTAGGGGGTCTTAAGGATCCGGTACTGTGGTGTCTCAAACTGGTGTCCTCTCACCACTTAAGTAGCTCCTGAGCTCAGCTGAAAGCAATCGCTATCTCCACTGCTATTTCCAATGTTAACTGGGTGTGTTGTTGGACCCACTTCTGTACTGGGGTGTGAAGATAAATTAGATACTGCTCCATATATATTTTTCAAGTATATGTTCTTTAGTGGTGGGTGGGGGTTTGAGCCAACTGTCCGTCATGTCCTTTACACGATAATACAGGGTCTGTGGGGTTTCTTGATTTGGTATAACCAGACGCGATAATTCTCATCATCAACTCCCAGCCGTTCAAGAATGCTTCTTAGAATGTCTCGATAAGACATCAAAGAAGTGGTTCCCTGTGGATTAGAGGCCTAGTACGCAGATTGGAGATCGCCCGTCAATAAGGGGCCCGAGTCCTTTCCCCACCTGTCTTTTGACCATGCTGCGGTATGTGCCAATCTTTCTAAATTATTATTTTTTAAAGTTGGGGTCTTCTCCTCTGACACACTTTGAAGCACCACCGAGGGTAGTGCTGCATGTCCTGTCTGCTGTCCCAAGGTATTGGTGAGTTTCCTAATGGCTGTGTCCTGGGGTTGGGATTGGTTTGTTAGGGCTTTGTGGATTGACTCTCTATCCTCTGCTGCAGTGTTAAAAAAATTCTCCACGGCACTCTCTAGTTTCTCATGGTTCTCCACCATTTTGTTAACCACAGCTTCCATACTTCCTGATCCCACTTCTGAGACCATTTGTAAGAGGGATGGGCAGATGTGTGGTGGACTAGGGGACTGCGTTTGTTTCTCAGTGTTGAATTTTATTGGTGTTTTCAGTATTAAAGAAAACAGTGTCAAGGAGAATTCTCTGTAATGAGGCACATCAGGTTGTAGGCAATGTTTAATGGCAGGTTTCTCCTTTTGTCTCTCTTTTGTAGCTATCCTCCGTTTGGCCTGGAGTCTCAGAGAAAAAGAAGAAGAACGGTAAGTATAAGGTAGGGTAGAGAAATTTGGTGTACCATCACCGTATCCAATTGTGCTTAGGAAATAGGGGGGTAAATGGATATCTTTCTGAGTTGTATTTTACATGCCCCTAACTAGCTACCGGTACTTCGCCCTGCAACTAAAGTGCAGAGATAATCAGAACAAGGTGCCCACACTCCTGGATTAGTCAAGGAAAATCAAGTCAGGTCTCCTACTTAGCACAGTCTCAACAAGGAAGGAGACTTTAAATCTTTCATCTTCTTTCTTAGCCAGTGACAGGCTTATCTGAATCTTGTCATAACTGGCAATCTGTAAATTTGTTTTAGAAAAAAATCACGCTTAAAGCTTAATGCAAAAAAATAAGCACCTCTTGTTCTCGTCAGTGCGGCAGCCTAAAACGGATGCACTGCATGAAATTTGACAGAGAGAAAATCAGACAATTCCTTTGTTACACTCTACCCTCCACCCAACATAGCCTCCTCCCACTCCATCCCCTCTGGACTCACCCGCTACGCCACAACACTCTTGAGCTGCGGCAGCTCAACAGCATCCTCTAGGAGCAACCACCACTCCTTGCTCCAAGCCTCGGAGCTATCCTCTCGCTCTGCGGCATCCTCGTAGGCTTCTTTGATGTCGGACGACCCTTAATTGGGCAGATAGATTCCTTGGTCCTCTGGCATCTCCATCCTACTTGCACGCACTTCCTGCTTGATGAAAGACTTGACCATCCATGTCCATGAGTCACATGAGATGTGTGATTACTCACCTCATATAGAAGAAACAAAGGATATGCAGATCCTATGGGAAATGGGCGGGAAAAAAGGGAAAGGGGGATGAAGGGGCTCTAGGTCTAAACAGAACGGGGTGGGGAATTTGCTGCTTTAGGATGAGGGCCCTCATACACCCCAAGGGGTCTCATGCTTCATCATCGGGCAGCTCCTTGTTAGGCCGGTACTGCAATGCCCAACGGACCCCACAAGGGGGCTCATTGCTGGAGGTCTTGTCTGTTTGTCAATGTGAGTAGAATGGAGTGGTGGGGCGTATGGTAAAGGAAGATCTGATTATGAGTGGAGTAAGGTGTATGAGATAAAAATAACGGTAGGAATCCCAAAGAATCTTTATTATCTGGGTTCCTATGTTATGGTTAAAAAGAACTAGAAAGTCGAGGCGAGAGCAGGTTATGATGAACCTCTAAAGCCCTAGTTAGTGTGTGTGAAAAAAGGGGGACAACATGTTTTATGCGTATTATAGTCCAAAGGTTCATAGCATTTCATCAGGACCAAGGGATTCTTATCTACTCATGTAGGGATTGTGGGTGTGTGCATATGTGTAGGACCATACCCTAGAATATTGTTGTTTATAATATAATATGCCTTATACTATAGTATACTATACCTTTTAGGTAGACCTAATCATCCTTAGGATGGTTGCACAATGGAGTACCGGAGAACAGCAGGCGGAGCACCATTTGCTTGCTGACCTACTCCTCGAACTGCATTAATGGCAAATCCAGTTATACTAAAACAATGACACACACACTGACTCTGCACAGAAGGAATTGACCATCCATGGCCATGAGTCACATGAGATGAGTGATTACTCACCTCATAAAGGGCCAGATGTACTAACGTTTTTTGCGGGCGCAAATTGCTTTTGCATAAAAAGTGTGGCCCATGTGGTAATCCTATTTTGCCAGTCGCAAAGCAATTTGCGACTCGCAATATATTATTAGCGACTCGCTATTAGGAAGGGGCGTTTCAAGGGCATCCCTTCCTAAAGCGACTCTTGAAGCTATGTATGACTGTTTTGCGACCACGATTGCTCAGAAATCCAACACATACCAACCCCAATGCTTCAGAGCATTAATCTAGGTATTCTAATGTGCCCCACACACTAGTAATTTTTGGTCTCATAATACATCCTGTTTCAACAATTCCCAGAGCTTGATGCCAAAATTACAGGCAAAGATAAGTCTGCCTGAGCAATCTGAGAGGACTCTTCTCTCAACCCCGTGACCCATCATCGCCTATGCATCACATCAAAGCTGCTCTCTGAGGTCTAAGTCTGCAAACTCTAATGTAGCTCAGCCTATATCCAATACTGTGAGACTGACAGTAATGAACTCCGCGCAAACTTGGCCCTGCTTTTATCTTCAAACCATTTTTTTTCCAATCTTATCTTACTATTAGGATACAAGATAATCCACTCTCTCAAACACATGAAAGCTACACATTTTAATGATGCTGATAACAAGCAGCTCCTCTACATGATTTGCAGCACTCCAAATTTCAAGCCTCATTTCCAAGACACCATGCTGTTTATCTGTTTATCTGGGATTGGATGAACAGCATTCGCTTGAAACTAAGCTCTTACAGAACAGAAATAGTAGTCACCAAAAATAAGCCTGACCTTTGGAGTCTTTCCTTCTGGCTCAATGAGTTAGGTTCTCTGCCTTCTACAAAGAAGTTGGTAAAAAGTCTTGATTTTACAATTGACGAGGATCTATCTCTGAAACCACAACTTGGCTCAGTGATATCCTTCTGCTTTTTCCAACTTCATAGAATTAAGAAGATCAAAAAATTCCTCACTACTGCCGCTCTGGTCCAAGTCAAAATAGCAAAGGTCATTTCGAGAATTGACTGCGCCAACTCTCTTTACTTGGGTCTCCTTTTGTGATCAGAGCTTCCTAAGAAATATAAATCTCCATTTGATAAAAGATAAAGGCAAAAAGTCACATCTGTCCTTAAATACTTTCTATAGAATAGCAACCTGCAGCTACATTGCACCTTCCATACCTACAATAAGAGCTGTACCCTGGACATGATTTTCATAAATAAACACCATATATAAATATCTAACCCTGTAAAATTGGATTGGTTAGAAATTGAAATCTTTGTTTCAGTTAATAAAAACAATTTAATATCGAAATTACGGATATCCTCTATTTCTTAAATTTTTTAGCAAAATATTTCATAAGAAAATTATGAATAAATTATTTTGTACAGAAGTATACAGAATTTATGACATTGTGACAAAAAAAACGTTAAATCCTTTAAAAAACCTATCTGACCTATTAAAACCACAATACATGGTCCAATTTATATTTGCCAAGAAACTGGGTTTCCATTGCTACTTATTTCAGTCCTAATATTGGAGACTATATTGCAATTTCCTACTACCACTTCTTATTTGTTCTTAGCTGATGAACGTGATGGTTTTTTAATAGTTGCAAATACTACACAATCAATGGCATGGTGAATTTGTTTTCCATTTTCATTATTATCTGTTCATACTGTATCAAAAATATCATCACCTTACAGTTTAAATGGGGATCCGCTGCGTCCAAACCGCTAATAATTGCAGTTCTATAATACCTAATACCTCTCTCAATATATGCCTTTTTCAAAAACCATGCCCGAGTTGACTGTAAACAAGGACATATACAAATAAGATGAATGAGGTATTGCTTCTCATTGCCACATAGTGTGCATAATATAGGCCCATTATATCTCCATTTGGTCTGATCTGCTAAGCTTGGTACAAGCCCAAGCCTGGTGGCCATGAATTTCCATTTTAGGTAGTATGAATATGTTGTACTCAGATATTCAGCTGGTCGTAATAGTGTGTAGGACTGTATTACCATCTGTGCATGTAGTTTCGCCATCTTGTTTGGACTCTGCCCATAGACCCTTGGACTTTGTTTCTTCCACGGCCAATTTCAAAAGCTTGCCATAACTAGTGCTGATCATCTTCCTGGGCCCGCAACTGGACGTTGTGTAGCTCGTTAGCTTGACTTAACCAGATTTTGTACCAGCTTTTGACATATCCATAGATTATCCCAAACCCTTGATGAATAAGGCCGAATTCCAGTCTCACCTGTGCTGGTGACGTATTCTGTGGTAACTTAAAAACCCTTTTGTATGCTTTCACTTGAATCTTGTCCAACAGACGGGCACCTTAGATTTACTTAATGAATTTATTCTCTGGCTAAACCTAGGAGATAAAAACCTCAAATTCACTTCCAATTATAATAAAGAAGCAATTGAATTCCTAAATATCAGAATCAGAGTAGACAATGCAGCCTTAGGTGTTGATCTTTATACCAAACCAACTGATCGTAACACATTGTTACACTATAAAAGCAATCACCCTAATAGTCAAAAGGACAATATACCATTTGGACAATACCTACGTATTAGACGTAATTGTACCAATATGCAAGATTTTAACAAACATGCAGATGCCCTATCCATCAAACTTAGAAATCGAGGATATCCTAATAAACTAATCAAACGAGCGTACAAACGTGCGTAATATTACAACAGAGATGCACTCTTTGAAAAAAATAAAGTAAAAGATGACAGAACCAATGATAGACTAATTTTTGTAACCAACTTTAGTGCAGCGAGTAATAAAATAAAAAACATCATAAACCGCAATTGGTCGTTACTGAATAATAGACCAGGAGAAAATATTCCTAAACCGATGTTTAGCTTTCGACGAAATAGAACAAGTAAAAACTGCCTGGTCCACACCTTTAAAGAAAAGACTCGTAACACCATGAGCACAATTAATAAAACTCCTCTCCCTACTGGGAATTTTACTTGTAATATGTGTTCCAACTGCACATCAATGATCAAAGGAAACTCAATATCCTATAACGGAATAGAACACAAGATAAAAAATGTTGTAAACTGTAAAACCAAAGATCTGATTTATATGATAAAATGCCCCTGCAACAAAGCCTACATTGGAGAAACAGCGAGAGAGGTAAAAACGAGAATAACAGAACATAAGTCTGCCATCAGAACACAAAAGAAATCCGCCCCATTAGTGGAACATTGGATAGCACACAACCACAAACTAGAAGATCTTAAGTGGTGTGTGGTCGAGGTAATATCACATAGCACCAGAGGTGGAAATTGGAACAGCAAAAGAAAGAAAAGAGAACAATTTTATATGTCTTTATTTAATACTTTCCGTACTGGTTTAAATAATAGAGAGGAATGGGAAAGATTAATCCTATAATTAACATTGCTAACTGGAAACCAACTGTAAATATTATTTCTTCCCATAGTCCTTCTGATCCTATTAGAGCCCGATAACAATATGAAAAATCGGTAAGTTCTGTCCTCTCAGTCACAATATCCAGTCAATTACTGGCTATATCCCTGCAGGAAGGTACACTCCTAGGCACGTGAGAAACTATCACAACATACATAGAGGAATAATGTCCCGTGTGATTAAAATAAATAGGAATTGTTAGGTCTTTCTGTCATGTTAGAACTTATACCTATAGACTGCAGTTATACTAAAAGTATTGTTGTTTGTGAACCTGCATTATTTGAAATTTACATGTAATAACGTATCGTGAATAGCAATGTTTGATCATGTATATGACATAATAAATGAGCAGAAGTATTTCGCATTGTTAAATAATTAATAAATGCTTGTAAATACAGATCAACATAATTTCGCAGAATGAGATTGCCAGTATTTTGGATCTAAATCAAATGTGTATGTATATTGTCTAACCTATAGGGAGAGAACGAAGTATATAAATGTACATGTCTATCAGATGTACAATATAGTCAGATGATAGAGAGGAAGGAATTTGGTTTGGTATAATAAAGCCAGTGCTATAGATCGCGTTATCAGCTATTAGACCCGTTTCTTGGTCATTCACAGAGTCACAATTCTTAGTTCACATTACTGTGATACTTAGTCGGCCCAATCCAAGATGGCCGACATGATAAACAGAACTGTTCTAACAAGATGCATAACTAATCGTGTTTTCGGAAATCAGGAACATATATAGACCCCGATTTGTCAATCGAAATCAAGCAGTATCCAAAATATGTATATTTTAATACATTGCGAGTACCGAATTTGCGGATCCTCGTATCCAAATTATTACTTCCGGGTCACGTAGTCCGCTTTTTGGTACAAAGCAAAGAGTTATAACGCTAAAAGTACCACTGAAATATAATGATTAATAATAACAAATAATGGATGTATATATTTAATTTCAAAAGCTGGAGCGTAAAAACTCGGCGACATAACTGTGATCCGCCACTTCCGGGTTAACACGGAAAGCGTCAGTATAAAGACGCCGTTCCAATGCACGTAGGATAGACTTTGAATTTTCACGAAGACGAGAGCACGGAGGAGCAGGGAGGCCGCATTTTCACCTAAAGGTAGGCGAGGACTCCTTAGATGGGGGTTAGGTAGGCACCATAACTCTACCGCTGAGGAACTTTGAAAAGACCTAATCCAGAGGTCTTTTTGAGCCTTGTCGACAGTCTACTGACTGTTCATATGTATAAATTGGATACATTGGAGGGAGAGTTTTATAATATTGTTCCCAAGGGAGGAGTGGCGATTTTATTAACAATCACTGTTCGCCCCAGAATTGGATATACCCCGAGCTCGTCTTTTCATATGTTTTTGATATACTACTCTCTAGATAAATGTCGCTAACCAGAACCACATTTCATCAATCTCAAATGAACTAAACAAATCTTGACTCATAGGACTAAATGATATACTAGTACATAGACTTGTATTAATCGTCGATAGAATATAGATAAATCTTTTTAGGTTTTTTCCTCCATATACTTTGTTGTATATTCACAGATTTCCTCTTCAATTGATTAAGAGAAGATTTGGATTAACAAATATCATCAAATCTACAAATTAATAAGACCCACCTGATATCATAGCAGGTTAGTAGATTATGTCTGTGACATGCTGGAAATCAACATTAACTTCTCAAAATATATACGTATGTGGCTCAGACATATGTGATTCTTGTATATTTAGGTCCAAAGATCTTAAGAAGCTATTCCTCCTATCAACGGTAGCCCCTCCGTGCGCACAGAATATTTTACTATTGACATTTAAGGTAACCAACAGAAACATGATATTGGCCACAGACTTAAGGAGGGTTATTACAATAGGATAACAGACGATTAGGAAATATCATGTGCTTATCTTTATATAGCCCGAGAAATAGTAAATACCTGAGAAGTCCATAATACAGTGGAAAGGAATTGAAATGCTTTTCCCATTCGTAACACAGGTATGATTAACAATTTATATATATACATAGAGTGCTGGACTCATATAGAAAGTAGATTCTGGATGTGAATTCACAAACCCGGAATGAAAGGAGGTATTTACCTCAAGATCTAATGAGACCCTCCGTAGCGATTTTGTATTTAGCTTCCTAATGTTGGATTTACTTTACGATCAGATGTTTTGATACTAAGGGGTTTAGCATGTCGAACAACATCTAGATAGTAGATGTGTAAAAGAAAAAGCAAGGCAGTTGTAACATAAATTAGTAAGAGTAGATAATAAGTGTTAAAATATTTTTATTTTTATTTCATAGGTACCAAGTCAAATGTTGTAAATGTCCTGAAGAAGGTGTCAAGATCGAAAAAGCACCGAAACGCCGCGTCAACTGTTTTTCACTTTTGACTGTACATATATTTACTGCATTACCACTGCTGGTGGTTTTTTTAAAAAGTGGTTTTTATTATGTTCTAGAATGTACCCTGTTTGGGAGGTGAAGAATAAATTGTATGATTATTTTTAATTGACAAAAATTGTTTGCCTAGTATGTTTTCGAGTTTAATTGATCTTGTGTTAATAGTCCACTCTGCCTTGCTTGTGTTATTGATTTGTTAAAAGGATAGGGAGAATTACTCTACTTCCAAACTTAAACCCCGTCTAGGAGAAATGGTTCAGCAATTCTAGTCTGCCACGGTCAAGACAGGGACTCCAACCCCTTTTTTGACATTATTTATTTTATACCCTTTTACTTTTTGTTTTTTAGATTTAGAAATTCATTTGTACGAAAAAGACATACCATATACATTTAACATACACTTATTCAAAAAACATATACAAAAGACATTGCATGTAAAAAACAGAACATCAATCTGAACATTTCATATATACATATAATATATGAAATGTTCAGATTGATGTTTTGAGCTACTCATATCAAAGCCATCTACAAAAAATAACCAACTAGTCTGTATCACAAAGCACTCTACCTTGGACAATACAGTTCGACATATTGTGAATTCAAACTGGCATATATTGAATTCGAACCCTACCACTTGTAAGCTTGATAAGCCCATGTTCGCACACAGAAGGAATAAGAACCTCAAAGATCTGATTGTACATTCCCGATTTACAGCCAATAATGTGCGCTCTGAATTTGTTCAAAGATCAATCGATGACAACTTCCCAGTCAGGGGCACTGTTAAATGCTCATCCTGCAAATCATGTAATAATATCTTAACTGGTGAATCTTTTGAACACAATGGTTGTCAGACTAGTGCCAGTGATATGTGGAACTGCAAAACGGCCAATTGTATATATTTTATCCTTTGTCCCTGCCAACTGGGCTATGTTGGTGAAACTTCCAGACCTATACAAACTAGACTCACAGAACATAGGTCAGCCATTCGAACGAATAAGAGTGTAGCCCCGCTTGTTAAACACTTTGTAGAAAACCAACATGGCCCAGATGATTTTAAATGGCGCATCTTAGAAAAGATAAGACTCCCGAACAGCAAAGGTGGTGATAAAGTCAGGAAGGATTTTTTCCTTGGGTACCTTCCAGAGAGGCTTGAATGCCGAGATCCCCTGGGAAAATGCCATAATATGAATCTCCTAGTATCCTGTCAGGGTTGCATTACACGCTTATGATTGCGCGTTCTATACCCTTAAAACTAGTCTTTACTAAGTCACGGGGAATTTTAAGAAATCAATTTCTTGTTGGAATTATCTGTTGAAATCCCACTATATCCCCATGGCCAATTTAGCTTAGCATCAAATAGCAATTTCTTCAATGAAATCTAGAAATAAATAAATATCACTTGTTAATAGGCTAGACAAGATTTATATATACCCATAGGTGTCCTTCTCTTTTTTTACCCTTGTACATCTTCCAATATAGATTCATTTTATTTTTCTATATTTAGTTTTCAAATTACTATCTTTTCTATATTCTTTTAAGCCCTGTTTCATTTTTTGTATTTTCATCCTTTGCCAGTTCCGTTATATCAATTTATAGGTTTAAAGATAAAAATTAGAATATTGGTGTTATTTTAACCTTCTAGTTTTAGTTTTACATCTGCCCATGCATACACTAATTTTCGGATCTTTCATGTGCTTCACCATCTTTGTGGCTCCAGCCTGAGCGCCATCTTTGATTGGGGTGGTTGTCAGGTTTTGTAGCCTTTACCTATTTTTTGATACTATTGACAAACCACTAATAAAAATAAACTATCGTCAAGGAATATCCCCGTATTTTCTTTTTATCCTTGCAATATAGTTACCGTAGGAATAATAACCGCAATTCAAACTTTTGTTGTTTGCTATCCTGAAACGGACCACTTCCCTAGTATAGTCCGTTTTTGCTTCCCACCACAAGTAGGGATCCTGGTCCGTCATCGCTGTTCTTTGAAATGACCGATCCGGAATTTTTTCGCGCCCTTCTGCGGGCTTTAAATACTAGCCCGAGTTAGAACGCTCATCTCTTTTATCGGCGAAGCGGACCCCTTCCTGCCAGGAACAGCACCATCTTGCTGCACGCTCGGTTCTGATCACGAATTAGGTAAGAGATAGTAGAGGAGCGATTCTGTTTGATCTGTTATCGCCCAGTTCTGCGTGTTTTTAATCCGCCTTCCCCATTCTATAAGTCCAAAACCTTTTGGTTCTTTTTTATCTTTCATTTCCCTACAGCCTCACAATATCCAGTCAGAAGAGGTGGCTTTAACCCTTTGTAGAGACCACTGTTTCCGAACTGAAAGAGGTTGCCATACGTTATATAAGGTATTTTGCTGGCTACACCTTTTCCAACTAATTTTTGTGTAGGTAGAGCACCCATAGCCAATTTATCATAAGTAACCAATTGTCTATACATCGTTTGCATATCTTTCCCTCTACAGTAACAAGCTATCGAGCATTTTTTATTATACCGGTCATCTTTGGGGTTACCAGCCTCCCCTTTTGGAATTAACACGTCAATCCAGGAACTTAAGGTAATTAAATAGTGTTACATCACTACAATGTAACCATAATATGTCACCTTTCTGGCATCAATTTGGCGTCATAATCATTGCGATATGGGAGTATTCCAGCTGATCTCTCTCCATTCTCCTTTTTACTTGTCCCTTAGTGGTGTGAATTTGGACGCCAGCATAAAAAGTGTGTATTTACACTTTATTAACCGCCTGTGAAAAGCTTATCCGGCTACTACAAATGACCATTCCCTATGTGTTTATACAAGATTAGTACAAAGATTACAACATAAATTATCAGGTAATGAAGTTACCTAGTTTGTTTCCGCTTATTAAAACTATTCCTCCTTATAGTTAGGCAGTAGCAAGTATTCGATATGAGCAAGTGATATTGTTACCTGCTACTTTCTGTCTCCTTAATATCTATAGATCCGAGAACATATACCCAGATGCGCTATAAATCCAATGACTGTGAATTCAATCCACATAGCATCTCTTTAGCTGCTCGTCTAATAGAAACTGAAACAATGAACTTGTCTTTTCTATAGTGCCATAGACTAGGTTCTAGTCTATCATTTATACACTATCGTAAATAGGACTGAAAGAACAACCATGTGTGTTCAAAGTGATTTCACTATATCCATATCTTATATAATTGGATGTTTTTAATTAACCAGGAATTAGCCTTTATCAAGTGGCTCCCCTTGTGAATATGAAACTATGAGATGATGCTACCCAATTTCTGATGTACTAAGCAAGAACACAATACTTCTGATGTAAGTTGTTCCTGAAATACTTATATATGCCATATCATGTTTTAAACTACCTGTTACTTCTATCCAAAACGTGTGTATTATACCACCATCAAGAAGAAGGCACTTATCTGTTTTCGGTATACAAATCAAGATGTCTTGAATGTTATCTAACTGAGCACTGAAAAAATCTTCAAGTAAATAACTGTCTATCATATGACTTTAGTGTTCAAATTCATAGTCTAGAACTTTCAGGTTGAGAAGAACTTTGAATTTAATATAAGGAACGTGAAATTGTTTTATCTTTGCAATTGTCTTTTGGCATCTATGTATAAATTTTGTCTTTCATGTATATTATATAAACATAAATTGCTCACTAGTATACTGACGTATGTCTTTCTTGTAAAATGTATTTCCAGAGTTATCACCAGTGACTCCTGAGGAAGGCGTTTTTTCAGCCGAAACGCGCGTCGATTTTTATGTAATTTTTATTATGACATCTGTGTATGAATTGTTTTACCTGTAATGTTTATGATTTATATATGCTGTGCATTTATTGTGAATATAATGTGTTATGTTTCTTTTATTTTATCATATAGTTTCAACGTGTTGTAGTTACTATATGATTTTTATCTATGCTAATTAAACATATATTTTTAATATATCTTTATATTTCATTGTTCTTTTCTCTGTATAGTTTAGACTAATTGTTCACTAACTCTTGCTGACGGCCTAGGTTGTTTTTTTCTCATATTGGTTCTTACCCTGCCCTAGGAGTCTGCGTACCTTACTACCCAGGGGGTCCTTGTTTAATTCTCACCTATAAAATAAATAATACCAGACAAATTCTGAAATATTCTCTATTTGTCACTCCAAAGAAGGAGATTACTTTCTGTATGGTCAGCACCTGTTTTTCCAAAAAATATTATATATGGACCAGCTGACCTTACGTCCCAGGACCTATCTCCCTGTTACACAGCATTTATGCTATTAGCATTGAAAATGACAATGCCTTTTATTTATGTTTCAAAAACCAAAACATAAATAAAAGGCATTGTCATTTACAATGCCAATAGCTCAAACTTGCGTAAATGCGAGACCTATTGCATTGCGGACGCTTGATCCTTTTGCAGCACCCTACTCCAGAGCCAATGATTAGTAGTTAGTACAATTTCTATTTCTTTATTTATTTTTATGTGATTTCACTGTGCATTAATCGTATTAGTGTTGTGCTCTTGATTTGATGTCTGTTTAGAGGAGTTTGGAGTAGGGGTAGAGTTGGAGGAAACAGAGGGAGGAGAAAATGTTTGAATCATTTTGTAAGAGCACGTATCTGTGTTGCTGTGCACTCAACAAATGGCTCAGCGGCAACATCATAGGACTTAAAACATGTATTTTTTAGGCATGCCTCACAGCAGCCCCTTAGTTGTACAGCATGGCTAAAAATAATTGGTAAATCCTATAGGTCTTCTAGGCAACACCGATTGGCTTTGTCAATGTATGTTTTATATTGTGCTGTGGCTACCTGAGTTCTGTGACGCATAGCATACGTTTCTTTTTGAGTTACACACCATAAAGTGTGTATATAGATAAAACTATGCATTTAGTATTCATGATGTTAACACCGCATGCTGCTTCAAGCAATCACTTCACAATAGTATGCAATCAGTCACCATACGCAGGAAATTAACACAGAAGTTTGAACAAACAGCATATTCTGAAAGTGGAAAAGAGAATGTCAAATACTTCAGAACTTTCCTTCGCCCTCGGGGCTCTGTAAATTCTGATGCAATGAAATCATTTGTGAGGGATTCCTGAAGCAGCACAGGAAAGTTCCGTTCTTATTACTGTAATGCATTCCTCCCAGATAGGATTGTTTGAGAGGCTCTGAGCTCTTTAAAACCCGCCACATTTAGACTTGCTGCTAGTGACTGCCTCAACCTGGGTTGGTCGCTAGAGGTGAATCAAGCTGCAAGGTAAGCAGGTGGGAAATTAATACGTCCTCCAGGTGTTATCCAGGTGAGCTTCCTGGCACCTGAGGGTAACGTCTCTGTTCGCAGTGCCTGAGTCCACCCTGAATAAAAAGGGGGGGCCCTTGGCCCCCTCGCCCGCATGGCAGCGCGGCGATCCCCTCTTCCCATGCCTGCCGGTGGTGTTGGGGTGTGATCTCCCGGCACCCAATGGAACGCGGGAGGTGTGCGCCACACCACCGGTCGGCCGACGCCCAATCCCCGACCCGGAGGAGTGGTCTAGATTCCCGGGTCGGAGGGCGGGCGTCGAGGGGTAAGGGGAGGGGGCGGCCCACCCCCTCCCCGAGTCTCTGAGAATAAAGGAGGGTGGGAGCGCTCAGTTGACCCTTCTTGTCGCCTGACGCTCCCCCACACTGGTCATGCCCCGCGCTCGGGGCCTCCTAATTTTCTGTTTTCTTTTTCAGATCGAGGACTGCTGATTGGAGTGTGAGGTAGCGCGACATTGGAAGCTGACGAACGGATCGAGACCAGTGGAGCTGTAGAGTACAAGACACGCAAATCCACAACAGTAAGAGGAAGCAGGGGCTTGCATTTTGTGTGGCCGCCGGGTGGTTCCACATTAGAGCCTAGCCACCCAGTACATTTGGAAAAGCCAGTGTTGCGGTCGCCGTTTTGTGGTGCTTATAGCCCCCTGCACATCCTCCGTCTTGTGAAGGTATAGGGCGGACTGGTTGTGAATCTGATCTGTGAGTGCAGTGAGCAATAAGAAGAATGCCAGGAGCTAAAACTAAGGGGTCAAAGATGGAGTTGATGTTTCAGGCCATGATGCGTAAGATGAATGCCATGGATAAAAGACTGAGTGCGGTTGATGGCCTAGAGGCCCATGTGATGAAAAGAATGGATGATATCGAAGGCCCGCGCGGTAGGCCCAAGCGGCAGATTAACGCGCCTTTGCCCGAGGGGGATTCCGATTCCTCGCCGAAGAAGGGCAAGGCTAAACGGCCAAGGCGCTATGCTTCTGTTCCTAATGCAGTGGCGGTGCCCGCTTCCCCGGAGCCGGTATTCCCGGCCCCCTTGGCACCTGCTCCCGCATTACCAGCAGGGTCTAATCCTGTTGGGCCGGCACCATCCGCCCCTGATGGCCCACTTCCATCGCCCCCAGTCCCGGCACCCTTGGCGCCGTCTACACCGGTGGTGCCGGCGACAATGCCGGATAGTGACGCTCAGATCCCCCCGGAGTTAACAGCCCAGATAACGACGATACTTCCTTGGCTTCAGAAAGGGGGTATGATGCAATCAACGTTAGATCATGCTGCAGAGGCGGCAAGAATGGTGGAGAAGATTAGGACAGGAACAGTTACGAGTGCGGTTCCGTCCTCTGTTTCCCCTTCTTCTGCAGGTTTGGATGCAACTCGAACGAACGGAAGCGATGCAGGACCAGCCCAGGCCCCCGGTAACAGTAAGGAGGTAGCCCTGCCTCTCTTAGGAGATGGGACGATTCCGTCTCGAAGCGAGGATTTAGGGCAACATGTTTCTCGAGCGGTGAAAGAGATGATTTGGGCGGGAAAGTACATATATATTTTCTCTTTACTCTTGGACAATAGAGAAATGGAAAATGCCAAAATGCTAAAGGAATGGATGCACCCTAGCGAATGGAGAGTACAGTGTGGAAGTTTAGGGTGGAGGAAACACTGAGCAATTGGATCAGAGCCTTCTCCATTCTTACAGCTATCACTGTTGAACGCCCTCCAAACGTTCAGGCGGCAATGGCGTGCTATCAGAGCAGGATTGTGGGTTGGAGCAAGCAGTATACCGGGGAAGAATGGAAATAATATGATGTGAATTTCAGAAAGTCGAAGGAGTTTGATTTATCATTGTCATGGGATAAGGTGGACTCATTGTCCTGGCATAAACAGTTCGGGGGGGGCTTGGCCCCCACCCAGCCCGGAACCGTAGCCAATGTCTTACCCGGAAGGACCCAACAGCCCTTTCGGGCGGTATCAGGGAATGAGTTCACAGGGAAAGGTAGGGGGGCGGCGGGGAAAGGAAAGGTGTGTGTTGGGATTTCAACAAACGTTCATGTAATAGACCCGCTGGCACTTGTACATTCAGGCATGCATGTGCAATCTGTGGTCACACCTCCCACCCCGAGACCACATGCAGAAAAAACGGTAATCAGAACCAGAGAGGGGGGAAGAAACCTGAATAGTGCAGGGAATCCGGTTAGCCCCTCCCCCGGTTAATGTCCTGGCAATGATTCCATGGTTGAACAGATACCCAGATCACGGTGCTGCTGCGTTATTACAGGAAGGTTTCTCCCAAGGTTTCCGGATCCCGGCCGGGGGACACATTGGCAGTGTGCACTGTAGGAACCAGTTATCCGTACAACTGAATCCTGCTTTTTTGGCTAAGATTCATAAAGAACTGTCCCTGGGTAGGATAGCGGGGCCATTCCAGGAAGTCCCAGTGCCGAACTTTGTCTGTTCACCTCTAGGCGTAGTCCCCAAGAAAGAGAAAGGTGAGTTTAGGTTGATCCACAACTTGTCGGCACCAAGAGGGGTGTCCGTAAATGATGCGATAGACGAAGCAATTTGCAGTGTGAAATATGCCTCATTTGATCAAGCAGTTGAGTTATTGCGGGGATTGGGGCGGGGCACTCTCATGGCCAAGTCGGATATTGAATCCGCCTTTTGTTTGTTGCCGGTGCATCCTTTGGACCACCACCTACTTGGTTTTGCTTTTGAATGAAAGTTCTATATGGATAAATGTATGCCGATGGGTTGCTCGATCTCTTGTGCGTACTTTGAGACTTTCAGTTCCTTTCTTGAGTGGGTCATGAGACAGGCCACGGGCCACAAGCAGGTGATGCATTACTTGGATGACTTCCTGTTCTTGGGAGCGGCGGGGACTTCGGAGTGTGCCTGGGCATTGCAGGAATTTTGCGTGCTCATGCGGGCTTTCGGGGTTCCACTGGCGCCTGGGAAGACGGTTGGCCCAACTACTAGTTTGGAGTTCTTGGGTATCGAGATTGATTCACTGGAGGGGTGCTTTAGATTGCCCGAAAGCAAAGTATTGAAGTTCAGGCCGGCGTTGCGCCAATGCCGTCAAAAGGAGAAAGTTACATTGCAGCAGCTGCAGGAGACGGTGGGCCAATTGAACTTTGCATTGTGAGTTATCCCAATGGCATGCCCCTTCTCTCGGTCGATTGTCCAAGCCATGAAAGGTTTGAGAGAGAAACATCACCGCACTAGACTGTTAACAGAGGTTCGCCAGGATATGCGGATATGGGTAGCATTCCTGGAGGATTTCAATGGCAGAGTAGTGTGGCCGCCCCCCTCCCCCCCCCCACGTCATCGGCAGAGTTGGGCCTATGGACCGACGCTGCTGGTAGTGTGGGCTTTGGCGCCATTTTGGGCACAAAATGGGTCGCTCAAAGATGGTCCGAGGAATGGGGGTCGTGGGGATTGACCACCAACATCGGATTCCTGGAATTGTTCCCAATATGGGGGGCATTAATGGTCTGACTGGCGCACCTGAGCAATCGGTCAGTGGTGTTCTGGTCGGACAACATGAGCGTGGTTGAATGCATTAACCAGCAGGCGGCGCGGTGTCCATTCATACTGCGCTGGGTAAAGGAGATTGTGCTACAATGTTTGAAATGGAACGTGACATTCAGGGCTAAACATGTGCCAGGTGTTCTCAATAATGCAGCTGATGCCCTTTCTTGCTTCGAAATGCAGGTGTTCAGGGAACAGCTCCCTGCAGCGGACCCTTCGCCGGCACCTTTCCCGGTTGCTCTCTGGCAGATTGGTGCCCCAGATTACCGTACCTCGTGGCATCTAGCCTAGCCCCACGGACCAGAACGTCATATGAAGGGGCGTTCTTGTCTTATTGTACTTTCCTTGGGCAACGTTGGGAGAATAACTGGGCACGTGAGGACAGTTTTGTTTCATACTTAGAGCTGATGCACAGGAAAGGGCGCTCGGTGGCAGCCGCAAACAGAAACAGGGCTGCTGTCTCATTCTTTGCTCAGGCCAGGGGCTTGAGGGATCCTACGAACACGTTTGTAGTGTGCAAAGCGTTGAGGGGCTGGCGTCGCATTCAGGGACACTCAACATATTCGAGAAAGCCCATTGGGCTGGCAAGGCTTACAGCTCTGTTGTTAGCTCTCCCTGATGTCTGTAGTTTCCCTTGGGAGGTGTTGCTTTTCAAGGCGGCGTTCACGCTAGCGTTTTATGGGGCCCTGAGACTAGGCGAGCTAGTAGCCGCGTCCAAAGTGGACATAGAGGGTGGCCTACAAGTGGCCTGCGTGGGGATCAGTGCTGACACCATGTGTGTAACAATTAAAAGATCAAAGACTGATCTGGAAGGAAAGGGGGAAACGATAGTGCTTCACCGTGTTCGGACCAACCCTTGTTGCCCAGTCTCGCATGTGGAGGCTTTTAGGAGGCAGCGGAACGGGATGCCCGGAGGGGCACTATTGTGTCACGTGGATGGTACTCCTTTAACTAAGTACCAGTTTAGGAAAGTCCTGTGCTTAACTATTGCAAAGGCAGGATCCCGCAGAATTTGGCTCCCATTCCTTTAGAATCGGGACAGCAATGGAAGCAGTAGTAGGGGACTCTCAGCCGAAAAGGTTAAGAAGATTGGGAGGTGGTCCTCTGAGTGTTACAAACGCTATGTACGTGTTGGCATGTTGTGACTGAGCTGGATGACTCACGCTTGTATCTCTTGGTTTTGAAGTTTCTTGAACCTGTCACGCGGGAGAGGAACTTGCCGAAAGTCGGCATAAGACACCATCATCGCAACAAAAGCATCAGGAAGATCGTCGGACATTGGTGACTTGGGTGGTTGGCCACTCCTATGTTAGGCGTGCTAAAACTGTGTTTCTTTCAGGTGACAGGATGATTAGGGTGAAAGAGGAGGGGTTCTCCATCTCATTTTTCGGGAGGGGAGGCCTGGGTATTCGGCAGTTCAGGGAGTACTTTCTGGAATTACTGTCGCAGCAACCCGCCACCCGATACTTCACCTGGGGGAGAATGACTTGACCAAACTGGGGAGACGGATCCTGATAGAGAAAATCATATCCACTTCGGGGTGGGTGTCCAGGACTTGTCCGGGTTGCACGGTAGTCTGGTCTCAACTTCTTCCTCGTTGGCAGGGGCGAGGGGGGCACTCGGTTAAGGCGTTGAATCACTCGGTAAAGAGGATCAACACGCAGTTGGACAAATTGTTTCGAGCCCCCCAGTTGCAGACGATTCCACATGGGTCAATTTGGGGGGAGCATTTCTACCTCCGGGACGGGGTACACTTGACTGAGGCTGGGAATGTCCTGCGGTCAGATAACATTTTGGCTTGGCTAGAGGGTTATGCGAAGGGGACATGACTTTTCTGAGGAGTAGGTAGGGGGGAGGCCAGATCGTCGGGTAACAATGCTGGCCTGTGGCGGTAAGGTCATGACCCGTGAGAAGCTATTTTAAGGTCTTAGGGGGCGGCATCATCCTTTGGAGGTGTCCGACCAGGGGGAGGAGGGGTCACTGGCCCCTCCTAGAATTTCATGGGCAACTGGTAACGCAAGTTAGGGCCCTCCTTCACTGGTTAAATGAAGTTCACGGGGTGGACCGAGTAATTAACGGGCTTGGCTGCATGGGGTGGACCGAGTAAGCAAGAACAAAATACCTTTGCTGTAAGTTGTTTTTGAATTACTCATATCAGCCATTTTGTGTTTTGAATGATCTGTTACCTCCATTTAAATACGTAGATATTATACCATCATCAAGAAGAAGGCACTTATCTGTTCTTCATTAAGATATCTTGAATGTTATCCTACTGAGCACTAAGAAAATATTTTCAAGTAAATAACTATCTATCATATGACTTTAGTGTCCAAATTCATAAGTCTAGAACTGTCAGTTTGAGAAGAACTTTGATTTTAATAATAGGGAACGTAAAATTGTTAAATCTTTACAATTGTATTTTTAACACTTATGTATAGATTATATTTTTTGTTTATACATTAATTGGTCACTAGAATACTGATGTATGTCTTTCTTATAAAAATGTATTTTCAGAGTTCTCATCCAGTGACTCCTGAGTAAGCATGGGCGAATTTTGCGAATCTCGCGTTCGCGAATTTTGCGGATTTGCGAACTCGCAATCCGCAAAATCCGCGAATTCTCGCGAATTTGCGGATTTTTTTTTTTTGTGTTTGCGCGGGTTTCTGCCAGTTCGCGAGGGTTTTGTACAATGTCGCAAATTGCGAACTTACCTGTCGGGTCGCAAGTTTCGCGAACTTGTTGTTTCTACGTGTCCAGCCTGTTTGGGACACTCTTCTTCATCACTGCCACTCTCTGTCACCACTGCCACTCTCTGACTACTCATGCCACCCTCTGGCCCACCCATGCCACCCTCTGTTTCATCACAGCACCCTCTGGTTGTCCAGTCAGTGTACATTATTGTGGCAACGCAAGCACACCTTCCCTGCCTCAAGTGACCTGAATTAATTTGGGGCTGATTAATGTGTCACAGAATATTTTTTTAGCTGGCACCTGCTTCTTTAGTGCTTCCTGATTAGTGATCTTTTGCACTTGCTAAGTGCTTTCATTGTTGCAAAATTAGTTACAACACCTGCCCTGCCCCAACTGACAATAATGAATTAGGGGCTGATTAATGGATTTGAACCTCCAGCCTGGCTCCTGCTTGTCTCCCTTAGCTGTAATTCAGGACCTTTGTGGCATATGTGTAACTATTCTGAGGTTCAGAGCAGGGTCACATAATAGTTGCAACTGGCAACTGAACTCTGGAGGGGCCCCTCAGGAAGCACTACAGGAAATGGCTACTAATGATGAGCCTGAACTTTTGAACCTGGTAAGTAGTTTCAGTTTTGCTAAGATCGTATTTCTGCAATTTTGCACTTATTCGCGGGGCGCGAAGTTGTACTGGGAAGCCGCGAACTCACGCGAACAGTGCGAGCAGTGCGAGCAAAATCCGCTGCTCGCGGATTTGCGGATTTTGCGGGAGATTCGCGAATCTCGCGGATTGCGAATTTACCGAAAATCCGCAAAATCCGCGAGCGAAACGGATTTTCCGCCCATGCTTACTCCTGAGGAAGGCGTTTTTTCAGCCGAAACGCGCGTCAAGTTCTGTTGTCAATTTCTATTTTTTGTGTATGAACTATTTTATCTGTAATGATTATGATTTAAGTACTTTGTGTATTTATGGTGATTATAATGTGTTATGTTTCTTTTATTGCATCATATAGTTTCAACGTGTTGTAGTTACTATATGATTTTTATCTATGCAAATTAAATATATTTTTAATATATAATTATATTTCATTGTTCCTCTCTCTGTATAGTTTAGACCAATTGTTCACTAACTCCTGCTGACGGCCTAGGTTATTTTTCTCATATTGGTTCTTACCCTGCCCTAGGAGTCTGCGCACCTTACTACCCAGGGGGTCCTTGTTTAATTCTTACTGTGGACCGAGTAAGTAACGGGCTCAGCTGCAGGGGTGGACCGAGTAATTAACGGGCTCGGCTGCAAGTGTGGACCGAGTAATTAACGGGCTCGGCTGCAGGGGTGGACCGGGTAATTAACGGGCCCGGCTGCGCATGCGCACCTGCGTAAGGGCACAGCTTGTAAGACCTGACACCGGTTAGCGACCTTGTCATATCGCCATCAATGTTAGTGTGCAAAATTTTCAGATGAGGATGTTAGATTCGGTTAGGAAACAAGCTGTATTAGAATCTTGTTAAGGCTAGCCGATCACAATTGTCGATATAAATGTATCTAAATGTTCCTGAATAATTTTGCATAAAAATTGTATATTTTGTTTAACAATATTATTATTTTGTACCTTAATAAATACGGCCGGGGGGTTTTGCGACCCCCCGCCTTCCAAAGACAAGTCATTTCCGTTTCGTTGTGTCCTGGGTTGTAGTGGGCATACAGGGAGGAGGCGGTAGCCGTCGCTGACCATGTGAAAAGGGGGGGCCCTTGGCCCCCCCGCCCGCATGGCAGCGCGGCGATCCCCTCCTCCCATGCTTGCCGGTGGTGTTGGGGAGTGATCTCCCGGCGCCTAATAGAACGCGGGAGGTGTGCGCCACACCACCGGTTGGCCGATGCCCAATCCCCGACCCGGAGGCGTGGTCTAGATTCCCGGGTCGGGGGGCGGGCGTCGAGGGGTAAGGGACGGCCCGCCCTCTCCCCGAGTCCCTGAGAATAAAGGAAGGTGGGAGCACTCAGTTGACCCTTCTTGTCGCCTGACGCTCCCCCACACTGGTCGTGCCCCGCGCTCGGGCCTCCTAATTTTCCCCACCCACCATCCCTGGAACAAAGCTGTGTGTGCATGATGTACACCTGTTTTGTTATTAATTATGTGATTTCTCTTAGGTAGTGAATTGGAGCAGAAATGTCATTAGACTGTTTGTATAGATGTGAATCGCATACATGTCATGTATCAAGTATTTGGAGAAATGTAAAATGTAATTGTGAAATGTTTTGTTGTTTAGGCCCTTTTTCCCATAGTAGCTTGATGATTGTATGTCATACACGTGTTGTAGATAGTGTAGCTGTCCTTTAGTCCCTTTTTTCCACAGGTCGTCGTATTTGTTAGGGTATTGGCCATGCGGTAAGGTCATGACCGGTGAGCAGCTATTTTAAGGTCTTAGGGGGCGGCAGCATCCTTTGGAGGTGTCCGCCCAGGGGGAGGAGGGGTCACTGGCCCTTCCTAGAACTTCAGGGGTAGCTGGTAACGCAAGTTAGGGCCCTCCTTCACTGGTTAAATGAAGTTCACGGGGTGGACCGAGTAATTAACGGGCTCCGCTGCATGGGGTGGACCGAGTAAGTAACGGGCTCGGCTGCAAGTGTGAACCGAGTAATTAACGGGCTCGGCTGCAGGGGTGGACCGGGTAATTAACGGGCCCGACTGCGCATGCGCACCTGCGTAAGGGCGCAGCTTGTAAGACCTGACACCGGTTAGCGACCTTGCCATATCGCCATCAATATTAGAATGCAAAATTTTCAGATGAGGATGTTAGATTCGGTTAGGAAACAAGCTGTATTAGAATCTTGTTAAGGCTAGCCGATCACAATTGTCGATATAAATGTATTTAAATGTTACTGAATAATTTTGCATAAAAATTGTATATTTTGTTTAACAATTTTATTATTTTGTACCTAATAAATACGGCCGGGGGTTTTGCGATCCCCGCCTTCCAAAGACAAGTCATTTCCATTTCGTTGTGTCCTGGGTTGTAGTGGGCATACAGGGAGGGAGGCGGTAGCCGTCGCTGACCATGCAGCCTGAGTGCAAAATGTGCGCTGCCTCGAGGACTTGATCGGGCCCAGCATAAACCTTGGGGACCGGCAAATTTCATGATGCAGGTGAAAAGGGCTTGAGTACACCTGTAATGAAGCTCTGACATGCCGCAGTGCCTGAGCGCAGCCGGAACAAACTGTCTGGGCTTGACAGACCATTGGCCACCTGCCTTGCAAAGTACCATTTTTCAAAGAAAGCACTACAAAGGTGGTATTACCTGAGTTGAGACAGAGAGAAAGGCAGCGATGTGAAAACAAGGACTGGTATACAGGAGGGGGCGCCTCACTGTGCGTGTAATGTGCAGCACTTTGGTCCTCACTTAGTGTAAGTACAGAGCTGCCGACATGTGGTGTAAGTACAAAGCTCATGCAGCAGGGTGCAAAAAGTCACCGAGAGCCTAAAAGAGAAAGAAAAGTGTTAGAATACCAGGTTGAAACAATCCCATCCTTAGTTATTTTTAAATCCCCATGCACTCACTGTTTTACCCTCATATCGGACCCACGCCCTGAAAAACCCACTTGCACCATCCGGCATTTTATAAAAAGATCTCCGACAAAGTGACCCTTCGGGGGACCCGTAGGGAATTTCAGCGCCGGCCCTACGAGGAGCGAAACGCCCGATGATGAAGCATGACATCCTTTGGGGTGTGTGAGGGCTACAGGATACAAGACTTTTGTATTTTTTCCTTATTAGTGGGATTCTTTCAACCTGGGATTCTAACACTTTTCTTTCTCTTTTAGGCTCTGGGTGACTTTGCACACCCTGCCTTAGGAACAGTGTCCTTTTTTTTAGTTTGACATATTGCATCAAGGAGCATGGACACTGGACCATAATTAGCTCCTTGGTCCCCCCTCTTTTTTTGTTGTTGCGTAAGTGCAAAGCTGCCAACTTTGGAACTCGCAAACATGGTTCAAGTCTTGAAGAAGCTTTTGCATGTGTACCAAAAATGTCCATGGGAACTAATGAATAAAAACAATGGCGTGCAGAGTGCAATTAATAACATAAATAAAGAATGCGAATTGTAACAAAAAAATTAAATGAGGATGTTTACAAAGAAACCACAATATTAAAGAACGAGCAGGATATAACAGATGCAGTCCCACAGCTTAATGAAACTGTAGTTGGCCAGTGCTCCTGAACGAAAAACACAAGTGAGGTATTGGGAGCACCAACAAACAAGAAGCCATCGAAGAAGATCGACGTAGGAGAGAACCAATGGTAAGCAGTAGGTGGAATTTCCCCACATTAGAGTGAGCACAGGAGGTCTTGCAGACAGCGCATGTGCACTGATTCTCGACCTAAAAAATTACGTTTTGCAAGTTCTAATTGTGCTAATGCAGCACACATAGAAGTTGAAAAACGCCTTTTCATATTGTTTATGGGCAGAAAGGAAAACCTTACTGCACATAAACAGTCATCCCCGTGACGCAGGCATCCTTGCACCATGGTGCAAGGGTGCCTGTGTCGGCGCATGGCAGCAAGGTGTGCGACTGCGCAGGGGCGAGCAAAGGGATGCGTCATATCCCATTAGATATGATGCATCCCTGTGCTTTGAAAGTGCTGCAGCGTGGCTCAGCCAAGGGCTTGCTTTGCGGCTCTGCTGCACTTTATTGTAAATGAGGCCCTCCATTTTTATTCCACTAATAATGAATAATAGTAATGACTATTTGTATAATAAAATTTTTTACAGAAACCTGGCAAGTGGAGCTCCAACCAGCGTTCATGAGGAAAATCTGCCACAGGCACTGATTTTGCCACGTTTGAGGCCAGTGGTTGCAAAAGCAGTGCCAGTGGTAGCAGGGGGCAAGCCAGCAGTCGCAGCTGCGACCCCTGACGGCCAATAAATGATGCCCATGGCTGCACAGTGTCATGGCTGTGTTTGCATGCTTTTACACATAAAAGCCAGACTTTGCCAATACTTGCTTTATATTTATAACCATAACAAACTACATGATGCACTAAAATGAGAGGCATCTTGCATCTTCGATCTGAGATGGTATTCTGGAAGGCCGCCCATGAATCAAAATGATGGCTTAGCACTAGCAGGCTGATTCCTCTCCCAAAAAGAAGCAGAACATACAATGGACCACTTCCAGTCAGTGAAGGGGCCCGTAGCCCGGTCCCTGGGCATTTGAGCGGAGTTTCTGCTAAGCCTGTGGATGGGTATTAGCAAAAATCTCACTGCCTTAGGCACTTTGAGTTATTTTACTCAATAAACTGTGCACTCACTTTTCAATTGGGCAATGCTGCATTAGCGCCTAAACCCTTAACTGTGTCGGTGGCATCAATCACCCGACCCCTCAATGGCAAACATCAAAGATGCACTACAGTTCTGTAATGGAGCATGGCTAAAAACAATACTAATTGGCTAATGGGGCCCGCATGTGCCCATGGAAAACATCAGGTTCTTATCAGGGCCATGTTCCAGCGTTGTATCAGGATATGGGCGCGCGCACACACAGACACGCGCGCGCGCACACCATGAGCTGCTTAACTCCCTCTGCCAGCGAGCAGCGAGACCACAAGCCTCTTTCAATAACACAGAGCTTGTCCGGATGACGGGAACAATTACAGTTAACATAAAACGACCAGCCTAATTGATGTCAGTTTTCATTCTGGCCTTTTCCCCGCCGGGCTCCATCTACTGCAGTCTCGGGAGATGTTTGCGGAGAAAGGAAAACAGAAAAGTAAAAAGATACATCCCAAGTGGCAGATTCCCTCAAAGCACATGTCCAACTAAAATAATATGTTCAAACGTATTCTCCAATTTCTGCGCGCTTTGTTCGTCTTCCAAAGTAAATGGAGGAATAACTGTGAGGGTGAATGATGGCGCTTTTCCTGCGGCGCTTTTGCTACAGTGGCTTTAGAAACAGGTACCTCATGGAGTACTACAGAGATATCCGAAATATGACAAAATAATAAAAAAAGTTTTCACGAGCTTGACTCACACTTTACAAAATAGCGCCCTATATAATCAGGAAACCGACAGTAATTAAATATAATGACCTGCTCCGCTTAATACACAACCTGGAACATTGCACGACATATTTTGGCACTTACCGCGTCTTTACATTACCCTTGTCTGGCAGTGCCTCTCGTGCTTATCGGTTTCTCAGTTTATTTTCTTCAGTAGGCGTCAGACAAGAATAAAAATGCCATTTGAGGATAACTTTATTCAAGCGCCAGTTAACAGTGTTCTTTCCCCCAGTCTAAGGTTCTGAGATGCGCAAACATTTAGTGACAGAGAGGCCATTTTCTCTTCATCAACATCGAATGGATAGAGAAAGTGATTTATATTCAATTCACGCACTTTCTAAACAGGAGGCCTTGGAGGAAGACAACATAAACCACACCAGGGCCCATGTTACCCAGCATGTGTTGATTTACTTTCCAGTCCAAACCTGTGCTACATCATCCCACACAACATTCCACACACCCTTGCACTATGGTGCAAGGGTGTGTGTGCGACACAGGGCAGCATTAAGGGTGCCAGGGCATGGTCCATCACATCTTAGAAGCCATGACACTGTTCTACTCTCTACCTTTGATGCGATGCAGTGCAGCAACCGTAATCGCTTCACGGCACTGCGATGAGTGAAACATTAGTACATTTGTCCCTAGCTCTTTAGGTCTGTCCTAGTTTCAGCTGTTTCACTCGCCTTATGCAATTAGATACATTCAGAAATAAAAAAAATCGCACACATATGTGCATACAAAGAGGAGATTTGTGTCAGCTTTCTTCATCCACAGGAGACCGCATGGGACTATTGTCACTCAGCCCTCTTCAAACACAGTCTGTGTGATGGCATTTCGACTGATCACATGTGAACATCCATGGCTGGCAATTTGCTATTGTATTTTTCTTTCTAGTCTTTGCCATTTTTACTTTTTTAGTCATCCCTATCTGTTTAAGATATGACTTCAGTTTACAGTAATTCTAATTCAATATAAAAGAATATTTCTTTAGAACTATAGGAACTATATTTTCATGTGATATGTATTCTCTATCTGCTGTAATTATACCTGCATGCTAGGTAACACCCATTGTGTGCTATATAAATCATATGATTGTTTTGTTTTTAATGTAGATTTTTTTATTGCAAGCATATAGCAGCCCAATTTAGATGACTGCATGTTTAGTGTTGTTATTCTTCTTTGTATATTTTGTAGCATATACATGCAATGAGAACAAAAAACAACTATTGTCTCAGATTGCGAAGACCAGAACTATCAACTTCACCAATACTTGTTTTCAAATGATGTTTTTATATTTTTTTCTGCACAGCTTTAACGGTTTTTCAGCCACTTCGAGAGTTGGGAATGGGGAGAGGTGTTTTAGGAATTTCTGTGACATCCTATAGGTGAAGAGGTAGAGGTATACAGTTCCAAGGTGATTAGCAATGTGACTGCTTCAAGGACCCCAAGCTGTTTTTATCTGTTCAGGAGCAAGAAGCAGCTGTTTTGGGCATCTGGTTTTAGTCACCTGGTCAGATAGTATAGAATGACAATTTGGGAAGGTACTCCAAAACACTAGCTACCATGGCAACCTCTGGCCCCAGAACCAAAGTAAAGTATTGTGATGTCATTATTGGCTCTAAAAATTCTGATGAGTTGTATGATTTCTAATCCATAATTTACCGATGGCTAAATCCGTGGTACACTTAATTATTTGTTGGGTTACCAGCCTACTCTGTCTGTAGGACAGCCAATTCAGCAGGCTATTTGCACATTTGTTACTTGCAAATACCAGTGAAAAACGCTCAAAAAGCAGTTTGACACACAAAAAGATATCCTCAAAAACAGATTTTGTGTGAGCAAATCTACTCCCTGATGTGGTTAGCACACACTCCAGAATGGGAATGCCCTTATGCTAAATATACACACCAATAATCATACTTTCTAGACAGTATTCACAGACTCTTTCCCAACTCACCCACCCTGGAAAAAGGTGGAAATGTACTCCTGTCAAGGGCAAGAGTAAATCCTTGGAATGAGTAGTGAACACATCTAGAATTGTTGGTATAGTAGAAGGGTTTTCTCGTTAGAGAATCATGTTTTTCACAGTGAGAGAAAGAGATAAAAGGTCGCAAGTGTATTTTCACTTGCCCTGTGATTTTAACATGAGAATATATTGCCTGGTGCCGTGGCAGGTTTCCAAAAGCACTCCTGTGGATTTTTAACACTCTAAAATACATATGAGGTAGTAAACCTATAGAAGCTTGTTTTCGATTTCCCTAAGAACGGGCCCACAGTTTGACGTATACATTTATTGAGGGAATAATGCAGCAGTGCGAAGTTAGCCTCCAAACTCCAAATTGTGATCTAAGCAGTAACAAGGTCACCACAGATATAGCAGTTAACTGCGCCACTCTTCAAGAAGGCCTTCAGGCTGCACTATGAAAGACGTAAACATTTCCCATGCTAATTAGCACTAACACATTTTGTGCAAGTAATACATCATTAAAGCTCTTTTGTTGCCTTCCCATAACTTTTTAACATGCTTTCATAAAAAGGTAGCAGTCTGGAATGCATTTATACGTTATTTATTTATTTATATATTTGCCAAAACCTTTTGGGGCATAATTTTGAAAATATTTTCCCATCACATTGGGTATTAGATATGTGCAATTGTTTTTAATACCTACCATACTGTTGGCCCTTATGGCAGAACTGAAAGCACTGATAATGTGGATGGGGAGGGGAGGAGGTTACTGCAGTCTTTCCTCACTACAACTCAAGTCTTGGACAACCCTATGTGGTAGTGGGAAAAATGTGTGTGCTTTCTAAACCCTGTTGTAAAACTCGGCTCCGTTTGCAGAGTTTGCTTAATTCGGCAACTCCATGTTCAGCTGAGAAGGCGGAGTTATCTTTGAACTCCGCACTCCACAATAGAGCAGAGTTTTGTTTTGGTTAGTGCGGTCGACTTGCCGGGCGCTTGCAATCGCCCACAAGATTTTCAGGGCCATTTCCGGGCGCCACAATATTTGCTAGTTGGCCGCATGATATAACAAGATTTTGCAGTCACCAACAGGTCATTCAGGCGCACCAATGACTTCCAACGGATGTTTTCTGCCGTACACAATCCCTAACGCACCAAATCTACCTCAGCTGCAACCTAAGGATGATTCTCTCCTCGAGAAGCATCAAAATCTTCCCGAAATTACGATTTGGAGTTAAAAACCTTCTCAAATGGATATTTTGGCGTTTTTCTTTTGTGCAAGGAGTCCTTTTTATTCCAATTGGAAGGAATTGCCACAGAGTATCCAACTTCCTGTTCCTGTTCGTCAGGCTCCTCCCAGTGCTTTGTCCATCTCCTGGTCACTTTTCATTTGGATTTGGAGCTAGAAGGATCATTCTTTGTGCCTGCTGCATTTTCAATTGGAATTAAGGACATTGTATTTGAGATTTCACATATAAGTTGAAAAACTAGTGTTATTCGTTTGATTGTGGACATGCACCTGGATTTATTTGTACTTTTAATGGATTTTTAAAATGTATTGTGGTGGGTGGCCTGTTGTTTCAGTAGGGGCCTAGTCATTTCTTTGCATTTTATTTTTCTTCTTTGGAAAAGAAAAATGTTGCACAGGTTACTACATTTTCTTCATGTTCTTTTAACACATTTGCAATATTGATTTAATTCAGAATGTGGCCTAGTCTGCCAATTGGCTTTCCAGCCAGTAAGCCTAGTTCTAGTCATGGGTGCATGAAACAACTGTTTCTGTGGTGTCAATTACATTTGAACCAGCATTTTGTCCATGGATGGATTTGAATTGGAATACAAAATGTGTTTTTTGTGGTATTTCAAGTTTCTTTCCTGCAAACAGTGAATAGAACTAGGTTGGATAATGTCTTTGAAGGATGTGTGTTGTAAACATTTTTACTTTAGCCCTTTTAATTTTCGCTTTTGGCATTGCTGAATTAAAACTGTTTTCTCTGTTTTACCATGCTGCCTTTGTCTGGACAGTGTGTATGTTTGCCTCAGGCCACCATTTCCCTATGTCCCACATGCCTTGTGGCCACTGGGCAGGGGCCATTTTGTATAGTCAGTGGACTGTCCATTGGCCTGTATGTGCTCTTTGTTTTATAGGCCTCCTGCCTCTTGTTGTGGGTGACCATGTGGCTGTCGGCCATGCTGCTTTTGCCATAGGCCTGCATGTATTCTTAGTTGTGGCCATGCCTTCTTGCTGATTGTTGTTATGACCATGTGGCTGGTGGCCATTTTGTGTATGCAGACATTGTGCTTTTGCAATAGGTTTGCATGCGTTCTTTGTTTTCTAGGCCTCCTGCTTTTTGTGACCTCGTGGCTGATGGTCATTTTGTGTGTCCAGCCAGTGTGCGTTTGCCATAGGCCTGCATGTCTATTTTGTTGTGGCCATGCCTTCTTGCTGGTTTTTGTGACCATGGGGCTGACGGCCATTTTGTGTAGGCAGCCAGTGTGCCTTTGCCATGGTCTGCATGCATTCTTTGTGTCCCAGGCCTCGTGGTTCTTGTTGTGACCATGTGGCTGGTGGCCATTTTGTGTGTCCAGCTAGTATGCTTTTGCTATGGGCCTGCATGTCTTCTTTGTTGTGGCCATGCCTTCTTTCTGGTTGTTGTTGTGACCATTTAGCTGGCAGCCATTTTGTGTATGCAGCCAGTGGGCTTTGCCATAGGCCTGCATACATTCTTTGTTTTCTAGGCCTACTGCTACTTGTTGTGACCATGTGGCTGGAGGCCATTTTGCATAGGCAGTCAGAGTGCATTTGCCATTGCCTTGCATTTGTTCTTTGTTTATGGCCATGCCTTCTTGCTGCTGGTTGTTGTTATTATGCATGTAATATTTCTTATTTTGTACAGGAAAAATGTTGCACAGTTTAGTACATTTTCTCCATGTTTCCTAATACATGTGCAATATTCTTTTAGTTTAATTCACTATGCGGCCTAGTCTGCTAATGTGCCTTCTAGCCAGCAGGTCCAGTATTAGTAATCGGTGAATGAAACAACTGTTTCTGAGTTGTCTGTTGGATAAAACTGCTTTTTCAGGCCACAGATGGAATTGGATTGAAATACAATTTTTTTTTTCCTGTGGTATTTCACATTTGTTTTTCATGCATGCAGCGTGTAGGTGGGGTAATGCCTTTGGAGGATGTGTGTTGTAAGCACTTTTAGCCCTGTTAATTTTTGTTTTTGGCATTGCTGAGTTAATGCTGTTCTCTCTTTTTTACCATGTCTCCTTTGTCTGGCCTGTGTTTTTGTGTGTGTGAGTGTTTACCATAGGCCGCCATTTGCCTTTGTTCCACATGCCATGTGGCCAGAGGCCATTTTTCATACAGTCAGTGTCCCTGGGTCTACATGTGTTCTTTGTTTTCCAGCCCTCACCCTCCTGCCTCTTGTTGTTGTGACCATGTGACTGTCAGCCATTTTGTGTTACCACTAGCCAGCCAATGTTCTTTGCCCATAGGCCTTCATGTGTTGTCTTGTGACCATGTGGTCGGGGGCTATTTTGTGTAGGAGGCCAGTGTGCTCTTCCTATTGGCCTGCATGTATTCTCTTTGTTCCCAATGCCTTTCTGCTCAGGGGGGCAATGGCTGGATGCCATTTTGTGCATCCGCACTTTGCCATAGGCTGCATGGATGGTTGAGCAATGAGATAGCAGTTTAATAATTTATTAATATATCTTTAAGGATAACTTCAGTTATGTTTAATTTTTTTATTTCAATTTTTCCCATTTTTTATTAATTGGTAAATTATATTTATTTTTCAAAGATATTTTTTTTATGTTTAATTTTTTTGTTTGTTAAACCATTTTTCACTACATCTGGCATCAACCAACCCCATGTCTGTTATAGGTGCATTCATGGTCTAGGGATTATGACTTCCATTGTGATTTGTCGGCTGCACCTCCCAGAGTCAATGGGTGAGTGACGTCATGTGACTCACATAAACAAAACAGTTTTATCTGTATGTTGTTTTTGTCACCATAAAGTTTATGTTGGTGTGGTTTTCTATTTTACGAGTAGATAGACTGTTTTGTTAATTACTTATAATAGGGAGTAACCAGTGACCACACTAAAGGATATTGTGTTAGTTTGTACTACTAATTGAAGTGAAACAATGCCACAATTCATTGATGACCTTCTTGTTTCTTTTCTTTTAGGTGCACAAGAGAAAAAAATCACCCACAGTACTGCCAGAAACAAGGCCTGGGCACGGCATGGCACGTGAGTGACCCACACATCACAGACAGCTCTTCAACTCATGAAGATAAGTGCTACTGCGAACTAAAAGCTTCAACATGGCCCCAAAGAAAGGTGCTACCAAGAAAGTGGCCAGCGAGAAGTAGGAGCTTACCACCACCACCACTGGTATGTCATTGTCGCCCCAGATCTTTTTGGGGAAAAAAACGGTGCCTGCCGCACCGGCCTTTGGGGAACAAGCAGGGAGAAGCACCCCCATATCAGTGGACACACCCCAATTTAGGCCCAAACCCATGTCTGTCACAGAGACAGACAGTCCAATCACGGCAACACCAACAGTGCTGTTGACATTGACTTATCACAAAGCAGGACCCAAAGGTTACCGGAAACTCAGAGAAGTGGACAACAACAGCCACAACCATCAATTGTAGTTCCTCCTGCATTAGGAGCAGTTCAAGAGATGGAGCTTCATGCTGAGAAAGTAAAGCAATCTGCTCTTTCAGAAGATCCACTGTCTAGCAGATCTCCAGCTAGAAAAAGGAGGTTTAGTTGTGCATCATCTACTTCTTCAAGTATCCCTTCTGATGATCTAGACACCACTTGGATCCTGCCTCAGTCTGAGAGTGAGACATGCCACAAGTCAAGGCTAGGGAAAAGGAAGGTTCCAGAAAGCCTTAGAGTTATGGAGGCAGATGCAGAAGAGAGGATGTTGACGAGCCAGTCATCATGGATGTTAGCCCAGCCCCAGTGAAGTCCTATGTTACCCCATTCAACTTCCCGGGGGGATGAGTCAGTGGCATCACAGATCCAACCACCACCACCTGCTGCCATATTTGAAAAGTCCCGGCTGTGACCTACATCCACAACCACCTCAGTAGAGGTTAGTACTGCAGAGAGTCAAATGACACAATGCCCACCTACCGCCACTTCAGCCGACATGGCAGTGGCACCAGCATCAGAAAGTTAAGCTCCCCAGATTGGAACTACTTTTGGTTAGCCAGAAGGAGGTTAACATTGCCTTATGCTCCCTTTCCAGAGCAAGTGTTAGTCGGGGTAAGCTTGGTACAAACTATGGTGCCGGGGGCCAAACATTGCATTTGAGAAATCACCATACGGTCCATTGGGAGGTGCACCTTAGCAGCCACAAAACTACAAGTGATCTTTGTGAAGGGGGTGAAAGCTGGCTGAGCAGGGAATCCAAATCCGATCCTCTCATGGTGGAAGGTGAAGAAGAGAAAGACATCTTTGTTACGCAAAGCAGTCCTCTCCCCGGCAGTGCAGAAGTATAGCCAATATCAGCAACATAGCAATGGCACAAGACTAAGATTGAGACACCAAGGCAACAGAGGAAAGTGACTACCCAGCTGAAAAGCACATTGAGCCTATCACCGCCTGCACTCAAGAAGTAACCAGAATCAGAGGCATCAGAAAAGAAAAAATTCAGGCTACTATTCCTGACATGTTTTGGCCAGAGGGACAGTATGAATGCAACCACCCAATGGCACGTTTGCACAATGCAAAGCTGGCTAAAATGTTAGTGCTGGACCTCCTCCTTTTTTCTTTTGTGGAAGAGGTGCGTTTTCTTGAATTTGTGGCAGCCATCTGCCCGTAACAGAGGTCCCCAGCCGGTCCTATTTCACCAGAGTTGCTGTTCTAGTGCTAAATCACGATGTGCTGGAATTGCTACAACAAGATTTGAAGAGAGCCAGACCCAACCAATCCCTTAGATAACACAAAGACAAATCTTGTGTACACAAAAAATGACTCAATCTTTCCATTCTTGTTGTGCAACAACAAAATTGCACTACAGGCCAATCTATTGCATTTGATGTGAGTCAGGACACAGTTGGTAAGGAGTTGGACACCATACCTCGAAACAGACTCAAGAGGATCAGAGTTGTTGGGATGACTCAGGGCGTGGGTGTGACTACTTTCCAGAACTGCCACGAGAAGAAGATGGAAGTTTTCAAATTCACTGACACCAACCGATTTGGTGATGACTTTGAAGTGGCCTAAAGTTAAATAACAGACCTACACAATTGTGTGTAGTGGTGGTGAGTGGTGAGTGACAGCGGTGCACTGATTTTTACTTAATTTGGAAAATGCTATGTTGCTGTGTGTGTGTGTGTGTGCTCAGTGCTGTCTGGCTTAAATTCGAAGCTAAGTGGTGGTTGGTTGGGGTGCCTGTTGTTGAAGGTAACTAGAATCAGACATTTAGTCATGCTGCCTCTGAGTCTACTAGGTGCACTCCTTATGCCCGTTTAACTTTTTTCTACTTGATTCTTCAATATTATTTTTGCTTTTCAATCTACAGGCCCTCTTACCCTGAGCCATACTGGAAATCAATATACCATACTCAGACTTACTTTACCGAACCGCATCTGCCAGGACTGTCCAAGAGTAATGCAGATACAACTCTCAATTTTCCAATATGGTGTCATGTTTTCTCTTTAATCATTAGAACTGTGTGTGCTGTTTATGCTTACTATACTCCTACAGATATGTTAATTTTATTTGCTATCTTTGAAAGCTTGGTACCACAGAACATAATGTAACTTGGTCAGGCAGACAATTTGATTTGGTTTACCTGTACTACTCATCATCATTCCACCATTTCCTTTTCTGCCCATTACAGATTGATGATGGTCAGCTGCCAAGATAAATGTTGTCCTTGTTTAGTGTTTGTCTTTGTCAAACCTTTCCCTCAAACCCCTCTTCCCATGCAGACATCGAACTCCAAGCCTCTTTCCCTGGCCTGTGTGATTTATTGAGGTGTGTGACTAAATTACAGTTATACCATTAATTGATCACACACTTGGTGGTGCGGATGTGGTGAAAGCAACACCAACTCAGTATAGGCAGAGGATCTTCTTCAGCTCTAGGTATAGCCCATAATTGCAATATTATATTTAGATTAGCCACCCACGCACAGAATTTGATATTTAATTTTTTTTTTATTTTTTTTTTTAGGTTTAAAGTATTTTATTGAAGCAGGGTGGGATAGGACACAAAGGGGCAAGAAACAAGTGACCCACAAGATCCGCGCATCAGTGCGCATCATACAGCCAATACAACATTACAGTTACAATTTCGTAAGAGGCTCTGTCCGACTCGGGAGCCTAGCTTCAGCACCTGTGGGCACGGACAAACAACGAGGGGGGGGGAAGGGGGGGGGGGGGGGAAGGGAGGGGAGGGGAGGGATGAGGAGAGGAAAAAGAAAAAATCAGGAGGGAAGGAACAAAAGAAAGAACGAATGGGGAAGGAAAAAAAAAAAAAAAAAAAAAAGAAAAAGAAAAAAAAAGGGGGGGGGGTGAAGGGAGGAGAAACAACCCCGCTCCAAAAAACCTACCTAACCAAACTAAACCCCCAACTACCATACCCCGACCCACCCCCTGTACTGTGCCAGCATCTACAGTCTCCGCCACTGTGAACTCTCCATGAATCTCCACTATGCAACACCAACCCCACCCACTCAGGCAGGCGGGTCCGGCGGCGGCGTCAGCCTCAACAACCGAAGATATCTAGGGCAGGTAATCTCTCGAAACTCGGAACATAACAGGCTGTGAAAGGGCTCCCACAACTCCTCAAAAGTATCAGTATCCCCCAGGGCCACTAAGGACATCTTTTCCATTCCAAGAACATGCCATAATCTGTGCAGCCAGCCAACTACAGAGGGAAGTGTTGTAGTGCGCCAGTGTATGAGAATGTTCTGTACCGCTGATCCCAGCGCAATTGCGATCTGTCTACCCCTTTTGGACCTAAGGGGATACATCAACCTATTCGGCAACCCCAACAGGACATAGGCCGGGAACCTAGGCAGTTCTATCCCAAAGCATTTGTCCACCTCGCTCAGGACCTCTTCCCAGTACGGAGCCAGCAGGGGGCAATCCCACAGTATGTGTGTTAGTGTACCAGTGTTGCCACAGTTGCGCCAGCACGTCCCTGGTATCGCCCTGTCCATCTCATGCAGTTTCTCTGGAGTGCGGTACCAGTAGGTCGAGATTTTAGTGAAGGTCTCTGTGAGACCCGTGTGGTAGGCCGAGTGGCGCGCGCGGTAGGAGATGTGGTCCCATTCTTTATGACTCAGCTCGCGCCCAAGCTCTCGCTCCCATCGTTCCCGACCAGGGTTGTGAATGTGAAATGAGGGGGGCTGCAGCATTCTATACAGGTCCGAGATCAGTTTGGCGTCCGACGTGCGAGTAATTAACCAACGCTCATACTCCGTGATTTCCCTGTGTGCCGCGTCGCGCACTTGTGGTTGTAACGCCCAGTGGCGCGCCTGCAGGTATCGCATGCGTTCCGTCTCGGGGAGGCCATAATCCCTCTGCAAGTCCTGGAAGGAGACAACTCCCTCGGGGGAGTACAAGTGGTACAGAGTGCAGCAGCGGGCCACCCGCCAGCGCTCATAGGCTCCCTGTTCCAGCCCTGGGCCGAAGTCCGGGTTGCCAATGAGCGGCGTGAAGGGAGAGGGGAAGGTAGTTAACTCGCATCTGGCAGCCACCGAGTCCCACGTCTGGAGCGGGACCCGCGTCACCAAAGACGCGTAAAGATTGGGGGGCCGATGGGCTCGCCTCAAGAATGGTACTTCCTGCAGCGTCCTACCCGCCACCGCCTGATCTTGGAACAACCAGTGTTTATCAGATTCCCACCGGCTCCATTCCACGAGGTATCGGAGCTGAGCGGCCTGAAAATATTTCCGTAAATCCGGTATCCCCAGCCCTCCGGATTCCGGTGAGAGCATAGCGATGCCCCTCTTGATCCTCGGCCTACGGCCCTGCCACACGAATCGCGCAATGGCAGTCTGAGTCTCCGCGAGCCACCCCGCAGGAGGGTGGAGCGGTAATGCTCTGAAGAGGTAAAGCACCTGAGGCAGAAGGGTCATCTTCACTGCGGCCACCCTACCCAGTAGCGACAGCGTGCCCCTATCCCACCGGCCCAGTTCCTCCTTGATTTTCGTGCCTAGAGCTGCGTAATTGGCCTTAACCATCTCCGGGAGGGAGGGCGCCAGCAGGATCCCCAAATACGGGATCCGGTCCTTGGACCAGCTCAGAGGGTAAAGCCTCTGCAGTTCCACTCTAGTGGCAGCAGTTAGCGAGATGTCCAGGGCGGCCGATTTACCCAGGTTCACCTTAAAGCCCGCCACGTCAGCGAATAAGTTCAGTTCCTCCACACAGGCCGGCAGTGATCTCCGCGGGTCATCCAGCGTCAGAATGACATCGTCCGCGTACAGGCTAATCGCGTGGCGAAACCCGCCCATCTGGACACCGACAATGTCAGGGTTCTGCCTAACTCTCTGGGCAAATGGCTCCATGTACAGAGCAAAGAGCAGAGGGGAGAGCGGGCATCCCTGTCTCGTGCCCCGTTCAATGGGGAAGGGTCGAGAGCTGCCGCCGTTCACCCGGACTACCGCAGATGGGAACCTGTAGCAGTTAAAGATCAGGTGACGAAACTTCTCCCCTATCCCAAATTTGCTCAAGACTTTCTCAAGGTAGGGCCAGTGCACCCTGTCAAAAGCTTTCTCCGCGTCTATGGACAGGAGCATCCTCTCTCCAGGGATCCTAGAAGCCTTCTCGAGAATGTGCGTCACCCTCTTCGTGTTATCTACCGTTTGCCTACCGGGCACGAATCCCGCTTGGTCCGAGTCAACCATGCCGGGGAGATGCAACGCCAGGCGTGCCGCTAAGATACTGGTGAACACCTTCAAATCGGTGTTCAGCAGCGAAATGGGACGATAGGACCCACAGGCGGTCCTGTCCTTGCCCGGCTTAGGGATCACTGAGACCGTGGCCTGGAGAAATTCGGAGGGGATGGCTCCCGGTTCTGCGAAGGAGTTAAAGAGGTGAGTCAGCAGAGGTGCCAGTTCCTGACAGAAGGTTTTGTAAAACAGCGGGATGAAGCCGTCCGGACCCGGGGCCTTGCCCAGTTTGAGCCGGGATATCGCCGTGACCACCTCCTCGATACGTATGTCACGTTCCAGATACTGAGCCTGATCCTGTGTCAGCGACGGGAGCGGAACCGAGTCCAGGTAGTCCCCCTCAGCCTGGGCCGAAGGGGGTTCCCCGGAGTAGAGGTCCGCATAAAAGCCGCGGAAGACATCCGCTATGTGCTCATCGGTCGTGACTCTACCTCCGGCCGGGTCCAGCAGTTCCTTCACTCGGTGCTGCTGGTGCTGCACCCTGAGTTTGTTAGCCAGGAGCCGCCCACACCGATCGCCTCCCGTGTAATATTTGTGCTTCAGGCGGAGGACCGCGTACTCCGCCCGATCCGTGTCTAGGGCTGCCAGGAGCTTCCGCGCCGCCTTCAGCTGCCTCCACACCCTGGGGGCCCCTGTCCTGTGATGAACCTGCTCCAGCTCCCTCACCTGCTGGGTGAGCTCATCTCTCTTAAGTTGCCGGTCCCTATTCTCGGCGGCGGAAATCGCGATAAATTCGCCTCGGAGCACGGCCTTAAGGGCCGCCCACTGTGTCGCGCGGGAGGTATCCCCATTATCGTTCACGGTCTGAAAAGCCAAAATGGCCGCCCTGATCTGATCCACTACCGACCGCCTATGCAAAAGCGTATCCCGGAGCCTCCAAACCCCCCTCGACCGAGCCACCGGCGGAAGAGTGAAAGCGCCCTCAACTGGGGCGTGGTCAGAAAGAGAAAGGACCCCCATGTCCGCATTCGAAGCCAAAAGGAGCAGCGGGCCTGACACTAGGAGGTGGTCTAAGCGCGCATAAGATCTATGGGCGTGTGAGAAATAAGAGTATGCGCGGGTGGTGGGGTGGAGGCAGCGCCACATGTCGTGCAGGTCCAGCTCCGCAAGTCGAGTTCGAATCGAGCCCGAAAGCTCACCCAACTGCTGGCGCCGCTGCACAGACCTATCCAGCGCCGCGTCAAAAACCAGATTCAAATCACCCCCCAACACTATGTGCCTATCAGAGGTGAATGCAACGTCGTCCAAGGCCCTGTGTAAGAATTGGTCCTGATGATCATTGGGGCAGTAAACGGAGCCTACAGTCAGTGCTAAGCCCCCCACCTTGATTCTATACACCAGGAGTCTTCCTTTCTGCTCCGCCACCTTGCTCACAACCTCGCCCCTGAACCTTCTAGAAAACAAAATGGCCACCCCTGCCGTCTTGGAAGTGCTAGAGGAGAATAGCTGTGTGGGGAACTTGGGGGTTCGCATCCGCGAGCAGTCCTTAGCCAGCAAGTGGGTCTCCTGCAACAGGCAGATATCCGCTTGTGAGTTTTCCAGCAGGGATAACACTGCCCGCCGCTTAACCGGATTATTCAGCCCTTTCACATTGAGAGTTAGCACCTTAAGAGCCATCAAAGAGAGAGTTCAGGAAGCACATATCAAAAGGCAAAGCCCCGTCAGCAAACACAGAAGGCATCCTTCGAGACCTGAAAACAGAGCGACGTTGAATCAACCATTGGCACAGTACAGTCCCCGAACCCCAACACCCCACGACCAAAACCCCCCCCCCCCCCGCCCCTACCCCAACAAATCCACACCACCCCCCGCTACTGGCCCCCCCTCTAGGTCCCAAAATCAAAACAGCTGCCCGTCCGCCCCAACCCCTTCCCCCGCTTCTCAAACTTTTCAAAAAAGACATTGTCCCAGTCCGGCCCAAAAACGGGCAAGGCCGTGGAAAGTCAACCTAGTGGACGTCCAGCCACCACCTTCAGCACTCGCCCTTCCTCCCGTGCCACCCCCCGAAACCCCGCACCTGCAATAAGAATGAGCTAAAGTAGACTCCCCCCGGAGTGAGTTCAGGCCGTCAAGGCCACTTCGCCATCCGCCGTCACTCTGGAGGCCTCCTGGATGGCAGCCGCCATTTCAGCCCGGATCGCAGGCGAGCCCGGGCGCTCCGCCGAGGGAGAGGCCCCCCCCTCAGCTCGTTGCCAGCCGTTACGAGTGCTGCGCCTCCGTCGCGGGGCCGGGGTATCCGTGTCCGTTGCAGTGAGGCCCAGCACCGCGCAGACATCTTGAAGGGACCGAAGTTGATGTAAGACACCGTTCCACCTGAAGATCAGGCGGAAGGGGTGCCCCCAGGAGTACTGCGTTTCATGCTCGCGAAGGAAGTCCGTAGCGATCTTGAAGGATTTCCTCTTCTGTAACGTGACTGTGGATAAGTCCTGAAACAGTGTCACAGGATGGTCCCGGAATCGAAAAGGCTGTTGCCCTCGTGCCTCACGGAGGATCCGCTCCTTCAAAGGAAAGTTCGGGAGGAAGGCCAGAATGTCCGGAGCGGGCGCCGTGGCTCTGCGGGGGCGACCCACCCGGTGTGCCCGGTCAATGCGAATCCGAAAGTCCTCCGGCTCACCCAGGATCGCTCGGAAGAGGGCCACCAGATATGCCGTCACGTCTTCACCCTCCTCACCAGACGGCACTCCGCGGACCCGTATGTTGTTCCGCCTGGACCGATTTTCAAGGTCCTCGGCGTGGGCCTGTAGCTCAATCTGTTGCTCCCGGAGCCGTAGGACCTCCTGCTGCAGATGGGTGATCTCCTCATCCCTGGAGTGGCCCGCTTCCTCCACTGTGTTTACCCGATCCCCCAGGGAGTCCATCTCTCTCCTCACTTCGCGGACCTCCCCGGCCACTTCATTCTTAAGTGCTTGGAAGTCTTCCCGCAGGGAGCTAAACAGGGACTCGAGAAAGGACCTCGTCACCGGGGGCTCTCCACCTTCTGCCCCCCTGGTCGGTGCCGGGGAGGTCGGGGACGGTTGAGCACCTCCGCTGCGCAGGGCGCCCCTTCTTCGCTGTCCCCTGGCATTCGACATTGTCGAGCAATAACGGACCCTGAGGCTCACTGAACAGCAGAGAAAGCAGCTATATGCCAGCCGGGAGTGGTCCACACAAAGAGCACCTGGAGGGACGAGCTGCCCGGCCGAACTCCACAAAATGGCCGCTCAATAGTGTCGTAGGGACAGCGCCCAAGATGGAGACCCTCTCCTTCTCCGATCCGAGAACCAGAAATCCGGCTAGGGGGCTAAGTCACAATGCAACAGTCACCAGTGTCCGCTACTTCAGGGAGAGATCAGCCTCGGGAGACTCGGTCCACAATTCCGCACAGATAACCAGCCGAAGCGACCTCCTCCAGCAGGCCTCGTCAAGCCACGGGCTGGCGTAACGAGGTGGCGCCGACTCCGCCACCGTTCTGCACCTCCGCTCCGCTCCGCTCCGTACAGCCACTGCTGGACAGCTCCAAGCCGCACGCGGAGCCGTCGCCGAATCCCACGCCAACAGCAGATGCACCACAGCGGGCTTCACACCTCAGAGGCCGGTCGCCCCGTCGCGCTCCGAGGGTCGGGAGACTCACGGCTTCCAGCTCTCACTCGGGTCATACAGCGGGGTCCGACCTGGGCTATACCGGCCAAAATCTCGTCCCCGACGGCGCAAACCAGGCTCAGCAGGCTCTCCACACCTCCGCCGCAAGCACCAGGCTCAGTGGCCGCGTGATCCGGGGGGGAATCAGCGGTTCCGAGCGGTGCAGGAATTCAGGGGTCCGGGAGCCCTCGGCAAGTGCGACCGCTCAGCCCGCCATCTTGGCCACGCCCCCATTTAATTTTTTTTAGAGGTACATAATTGCCAGCATTATCTCTCAGGCACTGTATTGCGTCACATTTTATGCTTGTCCACTTCGTAGAGCGAGTCGACTTCATTTTGTAACTTTTACTAGCTCACCATTCTGATTGTTTTAATTTAGGATTGCTTATCATATTTTCTCTATTGTCTCTCTTCTTCTTGTGTACTAGTTGTCTAGTCTCAGGTGACTGTCTAATTGTTTTTGTAAAGCTTGCACATAATAGTGGCATTAACTCAGTTTTTATTTCAATTTAATTAGTTCCCTGAAATGAATATTCCTTATCCATACTTTGAGTTCGGCTAGGAGAGAGAGGGACTTAGCTTCTGGATCTGGTGCTTTCACTGTTCAACTAGTACGCTAGAATGCAGCTACTAGTACCAACAACATGGCACTTTGGGAAATCATGCAGCCATCGCTTCATCTAATTTGGTAAGAGAAGAACTGTGGGGGATTCATTGTTGAACTGCAATGATCTATAGACAATGGAAATTCACACACCCACTTCCTCCGAGTCCTAAGGGGTTAATATAGTTGCATACTGCAGAGGCTAGGAGGAGGGTGTAGTAGGACAAATGAGGGAGCGCATGACTATTTTGTTGTTGTTACACTATCAGCAGATTTTAAAAACTGGCTCTGGGTTTGCAAAAAAGGCAGCAGTGTGAAGTAAAACAGTAACCTCCTCAAAAAATATTTAAATCATATGTACAAATATAAAAACAATATTTCGCTAACAAATATAAATAAACTAGTAAACCCACAACAACTGGCCCACCCCTCTTAACCCCAATGTCCAATACCCAAAGTCAAAAGTAAAAATCTAAAAACAAAATTGTCCGTAAAGAAATAAGAAACCCCAAAAATGCCCCAACTGCCACATTTCCACCCTCTCCCTTGCAAGTCCACCCACCCAAAAAAAAAAATACATAAAAAGGGCCAAAAGAGGCCTAGCGGCGGGCTATGAGCTTTCTCTCCAAAGTGTCCTGATGCTCATCCATCCTGGTTTCCATGTGAACCAGTATCTGCACTATGCGGCCCTGAAAAGCTTTAACATAGGGAGGAGCAGCAGTGGTGGGATGGCGGTGAGCGGCTGCCTTGTGACTGCGGTGACGGACTACCGGAGGCAATAGGGCCTGGCTGGGGTCTGGTATATTTACAGCTGAAGCTAATCCTTCTCCTCCTCGGCCACCAGCCGCTGGCATTCTACCCTTATGGCCTTTAACTTCCTTTCCTGGGTCCTGGCTGAAACCTCCTGCCTGTTGGGTGGTGTAAGATTGGCTGGAGTAGCTATATCAAGCAAGAAAAAAGACAAAATGTAACCAATACTCTTAGCAAAACACATAAAATTCTATAGGGGCACAGTAGCAGAAGCAAGTCATTTGCTTGTATCCTCGGGCCATTTGATTTTGATGTGAGTAGAGTGGAATATACAAATATTCTTCTCTCTCTTGTTGAGCTAAATTAATTTAGGCATGCCAGCTCAACTTGCGCACTAGCCAGACATACTTGTGTCACATTTCTTTGCTACTCACTGCAGTTGGGGCAGCTGTACTAGACAAACATCTCTTTTCCTATCATGGCCATGCTCTGTTAATTGCCTCAATTTTACCCTGAATATAGCAAAGCAGATGATTAGTTACTATGAATGATACATGAGGTACTACTAACTAATTATAAAGAAGACAATTATTCAGACAAACATCCTCCTGTCACTGATCCTCATATCATCATCAAGTGCCTAAGCTAATGCTAGTAGTGAGTTACTTTGTTCGGCAATTGTTAGAAAAGGGAAAGATTTGTACTGACGTAATCTGTTATGGAAGCAACAATAAAATATATCTCTTTGCCAGAGGAAAGTGGCGCATGCAAAGAATGTTTTTTTGGAGAAATTTATGGAATGCATGGGACAGAACAAGGAAGTTAGGAAAGGAGTTACTTATGTACTAGGAAATTAATGAGTGGGCACTGGGAGTAAAGGGAAGCATAACTATTTATTTTTCGCATTGCCATGAAATTTGTAAAGGGGCCTACACATTAACTGAGTCAGACGCACATTATGCAGCTAACACTTCACTGCTGCTGCCATAACCATGCAGCCGATAGACCACCCATGACTGTCACTGGTGAAATGTCATGAGTAGGGATTCAGAGCAAGTTGATTGATGATGATAGATGGGTACTAGGAACGATATATAATATATGTTGTACTTGAAAACTACTGTGGGTCAAGGAAGTAGTCTGAAACACCATCTCAACACTTCAAATCAAAAACATTGCTATAAAAAAATTCCTTGTTTGCTCTTTGTCCCAGTGATTTTTCCAGTCATTATTGCATTGTTCTTCTACTATTTTTATTCTTCACCCTTGGCTTTGCTACTAAATCACCATTTAAGTTTGACATTCTTTCCAGCCAGTCTTCACCTATGAATACCATCCATTCATCAATCCATATATGTATCCATCCATCGAAATATGTCTTTCATTCTCAACGAACCTTTCACCAACATACATTTGTCATTTAACCACCAATTAATCCTTGTTTTGACCCGGAGAATTACTTTCACTCATACACTTTCACCCACCCAGGCAGGCATCTTTTCACCTTTTATCCATCCTCCACCCACCCATGCATCCTATCAGCCACCTATAGTATATGCATCCTATCACCCATGCATCCTTCTCTTCTCATCATATTACATTTCACCAGTGTTTCCTCCTTCCTTCCCTTCTTTCCCTTTCCCATCAACCCATCAAGGTCTGACTTTTCATGAAGAGGGCTCAGCTCCCACTGTATGTGCTAAGTAAAGATGGGTGTCTTCAACTGTTAACAAGTCTCAACAGTACAAGTTAGTACACCCTTGCAGTGAGTATTTAATTAATTGTCAATAAGAAAGCAATATGACTTACACTGCCCGCCACTGGCTCACCCCCTACCACTGCAGCATCTGCTACCGGCCTGGCGCCGCCGTCAATGCTAGCTCTGGCACGGGTGGTCGGTGCAGTTAGAAAACCCATTACATAATTTTTAGGTGGCAGATACGCATCCCCCTATTGATTTTTTTATAGCAAAATTTAAAATATACCACACACATCACTACAATTCAGATACAGACAGAATCCTCTATCAAAAACATCAGGTTGGGCATTTTGTTGGTGGCAATGTTTTAAAAGCCTCTCAAGAGGAGAAGACAACCTATAAAGGTCTGGAGTAGCTAGAGCTATTGATGAATCTGAGTTTTTGAAAAGAAATAATAGTGGACAACTGGACATAAGGTCTTGCCTGGCAAATGCAATGGGGTTGTTCTCCTCCTCCTCAAACTTCCTTCCAGCCATGGTGCATGGAAATCAGTTCACCACCAGCTGCTGCTAATAATACTTGGCCTAGATAAGAAGAAGACACAACTTTGGGGTGTCCAACGTGACCATGGCCGCTCTCTCGTTTTACTGATTGAGCAATGACATGATAAAGTAAAGAACTCCTTCTCATCGCAACAAACATACTTAGAATACTTTACTTGGGCTTGCAATCTGCACAGCATAGTAGTGCTATTAGTAGTATGCAATCATGACCAATGGGTTCTCTGAGTCTTAAAGTACCACCAGTAGGCAGTCCACAAAATATATGAGGGGAGAGGGAAAACTGACTAAAAACCTGAAGAAAGGAAGCTACAGACAGTCGAGTGCAGAAAGAGACAGTTTAAGGTAAAGTATAGACACTAGGAATATAGAAAATAAGTAATTACGATAATGCAGGGATAACAAGAATTTAGAAACGGATAGATCAAAGAGGATTTGAGAAAAAACGAAATTAGGAATTGGGTAGAAATAAATTATTCAAAATAAGGAGCAGTAAAAGTTAGGGAAATATATTAATATTAACAACAAGAGGACTTACAGGGCCCTGCAGAGCCATCGTACGAGGGGCGTTCTTCATTCTGGGAGGCAACCCCAGTTCCCTCACCCACCTCTGATGTCCTCTTCCCACGGATGCTAATGTAATTTATAAAGAGACAAAAAATTACTGGTGGTAAATAAATAAACTCTCCAAAAACCTTTTTTGTCAGGAAACGGCAATTGCAATAACATTGAACTTTCCTAAATCCGATGGACTAGTAGTAGACTAGTATCACGGACCGTCCTTTCTACTTATTCCACTTTTCTAAACCTACCAAACCCGCCTAGTCCAAAGACTATAGAATTACTACTAAATTGCATCAAATTATGCTTGCTTCTAAGTTCCAATCTCATGTGTAATCATTGTCAACCCCCTTTGTCAGGTCAATTCACTAAGTCTGCATTGCGCCTTTAAATACAGAAATGGACGCATGCATACACCAAATTGGTTGGCTGCTTGTCACTGTACGAACTACAAAAAAGGTTCTAAGAACTGAAGTGAGAGGACGCACACAGCTAAATTAGTAATACTAACTTTTACTATCATAGTAACAGGACAGGGGTCTCTAGTCTGCATTACTGAAGCTCTTACATAATCAGTCCAAGCAAGTGCAAACAAGTACGTTCAGGTAGCACTGAGCACCTGTCTAGAAATTGAATAACAATCACATAATATAAGATTTGTAAGTGTAACTTACCTGCATGTGGGCAGCATGCTTGCTATTTGGGAAAAACCAATAGCTATACCATAAAACACACAAGTAATAATAATATTAATAATTAGCTACTCACCAAGCCCCGCGACCTCAACCCCTAGCAGGTCCAGCAGTTCCCGCTCTGGCTCCTGGATGCCGTACTACTGGTGCGGCAGCTGATTATGGGTGCGCCAGAACCTGGATACACTGCCCCGTGCACCATCGTCCAGCACTGCTGGTACTCCCAGAGTCATTACCCGGACCCAGGCCTGCCACTTGCTGCCAGGGTGGAGGGGAGGTGAAGCTGGACAACAACTAAACAGCACTGCCACCTCCACCTCTGAAAACGAGCCCAGGATTGCACCCCTTCTGGGCATCGTAAGGAAGGTGGCTCCTGGTTGCTACCTTTTGGCACCCTTCTCTGCCATGATGCGGGAGCGGAAGAGAGGAAATGTAGAAAGTATTAAAGAACAGGAATAAGAGGGAAGGAAGTAAAACAAATTAGGAAGGAAGTAGCGAGAAAAACAAAGTACAAAACTCACCTAAACACCCCAAAAAGTATAAAATAAAACAAAATACATACTCAGGAAGACAGAGGGGTAGATAATAAATAAAAAGGATCAGACAAAAAGTTTTTGAAATCAAGGATTGAAAAGATTAAAGAAGGATCAAAAAGTAGGCACCAGCACCATAAACAGAGTAAGAAACAAGTTGGCTGTGCGGATGCATGACTGTGTGGCGCCGTTCACTCAATATGTTCACCTGAACATTCAATCCGCGTTGCCATATGACGGAAACGTCACGTGAACGGGCAGGAGAAACAACTCAGCTGGCTCGCGGAACTCTGCGCAGCGCGGCAGAGTTTTTTTGTAGCTTCGCTGAGTTCCACGTAGAACGTCTATGTAAGCTCCGCCCACCCTTAGGGCTTGCCAGTTGATTCCATGCAGGCTGGAATCCCCCCACTTTTTTATGAGACATGTAGCTGCAGGGTATTGATACAGGAGAAGTTGAACTTTACTTCAAGTGAAGTCAGGCGACACATGAAAACTTCACTCACCTTTGAGAAGTGTTCCGTTTCTTGACTTTGCATGCAATATTTAAATATTGTACACACCTACCAATTATCAAACAATTTTAGCAACCCATTTCTCTTTAAAACCCTTATGCCATCTCAGAATTTTAGCCTTTGTGAGAAACACTGAGTCCAGAGCAACTCGCGTCCATATTCAAGCTTGAGATTTTTATGGAGACAGTTGTGATGCACAGTGTGAACAATCTGCTATGCAGGCCTGGTTATGGATAGTTTTATAAATTTATGCTTTTGAATTTGTTGTTCTCTTTTTAAACGTGACACAGTACTAACCTATTCTATGCACTTTTAGAAGTGAAAAAAACGTGGGCAGGAATAATATATAATTAAATGATATGATCGAAAGATAAGAAGCAACATTGAGTCAGTTAGGGAGAGGGTGAAGTGTGAGGTGTCATCAGAACATGTTTACTCCTCTTTATTGGACTAGCCAGCAAGTCATATTATTTTTTCATTGTGTACTGTGCATTTAAATACCACCATTAGACAAATACATATTATCTACTATGTAAAAAGTAATATTTTGGTTTTGTGACTTAAATGTCTTACAAATAAATTATACACATTGTATTCAGAACTTGTTAATGAACAAAAAACAAACAAACATTTGAATGGGAAAAGAAAGAAAAAAAAATTCTTACCTTCCTAACTGACAGTTTTCTCAAAACGGGATCCACGTCACATTTTAAATTATTTCCTTTAAAATCCCTTCTGTTTGGTTGGGTGACTCCACCTACACAAGATGGCAGAAAGCACAACACAATATTCAGTCAAAAGATTGCTAAGAGATTCTCATGACTAGAACTTGCAGTTACAAATTACTCAATAGTCAATGTGATAATAAGTGGGGTCATCTATTATCCTTTATGGGTTAAATGCTTTATTTAAATTCAGCCTTTGTTATAGTTAATGAAAAGATCATGTGGAGTTGTATTCATATATATAAGAGCTCACTCAGTATAATATATAATTTTCCAAATCACAGAGACAGCAAGGATGCTCATAAATAATCCAATGGCAGTTTTTCAAAGGTTTTAGTGATTTAAAAAACAAAAATAGCTTCATTATTCCAAACTAGATATTGAGTATGTAAATCTAATAACATTTTAGATTCAATACTGTGCTGGAACTCAATTGTTTACGTCTTCTTCCACTAGGTGAAGAATCAGTTCAAGTCATTTCTTTTTTTTGCGTTTTATTTATTATGTAATTGATCAGTGCTATGGTTTGTTGCAAACTAAATAAAGCAGTCGGAAAATTTTGGACGCAAGTCCACCCAACATTGTAATAAGCCCCTTATTGTGGTGCAACACTACAGTCAACAGTCATTGAGTGGAACGCAAATTGTGGACAGCATGTACCATGATGCAAAAAATTGCAAACTTTTCTGGGATGTGATGCAGTGTCTGGCGACACCCTTTTCCCTGTCCAAATGTATTTCTATGACCTCCTCTACCATTTACCTCACGTTTCTAACGATCCTTTTTGTAAAAATATTATTCCTGCCCATTGATTACACTTTATCTGGCCTGAGTCGGCGATGCAGCCCCAGGTGTGGAGTATCCAGCCCGAGCCGGAAAGTATGTCTCGAGCCGGAGATTCCAGCCCGACTGCAGATGTAAAGATGCAATTCGTAAATGACCTCTGTGAATACCAAAAGTCGTAAAGTTTGACTTTTGTCTCAGATTGCCGTTGTAAATCTGGCCCTTCATATTCAAGGGACCGCTTTTAAGATTAAAACCAGTGAAAATGTCTTGAAAATAATGTTCTCCAAGATCATTCAAAATCGGTCAACATGCTTATTGCATTCATTTTAAGTATGGGCGAATTTTGCGGATTTGTGGTCTGCAAATTCACGTGAAATTGCAAAACAATCCGCGAGTTCGTGAAAAAATTCGCGAACTCACGGATTTGCACAAATAGACTGTTTCCCACTGTCTACTGGCTAATAAGTAATTGCTACCTCGTTGGGTAAATGTATAGTGCTTTTCCTACACTACAGCTACGTAAAGTGCCAGAAGAGTTGCCTCCAGTGACCATGTGTGTGTTACTATGCCATCGCGCCGAAGGGCGCAGGGGTCCCTTGAGTGAGCTGTCCATCATAGTGGGTAAATGGCGGAAAGACGGTGCACACTGCTAGTGTGTGGGCGAGGCCAAATGGGCGGGCCTTCTATGCCAGTTCACATGCCTCTTGTGTATATAAAAGGTCAGAGACCGATCAGAGCAGCAGATGAGGAGAAAGAAGCCCCTGGTCACAGGAACTGCACGGGGATTGTGCTCGTGAAAGTGAAGGATGCAAAGGCCTCTATCCAGCATCACAGCTAATTTTCGACTGTAGATATGGGGAGAAAGCCTACCTGCCTAGCCTCGACAAAGCTCACGATTATTTTTTGGCTGATGAATGCGTTACTGAACTTGAGCTTCAACTCGGGCACCTGCTTTATTTATATCTGTAAGTGCTTCCTGTTGAGGTTTCATTTTTGTGACAGGAGCATCGTGCCAGAATGAACCGTGCCCTACATATTTATCCAAGAAGACGCCACCTCTACTCAACTGCCCAAAATCTGCCCGCGAGCGGATTTGCACATTTTTGGGCAATTTCGTGAGATTAGCGGATCGCAAAATTGCCGAAAATCCGCAAAATCCACGAGCGGAACTGATTTTGCGCCCACGCTTAATTAATTTGTCCTCTAAAGTATCAGTGACAATTTGTCTTCACATGTCCTGCCAATTTACTTCACACAACGTCTCTTCTCACGAAAGTCTGAGGTTCTGAGACTAATGCTTTAGGCTTAAAGGCTATCAAAAAGATCTCCAGCAAAGAACACCATCTATGGGGCCCATCAGGCATTGCAGCACCAGCCCAATGAGGAGCACAGCCCAATGATGAGACATGACACCAATTGGTGAGGGAGGGTTTGTGCTCCCCAATACAGTTGCCTTTGATGATTTCAGTTAGTCCAATCAATTATAATCGATAGACTGGACAAGCACCATGCAACTGCAGATGCAGTATTGTTTTCCTTTTGCATAGCAACATGCATATGTAGCAGGATTGTATTTACCTTTCATTAATGATGTTATTGCTCCTCTACATAAAATAAGGGTGATTTCAAATTTTCAAGATGACTTCAATCCCATTGCCTGCTTCCCTCGAGGTCAACAGACACAATTCTCTAAGGGGAAAGAGTCTCAAAGGGTCCCCTTTTCTTTTGTGAATCAGTTACCACCTCCTTTGAGGTTTTGGCAACTGACAATGATTTGCTGTCGCAATTGCAGTCGCAAACCATGATGCAGACCATACCAATTTGCAAATAGTAAAGAACGCCCTTTTTATACTCCTTCTTAACTGCGATTCTGTATGAGACCCAAAACCTATTTTGATAGTAAGAAATAATATTTCCAACTCGCACAATGGGTTTAGTATAAAGAAAATGGCCATTCTGCAGTATCAACCCCTGTGTTTTTGAAAACCACAGGCTTTGCATCTGCAAAACACCTTTGTACATCAGCCCCTAAAATCTGACCTTGTAAATAGTTGATGCCTTACGCATGCTGAGGGCCAGAATGCAAAACTGACTCATGGTTTCACTTTTGAGGGTTACCTTGTTCTACATTCTCCTTCCTGAAAGTACAGCAATCCATTTATTATACTACTTGTCACTATGGCTACAGCACAATGCTTTACTACCACTGTCCTCAGACAATGTACTTGTTCATGATACTGCTTACTAGTATGGTCCATGTTAAACCTGGCACCATTGGTGTGGGTCTCCCTTCCAATTTTGCTGTTGCCTCATGTATTTTTGCTGGTGTTATATGCTTTGTGCACTGTGCCACTGCTATCCAGTGCCACAGTGCAAGTGCCCCGTATTGTAAATTGAGGTGTTAAACAGTGGTTCCCTGTTTGGCTATTTGGTTTACTTGTCAGACCCTAGTCTAGTGCACTGAGTGAGCCCAGGGCGTGTAAAGCCAAATGCTGCTGGTGGGTCTGCAGCACTGGTTGTGCCACCCACAGAAGCAGCCTTGTAAAATGTGTCTAAGGTCTGCCATTGCAGAGCCTGCGTGCAGTCTAGTACTGTCATGCTGACTGGGCAAGTGCACCCACTTGCCAGTCCCTAAACTTTTCCTTTTCTGCATATCAGTCACCCCTATAGTAGGCCCAAGGGCAGGGTGCATTGTAAGTATAAGGTAGGACAAGCCCTGGTGTGTGAGGCATGTCCTAATAGTGAATTATAACCATTTTCGTTTTTCATTATTGCAAGGCTACCTGTTCTCCATAGGCCAGAATGGGCTGTTAGATTATTACATGTTTATAATCCTAACTGAACATGGTAGAAATTCGAGTTTAGTATGCCTGAACTCAGACTGATAAAATACATCTTTTAGTGAAGTCGGTTTTAACATTCTGTGTTTGCAAATAGCACTTTTAGAAAGTAGGGATTTGCTTGTCTAACCATTCAAACCTGCCTCTGATAGGTTGTGTATTCCTTTGTCTGGTTTTGTGAGTGACAGGGCTGGGGAATTCCAATAGACAGGATGAGTCACCCAGTGGTGATTAGAGAGATCTGCATCTAGATGGGAGGGAAGAGTTGCACCTGTACCTTGATTAGGGCTGTGCCTGCCTTCCACATTGCTGGCTCCACCTCCTGGGGAGGAAGCTTTTGAGGCCCTGAAAGCTGCCATGTGCACAGCGCCCTTGCTCAGGGCACCCACATTTTCAAGTGAGTTTATTGTTCAGACAGACGCTTCAGAGCATGGTGTGGAGGCTGTTCTGTCACAGATGAATGAGGAGGGCCTAGATCAACCTGTAGCCTTCATAAGTAGGAGGTTACTTCCACGGGAACAGAGGTGGAGTGCTATTGAGCGTGAGGCATTTGCTGTGGTCTGGGCCCTCAAGAAGTTGAGACCATGCCTGTTTGGGACTCACTTCCAGGTTCAGACAGACCACAGGCCCCTCAGATGTTTGATGCAGATGAGGGATGAGAATCCAAAGCTGCTGAGGTGGTCTATTTCCCTACAGGGTATGGACTTTACGGTGGAACACCGCCCTGGTACAGAACACGCCACGCTGAGGGTCTTTCCAGATTTTTCCGCCTTAGTGAAGAGAACTCCCAGGAGGTAGTGTAGTTCTCCCCACATTTTAGCTGGAGGGGACATGTGTTAGACCTGGCACCATTGACGTGGGTCCCCCTTCCATTTTTGCTGTTGCCTCATGTATTTTTGCTGGTGTTATATGCTTTGGGCACTGTGCCACTGCTATCCAGTGACACAGTGCAAGTGCTCCCTATTGTAAATTGAGGTATTAATCAGTGGTTTCATGTTTAGCTATTTGGTTTACTTGTCACACCCTACTCTAGTGCACTGAGTGTGCCCAGAGCGTGTAAATCCAAATGCTGCTGGTGGGTCGGCAGCACTGGTTGTGTCACCCACAGAAGCAGCCTTGTAAAATGTGTCTAAGGTCTGCCATTGCAGAGCCTGCGTGCAGTCTAGTACTGTCATGCTGACTGGGCAAGTGCACCCACTTGCCAGTCCCTAAACATTCCCTTTTCTTCATATCAGTCACACCCATGGTAGGCCCATGGGCAGGGTGCATTGTAAGTATAAGGTAGGACAAGCCCTGGTGTGTGTGGCATGTCCTAACAGTGAATTAGAGCCATTTTCATGTTTCACTATTGCAAGGCTACCTGTTCTCCATAGGACAGAATGGGCTGTTAGATTATTACAAGTTTATAATCCTAACTGTCTCAAAAAACATGGTAGAAATTTGCGTTTAGTGTGCCTGAAGTCAGAACGATAAAATACATCTTTTAGTAAAGTTGGTTTTAACATTCTGTGTTTGCAAATAGCACTTTTAGATAGTAGGTATTTGCTTGTCTAACCATTCAAACCTGCCTCTAATAGGTTGTGTATTCCTTTGTCTGGTTTTGAGAGTGACAGGGCTGGGGGATTCCAAGAGACAAGATGAGTCACCCAGTGGTGAATAGAGAGATCTGCATCTAGATGGGAGGCAGGAGTTGCACCTGAACCTTGAATAGGGCTGTGCCTGCCTTCCACAATGCTGGCTCCACCTCCTGGGGAGTGGCTGATGTGCCTGCCCTGCACTGTGAAAGGAAAGGAGAAGTCTGGTAAACAGAGTGCTTTAGAACTGGTTTGGACGGGGCAAAGGCCCCACTCCCCTCAGAGAACAAAGGATTTTGGGGTATAAATATTGGGAAATTAGATCACTTTTGGACTACAAGAAGAAACCTTTACTGAGGAGAGGAACCTGAAGAAACTGAGGAGAGACTATTCCCAAGCTGAAGTGCTGGTTGGGGGATTGGCCTGCAGTGGTTGCCTTACTGCCAAAGGAAGGAGAAAGGAACTTTGTATACTTTGCTTTCAACTTGTAAAGAATCTCCAAGAACTTGGAAAAGAGCCTGGATCCTGCTGAAGTCTCAGGGACAACAGACTTCACCCCTCAGCTCCCCAGAGTTCTTCTGGAAATGCCTGATGCTGTTTTGGGCCTTCTGAGGAACTGCGTGTGGCAAGGAGCTGTAATGGCGACTCAACGAGAAGAAGCATATCGCCGTCGCTGTACCTGCCGTCGCAACTCCGAAGGAAGGTGTCGCTGCTGGAACTGTCGCACTGCACCGCATCGGAGAGAAGCGTGCCGCAATGAAGAGGAAGCGTGTCGCTGTCGCTGCTGCTGCCGTCGCAACTCCGAAGGAGGGTGTCGCCGCTGTAGTTGTCACACTGCACCGCATCAGGAGTCGTCACTGTGCCTGCCGTCACAACTCCGAAGGAGGTTGTCGCTGCTGGAACGGTTGCACCACATCGACCAAGAGCACCTCGCATCCCCGAGAAGCGCGCCGCCGTCGGAGCTGCTGCCGTCACATTTTGGATGTCGCCGCTGTAGTTGTCGCATCGAGCGGAATCTCCACGCATTGTGGGAGAAGAGTATCGCTGCTGGAGCTGGAGCTGTTGCCGTCGCATCGTCAGGGTGTCGCCACTGCAGTCCACGCATTGAACCGAGAACTTCTCGCATCACCTAGAAGCCTGCCGCATCTGGAAGATCTTCACGTCTTTATTTTTTTTTATCTGAACTTTTCCGCATTTCCCATCGCTGCGACATTGCTTGTCGTGGAAGCGTAACGCAACCTAAGGTACATTGACGCAGAGTGTCGCATCTAAGAACTGAACTGAACTAAGCTTAAATCTACCATCTTAAAGTAATCGTATTCTGTATTTTTGTTGTTTATGGTCTTGTAGTAACTCTATATAAAGTCTACTTATTTTTTATATAAAACCTGTGTGGTGTCCATTTGTAGTGTTGTCACTGGATTACTGTATGTGGTGACAAATGCTTAACACACAACGCCTCCGAGATAAAGCCTTGCTGCTCGTGCCAAGCTACCAACGGGGTGAGCAGGCGTTATTTTAGAAGTGTAATCCCCTTATCCTGACTAGAGGCGAGGGTCCCTATTTGTCACACGTGCCAACTAGAGATCCCCAAATCTAACAGTCCATGTAGAATTTTTTACGAAAAGACCAGTTATCATTGCTACTTGTTTAGAATTTTTTGTTTGGGCAACCATATGTCTAACTAGTCGTATTGATAAAGAATTTTCTGATTCTGCCATACCTGACCGCTAACCTTGTTAAAGTCCCAGGACAAAACACAGGTCAGCTGTCCTCACTTCATGAAGAAGAATATGGCCAATTTATAATACTTGTTATTCTCAAATGTAGTAGACTATCCGGATTATGTCCAATAAAATTCTTAAGACAGAGTAAAATAATGTGTATTATGTACAATATACTTTGAAACAATACCCTTTATTACTGACACAACTAAGATTCAGCCGTGGTTGGCAGTAGGAGTTTCTGCAGGGCGGTGAAGTAGGGAGGGGGAGGGGCATGGTTGTGGGTAGTAATGTATGGATTACGGAGTATAACAGGTAAGTAAACATATAATTAAATAAAACAAATAAAACAAATTTTGTTGCGTGCACTGCATCGCATTTGGTGATGCAGTGCACGCAACGAAATTCGTTTTATTTATTTATATGTTTACCTATCTGCTAAACTCCGTAATCCATACATTACTACTCCCCCGCCCTGCCCCTCCCCCTCCCCACGTCACCGCCCTGCAGGAACTCCTACTGGCGACCGTAGCTGCTAAGATAGCTTTTCTTTTCAATAGTTGGTATATTGCACCACAATAGTTTCACATTCAAGAGTAGCAACATGATTTAAGTTCAAGCTTTCCACTTTTGGGCAAATTGTACACATATATGAACTCAGGTATACTTAAGACAGAATGCATTCCAATTTAGCTGAGCAAGAGTCATTACACAAAGCTACCACTATAATAGTAGTCGAAAATGTAAACATGACAAGAAAAAGGTGACAGAAACATATACAAACAAGACAATAAATGCTTACTTGAAATAAGTTCTGGATGAATATGTAAAATGTACTACAATACTTCTCATGTATTGTTTGCAGTAATTCAATGCGTTTTGCACTTTTTAATTACCATACCTTTGAACACAAAATAGTCTTTCATCAACACCTGAAAGATTTCATAGTACATTTACATGCGTTTTTGCAAATAAGTATTTGTTCATCATACAGAATGTCTTACCTTTAAGTATGGAAGCCTTCTAGTCAAGATGGCTTCTGCGTTCAGAAAACAACGGGGTTCACTGAAACCAGCTAATGGCTGAAAGGGGCTGACTCAAAGCCTGCTCTGTATGCCGGGGATCTACAATGAGTAGCTTGCTAGATACCTGTAAGTAGCTCTTTTGTACTGCACAGCCTAATAAGTTAGAAACGTTTGCTTAGTTGCTTTGGCATTTATACCAAAATTTAATAGTGTGTATTCAAGACGAAAATGTGTGTATTATCAGAACTGATAAGGCGATGTTTGGAAAAATATTTGATTCCCTAAATATATTAAAAACTGATATTTGAATGATAAACCATGTGTACCAGGGCGTTGTAACTATGGCTGTTATGTATTACCCATGTAGTGGTAGTCCACATTAACAAATATTTTTTGTGGTACTGCTGGCAACTGTGCCTGGTTTGCTGAGATGTACACTTCTGGTAATCTTGCATGTGTGGGCACTAACACAATCTTGTCTAATGTGGTCACTATTACAACTCTAAATAAATAAAAAATAAAAATAAAGATATTTGTAGCTCAAGATGATTTTCATTGGACAAAGCTTTCACACCATTTATAATGTTAGGCATTTATTGTATTATGTAGCTACCAAGTAACAGTCCACCAGCTCAGTCAGCCAGCAGAAACTGGTTTTTTAGGAACCACCAAGGTCTGTGTTATGAAACTAAAACTCGTTCATCATTCTAACCACATACTAACTATACGATTGGTTAGTGAGTCTTGCATGAGATGCAATGTGCCTGTCATTTAAGAAAGATGTTTTAAAGTTGTAAACATTAATCTTGCATGGTATGGTAGATATATATTGATATATAGTGTGCACAACACTAGAAACTCAATATAAACTTTATTGATATGCATTTATGTTTTGCATAGCACAAAGTACCACAATGGGTGTCGATATGCTTCATGCGTCAGTACAAAATTATGGCTTATGCTTTGTTAGGGAGAATGTCTCTTATTATGAGGCTTCAATACACCTTGGGCCTGATGTACTGAAATTCCTATTAAGAAATCATAAATTGTATCAAATAACAATTTGTAATTAGCTATTTATTATTAGGAATCTATAAAAATGGATTTGTTAGAAGTGGGTGCAATTTGCACACAGACTTTTCAAATATACAATGCATGATTATGGGCCAGCATGAGCTCATACAGACTACTGGGCTGTCCTCTTGCCATGCCTGCTTTTCGCCTACAGGGAAGTGCCACATAACAGGGTTGGGTTTAGCCCATTTGAGCGCAGGGTTGGGTTTAGTCCATTTGAGCTCCTCTATAGACACCTTGTTAGGGGACCTCTCATTCTTGTGAGGGTGGGGTGGCGCAAGCTCCCCGGAAACCTACCCAGGATGTAGTCAGCTCCATGATGGCTCTCCATAACCAGATATAGAGCTGCCCAGCCTAATAAATTAGAAACAATTGCTTGGTTGCTTTGGCATTTATAGCAAAATTGAATAGAGTGTATTATCAGAACTGATAAGGCGATGTTTGGAAAACTAGTTACATTTCATTAATATATTTAAAACTGATATTTGAATGATAAACCATGGGTACCAGGGCATTGGAACTACGGCTGTTATGTATTTCCCATGTAGAGGTATTGCAAATTAACAAATGATTTTTTGCATTACTGCTTGCTACTGTGCCTGATTTGCTGAGATGTACACTTCTGGTAATCGTGCATGGGTGGGAACTAACTCAATCTTGTCTAATGTGGTCACTATTACAACTCTAAAGATATTTGTAGCTCAAGATGATTTTCATTGATCATAAGTAGCTCTCTCTATAGAAAAGGTTGAAGACCCCTGCTATATGATTTCATCACAAAAATATATTGATACGGCTTACACACTATATATAGTGTAAGGCTTCTAGTGTATTATGTAGCTACCAAGTAACAGTCCACCAAGTAACAGTCCACCAGCTCACTCAGTCATCAGAAACTGGCTTTCTAGAAACATTCTCTCCACCAAGGTCTGTGTTATGAAACTAAAACTCCTTCATAATTCTAACCTCATACTAACTAGATACGATTGGCTAGTGAGTCTTGCATGAGATGCAATGTGCCTGTCATTTAAGAAAAATGTTTTAAAGTTGTAAAAAAATTATTCTTGCATGGTATGGTAGATATATTCATTGATATATATTTTGAGCAACACTATAAACTCAAAATAAACTTTATTGATTTGCATTTATTTTTTGCATAGCACAAAGTACCAAATGGGTGTCAATATACTTCATGCGGCGGTACAAAACTATAGCTGATGCTTTGTTAGGGAATATGTCTCTTAATATGAGGCTTCAATGTACTTTGAGCCTAATGTACTAAAATTCAGATAAAAAAACCATAAATTGTATGAAATAACAATTTGCAATTAGCTATTTATTATTCGAAATTTATAAAAATGCATTTGTTAGAAGTGGATGTAATTTGCACACCGACATTTCACACATACAAGGCATGATAATGGGCCTGCCTGAGCTTATACGGCTGTCCTCTTGCCAAGCCTGCTTTTTGCCTAGAGGGAAGTCCCACATAACAGGGTTGGATTTAGCCCATTTGAGCTTGGGTTTGCGTTTCGTCCATTTGAGCTCCTCTATGTACACCTTGTTAGAGGACCTCTCAGTCTTGTGAGGGAGGGGTGGGAGCAAGCTCCCCGGAAACATCCTCAGGATGAAGTCAGATACATGGTGGCTCTCCATAACCAGATATTGCACTTATGGAAGAAGACTAGAGACAATCTTGAGTCTAGTCAAGAGGTGATAAAAACTGTGGTATGACTAGATAAACACTCTGGTGGAGTTTCAGCCTGGTCAGAAGGTGTGGGCCATGGATCCTGGGGAGCCCAGAGCTCTCCTAGATCGCTGGACAGGTCCAAATGAGGTGGAGGACCTTAAGGGGGGGAACACCTATCTGGTGGATCTCAAGACCCCTAAAAAACCTTTAGGGTGCTCCACATAAACTGCCTCAAACCGATGATTGAGAGGTCTGAAGTCACCACTCTCCAGGTGACAGATTACAGAGTGGAACAGGGTAGTGAACCTCTTCCTGACCTCCTCTCTACCCAGGAGCGCAATGGGTCAGTTTAGGGTATTACCCTCCCCCTTTCTCTGAGCCCAGAGCTTCAGAGTGACTGTCGCCAGTTACTGAGCCAGTTTTCTTCTCTGTTCTTCTTCACCTCCGGGCTCACACAATTGTGTACCCATGAAATTGATACTGGAAACTGGATGCCTCTTAAAAACTCAATTTACAGGTTGTCAGATACGATGAGGGCCAGCATCAAGGAAGAGTTCTCCAAGATGCTGTTGTTAGGGGTGATTCAGTTCTCAAACAGACCTTGGTCCAGCCCTGTTGCACTTGTACCCAGGGCTGCTCCAGGGCTGCTCCATCAGGTGCCACTCCAGAACTTAGGTTGTGTGTGGACTACCAAGGACTCAATTCCATCACTAAGATTGACGCTAACACCTTTGCAGAAGCTGATGAGCTCATAGACAGGCTGGGCACTGCCAAATTCCTCAGTAGATTTTATCTAACATCAAGGTACTTGCAGATTGAGGGGCCAAATGATAGTTCTGTATTCTCGACTCCAGAGGGCCACTTCAAGTTTAGGTTGATGCCCTTCGACTTAAAACATGCCCCTGCTAGCTTTCAGAGGTTGATGAACAGGGTACTGGCTGGGAGGGAGGAATTCTGTATCATCTACCTTAATGATATAGCTGTCCTCAACTCCAGCTGGGAAGAACACCTGTACCACCTGCAGCAGGAGAACCTGATTATCAAGGCCAGTAAGTGCCACATAGAGCAAGGTACAGTGGCATAACTAGGCTATATGGTATAAACACCCTTTGCACAGATGCTTATTTGCACATTAAGGAATTACTTTACTTACTGCTCAACTTCTTCGCCGCTGTTACCCCGGTCCACCGCAATCGCTAGGCTTGATTGTTGTGGAGGGTACAGGGCGGGACGTTCTTTGCTAGGGTATAGTCCATTGGGCCAGTGGGGAGAGGCGGTGCTCGGACGGTCACCTGACCCAGAGCCCATCCTCTATTTTAAAACCATGCCTGACATCACGCGCAGCGGATGCGCGCAGCGGTCGCGCCGTCATCGCGCCGAAGACGAGCCAAAGACTAGCCCGTCTGTGCCGGGACCAGGGACTAGGACTCCTGCCCCAAAAACTCTCAACAAACAGAAATACTCATCTGAGCAACTGTTGGCTCTTCGTCCCAATAGGCCTGTGGGATGTATAACACTCAAGGCGAAACAGGCAGGTAGCATTACGTGCGTGAACTGCAATTTTTTGCTCCTGAATCTCCAATCTTATCCCCCTATCACAGAAAATTGTACCTTACATACCCCTCACACTGCGTTTATTGTTGACAAATTCTCCTTTCTGAGCCTAAACTGTCGCTCACTCCCCAAACATAAATTAGCCATTCTTAATCTGATTTCAGATGAACAGCCTGATGCTCTCTTTATTACGGAAACATGGCTGCATGACAGCGCAGGCCCTGATATAGCCACTGCTCTTCCCTCCAATTACGCTATTCTACGGAGTGATAGAGCAACGAAATCAGGGGTGGGATTGCAATTATCTAAACAACCAATTAAAATGTAGCTTTGATCCATTAAACATCCCTGATTGTGAAGCTGCTGTTTTTAAACTAACGTGAACTCCCAATTTCACACTATCTGGAATGCTGGTCTATCCTCCTCCAGGTAATCCTACTCAGTGGGCTACCACATTTGCAAATCTCATCTCCCCGTTTCATTTCAGCTCTAAAAACGTTACGCTCATTGGCGATTTTAATCTTCACTTAGAAGACTCATCCAATAATACTTGCGTACATTTATTGAATGACCTTGCTGCTCTCAATATTAAGTTGATTAATTCTGGCCCCACTCATAAAGCAGGACACTTACTTGATCCTATATTTTCTAGCCTTTCCAAGATGGCATGCTACCCTGCTATCCCTATATGCTGGTCAGATCATTTTTTAGTTAAATTCACCCTTGAGCTCCCCGTCCCTTACACTACTCCTTCTCCCAAAATGACACGGAGAAGAAAATGGAAAAAACTGGACCTCTCTGCTTTAAACAAAGCTCTGGGTGTAAACCCCCCACCCCCAGAAGGTCTCGAAATAAAAATTGCAGCTGAATCCACGCAAACCTGGCTTACCAACACCATTTATTTGTGTCTGCCCGCATCCAATAAAAGATTCAATAACAACCAAGCCCCGGCACCATGGTTTAACGATTGACTAAAAACAGCTAAATCTAAATGTAAAGCGCTAGAGAGGAAATGGCGCAAGCATTACTCACCGGCGCAGAAAGCTATATATACCAAGGCCAGAAATGAATATCATACCACCTGCTTAAAAGCGAAAGCGGCTTATGTATCAAAAACAATAATGGATGCCACCAACCGTTCTAAAACCTTATTTACTATGGTAAAAGAACTGGCAGGATCCCAAAGTCGCAACTCCGCGGCCTTTGAACAAACTACAATGTGATAACCTTGCCCAGTTCTTTAATGAGAAAATTGAAAATATAATTTTAGGAATGAATAATTGCAACCCGGACAAAACTGCTCAAATTGTCTCAGAGGACAATACCATCGCCACTAAACAAGATGATATAGCCACCCTCCATGTCTCCACAGGCATCTTAGATTGTTGGCCCCTCATGAGTATGGAGAATTTTTAAATCATTCTTGGTAAGATTAAATCAGGTTCTCCTAATGACCCCATCCCCATCAACATTTTGAAACAACTTGATACCCCTCATCTGAAAGTGATTCTTAACACTCTCAATACCTCACTTCTGCAATCCACAGTACCTGCTCCCTGGAAACAGGCAATGGTCACACCCCTCCTAAAGAAACCTATGGCTGACCGTGATACATTATCCAATTACAGACCTATATCCCTTTTGCCCGCCTTTTCTAAGATCCTGGAAAAATATGTCCATTCTTTACTAACACATTTTATCGAAACCACCAACTCTCTTCATCCCTCCCAATTCGGTTTTCGGACAGGATACTCCATAGAGACCACTTTATTGGGTGTCACAGAAAATCTCAGAAAACTCCTAGACGAAGGACAAACAGTCGCACTTATCTTTTTAGATCGTAGTGCGGCATTTGACAGTATTTCGCACAAAAAGTTAATACATGCACTTAGAAATACAGGCATTTGTGGGGCGGCACTAGAGTAGATTACTTCCTTTCTAGATAATCGAATGTTCCAAATCAGATCCACCACAGCCTGCTCAGAAATGTATACCTCTTCCCATGGAGATCCCAAAGGCTCAATTTTGAGGCCATTACTGTTTAACATTTACGTTAGACCGTTAGCAGACATAGCTGATCAAGCTGGACTGACCTTGTTCACTTACGCAGATGATTCCCAAATCATCTTCTCCCTCTCTGACTCTAATCCGCTTGCTCCATCCCTTCTCAAGCAAGGTCTCACCAATATTTCCAACTGGATGACTAAAAACCAGTTAAAATTAAATGGCGACAAAACCGAGGTTCTCATCCTGGGCAAGCTAAAAGATCTTTGAGGACCTACCCACTGGCCCACCCAAATGGGAAACCTCCCAGAACCTACCAGTCTCATCCGTAATCTGGGAGTTACCGTGGATAACACCCTCTCCATGCACCAACAAATGATCAAAGTAGCTGCACTATGTTTTACAATTCTTAAATGGCTGAGAAAGATTTTATGGATGTTGCCTGATTCCACTCAAAAGACCGTAGTCAATGCTCTTATCACCTCAAGACTTGACTACGGCAACATTCTCTACCTTGGATCTAATAAGGCAGTGGTCTGCAGACTGCAGTTAGTTCAAAACTCTGCTGCCAGATTGCTCTGTAGGGTCCCCAAAACCTCCAGCATCTCTAGATACTTACGCGACTTTCATTGGCTCAGGGTGGAGAACCGTATCAAGTTCAAAGCCCTGAGCCATATGTTCAAAATAATAGCAGGTACGGCGCCTAAATACCTCCAAGCATTAGCACGTCCGTATGTACCTAACTGTACTCTTAGATCTGAAACCACCAAAAGTTCTGTATACCCAGTGCTAAGCTCTCAAGAATGGGAATGAGATCATTTTCCTACCTTGGCCCGCACATTTGGAATACACTTCCAACTACCATTCGTACAGAAACCAATTACATACGTTTCCGGAAAAACCTTAAAACTTGGTTATTTGATCAATAACATTTCATCGAAGTTCAGGTATCACTACTAGTCAGACCCCCCAGGATATAGCGGCATGGATTAGCAAATTTAGCGGCACAAAAATGGAAATTTAGCGGCACAAATATGGAAATTTAGCGGCAATTTTGCGGCATTTTATTTGTCAATTTTTCCTACAACAAACACAGATATCTTCGTTTTTTTAGTTATTTAACAACATGAAGCTGTGTATGTATACTAATGTAAGCATTCCTCCTTAGAAACACTCTTGATTGTGGGTTTAAGTAATTCCCTTTTCCTACAGCTTGACAGTTACACGAAATGAATGTCCACAATGTAGTGGTAAAGCTCTGGTTTAGGGGTTACTTTTTATTAAAACCTCCTGAACTCCTAGTTGCATATATTGGGAATTTTTGGAAGACGAAAAATGACAGAATTAACTGCACAAGATGCGTTTTTTTCAAGAAATTATTTTTTTACATACAGTCAGCCCTGACTCTTAAGAATTCAAGAAAAGGAATTCTGGGACTTGTAGTTTTTTTTTAAATAAAAGGATGAGCTCAGAATCCCGACATGCAAAACGCTGATGGAGCTCAATCGTGTCAAGATGAGGTGACTTACCAGCTGTTTTGTTCCTAGGAGGACTGCACAGATTGTTGCAGCGCGGTTTGGGGGACTCAGTGCTCCTGTGACAGAAAGGTTGGAAAAAGCTGTTCTTGTGGCCTTTCAGCAGTCTGTGAAGTCAGTCTGGGGCAATTTTCTTTTGAAAACACTTACATGTAAAGGAAGCCTTGCATGGGGCGATGGACAGGACTGAGACGGATGGCCCACCTGAGCGTTTCCATGTTGATGCACAATGTCTGACACTCATTTGATGGGGGCGGGGTGCTTTGAAATTTGCCAGGCCGAGGCAGGCCTGTAGCCCGGCGCCCTTTGATGGGCCGGAGCGGTGCTCTAATGGCAGTATTAGCATATCAGTAAGAAGATCGCCCGGGGGGCCGATATAGATCAGGCCGGGCCGAGCTGGGTGAGGGGAGAAGTGAGGCCGGTGATAATTGAGTGTCAGCCTTTGACTTGCTAATTGTTATGTTATTCTAATTCTGCCCAGCGTCTGCCTGCAGCTTCTCCTGCCCCCCCCCCCCCGCACTCCGATCGGCTGGCTGGGGTGGGGGTTATTGCAGTGGCGTCACTAGGAGGGGGGGCGGGGGGCAAAACAGAACACCATTGATGCCTGCGTGACCTACAGTGTGTGGGCCACGAGCTAGTGAAGATTGCACCCCTACTTGTGCCTCTGAGCGACGGAGCTGCCTGGGCTCCAACACTTCCCCCCCCCCCCATGCCAGTATTTTCTTTCCTCTTCTGTCGCGCTTTCTTCCCTCTGATTTACGCCACCCCCCCCCCGTTTCTTCACCTCCTTCCTTTACTAGCTCTCCTCTTTCCTGGGGCGATTTATTGCTTACTATTTGGTTTAGGCACAAAAAGCCAGACCCCCCAGGATATAGCGGCTTAAAATGCCGCGATTTCTACAAAAGTGCCGATTTCGCGGGCACTTTTGCAAAAATCGCGGCATTTTTTAAAAAGTGCCGATTTCGCGGCAAATCGCGAAATCGCGATATCCTGGAGGGTCTGACTAGTCCTTGTCCGGGCGCCAGGAAACCCTTTTTGGGTAGCTGAGCACATTACAAATTTAATAATAAATAAATAAATAAATAAATAAATAAATAAATATGGAAGGCAGGCTCAAGGTGCAGCCCCTTCAGGACCTGATTGACACTATCCGAGCCACCCCCAAAACACAGTTTGAGGTGAGGGGTTCCTGTGTCTCACCGGATATTACATGAGATGTGTTGAGCGATATGGATCCCTTGTTGCACCCTTAACTGAGCTGACTTTAAAGAAGCAGCCCATACAGGTGATCTCGTTAGGAGCCTGTCAGAAAACCGTTGACAATCTCAAGGAGGCCATGTGTACAGCACCTGTACTCAAGGCCCCTGACTTCTCCAAGTAGTTGTTTGTGCATACAGACACTTCAGAGCATGGCGTAGGAGCTGTCCTAGCACAGTTAATGAGGAGGGCTAAAACCAACCTGTAGCTTTCCTTAGCAGGAGGTTACTTTCCAGGGAACAGAGGAGGAGTGCTATTGAGAGGGATTCCTTTGCAGTGGTCTAGGCACTAAAGAAGTGGAAGCCATACCTGTTTGGGACTCACTTCTGGGTTCACAAAGGCCGCAGATCCCTCAGATGGCACATGCAAATGAGGGGTGAAAATACCAAGGTGTTGAGGTGGTCCATCTCCCTACAGGGAATAGACTTAATGGTGGAACACTGTCATGGGTCAGATCACACTAATGCTAATAGTTTCTCCTGGTACTAATGCCTTAGTGATGAGAACTTGCGGGAGGTTGGGTAGTTCTCAGTACTTTCAGCTGGGGTGAGGATATGTGTTTTACCTGTCAGCCTTAGGGTGGTCTTCCCCCAAACCTTTTGCCTTACTCCACCGTTTTTGCTGATCTTGTTTTTGTTGACCATAGGACTTTGTGCACTTTACTACTTCTAGTGCTAACCAGTGCTAAAGTGCTTGTGCTCTCTCCGTCAAACATGGTAAAATTGGCTTGTACCCAATTGGCATATTTAATTTATGTATAAGTGACTAGCAAAGTGGTACAACATGCACCCAGGGCTTCCTTACTGAGTGGTAATCAGTTACAACACAGGGCGCTCAGCAGTATTGGGGAAAGTATAATTCGAAAATCTCAAGTGGTGCTCCAAGGGAAAAATGTTGGTTACCAATCAACCCAACCTTAATCTACAAAAGTAGATAGCATACTTTTAAAAGTTTACCCTGAGCACACTAATATCAGATAATTATATACATATAGTACTATCCAGCATAGTGTTCCTCAATTGGTACAGTCAATCACGTTACTCCTTATTTTGTGTCCATATGAATTCAGTTCACAAAATCCATGTACTCCAAGTGATATTTATTCTTCCAAGTTCATTCCACAGAAAAAACAGCCAACACGTGTTTCGTCGTGCTATTATTCTGCACATTCTTCAGGGCTGCAACCCAAAATAACAATATGTTAACAAACCAATAATATATCAAATTCCTCTTCATATCATTTTCATAAGGTTTCAAATTTTGATACACCAAGAATAGTTCCAATGCACCCACCACCAGTGCTCTACAACGAAGAAAAGAAGAGAAAAGAACCAAATTCCAACAAAGTTTTCTCCCACAGTAAGTGCCAAATGTTAGTAGATCATATCCCTACACATCACAAAATGAACATCTAACTCAGATTAATGTAATAGCCTGGTATATATACCTGTTCCACCTTCAACTGGAAATGTATCCCCAATGTTCCACAAGAACCTAAAATCATATATGTCAAAATCATTCAATATATAGTTTGTTCAGTACCCCTTCACTGGTTTAGTTAAGCATCATTAGTCTTATCACGCTGTATATCAATACATCCCTGAACTCATAATTGAAACTTGATATCAAGGTCCCTTAAATCTATCCCATACTAAGTTCTTAAACCACTTCAAATCAATATAGTACCAAAAGTTGTGTAATACCGTTAAGGAGTATCCAACGCCAGTTTCTATTAGTCCCAGTCACTCAATGCACAAAATTTAGTCAGTATTATTCCTGTAATCGAATCATATCTTTTATTCAGTTCCACATATCTAACTGACTCAACCAACTTCCTATTATTATAGTTATTCCTCATATTATCTCAAAGCGACTCACCCCATTAATTCCGATATCAATTCCAGTTATTCTATATCCTTTACTGAAATACAGAGTACATAAGCCACTCACGAGTACGTGATCCTTGGCTACAAGACAAAAACAAAACAAAAAGTTGAAGGACACGTTCGTATAAACAAGTTACCTACACCCCCATACTACTGATAATAAGTACTCTCAATGCCACTAAACGCCACAAAATATGTCTCATAAACTCACCTCGTATGTTGAAAACACCTCGAAAACTGTATCTCGTTCTCGACACTAAAAACGCCGTTCTACCCGAGCGCCATCTTAGTATTCCTTTATATCTGATAAATGTGTAGGTGCCATCTTGAAGTGTCTAAAAGCCTCGTTCCCCGTATTGGTTTCTAAAATAACTCGAATTAATCGTCATAATTCAAAATCACATGCTCCTAGCCATATCGTGAATACATATCTTGTATCCTCCTAATAACAAACATTTACTTTCTCTCAAACATGGTATAACACTTCTAATTACGCATCACCATGGATTTAAAGTTCACCATAACTTATGCCATTCGCCACATTTCTAATTATATTAAATCAAATCCTGCTTCTAGTACAGTGCGTCTAATCTTAAATGAACTCACAACCTATCTTACGATCTCATTCTTAACGACCCATAGCAAACATGTCCTACTTTCATTATGTTTACCAGTAACTAATCAGACATATCATCTCTCGACCACCCCGTCCAATCCCACGTTACCAAGGCGGCATATGTATAGAGGTCACATTGTATATAAGCACCAATTCACTCTATCGTAGAAAAATTGCTATCATATGATATTCAAAAACCATGAGGTGGGTCAGACTGTCACACTACCCTCATAATAAGTCTCTAATTCAAGTCACTACGAGACTGCAAAGTACATCAGTTATTACAAGTCCATAAAAGTAAATAATAATAAGATTAAAGAAATAAACAAATTGTTAGTAATAGATCGGAGGGAAAAGCGAGTAGAAAGATGCACGGTTATCCATAGTAAACCATTGCTCCAACATTACATTTATATGATAATATTGTCATATATATGGGCATTACATCATGATAATTCCACTCCAAAATCGATTACTTAAATACAAAGATAGACATAATAGTCGAAAAGATTTTCTGGGTAAAGTGAAATACAAATAAATATAAAGTCAACAGTGAAAGTAAAATCCCTCGTTTGCGGTATGGTGATTTGCATCATAATAAATGATTAACCACCATACTTATTCAACTGATATAACATAGAACTCATCACATAACAGCCTGTCACATTCAGTTCAGTATATAAACCATATATCCACCAAAAGTACATTGTCAATATTTATATCCAAAATACTATCAATTACATGTAGGCCAACATCAATACATGGCTGCAGGGTAAAAAGAAAAGAGAACAGCAAATTACAATGTAAGACACATTGTTTCAATCACCGGTTATTCCTGTCCTAAAAAATACTGAAACTCATTGTCAATATTCATCCCCTGATCAACCGCTTTTAGTTTCATCAGCCAGAGAACCTCCCTTCATCTCAATTTCAGTTCCCTCTTGGGTCCTGGCTAACATGGTCTATACCATGGAAGCTGAATGTATGTCCGTCTACATTGTCATGATTCTGTACTGCAAGCGCAGCAATTCTTCCATGCTCTAAAGTGCACAATCACTCTAACCCTTAGTCTCCTAATTGTGCTACCCACATATATCTTCCCGCATGTGCAAGTAATTACATAAATGACATAACTGGTGTCACAGTTGATAAACATATTGATAGTATGTATTCCAGTATCACTGTAATTGAAAGTTGTCACTTTATTTTTAGCCCCATCTGCAAGAGCTACAAAGTCCACATCTATAGAAAGCTTTGAATCTATTTTCCAACCATGTAACCCGCACACGTCTCCCCAGGTAGCTAGTTCTTACAACATTCCCAGGGTCATTCCTCTCCTAAACGTCAAACTTGGTCTCTTACTCACAAAGGGCAATAAGTCTTTGTCAGCCTTTAGTACATGCCAATGCTTATTAAGAATTGAGTAAAGTTTGTGGCTCTCTGTGCTATAGTGCGTAATCAGTCGAACCTTGTCTCCCACCTTATTTCTAGTATTAGTTTCCCTTGGTTTCAATGTCTGTACCCGCTTAAGATCTCTGGCTTTTCTCACTGCCTTGTTAATCACATTTCGTTCATAACCCCTTGCCACAAATCTCTGTGACATATCTTCCAAATTCCACCTAAAATCTGGCTCATTAGTAGTTTCTCCAGGCCCTAACCATTTCACCATATGGTATCGCATTTATTTGGCTCATGGGGTGACACCTCTTAGCATGTAACACTGCATTACAACTGTTACTTTCCTATACAGCTTACTACATAATTTGTTATTAGCAACAAATAACACAACATCAAGAAAGATAATCTGTTCCTGATCATAGTGTGTTGTAAAGCGTAAGTTCAGATCCTTGTCATTTAAATACGTAAAATAAGCCAATAGTTCATTCTCAGACCCGTTCAAGATCAAAATGCAGTTGTCAATAAAACGTCCCCAATAGTAGAAGTGCTATATCCTCCTACGTCCTCTATGGCCCCAGATCCACTCCGCCACGAACAACCCCATAAAGAGGTTAGCAAAAGACGGAGCGAATCTGGATCCCATCGCCGTACCAAGGTGTTGTTGGTACCACTTGTTGTTAAACAGAAAGACATTGTTTTTAAGTACCATATCTGTCATCTGTAAGATCATCACTGTATGGTCAAAGTATTCTGCTGGTCTTTTGTTCAAAAAAGTTTCCACTGCCTGTATACTCAAATGATGGTGAATATTGGTATATAGTGATACCACATCAAGGGTCATCAAAAGCATCCCCGGTTCCCATACTATATCACTCATGATTTTCAATACATACTTAGTATCTTGTATAAACGAGGGAAGATTGTGTACATGTGGTCTCAAAAAAGTGTCGATATACTGTGATAATTTCTCAGTCGGTCCTCCTATCCCCGAGATAATCGGTCTGCCAGGTGGTTTCTCTCTATTTTTATGTACTTCAGGTAAAGTGTACATGCATGGCGATCTAGGGGATGTCCCCAGTAAGTAGTTATATTTGTCAAAATCCAACAGTGTCTGATCGTACCAAATTTTCAGTCATTTATTAATTCTATCTGTCAGAATCGCAAGAGGGTTACTAGTTAGTTGCTCATAATACATCTCATTTCTGAGCTGTGACAAGACTTCATCATTATAATCCTTGGTATTCATTAAAACAATGTTCCCCCTTTTGTCCGCCATTCGAATAGTCACTTCCTTATTGGTACTCAATTGTCTCAATGCCAAACTTTCGCCCACCCTTAAATTATCATTTCCTCTCCTGTAACTACCTACATTAGATTTTTCTATAATTCTGTCCAATTCATAATTAACAGATCTATAAAAGGCATCAATGGTATTGCCCGAAGCCAGCTGTGGCGTCCACTTTGATTTCATTTTGAGACCAACACTTTCACTCAAATAACGATTAACCTCAAGTTCCACAAGTAATTTTGAAACAGTAACAGGATCTTCCTCATTTTCAGTCAATGACAGTAGCAAACGTGTGTCATAAATCTCTAGAATAGTTAGGTTGCTCACATCTTTTATTGATTCTAAATGTTTGACATTTTTCAGTGCATTAACAAAAAACTTCTTCAATTTCAAAAGTCTGACAAACTTATATAAGTCTATTTTTGTCCTGTACCAGTATTAGCTATAATAATAGGACGTTGGTTGAGTCAGTTAGATATGTGGAACTGAACAAAAGATATGATTTGATTACAGGAATCATACTGACTGAATTCTATGGATTGAGTGACTGGGAGTAATAGAAAACGGCGTTGGGTATTCCTTAACGGTATTACACAACTTTTGGTACTATATTGATTTCAAGTGGTTTAAGAACTTAGAATAGGATAGATTTAAGGGACCTTGATAGCAAGTTTCAATTATGAGTTCAGGGGTGTATTGATATACAGTGTGATAAGACTAATGATGCTTAACTAAACCAGTGAAGGGGTACTGACCATACTATATATTGAATGATTTTGACATATATGATTTTAGGTTCTTGTAGAACATTGTGGATACATTTCTAGTTGAAGGTGGAACAGGATTATATACCAGGTGATTACATTAATCTGAGTTAGATATTAATGTTGTGATGTGTAGGGATATGAACTACTAACATTTGGCACTTACTGTGGGAGAAAACTTTGTTAGAATTTGGTTCTTTTCTCTTCTTTTCTTCATTGTAGAGCATTGTTGGTGGGTGCGTTGGAACTATTCTTGGTGTATCGAAATTTGAAATCTTATGGAAATGATATTAAGAGGAATTTGATATATTATTGGTTTGTTTACATATTGTTATTTTGGGTTGCAGCCCTTAAGAAGTCTTAGTGCAGAATAATAGCACGACGAAACACGTGTTGGCTGTTTTTTCTGTGGAATGAACTTGGAAGAATAAATATCACTTGGAGTACATGGATTTTGTGAACTGAATTCATATGGACACAAAATAAGGAGTAACGTGATTGACTGTACCAATTGAGGAACACTATGCTGGATAGAACTATATGTATATAATTATCTGATATTAGTGTGCTCATGGTAAACTTTTAAATGCACCCAGGGCTTGTAAACTAACTCTGATTAGAGGGCTGCAGCACTATTTGTGCCACCCACTTAGGTAACCTGTCAAACATGTCTCAGGTCTGCAATTGCAACCTGGCAAGTTGAAACTCTTGTCAGGCCTGAATCTCTCTTTCTAATACATACAAGCCATCCCCAGGGTTGGCTGCAACCAGCCTTTAGGGCAGGTTGTAGTACATGCCCTGGTAGTGAAAAACACTTACATTTGTTTTTCACCACTTCAAGGCCTACCCCTGTAATAGGATAGCATTGGGTTACCTTATTACATGATAACTTTCAATTGGTAGCACGTAGGAATTTTGAGTTTCTTGCGCTTTAATAGTAAAGTTGGATCTTAAGTCACAACTCCGGAAATGCAATTTTTAGAAAGTTGGCATTTTCTTAACCTATCACAAGACTAGAGGTAGCTGGCAGTGGATCGTTGTGTATTGCTCCCAGATAGTGAAACAAAGGGAGAATAGGAGTGGGCAAGATGGGCTATCTCTGGCTTGCTGGGGTCGGAGGTGGGGCTGTCAACTACCACAGTTTAACATTATAAAAGCTTTGACTTATCACAACCACAAAGGGTTTGACACTAGTTTTTTGTGCCCCCAGATAAGCTAGAGCCAGGGCAGGGAAGCCGGATTTTCCAAACACCTCTGGGGTGGAAACCTCCAGAACCTTCTCCTACTTCAAAGCTGGTACCAAGTATAAATATTGTACCGTCAGTCCGAACTCTCCAGTAACCTCTAGACTCGTGGATCACTCAGAAGGACTTTTGTGCTACCCTGCTGCAAGAGGGACTGCTATCCGGCTGCCCTGCTGTGCAAGAAGGACTGGACCTGCATCTCGAACCCAGTAGCACCAAATTGACTCCAAGGGCTAATTGGCTGGCTAGCTGAGCAGAGCATCAGGGACATAAAAGATTCCAAAAACGTTGAACCCAGCACCTGGACCCTGCCTGCTGTGAGTCTTATCACCCACCCCCCTCCACCCCCCTTCCCTCAGTGGTGCCACTCAGTCCTGGACTCTTGGAAGTGTGCCTGAAGGTGCCGTGCCTGCACAGCTGTGATCTTTTGGGCAGAACCGACTCAGCGCGACACATCTCCTCACAGCTCCACATCAAAACCACCTCTGCATGCCTCATCTCTGTTGCAGGAGCGCCGGCAACTACTCAGACCAATTTTCAACAAAAACCAAATACGGTCGTGCAGACAAGCAGTGCTTGCAAGCTTCTCTGGCCAAGATACTCAACTAAGCTGCTGTCTGGTAAAGTTTTTAATTGCAGCTGACCTACATTTAAAAAAAAGTGCACACAACCGTAACAGTGTTTTAAGCATATAATGTCAGGTTTTTTTTCTCCACACCCAAGCCTCAAAGGAAACTACTGAAAGGCTGACTATATGACATACTTTGCACAAACCAACGGAAGCCGAGGCAGCACTATGCACTTTAAATCGGCGCATCTCGGTCTGTCATCATTCTGAAGCCAAGACTTTAATAAGGGGGGTACTTTTATCTCACGGACTGCCACTAATATTCACCGGCCGAAGTGAAGAAACAAGATTATGGATTACCGAGGCCGGGGGTGTGGATTTTCTTCCCAATCTTAACGCATGTTTTTGTTTAACTATGGCTATCAGCTTTTTTTATAAAGAAAATTGAGGTTTTATTGTTTATAATAGTGGGTCAATCATTGTAATGGTTTTAATTAACTGCACAATAAACTTATTACTTACTCATCTCTGTTGCAGGACCCTGCATCGCAGTACACAGTGTCTCGGAATCGCTGCTGTTTGGCGCATTCTTTATCAATGGCACCCTTGATGATGATCATGCAGGACCTTGCCTCACAAGCCTCATTGATGGTTCCATCGAAACTATTGCTGTGCGAAGTATCTGCAAAGCAGCACTTTGAATCCCGCAGCACTTTGCAACTGCAGTTGCGTGGCATATCCTCGACACTGAATCTCACAAAGCTCTGCAATCAGTATTTTAGGTACTTCGTTCAGCGGGCCTAACCTGTAGCTAGCTAATCTCCATCGCGGTCAGCCTGAACTTGTGACTTTTTTTCGGGTCCTGCCATATAGCCGAACTTCTCGACGAAACGCAGTTTGGCTTTAGGAAAGGGCATGGAACAGAGACCGCTTTAATAAAGGCCTCAGACGAGATCAGAGCTGTTATGGACCAGGGAGGTGCGGCTGTCCTGATCCTTCTGGACTTGTCCGCAGCCTTTGACACGGTCGACCATGCTATTCTGGTCGACCGTGTCACAGCCCTGGGGATAAACGGTACGGCTAGAGATCTTATTTCATCTTTTCTGGACAACCGTACCCAGACAGTGAAGTTGGGTAACTTCTATTCTCCTGTCTCTGCACTCCCCTGTGGAGTTCCACAGGGTTCCTCGCTAAGTCCAACACTATTTAATATCTATGTAGCAGACTTAGCGAGGGTAATAAAGGCCCATGGGTTGCGACTTGCATCCTACGCAGACGACACCCAACTGGTTCTGGCGATCCACAAGGACGGCCCAGCGGTGGCAGCTAATTTTCAAAGGGCCATGCTTGCTGTCAGTACCTGGATGTCCTCCAATTGTCTGAGGCTTAACTCAGACAAAACCGAGGTCATGACCTTTGGTAAACTCTCCCCGGACTGGTCCTCCACTTGGTGGCCTAACCAGCTGGGCTCTCCACCTGTCCCAGTTGAAAAGGCTAGAAACCTGGGAGTCATTTTTGACAGCAAGTTGTCATTTAACCTTCATGTCAACAAGGTTGTGTCATCTGCGTTCTTTATTCTAAAGAAAATTAGGAAAATACTGCCTTACCTCCCCACCTCAGCTGGGAAGACCCTGGTCTCCACCCTAGTGTTTTCCAAAATTGACTACGGGAATGCCCTCTTCCTTAATACTCAAAAACTCGTTCTATCTAAGTTGCAGTCCATACAGAATGCGGCTGCAAGAATTCTTCTTGACATCCCCCGCCGTCAGCCAACCACCTCAGCCATTCGTCACCTGCATTGGCTAAGAGTAGAGGGCCGTATTAAATTCAAGGCCCTCTGCATCGCCTACAAGGCAGTGCATGGCGTCGGTCCAAAGTTTCTGATTGAAGCATTCCAGTTGTATAGCCCCAAGAGACAGCTGAGATCCGCCAACACCTGCCTGCTTCCGGTACCTCGCACGAGAACGGAAACCTGGGGAGACAGGCGCTTCTTGGTTGCCACACCCAAACTTTGGAACCTTCTGCCACTCACCATAAAAACTGCCCCCAATCTGATGAGCTTTCGTAGGCTCTTAAAGACATGGTTGTTCAACTAGTAAGCCTACTGCTCGGTCTCTCTATCCGCCACATGCGCCGAGACACCTTCGGGTATTTGTTTGCGCAATAAAAATCTCGAAAAAAAATAAAAAAAAATAACCTCAGTAGCCATTTTGTGCTTCTGTTCTCTGCTGTATAACCTGGATGGGAGCCCGCCTGGGAAACCTGGTGCTTGGTTCATCCCTGGTTGGGAGACTGCTTGTGACTGCCCTGTGCTGTTATTTTTTTCTTCTACAGGTGTGGGCTATGGGAGTTGGGGGTCTTTTTCCCTTTGCCCTGGCGCTCCTCCTTCTTTATCCCTTCTTTGTGGCCTGCATCCATGCCACCCTGTTTGTCCCTGGTCTTGTCTGCTTTTGGGAGTTGCGCTGGGCCTGGTCTTGTTCGTGCCTGTATTGGGGCCTGCCTGAAAATGCCTGGTGCAATGTGCTTCTTACTTCCATTCCTATTTTGTGCTTTAGCTGCACAGGGCTGTTGCTCTGTGGCGTGGTCCAGTGGCTGTTGGGGTCCCAGGCTTCTCCATTGCCTGGTTTTGGTTACCTCTGCGATGCTTCACGGTGAGTGTTCTTCTTTCTTTGGCCCTTATGAGGTTTATGGTCCAGGGGCTATACTGCAGTTGCCCCTGGTGGGTCGGCTGTCAGATGGATCGGCATGGCCGGAGGCCATGCCACCTTGGTACCATCTGCTCTCTTCTACTCTCTGTGATTTGGCAGGTTAGGGCCTTGTTGCTGCCTAGATGGGTGTCCACCTGGGTATCCAGGTGCTGTATGCGATGTGTTTTCCGGGCCGTCGATTGGGGCGCCCCTGGGCTGACTGGTGGGGCTGTACTTAGGGCTGGCTGTGTTATGGGGTTTAAGCCAGCTCTAGGGTGTGTCCTGCCTGGAGTTTCCCCACCCATTTTTGCTTTATGCGTTCTGCCCGGACCTGTGGTGTTGGGAGGTGTCTTGTTGTCTCTGACTTGCGTGCTGTCAGCCTGATGGGTGGCTGGTACCACTGATATCGGGTCCCGGTCCTTGTGGGGGTGGAGTATTCCTGCCGTTTATAGGCTCAGCCTGTGGTTCCAACTGGGCTGGTTTCTGCCTGTACACCTGCTCGTGACCTCCCTGCATGCCCCTGTTGGGCCTACTTCTGATTGGTGTGTCAGTCAGTTGGCGTGCCCCCCCGTCGGGGATGCAGTCATGTGATGCTTGTCTTGCTACTTTGTGTGCCTGCCCGCCTTGCTGCCAGTTGTTCCGAGGCTTGGTGCTGTGGTTCAGAAGGGGTCTTGTGCCTCTGGCTTCTCAGCTGCCTCCTGTTCCTGGGCTGCTGTCCCTCTGCTGGCAGCTCTGTTTTCTGGGTCGGAGTTTTGCTGTTTTGGGTTCTTTCTGCTTTGGGTTACGGTTTTGGGGCTGTCCCTCTTCTGTGTCTGACTGGTTCCCGGTCTGGTTGTGGGGCTTTGGCTGTTGCCTTTGTTTTGTGTTGGGCCAGGCTGTTCTGCTCTCGCCTTTTGCTGGTCCGGGCCATTGGGCTGGAGCCTTGTTTGGGTTTTGGTCCTGCGTGGTCCGGTGGTTCTGTGCCGGGTGTCTCCGCCGGCCTCCCTGCCCTTTTGCAATTGCCTGTACCCTGCATGAGCCTACCCGGGGTGCGGGTTGGGCAGTCGGGTCCTCCTTCCTGGGTGAGTTGGTTGGCTTCTGCCCTGGCATCCTGCCCGGTTTTTGCTCTCTATTGCCTTGCCTGTGACTGGTTTCCTTGTCTTCTGTCCTGTGGGGTGTTTTTTCCCTACCCTAGTGTGTGCTGGGCCATGGCTTCTGTTACTTCTGTGACTTGGCTGGTTTCGGTTCTTTTTTTCTCTCCCCTTGGTGGTTGGGGGTTTCAGGGTTTTGGCTGTTGGCCTTGTCCTGCCCCTTCTGAGCCTGTGTGGAGTCCATGTTGGTGTCCTCCGGTCTTTGCTGGCCTGTATATGGTTTGGTTGGCTGGCTGCTTGGCCCCTGTGGTGGCATCTCTGGCTGGAATGTTAATTTCTGTCATTTCTATTCTTGGCCCTTCTGCTCCTGGTGTTGGGGCTCGCTTGGGGTATTCCCTTGCTGTGGTCCTGGGTTCTCTGTGTTCTGCTTGGTCGGCTGGCTGTTCAGTTGTGGAACCCGTTGTGTCTCTTCTCAGGTAGTCGGTATGTGTGCCTTCTCCGGGGCTGTGGTTTTCCTGCTCCGGTTGCGCCCCGGGTTTGGAGAGTCCTCCTGGGGATATGTTTTTTGAGGCGGCGTCTTCCCCTTTGTTCTTTGGTTTGCACTGGTCTCGGTGGCCTTGGGTGTTTGCCTCTCCTGCCCGTGCTGGTCTGGCCTTTTGTGTATGGCCCAAGTTCAGGTTTGGGTCAGGGTCTGGTGGTTCCCGCCCTTTTGCCTTTCCTTCAGTGGGGCTCTGTTGCTGGCCTTGTCCCTTGTGGGGTCTTGGGCCTCACAAGGTTCTGGTCTCTGGCTCTCTCCCTGTCCTTTCCAGTTCGGCTGGGATCTGGCTGCCTGGTCCTCCTGGTTGGTCTTTCGGCAGCTGGGTTTCTTTTGGGTGCTCGGTTGTGTTCGCTTTAGGCTCTAGGGTCCTACATGGGGTTGCATTCCGGCGGTTGTGTTCGATTTCCTCCGGCTTTTTTGTGTGGGCCTTGGCTTTTGCCTCTTTGCCTGACCCTCGGCTCCCACCCTGGCTCCTTCTCCCGCACTGGGTGCTTGGCGGTTGTCCTGTGTCGGCACTGGTGGTTGGTGCTGGCCGTGCATGCCCTGGGGCCTGGTCCTCCTCTGTGGGCTTTCGGTGGTCTTGTCCTCTGTGCTCTCTGGGGGGCCAGGTCAATCTGCTTGGGGAGGGCTGATGTTTGGCCGGTGCTTCCCCCTTCCTGGGTTGGTCTGTTGGTTCCGGGTGCCCTGCCCTTGGTTGGTACTTTGGGTTTGTGCCTTTGCCCTGTTGGCTCACCATCTCCTCTTTCTTTTTAGGGTTGGTCTCCTGTGGGACTGCCCAGTGGTGTTGGAGTTTGTCCTGTGGTGAGCCCTTTTCACGCTTCATGCCTGGTTGCGAAAGAGGCTGTGGGGTCTTCCTTTTCTTCCTCTCGTCTTTCTTTGGGGTTGCTTGTGTGTCCATTTGGCTTTTGTGGCTTCCCTTCCATTCTTGCTGGGGTTCGCTCTGTGTCTGTGCTGCTGCCGGGTCGTGTGACTTCCTGGTGGTGCTAGGCTTGTCGGCCTTTTGCCTGGTGGGCGCCCTTGTGGGTTTCTCTTGTCCTGTTGGGGCTTTGTATTCTCTGGTCCTCTGGGTGCCAGTGCTAGGTATGGTTGAATTTTGCGAATTCGCGGTACGTGAATTTGCGCGAAAGCGTACTCGCAGTTCGCAAAATTCGCAAACTTTTGCGAGATTGATGATTTTTTTATTTTTGCGAGTTTGCAGGATTTTTTTCACCGCGGCTACCGCGAAGTGGGTGCGGCCATCTTGTTTTTACTGTTTGCATTGCGTATTTCCGTTTCCGGGCACTAGTTGCATGCTCCGGTTGTGCATTTCCTGTTGCGGGGCGCAATTGCGTGTTCGCGTCCGTTTTTGCATGCTCGCGGGGAAAATATCGCGCAAACTTACCCAAGTGGTTGAAATGGGCGAGGCCAACTTGTTTTTCATTCATTGCTATGGTTCTGGGCATGCCTTTTCTATCCTGCTTTAATCTTTAACCCAGGACCATGGCAAAAGAAGCCGTAAAGTCCAATGGAAAGAGTCCCGCACCCCGCAGCCGGCTCCATTGTGGGCGTTTAATCGGGGAGTCTTTAAGTCCCAGGGAGATCTTCAGCGCGGTGGAGGTGGCCGCACTGGTCTTCTATGTGCAGTGCCACCTCCCCAAGACCGTCGCAGCAGGCGGCAGGCCCGGTACCGGGTATGGCCTCCGGGAGCATCGCCAGCTATGGGGTAAGGTGTGCCGGGCCATGTATCGGGAGTCAGGGGTCCGGCGCACCTGCAACAAGGTGACGCACCGGTGGTCCGACATACTGGACCGGGAACAAGACCTGCTCAACCTGCTTGGTGTCGAGATCCCTGGGCTTGGTGAGTCCTAGTAGCTATTTAATAACTACTTTGTTTTCTTCTGCTCTGTGTTATATTGCAAATATATGTTCTTTCCGAAGAGCAAGAATGCTGCCGATTACATTGCAGGTAAATTATGTTTCAAAAGCTTCTGTGATTGCAGGTGCCCACCTGCTCAGTCAGTGGCGGTGCTACTATGCTTAGTTGTTTTCAATTTTGTGCTCATTTGGCATGAGTGATTATGTACGAGTGTACTTTACAGAACTGCGTAATGCTAGAGAGACTAGAGACTCAAGTCCAGTCCTACCTTTGTACTCCTGCCACTAAGAAGAGATAGTGGTAGTGGATTGATAGGTTGAGTATATTATGACTTGTTATTTAGTAGGATATTATTTAGTGGTCTGCAATCATGACGGACTATGTATGTCACTTCGCGTGCTGCTGAGTGCTGCCAGTCCTAGTAGAACCTTTTTGTAGTTGGTTTAGTGAGTTACATAACTTTCCAAGAAGACGGTCTGCGAATCCAGCAATACTAATATCCTAGTAGACCACATCAGATAGGTCAATAAATTTAGTGCAATTGTTGTTTATTTCCCCAAAATAATTTGTTATTGTTTTTTGAAATGTTTGATTTCGTTGACAACAATCATCCATGTTTGTGTCTTTCTTTTATGTACATCAGCTCCCAGGGGCAAGAGGACAGAGGTGGCGGTGGCCGCGCCGGCGGAGCAGGAAGGCCAGGACCGGTCCGCCGAGGGCTCTTCTGCTGGCCCCAGTAAGTTTTCCTGTAAATATTAATAATTATACTTCCCTAACTTTTACAGCACCTAATAATTCCAGACGTTCATCATAATTCTGTTTTTTCATAAATCTTCTTTGATCTTCTTTTAGACTGTTTCTAAATTCTTATCCTGCCTCTACTATATGACTCTCGGTGCTAATACTATTTATTATTATTAGTCTGTCTGTGTAGCTAGCTAGGCTTGCACAGTTGGCAAAAGGTGTTAAACAAAACTCCTATTCAGCAATAGCTCTAGGCACTGAGTGCAGTCCTCTGGGTTGTCCATAATGTGTATTGAAGTCTTCTTAATGTTTATGCTTTGACAATTCCCAAAAATAAAATGTCAATGGCCACCAAGAATAAGATACTGGTTTACTCTTTGATTGGATAGGAGGACATACTAATGCTATTCTGCACATACAGAACTAAGGACAAGAAATAGGGCATTGGTGATAATAGGCGAAGTTATACTTTCCACATACCTCAGTCGTAATAGAAGTTGAGCCCCCAATCTCCTTACTGACTAGCTAGTGTGTGAGAGTCATCATTATTTAGCTCCCAAATGCAGCGATGATCCCCAATGATTATACAACACAGAAAATAAGACTACAGAGTCAGAGTCCCGACCTCTCAGAGTCACGGAATCATGCTTGCAAATTGCAAACCCTTTCGCTCACTCACTCACTCATGACCAAAAACAACATATTCTACGTAAGTTTTAAAGCTTTAGTAAAAGTAAAACAACTAGCTCTGTGTGTACTCTGTATATTAATTTTCAATGTTGCATTATATAAAAACATGTATTAAAATCAACTAGAAGAGAAACGGTGAACTCTTGAAAACTGAACAGTGGCTGATTTTACACATTAATTGTGGGAGACCCCTCACCTGGTTGGAACTTAAAGTACTGGTGGTGATGATGATCAGTAACATATTGCTCTTGTTCGTAGAAGGGAAGCTTCTGTCTGTTATGAGAAAAATGGTGTGTGTTAAAAAGCTAGCATTCATCAGTTGTGTCAAAAAGTGTAGCATGTTCTGGCTAAGCATAAATAAAAACACCCTCCCCTTCCAAAAGGAGAATTTTTAGTTTAGACTAGAGAGTCACAAATAATTAAATTTGTTTATAGTAAAAAAAAAATTAATTCTTAGACAAAATAGGGAGTGGTGTATGGCATCTAAAAATATGATATGTATTTTCTAGGCGGAACATCATTGGCGCAGCCCACCACCAGTGCCGTGGCCAGCGCGGAGGTGGTCACTCCAGGGGCGGATGCGGTGCCACCAGTGCCAGCAGAAACTGCTGCTGTGGGGGATGCCTCGGTAATGGCGGGCAGTGGTAAGCTATTATGTTCCTTACTTATTAAGATTGCAGAGTAGGCTCACTGCAGGGGTGTATATGTTGTACAGTACAAGTACACTTTACTGTTAAGAAGACTTACAAATTTAGAACTAAGGAGAGTAGAAGTTGTAATTTTTCAGACTACTCCCTTGACTAACAGTAGTTTGCAAGCACAGCATTTGTGTATCTATATTTTAGAGTTCACATTATCAAGTCAAGTCACATGTGCCTTCCTCCGGTGATTATGGGGACCTCCTATGTTAATCATTTTTTTTCAACTCTGTCATTCATGTGTGGCCTATCGGTGTCACTCAATCAATAGAAAACAAAGCACCTAAAGTCATTCCTTATTAAGCAAGTATCATGTGAAGGGATAGATGATCATATTATCTTCTTCATTTTCCTTTTGTAGTAGTCAGGGGCAGGGCAGGGTGAAAGTTAAATTAATTGAGCAGTAGCCCTTGTTGTAACATGTAACAGAGTATGGCCAGTGCCACCCGTAATAGAAAAGTAAGAGCTTCCCCACCTGCATGTACTGTCAACAGTAACGCGAGTCTGCGTCATCATGGCTTGCATCTGGTTTTCTTATTGCAAGCTGACTGCGCTGGCAGTATGCTGGCTTCCACAAGTTTACGTACTAATTTCGCTAAACAAGAGAGAAGAAGAAGACTGGTGTACTGTCTGAGTCTAATTTAGTGAGTCCATAGTGCTAGTAGAGTTCCTGAAACTCCCACTAATGTTAGAGCAGAGGCCGACAAAGTGGGAGGTTAGACAGATACATGCCACAAATGTTATGTACTGTGCTTGAAAGTTGCTAGTGCTACTGTGACACAACTTTCTGTTGAATTATTTTGTGTTAATCTTAAAGAGTATTGGTTACAGTATTTTTTTCTTTCTTCATATAGACACTCCTTCTGAACTATCAAGGAAGGAGTCGGCTATCCGGGCCAGGCGACGGAAGCTGGAGGCAATTGTCACCGAATATCGGCGGCTGGTGGCTCAGGAGGATGAGGATGAATCGCAGTTAACAACAGCTGCATCCTCCTCCACTGCCCCTGGGTCATACAGCCTGCGCAATCCTCCAGTGGCACGCGCTGTTGTCCGGCAGCCCCCCATTGTCGCCGAGCAGCAAAACCAAAAGCTGCCCCCCACAGTACCTGCAAGGCGCGTGTGCACAGCCTAACCCTGCGAGTGGCCTACCTTGAGCAGGAGCCGGAGAGGCAGAAAGTCCCGCTCAAGGCCCGCCGGAGAGAGCTGTGTGACCACCTGGCCACATGACAATGCCGGCCAAAGTCGAGAGAGACTGTTCCTTGCCCCTTTTCTAAAGACTTTTGTGGGTATTGGGAATTGGGCATTGGGGTTTTTGGACTTTTGGGGACATTTCATCGACATTGGTTGGGGTTAGGGAGGGGGGTGGTTCTTGTGGGATAGTTTATTTTTGTTAGGGTCGAAAAATCATTATTAATTTTCCACTTAAACATAGCATACACGTTTTTCTGTTTTGTGGCGGAGGTAGGGGGGGGTTAACTGTACGTTTGTTTTCCTGAAACTTAACTGGCTGGTTGATTCAACTTGTCTAAGTAATTGCCCAAATTTGCACAAAAGTGCCACTGACAGAGTTAGTGAATTCAATTGTCCTACTACTTTACTAGTCTCCTCTCCTCCTACTCCATTATTCTTCCTCCCCCAAAATGCTTATCTTACCTGTGATTCGTGTTTGAGAATAGGGCTAGGCACTGGGCTGGCTGCATGGCAAATGGCGATTAAGGTTGGCAATGGAATCCTGGACGGATGAAATGGCATTGTTGTGGTGGTAGTAGTAGTGGTACACACTGGCATTAGCAGCATATGAAAAAAAAGGAAATGAGACATTGAGTGGCCTGAGAGGAGCATTAGAACAGTACGATAGTACAGTACACAAGAACAGTGCCATAAATTGTAGCCTAAGCAATGCTAAAGTATTCAATAAAATGTTAACTACTAGTTGCATGGATTATGGCTACTACAAGAACTAGTACTGAAGGACACAAAAGAGTAAGCATTCGTCACGTGTAGGAGGATGTTGTTGATGATGAATCCACTCGATGGCGGACATCAAATTCTGAATTGATTTGCAAATACTCATGGGTGTGTGTCAAGCAGAATAAGAATATATCCTTGGATTCCTTGACCTGCCTTGAAATTGATTTTCTGTTGCTTTTGACCTTATCCTCCCCAGCAAGTGTGTGGAATTATTGGTGTCATTTAGTCACACCTCAATGAAAACTACAAAGCCCGGGGGAAGAGGGTTAGGGTTTGAAAAATGGATAGGGATGGGGGTTTTTGGGAAAGTTTTTTGGAGAGAGAAAAAAAACACAGCATGGACAAACAACAAATGAAGAAAAACAAATCTTTGGATACGAAGATATGCATAAATCTTTTAAGGGACATAAAGGAAGTGCATGCATGAATTTGTTTGCTAAATGGATAGTTACGTTACTGAAAAGTAGTACTTACCTCAACTTACTAACTAGTACTAAACAATTAGACAGTACAGGGCTGCAGTAATTACGCACTTTCACTTGCCTATCTGCCCTCAGAGAGAATAAACACTTAGTAGTACATTACATTAGTTTTAAAAATAGCAAAGAAACGTATCAAACAGCTGTAGGTATGAATTTGAAGCAGAGAGCAAACGCACACAGTCGCACTCATAGAAGTTCACAACAATAACATTATTTAAAAGATAAGGACAAGTGAAGTGGATACTGTAACTGTATGTTGTAGTTGTGCTGGTCAAATTGGGAAGTTGCATGCATCCAGCCGTTCCTCTTATTCGCGGTACTCCTCCATTCCATCCGGTGCTCCATCGATAAATCTTGGTGACCACACTGTCCACTGTCTGCCTGGTGGATGCGGAATTTCGGATTACTATGGTAAGCCTGAGTTAATGTTTTTCCCATCGCACAGGGTAAGTGCCGGCCTGTAATTGTCAATGGAAAAACAGAAAGGGATATTAAAACACCCCGGAGGAAAAATATAAGGTACGGTGGGTAGTGCAAAAATAACACTTTCACTTTCAGAGGCGACAGTATTACATACATGCATCATTTCTAAAGTGCCTACTCTAAGTCTCTGTTTCCAGGATGATATTTAGCACACAGTAGGCCAGGGCCATGCAGAAGGTCAAGGCAGGCACCACTGAGTGAACCAACCTCCATGTAGCATACCTCTTTGACACAGACAGACAAAGCAGATCTAATTTTATACAGCAAGCCGCATAGCCGCAATTTTACATGAACCGCTGTCTGGACTCTGGCATAACACTACACTGGCTCAACCACTCCATACCACGACTAGACAGACATGTAGTTCTTTTGTGGTTGTTGTTCACTTGTTTACCTGTTTGCCACTCAATAAATGGCCATAGTTCTTCTGTAAATCAACGATGATGATCCATCCCAGTGAGTGACTGTAAAGATACTATGCAACTTTGGTCATCATGACTCATCATCATCATCATCATGGTGTTGGCAAACTCAATGTTGTTCACAGTCTACACACAGTGAGTCCAAGGACATTTTCCATATTAAAAAATGCAACGTAGTGGCCCCTGCAGTAGAAGTACAATTTGCATTAAACAAGGTAAACAGAGTAGACTTGAGTTACATTTAGTGTGTAAAAGATTACATAATAACAGAACACATAGGATTCATTGTATGCACAACAAACACACAGCAATTGCTTTCATCAGAGCCAGAAGGCCAGTGTTGTCCAGTGTTGACAATGTATTGCGTTAAGCCTTGCATTGTCAACTAGGCTGCTTAATAAGCTCTCAGCCAACTGATATGCGTCTTGTTTTTCAGCATCAACTCAGAACGCTGAAGACACCGTCTTCAGTTGGTGCTTTAGCATGCACAACAATGGGATAGCTTTGCCCAAAGTACAGTCCTCCCTGCTGACTTCACGTGTGAACACCTCAAAAGGACGAAGCATGTCTGTCCGGCTTTTCACTAGGTCCCATTCCTCACGGAGTGCTTTCATAGAAGCACTCCGTGCGTGAAAGACATACTCATTGATTACCTAGTACTGCTCAAACAGACGCTCAAGCATGTAGAAGGTTGAGTTCCAACGTGTTGCCACCTCCTCAATGAGTACTCTGACTGGCACTCTACGGTCACGTTGAATGATCCTCATCTGCTTTCGGGCCTTAAAGGAATGGCTGAATTGTGTGCAGATTCTTCGGCAGGTGGTCTGTAACTTGCTGACTGTGTTTTCTTTTTTCAAGAAATCTTGATCAATAATGTTAATGCTGTGCACCAAACACGGCACTCTGGAATAGCCACCATCAGCCATGGCCTTAACTGTATTACTGCCATTTTACATGGAAACATAACCAATCATGAGCTTTCTTGGCTGTAGCCATTCAAAGACCTTACTGTTAAACTCCTTTAAAATCTTTACTGCAGTATGAGATTTCTCCATGGCAAATATGGCTACTGTTGCATGTTTCCGAGTAGCTTGAAAAATTGTGACAATGTCAACACCTGCAGCTATCTTCTCTCTAAGCCCCGCAAAAGAGACCCAGTGTGCAGTGATGCACATGTAATCAACAGCTTGGCAACTGGTCTGCATATCTGTTGTCAGGTGGATGGTGTGAACAACACTCTTCTGCAAAGCTACCCCAATCACGTCCAGCACATCTTGATGTAGTGCTGGAACTGCAACTCTGGCAAAATAGGACCGGCTAGGAACCTTCCATTTAGGGAAGACTGTTGCCACAAATTCTAGAAAACCCACCCCTTCCACGAAAGAAAAAGGGAGAAGGTCCAGCGCTAACATTTTAGCCAGCTTTGCATTATACAGATTGCGTTCCAATGGTGCCTCCGACCAAAGCATGCTTTTTTTTTTTGTTTTTAATCTTTTATTGAAGTTTTGACAAGACAGACATAGGACACATCAACAAAACAGGCGTGCATGCGACCGCCCATCAAGGAACAGCTTTCCCGCCCTTCCAAAATGGCGGGGCCCATTGGTGCTGCGTAGAATGTGTCCTTGAGTGCTGGGGAGGCCCCGTAAGCGAAGTGAAGCTCTGATCCGGTCCCATGAACATCCAACCATCCCTCCCCCTCCCCGCTCCCACCCGTATCCCACCCACGTTTCCTCTTCCCCGGTGTGGTAAGTGCGGTGATATCAGTTCGCATAAGGCCTGTCGGGTAGGCGGCATTCAGTTGGGTGATCGGGGTTCCCCCCGGAAGTCGTCTGGAAGCCGAAGCATCCTGAGGTATTTTGGGCAGGTGATTTCATTGAATTCCTCTGATAGGAGAGAGACGAGGGGCTGCCATGTATCGAGGAATGTGTCCCGTGTTTGGGTAAGGGAGGCCTGTATCTTCTCCATTCCCATAATATACCATAGGCGATGGAGCCATCCCGTGTGGGTAGGTTTCCTAGGGGTACCCCAAAGAGATAGGATATGTTGGGTGGCTGCCCCCATCGCTAGCCCCATCTGTCTCCCCCTGATCGATTTGAGAGGGAATGTGATGGCGTTGGGAAGGCCAAGGAGCGTGTATGCCGGAAACCGGGGAATTTCGGTGTCAAAGTGTGTGTCGAAGCTCTTGAGCACCTCCTCCCAGTACCCCTGAACCTCTGTGCATTCCCACAGGATGTGAGTGAGGGTCCCCTGCTGTCCGCATCCCCTCCAGCACCCAGGGTCCCTACGCGGGTTGCCTTGATGGAGCCGCGCCGGTGTAAGGTGCCAATAGTACACTATTTTCACCGCCGCCTCCTTACTGGCTACATTACGGGCGGTGTGATGGGCCCTGAAGTATATGTCCTGCCATTCCTTATCTGTGAAGGAGCGTCCTAATTCGTGTTCCCATCTATTCTGTCCCGCCAATCGTGCAGCAGGGGGAGGTGGGCTGAGCATCATGTAGAGGTCAGTGATTGCGTGTCTGTCAGTTTTTTTTCGTGTGGAGCCATTTTTCGTAGTCTGTTAGGGGTTTGCTCACGTGAGGTAGCACATCTTTCTCTGTGAGCCAGTGTCTGATCTGGAAGTATTGGAAGAGTTGGATCCGTGGGAGTGTGTAGCTGTCTTGCAAAGTGCGTATCTGCATGAAGCCCGTGGGGTCGAAGAGGTCGCCAGCTGCCTTGCATTCTGACTCCCGCCACTGCGAAAACGACCCGGGGGTCAATCCCGGAGGGAACGCTGGGTTTTCAAACAGAGGGGACATCGGGGACGGGAATGTGGTAAGGCCCTTCGGAACCGCTACTTTGTCCCATACCTGCATTACCGTCCTCGTAATAGGTGATTTCCTGAGGTATGAGGGCCTGTCTTTCCGTCCCAGGAATCGGAATTTCCACAGGGACATCTGACCCATGGCCCGGTCTTGAAATAATCATTGCTTCTCCGATTCGGGCCTGCTCCATTCTAGGAGGTAGCGAAGTTGTGACGCGTGGAAGTAGCGAAGTAAGTCAGGGACCCCGAGTCCGCCTTCCGCTGTGGTCCGCGTGTTCAGGTCCCTGCGCAGACGCGGGTGCTTACCAGCCCACACGAAGTGTGTGATGGAGTCCTGTAATTGTTTGAGCATGCCAATCGGGGGAGTTACCGGAATGGTCAGGAACAAGTACAAGACCTTTGGTAGTAGGGTCATTTTTATCGCTGCAACCCGTCCCAACCAGGAAAGCGGTTGACGGCGCCATCTTGCCAGGTCCCCTTTTAGGGCAGCTAGTAGAGCCCTATAATTCCGCTCGACCGTTTGAGTTGTGCTCGGGGTTAGGGAGATGCCTAAGTAGGGTATGGACATCTGAACTTGAAGGTCCCCGTACTTCTGGTGGCCGCGCCGCGCCGCTTTTGCGTTCCGACCAAGAGGCAGGATTAGGGATTTCTCCACGTTCATCTTGAACCCCGATACATTCCCGAAGCTCTCTATCTCCGAAAGGAAAGCTGGTACCGACGTCGAGGGGTTCTCCAGGGCCGCCAGGACGTCGTCTGCGTACAGACTTATGGTCTGCTGTTCTCCGCCGAAACGGACGCCTGTAATGGACCCGTTATCCCGGATCCGTTGGGCTAGTGGTTCGATATACAGAGCGAATAGCAGGGGTGAAAGAGGACACCCTTGCCTGGTTCCCTCTTCGGATGTCTAAAGGTCTTGAGCGTACCCCATTAACTGTGATCTTGGCCTGCGGGGCGGCTTATTCAGCTAGCGACCCACGTGCGGAACCGGTCTCCGAACCCAAAGCGCGCCAGGACGGGGTCCAGATATCCCCAGTCCACCCTGTCGAACGCCTTTTCGGCATCTACTGACAGAAGGACCGCGTCTGAGTCATTGTAGTGGGCTTTATCAATGACATGAAGCAGGTGCTTGGTATTGTCCGCGCACTGTCTGTTGGGGATAAATCCCGATTGGTCCGGCTCAATGATTCCCGGTAGGCACGGGCCCAGTCTGGCTTCCAGCATGCTTGTGAACAGTTTTAGGTCGAGGTTAAGTAGGGAGATGGGCCTATATGCTTTGCATTGGGATGGGTCTTTGCCTGGCTTGAGGATGACCACGATGTCAGCTTCCAACATGTCTTGAGGGATGGAGCCTCTGCCCTGGAAGGAGTTGAAAAGTCAGGTTAGTACCGGTGCGACTTGGGGGCAGAAAGCCTTGTAGAAGCTTGCCGAAAAGCCATCCGGGCCTGGGGCCTTCAGAGGCTTGAGATGCGCGATCGCGGAGATGACCTCCTCGGTTCTGATGGGAGCCTCGAGGGAGGCCCTAGTGGGTTCATCCAGGGGCTTTATCTCCGTGTCTCGGAGATAAGTGTTGGCGGAAATCAGCCCGTCTGGTGGCTCCGCCGTATACAGCGAGGCATAAAACTCGCGGAAGGCTTCTGCTATGGGTACGGACGGAGGGGACTTTTGCCCGCAGGGCCTTTGCTTTAAGGCAACTCGCCAGCAGGCACCCTGTCTTATCACCACCCAAATAGTAAGTGTGGCGCAGTCGCAGGGCTGCGTATTCTGCCCTATCTAGATCTAAGCTGGCGAGTTGTGCCCTGACCGCCTTAAGCTGCCTCCAGATCTGGGGAGCCCCGGTCCGACTGTGAGCCTGCTCAAGTTCAAGCGCTTGTGCGGACAAGGATTGCCTTTTTTCCCTCCGTTCCTTGGCTTCTGCCGTGGCCACCGAAATCAGTTCCCCCCTCGCTACCGCCTTAAGCCCCCCCCACACCGCAGCCAGGGAAAGCTCCGGAGTGTCGTTGGTCTGCAGATATTCCGTGATGCGGTCTTGAAGCCGCTGTGCCACCCCCTCATGTTGCAGGAGTGCATCATTGAGGCGCCATCTGCCTTTCCTTTGTGTGACTCTAGGGGCTTGCATTTGCAGCACAAGCGCATCATGGTCAGACAACGCCGCCGGGAGCACCTCCACATCTTCTATCAGGGAAGACACGTCCGCATTACTGAAAAAGTGGTCGATGCGTGCGTAAGTGCGGTGTACGTGGGAGTAGAGAGTGTATCCCAGGGTGACGGGATGGTGTTTGCGCCATAGGTCCACGAACTCCTCCTCCGATAACCATTGGCTCCCCTCCTGTGTGATCGCCCCGGCAAACCCCTGTCGGTGGCCGGACCTGTCAATGTTGGGGTCCATCACTAGGTTTGTGTCCCCGCCCACCAGTATTGGCTTAGTGTTAGGTTGCAGCGCGTCTGCCAGTGCCCCCTTGAGGAATGGTTCTTGCTTGGTGTTCGGAGCATAAGGAGAACCTACAACCATTTCCAACCCCCCTATATGAATGGTGTGGGCTTGGAATCTCCCTTTAATTTCAGCCACCTTGTCCCCAACTGTCCCCTTAAAATGACGTGCCACCAGTAAGGCAACCCCCGCTTTCTTCTCTAGGGTCGAGGAGTAGTGCTGGAGCGGGAAGGCCCTTGAGCGCATCCTGTGCCAATCTTTGGAGAGCAGGTGAGTTTCTTGGAGCAGACAAATTTCCGCTCCTGAGTTTCTAAGAAGGACAGGACAGCCCTGCGTTTAACGGGGTTATTAAGCTCCTTCACATTTAAGGTGAGAATCCTCAGCGTAGAGCTAGCTATTCATGGGAGTTGTGTAAGTAGCGCAGCATTTTCGGCTTGCCCGGGGTCTGCCAGGTCCCCATGTCGGCCTGTCCCGACTCTATTGTACCACACCGGGAGGGACCTGATGTCTCCTTCCCCACCCACCCCTGACCCCAACTTCCCCAACCGTCTCCCCCCAGCCCACTCCCCCCCCAACTCCCAACCCCTCCCCACATCCCCCCCTGAACTCCCCCCAAAAACAACTCCAAAATTCTCGGGCCTATCGGGACAGAGTCCAGGTCCGTAGTACATCATAGAAAGTGAGGGCATGGTGGCGGCCGACCCTTCGGCCCCCCGACCCCTCCCCCCTTGGTGAGAGAGGCTAATGAGGGCAAACCCCTGTGTCTGACACATCACTGTTTAGCAGCAGTATTGTCCGCCACCTCCTGCACTGCCGCTTCTCGTTCCTGGGCGGCTAGGAGAGGGTCCGGCCTCCGGAAGGATTTAGGGGATCTTCGTCTCCGCACTGTCTGCCAGCTGCCCCTGGACCTCTGGCTTGCTCCGTCCGTAGATCCGAGTGGGGGGGTCTCGTTCGTGGCCTCGTCCTCAGGTAGGTCAATGTCTAGTACGGCACAAGTGTCCTGGAGGGAACGAAATTGGTGTAGAGACCCCTTCCATTTGAAGATGAGACGGAACGGGTGGCCCCAGGTGTAGGGTACGTCTTTGTCTCTCAGGAAGTCAATTGCCACCTTGAAAGAGCGTCTTTTTTTCAAGGTGATGGCGGAGAGATCCTGAAAGAGGGCCACTTGGTCTCCTCGGAAGATGACCGGCTGTCGCACTCGGGCCTCTCTCAAGATACTTTCTTTCAGAAGGAAGTCCGGGAGAAAGGCCAGAATATCCGGAGGGGGGGCTGGTGCTCGGCGCACTGGGCCGACCCTGTGAGCGCAGTCAATTCGGATTTCAAATTCGCTGGGTTCCCCAAGGATCTCTCGGAAAAGGTCCTGTAGATACGTTGTGACGCTGTTCCCTTCCGATTTCGATGGAACTCCTCGAACTCGGATGTTGTTCCGCCGGGAACGGTTCTCAAGATCCTCCGAGTGGGCTTGGAGATCCACCTGCTGGTCCTGTAAGCGTTTGATCTCCTGTTGTAGCCGTTCCACTTCCATGCTGCGGGTCTGATCAGTCTCTTCCATCGCCGCCACCCGCTCTTCCAGGCCATCCACGTCTCTGCGCAGTTCCTTCTGCTCCCCCGCAAGCTCCTGCTTCAAGGTCTGAAAGTCATCTCTCAGGGTGTTGAAGAGGGAGGCCAAGAAGGCCTTTGTGATGGGTGCAGAGTCGTCATCCGTGCTCGAGGCGCAACCGGTGTCTTGGGGGGCGATTGCGCCGGGGCTTTCTCCGTCTTAGCTGCATTTTTGTGGAGCAAGTCCGATATGGTGCGGTTGCCTTTGCGCCCCGCGTTGGCCATGTTGGTGATCAGGCAGGGGTGGCGGAGGGGAGGGAGCCGGGCCTTCTATCCGTGTCGGGCTTCCCGGCTCGGGGGTCCGGGCTCCTTGCTCCTTTGCTGCAAAAAGTTGCAGGCAGCTCTGGTCTAGTTGCGTCGGCCGCTCCAGAAAGGGCCCGCTTAGTCCGGATCACCAACGCACGCTCTGGGCCTCGGAGGTCGCTGCGCAGGTCGGGGGGGGGAACCCCACGTCGCCCAGATCCGGTATGGGTGTCAGCACTCTTCGCCGTCTGCTCGCCTACTCTCGGGGACAGTGACCGCAGCACCAGAACTTGCCACGTTGGGTCCAACCGTCGCGGGCCTCAGGGAAGGCCTATCTGGTGTATACGGGTGGCGGGACTGTCAAACCAACCCCGGCTTCCTCTCGCATCCTGGTGAGCTGTTGTGCCTTTCCCGCTCACTCCTTTGAGGGCTACTGTCCATAGGGCCCGCGTGGGCCGCCCGATGAGTGCTTCACGTGTCGCTCCGGGACCAGGCCCTAAGCCGGGGAGCCAGGTGGCGCGGCTGCCCGCTCGTCCCCTCTAGACTCTACCGCGGCCCCCACTCAGTCACAGTCCCGGGGGCAATCGCCGGCATAGCATGAATTCCGGCTGCAGCAGTGCCAGTGACGCGCCCTGCGCGCGTTCGGGGGTCTCTTGCTCGGGCCCGGCCTTCCCCAGTGCTCTCAGCCGTCCCGCTGTGCCTCCCTCCACACTTTACCGGAGGAGCTGCTTGTCATGGGGGGGGTCGATGCCCCCGTCTCCGCCGCCGGGCTGCTTCTCACGGTGAACGCACTTCCTTTCGCTCCGGGCCCGGACTAGGCCCGAAGCCGGGGGCTCAAGTGCTGTGGTGGGCCGCCGTCCCTCTAGGCTCCTGGGTGTAGCGCTGTTGGGCAGCTCCGCAGACGCCCGTCTCGGCTCTCGTTCGGCCCCCGGTCCCGGGGCCGACACTGATCCACCACCTCTCCTCACCGCAATCCTCTCCCGGCTCGCTCCTGCGGCAGCCGAATCCAGGTGAGCTCCGCAGGCACCGGCCACCCTCCGCCACTCTCCCTCAGCCTCGCGCCTCCGGAGGCCGAATCCCGGCCGTGCCGCTCTCTGCCAGCAGCACCACCAAATCGACTCCTTTGCGGCACCGGGTGGTTCGGCTGGCTGTGATGTGTCGATCAATCGGGGGAAAAGGGGAGATAACCCGCTATTCAACAGAAGTTAGGGGCTTAGGGTCGGGGAGACTCCGAGAGTGCGTCCGTTCAGGCAGCCATCTTAGTCACGCCCCCCCCAAAGCATGCTTTTAATGGTGGTCTGGACCGTTTTCATATATGATGATGACACAGACTTCTTCAACCCAGTTAGGCTCATTGATGTACTTTTTCGCATTGGTGTCTCTACCAGACTCTTACTGTGCCACCTAGATGTTGCTGGTGTAGAGGGTGTGGGCGCTACCACTGCAGTGCTGCTGCCAGGGCTACTGTGTATACCAGAAAAAATGTCTCTCGCTTCTTCACCTTCCCCCTGCACGATTAGCTCCTCGTCAACAGATGCAATCTCAATGGCTACATTTTGGATTTCTACTTTTGGCTTTCCGGATGTTACTTAGGTGCGCCTCCCACTGGATGCAGTGGTGTTTTTAGAGATTAATTCTCTGACCTCTGGCACCATAGTCGGTACCAAGCTTACCCCGACTAACTACTTGTTTACAAATTGAACAAATAACTTGGTTTTCCGCCTTTTCTGTTGTGCACTTACAGCACCACTACTTGAGGTAATGGAGGTCGAGCTGGATGGAGGTCCCTGCCGGCTCTTCTGAAAAGAAAATATGGAAGCTGTAGGTCGTGTTGGTGTAGTAGTTACCTATGTTGGTGGTGATACCAGTGCCACGCCACCCATATCCTGCGCATCATTTCGGGATAGGGTAAAAATGTCTGTCTGCTGCATGCCCGCGGCTGAAGTGACGACTGTGATGACAGGGTCGTCATCGTCAGACTCTTCATCAGCAGCAGAATGCAGCACTTCTACTTCTTCTTCATCATCACCCATAACTGAAAGCCTTGTGGGAACCTTCCTTTTACCTAGCTTTGTTGGCTCATGGCGTGCCTCACTTTCAGACTGAATTGGTGGGTGCCAATCAAGATCTAGATCATCAGAAGGAAGGGGGCTTGAAGAAGAAGTTGTACTAGCCCTCCTTGACCTTTTCCTTACTGGGGATCTGGAAGACAATGGATAATCAGGAGTGGCTTGCTCGGCTGATACCTCCGCATGCAACTCGATTTCCTGATGTGCCGCTACTTCTGGAGGAACAAGTATTGTTGGCAGTTGTGCCTCTCCTTGTGCCTCTCCTTGCGCCTCTCCTTGCGCCTCTACTTACGCCTCTACTTGCGCCTCTCCTTGCGCCTCTCCTTGCGCCACTCCTTGTTGCACCTGTGGTTGTCGTTGCGGCTGTGGTTCAACACTCATCAGATGAGTTACACCCTGCATTGATAGGATGCTACTTTGGGAAAGAATAATTAAAGTGGCTGCCTCTGTGGCACTCATGGGCTTGGGCCTAACTTGGCGTGGTGGCACTGAGACCAATGAAGCGGAGGTGCTGCTCCCAGCTTGGTCCCCGGCGGACACCGCTTCTGCAGTCGTAGTTTTTTTCCCAAAAAAAGTGTCGGTCGGCACGCCAGTCTCCTTGGTAAGTGGTGCCACTTTGCTTCTTCTGCTCCTTCGTACTGGCAGTGGCACTGGCAACTTTCTTGGTAGAGGAGCTACGGCCACACGTGACGTCACGTGATGTTGTGCACACACCGCAGCAGGACTTCTTCCTGGCACTACAACAAGTGATGATGATGATTCCTGGTTCTCAGTCTTTGTGCACCTAAAAGCAAAGAAGCCAGAGGAACATCAGTTAAATAAATGTTGCATATATCGTGCGTCAATTAATACTATTGCAACTAGGCATTTATTATTATTAACACAACACACCCAAAAATGGAAAGACCCAAAATAAAAATTGCAATTCTAATCAAAAATGGATGTTTAAATTAATAGAAGAGAGACCACACAGAGAGAGTTGTTTCATGCACCCATTCATAACCCCAGGCCTACTGGCCCGCAAGATTGCCGGCCTATGGCAAAAACTGCCTGGCCTCCAAATGCCCCCCCCCCCACACCCACCCACATGTCCAACCCTGGACCAGGCCCCAACAACACCCAAATAATTGAAATAAACACAAAAATCCCCCCAATCCAATGCCATCCATGCCCTAAATGATGTTTACATTCAAGAGACCCCACAGAAAGACTTGGTCCAGGCACCACTTAATCCCCCCTGGGCATAATAGATGAAAGCAAGGCAGACTGGGTGCAGGCCTATGGCACAAAGCATACTGCCTGGCTTCAAAATGGCCCCTAGACCCCCACCCACATGGCCAGGCCCAAGACGAGGCCCCAACAACACCAAAAAAATCAAAATACACACAAAAATCACCCCAATCCAATGCCATCCATGCCCTAAATGATGTTTAATTTCAAGAGGCACCACAGAAAGACTTGGTCCATGCACCACTGACTACCCCTGGGCATAACGGATGAAAGCAAGGCAGACTGGGTGCAGCTATGGCACGAAGCACACTGCCTGCCTTCAAAATGGCCCCTAGATCCCCACCCACATGGCCAGGCCCTGGACCAGGCTTCAAAATGGCTCCCACCCACATGGCCAGGCCCTGGACCAGGCCCCAACAATACCCCAAAAATCAAAATACACACAAAAATCACCCCAATCCAATACCATCCATGCCCTAAATGATGTTTAAATTCAAGAGACCCCACAGAAAGACTTGGTCCATGCACCACTGACTACACCTGGGCATAATGGATGAAAGCAAGGCAGACTGGGTGCAGGCCTATGGCACAAAGCACATTGCCTGGCTTCAAAATGGCCCCTAGACCCCCACCCACATGCCAGGCCCTGGACCAGGCATCAAAATAGCCCCCACCCACATGGCCAGGCCCTGGACCAGGCCCCAACAACACCCGAAAAAAATCAAAATACACACATACATCACCTCAATCCAGTGCCATCCATGCCCTAAATGATGTTTAAATTCAAGATACCCCACTGAAAGACTTGGTCCATGCACCACTGAGTACCCCTGGGCTTAATGGATGGAAGCAAGGCAGACTGGGTGAAGGCCTATGGCACAAAGCACACTGCCTGGCTTCAAAATGGCCCCTAGACCCTCACCCACATGGCCAGGCCCTGGACCATGCATCAAAATGGCCTCCACCCACATGGCCAGGCCCTGGACCAGGCCCCAACAACACTCAAAAAATCAAATACACACAAAAATCACCTCAATTCAATGACATCCATGCCCTAAATGATGTTTAAATTCAAGAGACCCCACAGAAAGGCATGGTCCATGCACCACTGAGTACCCCTGGGCATAATGGATGAAAGCAAGGCAGACTGGGTGAAGGCATATGGCACAAAGCACACTGCCTTGCTTCAAAATGGCCCCTAGACCCCCACCCACATGGCCAGGCCCTGGACCAGGCATCAAAATGGCCCCCACCCACATGGCCAGGCCCTGGACCAGGCTCCAACAACACCCAAAAAATCGAAATACACACAAAAATCACCTCAATCCAATGCCATCCATGCCCTAAATGATGTTTAAATTCAAGAGACTCCACAGAAAGACTTGGTCCATGCACCACTGAGTACCCCTGGGCCAACTGGCTAATGTGGCTTTAACACGCACCCCAAAATTTAAAAAAACTTCCAGATATAACAGTGAGATATTCAATTCCATGCCATCCATGCCGTAAATGATATTTAAGATTAAAAAAACTCACAGAAACAGTTGTATCATGCACCCATGACTAACCCTGGGCCTACTGGATACTGTGGCTACCCACAATATATTTTTTTTAAAGTGTGAAAAAGTTTATAAATTGTAGTTGCGGCAACTGCAATGCCCCAAACAAGCAACATCAACTTACTTGTAAAATCTCAAATCCAAAAGTGATCCAAACAAAAAGTCCTCAAATGCAAATATCCAGCAGCAGCCACAAAGAGTAATCCTTCCAGCTCCAGATCCAAATGAAAAGTGACCAGGACGAGGACAAAGCACTGGGAGGAGCCTGCTGGACAGGAACAGGAAGTTGGAGACTCTGGGGCACTTCCTTCCTCCCACCCCCTCAAAAATGGACTCCTTGCACTAAAAAGTGCAGCCAAATGTCAATCTGAGGAGTTATTCTGATCCAAATCATCATTTTCAGAAGGTTTCTGCTAACTGCGATAGATTTCTTGTGCAGAATTGCAATTTTTTGGAAAGCAAGCTGTTCAAAATCTCCCGCCGGATGTCAGCTGCGTGTCGCATCTACGTATTCGCTATTGTTTACTCTTGCGATGCATGATCACGTGATCGCGGGCCCTTATGATGTATTCGCCTTCTCAAAGTCTCGCAGTGCAAGATGGCGGGACTCCATGACGTACTCGCGGTCGAAAAGTCTCGCGCAATCACACAGCCAGATCCAAAATGGCGCAGCGCACGCAAACCGGAAGAGAAACCACTCGGCGAACTCAGAATCACCGTAAGTCAACGCCGTGCGTGCGAGATTGTATTTTTGAAGCGCGACCAAGCAAAAATTGCCAGCGCGCGAATTGCAGATTGTTGGCAATTTCGCGCGATTCACGGACCGCTAAATTGCCAAACATTCGCAAATTCCGCGACCGGAACGGATTTTCATCCCATACTTAGTGATGGTTGCTTTGGTCCCTGTTTCCACCCCCCCCCCCCCCTGGGGCTTTACCTTTGGGGTCTCTGTGGGGTGCCTCCTATTTGGCCTTGGTTTCTTGGCTCTGTCGCCTTTGTGGGATGCTCCCTTCCACTTGGCAGTTTGGGTTTCGCCTTCTGCGGGGGCCTTGGTGCTCTGTTTCACATTTCTCTGATTGGCTATTGGCTGCCTCCTTAGTGTCTGTGTCGCATTCTGCTTTCCAGGGTCCCGGTTTTCAGGCCTTGGTTGTGTCCCTGTTGGCCTGTTTCTGGTCGGTTTTGCCGCTTGGGGTCTTCTCCTTGTGTGGCCTCCTCGCTGTCCTTCTGTAGTTGGCATCCTCTGGTGTTTTGTTTAAGCGGATTCTCCTCCTTCCTTGTTGGCTTGGGCGGGTTCCAGGTGGGATTTGGCTGCCTTCTGGGTGGTGTCGCTATGGGTTTTCCTATTCTTCATCTTGGTTGTTTACTGCTTGTTTTGGGTGGGTGCAACCCTGCGTTTTGGTGCGGTGCTTCCCTGGCTGGGTGCTCTGCCTGTTTTTTACTGTGGTTCTACCTTTTGCTTTCCTTTGGTTACTACATTTGATACGGTTTCCTTGGTGTGCTTGAGGGTTTTGTAAGGCTGGGTTTCTGTCTTTCGTATTCTCCACTTGTCATGAATGGCACTAGGAAAAAAGGCACCTGTGGGTAATGCCCTATTACTTCCGTTAATCTTTATTACTCCTGGTCCCATTGTCCTGGTCCCATTCATTACGGCCCGCCCTCCCTCCTAGATGGTCGGCCTTCCTGTTAGGGACTTGGTAGTTCAGGTAAGTACTGCTTATGTACTCCCAGTGGGAGGGTTTGGGGTTAGGGTCACATCATTCCTCTGTTCTTTTTTTCTGTCGGGAGATGATAATCTCTATTTGCCATGAATGGGGCCAGGAGTAATGAAGATTACCAGTAAGTAATAGGGCATTATAGGAGAAGCAGTAGCATTGGCACTATAGCAATGTCTCGCAAAGGCCACTTTGGCAGACCAAGAGCGCGAAGTACTTAAAATTATTGATGAAAGTTACACATCTATAGTTTGAGATTATTTGGGGTCCTCAATTAAGGACAATTCTGAAAATGATACCCAAATACAGGCACCAGAGTCTCCTAATAAATTCTGGGATAATAGGAAAAATAAAGAAAAATTAAATCATGGGGTGGATTTGCTCAATAGAAATCCCCTGAAAAGCACTCCTACTTCTGCAAACGTGAAACTATAATGCAGCCTGATAGGTATCAGAATATCAGGATACATCCAAAAACACTTGGAATAAAGAGGATGATCAGAGAATAATTCAGAGGAGTATGTGAAACCGAAGAAGGATTCACAACACTCTTCTAACATCACCATAAAAAAAGGAAGAAAACCTTCCACAACAAAAACCCCAATTCAAGAAAAAGAATTGCACTCCAATATGCCATACACATAACAATAAATTGTCAGAATCTTCATGAGTTTCTGGTGGAAACACCAGATCAGAGAGTTAGTTCTTCAGACAAATTGTATAATTTTTAACTGCAAATTTAAGGTGACAAGCCCTGTACCATTAGAGTTCTCTTTTGGGAAAACATGACATTTGGCTATGACATTCTCTTGGGTACCAGAGTTTACACGAAGAGTCCCACCATGGGAAAATGTGATATTACCATCTTTCTCCGTCCTGGTTCTTGAAGTTGTTAAACATGCATTTGCCAAGGACTGGACCCTTGCACAAGCCCCGACATTATATCACAACTATGTGGGCTGGGGTGTAGATTCACTTTATCATATATTACCCATAAGGTCCAGCCTGCAAGTGATACCACAATACTCTGAGCTAGAGAAATTCTAACACAACTTGAATATCAAGGCATAATTGAGCCATGTATCTTACCAATGAACAATCCTTTGTTTCCAGTAGCGAAGACAGCTGATTCATATCACTTAGTCCTAGACTACAGACAATTAAACAGTCATACACACACATTTGCAGCACAAAATACACACAGGGCAACACTAATTAATAATATTGTGTACAAAAAATGAAAAACAATATTAGATATTTCGAATGCCTTTTTCTGCCAAAACATAGAGTCTGAAAGCAGGAATTTGACCCCATTTACTGCTCTCGGGTCACAAAAATACATTTTTCAATTGCCCCAAAGGTATAAAAACAGCACAAATTTGTTCTCTACCCGTGTAGCAGGACTGTTGGAGAATTTTGACCAAGAAGCATTGTCCTATGTCGATGACATATACTTTACAGATGATGACTTAGAAAAATAGCTAGAGAGAGTAGATCGAATTATTGTGGGATTTGCTCAAATAGGCTACAAATTACATTTTCAGAAATAAAAAATCGCCTTTCTCAGTGTCCTGTTCTTGGGAATCCAGCTATTAAATGAAGGCAAGAGCTTAGCACCACATTTCCTAGAGAAATGTATACTCTTTCAACCACCAAACACAATAAAAAAACTACAATCACTTTTAGGCATTCTAAGTTTTGGTAGAACATACATACCAAAATGTGCACAACAGGTTAAACATTCTTATGAATGAACACATCCATACTTTTCAAGCACACATTCAACACCAGAACATACACAGATATTGTGTTCAGTACAAACTGACATGCTAGCCTCAAAATACGTACCCACATGCATTAGCGCCACAAAGTTGGTAATCTGCATAATTGCGGGGACCATAGGCTATATATATGCCTCTTTCAACAAGGATGACGCTGTACCAAATGCTTTTAAATCACATTTATATTCCAATGCAGAGATGTGTTTTGCACCTACAGAAAAATACTGACTGCAGTACAGACAGTTGTTGTGAAAGAGAGGTCATTGACCCAGGGGAAACACATAATTGTTGTGACTCCCATTCCAGCCTTAGGGGCTGTTACAAAGGCCAGCATCCGGAAAGCCTTACATGTAGATTGAGACAATGGGCCACTTCACTATCAGCAACGGTTGTTGACTATGTCTTTGACTCAGCATTGCAAACACAAGCATACCTGCAATACGAACAAGAACATTCTGTGCACAATAAAACTATGCCTCTGCATCAGTACAACTTCATAGTCTACATTGATTGTTCTACTCAGTCTGCAGTTGGAACAAAACCTCAATACACTGCTGTTTGTGCAGCGGTAAGGTGTAAAATGAACTATGGAATATTCCTGCCTCTTAAATCATTGATGCAGTCACTAGGTGATTGCACTGCACAGCTGGCTGAACTGAAAGCTCTAATTCTGGCTTTAGAGAATACATATCTTTAATTCTCCACAATTATAGTGTGTGATTCCTATTATTGTGTACAGTCTTATAATGAGTATGTACACTATTGGAGAATGGATTCAGAGACTCTAAAGGGTGTACTATAAAGCTCAAGTTGCTTTGTGGAAAGGTGATAAATCTTAAAGCACGTTTGCCATGGACTGATGCTATCCACAAATTTGATTGGATAAAGGTGAATTGTACCTAGATATTGTAAAAATGCTTTAGTATTTGACACATGAAAAAGGATTGTATAAATGTCTCTAATAAACTGCTTAAATAAAATATGAGATATAAAAAGGTTTCGTTTACCACCTTGGTGTATTCTAAACACAATATGTTTGTATATATTTGTTTTATACAGGATTTCAACAGGGGTTATATTACAAGGTTTACAGAGAGACTTGAAAAATTGTGGTCTTGAAAAAGATGGATCATTAATAAAACCCATCAAAACGCGTCAACCTATTACTCACATAATCCATGGGAATACTTGGTTCTGTAGATACTGGAAGAAATAGTGTATCCAGGCCCAGTCTATAAATTCTCCCATAGGATATGTTTCATGAATGACAAAGTAAATTGTCTAAAAATGTTCTCTCTCTTTTTATAATTTTGTATTGTGTTATGTTGTAATTTTATTGTATTGTATTATATGCATACTGTGGGGTTTTTAAAACAAATTGTTTTGCATGAACTTTGGGATATTTAGGATGTGAGACAACTTTTTATAAGTGACTGTATAAAAGGTTTTAAAATTAAAAGGAGGATTTGTGATAAACCTGGAGTGTCATAATATAAATGACTTAAATGTGTTGTGAGAGTTCTGTGCATGGGTAGTATCATTTAGACCTACCTAAAAGTATGATACAGTTGTTCGTTAAGCTTTTCTGATATTTGTTCTTTGCAAAATCCAAGGGATTACTTATTTTTGACAAATCCTCACATAGAGCCACCAACTTGTAGGAATAAATGTTGCAGGGAATTTACTGGTTGTTGAAGCCACAAAGGCAACGGTGCAAACTGCTGTCGTAGATGCAATAACTCGTTTATGCACAAGGGTAGGGGAAACATCGTGATAACTATCACAACTTCGCTCAGTTGCACTCCTTTACCAAAATCATATCCAGCAAAATACTCCTACCTACTGAGAGTGCAAAACATTACGTTTGCCTGTCTTCCCGGAGTAGGAGATAGAATAATTCCAAATTCAGATCGCAAACCAGAATTAATCATTGCAGCACACGAGGGGTAACTTCTGCTCACCCTGGTGTGGCGGGTATACTTGAGTTACTACAGCAGCGCTATTGGTGGCCAGGTCTATACAAGTAACCGTGGGCGGAGAACTCCGCTCTGCTCACGGAGTAGGTGGAGTTTTGTCTACTCTGCATTTTGTGGAGAACGCAGAGTAGGCAAAACTCTGCACACTCCGCGGCAGAGTGGAGTTGGCCTGCTGCCCGCCTCAACCCCGTATTAAAAATTAATTAAAGTACAATAAAGAGCAGAGTAAAAAGACTTACCTTTACTGCGGAATTCCCGGGCTGCCATTCTCCTATTCCTTGTGTCTCAGGGTGATATGCGCATGCAAGCACGACTGTGCATGAGCATTCCTTCCTCTGCTATCTCCGCCCAGCCTTATATACAAGCCAACTAAACAGCATGTCCTAAAATGTGACATTTGTCAACAAATAAATGTTGACACTACAGCATGCCCACCGCAGACACCTCTCTTGATCTCACACAAGCCTCCGGCATGTGACTACTTTAAATACATTCTGTTAGAAGTGGATTTTTGTTTTAGATTCCTATGATTGTGGCCACAGTGATCGGCTGATGCTCATACTTTATTAAAAGATTTGCAAGTCTTTTTTGGGACATATGCAGTAGCGCATTCCATTCAGACCAATGCCCAGTGTTTGCCTCTAAGGCTTACCAGGATACCATGGGTACCTGGGGTGTGGCTCTGCGTTATTCCTTACCCTATCATCATGAGGGAAATGCAATAGTGGAAAGGAAAAATCATGACTTTAAACAATCTGCCTAGACGATCCCTGGGTGGTCAGACTCCCTATGAGGTCCTGTTTGGCATCCAAATATGGGTTCCAGCCCTTGACAATCCTAAGACAGTGGCAGCAGAAATGACCTTTGATGTCACTGAACATTTGGCTGTCTTACATGCATTGAAACACTTCCAGGATGAGAACTCCAATGAGCTTGAGGAACGTTCTGCCACTGGAAAAGTGAAAGTGCAGCCAGCAATTCCGACTGGATTCCAAAGATCGGGGATCTGGTCTGATTGAATATTGTGGATAAGATAGAATTTGGCCCATTTTACAGAGCACTGGTGCCAGTCCTGGCAGTTGAAGGTACCAAAACACTACTTATACCACCTCTTCCTGGTTGTAAACAAAAAAGATTTGTGTTGATTGATCTAATCAAACCGTACCATGTAGCCAGTCCTACACAATAGGCCAGGAGGGCTCCTTGGTAGTTACCTACCTCCTCTCACTAACATACAGGATATCCCGTTACAAGCATTAACATATAGAGACGTTTCTGTTCCCCTGAAAGGGATATCTGGCACTAACGTTTTGCGCCTTTCAATTACATCCACCAATATCATAAACACACTGTATGTGGATTCACAGTCTTCTACAACACATGTTCACAATGAAGTTGTTTATTTGGATCCACCTTTATAGTTAACTACCAGTTCTACATTACCACGTGAGGTTCCTGTTTTCCCACAGACTGCTTCTGGCTATTTCACAGACATTGTTGACTTTTCCTTGGATCAACCATTGCATGGATTATATGCAATTACTATTTTCTCAAAACAGACAAACTTTGTTCCATCTTAGATTTACATTTGGATTTCCTTCTTGTTGCTTTCCCTTTTCATCTAGATTGGTTTTGCAACCGTATTCTTTTTCCTTTTGAATGGACAATAACTCCCAGAACGCTTTGCTGTTGAACTAGTAACAGAGGTATTGAAGTCTCATTCTTCATCACACAAAGTGCAAAAAGACCTGTCCCTTGTGAACATTTCTGCTGTTCCCATCCTGGATGGCACTGTTTGGGATACATTCGATATTTCTGGTCCTAAAGAAATGTATATTGGCACATCTAATTATGATGAAATGTTATGTTACAATCACTATACACACAATTATTTACACAAAGCTGGTGTTCTACATTCAGTATTAAATTATACTTAGTGTGAACATTGTCCAACACCACATTTGGGTAGCTCCAAAACATATATATACAGAAGTTTGCATATGTTTCTGGCAATAACCCTGCAGACTCAGAGTTTTACTATTATAAACTTCTCCCTTCCGCAGAAAAGAAAAATATACTGACCGAAATAAAATTAGTTTAGTTGGCCTCTTTATTTCTCAGTTGTCAATACATATATACAGTTTTCGAAAGACAATGTTGATTTAAAATCTATTTGTGGAATGAAAGGTTGCCAAGTTAAAGGCAATGAGGCTTTGTTTAGAGTTTGCCTAATAGCATGACAAATGTCTTTTTTGACCAAAACTGTACAGCAAACATCCATCCTGGGCTTGGCTAAGATAAAGGACTTAAACACATCACACTATTTCACATTTGCATGTTTTGAAAATTGGCAGATATGTACACATTATACAGAGGAACAGCTCAACAGCATGCTTCAGAATGATACATACAGTTCTCCACATTCCAGTCCAGAGGGGTGACTTCTGTGGCCATTGGATACTAATCGTTGCTGTGCATGTTTTTTAAAAGACACATAGAATTTTAGAATAAACAGGCAAGACACATGTTATGTGCAGACACAACACTCATGAGTTGTCACAATATGCAGTGTGGTAAAATTGTGCATTCAGTAGTTACAACATAGCATGTTACATTAGGTGAGGAAACACTTGTCTCTCCTTTCTGATGACATTGATTTATAGGATTTTTTATTAGGTTTCAGAAAGCCATGTCATAGATGCTTTTTGTATGCCGTGTACAATGAGCTTTGGAAGGTTTCAAAGCAAGAAGCTGCTGAACTGATAAGTGAAGTTGACAGAGTAAATTTAGAAAAGGCTTTAGCAGTAGTTGACAATGGTATGACTACTTTATCCACTAGAATGTATTTGTTAAGTAACATTGGGTCAAATTCTCAAGGATGTATCGCCGAGTTATCGGCACTTCAAGCAGCCAAAGTCCTGCTAAATATATCGCCCCATTCAGAAGCTGGTGCCAACAGACCATATCACCAGTGATAGCAGCCGCAAAAAACATCACCACAGATGACCCCGGCAACTATCCCTAATGAGATACAGAGTAGACGATCCTGTGCAAAAAGCCTCAACACCACTCCGCAACAGTCACAACAACCAGCCAGATTAGCGATAAGAACCCAAAACAGGCGATAAGGCACGTTAACAGCAGGAATTTAATACCTTCTCTTACCTGGTGTAAAGTCGGATGACAGTCTGCACCAGAATAGGGAGCCCAGGCCAGAGCCACACCTGAAGATCAACAAATGTCATGGAGCTACTGATCATGCAGCTCGGAGCCACAACAGGGCCACAACACCCCCCACAACAACCCCCATGGCCCCCCCGGACCTCTGTCCCGGACCACCCCAGAGGCAGCGCAGACAAAGACAGCGGACCTTCAGGGAATGCACCAGCCTAGCAGACTTAAAACCAGAGAATGTCGTCGCCCACTACAGGCTACCAAAGACAACCGTCCTCTGCATCCTGAACAACATTGCCCACAGGCTGACTGTATCAACGCAGCAGACAACTAACATCCCACCTCAGACAAAGCTGCTGGCTGTGCTGCACCTCTTGGCCTCTGGTACCTTCCAACCAACACCCACCAGAGTCGGAGGAGTCTCACAGCCAGCCCTATCCAAGTTCATCACGCCTGTCCTGGATGCCATCATCAGCCTGGTACCCCAGTACCTACTCTTCCCCCACACTGCATAGGATCAGCTGGAGACCAAGCAAGGCTTCTACACCATAGGTAGCTTCATGCACGTGTTGGGGGTAATCGACTGGACACATGTCCTACTTGTGCCCTCTGCCGACACTGCACACAATTACCGCAACAGAAAGCACACAACATTCCATCAACGTGCAGGCCCTAGTGGACCACTGAGGACTCTTCACAAATGTGATCACCAACTACCCAGGCACTGTGCATGTTTCCTACATCTTCCGACAGTCCATCATCAACCAGCGCTTCCAGGATGGCACCTACAGAAATGCACTGCTTGTTGTAAGAACAAACTGAACACACCACACACCTCAAGTCCACAATCATGCAACCCACAACTCTGGGAATGCATATGTTACAAACTCACATACAACATGCCATATATGCCCACCCACCAGATACAACAGCACAACTTACTGTGGGAACCTGGGTCAGCCATGTATATAAGCCATCAACGGCATGGCACCTCAGCCACACAATAGCAGATTGTGGGGAGAGGTGGGGACCAGGCATATGCCAAGGAGGCAAGTGACCCATGAATGAGAATGTACACAATGTCAAGTGTGGCGTGAATGTGATGGCCAGACTGCAGTATGCAGACCACACACATATCCATGTTGACATACACCACTGGTGTATGGAGTGTAGTGGACAGTGGACGCAACCATGTCACCCCAGCCAGTGAGGAAGCTCATGGAAATGTCACTTGTTAAGTCCCCCCTGTAAGCGTGAGCGGAGTGGGCTGGCCCGGCGTACGCCAGGCCAGCGTAGGGGTGTGAATAAAAAGCTCCTAACTCTGGGCGTGGTTCTCTTCCGGAATGCTCAATGTCTGTACCAGGACGGCGCCTCTCATCCCGCCACAAGGCCGTGGTATTGCCTGGAATTCTGTGAGCCGGCTGCACTCTGGGCCGCTGCTCCCCGAACCTGTCTTGCCCCCCCTGTGCACCCAGGCCTCCCTGCCCACCTGCAGACACTGGTATGTCCCAGTGCAAGCTTCCAAGCCCCAGACCCGCGACCTTGGCAGCCTTCTCAGGCCATATGGCCTCCGTGACACAGGCCCGTAGTACTCCTTGCTCTTTGACGTACTCCACCGGCACACACAGCGGACTTATAAGTCACACATTTGGAACTGAGTCTTGATTACACTATGGCAGAGTACCTTTTTATGGCAGAGTTTATATCGCTATACTCCCTTCTAATGTGGTGCCACCAATGCCGTACATAGCATTCCAACAACACAGACTTCTGCCTTCGGCCTACACTGCGGTTGAGTTGGTCACACAATTGGAACTGAGTCTTGATCTCCTCATGGCAAAGTTCATATCATTGCTTCTGCCTTCTGCATCATGTCCTGGAAGGACACCTACCACTGTCCCCGTAACACTCCGCAACATTCTCCTTGGACATCAACGAGGACCCACTCAGCTCTTGTGGCCCTACCTTAGTGCATCGCAAGTCACCGTCCCGTGGTGGTGTGTCGGCTGCAGTGCATCCAGGGCCACTAACTCTGTACAGCTCAAGTCATGGACCCTTGCTGTTAGTACTTTGAACTTCTGATTGTCTGATCACTGTTGTAGTTGTTGCCAGCACCAACCAACCCCTGAGGGGTGGCTTACACTCACCCCACACCCATCCAGCACAGGCGTCACTGGACATGTGACCCTGGCCATTAAAGGTGCCAGGCGCACGTGCCCGGAGCCAGTTCCACAAACTATCTAAGTGTGTCCGTGTGGTAATTATGTTTTCATGAGGGCCCCAGGACCATACCACATTACATTGTGCTGTGTACAGCGGACGCCAACATGTCACAGCAGGCTGTGGGGTGGACCTGGGACATGTAGCTGTGTCGTACCCCCTGTGAGCATAAGCGTAGAGGACCGGCGTACGGCAGTACAGCGAAGGGATGTAGTTATTCAACACGTGGCTCTGGGCGTAGTTACGGTTTGGCCTTGCCAAGCAAGTAACTAATCCGTGTGTATCTGTTGTAGTGTCTGAGCCACCCATCCAGCAATGGTCAATGTTGCTTTGTGGTGTGCCCCGGAGTGCGGCGTCGGCCGAGGGGTAAACGAGAGAGCGCAAGCCCGCTCGGGGACCGGGATCATACATGCCAACTGTTGTGTGTGTTGCTAATACCACAGCATCAGCCAAAGGTATACCCTCAAACGCATGGCGAGGTCAGCCAGCCATGAACTCTACATCTGAGTCTGCCCTGTCATTACAATAGGCCCACAAACATGTGGCCAACCACCTTCAGCAAACAATGTCACTGTGTTGTTGTCTTGCTTGTGGACATGCGCAGACTGGCATGACAATGGTGTGCCGTAGGGGGCAAGTGATGCAACCTCGCTGCGCACACTAGTGAATATGCTCGGGGGAGGGAGGAGCAGCAGTGAGGTTATGTGATACACATTGATGCCGCACATTTGCTACATTTGCTACATGCAGTACATGTCATACAAGAATCAATTACATAGAGCACCACACGCAATGAATAAGCGATCTGGTTTCCGAATAGTAGTTTCTAATACTGCAGTCAGCACTGTGTTTGATTCCATCTGTGCGGGTTGCCGGTGGAGCATTTCTGTGGCGCACAGAGGGAATCAGACTCAGTGCTGACGGCAGTATTAGAAACTACTATTCGGAAACCAGATCGCTTATTCATTGCGGCTGGTACTCTATGTAAGGAGCGCCCATGATATCAATGGGCTCTCTGTTTTCCAACTACACGATCAGCTGTGAAGTTTGTACAGGGACCCGCTAAATTCAAGCATCAAATTGGCTCAAATCAATGGGTGATTGTTCCACATACCCTCCAGGGTCCAATCCACGAAGGGGCCCTTAGGCGCTATTTCACTACCCCACCCGTCCTATGGCCTGAAGAAGACCTGCCCCAGACCCATAATCAAGGCGTCCAAGGGTCGAAACGTCGACGATATTAAAACCATCGGACCAGTACAGAATAGTCAGTTCTCTAGGCCAACTAAAGTAGCATACTGAATGAATTATAATTAAATACTGAAACTGGCCTGAAAATTGTTTTCAACCCCCCCCCCCTCCCTCACTCACGTGTACATAATTCACTGGTTCACGAGTGCACTATATGTCACAATGCACGCACTGTAATTATATGCGCCAGTTTCTACTAAGTAATTTTTGATTCTTTGATTAATCTACATGTATTATAAACAGGGTATTTATGAATGAAAACAATTCATTGATTAAAAATGTATTGTTTGTTACCCTGTTCTTCTTGGTTTGGGATTTGCTATTTGACCATGTTCTGATTTGATGATTGTCTAAAGTAACCTATGATTAATTAAGAAACAATTTTGGAAGGATGTATATGCATTTTGAAGTAATCAGGTTACATACCCGACAGAACCATTGTATTTATTAAGATGATGAAGATGAGGCAGGTGGACCACACCCCACTGCAGCCGCAGCAGGAATAGCCCGTTGGAACACCATCATTCATAATTTCTCCACATGAGCACGTCACATTGTGACAATTCTTAGCAATCATGGGACAGTACAAAATAACCACAGGCACTGCATGTGCAAATAACTGCATTCCTAGACACATTCCCTGAGTGCATGTCACTCATCTGTACGAGCATATCACTCAGACACGTGTGAGTGCGACATGTAGTGCTAACAATTTTATACATTTGTTAATGGATAGTGGGTGTGTCACCTCTGGGCAGAGAGGCTGTTTAGAGTACACGTATTCAACCTGCCAGTTCTGTGTGTCACAGTTGGTGTGGAATCCCACTCTACGGCGTTTCACATGTGCCCCAAATCCTTCCATTTTGGCTGTCATTTGTGACCTACAAGTGACAACAGGGCTCCTTTTGGGGTCAGATTTGTACCACCATGATGAAGGGATTCACCCTGTGACTCAAGTCCCACAACATGGGCAACATGTAAGTAAGTGGGAGTCACTGCCCCAACATTCGTCCATGCTTACATAACCCCTTCCACGCTCATGACGAGCTGGGCTCGTCATGGTGTAGCCTCCTCGCACGCTGATGACGAGCCCAGCTCGTCATGTAACATGGGTTTTTTAAAATCTCAGCATACGGCCGTAATTACAATAGCGCCCATGAGGATAATTGATTGATCATGGACATAACACGTCTGTGTGCAGGAGGTATTGATTGTCCCTCTGCAATGTGAATGGGAGATGCGGTTTCACAGTGTGTTCCATGTATGTGTCCGCATTGGCGCTATTCACATGCAGACTGCATGTCAATGTACATTGTGACTGTTTGTGTGGAGATGCCTATTTGATGCGGGACAAAGGCCATTTCTTCTACGTCACGGATGTGGGGTTGTGCTCGTACATTGTCATCTCACAGGTTTTTTTACTCTGTTTTTATGGTGCCTTTACCTGCATGACGTGTGGGAATTGCAGGCCTGTCACTGGTTTTCGCTGAGTTTTGTATCGCGATTGGCCTCATCGCTACTTTTTTTGCATTTTTGTTTTGCATTTTTGCATTTTTGCCGCATCGCGTTGACTTTATCGCGGATATTTGACATGTTATCGTGAGCCTATCGCATGGAACTGCCGTGTTGAGAATGCAATGTTGGCACAGCGTTATTTTCCCGCGATAGACTGCGATGTGAAGAGTTGTGTTAAGCTAATCTTGCGGTAATTATCACTCTTTCTTGAGACTATCCCCCATTATGTACTGTTAGTGTTTGTACTAAGAACATAGTCCAGCCCCATACTGTGTAATGAGGATTGGCCCTGTGTGTCTTTTGTCTTTACTTTGTCATGAATAATGTTCCTTGTTTTATATTTTACTAGGAGGGGTTTTCAAGTTGGCTCCTTATGCACAAGCATAGGCCAAAGGGACATTTTTGTACAACCTGATGCAGGAATAAACTGGATATTTAGTTTGAGCTCAGGGGCTCATTTGCATACTCATTGTACAACCTGATGCAGGAATAAACTGAATATTAATTTTGAGCTCAGGGGCTCATTTACATACTCAGCACATTGCCTTAATGGCAGTTGAAGCATGCTTCCCATGTTTTTCTAACCACGCCCTAACTGTAGAACCCTACCCAAAGAAACAGTATAAAAGGCCCCACATTACAACAGAACTCTCTTGTGCTCGATGAATCCTCTTCCTCACCTGATTTCCAGAGCAGCTCCAGTCCTGTGTGTTCCTCTACAGTCTTCAAGGTACCTTCCCAGCGCGGGAAGTGTTTCAGCGGTGATCCAGCATCGGCAGTGTTTCCATGGTGACACCAATGCGGCGAATCTTCCTTTCCGGTCCCAAGGAGAAACCTGTCCGATCTGCAACAAAAGAAATAGAAATCATAAATCAAGAAAGATCTTTGAAAAAGCTCGCTCAGAGAGAAGCGCGCATAAAGGAAAAAAGGTAATTACTAACTCCATTTGCTTTTGCGAGTGTGTATTCTTTGATTTTCCAAACATTGTTTACAGAATCAAGACTTTGGTAATAACGAAGGAGCTACAAAACTGAAAGAACAGATATTTGTGCTTAATGAAACTTCAGATGACTTACCTTTGAATCCCTGAGCATAATCCGGGACTCTTCTGTCGCCACGATCACAAATCTGAGCATTCAAAGAAAACACAAGAGGAGAGAAAGAACTTTATTGAGAGCATATTAAGACTCAGTGAACTCTGTCAATACTATTTGTATGTTATTGAAAGTTAATATTTAATTTAAAGATAAGGATTATAGCATTAGGTCATAAAAATTCCTAAGGTGAATCAGAATCACTTTTTATACAAAGATGTACTTGTCAACTGCCAGAAGTCTTTTGGCTGAAAGCGCTGTGTGTTGGTTGTGTGTGCATGAGATCTTCCTAAAATCTAGTTGTACTTTGGATTCTTGTTTTTAAAAGTATTGTTGCTGCCACAAGGTAACGGGAACTAAATAAAAAACTGAGGAATCTAGCGGGACATTAAAACCATTATTACAACTTTTTAAACTATTTTTTAGCTGCTGGGGAAAACAAGACACTGATTTCTTACCCACACGATAAAAAATACTACTTCTCAATTCACTCCGCTGCTTTAGCGGGATTTAGGGAATACACCTCAACCCTGTGCCATCTTGGTTAGTGCTCTAGTGTTTGGCTCGCCTGCAACTGCCTTCCTATTTAGGCGGGGCAGTACTGTTGTGCGTTCATCTTGGAAAACAGTCTTTTGGCTGAAAGCGCCGTGTGTTGGTTGTGTGTGCATGAGATCTTCCTAAAATCTACTCGCACTTTGGATTCTTGTTTTTAAAAGTATTGTTGCTGCCACAAGGTAAAGGGAACTAAATAAAAAACTGGGGGAACTAGCGGGACATTGAAACCGTTATTACAACTTTTTAAACAATTTTTTAGCTGCTGGAGAAAACAAGACACTGATTTCTTACCCGCACGATAAAAAATACTAATTCTCAATTCACTCCGCTGCTTTAGCTGGATTTAGGGAATACACCTCACCTCTGCGCCATCTTGGTTAGCGCTCTAATGTTTGGCTCGCCTGCAGCTGCCTTCCTATTTAAGCAAGGCAATGCAGGCGGGCAGTGCGAGCGCGCAGCAGCACGCCAGAGACAAGCCCGTCTGCGCCCGTCCGCGCCTGTCTGCGCAGCGGCCGCGCCTAGCGCCAAGAATGCTGCCAGATTAAACTAATCTAAGGAAGTTTTAATGAGTATAGGAAAGAAGTTAAGGGGTGGGCCACAAAAAGATCAGTCACAGACCTCTGATACCTTAATGTGTGGCCTGGTCAATAGTGGATACCTGGTTAAACACCATCAGGAAGTGTTGGGCTTGCTGGAAGACATGGACTTGGATGTTCTCTTTCTAACAGAGACCTGGACAAGTCCTGATTCCTCTGTTGAGCTGGGTTTTGCCTGCACTGGAGGCTATAAGATGTTTCATAGACCCAGGGCCCTGGGAAGAGGTGGGGGGGTCAGGGTTATATTCAAGGAGAGATGGAACTTTGCCCCCCTACAGATTGATGAGGGTGTAGGAATAGAAACTAAAGGAAGGCTCCTAACAGGTATGATCTGTTACAGACCTCCAGGTCCAGATTCTCAGTACCAGGTACTGTTCGACACTATCGCCGCCCTTGCCCTGACCCACTCCAGATTGCTGCTTCTAGGAGATTTTAACCTATGGGACAATGGGACCCTAGGGAGCCACCTGAAGGACCTACAACACATATGTGAGAACTGTGACCTTGATCAGCTGATACTTGAATCAACCCACTCAGGAGGACATGTGCTGGACCTTGTGTTCGCAAACCAGACTGAGACAGAGGTGATTGGCATACTACCCCAATGCTGGACTGACCATTCCCTGATTCATTTTACTATATCTATCCATGCGAATAAAAATAACTGCCCAGCAACCTACCGAAAGGGAAGGGACTGGTCTAAATTACCAAAAGATAAAACAGACCCAATCTTTTCCAACCAGACACTTTTTGCTCCAGGTGACTCAGTGGGCCAGAATTATCAAACCTATTGTAACCATATCACTGATACCCTCGATAGACTTGTCCCCTTGAAAAAGATAAAGAACAGAAGGAAATCTTCAGCCCCCTGGTTTATTGAGGAGCTGAAATTATTACGTAATCAGTGCCGACAAGCAGAAAGGAAGTGGAGATGATTCTATCTAGAGTCTGACAATAGACTGCTGAAGGTAGTGCAGGCTCAATATAAAGGGACCATGCCAAATCAAAAGCTCTTTTTTATGCCACCTCCATACTTCAATCACCGGACAGCACAAAAACTCTCTTTAATATCATAAGAGACCTTTCCAACCCGGCCTGTACGAGCAATAGGGTGGTCGCAACACAAAAACTTTGCGATGAAATTGCCATCTTCTTTGAAGAAAAGATTGCCAAAATTGTTGGGGGGCTAGTCCATGGTAAGGTCAGCAGTCAGGACATACTACTCCAGACTGCGAGGAGGAACCACGGGTAGTATCATCCATGGAGAGTTTTCAACCTCTCACTGAAGAGCTTTTTAACATCCTTGCTCTTAGTGTGTCCTCTGGTTCCCCCTTAAATCCCCTTCCTCATAAGATCTGGAAGGAGTATGGACCAGAGATATTCCCCTGGATGCAATTGATCTGCTGCCAGTCCCTGGAGGAAGGAGTAGTGCCAGAGGTATGGAAGCAGGCAGCGGTAACTCCCTTGCTCAAAAAACCCTCGCTGGATCCAACAAGTCCAGAATATTTTAGGCCTATATCTCTCCTGCCCTACCCTATAAAAATTCTGGAAAAGGCGGTTAGCAAGTCTTTGTCGAGTTATCTTGAAGATAACCGCTTATTGGACAGGGATAAGTTTGGGTTCCGCCCAGGCCATGGGACAGAAACTGCGCTGACAACCATGCTGGATACACTGCAAATGCGAGCCGACAATGGTAATTCATCAGTGTTAGTGCTACTGGATATGTCGGCCGCATTCGACACGGTAAGCCACGCAGTACTGTTAGGCAGACTGGAGAAACTGGGTGTGAAACGAAAAGCTCTGAAACTGTTACAATCGTATTTGTCAGATAGACAACAGATAGTGACCATGACTCCGTATGCTTCCCCCAAGTCCCTGGTTCATCACGGAGTGCCACTGGGGTCGTCAATTAGCCCTATTCTTTTTAACATATATCTGCGGCCCCTGATCCCTATCATAAAATCATATGGATTAGACCTGATCAATTATGCCGACGACACCCAATTGGTGTTTTCCCTGGAAGGGAAACATGCGGTGTCAATGGACACCTTTCAGGAATGCATGCGTCGGGTCTCCGGCTGGCTCAATGCAAACTCTCTGCAATTTAACGAGGGGAAAACAGAGGTAGTCTACTGCTCGATGGCCAGACTGAATCCGCAACTACCGTGTCAGCTCAGGTTCTCCCCGGGGACTGATCTTTGTGTCCCAGTTAAAACAGTGCGTAATTTGGGAGTACTATTTAATGAAAATCTTCAAATGGTATCGCAAAGCCCAGGATACCTCAACAGCCGCCTCAACTTCTACGCTCCCAAACGCCAGTTTCGATTGACCAGCCACGCCCTCGCCGCCGTCCCCCGCATCCGCAGAGCCACCACAGGGGGACGGTCCTTCTCCTACCTCGCCGCCAAGACATGGAACTCCCTCCCCACCCACCTCCGCCTGACCCAGGACCACCTCGCCTTCAGGAAGCAACTCAAGACCTGGTTGTTCGAGCAGTAGCAGATCCCCCTCCCCCAGCGCCTTGAGACCCTCTGGGTAAGTAGTGCGCTTTATAAATGCGATGATTGATTGATTGATTGATTGATTGAAAGCAACAAAACAATCAGCGTATGCTTTGTCCTGCTAAAAGCAATCAGACAGATTCTCTCTCTCTCCTACCCAATGAGGCTAGTCCCTTGGTGGTAAGGAGCATAATCTTGTGCAAACTGGATTACTGTAACTCCCCATATTTAGGTGCCCCTTTATACATCTTGCAGGGGCTGCAAAGAGTCCAGTCTTTAGCGGCTAAGCTGGCACTCAACAGACCACGCAGTTCCTCTACCACAATGGCTCTGAGAGATCTCCATTGGCTGCCGATAAGGGACAGAGTTAACTTTAAATCACTGTGCATTGTATACAGAGCACTGCACAGTATGGGGCCCCTATCAATGCAGGAAAGATTTACATGGTATAAGCCCACTAGGCTACTTCGCTCCTCCAGTGTGAGTCTGGCAACAACTACCAGATTCAAGAAATCCAGGATGGGAGGCTGGGCTTTCAGTACAGTAGCATCCCGTTTGTGGAATGAGCTGCCCCAGAACATCAGGCAAGCTAACTCTATGATGTGCTTCAGAAAGAGTCTAAAGACCTGGCTATTCGCTAAAATCTGAGACTCCTGTGCCCCATACTCAGCCCTGCTTTCTGCCGTCTCCATCTGATTAGGTTTTCTAAAAGCGCCAGGATACCCGTTGGGTGGCAGTCTGCGCTATATAAGTGCAATATACAATACAATACAATACAAGTAAGACTTGCTGAAGGCTTTTAAGCTAGAAAGGAGTGACGTCTAATCAACGTGAGCCATAACCAGAGGAGTGTTTCTTTTTTGTTTAATATTTTGTCTAATTTTTCCCCCTTCCCCTGGGAATCTATTCTTGCCAAACTGAGTTGTACATTCAGTTGGGCTAGTATATGTTTTTAGGGGCGGAACAGAATTAGTGTCTCATCTCTCAAGTTGAGCAACCTGGATTTCAGGTGAGTGAAGGTTAACATGTATATAGCTATCGACATCATACAGAGTGACTTGTCCCTCCTATAACATGGACAAAGTCAGATTAGATCTGTCATGCTATTAAGCTGGACATTACAAACTCTGAGGAGTGGTAGTGTACCCTGAAGCATTTGATCATTACTGATTTGTTGCTGCCATATAATTTAACATGCAAACAGAAAATCATGGCAAAAAAGGACGCAACATACACAATGTTCAACTTAGAACATTTTAGAGAAATTAATGTTTACTTTGGTGGAAACACCGCCAGCTGATTGGTTAATTATGGATTTATTTCTCTGCCAATTTCAACATTTCACTTCTCTCCTGTTTAAAACACTTTCGAGTAGGCAGATATGAGGCATTAGAGGAGAGGATTAATACACAAGACATGGATCCTACCTTTTGCTTACATGCATAGGAATGTTGAAACTGGGGGTTTTCTTTGCGGTACAGACTGCAGGAACACTTTCAGCTATTTTTTAGTTTCCAGGGAGGTGACATTTCATGGAGCTTGTAATGATTTAAAAGCAAACTTAGCTTGTTATCTGAAGGGTTCCCCAACTGCTATAAATCGTCCCACATTCAGATTGCTTACCATTGAAAGTTATTTGGTTTTGAATGACCAAGGTTGCTGTGGGATGAGACCGGGAGTAGTCTATAAGGTGATGGTTTCCAGGGTGGCAACCTGTGGTACGAATGTGCTTTTTCCATACAGTTAGAGGAGTGACAGTTTAGCATTCATTTTCTGCTTTCAATGTGAACTTGATAGTCTGAGCAGATTGAAGACCTTATTATTTCTGATGGAAGTTTCTTTTACATCGGCAAAAGAGACGTTTGATCTCCAAGTTGCAAGGTCTTCTTCTGAAATGCAATCACTACTACTCACTAACCTCCCACAACACTTCAGAGAATGTGTATTCTTCAAATACTGCGGGAATAGTAATTCTTTTTAAAGCGATTGTGTCTGTGTTTGTTAGTACTTTACAAACAGTCTTCGGAGAGATTCCATCTTTTATACACTCCCTGATTTCCAGAGTCCATTTCTGATTGTCGGGATCCTGCTTCTATTTTTGTTGCTCCACAATGGATGTTTCACCTGTCGGCCAAATGGGAGTGGTACTACCACATGTGCTGATGTGTCTTGATCACATGATATAGTACTTTGGCATGCCTTTACTTCAGGAACTGAATGACGGTGATCCTTGTCCTTTCAACCTGTATGGTTTTATTGTGTTCAGCCTGTGTTCAGCTGTTTGCTGTGCACTTTCGTGTGTACCTTGGCTATGCACCTTGGAATGCAACATGTTCAATATACAGATGTGGAACTGCTGATTGTTCCATTAAGAAGCAATTTTCAGAGATGTCCCTTGTGATTGCCTTTGCTGCAAAACGCATATTATGAGCCTCCTTTGGATGCCTAGGCTCCTGGATTTTTGGATCCTTGTTCATTGTCTGCGGATGCACTACTGTCTGTCACATCTTCAGCGCACACTGCGAAAACTGCCCTTGCATACTGTTCTCTGTTCAGAGTGGGTCCAGTTTTTATTATATAAACTGCCCTAAGCCTCTGTTCAGCAAAGGAGCATTTTTATGGATTGTCGTGGTTGCCCCGTACTGAGTTCCAGCTCAGCTGAATCGCATCCCTATCCTGTGAGGGATGGCGCCTTGTTGTACACCAGACTGGCTTCCGGATGAAATGCGTACACAGTTTAATGGGAGTTAGACAACTCCAAGGTATCTGGCAGAACCACATACACTCTATGCTCTCTAGGATAGGTAGTGCTAGGTAGGAGTACAATTATATGTATTCATATATTCAATGCAATAATTACAATGGTTGAATTATTCATCTTTTTCACCTTATTTGTAATACTGGCTACAATGCTCAATTTCCTTCTACTAATGATTGCAGCACACGTATTTTACATAAGAATCCAATTGCTTCTATAAATGTTTGAAATGCTGATTTGTGTATTACTTGTGTTTCACTTTAAGCATGCCTTAGTTAATGACAAAAGGGCAGATCTGTATCCGAGATTTCCTTGGGGGAATTAGGGTTGTCATGTTCTGAGGTTCCAGACACCTTCAAGTACAATGAAAGATTTAGGGGTCCAGATGGCATGCTGTGAGCTAGCCAGGGACTAGGTCAACATATTCTGATGCTATGAGTGTATGCGGGTCCTATAGTTAGACGCTTATGTTACCCAAACGCACAGTCTTGCTAAATGAGTAGGAACCATATGACAAGCTGGGAGATAGACTCCAAGGGTGAGCTTGTGATCCCTGAGGATGGAAGTCATCACTTCCACCAGGGATCCCGGTCACTCTTCTGAGGGACATCGCGGCTAGCCAAACCTTGATAGTGGAAAGGCTGGTTTCCCCAGAGTAGTAGACCAGTCAGATTTGTAGGGGTAACTCAGACCTAGATTAAGTACTTTTTCTGCTCCATGATCTGTTATCCCTGGATTGGGGTGGGGGCGGGAGGTGACCCAGAAGTGGGTCATAGTTAATCCAAGATGCCCATAGACTGCATTCTGGGGAAGGTGTTCCCTACGGTGTCAAGAGGGCTGGGAGAGACTGCTGCCCAGCGATCCCCTTCCAGGGGTTTTGTTTTCTGGGGGTAACATTCTCAAAACTGTGGTACCATTTCCAAACTGAGAGAACGGAAGCCCAGATAGAGGGGCAGGGTGAAGAAGGACTTCCTCTTGTTGAGGATCAGGGTACAGACTCTGTGCTGAAAAGCCAGTCACAGGACACCACTCCTCAACTGGTGGGAGGTAGATTGGAAGTAGGGTGCCTAACACTAGGGTCTTTTTCCCCCACTCTGAGAAATCTCAGAGGTCAGAGAAACCTCAGGAGCCCATAGGGAACTCCATGACAGGCCCACGGCTGGAAGAGAGACCTACCCAATTAGGGGTGTTGTAGAGGCCTATCTAGTTTCCTTCTTGATTGCCTGAAGAAAGGGTGACTCCTCCCAGTAGCCATAATGCCACCCTACATATAATATACATGTTAAAGATGTCAGGTGTCTTCCTAAAAGGGCCTCAGTTAGGAGGGAAAGGCCACAAAGGACAGAAAAAAGCCATACCAATTTTGGTATTTCTTGACGATAACAGGAGTAGATAAGCAAGACAACCAAAACAACCTGAAATCAAGGTTGAGAAAGAGACTAGCATTAGGTATTCATGAAGAAAGAATCCATCAAGAATTTTGCTGCTGACAAAGGAAGCAGAAATCAGGACCAAAAGCGCATCAAAAATGTCAATGCACGCAATGGAAAATAGGGGAACAAATGCATATCACCATATCCTTCACTGACCAAAGCCTCTGCATATTTGGAATAGGCATGATATAACATCACAGGAAAGTTGTTGACACAATCTTGGATTGTGAACTTCAAGCAACAGACACTAAGAATGTGGCCATCTAGGATAGGAATAGATTTAATGCTTGTGATGTCCACTGCTCTAGAACTGTAAAGGTTCCCAGTATTGAGTGGTCTGGAAAAGTATAAAGCCATATTTGATATCCTTCCTTTCCTTCATGCTTCCACGGTTCACCAGCCAGCTACTTAGCCTGGCACTCCACATAACAAACAGGTCCACCCTCCAGTTGACTGTTGCCACAGAAACACTGGCAAAGTGCCAAGCAGGCATTCTCCTACCTCTCACCAGCATTACTGACATAGTAGTAAGTTAAATCATTTTCTGACAGGCCCTAAAACCTTTAATAAGAGATTCATTTGGTCAACGTTATTCATTCCTAAACTAATATCTCCTCCAAGACTAATGTAGGTGCCCAGACGTCTGTCTTATGCTTCAGTTCGACCTTGACCTCACCATGCCCTTCTGACACTTGTTGATGTCTGCCTCCTGACATTTTCCCTGTCAGCTCCTCGGTATGCCCTGACTCTGCAACTACTTTATCTTAGTTCATGCAATCTGTTTTGTCTACCTCCTGTCTCTGCTTATCGGCTCCTTTTTGTATCCTTTGTTCCTCTCAACTGCCTTTTTAAAAATCATTTTCTCTTCTTAATGCTCGTTTTGCATCTTGGTCTCTTCTTCAGTTTTTGCTCCCAGACTTGCTCCATCGATCATGTTTTCCCACCTTGTTGCTCATGCTGGACTTTCCCGCTCTCCCTGTCAGACTTTCCTGCTCCTTTGCTGAAATTTCCAGCTCTTCCTGAGCCCACCTACTACCCCTTCACTCCTCCTGCTCTCCAAGGACCTACTAAATGGAGGCTTCAGCGATCCTCCACTGCCCGCGCACCATAGGCAAGCCTGTCTGTGACTCTCTGTGCCTGGACTGCACTCAGGGCCAGGAACCCTGGTCCAGATGCCTCCCACGGCTACACTGCCAATGAGCTCCACCTGCTCATCTGTGGACGCCGCCAATAACACTTCTGCCGAGTTGCTCTTCAGTCCACTGTGGGCCCCTTTACCTGCACACATTGCTACTTCACTTGCCTCCACACACCCACTCCCACTGCCCACACACAGCATCAATCAATCAGGAGTTTGTTAGAGCGCGACTACTCACCCGTAAGGGTCTCAAGGCGCTATGGGGGGATACAGGTTCCATTCCATCAAGGAGGGGGTCTGTCGAAGAGCCAGGTTTTGAGGTTTCTTGCAAAGATGGGGAGCGATGTTGTCTGTCTGAGGTGGAGCGGAAGGGCGTTCCATGCTTTGGCCGCGAGGAAGGAGAAGGAGCGGCCTCCCGATCTGGCCTTTCTGGTGCGGGGGACCACGGCGTAGGAAAGCTGGGCTGATCGTAGGGTCCTTTGGGGTGCGTGGAATTTGAGTCGGCTGTTCAGGTATGCTGGTCCGGTGCCGTGGAGGGCCTTGTGTGCGTGGGTGAGCATCTTAAAGGTGATTCTCGCCTCGACTGGGAGCCAGTGGAGTGTGGCAGGTGCTGGGAGATGTGGCAGTGTTTTGGCAGGTTGAGGACCAGTCTTGTGGCGGCGTTCTGGATGTTCTGTAGCTTGCGGATGAGGTTTTTGTTTATTCCGGCGTAGAGTGCGTTGCCGAGTCTGCTGGTGACCAGGGCGTGAGTGACTGTCTTTCGGTGTTCGAGGGGGATCCATTTGAAGGTCTTACGAAGGAGGCGGAGGGTGTGGAAGCAGGAAGATGAAACAGAGTTGATCTGGTGGTCCATTTTGAGCTCGGAGTCCAGGATGATTCCCAGGTTGCGTGCGTGGTTTGTGGGGGTTGGCGGGTTTTCGAGGGCGGTGGGCCACCAGGTGTCGCTCCAGGCGTCGGGGTTTGGGCCCATGATGAGTACTTCTGTTTTGTTGGTGTTTAGTTGTAGGCAGCTGTTTTTCATCCATTTGGCGACGGCTTCCATGCCTTCTCGAAAGTTGCGTCTGGCAGTGTTGGGCTCGTTGGATAGGGAGAGGATGAGCTGGGTGTCGTCTGCGTATGACACAATGTTGAGTCCGTAGGTTCTGACGATGGGGGCAAGTGGAGCCATGTAGACGTTGAAGAGCGTCGGGCTGAGGGAGGAGCCCTGGGGGACTCCGCAGGTGGTAGGTGTGGGGTCCGAGAGGAAAGGGGGGAGTCTGACCCGCTGCGTCCTGCCGGAGAGGAAGGAGCAGATCCAGTTGAGGGCCTTGTCCTGGATTCCTGCATCGTAGAGTCTGCGTATTAGGGTGCGGTGGGAGACTGTGTCGAACACCGCTGATAGGTCAAGGAGGATGAGGGCTACTGTTTCTCCTTTGTCCAGTAAGGTGCGGATGCCGTCTGTTGCGGCGAGGAGGGCGGTTTCCGTACTGTGGTTTTTTCTGAAGCCGGATTGGGAGGAGTCGAGGATGTTGTGTTCTTCAATGAATGTGGCAAGTTGGCTGTTGATGGCTTTCTCGATGACTTGCGCTGGGAACAGGAGCAGGGAGATGGGCCTGTAGTTTTTGAGGTCGGTGGGGTCCGCTGAGGGTTTCTTTAGGAGGGGGTTGACCTCGGCGTATTTCCAGTCGTCGGGGAACGAGGCGGTCGCCAGGGAGCGGTTGATGGTTTGGCGGAGCATGGGTGCGATGGTGTTGGCGGCTGTGCTGAAGATGTGGTGGGGGCAGGGGTCCATGGGGGCCCCTGAGTGGATTGACTTCATTGTCTTCAGTGTGTCTTCGGTGGTGAGGGCTGTCCAGTCATCAATCGCTGGTTTCCGGGTGTCGGGGGTGGTTGGTGAGGGTTCAGTGTGTTGGTTGTCTTCGTTGAAGTTGTTGTAGATGCTCTTGATTTTGTGGTGGAAAAAGATGCTGAGTTTGTCGCAGAGGTCTTGTGAGGGAGGGATGTCGGTAGACTCGCTGGTGGGTTGGGCGAACTCCTTGATGATGCTGAAGAGTTCCTTGCTGTTGTGTGCGTGGGTGGAGATTCTGTCTTCAATCGCTTTTTTCTTCGTTTCTCTGATGAGTTGATGGTGGGCGTTGGTGGCAGCTCTGAAGTTGTTGTGGGCTTCTGTGGATTTGGTGTTTCTCCAGGCCTTTTCGAGGCGGCGGCATGTGCGCCTGGACTCTCGAAGTTCGGTGGTAAACCAACTGGCTTTCTTGGCACGGATATTGTTGTTTTTCTTGAGGGGGGCTATGGTGTTGGTGCTGTCCGAGATCCATCTATGCAGGGTTTTGGCTGCGGTGTTGGGGTCGTCGTTTTCAGCGATGGTTGGGGTGGAGTTGTTGAGTGAGGAGGTGAGCTGGTCATCGGTGATTTTGGTCCAGTTTCTTTGTGAAAGCAGGTGCTGGTGTCTGTGGATGGTGGGTGTTCTGAAGTTGAAGTGGACGCAACGATGGTCGGTCCATGGGAGTTCGGTGGTGTGGCTGAAGGTGATGGAGTTTCCTGTAGTGAAGAGGGGGTCGAGGGTGTGTCCTGCTGAGTGCGTGGGCTCGGTCACGATCTGGCGGAGTCCAATGTTGTGGAAGTTGTCCAGGAGGCATGTGGTGTTGGGGTCCAGTTGATTGTCGAGGTGGAAGTTGAGGTCTCCCAGCAGGGTGTAGTTGGTGGATGCGATGGCCTGCGGGGGGAAAATGTTCGTGATGGAGTTGGCGAAGGGTCTGCCGGATCCAGGGGGTAGGTACATGAGGGTTCCTCAGAGGGCAGCGGTGGGGCTGGCCAGTATCTTGAAGTGAAGATGTTTCATCAGTTTTGTGGACTTGTCAGGGAGTGTGCTCAGGCGGACGCTAGATTTGTGGACGATGGCGATTCCTCCTCCTGGGTGGGTGTGGCGGTCCTTTCTGGAGATCTTGTATCCTTGGGGAATGGCGATGGCGATGTCCGGTCCCGAGGTAGTGTTGGTCCAGGTTTCGGTGAAGAATGCTACGTCTGGGGTGGTGCTGTCGAGGAGGTCCCAGATTTCTGTGGCGTGTTTGTGGAGGGATCGGACGTTGAGGAGGATGCATTGCAGGGTCTTCGGTTCGGTTGTGTTCTTGTGGGCAGGTTGTGCTGGATCCGTGTTCTTGGCGGTGCTGCAGGTGTGCCGGCAGCGGTGACAGCTGAAGGGTCCATGGGTGTCGGCTGGTGATGCTAGCTTGCAGTTGTTGTTGCAGCCTGGGTTGAGTGCGTGGAGTGCTGCTGGGTCGTAGCATAGCGTTGGCGGGCGGAGGTCCAGGGTTCCTGGTGCTGGTCGCGGACGGGTCGCAGACGGGCGCAGATGTGCTTGCCTTTGACGGGCCTTCGGTGCACCAGCGGCGCGCCCGCAGTGGCCGCCATTAAGTAGGGGTCGGGGAGGGCTGGACAGCTGGGAGGCAGGAGCGGGGAGGGGAGCTGGATTGGGCCGGTCGCGCTGGGGGGGAGGGGCCGCGGGGGCAGCAAAGGCGGGGAAAGGTAAAGGGAGGAAAGAAGGGATAAAGAAAAAAGGGAAAATAAGCAGAAATACGCCACAAAAAAGCAGAGATGCAGAAAAGAGCAGAAAGGTGAAAGGTTGAAAGGGTAGAAAAACGAGTGAAAACGAGAGAAGGAGCAGGGGGAGAGAAAGGGAAAATGGGCAGAAATAAGGCACAAAAGAGCAGAGGTGCGGAAAGGTGAAAGATAGAAAGGGGAGAAAAACGAGTGAACACGAGTGAAGGAGCAGAGGGAGAGAAAGGGAAAATAGGCAGAAATAAGGCACAAAAGAGCAGTGGTGTAGAAAGGTGAAAGATAGCAAGGGGAGAAAAACGAGTGAAGGAGCAGAAAGAAAGAAAGGAGTCAGAGGTCCACTGGACCACCAGGGATGAGGCGCAGGGAAACCTGCGGGTGGAGGAGGGCCTCGATCACCAACACTCAAGAGTACAGGGGCAGGGGCACCTCACTTAATGGTGGAGCTGCGAGGGTGGGAGAGCAATTTCACTGACAATAAGTCAGTGGTCTTGCTCGCCTGTCCCCGCAGTGGCCGCCATTAAGTAGGGGTCGGGGAGGGCTGCACAGCTGGGAGGCGGGAGCGGGGAGGGGAGCTGGATTGGGCCGGTCGCGCTGGGGGGGGAGGGGCCGCGGGGGCAGCAACGGCGGGGAAAGGTAAAGGGAGGAAAGAAGGGATAAACAAAAAAGGGAAAATAAACAGAAATAAGCCACAAAAGAGCAGAGATGCAGAAAAGAGCAGAAAGGTGAAAGATAGAAAGGGTAGAAAAACGAGTGAAAACGAGTGAAGGAGCAGAGGGAGAGAAAAGAAAATGGGCAGAAATAAGGCGCAAAAGAGCAGAGGAGCAGAAAGGTGAAAGATAGAAAGGGGAGAAAAACGAGTGAAGGAGCAGAAAGAAAGAAAGGAGACAGAGGTCCACTGGAACACCAGGTATGAGGCGCAGGGAAACCTGCGGGTGGAGGAGGGCCTCGATCACCAACACTCAAGAGTGCAGGGGCAGGGGCACCTCACTTAATGGTGGAGCTGCGAGGGTGGGAGAGCAATTTCACTGACAACGAGTCAGTGGTCTTGCTCGCCTGTCCCCGCAGTGGCCGCCATTAAGTAGGGGTCGGGGAGGGCTGGACAGCTGGGAGGCGGGAGTGGGGAGGGGAGCTGGATTGGGCCGGTCGCGCTGGGGGGGGGGGACCGCGGGGGCAGCAGCGGCGGGGAAAGGTAAAGGGAGGAAAGAAGGGATGAAGAAAAAAAGGAAAATAAGCAGAAATAAGCCACAAAAGGGCAGAGATGCAGAAAAGAGCAGAAAGGTGAAAGATAGAAAGGGTAGAAAAACGAGTGAAAACGAGTGAAGGAGCAGAGGGAGAGAAAGGGAAAATGGGCAGAAATAAGGCACAAAAGAGCAGAGGCGCAGAAAGGTGAAAGATAGAAAGGGGAGAAAAACGAGTGAAAACGAGTGAAGGAGCAGAGGGAGAGAAAGGGAAAATAGGCAGAAATAAGGCGCAAAAGAGCAGAGGTGCAGAAAGGTGAAAGATAGGGGAGAAAAACGAGTGAAGGAGCAGAAAGAAAGAAAGGAGACAGAGGTCCACTGGACCACCAGGGATGAGGCGCAGGGAAACCTGCGGGTGGAGGAGGGCCTCGATCACCAACACTCAAGAGTACAGGGGCAGGGGCACCTCACTTAATGGTGGAGCTGCGAGGGTGGGAGAGCAATTTCACTGACAATGTGTCAGTGGTCTTGCTCGCCTGTCCCCGCAGTGGCCGCCATTAAGTAGGGGTCGGGGAGGGCTGGACAGCTGCCAGGCAGGAGCGGGGAGGGGAGCTGGATTGGGCCAGTCGCACTGGGGGGGGGGGGGGAGGGGGGGCACGGGGGCAGCAGAGGCAGGGAAAGGTAAAGGGAGGAAAGAAGGGATAAAGAAAAAAGGGAAAATACGCAGAAATAAGCCACAAAAGAGCAGAGATGCAGAAAAGAGCAGAAAGGTGAAAAATAGAAAGGGTAGAAAAACGAGTGAAAACGAGTGAAGGAGCAGAGGGAGAGAAAGGGAAAATGGGCAGAAATAAGGCACAAAAGAGCAGAGGTGCGGAAAGGTGAAAGATAGAAAGGGGAGAAAAACGAGTGAAAACGAGTGAAGGAGCAGAGGGAGAGAAAGGGAAAATGGGCAGAAATAAGGCGCAAAAGAGCAGAGGTGCAGAAAGGTGAAAGATAGAAAGGGGAGAAAAACGAGTGAAGGAGCAGAAAGAAAGAAAGGAGACAGAGGTCCACTGGACCACCAGGGATGAGGCGCAGGGAAACCTGCGGGTGGAGGAGGGCCTCGATCACCAACACTCAAGAGTGCAGGGGCAGGGGGACCTGACTTAATGGTGGAGCTGCGAGGGTGGGAGAGCAATTTCACTGACAATGAGTCAGTGGTCTTGCTCGCCTGTCCCCGCAGTGGCTGCCATCAAGTAGGGGTCGGGGAGGGCTGGACAGCTGCCAGGCAGGAGCGGGGAGGGGAGCTGGATTGGGCCGGTCGCACTGGGGGGGGGTGGAGGGGGGGCACGGGGGCAGCAGAGGCAGGGAAAGGTAAAGGGAGGAAAGAAGGGATAAAGAAAAAAGGGAAAATACGCAGAAATAAGCCACAAAAGAGCAGAGATGCAGAAAAGAGCAGAAAGGTGAAAAATAGAAAGGGTAGAAAAACGAGTGAAAACGAGTGAAGGAGCAGAGGGAGAGAAAGGGAAAATGGGCAGAAATAAGGCACAAAAGAGCAGAGGTGCGGAAAGGTGAAAGATAGAAAGGGGAGAAAAACGAGTGAAAACGAGTGAAGGAGCAGAGGGAGAGAAAGGGAAAATGGGCAGAAATAAGGCGCAAAAGAGCAGAGGTGCAGAAAGGTGAAAGATAGAAAGGGGAGAAAAACGAGTGAAGGAGCAGAAAGAAAGAAAGGAGACAGAGGTCCACTGGACCACCAGGGATGAGGCGCAGGGAAACCTGCGGGTGGAGGAGGGCCTCGATCACCAACACTCAAGAGTGCAGGGGCAGGGGCACCTCACTTAATGGTGGAGCTGCGAGGGTGGGAGAGCAATTTCACTGACAATGAGTCAGTGGTCTTGCTCGCCTGTCCCCGCAGTGGCTGCCATCAAGTAGGGGTCGGGGAGGGCTGGACAGCTGGGAGGCGGGAGCGGGGAGGGAAGCTGGATTGGGCCGGTCGCGCTGGGGGGGGAGGGGCCGCGGGGGCAGCAGAGGCGGGGAAAGGTAAAGGGAGGAAAGATGGGATAAAGAAAAAATGGAAAATAAGCAGAAATACGCCACAAAAGAGCAGAGATGCAGAGAAGAGCAGAAAGGTGAAAGACAGAAAGGGTAGAAAAACGAGTGAAAACGAGTGAAGGAGCAGAGGGAGAGAAAGGGAAAATGGGCAGAAATAAGGCACAAAAGAGCAGAGGTGCAGAAAGGTGAAAGATAGAAAGGGGAGAAAAACGAGTGAAAACGAGTGAAGGAGCAGAGGGAGAGAAAGGGAAAATAGGCAGAAATAAGTTGCAAAAGAGCAGAGGTGCAGAAAGGTGAAAGATAGAAAGGGGAGAAAAACGAGTGAAGGAGCAGAAAGAAAGAAAGGAGACAGAGGTCCACTGGACCACCAGGGATGAGGCGCAGGGAAACCTGCGGGTGGAGGAGGGCCTCGATCACCAACACTCAAGAGTACAGGGGCAGGGGCACCTCACTTAATGGTGGAGCTGCGAGGGTGGGAGAGCAATTTCACTGACAATGTGTCAGTGGTCTTGCTCGCCTGTCCCCGCAGTGGCCGCCATTAAGTAGGGGTCGGGGAGGGCTGGACAGCTGCCAGGCAGGAGCGGGGAGGGGAGCTGGATTGGGCCGGTCGCACTGGGGGATGCAGGGGGGGCACGGGGGCAGCAGAGGCAGGGAAAGGTAAAGGGAGGAAAGAAGGGATAAAGAAAAAAGGGAAAATACGCAGAAATAAGCCACAAAAGAGCAGAGATGCAGAACAGAGCAGAAAGGTGAAAAATAGAAAGGGTAGAAAAACGAGTGAAAACGAGTGAAGGAGCAGAGGGAGAGAAAGGGAAAATGGGCAGAAATAAGGCACAAAAGAGCAGAGGTGCGGAAAGGTGAAAGATAGAAAGGGGAGAAAAACGAGTGAAAACGAGTGAAGGAGCAGAGGGAGAGAAAGGGAAAATGGGCAGAAATAAGGCGCAAAAGAGCAGAGGTGCAGAAAGGTGAAAGATAGAAAGGGGAGAAAAACGAGTGAAGGAGCAGAAAGAAAGAAAGGAGACAGAGGTCCACTGGACCACCAGGGATGAGGCGCAGGGAAACCTGCGGGTGGAGGAGGGCCTCGATCACCAACACTCAAGAGTGCAGGGGCAGGGGCACCTCACTTAATGGTGGAGCTGCGAGGGTGGGAGAGCAATTTCACTGACAATGAGTCAGTGGTCTTGCTCGCCTGTCCCCGCAGTGGCTGCCATCAAGTAGGGGTCGGGGAGGGCTGGACAGCTGGGAGGCGGGAGCGGGGAGGGAAGCTGGATTGGGCCGGTCGCGCTGGGGGGGGAGGGGCCGCGGGGGCAGCAGAGGCGGGGAAAGGTAAAGGGAGGAAAGATGGGATAAAGAAAAAAGGGAAAATAAGCAGAAATACGCCACAAAAGAGCAGAGATGCAGAGAAGAGCAGAAAGGTGAAAGACAGAAAGGGTAGAAAAACGAGTGAAAACGAGTGAAGGAGCAGAGGGAGAGAAAGGGAAAATGGGCAGAAATAAGGCACAAAAGAGCAGAGGTGCAGAAAGGTGAAAGATAGAAAGGGGAGAAAAACGAGTGAAAACGAGTGAAGGAGCAGAGGGAGAGAAAGGGAAAATAGGCAGAAATAAGTTGCAAAAGAGCAGAGGTGCAGAAAGGTGAAAGATAGAAAGGGGAGAAAAACGAGTGAAGGAGCAGAAAGAAAGAAAGGAGACAGAGGTCCACTGGACCACCAGGGATGAGGCGCAGGGAAACCTGCGGGTGGAGGAGGGCCTCGATCACCAACACTCAAGAGTACAGGGGCAGGGGCACCTCACTTAATGGTGGAGCTGCGAGGGTGGGAGAGCAATTTCACTGACAATGTGTCAGTGGTCTTGCTCGCCTGTCCCCGCAGTGGCCGCCATTAAGTAGGGGTCGGGGAGGGCTGGACAGCTGCCAGGCAGGAGCGGGGAGGGGAGCTGGATTGGGCCGGTCGCACTGGGGGATGCAGGGGGGGGCACGGGGGCAGCAGAGGCAGGGAAAGGTAAAGGGAGGAAAGAAGGGATAAAGAAAAAAGGGAAAATACGCAGAAATAAGCCACAAAAGAGCAGAGATGCAGAAAAGAGCAGAAAGGTGAAAAATAGAAAGGGTAGAAAAACGAGTGAAAACGAGTGAAGGAGCAGAGGGAGAGAAAGGGAAAATGGGCAGAAATAAGGCACAAAAGAGCAGAGGTGCGGAAAGGTGAAAGATAGAAAGGGGAGAAAAACGAGTGAAAACGAGTGAAGGAGCAGAGGGAGAGAAAGGGAAAATGGGCAGAAATAAGGCGCAAAAGAGCAGAGGTGCAGAAAGGTGAAAGATAGAAAGGGGAGAAAAACGAGTGAAGGAGCAGAAAGAAAGAAAGGAGACAGAGGTCCACTGGACCACCAGGGATGAGGCGCAGGGAAACCTGCGGGTGGAGGAGGGCCTCGATCACCAACACTCAAGAGTGCAGGGGCAGGGGCACCTCACTTAATGGTGAAGCTGCGAGGGTGGGAGAGCAATTTCACTGACAATGAGTCAGTGGTCTTGCTCGCCTGTCCCCGCAGTGGCTGCCATCAAGTAGGGGTCGGGGAGGGCTGGACAGCTGGGAGGCGGGAGCGGGGAGGGAAGCTGGATTGGGCCGGTCGCGCTGGGGGGGGAGGGGCCGCGGGGGCAGCAGAGGCGGGGAAAGGTAAAGGGAGGAAAGATGGGATAAAGAAAAAAGGGAAAATAAGCAGAAATACGCCACAAAAGAGCAGAGATGCAGAGAAGAGCAGAAAGGTGAAAGACAGAAAGGGTAGACAAACGAGTGAAAACGAGTGAAGGAGCAGAGGGAGAGAAAGGGAAAATGGGCAGAAATAAGGCATAAAAGAGCAGAGGCGCAGAAAGGTGAAAGATAGAAAGGGGAGAAAAACGAGTGAAAACGAGTGAAGGAGCAGAGGGAGAGAAAGGGAAAATAGGCAGAAATAAGGCGCAAAAGAGCAGAGGTGCAGAAAGGTGAAAGATAGGGGAGAAAAACGAGTGAAGGAGCAGAAAGAAAGAAAGGAGACAGAGGTCCACTGGACCACCAGGGATGAGGCGCAGGGAAACCTGCGGGTGGAGGAGGGCCTCGATCACCAACACTCAAGAGTGCAGGGGCGCCTCACTTAATGGTGGAGCTGCGAGGGTGGGAGAGCAATTTCACTGACAATGAGTCAGTGGTCTTGCTCGCCTGTCCCCGCAGTGGCCGCCATTAAGTAGGGGTCGGGGTTGGCTGGACAGCTGGGAGGCGGGAGCGGAGAGGTGAGCTGGATTCGGCCGGTTGCGCTGGGGGCGGGGGGGGGGAGGGGCCGCGGGGGCAGCAGCGGCGGGGAAAGGTAAAGGGAGGAAAGAAGGGATAAAGAAAAAAGGGAAAATAAGCAGAAATAAGGCGCAAAAGAGCAGAGGTGCAGAAAGGTGAAAGATAGAAAGGGGAGAAAAACGAGTGAAGGAGCAGAAAGAAAGAAAGTAGACAGAGGTCCACTGGACCACCAGGGATGAGGCGCAGGGAAACCTGCGGGTGGAGGAGGGCCTCGATCACCAACACTCAAGAGTGCAGGGGCAGGGGCACCTCACTTAATGGTGGAGCTTCGAAGGTGGGAGAGCAATTTCACTGACAATGAGTCAGTGGTCTTGCTCGCCTGTCCCCGCAGTGGCCGCCATTAAGTAGGAGTCGGGGAAGGCTGGACAGCTGGGAGGCGGGAGCGGGGAGGGGAGCTGGATTGGGCCGGTCGCGCTGGGGGGGGGGGCGCGGGGGCAGCAGCGGCGGGGAAAGGTAAAGGGAGGAAAGAAGGGATAAAGAAAAAAGGGAAAATAAGCAGAAATAAGCCACAAAAGAGCAGAGATGCAGAAAAGAGCAGAAAGGTGAAAGATAGAAAAGGTAGAAAAACGAGTGAAAACGAGTGAAGGAGCAGAGGGAGAGAAAGGGAAAATGGGCAGAAATGAGGCACAAAAGAGCAGAGGTGCAGAAAGGTGAAAGATAGAAAGGGGAGAAAAACAAGTGAAAACGAGTGAAGGAGCAGAGGGAGAGAAAGGGAAAATAGGCAGAAATAAGGCGCAAAAGAGCAGAGGTGCAGAAAGGTGAAAGATAGAAAGGGGAGAAAAACGAGTGAAGGAGCAGAAAGAAAGAAAGGAGACAGAGGTCCACTGGACCACCAGGGATGAGGCGCAGGGAAACCTGCGGGTGGAGGAGGGCCTCGATCACCAACACTCAAGAGTGCAGGGGCAGGGGCACCTCACTTAATGGTGGAGCTGCGAGGGTGGGAGAGCAATTTCACTGACAATGAGTCAGTGGTCTTGCTCCCCTGTCCCCGCAGTGGCCGCCATTAAATAGGGGTCGTGGAGTGCTGGACAGCTGGGAGGCGGGAGCGGGGAGGGGAGCTGAATTGGGCCGGTCGCGTTGGGGGGGGGGTGGGGCAGGAGCTGTGGGGGCAGCAGCGGCAGGGAAAGGTAATGGGAGGAAAGAAGGGATAAAGAAAAAAGGGAAAATAAGCAGAAATAAGCCACAAAAGAGCAGAGATGCAGAAAAGAGCAGAAAGGTGAAAGATAGAAAGGGTAGAAAAACGAGTGAAAACGAGTGAAGGAGCAGAGGGAGAGAAAGGGAAAATAGGCATAAACCAGGAGGAGGACTAGCCATCATCCACAGAAACACCATCAAGAGAACCTTTAACACTGACCCAGAAGCCACTTTTATGGAACACACGCACTTCAAGGTTTAGACAGACAGTAAAACCATTATCAAAAGCACCTTCGCATATCAGCCCCCCTGGATCTTGCCCCCACTTCAGCAATCTCCTGTGTGACCTTACGGCACCCCTCACCAAAAGGCACCAAAGACTTCATACTCCAAGGCGATCTCAACTTTCATTGCGACAACCCCACGAACGTCTACAGAACTCGGGCCTCACCCAGCTCGTACAAGGCCATATCCACATTGCTGGACACACCCTGGTCCCCATCTTATCCTCCAGTGACAAGGTTAAAGTAAGCCACATCACTCCACATCACTCCACTCACATGGATAGACTACTTCATCAACCCCTTCCACATAGCAGGACCACCAACCAACACTATGGAATCTAGCAACACCCCAAGCCGCTGATGAAAGAAATGTACAGAAACTGAATGACCCAATACTCTCCAAGTACACTACCCAGACTCCACCAACAACCTCATCAACGACACAAGCAACTTCAACAACTGGATCACTGCGGGGCATATTATCAAGTGCCTTATCTCATTTTTTTGGGCTTTAAAAGCCAAAAAAGCAGAGATAATGTTTTCGCCCTTTTAACAAGGCAGCCTTGTTGCCGACGCCTCGCTTTGTATCTCTAAGGAGATTTAAATTAGGCGTCACTGGGCAGTACAACCTTGCAAATAAAGCTGATGTGCACATGGCGATAATTACAAGCCTGACCCAGCATTTAAGCAGACGTTAGTTTTTGGAGAAAACCACTATTTTCTCCAAAAACGAATGTCTGCTAAAATGCAGACTTACCTATCCCTAACATTGGGGTGGATTATGCTGATAACAACCCTGTGTGTCGTATCAACAAGGTTATTGCTGTTTTGCAGGGAACATCGTTGGAAAACCAGCAATGAATAATAATAATAATAAAGGGGTTTGTAAAGCGCATGGTGACGCCATCCCGGCGTGTCCCCGCGCTAAATGTACCCTGCAAACGGCGATTTCCCTGCTATCGCTGGAATTTTCCCCGCCCTGGAGTAACCCGTTTTTGATAACGCGCTACCAGGGCGATAAATTCCAGCGATGGATGGTGATAAATAAAAAAGCGCTAAGAGCGCTTTGCGTTATTTATCGATGTCCCTAGATAATATGCCCCTAAATGTGCCAACACCCTAGCAGCCATGAAAAATACCAAACCCACGACTGCAGCCGCCGCTGGGAGGTAGAATTGAGACCTGCGCTCCCCCGGCCTGGCCAGACTCTCGCTGACTGTAGCGGCGGCTGCTGATGGGAGATGGCACCATCTATCCCTACCGGGACGGCGACACTCACCGGGGGAATCATCCCAGCGCCTGCCTGACTCCAAGATGGCGGCCGGCGGCGACTTTAGAATGTCGATCGCCGCTTCCTCTGGCTCACCCCTGCCTCTCCCCGGCCTCTGGTCTAGCCCCGATCTCTCCGCCTGATTCCAGGCTGTCCCCCAGGGTGGGTCCTTGCTCCATCAACTTTGCCGACTGGGCCCAGCAATACCCGCCTCCAGCCCCGAACAGCGTTCGGTAAAGCAACTTCTGAGGGGGGGCCTTGCTCGAGGGGACCCTGGCCCTCGCGCCCCGCAGCGCCAGCGACTGCTTCTGCTGGGCACAGGTCTCCCGAACCGATCCACCACCTTCTGCTGCCTGTGGCTGTGTCCGGTACGCTGTGAGGACAGTGCCTCTGGTGAACTCTGATGATCGCAAGCTCTCCAAGATGGCGATACGCCTCCTGGGCTCCCACCTTCTCTCCTGGACTTCTCGACTTGCGTGCTATCCTGAATGACACTTTTCTGCTGTTTTCGGACAGTTTTCGCTGGACTCTAGCCCTTCCCTCCATACCTTGCCTCCCACCCACCCTTCCTCTATGCTGTGACTGCATCTTTGACCTATTGCAATAATGCTAAGCTTTGGTATCCGCTGAAGTCCTTACACCATATACCACCCCTATGCGTCTCTTAGAGTTTAACCAGTCATTTCCCTTCCTATGTGTATGTAGTTGACTCTTATCACTAGTGTTTGCAGTGGACCTTTGTACTCTCTACCACTCCTATGTGACCCTTAGAGTATTTCCAGTCATATCCCTCCTGTGTAGATAGAAGATAACTCTATTGACTAGTATCCTATGTGATTTTTAGATTGTATCCATGTGTATCCCCTCCCTGTGTTTAGAGATATAGCTTTAACGACTAGTCGCCTGTGTGACTGTTGGAGTATAGCCAGGTGTATCCCTTCCCCCGTGTGAAGAGATAACCCTATTCACTAGAACAAAAAGAAATGTGTTCCTTATGTAACGTAACTGATTCTATGTAAAGTGCTTTGATAACATGTAACGGAACTGGTGCTATGTAAAGCGCTCTGATAACCTAATCGGTTCAAGTTCGCGCTATATAAAACTCTAAAAATAAAATAAATAAATAAATAAAATAAACCAACAAACAAGCTAGCTGGTACAATGCTGACCTCAGAGAGTCCAAGAGAGTTTGCAAACAGCTCTGAAGGAAATGGAGAACCACCCAGGGAACCAGCTCAAGAAACACCCACAAGGCCACAATTACACACTATCACCATCAAGCGAACGAGACCAAGGAAAGGGCCCTGACCCTGAGATGTGTATATAGCTCCAACAACTGCAAAGAACTTTTCCAACCAACAACATCACTTCTACACAAGAATTCTGCAACATCACTAACTTCTTCCATGATAAAATCACCACGATCTACAGCAACTTCAAACCCCAGCCACCCCTCATCGATCTTATCAGCCTGCTAACCACATGAACCAAAGACTGGCAACTGACAGCATGGAACCCTCTATCTATTGAAACACTTCAGCAATAATGAAGATAATCCACTCAGGGGCACCCACAGACCCCTGCCCCTACCATATCTACAGCCTGAGAAGAGCCACAATCAGCACTGCACTCACCTCCTTCATCAAGACCTCCCTCAAGACAGCCGTCTTCTCAGATAGTTATAAAAACGCCAAAATCACAACCCTACTCAAACAACCCTCAGTCGACCCCGAAGTACTCAGCAACTACCGACCCATCTCGCTGCTCCCCTTCCCAGCCAAAGTCATCAAGAAGACTGTTAGCATCAAATCAGTTTATAGAAAGGTCCCGCTCTTAGGAGTCCAGCACACCACAAAACAACTGTTGCCTGTGCTTCCCAAAGTACCCATAAAACACTACATAAACATAAAACAGCTCTGTTCACCCCTAGAGCTTCCCGTGATGGAGACACCAGATATGGAACAAGCCTCAAACACACCTGGAAGATTGAGTAGTATGGCCCCAGGAAGTAATACCTAAAGAAACAAGTCGAATATGAATCGTTACTACGCAAACAAATACTTTGCATGCCTTTAGTACGTAGTTTTAACATCGCAAATACCATTACTACGCATTTTTTTGGTGAGCATGCTTTTATTTCGCAACTTCATCATATAGTATTAAAAATGCTTTTACTTCTCATTTAAATGTAACGCATACAACTATAACACATGTTTTGCTCCTTTTAATTATAATTTAATTACTAAATGACTCTCTTCATTTCTTGTTTTTCGATCAAAAGTCCCGACTCCGTTCTACTTCTTACTACCTTTCCTTGTTAACTTTTTTTTCTCATTTTGGAGTCTATTACTTTTCTACTCCTTCCTAATCCAACTATCCTCCCTCCACTCCCCTTCAATTTAGAAGTATTTTGTTTAATAAATAATGTAATCTTTTTAAAGCTCTTACCTGTACAGTGGTCTTCTATGCTCCTCGTACTTGGCGTGTCGATCCTCCAAATGACGTTGTTACGTTCTTGCGTCTATGTACTTAATTTTCCTAAAAATAGAAAATGGACAATTGTATGATTTCAATTCATTAAAAAGTGTTAGAAAACGCTTATAATACATACTTATTAGCTGCATACTGCCCCATAACCACAACTCCTGCCCCATTCTACGGACAACAGAGACACGACTTTTGCCTTCCTCTTGCTTCATTTCTCATTTTCGTCTTCTATGCGCGCCTCTCAAATACACTGGGTGCGCTCTCTGTAATTACCTTGCTCGTCCACAATCCAATGATACCTTCCTGCTGTGTTTCCCCACAGAGGTGTGCCCCTGTACACCATAGTGGAGACAGATGTGCATTCATTGAAACTCTCCATGTTGTGCAGCTTGATGGCAGTGAGCGCCTGCTAATTACCCGGTGAGTGGTGTGCGTCTCTCCGCCCTTGCTAACAACAGTTACATTGCATCTAATTTGATGTTTCTGATATGCTTAGTAACGGTATTTTGAAATTAAATCACTCACTCAAAACTCACGTTTTTCAATGATTACTCTTTTTTATAAATAAGATACAATGCGTTATGGTAGTTGCGTAGTAACGGCATTTGCATAGTAGAATTATGCGTAGTAAAAAGCATGCGAAGTAATGGAACGTGCTAATTAAAAGATGCGTATAAAAGGTACTACGAAGTAGTGGCCGCAAACTAATGGTAGTTTACCAACGAGTCAGATGCACACACTCATAAGCACAAATAAATGCATAGCAAAGGGCAGCAGGAGCCAGTGAAGGTAAGAGCGATGTGGCGTTGGGGGGATTTCGACAGACTACGAAGAGGGAATATTAATTATTTATTTAATATTTCATCGCTGTCGATTGTCGAATCCCCCCCACAACCCCAACCTGGCCTCACCGCTTTAACCTGCACAGGCCGCACCTGGCAGAGGGCCTGCATATAGCCCAAGGATACGATGTCAGAGCAGCCAGTCAGTTGCATTCATCAGGTTAAGTTCAAACAATGACTACTAGTAAGCGTCACCCTGGATAACACACATGACACACCTGGACCACCTAAGAATGTGATCTCCAGTTTGTAATTATGGCCCCTTCTATCAGATTGAGATCAAGCATCTAAGAACAATTTATGACCCACTTTTCCAATATAAAGCATTCCATGTACCAAATGCTAATGGAATTTCAGCATGCAGCTGAAAGAGATGTGGCTGCTATTCCCGGCCATTATAGTCTAATTAAACTTAAACTGTTCCTGATTGTCAAGCTCGCTTTTCTCCTTTTAGATAATTAGAACCTACCTCAACAAGACCATCAATAGACAACTCTCTGACCACCTAAAAGGCCACAAACTCCTGGACGACTCGAAATCAAGATTAAAAAAAAACACAGCATAGTCACAGCCCTCATCGCTGCCACCGATGACATACGTACCATCCTTGACCTTGGAAAGACCGCTGCCCTCATACTCCTCAACCCCTCCACCACTTTCGACAAAGTCTCCCACCATACACCATCTCACACCATACACTCATCACCAGACTACACACAGTGGTAATAAAAGGACTAGCACTCAAATGGATAGCTTCTTTTCTCTCCGGCAGAAGACAACGAGTCACATCAGAGCCCTAGGACCTCATCTGCGGTGTCCCACACGAATAATCACTTATCCTCACACTTTTCAACACATACATGACTCTTCTGGCTAACATCATCAGATCCAGAAAAAGTCAACATCATCTCCTATATTGATGACACTCGGCTCATTTTCCACCTCTCGGATGACACCGCCACCACCAAGACAAAATTCAAACAATGCATGAATTGAATGAAAGAGAATTGCCACAAACTCAACACCAGCAAAACTGAAATGCTGATCTTAGGGATTGAGAGTTCACATTGGGATTTCACCTGGTGGGGCTGCCAAATTCTGACCTCCCCCAACCCCAACTGAACAATCTAGGAATCTGGGCATCATCCTGGACACCAATATCACCATAAAGTCCTAGGTCAACACTGTTACCTTTGCATACTGAAGAAAATACGTTTTTACTAGGTCCTATTAATTTCCTTACATTCCTCCATTTCTTGCCATCTCGTGACAAAACCCTGCCTACAGCCTCCGTTTCTGCTGACGCTAAAAAAACTATCACATACCCAAGCCCCCTGTTCTTTGCAGTTAACCAATTCATCAATAAAGAGCCAAGAAACACCGACACCCTGTGTAAACAAGTTTGTTTTTCATCTTCTGCTCCCTGCTTGGTAAACATCCTTGACGCCGTGATCAGGTCATCTGGACAATGGTCTGACTGACCGAGCCTTGATCAAGCTGATTGAACAATGGTCTGAATGCCGAGTCTTGATCAAGCAGATTGAACAATGGTCTGAATGCCGAGCCTTGATCAGGTCATCAACTACAAACACCGCCCTGATTGAACAATGGACTGAATGCCAAAAGAGTGGAATAAAAATGTATATAAGGCTTGTTTGCTGTGGAGTAAAGCAGCAGCCTCCTGGGTTTTGTCTCTGACTAGCTTGGGACTCTGTTCCATAGCCCGGGCTATTGTAATAAAGGTGGTTCTCTCTGCAGACGAAGGTTTCCGGGTCCACTTTATTATATAAGGAGGGTAAGAGTAGACTCGGGTGATTCCCGCACCGCCAATCCCCCACTCCTCCTTGAGGTGGGCTTTTCTTGGTTCTACAATACTTCTACATACTCCGCATGCTATGCTAAATATTTAAGTGTCTCCCACTGGATACCAGATGTGCCAGCACGTAGTCCCTAATCACAAGCAAATTGGGCTACGGCAACGCAATTTACACTGACATCCCAACCCATCTTCTTCAGAGACTTCAAACCATGCAAAACGCTGCCACCAGACTCATCCATCACCTTCTGCGATGAACCCACAACACACTGCTCCTCAAAGAGCTCCACTGGACCACCTTCCAAAAACTCAAGCTTCTCACACATGCATTTAAGTCACTACACAACATGGGACCCGCATACCTCAATCACCTGCTTCACTTCCACCAACCCACCAGACAACTTTGCCCAGCAACACTCACATTTGCACACACTCCCTGCATCCACAGAAGCAGAATGGGAGGTCAATCAATCTCCTATCAAACTGCCAAATCCTGGAATTACCTCCCCCAACACATCAGGGCCACCACCTTACTTCCTGATTTCCGCAGTTAGCTGAAGACCTTGCTTTCAATTAGTCTTCTTTCTGGACCATCAACACTGCCGATACTCAGGCCCAGCCTTACTGCACGCCTAATCTCATCTACTCAGCACCTGGAAACACTCACAGGTGACAAGCAGTGCTCTCCAAATACACCTTACAATACGTTACAAGTTGTCATTTGGACTTCAGCATGCAGCCCAGCAGTTTCCAAGGTTAGGGTGGCTGTGGCTTCCACTCCATTAGGATTACCCAACATATTGTGAGAAACTTGACTGCTTGCAGAAATCTCACTGTATAGCGATTGCTCTGAAGACTGAGAAGTTTACAATGTAGAAGCCATATTGTTTTGGCCAAGCACTGCAAACTGTTTTGCTTTTCTGAAAATACACAAAAAGAATTCCAGTGTGGAGGGGTCATTTGCATTATTTTCTGTTCATGGCCACCAGGCTTTCCCTGACGGTCCTAAACAGGAAAAGTGTATGTCGGAAGTTCTGGCCTAAATAGGGTGGGCTTTCTGATGTTCATTGAGTCATGGCTTTTGGTGGACAGCACTAAGGGGCAGATGTATCAATATTGTGTTTTGCGATTCTGTAATTGCGATTGTTTTGCGAATCGCAATTGCAGAATCGCAAAATGGTATGTATGTAGTTTTTGCGATTTATTATTTCTTAAAAATCGCTAATAATTCTGAGAATATTTTGCGATTCCTTAAATTGCGGAAAATCGCAAATTAAGAAATACCAAAAAACGGGAATCTGCAATGCAGGTACAGGCTGATGACATCACACCCCGGAAGTGGGAGGATGCACTGATGACACTGCCCCTACTCCAATTGTGCGCAGAAAGCGCAGGCAGGTAGCTCCTCTGCCACCATTGGAAGAAGGTGTCAATACTGATGGGGGTACAGTAGACAGTGGCCATGACACAGTGTGCCCTTGTGACTCCCAAGAGCAACCCCAAAGTCAAAGAAGGCCACGTACATACAGGTTGGATACATGTAGAAGCAGCAGTGGTCAACTGGAAACACCTACAGTTTTTTCCGGTCTTGAGCAGGATATGCTTCACGTGCAGCGCCTGCAACATAAGGCCCTTCGATCAATAAATAGACAGCTATTTAAATTAAACAAAAATCAAGAAAGCATGGCAGCATCAATTGACAGACTGGGTCTGACCCTCGAACGTACTGAGACTTCTCGCAACAGGGCTGCACACCATGCAAATGTGAGAATGCAAGGTTACACAAAAGCCATTACCAGCTATGTAGCGTGACATCCAACTTCAGTAGGCACAGCATCAACATGCAGCGTGAAATGAGTGAATGCACTCATAACATGGCAAAGTGCTTGGATAAAGTGACCTCTGCAGTTGAGATGTTGCAAACTACAAACTCTGGCGCAAGCGCTCTCATTGCTTCAGCTGACAGCGAGGACACCTCCAGCAGGAGTAGTAGGAACCCCACACCAACTTCTCACTTGACCCAGCGCAGAAGTGGAAGGCGTGCTGGCACTGCACCTGATCATGAAAGCATGTAATTAGAAGAACGCCCTGCGCCAAGCAGCCAGCGCAAGAAGTGAAAGTTTACATTGCAATACTTTTTGCATTACTGCATTGTCTAACATGGCTTTCTTTTACATTTGTGGTACTTTTCATTTATTGTGAAATAACATTTTCTGTTTGAAAACTGCACTATGGTTTGTGTGTTGTGAATAAAAACAGCACTTGCCAAAATGAGAAATTCTGTTGAATTGTTTGTCTTACCTAAAAGTAATTCCGTGTAATCTCAGACCGTCTTTGACGGCCAGCCGCTGCTCCTCCTCCTGCTGCAGCCCTTCTAGGTGGAGGTATGTCATCATCATCAGATGTGTCTGATTCACTCACCTCAATGTCTGTGCCTTTGCGCATAGCCATGTTATGGAGCATTGCACAGCCAGTTACAATTTTGCAACAGGTTTCAAGACAGTATTGCAAAGCTCCTCCACTTTTGTGTATGCAGGGGAAATGGCTTTTTAAAATGCCAAATGTGCGTTCAATGACCCCACGTGTTGACCGGTGTGCCCTGTTGTATCTTCTCGCACTTGCATTTGCTGGGTTCAAGTATGGCGTTAGGGTGAAGTCACGCACTGCATAGGCACTATCACCTGCATGGAAGAAACAAAAGAGTAACTGTATGTTGCATTGTCAAATAAATGATGTATGGATAGATGTATGCATGAGTGTGATTTACCTAGCAGGTATCCCTCTCCAAATTGTCCAGCACTCAGACGTCTATGAATTCCACTATGTCGGAAAATGAAGGAGTCATGTGTGCTGCCTGGGTACTTTGAAATATTTTGCATTGCACACAATCTGGATGTTGAGGGAGTGGTAGCTTTTCCTATTTCGAAAAACATGTTCTGTGGCTTGCGGTGGAGTGATGGCAATATGGGTTCCGTCAATGCATCCAATCACATGTGGGAAACGTGCAATTTGATAGAAATCCAACTTGGTTTCTTGTATGGCTTGTTGGGTGTTTGAAAAGTAGATGTGATGTTGAAGCCTGTTCAGCATTGCATCCAGGAAGACATGAAAAAAGAGTGAAAGGGCACTTTGTGACACCCCGCCAACCTCTACTATGACGCTTTGAAAAGACCCTGACGCCAAAAGGTGCAGTGAGCACAATACCTGCACATGGGTTGGAATTGATTGTGTCTTGCCTGTTGGATGCTCCTAAAAAGGTTTCAATTCATCAATGAGATCCAAAATGGTGTTTGGAAGAAGTCTGTATTTGTCATATATGTCCTCTTCAGTCTGCTGGAACAGCGTGATGCGTAATCTGAAAATTCTCTCCTGTTCTGTCTCCTCTGTGCAATAGCTTGAATACGCAGCCTCCTGGCTGTCAGGTATAGTCCAGCCGTTTTGAAGAAAAATCAGCGCATTGTGGGTGCCTTTTTATATTTTTTTTTAGTTACCACCTGCATGTAGTTGGTGTTAACTGCGATTTCTTAATTTGCGATTTTTTGAAATTCGCTAATTGCTAATTTTTCATACATCTTCTTGCGAACACGCAAAATAAGGAATCGCTACATAATTCTCAGAATACCAGTTCTCGCAAATTAAGAAATCGCAAATATTGCGATTTCTTATTTTGCGATGCGATTTCTTTAATACATCGCATTTCCCATTTTTTTGTCGCAAACGCTGTTATTTAGCGATTCGCATCGTTTGCGACAAAAAAAACGCTTGATACATCTGTCCCTAAATGAGGTAAATGAGCAGCATATTAGCCAGAAAGGTAGCCCTGTTTAGTGCCAATGACGGTCAATATGTACCTAAAAAAATAATTCTTTGATTTATTTATCTCTTTTGCTAGTACATGATAGTGTCTTCAGGGTCAGATTGGTAACGTGGGAAATCGGGAAATGGCCGAAGGGCCGGTTGCCGAGCTCCCACTCTGGGCTGCTTTTTTGGGCAGCCTGGGGGCTGTATGTGCTGTTAGGATGCAGGCAGCGGCCCACTGGGTGCCTGAGTGGCTTTTCTAGAGGGAGATGGTCGGAGGTGTCACTCCCTTTCTCATGCTGGGACAGCCCATTAATGTATGCTGATTTAGCAGGGGGAGACCTGAGAAGAAGTGGTCTCACTTGCATTCATGTGTGGCTTAGCACTGTGAACTAATCTGCGCATTTTTTTTTTATCTAAGTGAAGTTAATAAAACAGGCCCCACCCACGTTCTTTTAATAAAACTTCGCTGAAGCAGTGTTTTTCGGAAAGGCAATATGCAAATGTGGGCCACTTTTTTGTGCCTGGGCCTATTTTTGATCCCAACCCAACCCTGAGTGCCTCAGACACTTCTATTGTGCCCTCGCTGATAACATGCAGTTTACTGCATCCGACACAGGCACTGCTACCGGCATCCATCTTTATATGGATTTTAAAACGTTTCAGGTTCACTGTCTGTGCATCTGCACGTGTGTGCATGCATGAGGGAACACGGGGAGCATAGGTGCTTTAAGTTATACTGTATAACTGTTCCAAGATGGCCACGCGAAAGTGTACGTGTTTGTGCACGCACAGGCGGCAGTATAGAATGGCTGTTGTTCTACTTTATCTTAAGTTTTATGTTTCAAGATGGGCAACATGTGACTTTCTTGGAATAATAAGAAGACACAACTTAGCAAAGCCCAACATATCTGTTGCTAAAACCAGACTTATTGGTTGGTTTTTCCAGTGCATGTTACTTTTTGAAAGACATTCACTTGCAAAAACCACCCCTGTTTGTTTGACAACGACTTTATCTTTCAACGGAAAATACTGTTAGTACGACATAATTTCTTTTACTGTTTGAGGTAATAGAGGGGTTCATTAACAAAAGGCAAAAACCCTACCGGAAAATGTGGTATCAAATATTTGCATGCACCATCATTGCACCATAAAAAGAACAGATGCAACATTGATGACTTGCAGGTATTCGCTCAAATTAAATGCACGTGCTAAATAAACAATAAGAGAGTAATAATGTGAGAAAACAGGCTTTGGCTAATGTGTTGATGAAAGGTTCGTCCACGTGAAGAGCATACATCAATCTGAAATCCCAGCTGCACACTGCAATCTCTTAACTGGTTTATATCTCACTCGCTTGTCGTTTTGCTGTCTCTGGGGTTAATCATGAAAAGAAACACGTTTCTTAACACATACAGTCCTACCAATTCATAGAATGATTAATTGAAATGTTGTCATGCCACTGCCACCTACTGCTTAAAAACGAAACTACACCTTAAAAGACCATGGGGCATATGTAGGTAATTTTCGTTTTGCGATTCTCAAATTGCGATTTTTAGGGAATGGCAATTAGAGACTCGCAAAACAAAATGTAGGTAGGATTAGCAATTTTTTTTGCGAATCCCACTTATTCCTTATTTGCGAATCGCAAATCGAGATTCGCAAATAAGGAATACCGTCTCATTCCTTCCTATGGGCGAGAAGGCCCGTAGGAATGAATAGGAAGACATTCTCAATTTCCGATTCTCAATTAGAGAATCGCAAATTGCGAATGAAATTTCAGGGTTGTAAGGGTGTTAATAGGACACCATTTTGCACCCCTGAAATTAACATGTGTGCACATGTGGCCCACAGACATGCCCTAAGGGCATGTATGTGACCCACATGGCACTTTGAAAAATGCCAAAAAGTGCATTTTCAAAGAAATCGCAAAATACCATCAACCTGAAGTTGGTGGTATTTTGCGATTCCTTAAGCCAAAATTCGCACAAATCGGTTGCTTCCTACATTGCATTTAAGGAATCGCAATTTGCGATTCCTTAAATGCAGTAGCAAAATAAGGAATCGCAAATTTAGCGATTCCTTATTTTGCATGTGGGTTTTTGTGTGCTACATAGCACACTGCCCTAATTGCGATCATAAATGCTGAAATTCTGCGAATTTCAGCATTTGCGAGCGCAAATAGGCTTCCTACATATGGCCCCTGGTGATCAGGTCCAGAGATTCGAATGTGCAGACAATTTTCCCCTCTAAAGTCTATGCTTTAAATGGGAAAAAATAAGTGCAGGTACTCATAAAAGGAGCTAGAGGTGTAGTGAGGGGGCGGGGCTATGGACGGGGCTAAGGGCAAGACATGATGATACTTAACAATTTCTATATTAGTTGCAGCACATACCAAAACACATGAGAAATGTGTTTATATAAACAAAGCAGGTTAACTCATTACACAAAATGAAAGAGAAATGTGATAATATGTTAACATTTCCTTTCTTTGCAATAGCTGCACCTTCTTAATGTCATACTGTTAATTGCTTTTTGGCACAATATTATATCTTTTTTAGAACGCGAGTAGGAAGAAACTGAAAATACCCCCCACGTCGCACCAAAGCTCTTATGGCACCAAGCAAATGAAGCAACTCATCATGACCCTCTCCAGAAGACATCTCTTGTCTCTGTCATCAATCTATCCATTCATCCTTTCATCCTACCATTTACCTGCTGATGTCCATCATTTAACCTTTACATTCTATCGTCTCTTCAGTCTTTCATCAATCATTCAGTTTTTCATCATTCCGTCTATCCACCCTTCATATCTAAACCTATCCATCCATCTATCAATCCATCTCCAAACCTATCCATTCATCCTTTCATTCATCTATCTCTTTATCCACCCTATCCCTCATCCATCAATCCTTTCACTCATCCATCCATCAACCCTTTCACTCCTTTATTCCATCCACCCTTTCACTCAATCTCTCCTTTCCACTCATCCATCATCCACCCTTTCGTCCATCCTCCCCACCTTTCATTCATCCAGACAATCTTTCACTTATCCACCCATCATTCATCCTTTCATCCAATCATTCACCCTCTTTCACCCTTGCATGCTTTCACTCATCCATCCATCTATTCATCCATGCATCCATCTCTACATCCACCCGTGCTCACTCATCCATCCACTCGCTCATCCACTCGCACCGTCCCTGTTACCTTATTTATGAATCTTTGTTGCACAGCAGACATGTACAAAGTGCAACACGTTTTCTTTAAAATACCTCCTGAGAGTGTCTTGATTCTCTCTCTCTTTCTTTCTCTTTTATCTTACAAAAACAGGCATACACACAAACATAGCAGACACACAAAAGACTCGGTAGGATAAAAGCCATCTTTCCTCTTCACCTACCATGGCTTTTTTATTTGCCATCAGTGCCGGACTGGCCGTAGCCTGATTGCCACTTCCAGGGGACTGACATGATTCCTGTGCTGGCACGAATGCACAGGATAGTGTGAATGTGATTGACAGCACAGGGACTAAATGGATCCTGCTCTGTCAAGCACAGCGTGATGGTGAGCGCCCAGAAATTACTCAAATGAGCCCTGCTGAATAGCTCAGATCGGGGCTACATAAGTGGTGCCTAAGTTGCCAAAGACATTTTCCACTCCTGCTCAATAGCACAGCTAATGAGCCTACCTTTTCATGAGTACCGGTACTCTCTAGGGCAGTAGAGAAGGGCCGGTACTCAGAGTGATAAATCAAAGAAGTGCTGGTACTCAGTACCAGTGGATAGCGTCCCATTTAAAGCACTGACTAAAGTCAAACTATAAACTACGTTTCTCAGCAAGTTTCATTTAGGTTTATTATCTGCAGGATTTGTGGTTTTCTGGTGCTGTGTTTGGACTTTCCACACTAACAGCATTTTATAATACCTCGATTCTGGATTCCGCAACCGGGGGCTGGATGGAGGGGGTACGGGTTAAAGTCAAGAGGTCATGTTATGCAGTGTTTTTAGGTCTCGCCTGACTCAGCGCTTGCGCTAGCTTGGCCAGACCTTAAGTAAGAAGGTCTTCATAAAATGCTACGGCCGGCTACGGCTTGCAGTGCATGTGTGCGGGTGCGCGCTTAGGAGCAGAGGTGCCATGCAAACCTTGTCATGCTCATTTAAGCGCCCACGATTATTGTCACTTTCGCCCGCAATCACTTTCGCAGTGCCCCTTTGATTTTCTTGTTCATAGAACATCAAACATCAAAGAACATGTTGTTGTATTAATGCTTTGCTGCTGTCCGTTTGACTTACAATGTGCTTTCTCTTCCCACAAACTTGATGTTTGTGTTCCTTTATTTTGAGATGCTTTTAGTATGACTGTCACACACACACAACCACACTCACAATCACACACACGACCACAACCACATGCAAAACCACACACACAACCACAAACACACACACAGACAACCACACACACAACACAACCACAACCACACACACACAGCCACAACCACACACACACATGACCACAACCACACACATACACAACCACACACACACACATACACAACCACACACACACACAATCACATCCACACAGATATACAACAACTACAGAACCACACCACCACACACACAACCACACACACAACCCAACACACAACCACACACACAACCACAACCATACACACAACAACACACACACAACCACGACCACACATACAGCCAAACACACAACCACAACCACACGCACAACCACACCACACACAAAACAACCACACACGCAACCACAAACACAACCACACAACTACACACACAACTACAACCACACACACACAACCACAACCACACACCCAACCACACACATAACCCCACACAACCACACACACAACCACATACAACCTCGGCCTCGGTCGCCGATGAGCTGAGAGTCAGGGCAGACAATAAACAGCCATGCGCCCTGATTCTCTTAGACTTATCGGCGGCTTTTGATACGGTCAGCCACACCATCTTGCTGGACCGTATCGCGGAGCTGGGGATCACAGGCCAGGTGCTCAAGTGGCTGGAATCCTTCCTGTCAGGACGAACTCAGAGAGTGCAGCTGGGAGACCAGTTGTCTGGGATCAGTGATGTGACTTGGGGGGTGCCCCAGGGGTCGGCACTATCCCCCCTGCTTTTCAATATCTATTTACAACCACTGGTGGAGGAGCTCATGCGTATGAACTGCGAAATCTTCAATTTCGCAGATGACACCCAGCTTTTGGTCCAGCTGGAAGACACTAAAGAGGCCCAGGAATCAGTGAGGAACCTGCTCAGCTTCACGGTCAACTGGATGACTAACAATCTGTTGAAAGTGAATGCTGATAAAACCGAGGTGCTGGTGATCAGCAACCGAGAGAATCCCTGGAGTGACCTGTATTGGCCCCCAGAGTTAGGAACCACTCCTTCTCCTGGGTCAGTGGTAAAAAGCCTGGGGCTGCGGATCGATGCGGACCTCTCAATGGCCCCTCAAGTTTCAGCTGTGGTCGGATCTTACATAGGTGTGTTGAGGCAATTACCAAAGCTAGTCCCCATCTTATCTGCCTCCACCCTGCAATCGATCGTATCTGCCACAGTCATCTCGAGACTTGATTATGGCAACGCCTTATATCTCGGCCTGCCACAGAAGCTGTTGAGGAAGCTGTAGGTAGAACAGAACGACGCAGCAAGGCTGATCTACTCCCTGCCCAGAAACACGCACGCAACTCCTCTGCTTCAGAAGTTGCACTGGCTTCCAGTAAAATTTCGAGTTCAGTTCAAGTGTCTCTGTGTGGCCCATAAGGCACTCTTTGGGAAAGCCCCAGAGTACATTAAGCAACGTTTGAAGAGGTATGTTCCCGGGAGACCTCTGCGCTCAGGAAAAACTTCCAATTTGATTCAACCCAGGTTCAAACTAAAAACCAGAGGAGGCAGGGCCCTATCTGTGCTTCTCTCGCAACTGTGGAATGAGCTCCCGGCCATTCTAAAGGAAGAATCACAGCTACTATCTTTTAGAAAAAAACTGAAAACCCATCTATTCAGAAAGGCATTGATTCCAGTTTAGGTGGTGGAACAGCTGAGGGTTTCGGGGTACCAGTGTGTTATGTTCTTCTGTTAAGCGCTTAGAGACCGGCGGTGATAGCACACATAATCACACACACAACCACAAACACAAACACACACAACCACACACATACACACACACACACACAACCACATACACACAACCACAGCCACACACACAGAACAACCACACAACCACACACACACAACCCCATGCAATCACACAAACGACCCCACCATAACCACACACACAACCACAACCACAACCACACACACAACCACAACCACAACCACACACACAACCACAACCACACACACAACCACAGGCATAACCACACACACAACCACAAACACACAACCTCCCACCCAACCACACACACCCAACCACCCAACTACACACACAACCACAACCACACACACAACAACACAACCACACACACACACAACCACACACACACACAACCACCCACACACAACCACACCCACAACCACACACACAACCACAACTGCACTTAACCATACAACCACACACACAACCATAAAACCTCAACCACACACACAACCATACAAACAACCACACACACACAGACACATAAACAGACACATCCACACACAAAACCGCACACACTCAACCACAACCACACACACATCCATACACACATACAACCACACCCAACCACACACACACAACATAACACACACAACTAAAACCACTACCAGACATACAACCACAAACGCACAACCGCACACACAAACAACCACAACCACACACACAACCACACACACACAACCACACACACACACACACACAACCACACACACACACAACCACACACAACCACACACACAACCACACACACAATCACACACAACCACACACAACTACACACAAAACCACACACACACAACCACACACACAAAAATTCACAGCCACACACACTACCACACACACAACCACACACACACACAACCACACACACAACCACACACACAACCACACACACAATCATACACACAACCACACAGACACACAACCACACACACACAAACACACGCACACACACGCACACACACACAACCACAACCACAACCAGACACACAACCACACTCACAACCACAACCACACATACAAACACACACACAACCAAACACACACAACCACACACACACAACCACACACAACCACACATACAACCACACAACCACATGCACAACCACACATAACCACGCACACAACGACACACACACCCACAAACACAACCATGCACAACCACAAATAAAACCACACACCCAACCACAACCACACACACAACACACACACAACCACAACCACACACACAACCACAACCAACCACACACACAACCACACCCAACCACACACCCAACCAAAACCACACACACACACAACCACAAACACAACCACACACACACAACCACAACTGCACCCAACCATACAACCACACACCACCACAAAACCACAACCACACACAACCACACAAACAACCACACACACACTGACACATAAACACACACAACCACACACACAACCGCACACACTCAACCACAACCACACACACAACCACACACACATACAACCACACCCAACCACACACACACAACATAACATACCCAACCAAAACCACTACCACACACACAACCACAAACACACAACCAAACACACACACAACCACAACCACACACACAACCACACACACACAGCCACACACACACACACACAACAACTACACACACACACAACCACACACACAATCACACACAACCACACACAACTACACACAAAACCACACACACACAACCACACACACAAAAATACACAGCCACACACTACCACACACACAACCACACACACACAATCACACACACACACAACCACACGCACAACCACACACACAACCACACACACAATCATTCACACAACCACACACACAACCACACAGACACACAACCACACACAAACACACACACACACATGCACACACACACACCCACAACCACAACCAGACACACAACCACACTCACAACCACAACCACACATACAAACACACACACAACCAAACACACACACAACCACACAAACACAACCACACACAACCACACATACAACCACACAACCACAACCACATGCACAACCACACATAACCACGCACACAACCACACACACACCCACACACACACCCAGGCACAACCACAAATAAAACCACACACCCAACCACAACCACACACACAACACACACACAACCACAACCACACACACAACCACAACCAACCACACACACAACCACACCCAACCACACACCCAACCAAAACCACACACACACACACAACCACACACACAACCACACACACACACAACCACAACTGCACCCAACCATACAACCACACACACAACCACAAAACCACAACCACACACAACCACACAAACAACCACACATACACAGACACATAAACACACACAACCACACACACAACCACACACACTCAACCACAACCACACACACATACAACCATACCCAACCACACACACACAACATAACTCACCCAACCAAAACCACTACCACACACACACAACCACAAACACACAACCAAACACACACACAACCACACACACAACCACACACACACAACCACACACACACACAACCACACACACACACACTACCACACACAACCACACACACAACCACACACACAATCACACACAACCACACACAACTACACACAAAACCACACACACAAAAATACACAGCCGCACACACAACCACACACACACAACCACACACACAACCTCATACACAAACACACACACACACAAACACACACACAAACACACCCACACACCCACACACACACAACCACAACCACAATCAGACACACAACCACACTCACAACCAGAACCACACATACAACCACACACACAACCAAACACACACAACCACACACACAACCACACGCACACAACCACACACACAACCACACAGACAACCACACAGACAACCACACAAACACAACCACATGCACAACCACACACAACTAAGCACACAACCACACACAACCACACAGTCAGAAATAAAACCACACACCTAACCACACCCAACCACAACCACACACACAACCACAACCGCACACACAACAACACCACACACATACAACCTCACAGACAACCACACAGACAACCACACACACAACCACACACACAACCACACACACACATACAAACAACCACACCCAACCACACACACAACCATACAAACAACCACACACACAACCACACACACACATACAAACAACCACACCCAACCACACAACCACACCCAACCACACACCCACACACACAACCACAACCACACACACATCCACATACATACACACACAACCACACACACATAAACACACACAACCACACACACATAAACCCACACAACCACACACACACAAACACACACACACAAAAACCACACACACACATGCACAACCACGCACACAACACACAAACACAACCACACAACCACACACAAAACACACACACACGCAACCACACACAACCACAAACACACAAAAACACCCACCCACACACACAACCACAACCCAACCACACACACAACCACAACCACACACACAACCACAACCACACACAACCAGACAACCACACACACAACCACACACACGACCACACACAACCACACAAACACAACCACATGCACAACCACACACAACCACACACACAACCATGCACACACACACAACCACACACAACCATACAACCACACACACACACAACCACACACACAACCACACACACAACCACACACAACCACACACACACACAACCATACAACCAGACACACACAACCAGACACACAACACACACAACCACAACCACACACACAACCACGAACAACACACACACAACCACACAAACACAACCACATGCACAACCACACACAACCACACACACAACCATGCACACACACACAACCACACCCAACCATACAACCACACACACACACAACCACACACACAACCACACACACAACCACACACACACACAACCACACACAACCATACAACCAGACACACACAACCAGACACACAACACACACAACCACAACCACACACACAACCACGAACAACACACACACAACCACAACTACACACACAACCACACACACAACCACACACACACACACACAACCACACACACAACCACAACCACAACCACACACACACAACCTCACACACACAACCACACACACAACCACACACACAACACACACAAAACCACAACCACACACAACCACACATACAACCACACACACACACAATCAAACACAACCACACAACCACACACACAACCACACACACAACCACACACACATACACAACCACATACACACAACCACACAGACACACAACCAAACACACACAACCACACATACAACCACACACACCCACACACACAACCACACACACAACCACACACACACAACCACACACACAACCACATACACACAACCAAACACACAACCTCACACACACAACCACACATACACACTACCATACACACAACCACACATACAACCACACATAAAACCACACACACAACCACACACACAACCACACACAACCAAACACACAACCACACACACACAAAACCACACACAGACAACCCCACACACACACACACCCACAACCACGCCCACACCCACATATACAACCACACACACACACACAACCACACATTCACACAACCCCACACACAACCACACATACAACCATACGCACAACAACACACACACCCACACACACAACCACACATACACAACCACATACACACAACCACACACAACCACACATACAACCACACATACAAGCACATACGCAACCACACACACATCCACACACACAACCACAACCACATACACAACCACACACACACACAACCTCACCCACACAACCACAATCAGACACACAAGCACACACACACGCACACACACACAACCACACAACCACACACAAATCCACACACACAACCACACACAACCACACATACAACCACACACACAGCCACACACAACTGCAACCACACACACACATACAACCACACACACAACCACAACCACACACATTTCTTTGTTGATTTCATCTAGTCTTGTTTTATAGATGGTGATGTTGACAGTATTGTTGAGTTTAGTCAATTACCCTCCCTCACTTGGGCTACCCGAATCCAGACCCAATAAAGTCCGACTTCTGGCTGTCCGGGTATTTTAACTAACTTCCCGAGCACTTGTCTATCCACGATCACTACTGTTTTTAACCAAGGGTAAATCCTCCAGGCGGAGGTTGCATAAACACTGACCCAAGGATTATGCACACACGTGTATGAAAGCGGGGATACAACACATACCGCTACGACCATCTAAAATACATGTGTATGAGGGTCTTTTAATTTGTGAGATACCACGTACCAACCTGCATACCCTGGTTATGCAGGACAAGTGAACCTTATCCCATGATTTACTGTTAAACAAAGGAGACTGAACGGATCAGCACTCTACCTCCCCCCCTTGATTTATTGTTGTTGTGTCTTATAAGTGTTTAGCCATGCAACAGTTGATGTGGTTGCACCAAGGATATTGTGCTGCATAACTAATTACTTAGAAGGTCCCAAAATCGAGACCTATTGGCTATGCCAATGCTTGTTGTTTGTTGATGTTCAGTGGGAATTAGCAGGCAAGAGTTGGATCTAGACAGGTTTAAGTGGTCCCAATGACCCTGAATGAAGGAAGTACGGGTAGGAGGATATGCCACTAAAGATTAAGAGCACCTGAGATTGGGGGTATCACTTAGCCTTGGCCACCCCATTAGGTGATGCTGCCGCATTTGCTACCTAATACATCATCTGCTGCAATATAGACTTTAACAAATAATGTTTTTAGCCCAAAAGTTACAAAAAACTTGCAAAGTGTGTACCCGAGGAGTGCAAAGCCCTTTGCAGAGGTTGAATGATCATATTTTATTTGCATTTTGTTGTATTTTGGTGTTATGTTGGTACTACTAAGGTGAAATCTTTGCCCAGGCAGTGTTATCATGTGTAAAAATTACAAAATAATGAAGTAATACTATCACAAAATGTGTTACATTGCATTACATAATTTGCCTTTAGTTGTTGCATCATTTAGTGAACCTTTCACATAATATGGTCAACCATAAAGCAAGATCTGGTCCTCCCCAGCCGCATAATTCCAGTTGCTATGTCCTTAGGTTCTCCTAGATTGACAGTGGTCTTGTAAGCGAAATGAGGTAGATGGAAACCCAATATTGTATAGTAGGTTGCGCATTTTTAGGAGGAGGATAGACGTTAAATGAATATATTAACTGACAGGTTCTTTAAGATGAAGGAGCCAGGCTGCTGATACATTTTCAGGTGATACCTATCACATTAAAGCATTCTTTCCACGTAGAGCTGTGTCTATGGTGTTTAGTGCGGCACCACCGCAGTTTCACAAGTTTTGAAACGGGTGTGTTGAGCTCACTTTCTTATATGGTCAGTTCAGTGCCGTCTTAACGCATGGGCCCCATGCAGACCAGAATTTAACACTAATTTTCTGTTGAACATTTTTATTCCTGTGAGCGGTTGTGTAGGCAGGGCCCAGTGCACTGCTTTGCCCAGGGGCCTATAGTGATGTTAAGACGCCACCGGGTCAGTTCCCCAAAAATATAACAGAAATGTTATAACTGATGCTGTCACTTCAAAAGAGTTCATCACAAGGCAAAATTAAATTAGGGCACCTCCTCCAGCAGGGGGTGCCATTTTCCCAATGGAACTAGAGCAAGCCTCCACTCCAGTACAATGGGGGATTGTTGGGCCCGGCCTTGTGGCGTGGTCCTCGCTGATCTCCGCAGCCCCAGATCTACGGGTGGAGCTGACTCCCGTCCACCCAGAACTGTATATAACACTTCTACACTGGACCTGAGACAATCCCCAGACCGCGTGCTTGCCCCCGTGCACGCGACCATCAGACTCCATGTTTGGCCACCCCGGCCGGCCGGCCGCCTTCTTTCCTTTCGGCAGCCCCTGGCCTCTCCTGGCTGCAGCTGGGCTGGCGCGCCCAGATCTACCCGGGGGGTGAACGACTCCTCAAGTACCCGAAACCAAGACTTCCATCACACCTCCGGCCCCCTTCCGAGGAACTGGTTTCCCTCACACCTCTGAACTATCCATGGGGGCTGGTTTCGATTGCACCTTGGGCCTCCTAGTGAGCTGGCTCCAGGCCCTGATGGGCGTCTGGGATTCCCTGGGCACATGGTCCAAAGCATCAAGGAACCAACCGCCCAGACGATCAGGCGCCTGGCCCTCGGACCTCCGGCCCCCTGCCCCTGAGGGTCCGGACATCAAAGAGCTCCAGTACTATAAGACAGCCTGCCTCCCATCTAGTCGGCAGTTGTATCTTGGACAAGAAAGCCCTGCTGATCTGATCGCGGCTGACCTTGAGGAGAACAGACTCTGCCCCACTGAGCCCTGCTGACACCGTCGCGGCTCACCCTCGAATCTACAAGATCTGAACCATCGGAGCCCTGCTGACGCTGTCGTGGCCCTCTCTCGAGAACAAGACCTGAACCATAGGAGCCCTTCTGACGCTGTCGCGGCCCACTCTCGAGAAACAAAGACCTGAACCATCGGAGCCCTGCTGACGCTGTCGCGGCCCACTCTCGAGAACAAGACCTGAACCATCGGAGCCCTGCTGACGCTGTCGCGGCCCACTCTCGAGAACAAGACCTGAACCATCGGAGCCCTGCTGACGCTGTCGCGGCCCACGCTCGAGAAACAAGATCTGAACCATCGGAGCCCTGCTGACGCTGTCGCGGCTCCCTCTGCCTAAAAGTACGACGGAGTACTCCTGCCAAAAGCCCTGCTGACCTTGTCGCGGCTTGCCGAACTCTCTGGTCCGGCTGGACCATCAGCGCTACCCTCATGATAAGCTTGAACCCGAAGTGAGTAGGACAGCAAGTCCCATCGCCAGCCCCGTACCCCCCAGTTCGAGGATTGAGAACTGTGCGCCGGGTACGTGGCGTGCCAGCTGACCTTCTAAGACTGTCCCGCTTCCCCGTTACCCTGTTACGAGACTTTCGCGATCCCTCGATCGCTGTGTATTGCTCTTTAATTAATCTTGATAAAGTCTTTCTTGATAAAGAATCACGGTGTGGTGTCTGCTCATAAGTGTGGTGTGTCGACAGTGTGTACGATCAGTACTCCCCGGTGGGGACTCCCCCCTCGATAAGACTCGGCAGTAATTGTGGGAGAGGAGGTCCCGGGTGGTTAAGAGAATCATCTTGACCCCTGGGGTCACCGCCTTCCAACATTGGTGGCAGCGACGCGATACGAACCTACGTCTAAAGATCGTACCACTGACACACTACCTGAGCCTACACGCAGAAAACGCACAAGGAAAGAGCGACGATGACGACTACAGAAGCTGGTGTAAAGACAACCTTCGACAAGGACCTCCTGGAAGATTACACACATAAAGAGCTGAAGCAGTTCTGCAAAGAACTGAGTATCCCGAGTACCGGACTAAGTACTAAGGAAGATTTCCAGAAAGCGCTGACCGCCTGGGTAGAGTCCGGAGCATCTCTTCCCCCGATCGAAGACGAGGGAGGGAGGCCACAGACCGAACCCGGTACACCGACCGGTGAGAGAATCCAGCAATCAACCCGGAGCCCAGCAACCGGGAGAAAGCGGTCATCAGAGGAGATGACCGAGCGAGAACGTGACCGAAGCCATGAACTCGAACTAGCACGCCTCAAATTAGAGGGTGAACTCAAACTCGCAGAGGAAAAGTTGGCGGTGGAGCAATTGCGGCTCCAGGGAGAGCTAGAGGAGAAGAACCTCAAGAGGGAGCATGAAGGACGGAAACTTCAGCTCGAGCACGAGCGCAGCCTCAAGGAAATCGAATTGAAGGCCAGGAAAGAAGCAGCCGGTTCACCGGGCCTTGGGGAGCAGGTGGTCCCCCAAGAAACGAAGGTGCATATCCCCAAAGAGGTGGTAAAGGAGTTCTACAAAGGGGACGATATCCAACAATGGTTCAAGGCATACGAGGTGGCCATGTCCGCCCACCGGGTCCCGGAGAGAGACTGGGGGGCCGGCCTGTGGAGCCGCTTCCTCAGCGAGGGGAGAGATACCTTGCTGGACCTACCGAAGGCACACATGAACGCCTACCAACACATGAAAGACGCTCTTTTATTCCGCTACGGCCTGACGCCAGAAATGTATCGCCAGCGGTTTAGGGAGTGCAAGAAGCTTCCTGGCACCACATGGGTGGACTATGTGAACTACTACACCCGGGCCCTAGATGGGTGGATCAAGGGCAGCAATGTGACCACCTTCGAGGGCCTAGTCGACCTAGTGGCTTACGAACACCTGTCCGCAAATTGCTTTGTGGAACTAAGACAGCATCTCCTGGACAGCAAGCTCGCCAACCCACGGAAACTGGCTGTGGAAGCCGATCGATGGGTGGCCACCCGAGTCCAGAAGGCGCCCGGGGGAGACCCCCCACGGAACGATCAAGGATCTTTCCGCCAGCGAGGTGGAGGAGGTCGAGGCAAGCAGCGAAATTCCCAGTCAGGGCCTCAGCATAGTCCCCCCAGAAACCAGACCCCACGCTCTCCTCCCGCGACGAGAGCCGCCCTGAGTACAGGACCCCCGGGGCTCCGCCCCAGCTCCATGTGCTTCAAGTGTCAGCAGCCCGATCACTATGCCGGTGACCCCCGATGTCCCCTGACCCCGAAACCCACTCCCACTGGGCCCTCTTCTAGACAGATATCCTCAGTAGCCTCAGAAGAGGAAGAGACAGAAGAACAAGGGGAGTGGGAACCCGCAGCCATGGTCTTAGCCTCCCTGGGGAATAGCGAGATGATCCCAGGAGATTACTTGCCCGACAACACAGAAAAGTACCGCCAGACAGTGAAGGTTAACGGGCACAACATAGGAGCCCTTCGGGATACAGGAGCCAGCATCACATCTGTTAGGTACACGCTAGTCCCTGAGTCCATGATCATCCCCCACACCTCCTGTCGGGTGATAGCAGCCGATAACTCTGTCCGCACCTGCAGGATAGCACAGGTCCCGTTTGAGTGGGAGGGGGTCTCGGGCGATCTGCGGGTCGCAGTTCGCACGGACATGCCTGTAGACTGCCTCCTGGGGAATGACCTAGAGAGTTCCCCGTGGAAAGAGGTGGAGAGAAGGACCCATTTAGCCATGTTAGGACTGCCCCATTGGGCCTGTGTGAGCACCCGGGCCATGGCCGCCAGAATGTCCAACCCCGAGAACGAAGAGCCTGAGTTCCCCAGTTCAGCCCCTGATGTACCCGAGGACGGCGAGCACCCTACGGTCCTCGACCAGCCCTCCCTCGAAGAGAACGCACCCGAAGAAGGTCCCCTCGGACCAGCTGTCGAACCAGTCCCGACCCTAGCAGATCTCCCCGAGTTGGCCCAGTGGCGCCACGAGGGAGGACCGTCCCGAGAGGAGTTCTGCCAAGAGCAGACCTCCTGCCCTGCCCTAGAGGGGCTCCGCGGATTACTCCTTGCCACCGACGATGGAGAGGAAGAGGAAACGGACCCTCTACCCGACCTCCTGTGTGCCAAGGATCAAGATGGCTCCGTAGAGGGAGTGAGTCTCTCCTCCTCCCTCACCCCCGTACAGCGTGAGGAATGTCGCCCCTTGCGGGGACAATTCTCAGACCTCTTCTCCCTCACTCCCGGCATCACCAGTTGGTGCATCCACGACGTGGACACCGGGGGCAGTCCCCCGGTACGGCACAGAGCCTACCGAGTCCCAGACCGAGTCCGAGCCTGCATCAAGGCTGAGGTCGACAAAATGTTAGACCTAGGAGTGGTGGAAGCCTCTGACAGCCCATGGGCTAGCCCCGTGGTCCTGGTTCCGAAGGCGGCCGCCCCCGGCACCATTCCTGAGCTGAGGTTCTGCGTAGGCTACCGCAGACTCAACGCAGTCACCCGAACCGACGCATACCACATCCCCGAGCCTACGAACTGGTTGACCGCCTAGGGTCAGCTCAGTACCTTTGTACCTTCGATCTCACTAGTGGCTACTGGCAGATCGGCCTCACGGAGAGGGCCCAAGAAAGGTCTGCTTTCTCCACTCCGGATGGCTATTTCCACTTCCGAGTCATGCCCTTCGGCCTGAAAAACGCCCCTGCCACCTTTCAGCGACTGGTCAATCAGGTCCTGGCTGGGTTGGAAGGTTTCAGTGCAGCCTACCTAGACGACATTGCGGTGTTCAGTGCTCACTGGCCCGAGCCCCTACACCACCTCTGGGAGGTGTTGGACGCCCTGCGTCGAGCCGGGCTCACCATTAAAGCTAGTAAATGCCAAATAGGACAAAGCTCAGTGGTATACCTAGGGCACCAGGTCGGCAGCAGCCTCGTGGCCCCCCTCCAACCCAGGATAGACGCCCTCAACGCCTGGGAGACCCCCACGACCCAGACCGAGGTGCGGGCTTTCCTAGGGCTCACAGGGTACTACCGCAGATTCATCAAGGAGTACGGGAGTATTGTAGGCCCCCTCACCGAGTTGACAGCCAAAGCCAACCCCAAGAAGGTCGTCTGGACCCCCGCCTGTCAGAAGGCCTTCGAAGCATTGAAAGAGACCATGTACACCGCTCCAGTACTACAGGCCCCTGACTACTCCCGAGAGTTCGTGGTTCAAACCGACGCCTCCGAACACGGCATCGGGGCCGTGCTCTCCCAAGTGGACGACAAGGGGGTTGATCATCCGGTAGCCTGTATCAGCCGGAGGCTACTACCCCGGGAGCAGAGATGGAGCACCATCGAGCGAGAGGCCTTCGCAGTAGTCTGGGCCTGGAAGAAACTGAGGCCCTACCTGTTCGGGACCCACTTCCGGGTCCAAACCGACCACCGTCCTCTCCGGTGGCTCATGCAGATGAGAGAAGAGAACCCTAAACTGCTACGCTGGTCCATCTCCCTCCAAGGGATGGATTTTACTGTGGAACACAGGCCTGGTGCCGACCACGCCAACGCCGACGGCCTGTCCCGCTTCTGCCGCCTCAGCGAAGAGAACCCCCAAGAGGATGGGTAGTTCTCCTCGTCTTTCAGCTGGAGGGGACGCATGTTGGACCCGGCCTCGTGGCGTGGTCCTCGCTGATCTCCGCAGCCCCAGATCTACGGGTGGAGCTGACTCCCATCCACCCAGAACTGTATATGACACTTCTACACTGGACCTGAGACAATCCCCAGACCGCGTGCTTGCCCCCGTGCACGCGACCATCAGACTCCATGTTTGGCCACCCCGGCCGGCCGGCCGCCTTCTTTCCTTTCGGCAGCCCCTGGCCTCTCCTGGCTGCAGCTGGGCTGGCGCGCCCAGATCTACCCGGGGGGTGAACGACTCCTCAAGTACCCGAAACCAAGACTTCCATCACACCTCCGGCCCCCTTCCGAGGAACTGGTTTCCCTCACACCTCTGAACTATCCATGGGGGCTGGTTTCGATTGCACCTTGGGCCTCCTAGTGAGCTGGCTCCAGGCCCTGATGGGCGTCTGGGATTCCCTGGGCGCATGGTCCAAAGCATCAAGGAACCAACCGCCCAGACGATCAGGCGCCTGGCCCTCGGACCTCCGGCCCCCTGCCCCTGATGGTCCGGACATCAAAGAGCTCCAGTACTATAAGACAGCCTGCCTCCCATCTAGTCGGCAGTTGTATCTTGGACAAGAAAGCCCTGCTGATCTGATCGCGGCTGACCTTGAGGAGAACAGACTTCGCCCCACTGAGCCCTGCTGACACCGTCGCGGCTCACCCTCGAATCTACAAGATCTGAACCATCGGAGCCCTGCTGACGCTGTCGCGGCCCACTCTCGAGAACAAGACCTGAACCATAGGAGCCCTGCTGACGCTGTCGCGGCCCACTCTCGAGAAACAAGACCTGAACCATCGGAGCCCTGCTGACGCTGTCGCGGCCCACTCTCGAGTACCAGACCTGAACCATCGGAGCCCTGCTGACGCTGTCGCGGCCCACTCTCGAGAACAAGACCTGAACCATCGGAGCCCTGCTGACGCTGTCGCGGCCCACGCTCGAGAAACAAGATCTGAACCATTGAGCCCTGCTGACGCTGTCGCGGCTCCCTCTGCCTAAAAGTACGACGGAGTACTCCTGCCCAAAGCCCTGCTGACCTTGTCGCGGCTTGCCGAACTCTCTGGTCCGGCTGGACCATCAACGCTACCCTCATGATAAGCTTGAACCCGAAGTGAGTAGGACAGCAAGTCCCATCGCCAGCCCCGTACCCCCCAGTTCGAGGATTGAGAACTGTGCGCCGGGTACGTGGCGTGCCAGCTGACCTTCTAAGACTGTCCTGCTTCCCCGTTCCCCTGTTACGAGACTTTCGCGATCCCTCGATCGCTGTGTATTGCTCTTTAATTAATCTTGATAAAGTCTTTCTTGATAAAGAATCACGGTGTGGTGTCTGCTCATAAGTGTGGTGTGTCGACAGTGTGTACGATCAGTCCTCCCCGGTGGGGACTCCCCCCTCGATAAGACTCGGCAGTAATTGTGGGAGAGGAGGTCCCGGGTGGTTAAGAGAATCATCTTGACCCCTGGGGTCACCACCTTCCAACAGGGATTTAGCACAGATTGATAGAATCTTTCTGAAGCTGGTAGCAAAGAAGTAAGGAGTAAGAGGCTTTACACTGTATGAGTGTGCATATATATCTCTTCAGTGCTGAGGGAATGAATTGCAGTGCGTTGTTCGGTAACACACGCAGCACACAAGTCCTCATATACAACACTCTCCACTTATTCACGATGGATGCAAAATTTAAAAACACCTATCACATTTCTCTAGTTTACCTATCAAGCTGCATCTTTTTAAGTTTAAATTGAAGGAACCCCTAACCGAGTTCTTGCACTCAGCTGATTATCACACTCTGTGTGTGAAAACATTATTTTGTTCTTAATATGCAAAGGAAAATCATACCAAAATATTATCAATGTTCAATCTTGCGGACAACGAAAACTTGACAACAACGGAAAAAAGCATTGGCAAAGACAACAGTTCTGGTCTTGGCAAGCTGGGGCAATGGTTACAGATTTAAAAAAAAATGTTTTTTATTGCAAACATATACCAGAAAATTAGAAACAATTATGCTAAACATAGTGGCAATGTGATTGCATTAAATATATACCTTGAAAACAAGCATTGGCAATGACAATAGGTCTTGCATTTGCGGGCGTTACAGCTATTGGCTTTGTATTGACAGTGTCTTTTACATATGTGTTTTGGTTTGGAATGGAGTGGATTTGAATTATGTGGGTTGGATTGGAAGTTGTAGTTGTGGAATTGTGTGGCGTGGAGTGGATTTGTGTAGTAGAATTATCTAACATGGTGAATAGATAGGGGTGAGAGCTGCACAGAATAAATAGCCCATATTGGGATGTGCAGACAGGAAAGGAATCGCAAATTACCACCAACTTCTAGTTGATGGTAAGTTGCGAATTCCTTTCAAAATGCATATTTTTTTCATTTTTCAAAGTGCCATGTGACGTACATACATGCCCTTAGGGCATGTATGTGCGCCACATGTGCACCCATGCAGATTTCAGGGGTGCAACAGGGTGTCCTCTGGACACCCCTGCAGCTATGAAGATATTCTCAATTTGCGATTAGCACATTCCGAATCGCAAATTTCCCCTTCATTCCTATGGGCCTCCTGGCCCATAGAAATGAAGGGGAAATTATTACTTAATTGCGATTAGCAATTTGCTAATCGCAATTAAGGAATTTTAAGGAATCGCTAAAAAGAAGCGAATTTCTACATACATACCATTTTGCGATTTCTAAATAGCGATTCCTTAAAAATCGTTATTTAGAAATCGCAAAACGGGATGTTGATACATATGGCCCTAAGCCACAATGAGAAACTATTACTAGAAAAAATAAAGAAACTCCTTGAGGCCTGGGTCCCAAAATTCATAACGTGGTGGTGCCGAATTGAGACAATCAAAATGATGATCACCCCAATGCCTGATCAGTATGCTCCCACTCCTACTCATAGATGACTTCCACCGCAAGGTAGACATCCTGATCTCCAATTTACTTTTGATAGGGAAAAAGCGTGAACAAGCATAAAAAAACTAAGTTTAGAGAAAAACCTAGGTGGGGTAAACCTAGCAGACTTCAGGGTACTCCAAAAAGCTTTTCTAGCAGAGCAGGGATCTTACTGGATATACACCGGCCTGGCTACAAGTAGAGAGAGCCATACTGGACAACCTGAATCTCTTGGCACTGTTAACAGTAAATAGACATAAGCACACCTCCAGGTCCACCTTTAAAAACACAAAAATTGCTTTACTAAAGATAGACAAGAAATCAGGGAACAGCATCAGGGGCTCTAAAGTGGAGTCACTCTGGGCCAACAGTAGGATCCCATACAAGGGGAAATGCCTAGCCTTCGACACATGGATAGAGAAAGGTATCTACCACCCATACCAACTAGAAGTAAGCATGGGCGTAAAATCCGTTCCGCTCGCGGATTTTGCGGATTTTCGGTAAATCCGCAATCCGCGAGATTCGCGGATTTCCCGCAAAATCCGCAAATCCGCGCGCTGCGGATTTTTTGCTGGTGTTCGCACTGCTCGCGGCCCGCGGCGCGGGCAGCAACAATCTCGCACTCGCGAAATTACAAAAATTATAATTGGGGAGGGGTGAAGGAAGGAAGTGGCCCAGTCTCCAACTTCCTGTTCCTGTCCAGCAAGCTCCTCCCATTGGGGTGGGGTGAAAGAAGTGCCCCAGTCTCCAACTTCCTGTTCCTGTTTCCTGGCCATTTTGGATTCGATCGTGACTGGGAAGGATTACTTTTTGTGGATGCTGCTGGATATTTGGATTTGAGGCCTTTTGGATTACTTTTGGATTCGAAATTTGATTTCACAAGTAAGTTGATAAGTTGATGTTGTTTCTGCTGATTTTTGTGTGTGTTTTTCGGCTTTTGGGGTGGTGTTGGGGGCTGGCTATGTTGGTGGGGGGCCATTTGTATTACTTTTGGATTCGAAATTTGATTTCACAAGTAAGTTGATAAGTTGATTTTCTTTGTGGTGATTTTTGTGTGTGTTTTCCGACTTTTGGGGTTGTTTTGGTGATTTTGCGGGTGTTTTGCCACGTTCGCGTCGTGAAGCAACAATCTCGCACTCGCGAAATTGCAAAAAGTGCAATTCTGCACCAGAAAACCACCAGCAGGCAGCATAAACCTTCTGAAACTTGATGGATGGCATTGGATTGTGGTGATTTGTGTTGTCTTTTTTGACTTTTTGGAGTAGGGGTTGGGGGCTGGCTATGTTGGTTGGGGCCATTTTGAGGCATGGTCCTGGCCATGTGCATGGGGGTCAAGCGGCCATTTTGAAGGCAGGCAGTGAGCTTTGTGCCATAGGCCTGCACCCATTTTGCCTTGCTTTCACCCATTGTGCCCAGGTTGAGTCAGTGGTACATGAAACTACAACCCTCTCTGTGGGCTCTCTTGGATCAATGTTAAATTCCTGTTTCCCAAAAATTTAGCAATTCTTATTTTTGATATTTCCATATTGTGGTGTGCACGTGTGTATTCGAAATTTGATTTCACAAGTAAGTTGATAAGTTGATTTTCTTTGTGGTGATTTTTGTGTGTGTTTTCCGACTTTTGGGGTTGTTTTGGTGATTTTGCGGGTGTTTTGCCACGTTCGCGTCGTGAAGCAACAATCTCGCACTCGCGAAATTGCAAAAAGTGCAATTCTGCACCAGAAAACCACCAGCAGGCAGCATAAACCTTCTGAAACTTGATGGATGGCATTGGATTGTGGTGATTTGTGTTGTCTTTTTTGACTTTTTGGAGTAGGGGTTGGGGGCTGGCTATGTTGGTTGGGGCCATTTTGAGGCATGGTCCTGGCCATGTGCATGGGGGTCAAGCGGCCATTTTGAAGGCAGGCAGTGAGCTTTGTGCCATAGGCCTGCACCCATTTTGCCTTGCTTTCACCCATTGTGCCCAGGTTGAGTCAGTGGTACATGAAACTACAACCCTCTCTGTGGGCTCTCTTGGATCAATGTTAAATTCCTGTTTCCCAAAAATTTAGCAATTCTTATTTTTGATATTTCCATATTGTGGTGTGCACGTGTGTATTCGAAATTTGATTTCACAAGTAAGTTGATAAGTTGATTTTCTTTGTGGTGATTTTTGTGTGTGTTTTCCGACTTTTGGGGTTGTTTTGGTGATTTTGCGGGTGTTTTGCCACGTTCGCGTCGTGAAGCAACAATCTCGCACTCGCGAAATTGCAAAAAGTGCAATTCTGCACCAGAAAACCACCAGCAGGCAGCATAAACCTTCTGAAACTTGATGGATGGCATTGGATTGTGGTGATTTGTGTTGTCTTTTTTGACTTTTTGGAGTAGGGGTTGGGGGCTGGCTATGTTGGTTGGGGCCATTTTGAGGCATGGTCCTGGCCATGTGGATGGGGGTCAAGGGGCCATTTTGAAGGCAGGCAGTGAGCTTTGTGCCATAGGCCTGCACCCATTTTGCCTTGCTTTCACCCATTGTGCCCAGGTTGAGTCAGTGGTACATGCAACTACAACCCCCTCTGTGGGCTCTCTTGGATCAATGTTTCCCAAAAATTTAGCAGTTCTTATTTTTGATATTTCCATATTGTGGTGTGCACGTGTGTATTCATAAATGCCTACTTGCAAACTATTAATTGAAGCGCCACATATTCAACATATATTTAACTGATGTTCCTCTGTCTTCGTTTGCTTTTAGGTGCACAAAGTCAAGAACTCCGCATCATCGTTGAGCATCAGGGGCAGGAAGAAGTCCTGCTGCGGCCTGCTGTTCCGACATCTGAAGAAGATGGGTCGGAAAAGAGGTGCCCGTAGCTCCTCTTGCAAGAAAGATGTCTCTACTAAGGAGAAGAAGAAGCAAGTGGCACCACTTACCAAGGAGTCTGGTGCCTCGACCACTAAATTTATGTGGAAAAAAGAACAAAAGTCCACCATGAGTGCTGCACAGGTAGCCTGTTTAGTGGTTCAATCACCAACGACCAGTGATGTTGGCTCAAGTACTATTCAACAACCAAAGCCGCAACAACAACTGCATGAGCTAACAGTACAAGCACAAGTACATGCGCAAGGAGCTGTCCTAGAAGGAGCTGGCCGAGAAGGAGCTGTCCGAGAAGGAGCTGGCCGAGAAGGAGCTGGCCGAGAAGGAGCTGGCCGAGAAGGAGAAGGCCGAGAAGGAGAAGGCCGAGAAGGAGAAGGCCGAGAAGGAGAAGGCAGAGAAGGAGAAGGCCGAGAAGGAGAGGTCCATGGAGAGTTGCAAGTAGAGGTCAGTGAAAAGGCCCATGTAGCGGCGCATGGAGCAGTGCAAGTGGCCACAATGGTTGTTCTTCCAGAAGTAGGGGCACAGGAGGAAATTGACTTTGGAGCCGGGGTATCATGTCAGGAAGACGAAGCCACTCCTCTTGATGATTCATTTTCTCCCAGCTCCCCAGCAAGGAAAAGATCAAGGAGGGTGTGTAGAAGTTCCTCTTCAAGCCCCGCTCCATCAGATGATCTGGATCCAGATTGGCAACTATCTCCGACGTCTGAGAGGGAGGCACACCATGAGCTGAGAAAGGTATCAAATGTTAAAAGGAAGGGCCCCGGAAAGCTCATACTTATGGATCCGAACGTCGGACTTGATGAAGTGGTGCATTCTGATGTTGATGAACAGGATGACAGCAATGACCTAGTCATCACACACGTCATTCCAGCCACACCGGCCATGCAGCAGACAGACATTTATACCCTATCCCGACGTCATGCTGAGCGTGACCCTGGCGATGTGGCACTGGTAGCACCACCAACGCAGTCAAGTAGTACAAGTTCAACAAAACCTACAGCTCCCATATTTTCTCCCCAGAGGGGAACTCCATCCAGCTCGACTCCCTCAAGTAGGGTTGCTGCAATAATTGCACAACCCAGTAGATGTCTGCAAGGCTCATCCACCACTGCTTCATCTGGCATTGGCAGTATCACCTCGTGCGGCAAAACCAGAAGTTTCCAGTCCCCAGTTTGGAACTTTTTTAGTGTCCATGCAAAGCATGATAATCTAGCCGTTTGTTCCATTTGTACGACTACAGTTAGCCGTGGTAAGATTGGTACCAACTATGGTACCGGAGGCCAGATAGGTCATCTTGAAAGAAGGCACGCTGTCGAATGGTTTGCGCACCTAGCAAACATCAAGGGAAAGCAATCCCAAAGGGCAAGTGGCCAAAATTTACCCGTACTAGGTGTTTCATCTGAAGATGACGGGGAGGTAGAAGAAGCGTCAGACATTTATCCGGGCGCACCCAGTACCCCTGGCAGCACCACACCCTCTGGAACACATAGGAGGCGCACTGAGAGTCTGGGAGACACACCAATGCGGAAAATGTCAACACTGAGCAGAAGTGGGTCGAAGAAGGCATCAGCATCATCCATTAAACTTGTCCAGCGCAGCATTACAGACATGTTCTCCTCAGATGCGCCATTTCAACGCAACCACCCAATTGTGCGCCTGTATAACACTAAGCTGGCTAAAATGCTAGCGGTGGACCTTCTCCCTTTTTCGTTTGTCGAAGGTGTGGGTTTTCTTGAACTCGTGGCAACACTGGCCCCTAAATGGAAGGTTCCTAGCCGGTGAGGTTCCGTAACGATCGTAAGTGGTGTTTTCAACTCGCACGAATATGGTCGAGTCTGGTATCTATGAACCGCAAATGACGAGTTTAGTGGGTGTACGCAGTTTCGCTGTGCTAGCCTAAACCGTTCGTTTGTTTCGTGGGTTTCTCTATCTGTACCCACGGGTTCCATCTTAGATACGGCATCCATTTTGTTTCTTGCCCTCAAGTAGCCAGCGAACGGCCGCTGTCCGCTTCGCGACCCTGGGATTCCCAAGACTTTTGCGGAAGACACGTTTCCTTTGAAAGTGTCTTTACGATAGGGGGATGACACTGTAAGGCAGATGGCCCCGCTCGAGGCTCATCTTGCCGTGCCGGTCTATTGTCTTAGTCGTGCTTCTCAATAGGCACGTCCCTTTGATGCCTGCAGCTCGTGTTTCCCGATACCACCCCTTTTACACCCTTTCCGATCCCCCCACTGTTTCTGCCTTCCTCTGCACCTGTCTCTGTTCCTTCTTCGATCTGTTTACTGCCAATTGGAATGTACTAATGGTGGGAAGATGGGTTTTTACAGTTGGGAACCACCAAATGTTTCCGTACTTATGTTCCGGGCCCTGAATGCATCAAAGCAACCCCTCCTGGAGATTATGATGGGAACCAAGTTGTAAACCTTTGTGTACCATGTTAACCTATGAGAGAAATGTGTATAAAAGGAGCGACCTACAGTAGCAATTTGAATCAGGCTCCGTGAACCTACATGCTATGTACTTCTCGTGACTTCTGTGTTCCCTGCAGTAAATAAACCTCGAAATCTTTGACGCCGAAGGAAGTGTCCCGTGTCTCTGTCATTTGTACGCCGGAACAGGTTACCCACGAAGGTTTCAGGTGTTGTCCCCTGGCACCGCTGGGTCTTAGAATAACCCAGTCCTTCAGTTGGCGCCCAACGTGGGGCTGCATCAGTGGTACCGGTCCAAGCCCGACGATCGTGAGGAACTTCGTGTGAAATCTCCAAGGGAAGGTGCACCCCGCTTCATCGATCCTGTTGTCGAAACAAGTGGCCGACGACTTTTCCCGCGAAGATTCCCGCCTCCTGACGGCTGCGACGGACTGCTGCCCTGACTGTAGACCTGTTTTGGCGCCTGGCGTAGACCTTGGTACAACGAGACGATTGACGGGCCTTACTGGTGACGCCATCGATCTTTGAGTTAAGTATTTGTGGGTCGCTCCCAGAGTCCTTAGTTGTGGTTGCTTAGTTGTTGCATGGTTCCATTGCATTTGTGGTTCTTAGTACTTGGTTCTTTGTGGTAATATTTGACGTCTGCAGCCGCCAAAAACCGAGGGTTTTTGCTCTTTGCAGGGACTTGGTAAATCCCGTAACCCTTGAAGTTTGTGAAACTCGGCTAGTGTGCAAGATGCCTGGTCGCAGTACTTTGTTCAGTTGTCTTAGACGTTGTGGTACGGATTCCCGACTGGAGGACTCGTGTCCGATACCTCCGGTTGGAACTCCAACTTATGAGCTCTATAGTAAGCACGGGTTAGGTCCGATTACCTTTAATGAATATTGGATTCGCTATACTAAAAAGGATGGTGTCCTTAGTTGGCCACCTCATGGTAGTTTTGAGACCCCGATTTTAGATAACCTTGAGGCTAAATTGTTTAAGAAAAAATCAAGGCCGGCCATGTTTGATGCTTTTCGGTTGTGGCGTAAAGAAGCCAAACAAAGAGAAATCAGACTGTTCAAACGTAATCAGAGAGATGGAGTTGCTACCACGGTAAGAAAAGCGGAGCAATTTCAGCGAGATAAGGAGGAAAAGGAAAAGGAAGTTTTCGATAGACTTCAGCGCATGTCTGTAGATAAATGTTATCCTGCTTTGCCGACGGAGAGGAATCAGTTGAGGATCCTTTACTGTCTTATCTTCTGAAGTCGCCACCTCCGTACGCACAGGGTACCACAGCTCCTGTGGTTCCTCCTGTACCTGCTCTTGTACCTGTTCCTCAACCTGTTCCTCAACCTGTTCCCGTTCTTCCGACTGTTCTTGCTCCCTTGCCTACTTCTGTTCCTACTGCTCCTCCGCTTGTACTTCCTCATACTCCTGCTCCCGCTGCTGCTCCTGTCCTACTTACTCCTATCGTTCCTTCTGTTTCCGACTCCTCTCTTGTTAATCCCTTATGTTATACTTCTCCATCTACCCGACGTCGTACTCCTTTAGTTGCTGCTAACTTTTCCAATTCCCTTGGACCTATTTCTGAGTCCGCTGGTTCGGACGGTCCTCAAAGACGTAGTCAGCTTCCCGGTAATAGGGAACGTGCCGCACTGTATAATATGGCGATGGCTTGGATGCAATACCCCATTAGGAATCCTCCACGTTCGGTATTGAATACGTTTGGTCAATTCAATATACCAACACAAAGATATGTTTTTGAAGAAATGTGCAAGGTTTTACGTGACCAAATATCGGCTGATGCATCTGACGATGTAATGACTGCTTTGACTAATCCACAGCTCCAGTTTTCGAGCGGAATGATAGTAGGTTCTAATGTTCGACGCGCTGTTGAGCAGTTGTTATCTTTTCATCCCTCTATAATGCCTCGAGCATTGTTCGTAGAAGACATTGAGGGGCCGTTAGAAGCACCTGGTCAGTATCCCATGCGTGAAGTACCACCGGTGTATATGCCTGGTGATCCACAGGCTGTTCCTATTGTTCTGCCACATTTTCAGAGAGTGTGGATCCATCTTCCATGGAAACGATCAGAAGTTTTGCAGGTAAAGCAATCTTTGCCTGACCCTCGCAAAAATCCTGCAGGGTATTATAAAGAATTATCGCAGCTCGTAGATGCTACGATAATGAATCTTGCCGATATCGATATGCTGTTTGGCAATGTCGTTCCGCAACCGGTATGGGCAAAGATTCGTCAGGAAAATCATGCAAACGAATTAGGTAGTGATTGGGCTGCTCTTATAGCGGCTGATGGTCTGCAAGTTGGTGGTGCTAAACCTGAACAGTTGATTGCTGATCTCCCTCAGAGAATAATTACCGTAATGAAAACACTTATGCCAGCTATGAAGGTGAATTGGGATAAGTTGTCCGCTTGCAAACAGAAGAAGGACGAGAGTGTCTCTGATTTCTTTACGAGATTTGAGGAGGCATTCATCGATCATAGTGGTCAGGATATGGGTACCGAGGGTGGTCAGAGGTTGTTTGTGGACAAATTTGTCTCTAACTTGTTGCCTGACTTGAGCAACAAATTGAAGAATTCTGAGAGTGCGTGGGCTGTCTCTACTTCTGCTCAAATATTGGCTACGGCACAGTATTATGAGAATAGGGAGAAAGAAGAAAATGATTGCGCCGATAAAAAGACGAAAGAACTCAAAACTAAAGTGTTGTTGCAGCAGGCGTATCCTCCGCGTTCGAATCAGAATGATTCGCAACAACGTAATCGATCGCAGTCTCAGTCTAATAGATCGCAATCTAGAAATGACTCCTCTTCGCAGAGATCTTCGTTGGGGTACAATCAGTGTGCCTATAGTAGACATGAGGGTCATTTGAAATTCGATTGTCCAGTCTTACGTGATCGAAATAGTGGCAGTGAATCTAGAGGAGGTCGTAGTGGTCCGCAACAGGCATCACGTGGTAGGGGTCGGGGTGCTCAAAACGATCGTTCAGATAATTCGTCAGATTCCAACAATTGTTTTGATCAACGTGGATCATCGCAAGGAAGATCTGCGCAGTACAATGTAGATGATTATTACGTTGATCAGGGAACTGACGACGGTAATTACTAGGACAGCCATAGACAAGGAGAGAGAGTGGTATCAGTTCCGGTTGATCAGAGAGGGCCTTACGTCGCAGTTGCCACCTCGGGCGTCGTTGAGCCTTTTCTGTTGGACACTGGTGGAGCGAAAAGTTCTATCATGCATTCGAAACTCCCTGGCGCACCTTTGTCTGGCTTAACAAATGTTTCCGTTGGATTCTCTGGCGCCCCCGTTAGCAATCCAGTATTACGCCCTTTGCCTCTTACCATTGGGCCTCGTGAGCTGCTAGCTCCTTTGATTTTGACCACTGGTTGTGGTGAAAATCTTTTGGGCCTGGATTTGCTAAAACGTCTGTATGCGACTTTGTATTGTTCTCCTGCGGGAGTAAAGCTTACTTTGGGTGAGAGAGTTATCTCTCCAATGTACTTGTCTCTCGATAAGCTTCCACCGGAATTGAGCTCGCTTCCTGCATCTTTGTGGGCAACAGGTCCCAATGACGTGGGCCTGCTTGACATCTCCCCTTATGTTGTTCACTTGAAATCTAACGTACGACTGCCACGTATTCCCCAGTATCGTATCTCTCTTGACGGTGAACGAGCATTGTTAGCAATCATCTATGACCTGATCGAGAAAGATGTCATTGAGGAGACTCGGGGAAACGTGTGCAACAGCCCTGTACTGCCCATTTTGAAACGTACTGACCCTTCGAAACCACCTGTTTATCGTTTTGTTATTGATTTACGGGAGGTGAATAAAATTGTAATTCCTCAGTTCCCTGTGGTGCCTGACATTACGGCTCTACTGACTCTGATTCCAGCTTCTGCATCTTGGTTTTCAGTGATCGATCTGAAGAATGCGTTCTTCAGCATACCGATTGCTGAAGAGAGTAGAGACCTTTTCGGTTTCTCTCTTGGAGGCCGCAGCTTCCGGTTTAAACGTGCTCCTCAGGGCTACTGTGAGAGTCCATCGATGTACAGTCAAGCCTTGAAGGGCCAACTTGATGCATTTGTGTTGCCGGCCGGTGCAGCTTTGATCCAATACGTCGACGACCTATTGGTGGCCGCAGACCCTCAGGACATTTGCAAAATTGCTACAGTGTCGTTGTTGCAACATCTCTGTGACTTACATCACAAGGTGTCACCTTCTAAATTACAATATTGTTGTCAAGAAGTAACCTATCTAGGTCACTTATTGTCAAAGGAGGGAAGAAGGTTGACCCCAGAGAGAATTGCAGCGATTGCGCGAATGACTGTGCCAACGACTCAGAGAGATGTGCGTGCCTTCTTAGGTATCACGTCATACTGCAGGCAGTGGATTCCAAATTTTTCATTGCTAGCGAAACCATTGGTAGCTCTTACGTGCAAGGATGTTCCAACTCCTTTACCATGGACGGAAGAATGTCAGAAAAGTTTTTCTGAATTGCGTGACGCGTTGTGTTCGGCTCCTGTGTTAGGTACCCCTGACTACAGCAAGCCGTTTACATTATACGTTCACGAGAGGGAAGGTTGTGCGTTGAGTGTCTTGACGCAACCTTTTGGTGGTAAGCAGCGTCCATGTGCATATTTTTTCTCGACCTTGGACCCGGTAGCTAGAGCATTGCCGAGTTGTTTGAGAGCAACAGCGGCAGCTGCGGTGTCCATCCGACAATCTGCAGGATTTGGTCATGGATAATATGCTTACGGTGATGGTTCCGCATGCAGTTGACACTCTTTTGAATCGTACTAAAACCCAACACTTGACGAGTGCGAGGTTGTCTGGGTATGAGTTGACGCTGTTGGCAAGTCATATTCAGATAAAACGTTGTAATGTCCTGAACCCGGCGACTTTATTGCCAATTAGTATGGAATCAGATGAAGTAGCACCTCATGACTGCTACTTACGGACCGAGGAGGAAACAAAAGGTCGTGTGGACCTTAAAAACACTCCTTTGGAAGATCCCGATGGGACCTTGTATGTGGATGGTTCATGTTTTAAACTGCCGAATGGTGATGTGACGACTGCGTATGCTGTGGTAACTCTGAATACTGTTGTGGAGATTGCGAGATTGAATCAGAATTCTGCTCAGGCTGCAGAGCTGATTGCTTTGACTAGAGCGTGTGTGTTGTCGAAAGGGAAATGGGTGAATGTGTTTACCGACAGCCAATATGCCTTTGGCGTCGCTCATAGCTTTGGACGCTTGTGGAGAGAGAGAGGTTTTATGACGTCGCATGGTACTAAGATACAGCATGGACAGCTTGTGAATGATCTTTTGGATGCACTTACATTGCCTAAGCAGGTAGCGATTGTTAAAATGTAGTGCGCATCGTAAGGTGACGGATGATGTTGGTCGTGGTAATGCGTTTGCGGATGAGACTGCTAAGGAGACTGCCCGGAACCTTAGCACTAGAATGTATGTGACGAGTTCGGTTAGGTGGCCTACGGAGACTGGTATATGTGAGGACACTATCGAGAGTGTGAAAGCGATACAGAATGAGGCCACCGAGACTGAAAAGACGAAGTGGAAAGAGAGTACGGGAAAGTTGGATGCGAATGGTTGTTGGATTGATTTGTCGGAGCATAAGAGATGGATGTTGCCAGATGCGTATGTGCTAGCTGTTGTGACGATGGCACACGGGTTAGCACATATTAGTGCGAAAGGTATCTGCAAGTTGTTGTCCCCTGTGTGGAAGAATGATGGTATTACTAAATGTGCTGAAATATTGGTCAAGAATTGCATGGCATGTATGTTGTACAATCCTGGTAAGGGAACCCCTACACCTCCTGGCCATTTTGCTCCCCCTTCATGTCCCTTTGAGGTCATTCAGCTAGACTTCATCCATATGGAGCGATGCAATAACCTGAAATAGGTTTTAGTGGTGGTTTGCGCATTCTCCCGATGGATTGAAGCCTACCCTCTCAAAGACAATACTGCTCTGTCCACTGCGAAAATCCTACTGAAGGAATACTTTCCTCGGTATGGAATGCCACGGATTGTATGGTCTGATAACGGAAGTGAGTTTGTGGGGAGTGTGATGAAGAATGTGTGTAAGGGCCTTGGAATTACTCAAAAATTCCATAGCGCCAATCATCCTCAGTCAGCAGGTTTAGTCGAAGGGTATAATGGCACCCTTAAACTAAAACTAGCGAAGATTCAGGCTACGACTGGTCTCTCGTGGCCTGACGCTTTGCCTCTAGCTCTGTTGTCAACAAGGGCGACTGTACACTCCCGAGTAGGGCTCAGTCCCTACGAAATAGTGTTCGGCCGTCCTGCGAATGTTTGGGGGGTCCCTAGACCGAGTGTGTTTTCTGATCTTGAATACCCAATGTTGAACGATTATCTTCATGATCTGACTGCTAAACTGAGGTTAATTCACCAACAGGTCTTTGAAGCATTGCCGACGCAGACGGAGGGTCCAGGCCACCAGCTCCAGCCCGGAGACTGGGTGGTGACGCGGAACTTCGGACGCAAAAGGAATCTCGAGCCCCGCTTTACTGGACCCTACCAAGTTCTTCTCGCCACGAGGACTGCTGTCCGTTTGGAAGGTCGAAAACACTGGGTGCATGCCACCCATACTAAAAAGGTTCCAATACCTTTACCAGCGGACTCGTGGGTGAGGAAGGGCATTGCCTCGTCTGAAACTGAAGCATCGCAGACCTTTGTACCTTTTAGCGACGCTCAGCCTGTCGGAGAATCCTCAGTGCAGCAGAAAGACATTGTTGAACATTTGCCATCACAAGATTCAAGATCTGAACAATTGACTGTTCAACAGAACTCTGTTCCCTCATCGGATCCATTGTTTGACGAACAGACACGTCCTGGTAAAAGCCGCTACTCTTTGCGATCTAATACCAAAGACAAATAACATTTTCTTTTTGTCCCTCGACATCTACGTTACCCCCTTTGCCACGATCAGTCTAAACACACGTACAACTGTGATTTTTGTAAATATTGAGTTTTTTCCACATATGTGTTTTTGCTTCCACAGCTGAGAGACTTTGTATATATTTGTGAATTAGAATACCTTGCATCCAGGTGAACCGTAGGGCCGCGCGTGTACTTCCTTCTGGTTAGTAGGTCTAGACACTAGGTCAGAGACCGTCGGTTCCTGGGAACTCCTGGGGATTGACTACTGCTACACAGAACGAAGTGCGTCAAGAAACGTTGCGGACGTTTTTAGAGGATGGCGTTTTCAAAGCTGATGGACTTGGAAAAAGCTCAGGCGCAAAGATTCAAACTGCAACAGATTACTCGTACAAAATGCTTTATGTTTCAGGTGTTCCTTCTGTTTCTAATTGTTTCATCGTTATTGGCGGGTGGGGTGTATTATATGATACAGTACTTCCTACTTTCTGCCATACCTACTCCTACTTCTGAACCTAAAACTACCTCCACTGTGTCCCCTCATTCCTTCCATATTCTACCCCAACACGAACAGGCTAGACGTGCGGAATTCAGAAATAATTCCTTCATTCAGCTCCTTCACCAGCATCAGTTAGTGGTTAACACTACTAATTGTTGGGTGTGTGGGTTAATGCCACATACCACGGATAAAGGAATTCCATATCTGGTCCTTCCTTATAGTTCCCAGGGTTCAGCTCGAGCATTACAAACAATGTTTCGCAGTGCACTAGATTCCTACCCCAATCGAGAGCCACGTCCACCGCACTTTGGTCCTGGTCCGTACCACAAGCCTTTGGCCATAGCGATCGCTGATTTAGATAGGGATATCTATGAGCCGTCGCTCATCCCAGAGGAAGAGGTGCGAGCCTACAGGGATTTAAGTGAGGCTGAGTATAGTGCGCTCGTGGGTGAAAGACAGCTTAAAAGCTCGTCTCCAATATGGATCGTACCCCACCTTGGTAATTTTTGTCTAAAAGGTCGTGGCCGAAGCCCGAGAGCTCATCTTGGAGAGAGTGCTTGCTCCGAGACGTATGTCTTGCCGATGCTCTCTTCCCCTGTGTTTCTGACTGCCAAGGGTACGTACTTTGTCTGTCATGATCGTGCGTATACGTGGTGGCCCTCCGACTTTGCGGGTACATGTTATATTGCAAATTTGTTGCCTCCGACGTTTACCGTTGATGCAGACTACCACAAGACTAGAGTTGTGAGGGGCGTGATTAGCGAAGAGGACACTGCCGGTCAAGAGGCAGGAGACTTTTTCAAGGGTTTCTTTCCGTTTTGGGGGCCTATGGTCAATAGTAGGAACTTGAGACAGTTGACTCGAGTGGTGGAATCGACAGCTAATATCACTGCCAGTGCCCTTGGTAATATCACCGCAGAACTTCAGGCGGACAGGCTTATGACGCTACAAAACCGTATGGTTTTAGACGTTGTTTTAGCAGATCGAGGTGGAGTATGTAAAGTGATCCATTCGAGCTGCTGTATTTTCATTCCAGATAACGCTCCGACTGTCTATCAAGCCATCTCAAAGTTACATAAGATCTCTGAGTCCATACACGTGGACGTAGGGGATTGGACGCTACTTGGGTGGTTTTGGGGCCTAATGTCGACTTGGGGTTGGAAAATTCTGATGATCATCGGAGTTGTTGTAGCATTTCTGTTCACGTGTTGCCTTTGTGTGCAGTGTGGCCCTGCCTTATGTGGCCTCTGTGCTACAACGTGTATGAGACAGCCGCCTGTTACCAAAGGAGCTCAGATGGACAGAGTTATGTTGCAGCAACATCTAGATGGTCTGATGAATATCGAATATGATTCCGACTAGTGCTTGCCTACATGAGGGCAAAAGGAGCGTCTGAGGTTCCGTAACGATCGTAAGTGGTGTTTTCAACTCGCACGAATATGGTCGAGTCTGGTATCTGTGAACCGCAAATGACGAGTTTAGTGGGTGTACGCAGTTTCGCTGTGCTAGCCTAAACCGTTCATTTGTTTCGTGGGTTTCTCTATCTGTACCCACGGGTTCCATCTTAGATACGGCATCCATTTTGTTTCTTGCCCTCAAGTAGCCAGCGAACGGACGCTGTCCGCTTCACGACCCTGGGATTCCCAAGACTTTTGCGGAAGACATGTTTCCTTTGAAAGTGTCTTTACGATAGGGGGATGACACTGTAAGGCAGATGGCCCCGCTCGAGGCTCATCTTGCCGTGCCGGTCTATTGTCTTAGTCGTGCATCTCATTAGGCACGTCCCTTTGATGCCTGCAGCTCGTGTTTCCCGATACCACCCCTTTTACACCCTTTCCGATCTCCCCACTGTTTCTGCCTTCCTCTGCACCTGTCTCTGTTCCTTCTTCGATCTGTTTACTGCCAATTGGAATGTACTAATGGTGGGAAGATGGGTTTTTACAGTTGGGAACCACCAAATGTTTCCGTACTTATGTTCCGGGCCCTGAATGCATCAAAGCAACCCCTCCTGGAGATTATGATGGGAACCAAGTTGTAAACCTTTGTGTACCATGTTAACCTATGAGAGAAATGTGTATAAAAGGAGCGACCTACAGTAGCAATTTGAATCAGGCTCCGTGAACCTACATGCTATGTACTTCTCGTGACTTCTGTGTTCCCTGCAGTAAATAAACCTCGAAATCTTTGACGCCGAAGGAAGTGTCCCGTGTCTCTGTCATTTGTACGCCGGAACAGGTTACCCACGAAGGTTTCAGGTGTTGTCCCCTGGCACCGCTGGGTCTTAGAATAACCCAGTCCTTCACCGGTTCTATTTTGCCAGGGTTGCTGTTCCAGCACTACATAAAGAGGTGCTTGAGTTGGTTGGGGCAGCTTTGCAGAAGAGTGCTGTTCACACTATACACCTGACAACAGACATGTGGACCAGTTGCCAAGCCCTTGATTACATGTGCATCACTGCACACTGGGTCTCTTTTTCAGGGGTTGCAAAACGGATAAATGCAGGTGGTGACTTGGTCGACATTTTTAAGGGTGCTCGTAAACATGCAACATTAGCCATGTTTGGCATGGAGAAAACTTATACTGCAGACAACATTTTGGATGACTTTCACAAAAAGGTCTTGCAATGGCTGCCCAAAAGAAATTGCAAGGTTGGTTATGTTTCTATTGATAATGGCAGCAATGTAGTTAAGGCCATGGCGGACGGTGACTATTTCAGAGTGCCGTGTTTGGCGCACTGTATGAACCTTGTCGTGCAAAAGTTCTTGAAAAAAGAACCTGCAGTCGACAAAATACTGACCATCTGCAGAAGAATATGCACACATTTCAACCATTCTTTTAAGGCCCGGAAGGAGCTGAGGCGCCAGCAAAATGTACGTAGAATGCCAGTGAAAGCACTTATCCAGGAGGTGGCAACACGTTGGAACTCAACCTTCTACATGCTTGAGCGTCTGCATGAGCTGTTTCCAGTAGTCAATGAGTATTTCTACAACCTGGGTGGTGATACGACAGAAATGATGCTAGCGGTGGAGCAATGGCAGCTAGTTAAAAGCCTGACAGACATGCTTCGTCCTTTTGAGGTCTTCACACGTGAAGTCAGCAGGGAGGACTGTTCTTTGAGCAAAGCTATCCCATTGTTGCTGAAGCTCGAGCACCAAGTCAAGGTGGTGTCTTCAGAATTAAAGGATGCTGGAAAGAATGAAGCATATGAGTTGGCGCAGAGATTATTACAATGCCTAGTTAGCAATAAACGGCTTGTAAATATCAAGAAACAACAGCACTACATTTGTGCTACTATTCTGGATCCACGTTACAGAAAGCCATTGTTAGGCAAAGTATTAATTCCTTTTGAAACTTCAGATGTTACAGAGTACAAAGGTTGGCTAGCTCGGTCAGCCATTCGTTTTGAAAGAGAGCGGAAGGAAACTCTAGGAGAAGAAAGTACTAGTGAATCAGCAGGCCAACAGGCGTCCCAAAAAAGCACTTCTGTGCCTGTGGCAGAAGTGAGTGTCTTTTCCTCTGAGCCGTTAACCACACCAGCAACCGTATAATCTGCACCAGGCACAGGCGATATGTCTGAAGAGGATTGGCTAAGTCAGCTAGGGTTTCCTTGTCCCAGAAAGGACACAGAAGTGCAAAGTACAGGAATGCGGGAGAACATTGTTTCAATGGTGCAGGCCTACCTGGATGACTCAACAGCGGTCAATATTACTGAGGACCCATTGGCGTATTTGCATGGGAAAAGAAACATATGGCGAGAGCTCACCAACCTGGCTATCAATTACTTGTCTTGCCCACTCGCAAGCGTGTCTTCAGAACGTGTTTTTAGTTCTGTTGGTGGCAGTGTGACTTCCAAAAGGTCCCGCCTCTTGCCCGCAAATGTGGAGCGGCTCACCATGATAAAGATGAACCAGCACTTCATACCACCAGATTACAAAGTACGAGAATGCATGCAGGAAGAAGAGGACACCGACCTACCTGAGGAAAGTTCTCCTCAGTTACCAGAAGTACTACCGACTGAATTTGCAGAGTATGAGGACGAGTTCTGCTTCCCTGACAGCGAGTTCTGAATATGAGTCAAGGATTCATTAACTTTATTTTTAGTCCGACTCCTTATTCACTTTTATTCCTGTGTGTCTGTCTTTCTTTGTTTAGCAAGTGCTTGATCCCATTCACAACAAAACTGTAATCACCCAATCAAAGAACCAGCCCATCAGCAGAACTGTCTTGATTTTGATGCCGCAGCATTCATCAGGTTCACAAGTTAGTTGCCAAGAACTCAGTCCTGGTCGTCTATCCTCCTCCTCCAGACTCACCCTATCCATTTCCCGTAATGCTGATGCCTGGATTCCGCACAATGAAGAAACTTACGTTGACGAGTCCCCTAAAGAGGTACTGGAAGTAGTGAGTCCTCATTTAAATACATTTTGCTAAGTGTGGCTTTTTTCCCGGATTTGCTTTTTGGCTGTTTGGGGGGTGTCAAACTTGTTTGCGCTTGGGTTTACGGGTCTTGGCTGGGCCATTGCTGGCAAGGTCTATTAAGGGATGAAATTGGTTAGGAGGAAATGGGAGGTGAAAACGTTTAGGCGTTATTGCTCGCTTGCCTGTCTTAGGGGTGCTGTCTGTGGGGCTTCTAGGGTTTTGGGGTCTGTGAGCCCCGCTGGCACATTTCGAATGTTGATTGCTTTTGCTTTGCAGAAAATCCATGCCGGGAAACTCCAGTTGGGGCCCTGCTGCAGAACGCTTTAGGACACTGTGAATTCCAGGTGGAGACAGCCCTCAAACACAAATTACAGGTAAGATAAGCGTTTGGATGGGAGGTAGTATAATGGAGTATTAGGAGGAGAGGCGAGAGAGTGACAGTGGTACTACTAGTAAACTCCTTGGACTCTTGATTTAAGAAACTCTGTGACAGGCATTTAACTTTGGAAAACCTTTGGCCAATTACAGGTGAACGTTTAGGCGTTATTATTGCTCGCTTGCCTGTCTTAGGGGTACTGTCTGTGGGGCTTCTAGGGTTTTGGGGTCTGTGAGCCCCGCTGGCACATTTCGAATGTTGATTGCTTTTGCTTTGCAGAAAATCCACGCCGGGAAACTCCAGTTGGGGCCCTGCTGCAGAACGCTTTAGGACACTGTGAATTCCAGGTGGAGACAGCCCTCAAACACAAATTACAGGTAAGATAAGCATTTGGATGGGAGGTAGTATAATGGAGTATTAGGAGGAGAGGCGAGAGAGTGACAGTGGTACTACTAGTAAACTTCTAGGACTCTTGATTTAAGAAACTCTGTGACAGGCATTTAACTTTGGAAAACATTTAGCCAATTACAGGTGAACGTTTAGGCGTTATTATTGCTCGCTTGCCTGTCTTAGGGGTGCTGTCTGTGGGGCTTCTAGGGTTTTGGGGTCTGTGAGCCCCGCTGGCACATTTCGAATGTTGATTGCTTTTGCTTTGCAGAAAATTCACGCCGGGAAACTCCAGTTGGGGCCCTGCTGCAGAACGCTTTAGGACACTGTGAATTCCAGGTGGAGACAGCCCTCAAACACAAATTACAGGTAAGATAAGCGTTTGGATGGGAGGTAGTATAATGGAGTATTAGGAGGAGAGGCGAGAGAGTGACAGTGGTACTACTAGTAAACTCCTAGGACTCTTGATTTAAGAAACTCTGTGACAGGCATTTAACTTTGGAAAACATTTGGCCAATTACAGGTGAATGTTTAGGCGTTATTATTGCTCGCTTGCCTGTCTTAGGGGTGCTGTCTGTGGGGCTTCTAGGGTTTTGGGGTCTGTGAGCCCCGCTGGCACATTTCGAATGTTGATTGCTTTTGCTTTGCAGAAAATCCACGCCGGGAAACTCCAGTTGGGGCCCTGCTGCAGAACGCTTTAGGACACTGTGAATTCCAGGTGGAGACAGCCCTCAAACACAAATTACAGGTAAGATAAGCATTTGGATGGGAGGTAGTATAATGGAGTATTAGGAGGAGAGGCGAGAGAGTGACAGTGGTACTACTAGTAAACTCCTAGGACTCTTGATTTAAGAAACTCTGTGACAGGCATTTAACTTTGGAAAACATTTGGCCAATTACACGTGAACCAACACGATGACAGTGTTCAGTAAAACGAACTTACTGCAAAACCACCACCCACCAGGCTCAAAAGTAGAAAAAAACAGTTATGCTCAGATAAAGTTTGAAAAAGTATATTTTTATATCCCTAACAAAATAATCTCCCGCAAGACCCTCCCTAACCCCAACAAATAATTTTTAAATAGTCCTTCAAAAGTCCCCAAAAACCCCAACTCCCATTCCCACCCCCCAAAAGTCTATAAAAAATGGGCAAGGGACACTATAAGGATGCATGGTGTTGACTTTGGCCTCCAGGGCATCATGCCTTAGGGCCAGGGCATCATACTGCTCCCGGAGGGTGGCGTGGTCTAGGCGGAGGCCCTCCAACAGATTTTGGTATTCTTTTAACTTCCGGACCTCCGCCTCCAGGTCGGACACTCTGTGCATTGCACGGCGCAAGCAAGCCTTTAGAGTACTGTGAGGGGCAGCCTTTGCTGCTCGGCGGTGGCGTCTGCCAGCCCGGCTCCGTATTGCCGGAGCACTGCGCTGGCCGGCAGAACGTGGGGTCACGGAGGAGGATGCAGGTGTCTCATTTGATGTACTGGACTGCGTGTCCTCCCCCTCCAGTTCTACCAGCCGCCGATATTGGGCAACAGTAGCATCCAGCCTCCGTTGCCGGGCCAGTAGAGTCTTCATACTCCTTGGTGCTTTTGATGTTTTAGTATTACCAACTATATGAAGAAAGAAAGACATAATCTGTAACCAATGCTCTTTAAGAATATGATTAACACAAAATGATTCAGCAGAAAGTTGTGTCACAGTACAACTAGCAACTAGCCAGCGCAGTACAAAACTATTGAGGCCAGTATCATGGGCGTCCGCAGGGAGGGGCAAGGGGGGGGCGCTTGCCCCCCCTCGGATTGCAGGTCCATCCAGTGCTGGCCCAGTGACAAATTACAATATGGTAATTACAGCAGGCTGGAACCGACAGACAGATAGAGGCAGAGACAGGGACAGAGAGATAGAGAGGGAGATGGCGAGGGAGAGAGAGAGAGGGATTGAGACTGAGGGTGACGGAGGGAGGGAGACAGAGAGGGAGACAGAGAGACGGAGACAGAGGGAGACAGAGAGACAGAGACAGAGGGAGACAGAGAGACAGAGGGAGACAGAGAGAGAGGGAGACGGACAGAGTGAGTGAGACAGAGGGAGAGAGAGAGAGGGGCGAGAGAGAGCAAGAGAGGGAGACAGGCAGAGAGGGAGGGAGATGGAGAGAGAGAGGCAGGGAAACAGAGAGAGGGAGGGAGACAGAGAGAGAGGGAGGGAGACAGAGAGAGAGGGAGGGAGACAGAGAGAGAGAGGGAGACAGAGAGAGAGGGAGGGAGACAGAGAGAGAGGGAGGGAGAGAGACAGAGAGAGAGAGAAAGAAAGATGTGTGTAATGTGTATGCCAGGTCTGGTGGCTCAGTGGACGAAGGCATCCGCTGCAGGGGCATGAGTTCAACCTCATGGTCATAGTTTTTTTTGTTGCTCTAGATCCAACCCCCTCCCCCACTGACCCTGCCCCATTCGGTGCGGCCCTTGGCCACAAACCACACTGTCAATTTGGCCCCGAGAGAAAGTTTGTGAGGACCCATGCTCTATACCACATCCTCCTGATTTAGATTGAATTGTTTTTTTCTGGCATTTTTTGTTTTCCCTGTTTTAATGTAGTTGCCAGGTCGTCTGCTGTGGTGCCGCACAAGATTTTTCTCTTCCCCCTATGGGGTTCTTTGTTTATTTAAGCTCTATGTCGTGTTAGATTTAAAAAAAATGTATGTAATACTTGTGCTCAATCATGTCAGGACTCAGAAGATGGTGATGATGTTGTCCCCCCCACCCCCCCTCCCCCCGGAAACATTTCATAGTATTTTCGTAGTTCATCCAGTGACCGTCTACTCTCTGTAGATACACATCATATGCTATCTAAGAGTCAGATAGTACCATGATCCAGCTTACCTGTCCACTCCACCACCACTGTCTGTTTCCTCACAGTCTCTTGTTTGGGCACTTGTGCCACCGCCGCCTCCTCCCCAGAGTTGTCCTCGGACCCGGAGTCTACCACCACCACCACATCCGAGCTGGCCCCTGCACCAGATGTTCCACCTACAAAGTAGATTTAAGAATGTTAGATTACACCACTCACTAGTATTTGGTGTAGGAATGAAGGAACGTGAAAACAACAGAAAAAGTAATTGACTGTCTACTGTAGTCTAAAGCAAAAATGTCCCTCCTTCCACGGAAGGCTGTTGTCTTGCTGCACTTTTTTGTCACAATTGATGAATGCTTGCTTAATTTTAACACACACCATTTTTCTCTGAACAGACAGAAGCTCGACTTCTAAGGACAAGACCAACATCAACTTCAAACCAGGTGAAAGCTCGGCTCGACCACAAGAAATGTGTTCCATTACTCATCAACTCAGCACCAAGCACTTTTCCATTTCCAGCTAACTTAATTTTGATATATGTGTTTACTTTTACTTTTAATAAAGCTTTTAAACTTGAATAGACTCTGTGGTTTTTGGTCCTCCAGACTAGAGTGACTGAGCGAAAGGTTTTGCAAATTTTGAAAGGAGGAGTCCGTGACGCAGACACTACCAGGTTTATACAGTGTGCCAAACACGCCACTCTGAAAATGTATTACTCTGGTGTTTAGTGTCCATAGTTCGGTTTGTGGAGAATTGTCCCTGCAACAGTAGTATTATGGATTGTGCTCCTATCTAAACACTATTTCGGAAAAATTAAATTAGGAACGCTTGGACAACAGTAGGTCCTCTATATTTAAATGAAAACTTACAGGGGCCAGCAAAGGAGCACTCGCCGCCCTGGCCTGCATCCTCCTCCTCTGGAGCCACAACAGCATCCTCCTGTTCCACTTCTGTCCGCTTGCCCCTGGGGGGACCTGACATACAACATGAAAGAAAGAACAGAAAACATTGATGATTGCTGCTTGTCGATGTCCTTGTCAACCAAATCAAAGATTTAGAAAGAACAAGAACCAACTATTTCAGCCAAAAAGAGGGCTACAAAGGAAGGACTGCACCTGAGCCTCTACTCTAGGGGCAGATTTACAAGCCCCTTGCAGCTCTTTTGCTCCGTTCTTGCGTCACTTTTGCGACGCAGCACCACAACAAGAGAGGCGCCATGGTGTGGCGTATATTAACAACGTGACGCATATGGGAGATGCATCCCATTTCAAAGCCCTGCGTCATAAGGGAGCGTTCCAGCGCAAGGGAGGGCGTTCCTGCGCAGGAACGCATGCTAAAAGTGGCTATGGGGAATATATAAAATTTGAATCAGTCATTTAGGACAATGATGCGTCACTCAAACCCTGCACCCGCATGAAGCAGACGTACGGCTTGACGCAGCATTGCTGGAGCTGCGCCATCGTTGCGACGCAACTCCATCAATGAGCAGCCTTTACGGCACCGATGCGTAAACGCTTCGGTGACGTTTTGGGACCATGGTGTGCCGCATTGTAAATACGGCGCACCATGGGTGGTGCTGGCGTGCCGCACACTTTGCAGGGATGCGCAGGTATTTGCAAATCTGACACTTAGGGGCATACTTACTAGTTCTGGGCTGCACACCTCCAGAGGTGCACCAGAACAAATGCGTAACACAAAACTAACCTTGCGTCACGGCAGATGCGCCGCAATTACAATGCGGTACACCCTGGCGCAAGGGTAGGCAGATGCGTGACGCATCTCGTGACGAAAGAGGGGCGCATCTCTAGAGTCGCGTCGCAGGCGCGATGCAACTCTAGCACTGCTCAGGGCTGCCCAATACTCAACATACCGCACCAGTCCTTACGCCTGCTTCAACCAAGCAAGCATAAAGAATTGACGTAGCAGCGTTGCGGAAGTGCCTGCGTTAAATCTTGTAGATTTCACGCAGGCACTTTTGCGAGGCGCACAGCTGCCTGACCGCCCCCCCCCCCCCTGTGTGGGGACGCACCCATTGTGGCGCAGGCCCAGGCCTTAACGTGGCGCGTCTCCCTAGATGCATCACGTTGTACATGACTCGCAGGGATGCGCCACGTTTACGTCGCTGTTGCGTCAGGTAAGGCAGCGTAAACGTGGCGCAAGGGGATTGTAAATCTGCCCCTTGGTGTCTAGCATTACGCAGTTCTGTAAAGTACACTCATACATTACTCAGCCCAATTAAATTAACACAAAATAGAAAACAAATAAGCAGTGGCACCGCCACAGAGAAGGAGAGCAGTGCACCTGAAATGCACAGAAGATTTTGAAATATTAATTTACCTCTACTATCAATGTAATCGGCAGCATTATTGCTCTTTATAAAAAAGTTAAAACAAACATTTGCAATATAACACACAGAGCAGGGGAAAAAACAGAGTAGAGAGTGATGATTGCTACTACTACTCACCAAGCCCGGGGACCTCCACTCCCAGCAGGTTGAGCAGTTCGCGCTCCCTGTCCAGGATATCCGTCCAGCGGTGGGTCACCTGGTTGTAGGTGCGCTGGACCCCCGAGATGTCAAACAGGGCCTGGCGCACCTGCTCCCACCGCTTCCGTCGCTCCTGGCAGTTGGTGTAGCCAGCAGCGATCCTGCCGCCTGCCGCGATGGTCCTGGGGAGAAGGCGCTGGACATAGAAACCAGTGAGTCCACCTCCTCAGGGCTGAAGATCTCCCTGGGCACCACCATTTCCGCCCTTAAACGGCCACACGGGAGCCGGGCACGGGCTGCGGGGCCCGTCTTGGGCAGCTTCACTGTTGTCTTCACCATGGTCTGGGCAGGTGGTAGGAACAAGGAGAAAAAATGAAAAAGAATAAGACTAGGGAAGAAGAAAATAAAAGTTTAAAAAAGTAGTTGAAAAGTAAACAAAAGTAGCAAAAAACACAAAAATATAAAGCTAGAAAACTAGAGGGATAGATAATAATTTAAATAGATTCAAAAAATATTATAACAAGCACAGGATGGCAGAGATATAGAGAGGATTAGAAACACCACCTAGCCCAGACACAGGAATGAATGAAAAACAAGATGGCGGCCCGATCACGTGAGCGCAAGTAAGTTCGCACGCGATTTCTCTCGCGAACTCGTGCGAACTTGTATTCGCAACGCGCTCATTCTGCGAGATTACACTTCGCGGGCGGAAACGGAAATACGTCACGCAAACAAAATGGCGGCGCCCATACTCGACCTTGGGTATTTCGCACGAGTTCGCGGCTTCTACGGTCGATTTCGCACGACGTCGCGCCTCGCGAATAGCGTGAAATTACAGAAAAACGATTTTTGCAAAGGCTATGAGCAGGTGCAAAAGTTCAACCTCATCATTTGTAACCATTCCCTGTAGTGCTTCCTGAAGGGGCCCTCCAGAATTCGGTTAGGTTCCTGTTAAAAAAAAAAATTGCAACAACCAGGAAAAGGAAAGGAAAGGGAGCAGACAAGCAGGTGCCAGCCTTCATTAATGTCAGTTGGGGCAGGGCAGGTGTTGTTGTAATTTAATTTTGCAAAACTTAAAGCACTTAGCAGGTGTGCTTTGCTTTGCCACAATAATGTACACTCACTGGTCAACCAGAGGGTGCTCTGATGACACCGAGGGTGGCATGGGTGTGCCAGCCAGAGGGTGGCATGGGTGAACCAGAGTGCCAGTGTTGACAGAGGATGGCAGTACTTTGCTTTGCCCCAATAATGTACACTGATGAACCAGAGGGTGCTGTGATGACACAGAGGGTGACATGGATGAGCCAGAGGGTGGTATGGGTGAACAAAGAGAGTGCCAGTGGTGAGAGAGGGTGGCAGTGATGAAGAAAGGCTTGCAAACAGGCTGGGCACGTAGAAACAACAAGTTCGCAAAACTGGCGGCCTGACAAGTAACTTCGCAATTTGCGAAATTGCACAAAACCCTTGCGAACTTGCAGAAACCCGTGCGAACACAAAAAAAATCCGCAAAATCCGCGAGGATTCGCGGATTTTGCGGATTTTCGCAATCCGCAAATTCGCAAATCCGCAAATTCGCGGATTGCGAATCCGCAAAATCCGCCCATGCTTAACTAGAAGATGGGGCATATCCCGCCACGTTTGCAGATCTGAAGTCTAGACATAACCTATCAGACATTGATCTCTACAACTTTTTGAAAATCAAAATAGCACTGTCCAAAATCAAACTATCACCCGCACAGCCATCAATATCCCAATACATAACAAACAGCAACAGACTAAGACATCAGGTCTCACACCTATACAAACTCTTACGCCCAAAATCCTTCAATCTGAACACTAAGACAATTAATTACTGGGAAAAACATACACTGGACGAACAAGAACTGGCAACACTGTGGATCTCTGGCTCACGTAATAAAATCTCCCCGATGTTCTCGCAGACAAAATTCTGGCTACTACACAAGGTCATTTGGACCTCAGCACGCTTACACTCGCTAGGTCTCAGGGACAACGAGCTATGCTGGAACTGTAGCAAGAAAAAAGGGGACCTAGGACACCTTATCTACCAATGCCCAGCTCTCAAAACCTACTGGGAGAAAATCTTTCGGTTTATAAACAGGGTACTGGGCTGTACATTAACAACTGAATTTTCCGCCCTCGCCTCCGTATTTATGACCGCAGAACTAAGATCAGAGCACAATAAGGACCTACTTGACCTGCTGCTGACCGCAGCGGTGAAAATGGTCCTAGCCAACTGTCCTGTTGCCATACAAAGGGCTGCATACCTCTTTGTGGAGATTCTGGAGCCACAGCAGGATAGGAGGACATCCGTGCACTTCAAAGGCATCTCTTTGAAGTCTCCGCCACGTTAAAGGCCTGGGTGTAAAATACTGGACCTCTGACACCACCACTTCAGTAACGTTTGTACCTGTAAACTCTGCCAGGAAGTAGCAAGGCTATGCTGCTAAAGGACTGCCACTCTGCTGGATTGCTGCATTTCTAGAATTCTGACTTGCAGTGCTGCTTCCTGCTGTTCCACTGCCTGGGTGAGAGGGGCTGGATTTCCATCACTTGATCCCGGAGTGACTCCAAGGGCTAACTTGCTGGCCTCCTTATCTGAAGTATCAGGAACAATAAAGACTTTAAGTCTACCTCCTTCTGCAACTGGACTCTGCCATCTGTGAGTCTGACATGCCAAGTGGGGCCATCCCAGTCTTTCACCCTTGGAAGTGGGCGTAAGGTGCTGGCATCAACAAAACCCACAAATCCACTGTCATTCTAGCACATCACTGCTGTTACGTAGATCAGAACCGGCATATTGCTCCTGTTACGTGGACTAGAACCGGCACATCGCCTCTGCTGAGTGGATCACGCATTGCCTTAGGAACCACCACTGTGCAACGCTCTGTCCTGGAGCAAGGCCTTCACATCCCTGTCAACGGAGTGGTGTGGCTCACTGGTTAGAGGCGGCAGACCCGGGAGCAGAGGACAGCCCGGGACCAGGGTTCAATTCCCGACACGGCAGGTTCGTGGACCAGGGTCAGCGGACTCGATAATTCTCACCTCGGTGCCTACTCTAACTAGGGATCCCACTCGGCAACTCTGGGCATTAGCTTGCCTCATCTCCACAACGGCCCCCCACATACGCCGGGGATGCCTGGTTTCACCTTGGAGATACCCAGTAGGGACCATCTCACAGGGAAAGCCAAGACGGGTTCCCCGGCGGTCTACTGCGCAGAGATACTCCTACGGGAGTTGATTCTAGCACGTTAGAAACCCACAATTAATTAATTAACGTCATACTTGGCATCAATGAATCACCACTTCACAGCTCTTCACTCATCAGAGCCAAAGTATCGCTGCTGCTGCACAGATCAGGACTGGCGCATTGCCACCACTGTTTGGATCAACACCGACGCATCACTTCAGCTGGATACCATACCTTTAATGTTGATGCAGCCAGGATCAAGGTAATTTTGTTCGGCAGGCCTCACTGGGTACCTATATCCTGCGCTCCATCTCTGTCAGCTTGAACATTTGACTTTGTCCCTGTGTAGGGCGACACCATTTCCCAAGTAAGCACTTATTGCTTCTAAACGCTATTTTACCGTTTATTCTCCAAAACTTCATGTCTCAAGTTGTAATTATTGGATTTTTGCAGTTTTGGCCTTGTTTTATTTATTAAATTAAGCTTTATTCTGCTAACCTGGTGTGGAATCATTTTGTGTGGTATTTTTACTGTTAAACTGTTTGACGTGTTGCACAGTTACTTTACACATTGCCTCTTAGTTTAGCCTGACAAGTCTGTGCCAAGCTACCAGAGGGTGAGCAAAAGTTTATTTATGATTTGCTTGCCTCTTTACTTGACTAGGATAGTTGTTGCTGCTTGCCTGAGGCTCATACCGCAGTCAACCTCAAACTGAATTTCTAACACATTCATAGCTGTATGTGGGGACGCAAAAAATATTTATCGCTTACAATTCAGGAAAACACTACCTGTGATAGACTATAAGTATGTATTTATGTGGTATTTCTATGGCACAATTCTAATTAAAAGGAGCCGGAGCACAGTACAGGGTTATAGACAAGCATAACGCCAATGAGTGATAGGAGAAATAACAGGTTTCACAACTGTTAATGATTGTTACGCAGTGTTCTTTGAAGAGGTGCATCTTCATCTCTCTCCCAAATTGGAGCTGTGTAGGTGTGGCCCTGATGAATAAGGAGTGGTTGTTAAAGGTCCTGGAAGCATACATGGAAAAGAACTTCAACCTTGGTATTTCTTATTTACATTTCTTAGTCTTCAGTGTGATTGTGTCCAGGCTATGGGTGTCCTTAGAACCACCAGAAATGGTGAGTTTCTCTGCAAGATGAGCGGGATCTGGTTGTGGTGGCTTTGTAAATGGTGCAGCTGGTTTTGAAAACAGTAAGGGCTAGCGAGCAGAGCCAATGGTTTCCAAGGGGGTGATGTGATCATATTTTCTCAGGCCCTGGATGAGAGATGCTGCAACACCAAAATGCATTTAAGGGATGCTAATGTGGAGTCTGTGAAGTCATGGAGCATTGTGTTATCACCAACCAGATGCAAGACTATGAGGGCTTGAACATCCTCCAAACGTGAGAGCATGATGGCTAGAGCAGCTTTTCTGAAGTTGCTTTCTGGAAAAAGCGGTCTTGTTTTCTTTAGAAGAGAGAACTGGTACAAGGCTGTCTTTGCATTTTTGTTACATCTGTTCCTTGTAGATGAGGTTAGTGTGCAGGGTGAATCCAAATAACTTGTCATTCGCTAAAAGTTGGGGTTCAAAGCCATCAACGTTTATGTCATTGAGCCAAATGTGCATTGTGTCTTGCTTGTTATTGTTGGCAAATAACAGGAATTTTGCCTTGGTTGAGTCGAACTTTATGCAGACACTGTACACCTAGGTCTGCATGATGATCAGGCAGTGGTTGAGGCGGAGGGGGGGACGTGATCACCCTGCCTCACCTCCTAGCACAGTTCGCCCCTTAGCATGGTGGTAAATGCAGTTCACAGTAAATGCTTACTTGAATATTAGCTGTTGTGTTTCACCAAAGTTGGTGGAGAGTAATGCTGTAAAATGTCTAGACATGTATTTTTGGATATTACGCTTCGTCAGTAGAGACAAAAATCGAATTTCATAAGGGGTTGCTGAGAAAGCTACCAAAATCCTCTCAGGTCTCAGTACCTCTCACTGGCACACAGGTGCATCTCCAAAAGCTCGTCAGTTCAATAGTTCTAGGGAGCCTTTTTGAACAGAAGGGGGATGGGAGCACACTGTTTCCCCTCTCAGCAGAGACATTGGCTGTCTGAAACACAGGACACTTTTAAGTAGAGTTGTGAATCATCAGCCTACTGGTGAATCTCGATGCTGTTATCTGTGAGTAGAGCATTCTAGTGGCTTCATGTGGAGGTAGACTGACATCTCTCTTGTTCCAAGAATTCTGCCTCTGACCTCTCACCTGTACCCTTCACACTGCCAACTTTGTTCTCCTGGGGTCTTCCAATCTACCTACTTTATGTCCCCCTGGGATCTTCCACCTGCACACTACTCTGTTGCTCACCGCTAGGCTGTCTACACAAATTAGAGTGTGTAGGTATTCAAGAAATCATTCACTGTGTCACTGTGTACCATCGGACTATATATACACATGTAATATGTGCAAAATCGATTGGTATCTTTTGCCCTAATAGACTGGCTATTAAGTTGCAAAACATCATTATTTTATGATAATACATAACAAAACTGCCTATAGATTCCCTCAGGTTTTCCATCCAAAATCCATTTATTACTTTTAAGATTCAGTCCCCATCTAATCCATTCCCAACCTGGTGTACCAGGTTAATTCAATAATCATTCCATCCCATTCAGTGTCCTCTCCACTCTCACACTACCAACACACTGCAAGTAAGGTATTTTAATCTCGGTCATTTCGGGCATGTGATTTCTCTAAATTAGCTAGTAAAGTCATCACTGTAAGAAAAGGCCTCTTGTGCATGGTCACCCCCATTATTTTGGAATTATGCTGTTTGTTTTTAGACTCTGTACATTGGAACCCTGCACAATCAGGCCCCAGTGCATAGACTTTGACCCTTACAACCTTGGCAAATTGGTTAAAAATCCCTGATTGTCACATTTAACTTACCTATACATCCATAGTATATGTTACCCTGTGTATCCGGGGCCTGTAAGTTAAATGTCACTAGTGGACTGCAGCACCTATTGTGCGCCCACTAACTTGTCAATACTTTTATTTATTTATTTCTATTTTTAAAGTTTTATATAGCACTAGCTTGACCCATAGGTATCAGAGCGCTTTACATACACACTGTAAAAAACAAGAAAATTGCATTACATAGTCGGCAGGCAGTAAGAAAGCAACCCAGAGATAAAAAAAAACAGCATGAGAAATAAGTAAACAGTGCAGCAGAGGGGGAGAGAACAAAAAAAAGGTGATTAACCCAGTCCGGTCACCAACTATCCTTGAATGTCAAGAGAGAGAGGAGTCAACTCAGCTATTGATGTCTAGGTTAGTTGACGTTGGTCAGGAAAGTATTTGTTAACCCCTTCACTGCGGCGGCTATTCCACCGCAGTGCTAAGAGGGCGGGGGGGCGCGCGGCGGCCGCATGCTGGTGACAGAACCGCTCCGTCACCAGCGTCGGTGGCGCTGTGCTTATGACGGAGCAGTTCCGCCATGGCCCGCCCCGCTCAATGGAATGCTCAGCGCAGGCGCGGAATTCGCGCAGCGCAGGAGCGCGGAGCGGGCCATGACGGAACCGCTCCATCATCAGCACAGCGCCACCGCAGCTGATGACGGAGCGGTTCCGTCATCAGCAGGCAAAGGGTTAAGGAGATGGAGTATTAGGTCCCTTTTGAAACAGGAGAAGGAGGGGTTGCATATGAGCACTCTAGGGAGAGCTTTCCACATCCAGGGAACGTTGCCAGAAAACGATCGGTATTGATTGGTTTTCTTTTTCAGTTTCGGAGGAATGAGAAGGAGTGAGTTGGAGCTTCTCAGTGTTCTGGATTGACCTGCTCTTACCAGTTTGTTGTTCAGGTAGTTGGGGGCCACAGAGTAAAGGGTTTTGTGTGTGATGCAGGCCAGCTTGTAAATACACCTCCCTTCCATGGGAAGCCAGTTGAGGGAGTTAAGAGCTGGAGTGATGTGTTCAAATCTTTTTACTCCAGATATGAGTCGAGCGCCTTGTTCAGCACTGCCCTTAGTGGGACTAGGTGAGCTTTTGGAGTCCCTGTTAGGATGGCGTTCCCGTAGTTGATTTTAGAGAGAACTAGGGATTGGACTACTGTCTTGAGGTCATCATGGGGAAGAAAAGGTTTCAATTTCTTGAGGTATTTTAGAGAGAAAAGAACACTTTTTGCCGAGTTTTTGATGTGGGCCTCCATTGATAAGTTCTTGGCAAGGGTGATGCCTTGAGACTTAACTTACTCGGATAGGACGAGGGGGCAGTTTAGTGCAACCAGATTCTTGAGATACTTTTGGATTGGTCAATGGTTGCTTTTTGTGGAGAATAGGATTAATTCCGTTTTATCTGGGTTGAGCTTTAAATGGTTAGCGTTGAACCAAGTTTAGATCTCGGTTAGAGTGACATTAAGCTGTTGGATGTCGCTGGTAGACTTGATTTTGAAATAGATTTGGGTGTCATCAGCGTAATGGTGCTAATTCACTCCAGCTTTTTTTAAGATGATTGTGAGGGGCTCAGTGAAGAGAGTGAAGAGGGACGGGGAGAGGGTTGAGCCTTGCGGGACCCGAAGTGTGACTTTTGTTGGCTTCGAGAGACAGGAGTTGATTTTAATTTGTTGCGAGCAGTGTTGAAGGAAGGAGGTGAACCATTTTAGTACGGTGCCATTAATGCCGGAGCGCTTCGACAAAGTCTCCAGAAGAACTGGATGATTTACTGAGTCGATTGCTCCAGATAGATCAATAAGGATGAGAATGCAGACATCACCTTCATCTAAAGACTTGTGAATATCGTCAGAGACGTTGAGCATAGCTGTTTCTGTGCTACAGCCTTTCCCGAATCCTGATTGAAAGGTGTTGAGGAAGTTGAACTCATCAATGTGTTTGTTGAGTTGGTGGAGAACGCATTTCTCCAATGTTTTTGCAAGGAATGGGAGGTTGGAGATAGGTCTGAGGTTGTTAAGAACATTAAGGTCGGCCCCTGGTTTCTTGACAATGGGTGTGATTTGTCCTAGTTGAAGGGAGTCTGGGACACAGCCTGAGGTGAGAGAGGCGTTGATGGTTTTTCTCCAGAAAGGGGAAATGGTTTGGTTGAGTTCTTTTATAATTGTGGATGGGAGGGGATCCATAGTGTGAAAGGAAGGTTTAGGTTAGTGATTATACTGAAGACCTCGTTTCCCGATATTAGCTCAATGTCGGACCAATGCGCATTGTTTTTTAGCTGGAGGCAGACCTGATTGTCCTTGGTAAGAACTATTTCTGATTGGTCAAGGGTGGTTAAAGGGGGCTGGTTAGGAGGGAAGGAGGGTTAGCGGGTTGGATGAAGGATTGATCAATTTTTGAGATTTTTTAAGTGAAGAAGGTGGCAATTTCTTCACATTGCTCTTTGGTGGCTTTGATTTCTTGAGAGGGAGTGCAGTTTGTTTGGCTTTTGACAATGTTGAAGAGTTTTCTCAGTCTGTTTTTAACCAGATCAAGTTAGCTGCCAAAGAAAGACACCTTTCACGAAAAATGTGTTTTTTGTATGCCTGCCGAGCAGATCTAGGTTGTGCTAGGTGCAAGGTCGAGGGCTTTAGTCTCCAAGACCTTTCCGTTTGTCTGAGTTGATGCCTTTCATCATTCTGATCCACATTAATCCAGGGTTTAGATTTGGTTCACCTCAATTGTTTGAGTTTGAGTGGAGCTACTTGGTTTAAAACCTTTGTCATTTTTGAGTTAAAGTGTGTTGTGAGGTCATCAGCCGTCCATGAAGGGTTTGAGTTAAAGATGGGCACAAATCCTGGATTCAAGTTTGGATAAAGGGACTTCTTTGATGTTTATGGTTCAGTGTTTAGGTTTGTCATCATAAATAGGTTGGTGGCTGACAAGTGCATCAATCTTGAACAGAATGAGGTGGTGGTCGGACCAGTCAATGGTAGAAATCGCGCTCAGAGCGACCACTTCATTGTTGGCAATGATCGCATCCAGTGTTGCACCTTTGATGTGAGTTGGTTTATTACAGAGTTGTTTGAGGTTATATATTTCAAGTAGGTTGTATAGGTTCTGGACAGTGGAGTCTTCTGGGTCGTTCCAGTGGATATTGAGGTCACCCAGGAACACGTCTTTAGTGTCTGTCATTGAGAACTGTGTTAATAGGTCTGTTAGTTCTGCAGAGAAAAGGGTACGCTCTCCAGGGGGATGGTAGATGGTGTGTAATTTAATGGGTGAGGTGCCCTTGGCAGTGAGTTCGACACCCTGGTATTCAAACGAAAGGTATTCTGCAGGTTTAAATTAGGTAATCTAACCCCCCCCTCCAGTTTTGATCGGCCTGTCTTGTCTGATGATGTTGTACCCTGGAGGGGTGAGAATGTCAAAAATAGGGGTGGAGTGAACATTGAGCCAGGATCCTGTGAGGAAAGCGATGTCAATTTCTTCAGTGAGTAGAACTTCAGCAATGTCTGTGGCGTGTTGTACAGCTGATCTGCAGTTTGGGAGCATGCAAGAGAGAGGGCTGGGAGCCTAGGTGATGGGGGGAATTAGGTGGATAGAGGAGTAATGAGTACGAGGTCTAGGCGAGTGGACAGTTTTGGGGATTCTGTTTGTGCCAATACAAACAGTAATGGGGAAAGGGGCTGACTTCTGGCTCAAAGCGAGGTAAGAGTCGTTGATCTCATCAGGTTTCGGTACCGAAAAGGGTTGGAGATCCTGGTTAGGTCGAAGTGCCTGACTCGCTGATGGACTGGAGGTTTGAGGGGTGCTCCGTGGGGCCATGAGAAAGGTGTTGAGTGGGGTAGGAGCAAATCTACCTGGAGAGAGGGAGCACTATGAATTGGTCCTGTTGAGAAGGTATTGTTGTAAGTATAGGAAATCGGCAGCAAGGGAGCTCATTTTCCACTTCATTCTGTTCAGTTGCTATGCTATTGAGCTGAAAAAGTTTAAGGTTTTTGACAGGGGCTGAGAATGACTTGGACCTATGGAGGGAGAGTGAACAGGGGTCAGGGATTGGATGGAATCCTTGGGATTAGGAGAGGAGAGAGGTTGGACGCGGGGAGGCGGATTTGTAATGTTCCCACTCAAGGAGTTCAGAGGAGGAGAAGTGGGACTAATGTCCAAGTGAGGAGGGAGAGAAATTCTAGGTAGGAAGTCAGAGTTCCGGGGAATGTCAGTGAGATTAGCGGTGGAGGCAAGTTGTATATGTGGGTGTGCGATGGTGGAAGGAGAGTGGGCAGTGATAATGGGGGGAAAGTGTCTGCTGGATTGGAGAATGCGTTGGACAAGGGGATGTCAAAGGGGTTGTCAGTGAGGTAAGCGAAGGAGACAGGTTGTGCCTGTGGATGTAGGACATCGGAAGGGAAGTGTGCAGTGGTAGTAGGGGGGAGAGTGACCACTGGATTGGAGATGATGTTGGACCAGGGGGAAGTAAGAGTCGGAGGAACAGGGTCTGTGTAGGAGGAAGGGGTAGATTGTGAAGGAGGGTTCAGATTATCTGGGGTAGAAAGGGGAGTGCCTGTGGGGATTTCAGTCGCAGGAGGGCTAAGGTAAGAGTCCAAGCTGTGAAGATCTGCCTTGTGGTGTTTGTTAATTGTGAGTTTGTTGTTCCTGGTGTGATCACTTGATGTGATAATGGTGGGTGTTTGGCGACGGAGAGTAATGATAGAGGTAGTGTGATTGTAGTGAGGGATGGTGGATATCAATGAGTTGAGGAGAGGTTCTTCAGGGCAGGGAGATTGGATCAGTTCTACGTTATTAGTGAGGGTGGTGGGGGATATGGGTGATAGGGTTTGATGGCTCAGTTGAGTTAACGAGGAGGGAAGTGTGGGGAAGTGGCAGTCAAAAGTGGTGAGGTGTGGGTCAGTGGCCTGTATGAAAATGGTTCCAGTTCTGTAGATGAAAATGGTGAGTTCCCCTTTGAAGGTCGGGTATATGGTAGTGGAGATTTGTTCATTATAGGGAATGAATAATGACTTGGCGACTTAAAGTGGAAGAGAGAAGGTGTTTTTCCATTTATTCGGGCAATATGTGTAAAAATTAAGTTATTTTTCTTGTTGCTGTTGGTCGCTGAGTGGTAGTTATCTAAAATTAGTGTTTCCTCATGTTGTTAGAGTACTGTGCTTCAAGTTCTTTTTTTCATTACTGGTCATTTTGTCTGGGTAGTTAATGGACCAGGAGTTAGGTCCGTAACGCACGAGATTAGAGTTCCGGGTGGGGTTAGGCGGGCGCCTGGTTGAATGATAGAAATGCTGAGTCATAATCAGGAATTGCGATTCTCCTATTAACATGACCAGAGAATCTAGATTTCATTAAAGACACGGAGGCTCACATTATGCAATGACTTTTAATTGCAGATCCAAGCCAGTCGCATCACAATATAAAGGTTCCAATAAGAACACTGAGATGAAGTAAAAGACAATACATAGCAACCAAAAAGCCTCTTTTAAATCAGGCGAAGAAAGGAGATGTAGTAGATTCCAGAAGATTCGAAGATAAACGAGAAAGAAGAGGACAACCAGACGATTCCTTGAAGATGAAACATAACCAGACGATTCCTTGAAGATGAAACATCCAAAGAAACTTATGTAGATGGATTACCTGAAAGAAAGGAGACAATGAAAATTGTATCCTAGAAAAAAAGGTAATCATAAACCAACAAATCCTGAAATAAAAGGAAAGATGAACAATCATAGTAAATACCATTTCATTTCAATACAAATATAGAATACATAAAATTCAAATAACATTCAGAATAAAGATATTATATCCACAACCAAACAGGGAACGGGATGGGTGGGATAATGTGAGCCTCCGTGTCTTTAATGAAATCTAGATTCTCTGGTCATGTTAATAGGCGAATCGCAATTTCATTACAAGAACGGAGGCTACATTATGCATGTTGGTAGCCCTGTAGAACTACATTAGACATATGTTCAATAGGTTTACAATAATGTCTTGCAAAGGTATTAGCGTTAGACCAGTCAGCAGCTTTAAGGATATCATCTAGCTTACCTCCGGACCAAAGAGACTTACTTGCCATGGCACCTCTAATGGAATGAGCTTGAAATTTGGATATATCAATACCAGCTAGAGACATAGCAGATTTAACCCATCTGGCAATCGAGGCGGAGGAAATAGCCTTGTGAGGTTTAACAAAGGAAATGAGGAGTTGATTCTCATTAAGGGGACGAAGGTTAGACATTGTCGTATCATACGCTTTCATACATTCAACTATACAAAGTTTTGGAGAAGGGTCGAAACGAGGATAGAAAATTGAATCAGACATGGTCTTTGTTCTTCTATAGACCTCAAATTTAACTCCGAATAAATTGTATGACCTATTAGAAATCTCTAGAGCTTTAACATCAGAGACTCTTCTACAGGAGATAAGGCAAAGAAGAGTTGCGAGTTTGATAGAAAGAAACTTTCTGCTTAGAAAGGAATTATCAGGCCAGGAAGTAAAGAGATCTAGAATTAAATTCACATCCCATAGAGAATCATATTTTGGTCTCGGGGGTCTCTTTAAACGAATGCTCTTCATAACCCTACAAACAATAACATTTTTACCAATTGACTTGTCATTAATAAGGACATGACCAGCAGAGATCGCCGATCTATAACAGTTGATTGATCTATAACTCAATCCTTTGTCAAAGAGTTCAGCGAGGAAATTTACTATATCAACAATAGGTGCTTGAGTGGGATCCAAATTCCTCTCCAAGCACCAACGAAACCAGCGTTTCCAGATATTGTTGTATCTATCTGTAGTGAGTTCCGGGTGCCCATGACTCTCTGAGGAGAGTAGAAGCTGATGACGAAAGTCCTGAGACTTCGTTAGATCGCCTGACACTCTCCAGGCAAGAAGGCTCAAACTCCCGGATAGGGTCATTAGGTGTGGATCTCCGTTTACGTCTGTAAGAAGATCCTTCAGGGAGGGAATGAGAAGTGGAATTTCGAAGGTAAGTTCCAGAACAGTGGGGAACCACGCTTGTGATGGCCAAAAGGGAGTTATCAGGACTAGGGAGGAACGGTCTTGCCTCACTTTCTGCAAGACTCTCTGGATCATTGCAAATGGGGGAAAGGCATAAGCATTGATCCCTGACCAGGGTTGGAGAAAAGCGTTCACTGCTTGTGCGCCAGGATCTGGCATCCAGCTGAAGTAACGCTCTAGTTGGAAGGTGAGACGACTCGCAAATAGGTCTATCTCTAATGGACCCCAACAAGAATTTAACGAGTCGAAGACAGCAACGTTTAGTTTCCAATCGCTGTAGTCCGAAAGGAATCTGGAATTCCAATCGGCAAAAACGTTGGATTTCCCCGGGTAATATTCTGCTTTGAGGGTAATTTTGTGTTCTAAACAGAACATCCAGAGTTTCTTTGCTAGGTTTGAAAGGTCGGCAGACTTCGTACCTCCTAACCGATTGATGTAAGCTACTGCTGAAACATTGTCCATTTTCAGAACAACCGATCTCCCTTGAATTGAGTGTCTGAAACTCATAAGGGCGTATAGGCCAGCAGTAAGTTCTAGGAAATTGATGTGGTGAGATGACTCCTCCTGAGACCAGATACCACCCGTATTCTGGTCTAGGAAACAAGCACCCCAACCATGAAGGGAAGCGTCTGATTCCAGGATAAAATCCGGTTCTGATCCGAAAATTGCTTTCCCATTCCAGGCTTCCAGGTTCTCTAACCACCAGTTCAGTTCTACTTTGGCCTCTAAATCTAGGGTGACTCTGTCTTCGTACCAGAGACCGGATCTCAAGGCCTTTCCTTTTATCCTCTGTAAGGCCCGGTAATTCAGAGGACCTGGGAAGATTGCTTGGATGGAAGAAGATAAAAGACCTAGAAGTCTTGCTAGTTCCCATAAAGGGATGTCTTCCTGTCTTAAAACATGACAAATCACTTTCTTGATCTTTGAGATTTTTGAAGGAGGTAAAAGAAGAAGGCACTTGGAAGTGTCGAGAGTGAAACCTAGGAACTCCAGAGACTTGGAGGGGGTTAGAATAGACTTCTCTTTGTTGACAATAAAACCTAGGCTTTCCAGCAGATTCATAACCATTTCTAGGTCGATGTGAATCTGTGGTAGGTCCTGGGACATTATTAAAATGTCGTCGAGGTAAATAATAAGACGAACACCTCGTTCTCTTAGGAAAGAAGCTACTGCTCTCATTACCTTGGTAAAACACCAAGGGGCGGACGAAAGACCGAAGGGGAGAGCCCTGAACTGATAAAGATGATTTTTCCAAAGGAACTGTAGGTAAGGTTGATGTATTTCCGCCATTGGAATAGTGAAGTAGGCGTCCTTCAAATCTAGTTTGACTAGCCAGTCTCCTTTTTGAAGAAGGTCTCTCAGGAGATGTATCCCTTCCATTTTGAAATGCCTGTAAACGAGAAATTTGTTCAGGCCCTTCAAATTTATAACCGGTCTCCAACCTTTTCCTTTTTTCTCGACAAGAAACAAGGAGCTTATGAAGGTTAGAGAATCCATGGGGACTTCTAATATTGCTCCTTTTTGGAGCATAGAGGATATCTCTTCCTCTACTATTTTCTCCTTCTCCAATGAGATGGGAATATCCCTCGGGAAAGAGGTTTGAAAGGGGGTTTGAATGAAATCTATGAAGAAGCCTGTTACTGTGGACAGAACCCAAGGGTCTCGAGTTATTTCCTCCCATTTTTTGGAAAAAAGTTTCAGTCTGCCTCCTACTTTTGGAGGGAAAGAAGGAGAGAGTAAAGGAAGGGAACTTACTTGGAGGGTTAGATGAGAAGGATGAACGAGATCTTCCACCTCTTGCTCGATTTCCTCTTCCGCGGTTGAAGGTGTTGGAGTAATTGCTTTGGTATGAGCCTCTTCCGAAGGGACGTGATCTCTGGTAGGGCCTTTGGTTATAACGGCCGGAAGGGAGGCCCCTTCTTCCGGCCCTTCCAAAAATATTATTGTTAAATACTCTCCTCATATTCTTTTGGGCCTTATCGAGGGCAGTAAAGGTCGAGACGTACTTTCCTAAAGATCTTATAAGCTCTTCACCAAAGAGTAGGCCCTTTGGATTCGAAGAGGATTCCTTCTCGGCCATATCTGTGAGTTTAGGGTCTAGTTTAAAAAGGATGAGTCTACGCCTTTCAGCGTTGATACTAGTATTGGCATTACCTAGGAGAATGAGGGCTCTTTGACTCCAGCCTCGTATTAGATCAGTATCGAGTTGGGTACCCTTAAGGTAGCATTCCTCAGCGGAGTCAAGAATTCTACTCAATGGACCAAGAACGTCTAATAGACGATCTTGGCACCCTTTAAATGCTTTTTCAAGACCTTTTCTGGGGTCGCGACCGAGTCTAAATAGGTATTTAATTAGTTCAGGATCTAAATTAGGAGCAAAGCATGCCTTCTCATCGATTGAGGGTCTTGAACATTCAGCCCTTAAAATATTCCTTGTTCCTCTTTCAAGAGGGAACCGAATCCATTTTTTGATGAATTTAGATACGTGGTCCTGAGGGGACCATTGTGTGGAGCGTGGGTGCTTTAAATTTAGGGGAGAAAACATCTCCTCTCCCAAGGGGTTTAGAATACTATCCTTGGATGTAGAGGGGGCTTCATCCTCTTGGTCGAAGATTCCAAGATCCCCGTCATCTAAATCCAGAATGTATTCGTCTGGGTCTAGGTCATCATCATTATCCGAGCCCTCCTGGAAGTTTTGAGCATTTAGTGATAATGAGCCGCTAAGGGCGTCCAAGGTATTTGGGCCGTAAGAGGCACCCGAATGATGTGTGTCATAGAAGACATCTCTGTTATTTGAGGTGCGAAGACCATCCGAAATTTTTGTGGTGCTAGGACCACCAACAATATCAAAGGTGCTAGGACCTCCTGTGCTCACATGGGTCTCGGAAATAGTGTTGTTACTTTTTTTAGTGCGTTTAGCACCAACCTTTTCACCATTCAAAACATCAGAAGTATCCTCTTGTGGAGGTATTGGTCTCTTAAGGGGGGTAAATTGGGAAAAGGTTTCTCGAAGGCAGGATTTCATTTCTTCCTGGATCATAGACCGGAAATCCTCCCTATTAAAGTTAGGAATAGTAGCACTATTTCCTTCTGAATCTGAATCAGAAATCCATAGTGCTTTACTTTTTTTTTTTTTATATAATGGGACTATTCACCCTTATTATATATATATATATTTTTTTAAATATATATAAAATTGTGAAATGAGGTAGGTGAGAAGGTATATGGCAAATGCCTTTAAGCCCTTTTGTATACGAGGTATATGGGAAATGTCTTTAAGTCCCTTTGTATATATGGGAAATGCCTTTAAGTCCCTTGTATATATATTTTTATGTCTTTTTTAGGCAAGGAACTATCTCTTCAGCGAAGGTAGCGAGGCTCCGTGAACCCTAACAGCTGAGTCCCAACTGTCATGAGGTGAGGTGAGAGGAAAGTCCCTAGGCGAGACACTCACGAAGCGTGAGGTTCGCCAGGGATCTTTCCTCTAATGGATCATGCCCGTCGTGAGTCGGCAGAGGAGCAGGCTCGGCGTGAGGAAGGTATGCCTTTTAAGCAGGCACTTTGTTCCACACGGAGTCGGAGTAGCTTCACGTGAGGCCGGAATCGGACTAGAAAGGTACTGCTTCCGCGGAGCGGATTGTCTCCGTGCTTGCCGAGACAGCATATTGTAGCGCATGTGAAACGCGCATTATTTACTGTGAGGGTTTGAGAGGGGCGAAAGCGGAAACAGAAACCTATTAAAGTGAGCGAGCGGAGATAAGTGGTTTCTCCGGTAAAACTATAAATCGGCAAAAGAATATTAACGAAGGTGCTCACTGTTAACGAGTGAAAAGGGGGGACAAAGTCAGCGCCTAAACGTAAAGGGGGGAGGGTAGGATCTCCGTAAATTGCAGATCCGGGGAGGTGGGAGGGGGGATTGAGGGAGTGTAGATAAACCTACATAAAGGTATGAAAAGGAGAATACAACAGTCTAAAGCAGTGTGAAATACTTTAAACAAATTAAACCTCCCCAGAAAATAAGAACCATTACAATATTAGTTGACAATAGTGTTAAGATAAGGAGAAATATATGAGCTACTTATCTGCTTGGAGCCGCATTTAAAAGAGGCTTTTTGGTTGCTATGTATTGTCTTTTACTTCATCTCAGTGTTCTTATTGGAACCTTTATATTGTGATGCGACTGGCTTGGATCTGCAATTAAAAGTCATTGCATAATGTGAGCCTCCGTTCTTGTAATGAAATCAAGCAGTAGGCTCGGGTAGTAGTTATCATACAATTATATGCAGCATATACAATAAACAGGTGCCATATTAACTGCAGTATAACATATTTATATCAGTAGAAGCCCTAGAATCCAAAAGAGATCACTTATAGCAGTGTAAGCCCTATACTCAAAAGAGATCAGGGCCCCACCAAGCATGCTTTTACAGTAAACATCATCATTTGGCACAATCCAGGAGGACACTCCAAACGCATGGGGTGTATCAGGACTTTTCAATGTCTGTCATATTAGGAGGAGACAGTGTCCACAAGCCAACTCCAGTAAAATTCCCATAAGCAGGGGGTGTAGGCAGTCAGCCCTTATCAGATTCTATGGTCTGAGCAGGAAGGTCGTTTCATACAAAGATCCTAAGAGGGTAGTCAGTTCACGCAGGCCGTTTCATAAAAGGCCATATAGGAAATATTCACCACCCACAATGTGGAAAAGGGGCAAATAAAGCAGGTCATGAGTGTAATATATAGGAAGAACACACTCCAAGATGGCCATATAGGAAATATTCACCACCCACATTACGGAAATGGGGCAAACAAAGCAGGCCATAAGTGTAATATATAGGAAGAACACACTCAAAGATGGCCACCAATGTTGGGAAAGAACCAATCGCACTCTCTCATTCCATACCCAACAGTACACAGCAAGCCCATTTCTGCTTCCATGACTGGCAGTACTTAGTGTTTATGGAGGGCGGCGCCCTTCATCAGCTACCATGGGAGGAGGCCAAAATGGATGCCAAACCTCCACAAAAAAATTATTAGAGGTTGACAGAATGGGTGCCCGTTATGTAACCAATACATTGAAGGGACCCCTAGCCCCTCTGGGAGAATTCAGGCCAAATCTGTCTCGCATGTTACAACAGCACTGCCCTACTGAAAAGATCTACAGTACAAATGCCCGTTGTTCACCAAACTTATTACTGACCAAATGATGGGCCGAGAGAGGGTCATACGGGGCCGCTGGAGGACAGTTCCAAAATGCTCATCCCGCACAGCCTTCACCATAACTCAACGGGTTATCTCTTCTCCCTCCTGCGCCAAGCTTAGAACCGCGAGAGTCTCTGGGATCACAACAAGCACAGGACAGTTTCACCAGCTGACACCTTATAATGCGTAACTTCAGTTTTAATGATAATGTAAAATCCAACTTAATGGTTAAGTCAGATTTTAGATTACTATTTTTAAAATGCCAAAGTTGGCATTTTCCTGACTGAGACAAATGTGTCCAACTCTGCCAGTGTTCAGTGTCTCCTGTCTGTTATTGGCTTCCCTGTGGTGAAATGTGCATTGCTCCCAGACAGTTCACAAAGGGCTTGGGTGTGGGTAGATGTTTTTACCCCCGACAGGATGGGTATCTGGGCTGTGCCCAGGAATTTAACTAAATCTCAAAAGGTACCTACACTGTTACAGACAGATGGGGCTCACACCTAGACCTGCCCATTTCACTATCCTGTTAGACAACCATGCACCAATCCCAGAGGGGGAGGGGCTGCCCCCAGAACCGATTTCGAGTGACCATAATGGAGGGTTTGACCATTATCATAGCCACATTACTGGGTGGTCCCAGGGTGCTCTGGACAGGGAAGAAAGGTTCTGCCATGTGGGTTTAGGTAGAGAGGAACACTGTAGGATAGTGTGCAGTAAAACACACAGGAAATCCTGAAAAAACTGGTTGGTTGGGGAGTGACCAGGAGTCAGTTTCCCCCTACCACAGGCTGGCACTGGGTACCCTCTGTACCCCCTTCATAACACATATGGAGCTGTTGAAGGCAGGTGGACTGAACCTACTGCTGAAGCTGTGGAGAGAGACACCCCAAGGGCTGCACCTGCACCCACTTGAACCCGTGACTGAAAGTGGAGTCAGGTCAATTGGCTACAGGGAAACAAAGTTTGCAAGACGCCTACTTTACTGAAGAGACTAAATGACCAGTTCCAACTGGAACAACCCTGGATCTTGCTGGTGACTTCAGCTGGAGTGAGTCCTGATCCCCAAATGACATCCGTAAGGACTTGGGACCCTTGGATAAGTGTCAGAGTGTACTTCTCCCACCTAACCCTGAAAGCCTCGATTTAGAAACCTTTTCAAGGATTTTCCATGGAGAACCAGCAGAAAACCAGGGCCAACCTGCCAAGTCAATCAAACAAAGGTGCTTTGCCCCTAGGCCAAAGATTCAGGTGGCTCCCACTCAGAGCTTTTCCGCAGCAGAAATTCATTTTAAAGGGGCATCTCAGAGAAGGTAGCCAGCCTTGTGGACCCTTGATCAGCTCCATTTCCACTTCTTGACCTGCTTTAGGACTCTCAGTTCCAATAAGATAACGACGTCTGAAGAGAGAACTCTTCAGGCCAGCAACACTGCATACATCCTCAGACAGTGGCGGCCACCATAAAACGAAAGTGGGAGGTAGGCAGGAAGGCGGGGATAGACAGACAGGGGGGGTGAGGGATGGAGAAAATAATATTTTTTTCTAAAGTACCGTTCCTTCTGCTGGCGCTGCCTCTGACGTCGGCCTCAATGCTCTCCCAATAGTCTCTGGGAAAGGCTCCCTACCCAATCCAGAAGCTGCTCTCATGCTATGAGAGAAGCCACAGAATTGGTCTGAGTGGTCTGGTCTGCTGCTCAGACAGTCCCTGGGAGCCTGTGACTTTTATCCATCTGGGAGAAATAGAAATGTGCATGTCTATTTTGGCCGGCCATCTACATTTGCACTTCTAAGTGCCCACCATTCTTCCCGTCCTGGGCCATCCCGCCCTACACCCATGGCTAAACCAGTCGCAGAAAAATTAAATTATGTTCTTTTATAATCATTTTCATTTTCTGTCATTGACTCTGATGAGTGGGGCGACCCTCCTCTACCATTACGGAGGAGCCGCTGCTGTCCCCACTACCATGAAGTGTGTGATCACTCATTTCAGTCCGATTAGAAATCTGTACTCACTTACCTCACGAGTTGTCCAGGGTATCATTAACTAGCCAATTGCAAAAGTTCCTCTACTTGGGGCCGTCAACAGGGGTGTGAGCCCTCCTCTTCTTTAGCCCACTTACTGCATATCTGCTACCCTCCCCCAGTGATATCAAAAGATGGCACAGTCTTGGTCAGATACAAAACCCCAAGTCAGAACAGAGGGCCTTGAGAATGACACCACAGCAGCAAGAACTCTGCCACTCCACATCCTCCCCACACTGCAGTCTGTGTTTTCAAGGGTCAGGGGCAGATGACTGCTCCATCTAATGTACCAACATCCGCGGTCCACGTTCATTTGACCCGACTCAGGCCCTGGCCTGACACTGCTCTGCTATAAACTATGGGCAGATTTACAAGTCCCCTGCACAACTCCATCTCCAGCTCGGCGATCGACTACACCTTCCTATCTTTTTCACTGTTTACATTAGTACAAGACTTTAAAATTGGCACATCCGACTGCAGCGACCACCTCCCGCAAGAATTGATACTGAGGGCACAAGGGACAGCTCTAACATTCCCAACTAATGGCCCAAAGATATCGATCCCAACAAAATGCAAAAGAACCAAGTGCAACATTAGCGACCCTGAACGACTGGCGAAAGAAGCGATGACGTGCTGGGAAAGTGTTGCAGCACTGAACGACAATAAAATAACCGCCTGGGAGTCCTTTCTGAAAACCTTTGGCCTAATGAATATTAAGTCCAACTTCGCTAAAGAAACCGACGCACGGACAAGTCAAAAAATATTTTCCCGGCTGATTAGTAACCCAAAAAAATATTCTCAGTCTCCTCTAACTTCCAATTTAAGGGCAATAAAAACGGCTATTAACAGAACACTTCGCGAGCTGCGGAAAGATGGCAGCGACAACAACTTAGTGACCAAATTGAGATCACTAAAGTGTAATAAGAACAAAATCTTGTGGCCAATCAAGCAGGAATCCACCAAAAAAACGTGGGCTAAACTGCTCTACGATTCAAAAAACAATAACAGTGCAAGATTCTGGAAAACTGTTAATAAAATAGAGAATCCAAATGCCCCTGGAGTGAACTCCCACATCACTGAGGTCACCTGGGTAAATCATCTGATGAAACACTTTAATGATGAAGTGTCAAGCAAAGGCCATCGAAGTCCAGAGTTTCTCCAGGCGAACCCAATGGCCCTAAAGCCTCTGGTCAAGGAGTCCAACTTCCTAGGCTCGATCGTGCAGTTGAAGGGACGAATTGCGAAAGGACGGAAGGAGGGAGCCCCAGGCCCAAATGGAATCCCTCCCATCCTTTACAAGCAAGATCCAACTTACTGGGCCGAACAACTGCTCCCGCTCTTTGTAGAAACTTGGAAGGCCGAACAATTTCAATCCTCCTGGAAGGGTTCAATAATTGCACCAATCTACAAAAAAGGCAACAAGGGCGAGGCTAAGAACTACAGGCTCATAGCCCTTATAGATATAGACGCTAAATATTTTTCGGGGCTTCTCTTAGAAGAACTAATTGTCTATGCGTCAAACAAAAAATTAATCCCTATCAATCAGACTGGATTTCAAAAAAACTTAGGGACCACGACAAACATTCTAGCCCTCTCCCTGCTGATAGATGCTACAATCAAACTTAAAAAACCATTATATGTGTATCAAATGCGGATTTCACAGCCGCATTTGACAACATTGACAGAGGAAAACTGTGGGCAAAGCTTTCAAAGTGGGAGGTTGATCCCAAATTACTGAATCTTTTGATTTTACTGCATACAGATACCTGGATCCAAATAAAACTGGGGGCCGGCAACTGTCTGTCAAAAGAAATACCGACTACAAAAGGGTTGAAACAGGATTGCGTCCTCGCACCGACCCTGTTCAACCTTTTCATGTCTGACCTTTCCAAAGATCTGGATAACTGCAACCATCACGCCCTAAAGTTAGGGGGTTTTGCGTTGTCCAACTTATTATATGCGGACGATTTGATACTAATTAGCCAAACTCCAGTAGGCCTGCAACACCTTATCAACACAACAAGTAAATTTTCCGAAAAGATCGGGCTAAGCATAAATACAGAAAAATCAAAGGTGATGGTATTAAATCAAAAATCAAAAAAGCAAGTATTTCAATGGTCTCTTCATGAACATAAAGTGGAAACAGGTAAAAAATACAAATATCTGGGGATAGTTTTTGATTCAAAAGGCTCATTCCAGCGACAAGAAACATCAATAAAGAACAGAGGGATTTCACTGGCCATAGCATTAAAAAGTATTAAAACCAAAATAGCGGGCCCAAACTTAATCCCCTTGCTGGACATACTTCGTGCAAAACTGCTGCCGTCGATAACATACGGCAGTGAATGCATGAGAGGGCGAGATGAGGTCACCTTAGATAACGTGGTAAGCAAAACACTGCGAATACTTTTCACGCTCCCTCCGTACACCTCTCCAGTACAGTTAAGGCTGGAGTTCGGCTTACAAAAGCAGCAAATTGCACGTAAGGGCGCATACGCAAAATGCTGGCATAAAGTAAGGAACGCGGAAATAGACTCTCTGAATGCCCATCTTTGGAAAGAGATGGAAACAAAGAAGGACTGCCCTGCAATGGTCTACCTCCAAGCAGCTATAAACTCCCTTGCGCTAAAAGACCTTTGGGACTCGAGTTGCTCACACAAATGCTTTAAGCGCCTTGTCAACAAATCTGTGAAAATAATCTCCTTGGAAGAAGACAAAGCAGCACTAACCAGGAGGTCCCATGGGTGGTTCGTGATCCAAGGCTACACCAGCGCCTTACCACAGACATACCTCAGTACCGGCTTCTCAAGGAAGGCGAAGGAAGACTTTCTGCGGTAATCCCATCAAAAGAACATCTTCCCCCGTGGAAACGCCTGGAGTCCAACCTTAAGTGCAGGCTCTGTGATAACCCAAAGGAGGACATTCTGCACTTGTTATGTAGCTGCAGGGCTTTAGATAGAGCCAGAAAGAGCCAACTGACACAGCTCTGGAACCAAAGTTGTGTGCGTACTCGTCGACAAGCGCTGCTGATTAGCTTCAAGGGAGAAGACATCCAACTAGCCCGTAGACTTGTGCGCTTCATGAAAATAGTTAACACGACCCTAAACCCAGTGGCTAGTGATTAAATTTGATTCATCGAGATCTGCTTTGGTACTTTAAGACAATTCTCTCTTGATAATTAAAGATACAGCAAATTGTGAAAGGCTTTTTATTCAAAAGCACAGTACTGTACTAGTTTGCATGGTTATTTCTTTCTTTTTTTAACTTGTTTACTGCTTTTATCTGCTTTGTAAAACTCTTTGATTATGCATTTCCTTCTCTTCTTTTTAAAGAGTAATTGCAAAGATTTTTATTAATCGTGCAATAAAGATTATTGTTATTATTATTACACCCTGCGCCACTTTTGCGTAACTTTTAACATGGGAAAAGTGACGATAAGTGGCGCAAGGGGCTTGTAAATCTGCCCCTTAAAGTATTATGTCTCGTTTGGCGCCAGAACACATAGAAATTATGGGCCTCATTTATGAGCCCTTGCGTCACTTTTACGCCGCCGGTGCGTCACTTTTTGTGACGCACCAGTGGCATAAAAAATGCGCCTTGTTGTGCCATATTTACAAAGTGACGAATCTAGGTAGATGCATCACTTTGTAAACCCCTGCGCCACATTATACCTGCACCAAGTATAATGTATGCAAGGGCGGCGTATTGACGCAAGAAAGGGTCGTAGAAGTGATGCAGTGAAATCTATGAGATTTCACTGCGTCACTTCTAGGACGCCGTTGCATCAAAATCTTGCGCCTGCCTCACAGCAGGCGTAAGACTAACACAGGCCCTTTCACATGGGGCTTGCCCCATGTGAAAGGACGCATTGCTGGAGTTGCGCCACTTTTGTGACACACTCCAGCAATGCGCCACTTTTGCGCTTACAGATACATCAGAAATACTGACGTATCTGTAACTCCTTGCGCAATGATGCGTCATAATGTAAATATGACGCATCATTGGTGTCGCAAGGGGGGCGCAATGAAAAGTGACACACGCTGTTTTCACGCAGCGATGCGTCCCTTTTCATAAATGAGGCCCTATGAATATGTATTCTGGCATTGTTAACGCCTTTCCTGGCATTGGCCTTGCTTATTCAGTGCGCACGATGGGCCTGTCGGTTAGCCGTCATCCCAGTGTTATTATTATTTTTAAAACCCTAATTTTACGGCATGAATGACCAGATGGCTAGTGGCTACGTGTTAACGACTAAAGTTATTTAGCTAACGTCAGAATATTGGTAGACATCAACTAGTATCTGTCTGTTGCCCGATTTCGTGCAAAAGGGAAGCCTCTTGCACACAGTGTCACTGCTCCATGATACAGTTGGTAGATGATGAATTTGTGTCCCAGCAAAGCCGTCTTAACTTTCCATCCTTCCCAGATGTGCAAATTCAGTGGAAGTAACATATGTTATTTATAGTGCTTAGAAATACAGAATTCGGTATTATTAAGCGCTATACAAAACAAGTTATTATTACTCTAGAACACTTCGATTACTATACCGTTTCTCTCAACTCACACATGTTGCATGTCTGTGGTAGGCGCTTTAATCAGATTGGGCGACTGTTTTTGATTTAAACGGGAATTACCGATTGCAACCCAACCCAACCACTGGTGATGATGTACAACAGTTTTGCCAAGACCCAGGGGGATCGCATGTCACCCCTGCTGACCACACTTGCTGCTCAACCGCAGACATTTCTGGATTGCGGCCAGGAATTTTAATGAAAGAAAACATCAAAGATTCTGAAGAAATGAGAATATTAGCCCAGGAAGATACACAGCGATGCTCCCTGATAACCTCTGGTAATTGACAGAGGAACTATGTGGGAACAGCTTAAATAAACATCTGGACACTGAGCGTAGACATTTCCACTGACACTATCCAGACAGGCCTCTTGGACCTGCAACAATAAATATTTCAACACAGCCTAAATGAGCTGGTTGAGACCCTGGTTTCAATTATTCACTTTTTTTTATAAATTCAGCGGGGTTAATCATTATTCAAGCTAGAATTTGAAGGGACGATTTCGAAATGTGTCCTCTGCAGCGTTCGTTCAAGTGTGATTTATATGCATAGTCCTGTTTGATTCGTAGAACTCCTGTTTGCAGTTTAACAATCTGGCCATGTTTTCTCTCCCTAGAAGAGCACCCTCAAAATATTTCTTGTCCGTAAATTTGTTTATGTTGTTTATGAAAATCAAAGTTATTCACGGGATGGAGCCCTACATGTGTATGCATTTCATATTTAAGTAAGTGATTTAATTACATATATAACCATTTCATTTGAGGTGTTTGTAAAGCCTAAGCTGAGTTTCAAGAAGAAAAGAAGCGATATTGCAAACCGAAGGAGCCCTGGGCAACGCAAGTGGGAGGCAAGAGTAGGAAGTGACCTCTTGGGCCTCATTTATGAAAAGTGACGCATCGCTGAGTGAAAACAGCGATGCGTCACTTTTCACTGCGCTCTCCTTGTGATATCAATGATGCATCATATTTCCAGTATGACGCATCATGGCGCAAGGAGTTACAGATACGTCAGTATTTCTGACGTTTCTGTATGGCGCAAAAGTGACGCATTGCTGGAGTGTGTCACAAAAGTGACGCAACTCCAGCAATGTGTCCTTTCACACGGGGCAAGCCCCATGTGAAAGCGCCTGCGTCAGTCTTACGCCTGCTGTGAGGCAGGCGTAAGAAATTGACGCATTTGTGTCCTAGAAGTGGCGCAGTGAAATCTTATAGATTTCACTGCTTCACTTCTATGACCCTGTCTTGCTTCAGAACGCCCCCTCTGCATACATTATACCTGTCGTAGGTATAAAGTAGCGCAGGGGTTTACAAAGTGAAGCATCTACCTAGATGCGTCACTTTGTAAATATGATGCAACAAGGCACATTTTTTACGCTGCTGGTGCGTCACAAAAAGTGACGCACCGGCGGTGTAAAAGTGACGCACAGCCTCATAAATGAGGCCTAACGTCTTTGAGGGGGATGTCTCAGGGTTGTTTACATCACTGTCATGAGACAAAATGGCTTAAGGTAGAAAGCATTTTTTAAGGGGCTAACAGGTTGACATTGGGAGGTCAGGCACTTGTATTTCATGAAATAGGGGTGCATTAGATTGAATGAGATGAACCACAAGGTATAATGCACATAACGTAGATGATTACATGCTACATGCATGAGCTACACCCTCTTATGTTCAAACACATAGCAGCGTGGTACACAAGACAGATGCTTACACATAGTTACTAGTGCTCACTGATAAATACGGTTATTCTTTAGACTCCTTCCTCTCCAACACTCTTAACCCCTTGGAAATGGCTGGAGATTTACTTCAGCCTACGGAAGAAATAACTCGCTTTCAAGAAGCAAAAAGGAAGAGAAGAACCCCATCACTTGGGGTGTTGCATTTGAAGGAGTTTTTCCATGGCTGCTGCTAGGAATTGGGTCTCTGGTTAGCAGGGCTCTGCAGGGACCACAATCCTAGTCAGGGTAAGTCAGATACGCAACCAGAATTAACCTGAGCTCACCCTCTGATAGCTTGCGTTACACCTGCCATCCTTGGCATGATTTCCCCAGTCGTTTTGTCCAGTGGTTAATTTGTAAAAAACACATAAGTGCTGGTGATCTCATCAGGAGGCAGCTTGCACCAACATATTTCTCATGTTAATGCCGCCTAAACCAGAACTAACAACTAACCATGGACCTTTCAAGTGGGGAGAGCCGCAGATCTCAGATCTGGGTAACTAGGTTCAAGTCTTGGTGTTGGATCACCATCCTGTGATTCTGGGCAAATCACTTAATCTCCCCGGGCCTACCAAAAATGAATGGTCGAGTTTGCGCTATAAATGCCAGTGTTGATCATTATTAAGCACTGGAAACCACAGGCTGAAATATAGCACTATTTTTGTCTCTACCAAATGTATTATTGACTGTGTTCTGGATTTCGTTTTTGCTGGTTTAGGTACTTTGGGGACTTTGCCAATGCTAATCAGTGCCAAAGTGTAAATGTAATTTACTGTATAGTGTGTCCTTGTGAATTAGTATATATTGGAAAGGCTACTCAACCGGTGAATGCTTAGATACTTCAACATCGCTCCAGAATCAAATGTGGAGTAATCTGAGTGCCTTTAGTTGAACATTATAAAATGGCAAATCATTTAATGGACGATAACTCATGGGCAGCTTTATTTGTAGCAGAGCGCAATAAAAGAGATGGATCATTGAAAACACTGTTAAACAGGACTGAGGAAAAGATGATCGAAAGGTTTGGAACATCAACTTCCAAGATACTGCTTTGGGGGTCCTGGTGACTCTGTGGCCGGCCTGCACACCTCACAGTCGGAGCCACACTGTGGAATTGTGCCTGTCAGAACGTCGAGATAGCCCTATGTTGAAGCTATTGTGTTCTAAAAGTTATATTTTTGATTGAAACCTTTAAAAAGTCATATTCTGAGTTATGTATGCTGTAGTTTTTCCCTTTGGGTCTTGTTGGGTTTACATAAAGATATTGTATATTTCTAAGCTGGTGTGGTGTCCATTTGTAGAGTTTTCACTGAGTTACTGTGTGTGGTATGTGCAAATACTGTACACATTGCATGTAAGGTAGGCCTGACTATTCACGCCAAGCTACCAAGGGGGTGAGCAGGGGTTATCTTAGGTGTGTAATCCCCTTATCCTGGGGAGAAGGACAGGGTGTATACAACTGATAGCTAGAGACCCCCATTTCTAACAGCTTGCCACAGAGAAGTCTGGCTTACCTTAAGAGGCAATTGCATAAAGTATGTGTGCAACACTTAAATTACAGTAATACATTGAAAACACCACACCAAGACTGCACTCAGTAAAAGAAGTACAAAATGACAAAAAATCCAATTGGGAGAACTCAAGGTATTTTTTTGAAAGATTAAATAGAAAAGCAATGCTTGGAGGTCGCTAGCGGTAAAACAGTTACTTGACGTCATGCGGGACAGATGCAAATCAAATGTTCAGGCTTACTGTGATGGGGTCAGGGGGGCTACAGAATTCACGCAGGGCCCACTGAAAAGTACCTTGTATGGAGCAAAGCATCGACATTGAACACACAATGTGTTGGAATTTTCCTTACAGTCGAGTCGCTGCATCGGAGACGCCATTGTAGATCCAGTTCTGCATTGTTGTCAAGCCCCGCAGGTGGTGTTGAAGAATCAGTGCTGCATCGCCGTCAAGGCTTGCATTCGGGATCCATGTCATTGTCAATTCGGACTGCGTCGTCAGTTGGGAGCAATGCGACAATTTTTCTCACACAGTCAGGTCGCTGCATTAGGTTTTGCAGGCCAACAATTGCAGAATCCACATCTAGGGCCCAGGACTGGAGAGGGTATCTCAGGCAAGGATTGGACTCACAGATGGCAGAGTCCAGCAGCACCAGCTGAGTTGCAAGAAGTCCTTTGCGATTCTGAGACTTCAGAGAACAGGAGGATAGCCAACAAGCCCTTGGAGAAACTTGGGTTCAGGGATGTAGAGAGCAGGTCCAGTGCCTCTCACTCCCAGACGAGAGGCATCAGGTGTCAGGCCTACATAGAAGAGCAGGTAGCAAAGTGGTAGTCCTTCCTACAGCACAGCAACACTTCTTGCAGGCAGAATAACCTTTGTTCCAGCAGAGTTTAGATTTGGTGGTGCCATGGGTCCAGTATTTTTACCCTAATGTGCATTTGAAGTGGGGGATACTTCAAAGAGGCCTTTGAAGATCACAAGGTCCCTTCCTTTCCTGCCCTGGCTCCAGGGTCTCTGCTGTGGGGTATGCTGCTCTTTGTGTGGGAATAGGCACAGCTGTGTCAGCTCCTCCCTCCCAATCTATCTTAAGATGGTCCATCAGAAAATGTGTGACTGTTTAGAGGGAATGCACAAAGCCCAGCTGTCACCCAACCCAGACGTGTACTCAGAGACAGACAGAGGCACAGAATGGCTAAAGAACATGTCAACTTTCTAAAAGTGGCATTTTCAGACTTACAATTGAAAATCCGACTTCACCTTAAGCTGTGATTTTCAATTGTGATTTCAGAACCACTGAATCTCTATCTTTTCTCAATTGGAAATTGCAATTAAAAGTTGTTTTAAGGCAACCTCAATGTTACCCTATAGGAGAGATAGGTCTTGCAGTATTGAAAACGAATTTAGCAGTTTTTTACTACCACGACAAGTCAAACTCAAAAGTACATGTCCTACCTTTTAATTACACTGCACCCTGGCCATAGGGATGCCGAGAGCCTACTTATGGGGTGACCTGTATGTAGTAAAAGGGAAGGTTTGGGCCTGGCAACTAGTGTCAAAATGGCAGTTTAAAACTGCACATACAGGCTCTGCAGTGGCAGGCCTGAACCATGTCTAAAGGGCTACTGAAGTGGGTGGCCCATTAGTAGCATTTAATTTATAAGGCCATGGGCCATGCACTTTATTAGGTATGTATAAGTAAATTAAATATGCAAATTGTGACTAAGTCATTGTTATCATGTTTAAGCAGGAGGTACATGTATGTTAGCATTGGTTAGCAGTGATAAAGTGCCCAGAGTAGTAAAGCCAACAAAACCAAGGTCAGAAAAAAGGGAGGAGGAAGGAAAAAGATTGGATGTGACACTGCAGGAAGGGCTAGGTCCAACAAAACCCCCTCCCGTCTAAAGCCATGGTAGACTAATCAATATCTTGATGGACTTCTCCGCTTAGGGCAACAGAACACTACCCACTATTGCAGGGGCACTTGCCAGTTCTACGCCTCTATGCACCCAGCTGGATCCCTCTCAGGGCCCACCGAACTGACCCATGGGGAACCCTTCTCCTCAACCGTAGACCCTATCTTTGCAGCACCTAACCTTACTTTGCTCACAAATGCATCCCAGTAGGCAGACAGTCCCCCATGGCCAACCCTGTGGTAGCTTGGCAGAAAGCAATCAGGCTTAACTTAGGAGACATAGTGTAACATATTTGTGCAACATTTAAATTGCCTACCCTCGCAATGACTTTTATATATTTAAAACGTTTATTTTACCAGGTTGAAATGGCAGTTTAAGCTGCACACACAGGCTGCCATGGCAGACCTGAGACATATTTAAAGGGCTGCTTAAGTGGGTGGCACACGCAGTGCCCCAGGTCCACGCTAGTAGCATTTAATTTCCAGCCTTGTGCACATAATTGTGCCTCTTTACTAGGTACTAACATGTCAATTAAATGGGCCGATTCGGTGATAAACCAATGTTACCATGTTTTTACGAGGGAGCACACATTTAAGCACTGGTTAGCAGTGGTAAAGTGCACATAGTTCTACGGGCAACAAAAACATGATTAGAAAACTATGGCAGAGTAAAGCAAATAGTTTGGGAGAAGACCACCTAAAGACTGACAGGTCTAATATAACATTCTTTTATTATTATTTTGAATAAAAGTTCATTTCTAAACTTTATTTAAAACAAATATATATAACTAAAATTAACACATTAATATAGATGTATTAACATTATTTTTATGAAAGATACATATAACATTAAAAATAAATGCCAATAAATGTTAATATAAACTTGTTAATTACAATGTATTATTCAAATAAAATACATAAACATATATTAGTAACATATTAAGGAATAAAACACAACATAAACATCTACTTATGAGTCCCATGAACATATGAAAACATACTTTGAATGTATCCATCCATTATAATAATAATATATGATGTGTACCAGAAAGTAATATTTTAAAATAACAAAAAATACTTTTGAAATAAGTACTTTGGAAATTTATCATTTTAAACTAATATGTTCAAAATATATATTACAAATATTCCAGAATAAAGTAACCTAACTCCAAACCAAAATGATTTACACACATTAACATATTGAAGTAGACTATGCTAACTACAACCTTACAGAAATAGGGGAAATGCATACAATTTGACTAAGAGGGCTCTACATTATTAATCTAACTCCATCTTAACAAACATGGAAGAAAGTGCATCCATTAGTGTCAGATTTACTAGCCTAAATGAGCAAAGAGTATACAAGCACCATACTGCGCAAAATATAAAATAATGCAAACATGCAAAAAAAACCATTAACAATTTAAATTTACCATGTTAAACACTTAGCAATAATAAATATGTACTTTAATAGTACCTGCTCCAACCCCAATACACAAAACAATTCATAAGAAACACTAAAATTATACATGAAAAATGTATATAATACTTAAAAAAAAACCATAGGTTATAGACCATATATAGTTAGGAATTAGCATTTACAAAACCTTATTTTACTCACACAAAACCATTGAAATTCGTATATATAGTTAGTTGCACTAACTATATATCGCGCACCCGCAATCCACTGCTGATCATGTCAAATATTACATCATTCATGACATGGTCAGTGACATCACTGATGACATCACTGATGACATCTCAAATGACATCACTGATGACATCACTGATGACATCTCAAATGACATCACTGATGACATCACTGATGACATCTCATTTGACATTACTGATCACATCACTGATGACATCATTCATGTGATAATACGATGAACCTCTTCAGACTCTAATATAACCTTAGATACACTCAGTGTAAATAGACACTCACAGACTGTCACTCATCCATGGAGTTACTCACACACCTAGTCAGTCATGCAAAGAATCAATCACACCTCCATTTCCTCAACTATACAGTTATACACACCTTACTTATTCAAACATATACTAACACATATTTACTCTCTTATACAATCCCTGATACAAGTTCACAATGATCCATACAGCCACTCACACATTCACTGGCTCTTATGCACAGTTATTTACATATGTCAGCTCTCACATGTACTGTGTTTTACATATGTACTTACTTTGACATTTAGCACTGAGATATCCATTCACTCACCAATACACTCATGCACACAGTCAACCGCCCATACAGCTGTTTCCACATGCACTTTTGAACCCATACATCTAGTGAATCAACTGCTCACACATCTATGCACAGAGTCATACACCTCCCAGCCACCCACACACACACTCAGTCTCCCATACAAATACTTGGGCAACCAATCAATAACCCTTATAGTTACTCATATAGCTACTGATCAACACATGCAGCAGTTTACAGAACAACAGACACAATGATGCACAAATTAAGACAGTTTAGTCACTAACCAATGCACTCAGTGAGACACATTTAATCACTCACTCATACAGTCAGTCATGCACCTACTAAATCCTTCATCCAGACACTTATACATCCACTCATTCTTCAATATGTAAGACATATTTTAACTTTACAGAAACATACAGTCACTGGATATTGTCATCAGTGATGTCATCAGTGATGTCATTTGAGATGTCATCAGTGATGTCATCAGTGATGTCACTGACCATGTCATGAATGATGTAATATGTGACATGATCAGCAGTGGATTGCGGGTGCGCGATATATAGTTAGTGCAACTAACTATATATGCGAATTTCAATGGTTTTGTGTGAGTAAAATAAGGTTTTGTAAATGCTAATTCCTAACTATATATGGTCTATAACCTATGTTTTTTTCAGTGAATTTTCAAGGTTTTGTAAATGCTAATTCCTAACTATATATGGTCTATAACCTATGGTTTTTTCAGTGAATTTCAATGGTTTTTTAATAGCTAATATCAAAAGCTGTAAAATGTATTCTTCTTTTAAAGGAAAAATATATTTTATATGTATTTAATATAATTTTTTTATGTATATACATTTTTTTGCGGGAACAAATTTATCAACTATCATGCTTATGAAGAGTGTGGGGGAAAAAAAAAAAGAGGAGGACTAAGAGGAAAGAACAATCAGTTCAAAAATACAATTGCTTTGAAGCATGAAGTGCTTTTCCACACATTTACATTTAAATAACCCATATTAGAACATACAAAATATCTACAGAGGAGACGGTGTACATTGAATTTTAGACTCTTCATTGGTACCTACATGTTGGTACTTACATCACCCACACAACACAACAGCTTTATTCAGAGCTACCCTACCTCAAAGCACTCTAAAATATTATTTTACTATTTCCCTTGGTTTTCCCCTTGTTACGCTTTCCGGAACGCTACCTGGTGCGCGGACCGGGCGCTAACCGTGCGAAAATTTGAAAAAAAAAGTTTTTTTTTTTACATATATGGGCCTCCTCAGCCACCCTCAGAAAACCTAGGGGGTCAGGATATGTCTCCCGTGCCCCCTTATACCCATTCACAACATTGTTTATCCTCCATCTTGTGACTAAATTCGTCTGAAACACAAGATGGCAGACTCCCGTTACGCTACCCGTAAGCTACCCGGTTCGCGTACCGGGTAGCGCTTCCACCGCGAAAAATTGAAAAAAATGTATTTCATTTTTTTGCCCCGTGGGGCCCTTTAATAGCCCCCACATCAATCCTAGGGGGTCAGGAGGGGTCTACCTTGCCCCCTTTCATTCATTTCCCCCTTCATTTATTTCCACCTCTTGTCTCTCGATCCTACCGAGAGACAAGATGGCGGCCGCTCCGGACTGTTTAGAATGTTGAGAGTCACCGGAGAGCCAATCCGCTTCTCCTCGCGAAGTTCCGTTACGCGTCTGGTACGCGAACCGGGGCGCTAACCGGGACGCTGTCACAGATATATATATATTTTTTGAACGTTAATTTCTTAAAATCCACTGGAGCACATATCTTGAGACCTAGCAAAGGCACATCGGGCAAACAGTCTCTACAATTTTGCCAAGTTTCATAGAAATCCATTCAGCCATTCGAGCTAAAAGTGAGTCCAACCGCCCTATGGAAAACTCAATGTAAAAAAACGTTTTGGGACCCCCGCTTGACGAAACGCCCCCAAACTTTAAGGGGACGCTCAGAAACAAAATGTGCCATTTTCCTTAAAATTTCAGCCAATTCCGTCCATCAACGCCAAAGTTATTCAACATAGAATTTTCAGAAATCCCTATTCAAAAAAATCCTAACTATATATACCTACTGGCGACGGCCAGTAGGTAATATATATATATATATGTATATATATATATATACATATATATATATATAACATTTCTATGGCAAAATGAAACCCCTCATTTTGTTCCTTTTCAAATTAAATGTATTAAGAGTTACCACTTTATTCCAATCAAGATGGCTTCAGGTGTGCCATACTTTTGTCATAAGTAAGACTGTTAGCGTTCTAGTTGTTCTTTAGAACACTCTGGGACATTCTGTCACTGGGCTATAGTTGGGCTACATCTGGCTGATATTTGGGCTACATTTGTTTTTTTTTGTCTCTGGTGGCCATCTTTGGGCTACATTGGGCTACATTTTGGCTCTAACATATATATAGCCCACTGTAGCCCAATATATATTTTTCAAAGTTAATTTTCGTAAAAACCACTGGAGCATATATCTTGAGACATAGCAAAGGCACATCGGGCTACCAGTCCCTACAATTTTGCCAAGTTTTGTGGAAATCCATTCAGCCGTTCGAACTAAAAGTGAGTCCAACCGCCCTATGGAAAACTCAATGTTAAAAACAGGTTTTGGGACCCTCCTTTTTTTTCGGCCCCCGCTTGAGGAAACCCCCCAAACTTTCAGGGGACGCTCAGAAACAAAATGTGCCATTTTCCTGAAAATTTCAGCCAATTCCGTCCATCAACGCCAAAGTTATTCAACATAGAATTTTCAGAAATCCCTATTAAAAAAAATCCTAACTATATATACCTACTGGCGAACGCCAGTAGGTAATATATATATATATATATATATATATATATATATATATATATATATATATATATATATATATATATATATATATATATATATATATATATATATATATATATATATATATATATATATATATATATATCTAGCCATCAAGCAACAAGTAAGTTCATAATGCGCTCTCAGGCAGTAAAGACAGCGGACCCAAAGTTCTGGATTGCAGTTTATTACACAACGCGTTTCAGCTAAACAGCCTTATTCACGTGAACAAGGCTGTTTAGCTGAAACGCGTTCTGTAATAAACTGCAATCCAGAACTTTAGGTCCTCTGTCTTTACTGCATGAGAGCGCATTATGAACTTACTTGTTGCTTGATGGATTGATAATACCGGACTGCTTCACCGGAATTTGATCCAACTTTCTCGGGTCCCAGCAGTCGGGAAGAAGCGCTTTCTTTGTGGATATATATCTATATATATATATAATTATAGTTAGGCTCAGATGTCACTGATGCAAAACCTTATCACCATCATAAACATTTAAAAATATGTTCAAAATATATATTACAAATATTCCAGAATAAAGTAAACTAACTCCAAACCAAAATGATTTACACAAATTAACATATTGAAGTAGACTATGCTAACTACAACCTTACAGAAATAGGGGAAATGCATACAATTTGACTAAGAGGGCTCTACATTATTAATCTAACTCCATCTTAACAAACATTGAAGAAAGTGCATCCATTAGTGTCAGATTTACTAGCCTAAATGAGCAAAGAGTATACAAGCACCATACTGCGCAAAATATAAAATAATGCATACATGCAAAAAAAAACATTAACAATTTAAATTTACCATGTTAAACACTTAGCAATAATAAATATGTACTTTAATAGTACCTGCTCCAACCCCAATACACAAAACAATTCATAAGAAACACTAAAATATACATGAAAAATGTATATAATACTTAAAAAAAATAAGCACATAGGTCAAAATTTCATATCTATCTATATATATATATATATATATATATATATATATATATATATATATATATATAGCCATCAAGCAACAAGTAAGTTCATAATGCGCTCTCAGGCAGTAAAGACAGCGGACCCAAAGTTCGCGTGAACAAGGCTGTTTAGCTGAAACGCGTTGTGTAATAAACTGCAATCCAGAACTTTAGGTCCTCTGTCTTTACTGCCTGAGAGCGCATTATGAACTTACTTGTTGCTTGATGGATTGATAATACCGGACTGCTTCACCGGAATTTGCGCCAACTTTCTCGGGTCCCAGCACTCCGAAAGAAGCGCTTTCTTTGTGGATATATATCTATATATATATATATAATTATAGTTAGGCTCAGATGTCACGAGTGTAAAATCTTATCACCATCATAAACATTTAAAAAACACTCAGAATCACTGGATGATGTCATCAGTGATGCTATTTTCAATGTCATCAGCGATGTCATCAGAGATGTCACTGAACATGTCATGAGTGATGTATTATGTAAGATCATGAGCAGTGCATTGAGGGGGCGTAAATTGTAGTAAGCTCAGGTAACTATAACTGCTGAATTTCTATGGTTTTGTAGGAGTGACATCAGAGCCAATTATAATATTCCTGTAACCTTTGGTTTATTTGTGAATGTCTAAGATTGTCTTAATTCTTTTTCCCAACTATAATGTCCCTGTAACCTTTATTTTTTTTAAGTGAATTTCTACATTTTTTAAAATTCTGTTTCCTAACTATAATATCCCTTTAACCTTTGGTTTTTCTAGTGATTTTCAATGGTTCAAAAAAAAATTAATTTCTCAACTGTAACTTTAAAAGTGAGTGTGTGAGTGGCTGTATAGGTAGGTGAGTAGGGGTGTGAGTGGTTGTATTGGTCTCTGAGTGGGTGTGGAAGTGGTTTTGTGGGTGTGTGACTGGGTTTGTGAGTGGCTGTGTGAGTTTGTGAGTGGGTGTGTGAGTGACTGGGTCTGTGAGTTGATGTGTGAGTAGCTGTGTAGGTATGTGAGTGGGTTTGTGAGTGGCTTTTTGGGTCTGTGAGTGGGTTATGAGTTGCTATTTGGGTCTATACAGTGGGTGGAGAAAGGGGGCATTGCCTCTGATGAGCTCTCAGCAATTCTGCTGTGTTGGACTTACTGGTAGTAACAGGAGGGTTTTCTGACCACCAAAAACCCTTAGCATCCAAGGGGACTTCATCCCCCAACCTATAGTGTGCCAGAAGGCATGACCTCTCAGCACTACCTCTCTGTGGTACCTACTGGTAGGTTCTTGGCCTCTAAGGACACTTTGCCTCCAAGGGGACGTCATGCCCTGACCAGTAGTGCACCAGGAGGAGTGTTTGCAGAGTAGTGGACAAAGGGGGCGGGCCTCCAATGAGCTCTCAGCTATCCCACTGTGTGGGACTTAGTGGTGGTAAAAGAAGTGGTTCTTGGCCCCCTGAACCCTCAGCATCCAAGGGAACTACATCCTCCAACCAGAAGGGTGGCAAGAGGTGCATTTTCAGAGTAGTTGACAAAGGGGGCAGGTTTCCGACAAGCTCTCAGCAATCCCACTGTGCGTGACTTAGTGGTGGCAACAGGAGGGGTTCTTGGCCCCATGGACCCTCAGCATCCAGGGGGACTTCATGCCAGTTTGTAGGCTGAGAAATGTGAGTTAAATCCTTGCTACAGCACAGCAGGCACCCAAATGCTTGAAGATGTATTTTGGCATATGCAAGTCAGAGTTTGTCCCAAACTGAACGTACTTATTCAGAATCAGAGAAAGATAGCTTAGCAGTGATGTGAGCTTGTGAACATTTCAACATATTCTTGTATGGGAAGACCTTCACGATACTGAGAAATTGCCAAGCATTGTGGACCATCTTTGGCAATCCAAAAGCAAAAATTCCTCCTCACATTGAACGTTGGGGTCTGCAAATGCGAGAATACAACTACACCATTGAGAGCACTACTGAGAACTTCTCATGAGTGCCTCTACAGAGCACTGGCACACATTCTAAGTCTGCGGCTAACTGGTTACAAAATAAACTGGTCCAAATCAGTGCTCTATGTTCGTTATGGAGTGATGCCTCCACTCCCTCGGGGATTCCAGCTAGTGGAATCAACTGACAGCTTCAGGTGCCTGGGGATCTGGGTCTCCAAGGACCCTATCAAATTCTAAGAGAGCAACCTCCTGCCACCCCTGATATGTGTTAAGTCTGATATCAGGCATTGGAAATCGCTCCCTCTCTCCCTCTTGGGACGCGCAGCCCTATTTAAGATGATGTACCTTCCCCGATTCCTATATGCCTTACAGAACACTCCACACTCCTGTTTACTCCTCATACTTTAAAGAAATTGACTGTCTACTACATGACCTGCTCTGGGAGGTTAAGCCCCCCTGCATCGCTACCCACAAGCTCACATTGGGGTGGTTTGATGGAGGAATCGGACTACCGGACTTTAGGCAATACTATTGGGTGTCCCACCTCGCAGCCATTGACCAATGCATGTACAGACCCCAGGGTGACACTGCCTTCCAGATTGATAGGTGGCTACTGCCGGGAGGGAGTTTTAAAGAGGCACTATATGTGCGCTCGCTGAAACCTGCCTTGACGGGTTCCACCCGACATGTGGTTCAGGTATGGAAGACTGCCACAAAAAGCCTGGGGTGAGACGGTAAGATCACACAGGCCATACCACTCTGGCACAGCGACCAATTGGGTATACTGAATCACTCGAAGGGCTTCGATCGTTGGGATCTTACAGGCACATCCAGGGTGGGAGACATGTGGAAATCAGGCGATATTGAATTGAATTGAATTGAATTGAATTACGCATTTGTATAGCGCATGGCTACCCGGAGGCATCCCAGCGCTTTAGACTCATTCATTCTCTGAGGTTGAAGCGAACAAGAAGGTGTTTAGCAACTTTCTAAATCTTAAATGGTTTACTTCCATTCTGATTGATTCGGGGAGGTTGTTCCATAAATTTGTGGCTTGTAAGGAAAAGCGTCTCCCCCAGTACGCACTCTCCTTGTTTTAGGAACCACTAGCAAATTTTTGTTATTGGATCTCAGAGTCCGCTTGGGGTTATATGGGCAGAACATTGATTGAATAAGTGCTGGTCCGATTTTATTGACTGCCTTGTGTACCATAGTCAAGGCTTTAAATTCCACTCTCTGTTGCACTGGTAGCCAGTGAAGCTGGCGCAATCCAGGCTTAGCGGATGACCTTCGTGGGACATTCAACAGCATTTGTGCTGCACAATTCTGTACTGTCTGAAGAACTGTCCCTAGAGGAGTCCCGAGGCATAGTGCGTTAGCATAATCTAGGCGTGATAAGATCAGCGCTTGCACCATGATCTTCCTAGCTTCAAAAGGAAGAAGCTTAACAATTTTTCTCAATAGCCTGATCAGAGTGAAGCAGGTACCTGCTACCTTCCGGGCCTGTACCGCAAAGTTCAGAGCTGGGTCCAGCCAGACCCCCAGGCTCTTGATTTGCTCCTTTGGTGGTGGGCGGCTGGCCAAGGCTGGCAGTCCACCAATTTTCAACAGTGGTAGGTGGGTTGTATCCCAGCATCATCACCCCCGTTTTCGCGCCGTTTAGCTTTAAGAAGGATTTATCCATCCATTCATGGATCTTGTCAATGCAGGTGGAAAGATTATCATACGGGCGGTTGAGTAGTCAATGAGATGATGAGCTGGGTGTCGTCTGCATACGTCACCAGTTGTACCCCCCAGGGCAACACCACCTCAGCCAATGGCCTCATATATATGTTAAATAAGGTGGGGCTGAGGGATGAACCCTGGGGAACACCACACTGTAGACGCATTTGGGGGGAGGATACATTGTCCTCAACCACCGCAAATGACCTTTTGGACAGGAAGGAGCACAGCCAATTAACCGTCTGGCCCGTGACACCGACTTCTCTTAGCCTCTGAATCAGAATGAAATGATTCACGGTGTCAAAGGCCGCGCTGAGATCTAAAAGTAGTATGGCCGCACAACTTTCACTGTCCATGATCTTCCTTGTTTCTACCACCACTGTGATCAAGGCTGTTTCAGTACCCTGCTTGCTTCTGAAACCTGTCTGTGTGGCGTGTAGGGAGTTACTATCCTCTAAGAAGGAAGAGAGCACGGAATTTACATGCTTCTCAGCAAGTTTGCTTATAGTTGGCAAAAGAGATATAGGTCGGTAGTTTGCCCAGTCTTCCGGATTAAGATTGGGCTTCTTTAGCAAGGCCCTAACTGTTGCCTGTTTCCAGGAAGGAGGCACAATGCCTGATGCTAAGGAGGAGTTAATCACCTCCTGAATCACTGGGATCACAGTATCGGACACCAGGTTCAATATGGTTGGAGGTGCAGGATCTAGAGGAGAACCAGATTTTAGATTCTTTAGAAGCATCTTGGTGGTCGGGCCATCTAGAGGGGCAAATTGAGCTCAGTTACGCCCACATAAGGGAATAAGGTAGATTCGGTGGGTGGGTGTTGAAAGGATGAAAAAATACTAGCCACCTTTGTGGAAAAGAAGTTAGCAAGTTCATTACAGCGTGTAGTTGCTTTGCCAGGGTCAGCTGTAGGAACAGGGGGGGCAACAAGAGATTTGAATATTTTAAAAATTTCTCTAGGCGCATTGGCCGCTGAGCTAATTTTTATCTGGAAGTAGTTGGATTGTGTAGTTTTAATTTCCTGTTTATACTTCCTTAAGGCTAGCCTATAGCTCTCCTTACTGGCTGCAGTGTAATCTTTCCTCCAGCTTCTCTCCTGTTGTTTACACAACAACTTGAGAGCTTTCAGCTCAGGGGTGTACCAGGGTTTTTTGTTTCCGCCGCTTCTGTGGTATAAATTGCTCTTAGGAAGGGTGAGATCCAAAGAAGCCTCCACCCATTGGTTAAACCGCACATCAGCATCCAGAGGATCATTCTTTAAATCGGGTAGCGTTTTCTTAAGGTTCATATTCCAACTGTCGGGTGGGAGTTTAGACCAGACTCGGGTTGTCCTCTTGGTAATATTTGCCGGTTCATGCTGTTCCTCCGGGGTCAGGGAAAAAAGTAAAAGTGAATGATCAGACCAGGGAACCCTAATCGAATTGTCAAAACTAAGGGTATCTATATTGGTATAGCAGTGATCTAAGATGTGTCCTGCTTTATGCGTTGGACCTGTAACTATTTGCTTCAATTGGAGCACTTCCAAATTGGAGGTCAAATTACGACAAGCTGGAGAGTCAGGCTCATCGAAATAGATATTAAAATCACCTAAAATGGTGAAGTTGGGGGCAGAGCTTGCACAATTTATTGCCTTAATAGAAAGGTCCTCACAGAATTGGCCATATGGGCCTGGGGGTCTATAGAGCATAAATCCAGATAAAGTGCAGGTAGGGGAAAAATAAATTGCAAACTTTAGGCTTTCAGCCCCTGAGATTGTAATCTCTTCTGTTCTACAGGTAAAAATTTTCCTATAGATAATAGCAATACCTCCCCCCGGCCTTCTGAGCGATCTTGCCTCAGTATCGCAAAGTTGGGGGGGAGAGCCCGGACAATGTCAGGCTCCGAGCTATCATCCATCCATGTCTCCGACAGGAAGAGCTAGCAGCAAAGTACAAAGTTCCCCGGAGAAGGTGTGAATGCGTGGAGATAAGGAATGGTGTAGTCAATACTGTGACTAGAAGGGTTCCCTAGTCGGAACTATGAGAGCCTCATACTCTCTGGAATGCGCTCCCCTTGGAAATCCGCCTCTTGAATGATTTAATATCCTTTCGTAGGGCTCTGAAAACCTTCCTGTTTTAAATTGTTCCCTGTTTTAATGCTTCAGCTTTTTGTTACTGGATTTAGTGTTGTGTTGTGTTTACCTTTCCCTGCGCCAGGACGCTCCTTCGCTGGAGCAGCTGTGCGCATTAAAATGCAAATAACATAACATAACATAACATAACATAACATACACCCAGAGTATTAGGTGTGAAACACACCTTTACCGGAGGGTATCCAGTGTCATCATCGACTCACTGCCCCTCGACAGACCGGCGCTGCAATGTCTGCCGGAGTACCAGCAGGTACTCTTTTAGCGGGGTTCTTTAGTTCCTTGCCGATGGTGGGTGTGCGTGAGGAGATGAAGAAGTGTAGTCAGTGTAAACGTGAGTGATAGTAAAAAGGGTAAAACAGTCCACACTGAATTTTATTAACGTGGCTGGTTCCCTGGTTAAAAGGGGTGAGAGGGGAGCTAGAGACCGTAACAGTGTACAGAACTTTAACTCAACCCTCTGGTGTGGTCAACATATTTCACGCCAGAAGGCGATTCGTCAGGACCTAAATACAGTACTACACAGAAAAACACATATGAACTAAATGCTCTTCCGATATGTAGACGGTAAATACAACCTCTCACAGTCGGAGAAAAAGAGGGCCACAGGGTCCTGCTCTATTTAGGCGACCTAGAGGTAGGGGAAAAAAAAGGATTAACAAAGAAAGAACAGGTGAAGTCACATAAAGCATTAGTGACTATTATGCACCCAAGGTATATCGTGACTATAGTGACAAATCTCCACTTTGTCACTATAAATGAAGCCTGCGTGCCACACGCTAGTCGGCGGTTATGACTTGCCCGTTATTTACATTGACATCTTTTGTATTCACTGGACGGGTGTCCGCCCCTCTTGCTCCATTCCCCGGCCACCTTGGGGGATCATCCGCTAGCATGATATAACCTACACTCCTATCACGCCCCTACCAACATGGCCGCCACCTCAAGCCGTCCTGTAATGTAAACAATACCTGGCTAGTGGATCCAGCTTGCGCATGCGCGTTAGGCGCGAGGGACGCACCACTAACGATGCCATCCCGACGTCATCAGGCTTCCACCCACATAATGGCGGACACCGGCGTACTCCCTCACCAGCTGCTCCGCACCCTGACCAGGTGCCGCGAGCGTGAGGGGTAGGTGTTCCGCCGTTCCAGCGCCTTATTCAAGGTAAGCTTGTTGTTGTCGTTTCTAACCCCTGAGCCTCCTTTTGTAGAAGCGAGTCCAGCGCGAGTTTCCATACCCAGTGATGTTAACACCACTTCAACCACACCCGATGCGAGTCCACCGAGGCCTCACACTAGTTTAGCGTGCCCCGCTTGGCAGTGGCCTGTTACCTTATACCACACCCTGCCCATCCCTGCCGGCAACCCTTGCAGCTCCCTAAGAGGATGGCTATTTATCGAAGAGATCAAAGGGCAACAGCTGTGTTACTATCGGCCTCCTTCCCTTGTGGGTGTAGTCTTTTTCCTGCTTCTCGCCCTCTCCCTTCGCCTCACGCCACCAACCTCTAAGGGCACACTCCACCAGCAGTAGGTTCCACTCGACCTCAGTGGCATGTGAGCACCACACATGGTTAGTCCGACACTCTTTACTTGTGCATTTATCAAGAATGTGGTTCCCCTCACGGACTGCCTCGTCTTTGTGGTACCGGTCTCTGCCTTGTGTTGCACACTTGCTAATGCGCTGTGCACCTAACATCACACTAATGCTCGCCCTTTGTTAGAATAGTGGGGGTTCCCTCCTCTGTCTTAATCTCCCAGTTTACATTGCATTGCGTGATTCCTTCCGGCCAGCTATTTCTTTTTGAGGGTTGTCACCATTGAGGCCACTCTCCCCACCAGCCTACAGGGTGTTTTCTTCCTGAATCCTTAGCCCCCCCCTTAAACTACTGGTCCTATTGCCAACCCTGACATTCCTTCCAATCCCTACAGGTTCCAGTAACCTATTAGCGCTGGCCTCACGGGAGCATGCTGCGAGGCCTTATCCAATTCCCCTGGGGTAAGAACATTCTCGCTTCTTACGATTATTGGGTGTTTTTATGACAGGTTTTGGCTTCACCCCTTAGCTCTGTTTTTAGCGCATGATGGTTACCCTCCAGTGTGAGATCCACCTGCGTTAGTTTTAGAAGGGATTTTGCGACCACATCTTGGTACAATTACTTTCCCTTCACATAGAAATACCCCCGTCACCCCTCACAAAGTGGAGATTTGTCACTATAGTCACGATATACCTTGGGTGCATAATAGTCACTAATGCTTTATGTGACTTCACCTGTTCTTTCTTTGTTAATCCTTTTTTTTTTTCCCTACCTCTAGGTCGCCTAAATAGAGCAGGACCCCGTGGCCCTCTTTTTCTCCGACTGTGAGAGGTTGTATTTACCGTCTACATATCGAATGAGCATTTAGTTCATATGTGTTTTTCTGTGTAGTACTGTATTTAGGTCCTGATGAATCGCCTTCCGGCGAGAAACATGTTGACCACACCAGGGGGTTGAGTTAAAGTTCTGTACACTGTTATGGTCTCTAGCTCCCCTCTCACCCCTTTTAACCAGGGAACCAGCCACGTTAATAAAATTCAGTGTGGACTGTTTTACCCTTTTTACTATCACTCACGTTTACACTGACTACACTTCTTCATCTCCTCACGCACACCCACCATCGGCAAGGAACTAAAGAACCCCGCTAAAGAGTACCTGCTGGTACTCCGGCAGACATTGCAGCGCCGGTCTGTCGAGGGGCAGTGAGTCGATGATGACACTGGATACCCTCCGGTAAAGGTGTGTTTCACACCTAATACTCTGGGTGTATGAGGCTCTCATAGTTCCGACTAGGGAACCCTTCTAGTCACAGTATTGACTACACCATTCCTTATCTCCAAGCATTCACACCTTCTCCGGGGAACTTTGTACTTGGCTGCTAGCTCAACTTTAGGACATGTACACAGGACCCCTTTAAATATCGTCCTCCTCTGTTCCCTTGTTGTTAAAATCAGACAGGAAGAGCACATCAAGGTCTCGTTCCTCCAGGAGCATGTGGAGCTCGATCGCATGTTTTTAGCCCAGACGAAATACGACCGTTCGGGGTGAGCGTAAAAACTTAAAAACTTAATATTCTTACAGTCGCAGCTATGTGCTCGCGTTCTCCGTAAATGTTTATCTCTTATTCTTAGGCATTCACTTACATGTTTTCGGCTGTGATTTTAGTAATTCTCCAATGTTTTTACTTCTTGTATATGCGAAGATTGGGGCACCTCAAATAACATATTTAAATCCAAACTTTATTGACAAACTGTCAACGAACAAGGTTGTGCACGGAGCGATCAAAACTATTAAAGAATTGCTGTTGACATTTTGGGTCCTTTTGACAAAGGACTTCACCGGATGGTGATTGTTGATGAATGTTCCCCTTATCTACTAATAGAAGATCTCTCATCTTTCAATCAGGTGAGTCATTGAGACCTTAGACAGTATCTCGATATACGGGGTGTTCCTGCGATCTTAATGTCTAACTACAGCCCACCATTCAACTATCGACAATTCAGAGACTTTCTCATTCATCTAAATGTGAAGCATCAGAAAAGCACACCTCTTTGGCCACAGGCCAATGGCTTTATCGAACGTTTCATGAGTACTTTTAAGAAAGCTGTCCAGTGTGCAATACTAGAAAAGCTTGACCTTAAAACTGTCTTAAATTTGACTCTTCTAGCTTACAAATCGACCACTCACTCGATCACAGATGAGAACCCTGCAAACTTGTTTGGGAGAGCGATGTGGACCAAGTTACCTCAATGGCCTCACAGAAGATCAAATACTGAGAAAGAAATCTGCATGAAAGACTTTGATCATAAAAGGAAAATGAAGGCTTATGCAGACACGCGACAAAATGCAAAGATGCTACGTTCACTAGAGGAGATCAAGGGGCAGCTTTACGAGGCCCTTTCGCCACGTTTACGCCGCTGTTGCATCACGCAAGGCGGCGTAAACAAGGCGCATCCCTACGAGGCATTTACAACGTGACGCATCTATGGAGATGCGTCACGGTGTAAGGCCCTGCGCCACATGAAACCTGCGTCAGGTTTCATGTAGGCGTTCCTGTGCAGGGGGGGCGTTCCATCGCAGGAACACCCCTGGAAAGTGACTCAGTGAAATCTACAAGATTTCACTGAGTCACTTTCCCAAAGCTGCTACGTCAATTCCTTACGCCTGCTTGGAGCAGGCGTAAGGAGTGACGCACCATGTAATGTATGGGTGGCCCCTGTGCATTTCAGGAGTTGCGTCACGCTTGCGACGCGACTCCAGCAATGCGCCGCCCGTAAGCCAAAAGATGCGTCAGGCATCTTCCCTTCCTTGCACCATAGTGCGCCGCATTGTAAATGCGGCGCATCATGGGTGGCGAAAGGATGGATTTGCGTGACGTATCTTTCCTGGCGCATCTCTGCCAATTTGCAGAGATGCGTCAGGCAATCTGCCCCCAAGTGCTTATTCGCCAGCATGGAAAACAAAAAGTGTGATGCGCCTTTTAATGCTAAACCATTTCATGTTGTTTCCAGCAAAGGACATGTGGTGACTGCCCAAAATCCTAGGAAGTCCATTACACGAGATTCCTCGCATATCCAGCATGTGGCTCATCGCTCGTCAGGCACTGATGTCAATGTAGAGACTGGGTCTGAAAGGACAAGTGTAGACCCATTGATTGCTGTTGTTCCTACATCACCAACTACATCAACTGCTTGTTCCCAGTTTCCAAAGACACGGTTGGGACATAGGATCAAAGCGGCTGCAAAGACTCATTAAAGAGCTAAGATTGTGTATATATTTGTAAAAACAAATTGTAATTTTTTACTAAACAGAGGGGGAGATTTAGTGTTGTGTGAAATGGCATTGGCAGAACCCCTGTGGCTACTGATGGACTCTGAATAACTTTGCCCTAAGCATTAGAGCATAGTGAACTGAATACAGGATTAGAGTTTTGAGTTTGATGTTACACGCTGAAGAATAAAGATGAGTTATACTAAGCTCCATGTGTGGCATAGACATTGGCGAGTACATGGACTGAAGAGGACGCTACACACAATAGATGCCGATTTACCAGAATACCGGCGGTAGCAGTAGTGATATCACATTCTCTTTGACCTTAAAGATATCACAGGAAGTGACATCATATGACCCTGCCATTGATTACTTTCAGGAAATCATGACACATAACCTCAACCTTGACGACATCACAAAAACTGAGATCCCTGAAGTTCCATAATAATTTAATGATTAATTTACGAACCCCACACAGTCGCATGTTTATTTAAGATCACACCTATATTACGGTGCTGACTGATCTTTGAAAGTTCTAAGGCAAACTACTTGCCCTGAATTATACTGAGTGAGCGAGGTGTGTAAGCCAGACATTCATTTCCCTAGAGATTTTTGAAAAGAAATGGATGTTGTAGTGCATTTTAGAGCACAATTTTCACATACATTTGCAAAAATGCCATAGGATTTGAAAGAACATTCATTAAATATTCAACTCCTTTCATGGTTTGTTAAACTATTGAAGCCTGAAGCTCTGCAGAGTTGGCCACATGTTTTCAAAATGTGATATGGGTGCCCCTTAGGCAAAAGGAAAAATCGATAGATGGAATGCTGAACAATGCAAACATTCACCCCCAGTCATGAACATCTGGGTTTAATCCATGGTATTTTGCTCACCACGCCACCCCAGTTTGGATCCAGCCATATGCAAATCAGTCGATCCGATTCCTCATGGGAACAGTCCAGCTCAAACTCCCAAACCGGGACTTCCCTGGCCCTGAAACAAGCATCCTGTGACCGGTTTCAGGGCATTAGCCAGGCTAGCTTGAATCCAGTGGCGCAGTGAGTATGGGGCCCATATCTGGGCATACCCTTCCCACTTAGGTGCTACAAAAGCAAAGGAAACAATTGATGGATGGAATGCTGAACAATGCAAACATTCACCCCCTGTCACAAAGATCTGGGTTTAATCCATCATTATTTTGCTCACCACACCACCACAGTTAAGACCCAGCCATATGCAAATCAGTCTTGACCCTGTTCCTCTTGGGAACAGTCTAGTTTGAACTGCCAAGCGTGGTCCTCCCTGGACCACAAAGAATCATCCTGGGAGCGGTTTAAGGCACCTTTAGCTGGCTTAACTTGGTCCTTGTATCCAGCCAAAGCTCCACAGCGGTCAGCCTGAACTTGTTTGTGACTTTGCCCTGTTCCAGCGCGACCATAAACCCACAGTTGGCACTCTGTACTTATCGGCAGTATTTTCATGTAAATTTTCTACATTGCGTATCCCCTCTTCTACTGATTGAACTTTTGTTGTTTTGGCCTCAAGAAATGTAGTAAAGTTTACTCTATTCGTCTAAATTGGTGTGGGATGTTTCATGAGTTGTGTTTTCACTTTCATACTGTTTATAGTGCTGCGTAAATACTTTACATGTTGCATCTAAATTAAGGGTTACTGCCACAATACCAGAAGGTTGAGCCTAGGTTAATTTGGGGTTTGCTTGTGTTTCACCCTGACAAGAATTGTGGTTGCTGCTTAAGTAGAGTTTCACCCCCTCAACCAGTAACCCAATTGCCTACTCTGGCACTGCCTTTGCAACCCCCAACCTCAAAAGGAGCAACATCAGTGGCAAAAACACAGGGGCATTTTCACACTCTTGTTTTCTGTTAATTTATTATTGTACTAATAATGAATAATATTATATTAATCATTATTAGGTAAATAAAAAATGGAGCGCAGTTACCTGGAACAGGACATTTGGTGTTAGCTGAGGTAAGTAAAAAATTTCTTTTAAATGAATGTTGTGTGCATGCTTGTAGGTGAGATTGTATTTATGTTAGAAAGAGGGCGTGCCCGTATGAGCATGTGTGTCTGTGTGTGAGTATGTGTGTGAGTGAAAGTGAGTGTCAGTGACACCTAGTGAGATAGAATGAGTCAGAAAGAATACAAATGAGTTTAAGAGAGTGTTAGAGTATGAGCAAGTGTTGGAAAGTGGATTATTGGTAGGTAGCAAATGTATTGTATTGTAACGTAATTTCATTTATGTAGCGCTTACTACCCCTGACGAGGCGTCAAATCGCTTTTTTGTCGAGTAGCACGCTACTCCGGGACCCATAGACGATTAGTGTTGAATTATTATAGTGAAACACGCAAGTACATTTTAAGTGGTGGATAGGTTAGTCAGTTACTTGGATTCGGAAGGATAGAAGAGGGAAAAAAAAGTTTGTATTTATATAGCGCTTGTTTCCCTATATGGGGTGTTGAAGCACGCTACTCCTGAAAACCGTAAAGGATTAGTGCTGAATTCGAATGGTGAAATATAAAAGTAATTTTGAGTGGTGGATATTAGTCAGTTATTTGGAGTGAGAAGGATAGCGGATGGATAAAAGGGAAGAAAGGTTTGCATTCATGTAGCACCTGTTACCCCTGATGGGTGTTGAAGCGCTTTTCTGGCGAGTAGGATGCTACTCCGGAACCCATAAAGAATTAGTGTTGAAAATTAGTATAGTGAAGTATGAAGTAATTTGAGTGGTAGATATGTTTTTTAGGTTTTTGGATAAAGAAGGCTAGGTTGCAGGATAGAAGAGGGAAAGAGGTTTGTATTTATATAGGGCTTGCTACCCCTTGATGGGGTTTTGAAGCACTTTATTGGCGAGTAGCACACTACTCTGGAACCCATAAGGATTACTGTCGAATTAGTATAGCGAAAAATGAAAGTAATTTGAATGGTGGATATGTTAGTCAGTTATTTGAATTGAGAAGGGTTGGGGAGGGGTAGAAAAGGGAAAAAGGTTTGCATTTATATAGCGCTGGTAACCCTGATGGGGTGTTGAAACGCGTTATTGGCAAGTAGCATGCTACTCTAGAACCCATAAAGAATTAGTGGTGAATTAGTATAGTGGAATATGGAATTTGAGAAGTGAACATGTTAGTCTGTTATTCTGATTGAAAAGGATAATGGAGGGAGAGAAGAGTGAGATTTTATTTTGAGGTCATAGCAGTAGGAGGAGGCTTTTTTTGGGGATCATAGTAGTGGTATGGGGTTTGGGATAAATGAGAGAGTGGATGTAGAGGATACATTGATAGATGTATAGGGTGAGAGATAGGGTAGTGCATTGGAAAGAGTAGTAAAAAGAAGTTTGAGATGAGTCAGAAGGTTGGGCTAAAGGATATATTGAGAGAAATATAGGCTGAGAAATAGGGTAGTGCATTTGAAATGCTAAATTAGAAGAATGTGATAAATACATAGATCCATAAGTACATTGAAAGTATATAGATGCCTAAAGGAGGTAAGAATATATAGATTAAAGATATTGATAGAGGTACAGGGTGAGAAATAGGGTAGTGCATTGGATATGCTTTTTCAGGAGAAAAATAACAGGCACACTGATCCGAATACATGGAAGGTACATGTAGGTCTGCCACTGGCAATAAGGCCACTAACTCAGTATAGTGCTCAAAATAGGTCTTAGAAAATTATTCTTATGCTCAACCCTTGGTAACATGGCTGCGAGGAGGAAGGCTTAACTTCAAAGACAGGTATGTAAAGCATTAAAAACACCAAATCAGTAGATATTTAAGACACAACACAAAATAAAAATCCAACACCAATTTATAAAAATAGTAAACATTTTCATCTTTTAAATGACACCAAAACTAAAACAATGGACTGCAGGGAACCAGAGATATGAACCTTTGAAGATTACTCACTTTCTAGTGCTTAGAAACCACCAGTGCCCCTTTTACTCATTGTTTTGCCTCTGACAGAGGCACATTCCCCTTTAGCAATTGTTCTGGAAGATCTATCACCAGTCTTGTGCAGCCCCCTCCAGCAGGCTGTGTCCAGTTACAACTCCTTCCTGAAGTTCTGCTTGCGGGTCCAAAGTATCCAACACACAATTCAAGTTTCTGGAATTTCCAAGAGGGTCCTTGAAAATGTGAGACTTCAATTCCCACCATCCACTTGAACAAACCCCTTACAAATCCACTGGTAGTACTGTTGTAATCGAATCTAGGCCCCTAGTGTAATTTTCCAGATTCATGCCCTTATATAGGTATACTTTATCATATCCTTATATAGGCATAGAAATCACTACCCTTTTTGGTCTAAGCCACACAGCCCAAATACGGCATGGCTACTTCCACTAGGTTCCGAGAATTAACAACGATTTCTTGGAAAAACCCGCCTTCAGCAACTAGGAACTTCCCCCTGTTTGAATATTAAGTTCTCCAAGAACTCCTGGCGTTTTCCAAGAATTTAGCCTTTGAGTGACGATATTAAGTCCAAACATGCGTCAAACTCTGCACCTTCAAAGTATAAATATGCTCAGGTTTGCCCAGTCAAAGACACAGTGTTTTGGAGCAGATCGACTATCTACTTGCCCGACGCCCTGCAGCAGCAAGTGCCGAAGGAAGTCGACCCTCCAGCTGATGCACTGATAGAGTCGCTGTCTTTTCTCTTGCCGAGAAATCCAGCTCCAGTGTTTCCGGCTTACCCTTGCGGATATCTGGGAAATCGAGTTCTGAGAGAGAGATACAAGACCTCCTTCATTCTAAAACCAAGGTACGGAGCTGATTAGACTTCTTAGAGAAGTCTTGGAATAGATTCCTGGCAGAGAACTACTAAACTTAGACTACTCCTCACTTACTTCTTCACTCGTACTAGACTTAGGTTAGGTACACCTGGGTAGGCGTATTTTAGAAGCACCAGTGGAGTACTTTTAGTCATTATTTATTACTGTTTGTATTTTATACATTTTATGCACTTTTATGGCTCAGAAACCATATCATGCTTTTACAGTGCTACTTTATAATACTGTGTGTATTATATGCCTTGTTCTTTATAACCAGTATTACGATTGTAGCAGTTCATTTCCAATGCTTGAGAAAGAAGACTGTTCAATAAATACTTTTATTGAAAACGCCCGTCTCTCTATTTCTCTGCATCTCTGGTGAAACCAAGCATGCACAATTGACTGAGTAAAAGAGTTATCTATTGTTTCCGCGACTCTAGAGATTTGATTTCTTATTCTTGGGAAACAAAGTTGTCATGTTTATGCGGTTGTCAGAAACTAATCCCTTCTTGTGAATTCGAGAAAGTTTCTAGTGACATCTGAGCTAGCTGGCACTCACTATTAAGTTTAATATATTCGGCAGAGACCTAGTAGACCTCAGTCTTACGTCTAAACTACAGTATATATTATTCCAATGCGCAGAGCCTATTGGGAATATAGGAACTACACTACATGGCGCCCAACGTTTGGTAAGGCGATAATTTAACGCCAGATACTAGAGTCACTCAGTCGTGCTTTTCACACGGACCCCTTTTTCCGGTAAAAACTCCAAAAGACTTCTGGAGTGGGTAAAAGGATAATATCCGCCAAAACTGAGTAGGACAAAAATCCTATGTATTAGTTTTTGGTTTATTCAACGTTGAAGGATACAGTGTTCCAAAATATTGTACACCTAATCTTTGTTTCCTTGAAACTTGAAACTTGTTCTGCAAACTTTCATTAAACAATTTTGATTAACGGCGACAACAACGGTGGAGCTGCAGTAAATGCGAACCAACCGGGTTCAGACGTTACAGGGTTTAATGAAAACGATGAAGATGCTGTAATCATCCCAGCAAATATAAGGAAAACCACAACTATAAAACTTATAGAAAATGGGGTATCATCGAGAGGTTATATTTGTGATAGAGGCACATGAATATCGGCAGACAGAGGTATTCTATTTATGGATTACTTTTCCACAAGCAAATTCAGTAACACAGGAGTTCCACTACTACAAAGCAGAGGAACCTCCAGCGGAATACTTTCCTTTCGAGGACCTTAAAATTCCACTAACTTACCAAGAGCATCAGCTCTCGTTTAATGGCGCCCTACAACATCAAAATCACATTACAAGACTCTAGGCACTAGGTAGACCAGAAGCTACATGGCCGGTACTAGCCAGCTATACAACACATCCTGACATTAACGAAATGACAGTTGCAGAACTGTTCAGCTGAAACAGTTAATTAAAATACATAGACAATTGGTTCAATATGTAATGAGGACTTTAACAGTCCAACCTGCTATAAGGATTCCACAGCACACCCCTCACCAGGGAAACACAAACAAAATTACACCACAGACTAGTCAATCAGTCATTGGTAAATTACCCGCAAAAAGGGAACAAATTCGGTTCTGGTTAGCTCAGAAAATTCAGATAGAGGCAGTATTCCCTGATAGTACACATCATGAGAAACACAGAATTCTGACAATCTGTTTACCAATGGGGATAGCACCACATGTGGAGGACTGTGACACTTGGGGTACAGTCTTTGCTTGGATCTACACAAAAACACATGGTGTACCGTCCATGGCGGTGATACCAGACGTTCTGAGGCAGATTCAAAATGAATACGGTCCAGAACCGGCCTTAAATCTAGGTATGAAATTAATGCTAGATTTCAAACAGGTCTCTCAGCTATATAATTAGCTAACATTAAAGGTGAAGCAGCATCAGTAGCAATCCGCCAAAGTTAAAAGAAACAGATATAACAGATCAACCATATGAGCTTGCTAGAATTATTGAAAAATCTTATGAAGAATTAGGAAGAGATAGTTTGGGTGGGAAACTAGTAAAACCTGAATTAACAGAAAATCCTGAAAAGGTGTTTATTAAAAATAATCTCACTACTCCTAAAAAGAAGTGGGAAAACACTAAACAGACTCTTTCTAGAGAGAAACGTTCTCAGTCCAGAGGAAGATCTCCCCAAAAGGGGAGGTAGGTCTCCCCAACGGGTGCCCTCTGAAAAGAGGTATAACCTTAGGAATAGGGATAATTTGAAAAAACCTGACAGATATCAAGATAATGATGCACGTCCCTCTCGATCTTTTCAGACTTCCTCACAGAAATTGGAAAGAAGAGGACGGTCAGAACACTAGGAGGAACGCGTCAAGTCCAAAGACAAAGAACCCGTTCACCAAAGTAAAAAAAACTAAATTTCCTAAAAAGAAGGTAGCAAGCATAAAGATCAGACATGCCGAGGATCTTGAGGACACAACTCAAGAACGGGGAGTGGGCTCAAACAATGCTAGACAGTGCAGCAGAACTCACCATAGTTCGCAGGATCCTGAAGGATCATCTGGAAACAGTGGACTTGAATGAATGCATTCAGGTTGAAACTGCCGACACCAGGGTTAGTGTACCCCACAAGTTATATGAAGTAACACTCCGGATGGAGGGGGACATAACTAAAAAAATAAGAGCACTCTTTTGGGAAAAGCTCTTTAAGGGCTATGACATTCTTCTAGCTGAACAAGACTGGCCACCTGAATTTGTCAGGGAGTGCCCACATGGCGAAGAGATAATTATGCCGACCTTCTCATATCATATTCCAATTCATAAAAAATATACTCATTCCAGAAAATGGGCAGTAGCTCAGGCTCCAGCATTATATAAAAATCATGTAGGATGGGATGAGGATTCTCATCACCATAAAATCCAGTTAAAAAATCAACCTGCTGCACAAAGGCAGTACCCAGTTAAGCAAGAAGCTAAAAAAACAAGTCAGGGAGATTTTAAATAAGCTTGAATATCAAGGGGTGATTGAAACATGCACCTCATCAATAAACAATCCTTTGTTTCCTGTCTCCAAACCAGACAATTCATATTGTCTAGTATTGGATTACAGACACTTAAACTCTTGTTGCAAAACATTTGCAGTACGAAATGCACACAGTGCAGCACTGATGAATAACATCGTGCGCAAAAAATATAAAACCACATTAGATATTTCGAATGGGTTTTTCTGTCAAAACATTGCACCTGAAAGCAGGCATCTGACCGCTTTCTCAATAATGGGGACGCAGGGACAATTTTGCCGTCTCCCCCAAGGATTCAAGAATAGTCCAGGGTTATTTTCAGCCAGGGTAACAGAGTTACTACAAACGTATGATGATGAGATATTATCTTATGTCGATGACATCTATCTTACAGATGACGACTTGGACAGACATTTGGAAAGAGTGAACACCATAATACTTGGGTTTGCCTCTGAAGGGTATAAATTAAATTTTAAGAAATCACGAATTGCCCACCTCAATGTCCTATTTTTAGGATACGAGTTATCGAGTGAAGGTAAAAGCCTGGCAGCAAACATTCTAGAAAAATGTGCGCTGCTCCAAAGTCCAAGAATGCTGAAAAACTTACAGTCCGTTCTAGGTTTCCTGAATTTTGGAAGAACTTACGTTCTAAATTACGCAGAAAGGGTTAAACCTCTCTACGAACTAATCAAATCTGATTTCAAACCAACTAATTGGACTCAAGCGCACACAGAAATTCTGCGTTCAGTCCAAACAGACATGTTAGCTAAAAAACAGTTACAGTCACGTGAAAACGTTTGCAACCTTGTGATCCGAGTCATCCCAGGAAGATGCAGATTCATGTACCTGACCTTTAATGAGGGAGAAACGGTGCCAATAGCATACAAATCAAACTTGTACACACAAGCTGAAATGAAGTTCACTTCTACTGAGAAAATTCTGACAGCAGTTCAAACTTCAGTAGCAAAAGAGAGAGCTCTCGCGCAGGATAAACGCATAATGATCGCTACATCTGTACCTGCCTTAGAGGCAGTGACAAAAGCAAGCATCCCACATGCTAAAGCTTTACATCCGAGATGGATACAATGGGTTAACTCTCTTGCTGCAACAGACGTTAAATAGTTTTTTTTTCATTTTTTTATTTTTGAAAACCTTTATTTGAGAAAATGGATGTGTACAAATACGGGCCTACAACCCGGGGGCCGGCCACGGAACAAAACTGGAAAGCACCATTATCAATTAAAGGCACGGAGTGGTTAGATGATATTACATAACGCTGCAAGTCAATGATATTAACTAACTGGAACCACTCGACATAGGATTAAAGGAGGTTAATTTTTTCATATATTAAGAAATGAAGGATCAGTTGTATAGGTATCAACCTGGTGTATGTGGCGGGGAACAAACCAACTGTTTCATTGCAATACAGCCAAAAAGCAATAATCAGAAAGGTCCAGAGCATACAAAACATAGGTTCGCTTACAGTTCCTCATTGGTAGTATCCACGCCCGACCACATGTACCCAGAGACAAACTGAACAGCGTTTTGGCAGTAATAAAAACCATCGGGGAAACAAATAAGTTGCAATCATTATACAACCCAACCCAAGAAATAAGAAAACAAAAATACTAAAGAGAAAAGGAAGTAAGGGGACTCCACGTTACTGTACTCGCCCCCCGGTGGCAATGGCGACCAATAATACAAATAGCGAACGTGCTTGGGGGCGGAGCGATGAATTCAGGATAAACAGAGCCATTGGCACCATATTACGTATAATACCTATTCCTCACCTCCCAGTACCTCACCCCGCGGGGTTACGCACAGTCGTGGAGATCCAAGAAAAGGACACTAAAGAGCCATAGAAACAAAGAACTACCTAATAGACCCTAATCCACCCGTCCCACCCTGCACCCCTGCAGAAGGCTACGGCCTACCCCCCCAGCAGCGTGCCTGTCGCCCTAATTATGAACCCGAAATATAGAATAAGATAATATAGAGAAACGGAAAAAGAAAGAGAGAAAAAAGGAAAGCCTGGGAAGAGGGACCATTTAGCGAATGTCGCGGCCCCCGCCCCCGACGCCATGAGCGTGGCCCAAAACGAAACTAGCAAGTATTCATTTATACGTAAATATGAAGGAATCAACAAAGTATCACAATTTGGGGCAGTCCATAACTCCATTCACCAATTAGTAGTCCTCCGAAGTAAGAACCGGGCTCATCCTAGTCCTTTCATTGCTAACGTCATGATGTGCGTCGATCCAGTGGGCATAGGACATGGCGATAAGAAAAAGCCGTGGAAAAGTTGATGGACGATCAATGGAAGCAGCCAAAGGGATCTCCGATCCCGATGGCAATGCAGGAATTGTTCACGGCAGCCGTGTATACCAGTGTCAATGATCACCAGCGGTTCCACCCTCTCACGTATCGGATCCTCGCTACCCCAACCAGAAAGCGGGGAACCATCAACAACTACCCCGGGCCCATCCGCGTCCACAAGAGATGACCCGGGAACAATGGCGGCCAGTACGTCGTCCTGCACACAAGAGTCCTGGGCCATGGTCGATTTCCAATTCTTCAACGCTTGCAGGACGTCGCCAATCGTGGTTTCGAGCTCACCAGTGCAGGCCCAAGCGGAGCACAAGGGCAAGGAATCGGCATCCCGGGACTTTACACAGGACATGGCAACAGCCGCCATTTTGCGACAATTGCGCCGTCTCTTCGGGATCATCTCCAGGGGTGAGCTCACCAGTAGAACCCCGGCGGGATCCCCCTCAAGCGCACAAGCAGCACCCACGGCGCTAAAATGATGACCACCAAAAGAGGTGGACCCGCCGGCGAAACCGTTCCGCTAGGATCACTCTCCGCCACCGAGCGAAGGAGTCCAGTACGGCCGGACGGCAACGAAGGGGGGAGCCACCAAACACGGCATCCCCAACCCACAGCTTGCCGCACACCACCTCTGGAGCACCGGACGGTAGTCCCAGGCACGTTCATTTGCCTCCGGGCTCTTCGCACATCGGCATCTTCCGGCCGGCCCCAATCCTCCACCCGAGGCCGCCGCCGACACCGTCTCGCCGGCAACTCGCTAAGGACGAGGCCCCGGTCTCAACCCCCGAGAGGCCGCACTTTCCGGGAGGACGCCGCTGCGGATCCACTGAGCACCGGACCCACCAGGATGGATGGTGAGTGACTGCAGGGCTTTGCATATAAGTCGTTGTTTGTTTTGGGCAGGATGAACGACAGGATATTCGAATTTAGGCAGGTAGGACGGCGGAGCCGAGCTAACGTGCGACCATCTCGTTGTCGAGCTTGGCTCCTCCCCCGACTGTTAAATACGTTTTTGACCCCAGCTTGTAAACACAAGAATTTCTCCAATACGAACACAAATGTCGTCTGCCGACCGAAATTCTACCTCTGGAACATAACGGATGTGTAATATATAGAGATGGATTCGCACAGCCCGCAATTGGGGGTAAACAAGCCTATAGTGCTGTGTGCGCGATTGTTAAAGGTCACTGGCGTGAAGGCAAATTCAGACCTATGGTCACAAAAACTTAATCACTCGGAGACTGTGCAGCTAAGCGAGCTGAACTACAGGCTTTCAAGATGGCGCTTGAAAAACTGATCTCGAATTCCCCACACTCTTAGTGTGTGATTTGTATTACTGCGTAAAATCTTACAATGAATGCTTGCAGAACTGGGTTCAGAATGGCTTCAAAGATGCTAAAGGTGGCACAATAAAGCATAAAGGGGCACATGCATCAACAGAAATTGTATTCGCAAACAGTGCGAATCGCTAAATTAGCCCGTATGCGAATGCAATTTCTGTTTTTGGAATGCATCAATTATTTTTCAAAATAGGAATCCCAATTGTCTTTGCGATTCCTTATTAAGTCACAAATGGCATTGCGAGTTGTTAAGGAATCGCAAATTTAAGGAATCCTTAATTTTTTTGCGAATTTTGGAATGCATGAAAAATCGCTATTTGCGATTTTCATAGAAATCGCAATTAGGAATTCCTAAAAGTAGAAGAAGTGTGAGCAGGTGGTATTTTTTTTTTCTTTCAGAGCATGTGCAAATGATTAGCCAACTATAAAAGGGGTTCAACATTACCTCAGGAACTCTTCCAGGATGGCAGCAGTCATTGTGCTAGCACGTAAGTGGCGTTTGAGAGCAGCAGGAAGGAGGAGAAGAATACTGAATGAAAGAATATTTACATTGCGCATCACTTTGCTTGGGCAGACACAGGCAGACATATATGATAAGTATAGGCTTAATGCAGACTCTATTTTAGAGCTGATAGCAGAATTAGACCCCATAATGCATAGGCAAACTCGTAGGACTCAAGCCATACCCACCCATGTACAGGAGTTATGTTGTCTTCATCTTCTAGCCTCTGGGTCCTTTCAAGGTGTCATTGTTGTTGCGGGGGGGGGGGTTTCACAGAGTGCATTGTCTAGATTTTTTAAAGACTTTCTCAATGCAATGCTCCAAAGGATAAACCATCACATAAAGTTTCCTACCACTCAGCAGGAGTTCCTTCAGACCAAATTAGACTTTTATAACATGGCACATTTCCCACTTGTAATAGGATGTGTTGATGGAACACATGTTCCCATTTGTCCCACTGCTGCAAATGAGTATATTTTTAGAAACAGGAAAAATTACCATTCATTAAATATTCAAGTAATCTGCAATGCAAAAGGAATCATCACTGACTTAGTTGCCAGTTACCCAGGGAGTGCCCATGACTCTTACATTTTTAAACATAGTGCCATCCATGCTCGCCTGCTGTCTGGAGAATTTGGAGGCGGATATTTACTAGGTAAATGTAATGAATCAATGTCTTATGTATTTCACTATTGTGCTTTGGCCTTGAACTAGTACTCATTTCAAATTTTCTCCTTTAAACATAGGAGATAGTGCATACGGTGTGAGGTCGTACACACTCACACCTTACCTGACTCCAACAACCAACAAAGAACAGCAATATAACCATGCCCATATCTCAACTCGCAGTATAATAGAAAGGACTTTTGGGGTTATGAAGTCAAGGTTCAGAATTCTGCATAAGACTGGAGGAGCACTGCAATATTGTCCGGATGTTTGCTGCAAAATAGTTGCAGCATGTGCTATCCTAAACAACCTAGCCACTAGGAGAGGCCTTGAACTTGATGTGGAGGATGTGCTACCAAATAATGACAACCAGCCTCAACAACCCCATGCAAGATTACATGGACCTGACGCAGCAGAAGGGAGGAGAAGAAGGGCAGAAATCACTCAGCATTATTTTTAAAATAAAGGTGACATAAATGTAATTTGCATTCAAAATGTTTATTTCAATTATTGTTCAAATAAAAGAAAGAGCTTGGCACTCCAGAAACATTACTGCATGTAATTTGAAGAATAACATAAACTTTTACCAAACTTTAATCAGTCAAGGTGAACTTTTAAACATATTCCAAAATCATGAACATACTATCAAATTATTACAGGTAATCATTTCTTCCTTCCGCGCAAACCTAAAGCTTTGGTTTTCACTTTTTCTGAAATTATAGGTTTTCTTGTGTTTATGTCTTGGCCTCTTGCGCTACGGCGTTCAGACACTTCTTTTGTTTGAATTTTGACACTGCTTCCATCACAATCAATGTTTAAACCCCCTTCAACAGAATTATTTAGGTTTTCTATAGGTTGCATCTTAATAGCAGCACTTTTCATAGACATCATACCGTCACAAAGCTCACCACAACATTGTCTAATATCCTTCTGAATGGAAATGGTATGTTTAATCATTCATGCATTGCTAGTAGTTACTCTATTCAAAGCCCTTGCATATGTGTGCATGCTCATCATTGTTCTCATGTGTCTATTGCAATTTGCAATTTTCTGACCTTCCATGCCATTGCAAATAGTCTCCAATGCATTTGCTATGTGGTCAAAATTGTGACATGACACCTTTTGTGCATCTTCAATCACTTTTGTTAATGATGTGAAACTTTTTCTCATTTCATGATGTCTTCACTGATATGACTCAGTTTGCCCTTTATAATCCTCCTATCCTTCCCTTGCAGACGCTGCACTTTCAATAACTTTAGTTCACTTGCAAGGGCATTATCTTCTAAGGAGTGTCTTGGATTGGAAGACCTTGGCCTTCTTCTGAAGAATTTTTGGAGCTTTCTACGACGACTTGACTGTTTATTTGAAGTGCCAGTGATTCCTGCACTTTGCTGTTCAAGTTCTGTGACATTATGTTCTTCTTCAGTGTCTGAATTCTGAAGCTGACACACTCTCTTTCTACCTTGCAATGTGTGCAAAGTTGGTGAAGATGTCTCTGAGTTTTGATCTAATGTGTTCTGAAAATCCATGTTGGTGTCTTCCCAAATTTTTTTTTCAGTTTCTGTATCAACATCTATAAAAGAGAAAGTGCATTCAGTATTTCAATGTTTTGAAATGGCATGTTATAAAATCACTGAAATGCACATTTGTTGGGTAATAAACATGCTAAATGCATGCCTTTGAACTACCTCATTAGTGATGTGTTTTTTTGTAATAGAAAATTTACAACATTATGAAACATTTTACTAAACATGTTAGAAAAACTACAAGTCCCTTGATGCACTGCTTCCTTCATGAAAATGCCTTTTAAACCAACATATGACAATGCTAAGTGTATAACACTTTATGGAGTTTAACCTTAGCACTAATGAAATGTTTAATTACAACCTGCAACCTCATTAGCTTAGAAAAAAGAAATATTGCACACAGTAATCTTACCTTGTGAAGTGCCAGCATGCTCAGAGGTGTCTATTTGAATCACTCCAATGACTGCTTCTGTCACAAGGGTCCCCTCAACCAAATCCTCCAGGGGGGTAGTTGGTCTGTCCCTGGGAGGGCCTCCATCAGTTTGTTGGCACTTTTTATCCTTGTCGCAAATCTTTCTTTTGCGTGCGAGCGTAAGTCATACCACCTTTTTTGAAGGTAAGTGATATCTCAGTGGGCAACCCCCACAGCATTAACTTTTGCCTGTATGGCCAGCCACAGTTTTCTTTTGACTGCTTCTGGAACCTTCAATGACTGCTTCCTAAACAGCTGTTCCTGCCTCTGAGTAACCTCCTCTATCAAAATCTGCAACTCCTGCTCACTGATATTTATCTTCCTTTTTCTTGCTTGAAGGTCTTGACTAGCACTTTCTGGTTCCATTTGTTCCTCTGCAGCACTCCCAAAACACTCCTCCTGCTGCAGCACACACAGTTCACATGACCAACTGCCACTCTGTAGTTCAAACTAGGTTTCAGGTGTGCCTAATCAGTGTGTGTGATTCCTGGGTGTGTCCTCAATGCAATGCATGAATTTGCGAATTCGCAATTTTGCGAATTTTTTGCGATTTCTTAAATTGCAAATTCGCAAAACAATCGCAAATTAATTGCGATTCGCATAAATATAGCGATTTTTACTGAATCTTAAAAAAATCACAAAAATATTGATGCATGTCATTTTGCAATTCGCAACTTGCGATTCCTTAAATTTCGCAAATTACGAATCGCAAAACGACACAATGATGCATGTGCCCCCCAAAATGCTTTGGGAACAAGTAGTTCTTTTACAGAAAGAACTACAAAAGACTCACATGATTCATACACTGAGTCATCACCGTGATGGCGTTCAAGTTGCAGGGAATTCATTGGCTGATGATGCCGCAAAGGCAGCTGTGCAAACGGCTTCCATAGCTGCAATCACCCGGTCAAAAACAAAAATAGACAGCGAAATAATGCAAACTGTCACTGCTACAGTCAAAGACAGTGGTAAGACACTACCGAAAGGCTTTCCAGTAAAGTACTCATATATAACTGATGCGAATAATGTTCCTTTTGCTCGAATCCCTGGAGTGGGGTATAGGGCAATCTCAAACATGGAACATAGGTTAGGACTAATTGTAGCAGCACATGAAGGGCTCGCATCTACACATGCGGGAGTTTCCGCCACAGTGTTATTATTAAAACAGAGATACTGGGGGCCATGCATGAGGAAACAAACTAGAAATTAAGTTCTAGAATGTGAAATCTGCCAGAAAATAAAAGTTTCTACAGTGAAACGTCCGGCACAGACACCCCTTCTAATTTCAGATAAACCACTAGCCTGTGTTTACCTGGACCACTGTAGTCCCTTAACTAGGGATGGCAACTATAAATATATTATGGTCGCAGTGGATTCCTGCACAAGATTTATTTGGTTATGGCACCAGCACTCGGCTGACGCCAGAACTGTTATAAAGGATTTGTGAGTGTTTATCGGCACATACGCAATTGGCACGCTACATTCTGACCAGGGTCCTGCGTTTAGCTCTCGAGCTTAAAAGGAGGCTATGGTTAGCTTGGGCGTTGCATTGCGGTATTCTAGTCCCTTCCATCCTGAGGGTAATGCGGTAGGGGAAAGAAAAAACTGTGACATAAAGCAATCCATAACAGCTAAGGTATTAGGTTCAGGTGATGGGTGAGTCAAACACTTAATAAGTGTCCAACGTAGTCTTAACAATCTGCCAAGAAATTCTCTGGGGGGAATCACTCCTTATGAATTACTGTTTGGTACTAGAATGATAATCGAAGACCTCGATTGTCAAACTTCAGTGGTGGAACAAAAATCCTTTGATGTCAAAGTACGTTTGGCTGTTTTACAGGTCTTAAATGAAACAAGAAGAAGTCTGAGTAACACAACAAAAAAGCCAACAGCCACTGAAGAAAAACCACCTGTCCCAGCAAGACCTGTCTGGATTCCAAAGATTGGGGATCTAGTCAGGGAAAGGATAGCAGTGAAGAAGGAATTTGGGCCTTCTTACAGAAAAGCAGTACCTGTCTTAGCAATCCAAGGAACAAGGTCAGTAGCACTACCGCCCCTTGCTGGTAAAAAGGAGAACCGAGTCGTGTCTATCGACCTGGTCAAACCACAACATGTGGCCAGTAATAAGTAGTAGGCCCAGTGGACTCCCAAGAAGTAGCAGAAGGCCAAATCTTGCTACTATCCAAGAGGTTCAGACTGAAAGACTTATCACGTTTGATAAATCTGCAGTAAGAAAAGAAGGACTATGCAACAAAGCCATGGAACTCGTACCTCTTGAGACCCAAATAACAGTTCATCAAGAAACACCTGTCTACAATGATGTAACCTGACTATACCAATATGACAAAGGAAGAAGCAACTCCAATGATTAATAACAACCAGGATGCAATTCCAACAATTGACAGAACTGCCTCTGGCTATTTTATCAACTTTTATACATTGTCTGAGGATCCCAGTGAACCAGAAGAAAAGCCAGCAAAGGAGACTCTCAAAGAAAAAACAACAGAACTCTTTCATCAACTTGAGAAAATATATCTGGTTTCACCATGGATTGAATTTTGAATGGGTTTGGGTGTATTTATTCTCCTGCTCTGGCTGATTTTAGTTTTAAGCTTGGGACAAATGATAGATTGAAAATACAGTACAATGGACACAGCAAGTCAGAAAATCAACTTGGTCCTAAAACCTCACAAATCATCCCATCGTGAAAAAAAGAGACCTGTCATCAGTGAACATCACCGCCGTTCCTCTACTTGATGGTATAGCATGGGATAGAACTGACTATGACATCCATGGCCCGGTGGACCTGCTGAAGATTCCACACCAATTCAAGGTTTCTTTAAGTGACTTTGTATCACTCAGCACATTCTCTGATGATTGGGACTTTGAGACTATTAATAATATGATGTCAGACTTAGAAATGTCTGCAAAATGTACTGAACATGACTATTTAGAAGGGTCATCAGATTATGAACAAATGTATTGTTTCAATCACTATGGTCACCACTATATGCACAAATCTGCAAATCCTAGGAATATCTTTACATATAATCAATGGGAACATTGCCCCACGCCACTAAAAGGTAGCTCAAAAACATTTCATGAAAAGTTTTCATACTTCTCAGGGTTTAATGTTACAAATCCAGAAACGTTTCATTTTAAAAATGTAAATAAGACAGGAATGAAAACAATATTGACCAACACTAAACAAATTTATTCTGCAAACTTTTATGCTCAGCTGTCTACATTAGGTTTTGACTTTTGGAAAGACAACATTGAGACAAAAACTGTCTGGGGCACGAAAGAATGGCAGGTACAAGGTTAAGAGGCCTTGTTCAGAGCCTGCATTATACCAGAATAAATAATGTTTTTAAACAATACTGTTCAACAGACTACTTGTCTTGGCCTGGCTAAGATAAAAGATTTGAAGAAACCGTCTTTACCCACTTCTGAAAGTAATGACACTACAGAAAAGGAGGTAGACGTAGCATTTAATATAACACAAAACAGAACTAATCCTGATTCGAAAAAATGGTTTATCTGGCCCACAGACACCAATAACTGTCATGATAGATTCCTGAACAAAACCCAGGGGTTAAAACTGAACAGGCCAGATCCAAGATTCTCCCAGAGACAACATCTAGGGATAGTAACAATATATAGTGTAGGAAAGCTATGCCTTGAGTGGTTCATCACCACCCCCTTTTCTCAATCGTTTTTGGCCACTATAGGTGTGGCAGGGTATACTCAGACATGAGTCCCTTGCTCACTGCACCATCAAGATTCAAGCAAGCCGGGCCGAAGACGGCTGAAATGCCAGAAACCGGTCCCCGGAAGCTTGTTTCCTTCCCAGTATAAGAATTGGCTTGGTAGTTTGGTTTGCCCTGTTCCCATCATGCACTGGGACAGGAACAGACTAATTTGCATGTAGCCAGGTTCTGAGCTGGGATGGTGCAGTGAGCTAAAAAACGGTGATGGATCAAGCCCTGATCTTTGGACTGGGTAAGAGTGGTCTGCTTAATTCAGACACTCTGTTCATCACCACCCCCTTTTCTGAATCGTTTTTGGCCACTATAGGTGTGGCAGGGTATACTCAGACATGAGTCCCTTGCTCACTGCACCATCAGGATTCAAGCAAGCCGGGCCGACGACGGCTGAAATGCCAGAAACCGGGCCCCGTAAGCTTGTTTCCTTCCCAGTATAAGAATTGGCTTGGTAGTTTGGTTTGCCCTGTTCCCATCATGCACTGGGACAGGAAAAGACTAATTTGCTTGTAGCCAGGTTCTGAGCTGGGATGGTGCAGTGAGCTAAAAAACGGTGATGGATCAAGCCCTGATCTTTGGACTGGGTAAGAGTGGTCTGCTTAATTCAGACACTCTGTTCATCACCACGCCCTTTTCTGAATCGTTTTTGGCCACTATAGGTGTGGCAGGGTATACTCAGACATAAGTCCCTTGCTCACTGCACCATCAGGATTCAAGCAAGCCGGGCCGACGACGGCTGAAATGCCAGAAACCGGTCCCCGGAAGCTTGTTTCCTTCCCAGTATAAGAATTGGCTTGGTAGTTTGGTTTGCCCTGTTCCCATCATGCACTGGGACAGGAACAGACTAATTTGCATGTAGCCAGGTTCTGAGCTGGGATGGTGCAGTGAGCTAAAAAACGGTGATGGATCAAGCCCTGATCTTTGGACTGGGTAAGAGTGGTCTGCTTAATTCAGACACTCTGTTCATCACCACGCCCTTTTCTGAATCGTTTTTGGCCACTAAAGGTGTGGCAGGGTATACTCAGACATGAGTCCCTTGCTCACTGCACCATCAGGATTCAAGCAAGCCGGGCCGACGACGGCTGAAATGCCAGAAACCGGTCCCCGGAAGCTTGTTTCCTTCCCAGTATAAGAATTGGCTTGGTAGTTTGGTTTGCCCTGTTCCCATCATGCACTGGGACAGGAACAGACTAATTTGCATGTAGCCAGGTTCTGAGCTGGGATGGTGCAGTGAGCTAAAAAACGGTGATGGATCAAGCCCTGATCTTTGGACTGGGTAAGAGTAGTCTGCTTAATTCAGACACTCTGTTCATCACCACCCCCTTTTCTGAATCGTTGAGTGGCTAAAGACATCCACACTTCCGGAAATCAAACAACACTTATCTTTACTTAAAGAAAGCATTGATTTGCGAGATTTCTTAATGGGGCCTCGCAAACCACGGCAAAAACATTTTATATACGCCGGTATATATGCTGCGTACAACGAAGCTTGGAAAAAAACGCAAATAGAAACTGCAGAAAGAATACGAGAAATTGATTGTATAAATTTGGAGAAAACTCTCTCTGTAGTGGACAATGGGTTAACGACTCTGTCCTCCAGAATACATTCTTTGGACAGCATTGCATCATCTGCAATTGACATAATGGACCAGGACTTGCTAATGTTACAACATGGTCAGTCTCAATTACGTTCTATAATGCAGTTAGGCTGGACGTTGCAAAACTTTCATTCAGGCTTCATGCCATGGCGTCTAATCAACACAACGTCATTGTTTGCTGTATTTAAACTTATAGATAAACAAATCTCTTAGGCACAAAGAGGAGCAGACTATACGGTGCTGAGCATTGAAAAACTGGAAAGATTACCATTGACAGTTTCTGAGAAGCCTGTCATTGAATGGATAATTCATGGCACCATCATGATACCAGTGACCATTTTCCAAATTCAGTATTGTCTACAGCATATGCCAGCAGACCTGTATGAAAGGTTGGGTAAAGAATACATTAAGTCAACATAGACTTTACCTTACACACACAAATGTTGGAACAACATTTCCTTAGTGGAAAATGTTTTAAAAACTCACTAAGTGGTAGACTTTTGTGCAAAGGTATTAATTTACACGGAGCCTGCGACGGTTCTGCAAATAACTTCTCTTGCCACCTGCACGGTACTCCCTCGACTGTGATAGAGCCCATTTTCAGGCAGCTATCCAATGGCAGTTACGTTATGTTGAATGATCACAGCTGCTGTGGCATGATGCCAGGAAAACTTTATCTCTTTAGTGTCATCCATGGTCACTTGTTGTATGCAAGTATTGTATCCAACTCAAAAGACAGACAGTGGGACTCCATTATGGACTTCACTGAATATCTCTTCTATACGAATCGATACTGTAAGCAGAATAAAAGCCATTCTTTTGCAAAAGTCTTTGCCACTGACCTTGTCTAAAGAAACGTATGATCTGCAAGTTGCGAGGACATCTGCAGAGATACATGCATTATTATCAACAAACTGCCCAGTACATTTCGCAGAAATGTTAAATCAAATCTTAAACATGTCTGATACTAGTGGCATCGCACATGTATTTAAGACGATTTTTTCGGGACTGTTAACACCATTTGAAGCAGTACTCTGCATTTTTCCAAATTTCGTGCACTCTGTGTTCGGCGGCCTGCCTCTCATCTTGGGACTTGTAGCAGGAATTCTATTTTTATTCCTTCTGCTCCGATATGGCAAGTCCAGCAACCAACGACACCTAGACCAACATGGAAGGGACCCTCCTTGCCATGAGGTATCGTGAAAGGATTTCACAGATTCTTGGCTTGGCTCGTTTAAGAGATCTGAACACTACCTGGATTCTATCGTTCAGACCAATCCGGCAAGATTGCATCTTACCTGTTCTACGATGCCTGCTTGGCGGAGAGGAATGCGTGTTGGACATCTGTCTTCCACTTCTATCAGTCCTGCAATCAGATGTCGACGCCTTGCTAAGTCCTGTAATGGCTCATGCAACGTGTTGTCCCCAACGGCTACCAATCCTGATGACGGCATTCATTGAGGTCTCACCAGTAAGTCTACCTGAGGGTGAGGTACGAGGATCAACAGGCACCCTGGTACTATCTGATTTGAACACTGCTAATGCGGCCCTGGCGCTGACGGCAATGCTTCTCATCTGTGCCCATTTGATCTGCTTGATCAAGTGGTTCCACTTTCACCTACTGTGGTAGACGATTTCTTTGCCAGCCTTGATGATCTAATGTTTTCTCCTGACACGAGAATAACTTTTGATTCATGCACACAGCGTTCCCTGAACTCTGAAATTCGGCCTTCAATTTTTCAAAACAAAGAAAATTAACTTTGGGACTCTGTTGTTTTCACAAACAATTAGAATTTTTTTTGTCTCCAAAACTATTGAACTTTTTTTGGCACAGACTAATCTGCTTAAAGTAGAACTATTCTTAGAGAACAAGAAATTCTTTTCTTTTTGAAACACAGCCTAGAAAATATATTTGAGCCTTGTCCTCATATAACCAGTGACATGATATGGTATGTTATGAAATGGTCTCGCCCTCTATTTCTGTATTTAAGAGCCATTTTCATAAATGTAAATTCATGATACATTCCGATTGCATATTCAGATACAATACTATATGCTTAGAATGTCATCACTTCCTTAAAATACGTACTGTAGAAATGCTAAATATTCTTATCATGTACAAACCATTTCAAGTGCATTTATTTGTATTTTGGGGTGGGATTGTACACACTAGCTTTAGATATGTTCAGTTCTTATTAGGTTAGCTTAATTGAACTTAAGATCGTGGAGTGGGTAATGTAATCAGATCTAGGCCCCTAGTGGAATTTTTCCGATTCATGCCCTTATATAGGTATACTTTATCATATCCTTATATAGGCATAGAAATCACTACCCTATTTGGTCTAAGCCACACAGCCCAAATACGGCATGGCTACTTCTACTAGGTTCCGAGAATTAACAACAATTTCTTGGAAAAACCCGCCTTCAGCAGCTAGGAACTTCCCCCTGCTTGAATATTAAGTTCTCCAAGAACTCCTGGCATTTCCCTAGAATTTAGCCATTGATTGACGATATTAAGTCCAAACATGCATAAAACTCGGCACCGTCAAAGTATAAATATGCTCAGGTTTGCCCAGTCAAAGCCACATTGGTTTGGAGCAGATCGACTATCTACTTGGCCGACGCCCTGCAGCAGCAAGTGCCGAAAGAAGCCGACCCTCCAGCTGACGCACTGAGAGAGACGCTGTCTCTTCTCTTGCCGAGAAATCCAGCTCCAGTGTTTCCGGCTTACCCTTGCTGGTATCTAGGAAATCGAGTGCTGAGAGAGAGATACAAGACCTCCTTCATTCTAAAACCAAGGTACGGAGCTGATTAGACCTCTTAGAGAATTCTTGGAATAGATTCCTGGCAGAGAACTACTAAACGTAGACTACTACTCACAGCACCAGTTGAGTACTTTTAGTCATTATTTATAACTGTATGTATTTTATACATTTTATGCACTTTTACGGCTCAGAAACCATATCATGCTTTTACAGTACTACTTTATAATACTATGTGTATTATATGCCTTGTACTTTATAACCAGTATTACGATTGTAGCAGTTCATTTCCAATGCTTGAGAAAGAAGATGTTCAATAAATACTTTTATTGAAAACGCCCGTCTCTCTATTTCTCTGCATCTCTGGTGAAACCAAGCATGCACGATTGACTGAGTAAAATAGTTATCTATTGTTTCTGCGACTCTAGAGATTTGGGGCCCGATGTAGGTAAATCTCATTTACCGACTCAAGAATACCGAATTTTACCAACTTGGTTTTCTAGATTCGGTAAATGAGATGTAGGATATAATTTGGGAATTTTTACCGAATCGGTATGATTCGGTAATTACCGAATCGGTATTTACCAATTCGGTAATTGCCATTGATTCCTATGGGCCTTGAGGCCGATAGGAATCAATGTCAATTACCGAATCGGTAAATACCGATTCAGTATAATTACCGAATTGTCAAGGGGGACAGGGTGTCACTTTGACACCCTGTTGCGCCCCTGATTCTGGCTTGTGTGCCATGTGTGCTTGTGTGCTTGTGTGCCATGTGACACACATACATGCCCTGCGGGCTTCCAGTGTACATGCACAGATGTGCATGTACACTGGAATTCGTTATTTACCACAAAATATTATTTCGTGGTTAATAACGAATTCTTAAGGGCCCGTGGCACTGTTTTCAGTGCCACCTACAGGTAGATTTACCGATTGGGTACATTTACCGATTTGGTATTTTACCGAATGGGTAAATTTACCGAATCAGTAAATTTACAGATTCTGTAAAATTTAAGACCCCTACATATCAAAAACCAAATACCGGTCGGGGTCGGCCGAAATCGGCCGTTACCGACCGGTATTTGGTGTCCTACATTGGGCCCTTGATTTCTTATTTTTGGGAAACAAAGTTGTCATGTTTATGCGGTTGTCAGAAACTAATCCCTTCTTGTGAATTCGAGAAAGTTTCTAGTGACCTCTGAGCTAACTGGCACTCACTATTAAGTTTAAAATATTCAGTAGAGACCTAGTAGACCTCAGTCCTACGTCTAAACTACAGTATATATTATTCCAATGCGCAGAGCCTATTGGGAATATAGGAACTACACTGCACTCCAGGCTGGGGATTATTTGTAGTGATGGTCCAGGTGAGCTCTGTTAATCTGTAGCTTGCAGGGAGTCCACTCTTTAGTCGTTTTTAAGCAGGTTTGATCCACAGGGCTGTAGTTTTTAAATGGTACAAATAGATGCAATCTTCAGAGTCCAGGCCTTTAGAAAAGCACATCAAACTCTTCAGCGCAAACCCTTCTAATTCTCTTAAATTTCAAGCAGCAGATCTGAGAGGCACCGCCCTTCTCAGATACTTATTCAGTGTTCTCTGGGGTCAAGCAGAGGGGCACTCCTGTCCAATGAGCTGCAGGGTTACACCCAAAGGTCTAACTACTTCCTGTAGAGTGTGGCAAAATGCTAACCCAGAAACTACTTTTCTTCCAAACTTCAATATGTCAGAATTTTCAGCAGGAAGAGAAGAGCTGGCTAAACACACTCTGAGGATGGCTAATCTCCATAGTCTCTCCCCCTTGCATCTGCTCTTTCTTCCTTAATCCTAGCATCTGGCTGGAGGTGAACAGGGGTCCTCCCCTTCACTTGAAGTCCATGGTTTACGACTCCTGGCATTCCTATGCCCAGCATCCTCTCCTCCCCAAGAGGCTTCCTAAACCCAGGGGTCATTTATCACCTCTTCAAAGCAGCCAAGATCACCCACTTTTCTCTGACCAATCAGGTTTGAATTGTGGCTTACAGACAAAAAGAGTCTTATAACTTCTGTCTGCACAATTTACAATACATTCTACAATACCATTCCAGTGAGTCCTTTAATCCTAGTTTTATTGCTTTTCTTTCTCCAGTTATTAACTAATAACCTTTCCCATTGTTAACCTATAGCATGGGATTTGCAATGGGAAAAGTGACTTGGGCCATTTTTCCAGCACCAGGGCTTGTAAAAACATATATTATAAGTAGTCTACATATATCTACCGGACCCCCACCCCTGGATAGCATTAATGTCAGAATTCTGGCAGTGGCTTACTGGGAGCTATCATGGATAATGACACCTATGACATAATGCGAGCACTGTAGGTAATTTGTTACATGTGGGGCAGCCATGTAAAAGGAACAAATGATGGATGGAATGCTGAACAATGCAGACATTCACCCACATTCACAAATATCTGGGTTTAATCAATTGTTCTTTTGCTTACCACGCAAGGTCTAACTACTTCCTGTAGAGTGTGGCAAAATGCTAACCCAGAAACCATTTTTCTTCCAAACTTCAATATGTCAGAATTTTCAGCAGGAAGAGAAGAGCTGGCTAAACACACTCTGAGGATGGCTAATCTCCATAGTCTCTCCCCCTTGCATCTGCTCTTTCTTCCTTAATCCTAGTATCTGGCTGGAGGTGAACAGGGGTCCTCCCCTTCACTTGAAGTCCATGGTTTACGACTCCTCCCCCACTCTGGCATTCCTATGCCCAGCATCCTCTCCTCCCCGAGAGGCTTCCTAACCCCAGGGGTCATTTATCACCTCTTCAAAGCAGCCAAGATCACCCACTTTTCTCTGACCAATCAGGTTTGAATTGTGGCTTACAGACAAAAAGAGTCTTATAATGTCTGTCTGCACATTTTACAATACATTCTACAATACCATTCCAGTGAGTCCTTTAATCCTAGTTTTATTGCTTTTCTTTCTCCAGTTATTAACTAATAACCTTTCCCAATGTTAACCTATAGCATGGGATTTGCAATGGGAAAAGTGACTTGGGCCATTTTTCCAGCACCAGGGCTTGTAAAAACATATATTATAAGTAGTCTACATATATCTACAGGACCCCCACCCCTGGATAGCATTAATGTCAGAATTCTGGCAGTGGCTTACTGGGAGCTATCATGGATAATGACACCTATGACATAATGCGAGCACTGTAGGTAATTGGTTACATGTGGGGCAGCCATGTAAAAGGAACAAATGATGGATGGAATGCTGAACAATGCAGACATTCACCCACATTCACAAATATCTGGGTTTAATCAATTGTTCTTTTGCTTACCACGCCACCCCAGTTTGGACCCAGCCATATGCAAATCAGTCATGACCTTATTCCTCATGGGAGCAGTCCAGCCTGAACTGCCAAGCCAGGTCCTCCCTTGACAGCAACCAAGCATCCTCATCAGCCAGGCAAGCTTGAATCCAGTGGCGTGGTGAGCACGGGACCCACGTCTGGGAATACCCTTTAAACTTAGGGTGACAAAAACAAAAACAAAAGGAACAAAATGCTGAACTATGCAAATATTCACCCTTAGTCACAAAGATCTGGGATCCAATCCATTGTTCTTTTGCTCACTACGCCACCCCAGTTTGGACCTAGCCAAGCCAGGTTCTCTCTGGACTGCAAACAAGTATCCTGGGACTGGTTTTAAGGTATCAACCCTCATCAGCCAGGCTAGCCATAATCCAGTGGGACAGTGAGCAAATGACCCACGTCTGGGCATACCCATCCCACTTAGGGCAAAAAATGCTGTGCAAACATTCGTAAAGTGCCATTACCAGAGCTATGACTTAAAATCCAACATTCCTTTAAAGAGGGTTTTAAATTACAAATCTTTAGATACCAAACTTGATATACCTACTTGCTCCCAATTGAAAGTTATCACTTTTTAAATGTAATAATGTAACCCAGTTTTATCCCATGGGAGAGGTAGGCCTTGCAGTAGGGAAAATGAATTTGAGAGTGTTTTACTACCAGGACATGTGAAACTTAAAAGTATATGTCCAACTTTTTAAATACCTCTAGACTGTTTAGGACCTACCATAGGGGTGACTTATATGTAATAAAAAGGAATGTTTAGACCTGGCAAGAGGTTTATTTTGCCGAGTTGAAACAGCAGTTTAAAACTGCACAAACAACCTGCAAAGGCAGGCCAAAGTCATGTTTAACAGGCCACCTAAATGCGTAGCACAGTAAGTGTTGTGGGTCCACTACTAATATTTAAATTACAGGCTTTGTGTACATGCAATACCACTTTATTAGGGACTTAAGTAAATTAAATTTGCCAATTGGGTGTGAGCCAGTTTGACCATGTTCAAAGGAGAGAGCACAAGCACCTTAGCACTGTTTAAAGTGTGCAGGATCCTAAAGCCAGCAAAAACAAAGCAAAACAAGGTAGATGGAAAACAAAACGTTGGGGAAAACTCCAACAAGGATGTCAAGTTGCACACACGGGTCGGAAGGATCAAGTCAAGGGTTGCAACTGCGTCCCCTGGTGACCTCTAAATGACATCCATGAGAACTACTTTGTAAGGGTTCTATAAGAATATAAAGTGATAACCCTAAACCCTTTGCAAAGCTGCAAAGGTTTCCATCAAACGTTTGTGAAGACTGCACCAAATAAATCATCACAATTACGCACATCCCCCATATCCATTGTTTTCTCAAATTTACCATTGAATTACCTGTTTTAGTCAGTAATCATTGTGCCTACCATTTTACTGTATTTCTTCCATAAGTGGCTGCCCATGTAGAGACCTCTGATGCAAATCAGGATCTATCTTCCACTTTATGCATCCTGTAAATAAACAAATAGATTAAACTCTGTTGTACACATCTAGCACATAAAGCCGTTGTTTTGAAAGTTAAGTTCTTAAAAAGCATTTAGAAGGAATACTTAGTTGAAGTGCCTTAATTTTATGTACTTTTGGGACAAGTTTCCTTCTAACATTGGCACACTCAATGAGCTCAAAGTGGGAGATATTACATAACAATTCACAAATCAGGAATGTGTAAATTACATATAGACTGCTTTGTACATTTAGTTTTTTTATGTAACCTATTTACTTATTGGGCGCATCACAAATTATCCATTTGCAGGGGGTTCCGAAATAACCTATGAAATAAAAATAAAAAATTAGGTAGGTCATGGTTTACGAACCCATGTGATTGACTGCTAATGCAAGGATAAAGTCCTGTAAGGCACAGAAGGCTTCCATTTTTTTAAAGAAGTCTGTGTCCATTAAAAGCAGGACTGGAGAGTAGACATTCTAGGGAGCTCCCCACTTTGCCAACCAGTTAGCACCCCAACTCTGGGGTCGGTAACTCATCATTGGCTTGTGACCACAGCTGCTGTCTCGATACATTGGTGCATTCCCTCCGAATCTTAATTGTGATTTCAGAAAGGAATTGAAAAGGGGGGGCGTGGTCTCGGCGCCACACAAGATGGCTGCTTAGTCGGGAGGATCCGCCGAGTTGGGACATCCTTATATTAATAACTGCACTGTTTCATCTTTAAACGGGACCTGAGGCTTTCCACTGTGCATCAGAATACTTGTGGAATGTGAAGTACTCGTCTCCGAGCTTTTAACACGCCGTATTTCTTCAATTTTTGACATTGCGCATTCCGCCCGATGTCTGCCGCCATTTTGTGTATGCTCCGTGACTGAATACGAGTTGTGGAGCCCGCGCTTCTCCTCAGCTGTGTTTACTCACAAGCGCTTCGCCTGCCACATGACTCTTCTGATGCTTGGCATATTTTATAACTCTGAAGCTTCATGTTAGCTGCTTTATTTCTGAAACACAATTCTTAGCAGCATTTTCTTCAATTTGCATCGACCAGCATTCTATGACACTGGCTGACAGAAAATTGTGCAATATGTGTGGCTCCTGCTGGTTTCTCCTCCCCACTTGGCTTGGCAACCATTCTGCATTTTTCAACAGTTTGCCTTCTTTTTTTTTCTCTTTAATTCCAATGTTGGTCCGAATTAAAGACTATGACAGTTTTATGCATAACCATTGGAGTTCCACTCTGCTTTTTTCATTTGCAATTCCGCCACTGAACAAGTTCATATGGATTATTCTCTGCTGACTTCAAGGTAACTACTGTGATGTGGCAACTTTTCTTTATTGCTGCAGTCACCATTATAGGTTTTTGTTGGTTTGCCTTTGTGCTATTGCGCTTAAACCTTGTCAGGTTGGCTCTGCAAGTTTTTCTTTGGAGCACCTTCAATTTTATGATGCTCTGTCAAGTTTTGCAGCTCTCCTTGAATTGCTTTCTGATGCGCAGTCCCTGGAGCCCTTTTCATCATCTTCCTCAATATCAGCTCTCCATTTTATGCCCTCATTAACTGTTCTAACCTATGCGCAGGTTGCGCAAACCAACATTTGTCTTCGTTTCTTCCCTGAAAATTCAGGCTCCATGTTTGTCTGCCTCCCCTTTGCCTGTTGTTACAGTTCCAATGGCTGGCGCTGTGCCAAATCATTCTCCTTCAACGCAATCCAATTCTTCCAAGTCCTCTCCTCCTCTTGCATCTTTCAAGCACCTAAAACAGGATCCTCCATCTCCTGGACAAACCTTCTTCTCCTATTTCCATGGAACTCATTATGGAGGAGAATCGGGCTAAGCGCCCGTTTGTTGAAAATACCAGCAATGAAATGCAACTTCTGAAAGAAAAATGGACTTCTATGGATACTAGGCTCAACTCTGTTGAGCAATAGCTCTTGGAGCTACCTTCTCATGCCCAACGCATTTCTTCCTTGGAAAAGTTAGTCCTTGCCCTCCACCAACACACTGAGGACTTGGAAAATAGAAATAGGAGGAACAATCTCCGCATTTATGGTCTTCCTGAATATTTGGAAGGGGATGATCCTCTCACATTTTTCACCTCTTTTCTTCTAAAGTTACTAGATATGCCTCCTACAACTTCTTTAACGATCCAAAGAACTCACAGACTTGGCCGGCTCACTTCCACTTCACCGAAACCACGTGGAGTCATGATCCTTTTCCTGAAATTCACAGATCTTCTTTCAGTCCTTTTGGCAGCCAGATCCAAACGTCAAGTTTCTTGGTTGGCCAAAGAGTATTTCTTTCTCAAGACGTCTCCAATGCTAGTGCATCCAGACGGAAAGAATTGCTCAGTTTACGTGCGCCATTGCGTTCTCTTGGAGCTCGATATGGTTTATTACATCCCTGCATTTTCAAAGTTACTCATCAAAAATGGACATGGACTTTTCAAGATCCAGGGGAACTTAAGAACTTTATTCAGATTCAATCCAACAGTGGCATGTATACTTCTGCTCCTCCTACTGGCCGATTGACTTGTCTTATATTTGTTTTTTGGTTTTTCTATGAAATGTTTCTATTGTTCTTCATTAAGTTTGGTTTATATATGGTTGCTCTTTAATTTATTATAATGATGTTGTTTTCTTTCCTTGCTATATCACTTATCATATATGTCTTTATTATTCCTTCCTTAATATTTAATTGTCTTTTATCCTTTATGTACCTTCATACAGGTACCGGTTGTGTCTTTTCCTACTCCCGTGCAGTTTTTCTCTCCTCCGATCCCCTTGTCCTGGTTTGGATTAAACTTCCTCCCTTCAAGCGACTTGTCTTGTTGGGTGTTGCCACTGTCCCTGTTCCTTTTTGTGTCTCCCCCTCAGGTATGTTATGCTCAGCCGTCCTTCTGGATATGTACTGTCTTCTATCTTCTCTCATCTTCCCATTCTCCCTATGTCTCTCGTCTTTCCCTTCCGTCGCTTCTCCCCTCTCTCTTGATACTATTTGCCTTTTTCTTATCTCTGCTTTTTCATTTCGGCCTTATTTTGCCTTTTTTACCTATGTTCCTTTTTGTCACTTTATTTTCTTATCTTCTTCTTTTTGTAGTTAATTACTACATTTTCTTTTCTCTTCTTGGCAATATATTTTTTATGTTCTTTTTTGCATTTTTTAAGATGTTATATTTCTTGCTTCTACTTGTTTCTTTTTTCAACTTTATGATGTATACATATTGTTTTGCATTTTTTGTTATAATTGACCTCCTATTATTTAACATATAGAGTTATTTCTTGGAACGTAAAAGGTTTTGTTAACCCCATTAAACAGCATAGAGTTCTCTCTCACTTAACCTCTTATACCCCTGATATTGTCCTTCTTCAAGAGACTCACCTTAATGACCTTGAATCCCTTAAATTAAAATGGAACTGGGTTGGTACTGTTCTTTTCTCTCCCTCTAATAACAAGAAGAATGGAGTTGCCATCTTTGTTCATAAAAAGTTGAAATGTAAGGTTTTGTCAGAAGGGTAAACAGACAAAATATCGACTAGAAAATATCGAATGGACATAATATCGAGTACAAAATATAGGCTGGACAGAATATCAAATGGAAAGAATATAGAGATCAAAAATATCGTTTTGAAGGTGAGAAATGTAATATCGAATTTTAAAATATAGATAGTCAAAATATCGAAGTACATAATATAGTTTAATAAAAATATCGAGCATTTAATAATATCGAATTTTTTATAGTGTATTTTATGTGTTAAAAGTGTTTATTTATGTTATAATTTAATTAAATTAATGAATTTAATGTTATTTAAATTTTGCGTAATTTAATTCTGTAGCGGGTTGTGGGTTTATAGGGGAATAGGGTGGGAAGTAATTTAATTATAATTAATTAAATATGTACATTTATTTATTGGTATTTGTTTATAATTAATTGTTAATTAATTCTTATTTTGTAATTAATTACATTTTAATTGCCAATTAATTTTATTTAATTGATTAATTGATAATTATGTTAATTTAACTAATTTAATTTCTGTAGCGGGTTGTGGGCTTATAGGGGAGTAGGGTGGGAAGTAATTTAATTATAGTTATTTAAATGTGCTAATTTATTTATTGGTATTTCTTTATAATTATTTGTTAATTAATTTTTATTTTGTAATTAATTACATTTTAATTGCCAATTAATTTTATTTAATTGATTAATTGATAATTATGTTAATTTAACTAATTTAATTTCTGTAGCGGGTTGTGGGTTTATAGGGGAGTGGGGTGGGAAGTAATTTAATTATAATTAATTAAATATGCTAATTTATTTAGTGTTATTTATTTATAATTAATTGTTAAAAAAAAATTATTTGGTACTTAATTAAATTTTTATTGAGAATTCATTTTATTAAATTGATTAATTGATAATTATGTTAAGTTTACTAATTTATTTTGCGTAGTGGGTTGTGGGTTTATAGGGGAATAGGGTGGGAAGTAATTTAATTGTAACTAATTACATATGTACATATGTTAATTTTTTTGCGGTATTATTTTGATTTTAATTATTAAGTAAATTTTTAATTACTAATTAATTATTTGTTAATTTGTAATTAATTAGTATTAATAGATAACTAATTGTAATTATTAAATTAAATTAGTATTTGTAAATAATTAATTTTTATATTATATTAAATTGGTAACTACTTTTAATTAATTTTTTTATAGATATTAATATATATTTTTTTATTTAATATATGAAGTATTTACTTTCCCTACTGTTGCACTCACTGGTGTAGGAATAGTAATTTTTACCCCTACGCTATCCAACGCTTTCCCTCCTGTTGCACTCTCTGGAGTGGGAATAGTAATTTTTACCCCTACGCTATCCAACCCTTTCCCTACTGTTGCAGTCTCTGGAGTGGGAATAGTAATTTTTACCTCTACGCTATCCAACGCCTTACCTACTGTTGCACTTTCTGGAGTGGGAATAGTAATTTTAACCCCTACGCTATCCAACGCTTTCCCTACTGTTGCGCTCTTTGGAGTGGGAATAGTAATTTTTACCCCTACGCTATCCAATGCTTTCCCTACTGTTTCACTCTCTGGAGTGGGAATAGTAATTTTTACCACTACGCTATCCAACGCTTTCCCTATTGTTGCACTCTCTGGAGTGGGAATAGTAAATTTTACCCCTACGCTATCCAACGCTTTCCTTACTGTTGCACTCTTTGGAGTGGAAATAGTAATTTTTACCCCTAAAGTATCCAACGCTTTCCCCGCTGTTGCACTCTCTGGAGTGGGAATAGTAATTTTTACCCCTACGCTATCCAACGGTTTCCCTACTGTTGCACTCTCTGGAGTGGGAATAGTAATTTTTACCCCTACACTATCCAACGCTTTCCTTGCTGTTGCACTCTATGGAGTGGGAATAGTAATTTTTACCCCTACGCTATCCAATGCTTTCCCTACTGTAGCACTCTCTTGAGTGGGAATAGTAAGTTTTACCCCTACGCTATCCAACGCTTCCCCTACTGCTGCACTCTCTGGAGTGGGAAAAGTAATTTTTACCCCTACGATATCCAACGCTTTCCCTACTGCTGCACTCTCTGGAGTGGGAATAGTAATTTTAACCCCTATGATATCCAACGCTTTCCTTACTGTTGCACTCTTTGGAGTGGGAATAGTAATTTTTACCCCTACGCTATCCAATGATTTCCCTACTGTTGCACTCTCTGGAGTGGGAATAGTAATTTTTACCCCTACGCTATTCAACGCTTTCCTTACTGTTGCACTCTCTGGAGTGGGAATAGTAATTTCTACCCCTACGCTATCCATTGCTTTTCCTACTGTTGCACTCTCTGGAGTGGGAATAGTAATTTTTACCCCTATGCTATCCAACTCTTTCCCTACTGTTGCACTCTCTGGAGTGGGAATAGTAATATTTACCCCTACGCTATCCAATGCTTTCCTTACTGTTGCACTCTCTGGAGTGGGAATAGTCATTTTTACCCCTACGCTATCCAACGCTTTCCCTACTGTTGCACTCTCTGGAGTGGGAATAGTAAGTTTTACCCCTACGCTATCCAACGCTTTCCCTACTGTTGCACTCTATGGAGTGGGAATAGTACTTTTTACCCCTACGCTATCCAACGCTTTCCTTACTGTTGCACTTTCTGGAGTGGGAATAGTCATTTTTACCCCTACGCAATCCAACGCTTTCCCTACTGTTGCACTCTCTGGAGTGGGAATAGTAAGTTTTACCCCTACGCTATCCAACCCTTTCTCTACTGTTGCACTCTCTGGAGTGGGAATAGTAATTTTTACCTACCCCTACGCTATCCAACGCTTTCCCTACTGTTGCACTCTCTGGAGTGGAAATAGTAATTTTACACTTCCGCTATCCGACGGTAATAATATTTGATATTTTTTAATTATATTATGTTACTATATTTATATGTTTTAACAAATATGATTGTAAACTTTTTTTATAACTTTAATTAATTATTTAATTATTATAAGTTAATTTAAGTATTTTAAAGTATATTTTAGTAAATATTTTTTAATATTAATTTAATTTAACATTGTTTTTCAAAAAGTCGATAGTTTTTACAAACTATATTTTTGCAAACGATATTTTTTACTCGATATTTTTGTACTTACCTGTTTGTAGATACAAAGTCGATATTCTCTCTGTCGATATTATTTCCCCGATATTTCTGGTAGTCGATATTATGTCCCTCGATATTATGTCAGTGATCCGTCAGAAGAAAGGGATGCCGATGGCAGATGGATTCTCGCTAATCTACTAATTATCTCAATTCCCTTAATTGTTTTTAATGTCTATCGCCCTACCCAACCTGATTGTTCGTTTTGGCCTTTAATTACCAGTAAATGTATGCAACATAAAAATGATTCATTTCTGTTGGGTGGAGATTGTAATGGAATTATTGACCTATTTCTTGACCATAAATCCATGGTTCAATTTATTCCTCACAGATCTCATAAATGATTTCTGGATACCATTTCGCAAACACATCTAATTGATTCCTGGAGACTCTCACACCCAGACACTTTGGACTATTCTTTCTTTTCTCCTCCACACTCGTCTTTTTCTCGACTAGACTATATTTTTCTCTCTCAATCTTTATCTCAGAACTTTCTCTCCTCTTCAATTGAACCTATAGTTATTTCTGACCATGCTCCCATTGTGACAGACCTTGTTTTGCTCCCGCCTCACCCCAAATCATCTTGTTGGCGTTTCAATTGTGCTCTCCTTTACGATCCTAACTTTTCCTCCCTATTTAGCTCCTTTACTAATGATTTCTTTCAACTTAATTCTGACCCTGATAAGGCTCCATATATTCTCTGGGATTCCTATAAAGCTACCGCAAGGGGCATTTGTCATTGATTTTGTTTCCAAGAAGAAGAAGTTCCTTTAGAAACATAAACTTTCTCTAATTCATATAAAACACTTAAAACACCAATTTTACACCTCTTCAAATAAATGTATGTCACCAGAACATCTTCGTGCTAAATTGAATTTAATAAACTCACGACTGATAATGCATCTTCTATTCTTCTACGCAGTAGTGCGCGTTATTATGGTGGCCGCAATAAATCTAGTAAACCTTTGGCTAACTGTCTTAAGTCTCGTAGAGAGCGCACTTGCATAGACTCCATTTACTCTCCTGACAATATTCTTTTACATAAAGATAAAGAGATACTTGATCAGTTCCAATTGTTCTATCAACAACTCTATACTCCTGAATCTCCTCCTTCTTCCTCCCTTATTCAATCTTACTTTGAGAAACTACCCAAACCTATTACTTCCTCTCTCATTTCCCTGCTCTTGAACTTGATCTTTCATTACAAGAGCTTTCTACTGCTTTATCTTTTCTTACTATAGGGAAAACACCAGGCCCTGATGGCTTTCCTCTCGAGTTTTATTTACACTTTACACATCTTTTATTACCCAAACTTCTGTCACTTTTCCAATCATTTTATTCTTCCGGTAAGGCTGAAGGTACTTTTCAAGACGCTACCATTTGTTTGATTCCAAAAGATGGACGTGATCCCAAATATTGCAAGAATTACCGTCCAATCTCGTTAGTTAACGTCGATTATAAACCTTTTGCCAAATTACTTGCCTAACGCTTAGATCGTGTTATGCCACATATTATTGGTAAGGAACAGTGTGGTTTTGTTAAAGGTAGATTTACCTCTGACAATTCCCGGCTCTTTCTCAATGTTCTGAATAAAGCCCCTTCCCTTTCCATTCCCTTAGCTGCTATCTCTGTTGATGCGGAGAAAGCCTTCAATAGAGTAGATTGGTGCTTTTTATTTGCCTCATTACACTGGCATGGTTTTGGTCCCAAATGTATCTCCCTTGTTTCTTTGCTTTACTCTGCTCCCAAAGCTTCAGTCCTTGTGAATGGTCAGCTTTCTTCCTCCCTCACCCTCCAAAGAGGTGTATGTCAGGGTTGCCCTCTTTCTCCACTCCTCTTTATTCTCGCACTTGAACCATTTCTCACTTTCATTCGTAATAATAAGTCTATCTCTGGTTTCCCCTACGGTGATGACCACTTAAAGTTCTCTGCATACGCAGATGATATCCTCTTGTTTATCTCCAACCCAGAATCGTCTCCCCCCCCCTACTAACTGAATTTGAGGACTTTTCCTCTGTCTCGGGCTATAAGATCAATTCGGACAAGACTGAAATTCTTCCCCTGACTAATAGCTGTCTCCCACATATGTTTTCCTTAACTGGCTTCGCCTGGAATAGCACGAAAATCAAATATCTTGGAATTTTATTTTCCAAATCTATTTCTTCCTCTATCACACTTAATATGTCTGCAATTTTGTCCCGAATTGAGAAATTATTTTCCTCATGGAATCCCCTTTTCCTTCCCTGGTGGGGTCGGCTTGATTCTATAAAAATAATGATTGCCCCTATGCTTATTTATACTCTTTCTATGTTACCTGTTCATATCCCTGCTCTTTATTTTAAACGTATTGATTCTTCTCTTTCCAAATTTCTCTGGAAAGGTAAAAAATCTAGAATATCTTTGGGTTCTCTTTGTAGACCCAAACTGAATGGTGGTGTTAATTTTCCAGACTTTCGTCTTTATCACAGATACTTTTCTCTGAGACAAGCCTCCCGTTGGCTCTCCTCCGACACTTCCCTATTTTCTCCTCTTTGGCTTGATATCGAACAAACTTTAAAGCTACCCTTTTCTTTTAAAGAAATTTTGGGATTCTCTACTAAATCTCCTTATAGTTCCCTTCCTCTGTTTAAACATGCTTCTTCTCTTTTAAAGCCCTTGCTCTTTTCAAATAACATTTCGCAGGAATCCTTTCTAGACACTCCAATTTGGTATAACTCCCTTATCCTTCTTAATAATAGACCCATTTGTTGGACTTCTTGGAGAATGAAAGGTATTATCTGGGTTAGTCATCTTTTTGATGGAGTTTTGCCCTGCTCTTTCCCTCAATTTCAGCTTTTGTTCCGTTGCCCTCACTCTTTCTTACACAAATTTACTATCCTCATGGAACTAATTCTTGATCGTTATTACTCTCTTCCTTCTGTGGCCTCATTACCTTCTCAATCTCCTCTCCTTCATATTCTTTCTACCATTCCTAAAGTGTCCTCTATTTATAAGTTCCTTTCTTCTCCCAACCCTGATCGTATCAAATCCAAAGTGGAACTTGCTTGGGAACATGACTTTGACTGTACATGGTCTGTTACTCTCTGGGACAAGTTTTGGTCTACATCTTTGAAGATTTCTCGCTCTGCCTCTCTCACTCAATCTTTATTTTTTCTATACCATAGACTTTATCTCTCTCCTCTCTCTTTACTGCCGTTCTCTCCTTCCTCTGATTCTAAATGCTGGACCTGTGGTTCTTTTAATGCTGATCCCTTTCATCTATTCTTTCTCTGTCCTCCTGTATCTTCCTTTTGGACCAAAAAATTCCTTGCTCAAACATTCACCTCTTTATGGGTAGTCTCTCAGATTCTTTAGATCTTCCTCCACATTCACATGGTCTTTATGATCTCGTGCTTGCACTTGCATTCCAACACATTTCTTCCAACTGGAAATCTCTCTCAAACATCTCAGTACAGCATTGGTGAAACTCTTTATGTCATTTTCACAGACTTGATGTTGCCTTTGCTTCCTCTTGTAAACCACATTGTAATGTGGACCTCTATTGGTTACCATTGACCACATATTTAGACCAATTAGCCCGTCCTTTCCCCAATCGTACCACTTCAGAGAACTTTAAACCTCCTTGAAGGACTTATGCTCTCTCCTTACTTATCCCTTTGATGTTTTATTGAAGTTTTTCTTCTTTTTTGATTGATTGTTTCTACTCATAATTTGAATTGCCGCTATTCTTTATAACATGATTATTCTGTTGTAGCATTACTTTTTCGTCCACCCTTCCCTCCCCCTCCCTTATAACCTTAAAATCCCATAAAATGCTTTTATTTTTCTATTATGACATTAGTAATGACAATATTTCCGATTTTGTTCATATTTTTTTACTTCCTGCTGATGTCTATTGTTGTTTACCTTTTTTGCTCTTAATAAAGCTTTCAAACATAAAAAAAGAAGAATTGAAAAGATCCTTTTACGAGTTTGAAAGAAAATCTGACTTGTAAAAGGGCTTTGTTTACTAAGATAAGCCCTTTTATGGTCCAAACCCCTGTGATTTTTCAAATTTTCTATTTGCAGTTGTCAGCTATCATCTATAGGGCTGGGCTGGAAAACCAAAAGCATCCCTGGGAAAAATGCACAACTCACCTAGCTCACTTCTTCCCCTCACGCAATCCCTTTCTTTTCATCTAAACGTATTCTCTCCGATCTCCTCTCTATCTCTATTCTCCCTCTCTGATTTCTTTGTCTCTACCTTCCCCTGCCCTCCCTTTCTTTCTCTCTCTCGAAGCCACCCATGTCTGCTGCAATTAAAAAGTGGACTTTCAAAATCCGGCCTCCTAGGGCTCCAGTCCACCATGGAAATGCCCGGTGGAATGAAAGGCCTGTCCGGCCCTGATCATCTAGCTTTACTTCCGCCATTTGCTTGACTGACAAAGACAACCTATGACATTTGAGAAGACACAATCAAGGAAGGCACTGAATATGCATCGAACATTGTTCATTTAGATGTGTTTATCTGATGTTTAACCATGCAAAATGGTACTTGATGGGCACAGCAGGGAATAACACGGATATATTTTCGTATTACGTATTTCCATCATCTTTATATTTTACGATCACAGACCCATGTGTTTTTGAAGACAACCCTCTCTGGATGTGAGTGAAATATATTGAACGGCTCTTGCAAGACAGCTTTAAAGATGTCTAACTGACTAGAAATAATAAACCTGCTGTCAAGGCTCTTTAGCTACAGCAGTGTCTCTGACATTATGTCATCCAAAATAATTGAAAACACGAGAGCGCCAAGTGAGCGAGACCAAAAGAGATGAATAATGCTCCCCCCAGTATCTGTAATGATTTCTGTGAGGGTATCAAACAATGTGATAAAATCTTGGAGTATGGACCTGTTACAAAAAACGCAATTGCAACATTTCTTTTGTTCAAAGACACTTTCCTAATTTTTCTCCAAATATTAATATTGCACTCTTGGAAACAAAACTTTATGGATTTAGGAAAAAGCCTGTGACTCAAAAGTTTCTAACCGAAAGAAACTTGACTTTCTTCATTGTGGCACAGCCGCTATTAGAAATATCTAGAAAGAACCATTTCTAACTGATGTACTGCAGTCACTTAGGGTAGCTGCTTCTTTTTCATCTGACAGCAACGATTGCCTCAGAGTCCCAATTCTTTCTCTAGATTGTGAGCTCTACCTGTGAAAGTATTTATAAAACAATGTCAAATGGCTGCTGAGCTTTTGTCTTTACCAGGTTATATTTTGATTGTGGATGCTTTTTTATGTAGGCCAACATTTTAAGAAAACAATAACTGTCTGAAAGCCCAAATATATTATTTATAGTTTAGGTTAAAGAAAACATAATTGCACCAATGCTGCTTGGTACTGAAGGGGATTAGTTATTGTGCAGATGGGCACATTTTGCAAGGGCGGAATCTGTCACTCACAGTCAGGAAAGTCAATGGCCGAAATGGATTCAACCAATACCGTATGTGTTAAGCTGATTGGGTGGTGCAAAATGAGAATAACACTACAGCAGACTAATGGATAAAAAGGACTTGTTGAACACTCCTGTCACAATAGTGTGGTTATAGTAAGGACCTTGTTACCTGGTTTTCTAATACATTTGTTGCTATTTGCAAATCTTCACAAAACATTCCACAAAAAAATGTTGTCCACCTCAGCTCGTTCATTGAACTATTCAGGGTGATCTGTCAAGTAGCGATGAGAAAAAAGGGTTCCAAAATTCAATTCTGATATATTGAAGTTTGGAAGAATAGTGGTTTCTGGGTTAGCATTTTGTCACACTCTACAGGAAGTGGTTAGACCTTTGGGTGGAACCCTGCAGCTCATTGGACAGGAATGCCCTTCTGCTTGACCCCAAAGAACATTGAATAAGTATCTGAGAGGGGCGGTGCCTTTCAGATCTGCTGCTTCAAACTTAGGAGAATCAGAAGGGTCTGCGCTGAAGAGTTTGATGTGCATTTCCAAAGGCCTGGACTCTGAAGATTGTGTCTATTTGTACCATTGGAAACTACAGCCCTTTGGATCAAATCTGCTTTAAAAGGACTAAAGAGTGGACTCCCTGCAAGCCACACTCTACGGGAAGTGGTTAGTTTTGTATCTGAAGATGTACTGTCATCATAAGTAGACCAGGAGCCAGAGATGTAGTCAAGAAGATTTATTAGTTAAGGTAAGCTGGTACAGGGTGCCCCACCGGGAGCAGCATCCTGCTGCTCAGCCCCACTCAATCCAACTGGTCACTCATTCAGAGCCTACACACACACCCAACATTCTATGACATCACACTCATGCAGGCTGAGCAGCCAGGACTAGGAATCATAGGATATAACAGTTAGACCTTTGAGTGGAACCCTGCGGCTCATTGGACAGGAGTGCCCTTCTGCTTGAATGCAATTTCCATTGAGATTTTTTAACAGTGCTTCACTCAAAATGCTGAATGGAATTACACCATATTTGTCAGAAAGCTGGAACCTTATCTTGAAAGCATATTTATTGTGATTTGGTTTAAGTCTGTTCAGTAGTTGTTGAGAAATTAAGGTTCAGAATTGACTCTCGTGGGAGTCCCTTGGGCATGCAACTCCAAATCACAGAGTGATTTGGTTACCTGAGGGTTTTTCTTCTCTGTTGTCCGTCTTACTTAGGCGGGAGCAAGACGCTTGCACGAGTTCCGCAAAAGCTCGCTCTCTGATTGGCAGGTTGCAACATCTGTAGAAATGTTGCACCACCATTTCAGGACATAAGGACCCTCCGTTCCAGTGTCCTAGATATTTAGAAAAAAGTATAAGGGGCTAGGATAGGGGGTACCCGGACCCCTGGACCTTGTGGGGCGTGGTGCCAAATACTACCCAGTCCAAACTTAAGAAAAGATTTTAGGGAGATTATAGTTAGGTGAAAATGTCAATAAAAGCATGCAATTTTTAGCTAATAAACTGCTGAAATCCACCAGTTATACTTACCTCAAGTAATTATAACTCATGCCTTAAAATAAACATAGCTCGTACAGTCTTGTAAACTAGTGGATCCCAAACAGTGCGCCGTGGCTCCCTGGCAAACCATTAAACCTAGCCAGGGGAGCCACTCACCAAGCACTTTAATGCATTTAGTGTTCAAGGGTCTGGTGGCTTCAGTTAAACTAATTAGACTTAAACACATGATGTTGATGATTTGTAAGTGACAAGCCTAAAGCTATAACTGTAGCTCAATTGATGGCATGTCGAGGGAGATGACCTCCATATTTCACTGGATCCCTACATTCCAACACTCCCAAAGCAAGCAGAAGATGCCTGATTTATTTTGTTATATTTGCTAATAGTTTTTTTTTTCCAAATGCATTTTACACCAATGCAAGTTATCAGAAAAGTGCAGTTATCCTGTTTATTAAACATGTTAAGTATTAGTAAGTATTGACACTTGTACTTGACCCATAGGTACTTCCAGTGCATGTTTCATTCAGTACACAAACATTTCCAGCCAGGTCTGCTCGCTCTTTGAGTACAGGGAAGTAAAACACCGTATAAGGCATAATGCCACCATTTAGAAGCAAGGAGGGACGTTTAAAAAAAAACTAATCAGAGGAATTTATTTGGCTTGCCTTGATTTGGAGGCAATTTTAGATAGGATATAGCAAAAAAAAAACATATGTGGTTTAAAAAATTGTGAGTCCCCCTCGCTGAGGCAGGTGTGTTGGCACATATGACATGGGTAGAAATGGAAGTGCATGCAAATATACTCGAGGCGCAGAACCAATTTAGCAATGGGGCCTACATGCATAGGGGTGCAATCTAGCACTGTAAGTGGGATAAAAATCTTTGAGAAGGTACTCTAAAAAGGGCATGGACAAAGAAGTGTAACTAGGAATATTTTATTAGAGGCTCCACCTTACTTATCTGAAATACCCTGAGTATATGATTATAATACCTTCATCAATTTCATCCCAATTATTTTGAGGGAGAAAAATGCAAGTGCTCCAGAGGACAAGCTTACATCCCCCCCACCCTCCAAAAAAAGTAACAGTGGGGTGACACGGTCAATGGCCAATGGACCAAGAGAGGCGCAGGTCGAAAAAGCTTGGGAACCACTGTCGTAATCAATGATGTTGGTTGGACATGGCCCTTCTTAAGGGGATTTTCCCACAAAACCTTTTGTTTTTTGTCCTCCAGGTTTTTGCCAACTGTCTTTTCATGACCTTAGGTCTCTGATAACTTTCCCACTGTACTGCAGCGGGAAAGTGCATGTGCCTTTCCTACACATTCTGCCACTAAGGGGGGGGGGCTGACCCGACGAAGAGCATCCACCCTATGATAAATCATGACATCCCTAGGATGTGTGAGGACAACATGAAACAGTCTTGGTGACTGTCCCTAACAAACATATCCAAAACCTAGATTATTCTCTCTTAATTCTATCAGGAACTGTGCCCACCTTCTTATTTGTAGAATACAAACACTTGGAGCATGGGCACTGGACCTTTATCAGCTCCTAGTCCCCCTTCTTCCTTTTTGCGATACCCTTTCTACACATGCCAGGAGAGAGTGCTTACTTGATTGGTTCAAGTCAGGTGTCTCTGATCTTTTCTAAAATAGGAGCTACTTATGTTCAATGAAAATCACCCCGAGCTACTAATATCATTACTGTTGTAATAGTGACCATATCAGAGAAGAATTGATTATTTGCCGCCCCATGCTAGATTATCAGCATTGATCACACTGGGTGCATCAGGTTGGGTCCAGCAGTAATGTAAAAAAAGGTTTGCTAATGTGGATTCCCTTTACAACTGTAATACACAACAGGCATAGCTGCAGTGCTCCTGCCACCAAGTAACAATATTATTAGTAAGACTCCAAAGTGCCAGATGCTTTATCAGTGACATACCAGCTTTAAAAATATTTGAGAAACTCAACACTTTTCTAAAAACATCAGTTTATGAGTTCTGAAAATACGCATATTTTCTCCTCCATACTTTCTAATATTGGGATACATATATTCACTCAAGCAAAAACTTCAAATTTAGTTAGGTTGGCTGCACACATGGGAACTACTTGCAGGTAGCTGGGGCGCTAGCAGTAGATCACGAGCTACTAGTTGGAGAAACCTGGTTTGGGTGTTGTTCCACTGAACGCCCTGTAAAAAGATACACCACATACCTAGGGCATGTACTGCACCTGCTAGTACTGGGATGCAGCACTGATTGTGCCACCCACTGGAATAGCCTGTCAAACATGTCTCATGCACAGGTTGGCCTTCCCCCCTCAGCAGGCAACATTGAGGGGAGACTACCACCACCACCAGAGGAGCCCTAATGTAAGTCCTGAGGGGTGGAGCTCGGTAGGTGAGCGGCCTTGTAGGTACACCTGTGTGTTCACTGCCTGGGTAGGGACAAAACCCCATGTGTGTTTTGCCTATCTAGGGAATCCTCACAGCTTTGGCTAATTCTCTTGCTGTGGACTTAGGGCCTGGGGCACTTTCCCATTGTAAATACAGTTTGAAAGTGTGTGGGCCCTTCCTACACACATTAGGAAGTGGTGCTTACCTGAGGGTTCTAAACATAGGTCAGGATGCCATTGCAGGCCTGTGTGAGCGCACTTGCACCTACAGTGTTTGTAAACTGGTGTCTAGCCTGCAGGCCAGAGTGCACATGTGCACCTATGATGTTTAAAGCCTGTGACCCGCCTCCCATTGCAGGTCAGTCTGCACACTTGCACCAATGGTGTGCTTGAACATTTGTCCAGCCTGCCATTGCAGGCCGGTCTGCGCACTCGTTCCAATGGTGTGCTTAAATATATTTACTACCTGCCATTGCAGGCCTTGTGTCCTTACTAGCACCTATGGTGTTTCTAAACATGTCCAGCCTTGTCACATGGCACATTAGGACACTGTGGTTTTCTCTAAGTTAGCATGAGCACGCTGCAGTTTGTCTGCTGCTTTGCACACGTTAATACACATCTTTATTTTTACAATAACTTCCATGGTAGTTTTCATCACTGTGTTTACTCTCTACAGGTTCCTGGGATTTAGTCTGAACATTGTGAGCAATATCGATAATCAATGGCCCTTGTTATTTTGTTATGATCAGACCTTAGCACCTTGACAAAACATATTGACTCAGCTGTTGTTTGGGACAACGTATTTTGGTCTTATTGGAATACACAAATAGGTAGCACACACTTGCTGACGTCGACTGGATGAGAAACAGGCGACTGAAGCTAAACTGGGACAAGACGGAGGCCCTCATCCCTTGGCCTGGGATGACTCCTGGTGGCCGACTGCACTAGGAGCACCCCCTACACCCACCGACCACGCACGCAACCTAGGGGTCATCCTTGACTCCACCCTCTCTATGACGAAGCAGGTCAATGTTGTCTCCTCAACCTGCTTCAACACCCTCCGCACGCTTCGCAGGATCTTTAAGTGGATCCCCGCCGAAACGAGAAAGACAGTCACCCAGGCCCTCATCAGCAGTAGATTGGACCTTGGCAACGCACTCTACGCAGGAGCCCCGGCCAAAAATCCAGAAACGGCTCCGACGCATCCAGAACGCCTCCGCACGCCTGATCCTCGACATCACCCACCGCATCCACATCACACTCCACTTGAGAGACCTGCACTGGCTCTCCATCAACAAGAGGATAACCTTCAAGCTCCTCACCCACGCACATAAGGCACTCCAAGACACCAGACCAGCATACCTCAACAGCAGACTCAGACTCTAAACCCCCACCGCCAGCTCCGGTCCACAGACCGCTCCCTCGCCACCGTCCCCCGTACCCAAAAAGCGACCGCCGGCGGCAGATCATTCTCCCACCTCGCCGCTAATACATGGAACACCCTCCTCATCCACCCACGGCGGACCGAAGGCCTCCTAACCTTCAGGAGACTCCTGAATACCTGGCTCTTTGAACAATAGCAGCGTTCCCCCGCCCCTAGTGCCTTGAGACCCTCACAGGTATGTAGTGCGCTTTACAAATGCTAGGATTGATGATTCACTTGGAGAGGGACCTTTCCAAGGAGAAGAGAGAGGAAACACCTATGATGTAGTTCTACTCTCTATAGGCTAGGGTATTGGGTCTGCTGACAAAACCCAGAGATCTTCTACTATATAATAAAACTACTTCTTAGCAAGGGGAGGGAGGTTAGGATCTTTTGTCTTTTCTCTATTGTCTTTTCATGATGACATCTCCTTTCATGATATATGGACTAGCTGCTATGCTGACTGTATTTATACTATGCATGTTCCTGCTTTTTGCGGCACCTATACTGCATGTTAGGGCACGTTAGTTAAAATAAATATCTTAAACTGCTTCGTGTCTCTGTCATATCTTATTGTAGACAAGTAAAAGAGTGCGAGCGAAAGGATGTGTCTTGTTACCGCGATTCCTGAGAGATTTGGGAACGTTGTGTTCTGGGGTGTCAAATCATTTGTTTCTCTGTGAGTTAGTAGGAGAGCAAGTAAGAGACTATAGCTAGTTGTTCTTGGCCTCATGGGTACTAAGGTGGTAGGATGACTCAATCCCTATACACCAAAGTCCTATAATCCTGCGCACAGTTCTGGTTTTGGGCAGAATTCAGGCAACATGGCGCCACTATCGTTTGGTCTGGTACTTCTCACCAGACCCCTGAGTAGCGCTTGTGCTTGTCCTTGATACCCTCTCACCCTTTCCCAGAGACGTCCGTGGTGGGGGGCTTAGCCTCGTGTATTTGTAGGGTATTCCTATTTGTATAGGTTTTTCATGCTAGAATTTTAGAAGGTCTTTTGACCCTCTTTTGCGCTGCGGTTTTGTTAGTTGCCTACTTTATAGACATGCAAACAAAACAGGTGATGGACAGAATGTGGATCAATGTCACACATTCACCCAGTCCAAAGATCTGGGCCCAAATCCATTGTTTTTTTGCACTCCACACCACCCTGGGTTAGACAATGGCGATATGCAAATCAGCTCTGACCCTGTGCCCCATGGGAACAGTCCAGTCCGAACTACAAAAGCCATGTCCTTCCCGGAACGGAATCAAGCATCCGAGGACCGGACCGGTTTCGAGGTAACACCTCTCATCAGCCCGGATAGCTTGACTCCAGTGGTGTGGAGTGCCTGGGACCCACGTCTGAGCATCCCCAGCGCACTTATGGCGGTAATTGCAAACAAAACAGGTGATGGACAGAATGGGGATCAATGTCACACATTCACCCCAGTCCAAAGATCTGGGCCCAAATCCATCGTTTTTTTGCACTCCACACCACCCTGGGTTAGACAATGGCGATATGCAAATCAGCTCTGACCCTGTGCCCCATGGGAACAGTCCAGTCCGAACTACAAAAGCCATGTCCTTCCCAGAACGGAATCAAGCATCCGAGGACCGGACCGGTTTCGAGGTAACACCTCTCATCAGCCCGGCTAGCTTGACTCCAGTGGTGTGGAGTGCCTGGGACCCACGTCTGAGCATCCCCAGCGCACTTATGGCGGTAATTGCAAACAAAACAGGTTATGGACAGAATGTGGATCAATGTCACACATTCACCCCAGTCCAAAGATCTGGGCCCAAATCCATCGTTTTTTTGCACTCCACACCACCCTGAGTTAGACAATGGTGATATGCAAATCAGCTCTGACCCTGTGCCCCATGGGAACAGTCCAGTCGGAACTACAAAAGCCATGTCCTTCCCAGAACGGAATCAAGCATCCGAGGACCGGACCGGTTTCGAGGTAACACCTCTCATCAGCCCGGCTAGCTTGATTCCAGTGGTGTGGAGTGCCTGGGACCCACGTCTGAGCATCCTCAGCGCACTTATGGCGGTAATTGCAAACAAAACAGGTGATGGACAGAATGTGGATCAATGTCACACATTCACCCCAGTCCAAAGATCTGGGCCCAAATCCATCATTTTTTTGCACTCCACACCACCCTGGGTTAGACAATGGCGATATGCAAATCAGCTCTGACCCTGTGCCCCATGGGAACAGTCCAGTCCGAACTACAAAAGCCATGTCCTTCCCGGAACGGAATCAAGCATCCGAGGACCGGACCGAATCGAGGTAACACCTCTCATCAGCCCGGCTAGCTTGACTCCAGTGGTGTGGAGTGCCTGGGACCCACGTCTGAGCATCCCCAGCGCACTTATGGCGGTAATTGCAAACAAAACAGGTGATGGACAGAATGTGGATCAATGTCACACATTCACCCCAGTCCAAAGATCTGGGCCCAAATCCATCGTTTTTTTGCACTCCACACCACCCTGGGTTAGACAATGGCGATATGCAAATCAGCTCTGACCCTGTGCCCCATGGGAACAGTCCAGTCCGAACTACAAAAGCCATGTCCTTCCCAGAACGGAATCAAGCATCCGAGGACCGGACCGGTTTCGAGGTAACACCTCTCATCAGCCCGGCTAGCTTGACTCCAGTGGTGTGGAGTGCCTGGGACCCACGTCTGAGCATCCCCAGCGCGCTTATGGCGGTAATTGCAAACAAAACAGGTGATGGACAGAATGTGCATCAATGTCACACATTCACCCCAGTCCAAAGATCTGGGCCCAAATCCATCGTTTTTTTGCACTCCACACCACCCTGGGTTAGACAATGGCGATATGCAAATCAGCTCTGACCCTGTGCCCCATGGGAACAGTCCAGTCCGAACTACAAAAGCCATGTCCTTCCCGGAACGGAATCAAGCATCCGAGGACCGGACCGGTTTCGAGGTAACACCTCTCATCAGCCCGGATAGCTTGACTCCAGTGGTGTGGAGTGCCTGGGACCCACGTCTGAGCATCCCCAGCGCACTTATGGCGGTAATTGCAAACAAAACAGGTGATGGACAGAATGGGGATCAATGTCACACATTCACCCCAGTCCAAAGATCTGGGCCCAAATCCATTGTTTTTTTGCACTCCACACCACCCTGGGTTAGACAATGGCGATATGCAAATCAGCTCTGACCCTGTGCCCCATGGGAACTGTCCAGTCCGAACTACAAAAGCCATGTCGTTCCCAGAACGGAATCAAGCATCCGAGGACCGGACCGGTTTCGAGGTAACACCTCTCATCAGCCCGGCTAGCTTGACTCCAGTGGTTTGGAGTGCCTGGGACCCACAACTGAGCATCCCCAGCGCACTTATGGCGGTAATTGCAAACAAAACAGGTGATGGACAGAATGTGGATCAATGTCACACATTCACCCCAGTCCAAAGATTTGGGCCGAAATCCATCGTTTTTTTGCACTCCACACCACCCTGAGTTAGACAATGGCGATATGCAAATCAGCTCTGACCCTGTGCCCCATGGGAACAGTCCAGTCGGAACTACAAAAGCCATGTCCTTCCCAGAACGGAATCAAGCATCCGAGGACCGGACCGGTTTCGAGGTAACACCTCTCATCAGCCCGGCTAGCTTGATTCCAGTGGTGTGGAGTGCCTGGGACCCACGTCTGAGCATCCCCAGCGCACTTATGGCGTAATTGCAAACAAAACAGGTGATGGACAGAATGTGGATCAATGTCACACATTCACCCCAGTCCAAAGATCTGGGCCCAAATCCATCATTTTTTTGCACTCCACACCACCCTGGGTTAGACAATGGCGATATGCAAATCAGCTCTGACCCTGTGCCCCATGGGAACAGTCCAGTCCGAACTACAAAAGCCATGTCCTTCCCGGAACGGAATCAAGCATCCGAGGACCGGACCGAATCGAGGTAACACCTCTCATCATCCCGGCTAGCTTGACTCCAGTGGTGTGGAGTGCCTGGGACCCACGTCTGAGCATCCCCAGCGCACTTATGGCGGTAATTGCAAACAAAACAGGTGATGGACAGAATGTGGATCAATGTCACACATTCACCCCAGTCCAAAGATCTGGGCCCAAATCCATCGTTTTTTTGCACTCCACACCACCCTGGGTTAGACAATGGCGATATGCAAATCAGCTCTGACCCTGTGCCCCATGGGAACAGTCCAGTCCGAACTACAAAAGCCATGTCCTTCCCAGAACGGAATCAAGCATCCGAGGACCAGACCGGTTTCGAGGTAACACCTCTCATCAGCCCGGCTAGCTTGACTCCAGTGGTGTGGAGTGCCTGGGACCCACGTCTGAGCATCCCCAGCGCGCTTATGGCGGTAATTGCAAATAAAACAGGTGATGGACAGAATGTGGATCAATGTCACACATTCACCCCAGTCCAAAGATCTGGGCCCAAATCCATCGTTTTTTTGCACTCCACACCACCCTGGGTTAGACAATGGCGATATGCAAATCAGCTCTGACCCTGTGCCCCATGGGAACAGTCCAGTCCGAACTACAAAAGCCATGTCCTTCCCGGAACGGAATCAAGCATCCGAGGACCGGACCGGTTTCGAGGTAACACCTCTCATCAGCCCGGCTAGCTTGACTCCAGTGGTGTGGAGTGCCTGGGACCCACGTCTGAGCATCCCCAGCGCGCTTATGGCGGTAATTGCAAACAAAACAGGTGATGGACAGAATGTGGATCAATGTCACACATTCACCCCAGTCCAAAGATCTGGGCCCAAATCCATCGTTTTTTTGCACTCCACACCACCCTGGGTTAGACAATGGCGATATGCAAATCAGCTCTGACCCTGTGCCCCATGGGAACTGTCCAGTCCGAACTACAAAAGCCATGTCGTTCCCAGAACGGAATCAAGCATCCGAGGACCGGACCGGTTTCGAGGTAACACCTCTCATCAGCCCGGCTAGCTTGACTCCAGTGGTTTGGAGTGCCTGGGACCCACAACTGAGCATCCCCAGCGCACTTATGGCGGTAATTGCAAACAAAACAGGTGATGGACAGAATGTGGATCAATGTCACACATTCACCCCAGTCCAAAGATTTGGGCCGAAATCCATCGTTTTTTTGCACTCCACACCACCCTGGTTTAGACAATGGTGATATGCAAATCAGCTCTGACCCTGTGCCCCATGGGAACAGTCCAGTCCGAACTACAAAAGCCATGTCCTTCCCGGAACGGAATCAAGCATCCGAGGACTGGACCGGTTTCGAGGTAATACCTCTCATCAGCCCGGATAGCTTGACTCCAGTGGTGTGGAGTGCCTGGGACCCACGTCTGAGCATCCCCAGCGCACTTATGGCGGTAATTGCAAACAAAACAGGTGATGGACAGAATGTGGTTCAATGTCACACATTCACCCCAGTCCAAAGATCTGGGCCCAAATCCATCGTTTTTTTGCACTCCACACCACCCTGGGTTAGACAATGGGGATATGCAAATCAGCTCTGACCCTGTGCCCCATGGAAAGAGTCCAGTCCGAACTACAAAAGCCATGTCCTTCCCAGAACGGAATCAAGCATCCGAGGACCGGACCGGTTTCGGCTAGCTTGACTCCATGGGGCACAGGGTCAGAGCTGATTTGCATAAAGCCATTATCTGACCCAGGGTGGTGTGGAGTGCAGAAAACGATGGATTTAGGCCCAGATCCTTGTACTGGGGTGAATGTAAGACATTGATCTACATTCTGTCCATCAAATAGTTTTTTGTAATTTTCTCCCTGAGTGTACTGGGGTAGCTCAGACGTGGGTCCCAGAGCCTCCACACCACTGGAGTCAAGCTAGCCGGGCTGATGAGAGGTGTTACCTCGAAACCGGTCCGGTCCTTGGATGCTTGATTCCGGTCTGGGAAAGATATGGCTGTTGTAGTTCGGACTTGACTGTTCCCATGAGGCACATGGTCAGAGCTGATTTGCATAAAGCCATTATCTGACCCAGGGTGGTGTGGAGTGCAAAAAACGATGGATTTAGGCCCAGATCCTTGTACTGGGGTGAATGTAAGACATTGATCTACATTCTGTCCATCAAATTGTTTTTTGTAATTTACTTTATAGACATGGCACAACCAGTCGCTATTGCAGCACATTATCGTGCTGTGGTTACATCTTACTTAACTCAACACGGAGTCCCCAATGCTGTGGCGACCTCTATTTTTACTGTTAAGGTGGACCTGGCTTACCGCTTTGAGTTTTTAATTCTTGAGTTACGTTTCCCAATGTAGATGAGAATGTCAATTTGTTTAATTGATATACGAGAGCGGCACCTCCTCAAGCGTATCGTCCTTATGCATTTATTGAAGTTCTGTTGCTGTCCTGGGAGCATATAATATGGTTTATTGGCGCCCTTCCTCTCCCTGTCTCTGCTGTTTGTATGGGCCCCCTATCTATTGATGGGGCCAGTTGGCCTGTTTTGGCTGATTTTACAGCACATCCTACTTATCTTAATCCTACTGTTGCAGAGCTACATCTGTTATATACACAGTTGAATAATATTCACTGAAGTGTCATAAAGTTTATGTCTCGTGCTCCTCTGGCACCAGGTCATGGCAGAGGACTTGTTATTAGTCCTGTCAAGATTAACTCAGTGATGAGTAAATGTCCTCAAATTGTGATAACTTGCCATTTTGTCTTGCACAAACATTTGAGCAGGTTGATACTGTTTTTCCACACACAACTCCTGAAGAAAAACGCAGGATCCTTACAATGAGTTTGCTGAGTGGTCTCATTCCCTCTTTAGCTGACTGCACCACCCGGGGGATGGTGTTTGCTACGGTGTATACATTGTGCTTTTGGCAACCTCTCCATGAAGGTTCTACTGAACGTTCTCAAGAAGGTACAGGATGAGCACGGGGCTGGCCCAGGCCTGGACCTGGGGATGAAGTTAGTGGGAATGTTCCCTATTGTCGCTGATATGATTCTGTCCAATATTAAAAGTGAAGCAGTTTGCTTACAAGTACGTCAACGCCTGGCAGCGGTGGCGGAAGTGGATCGGCAGCAACAGTTGCGGATAATTATTGCGGATGTGTTTACATCTTTGGGTCGCAATAATTTGGGGATACGACCATTTACACAGACACAGAACATTTCCTGCTTGTTGTGGCACATATACTGCATGTTAGGGCACGTTAGTTAAAATAAATATTTTAAACTGTTTCGTGTCTCTGTCTGATCTTTTTTGTGGACAAGTCCAAGAGTGCGAGCAAAAGGGTGTGTCTTGTTACCACGATTCCTGAGAGATTTGGAAGTGTTTTGTTCTCGGGTGTCTAATCATTTGTTTCTCTGTGAGTGAGTAGGAGAGCAAGTGAGACACTATAGCTAGTCTGTCCTGGGCTCATGGGTACTAAGGTGGTAGGATAACTCAGTTGTTAAAATCTAGTTTGCGACATCAACATTATCGGCGCCATCTTGTCCCTTTTAGGCTCATATGTGCGCGTAAGTGGGAGCCATTTTTAATGTCATGGCCTCTCTGCCCACTGCTGATAGCCAGCGCGTTTTTCTCTCTCCCCCCTAACCTCGCAAGCATCCCCCGCACGCTGACAGCCCCCGCTCTCACATGCTTGGGCCATAAAACTCCCTTTCAGCGTGACCCTGCCTCGGATCCGCCTCCCGTACCCAGCCAACACCTCCCTCCATCCCTTTCATGATCTCGTATCCTTTGATAAACCCCCCCTTTCCTCTGTGCCCGATTGTCCCGCTCGTTCCCAGGCCGCCACTTAGCCCTGCGGATGCAGTTTATTGCCCCCATACAGTAGGAAGCTTCTCTCATCAAAGGATACACAACTGATCAAAGCCCCCACCCCATGAGACCCGATCAGCCACACACATTCCAGGAATCGGCGGAATATCCAGCTGCGCGACAGTCATCACCTGTTGAGACCGGGGTGGGGACTTCTACTGTAAATGTGTGTGGGAACGGGCATGAAGCGGGGATTCCGAGGATATCTTTTCCGTACTTCAAAGTGTTTTCAGGAATGTGTTACTGTAATAAAGATCATTAACCTGTGTATAAGAGGCCGGGCCTCAGAGATGCGGCTAGAGCACCTCGAGAAGATACCCTGTTGTCTGATTTGATGTGTTCTGCTCCGTCGGAATAAACTCCTGTTTCCTGCCTTCCAGTCTCCAGCGCCTGCCTCTTTGTTTGATAGATTCGAATGGTATGAGAGGCGGTTAACGCCGAGCAATACTTAAAGGTACCTTTTTCAACAATTGGCGTCCCAAACGTGGGGCCCATCAGAGACACGTGGATCCAGTGAGAGAGGTCTTGACGACAGAGTGAACGACTGCAACGATCGGGAGAGCTCCTGCCCGATAGACCCTCGTCTGGCAGCCGATCATCCGAACTTCACCGGCTCCGAGCAGACCTATCTCGAGTGATCTACGGTCCTGACTGGGAACCATCAGGAGTGCCGCGACAGTCACGGAGAATAGAGGACGATCGGGTGCTGGATGTGGAAGACGAGAAACTGTCCATGCGGTCCGGGTAAGGTCGTGTAACACGACAAATTGCGAACCGATTGTTTGATTGTTTGGAAAATACTAGTATTACTCTTCGATTGTTTGTTCTTTTGAGACATTCTCTGCCTACAAACGGGGAAGAATAGAAATATTCTCTCTTCCTTTGCAGACAGTGAAGGATAGGTAACGCGGACCTTTGTCCCCTGTTGTAATCTGTCGTGCCTATTTTTCTCCCCACTGATTGATTGATTGTCCGAACATTGATTGTTCGAAGTTGGTTCTTTGAGATATTCTCTGTTTGCAAATAACGTAGAATAGAAATATTCTGTCTAGTCTTTGCAAGTAGTGAAGGGAAGGTAGTGGGGACCTTTGTCCCCTATTGTAATCTGTCATGCCTATCTTCTCCCCACTGATTGGTAGTTGGTTCAGCCCGGACCGCTTATTAGAGATGAACCATCCAGCTCCACTGGAAGGCACCCCTAATAAGGACATGTTCATGAAGCATGGACTAATCGCTATAGCCTATAGCAAGCTATGGCATAAATATACAAGAAAGGATCAAGGAAGTCAGTGGCCACTGATAGGATCCTTTGATGAAGAAAAGATAAACGTGCTAGAAACAGCCCTTCGTAACAATAAGACAACGCCCACCATGCTTGATAGTCTCGGCATGTGGCGCAAAGAAGCAGAACAACGGAAAAAGAGAAACAAAGTCAGATTAGAGAAAGAGCTACGAAAAGCAGCTCACTTAGCTGCCAGAAAGTTGGAGGAAGAGATTAAGGAAAGAGAGGAAGCCAAGCAGAAGCAGGAGTCTGAAACATCTAGCCAGTGTCCCGTTAGAACGCCCTCTACGCTCTACCCCGAGTTACCCTCAAAGCAGCGAGCGAACGATGATCTTTTACTAGGTCCTCCGATCATCTACATGCGCCCTCCATATGCCCCATCCCAACCCTTAGCACAGCATCCGCAGCCCCTAAGCACAGATGAGAATAGTGCCAGGGCCTCGGTCCTCACGGCCTCCGCGCCGGCCGAACCCCTCGTACTCAGCGCAGCGCAAGCAGCAGCATTAGACAACCTTGAGACCTGGAAGAAAGATTCCAGTAGAATGAACAGGTTGAGCAAGGACGAGCGAGCAGGGATCGATAAAATAGTAAAGACACTGGTAGAACGGAAGGAGAGTGAGGAGTATGTAATGGATATATACAATTCGTATACTGAGAGCCACAGACGACACTTTGTCGTGCGATTTTGTTACCATACCCTAAATGCTTACGAGGACCGATACCAAGACAAAGGTCACGAGAGCCTAACGACTCTGTATAGAAAGGTTGACATCGGGGATGAGGGCGAGTGTGATGTGACGGATCTCCTCACGCGAACGCTTGAAGTTTTCCGCCACCTCACTGAACAGGGGTCAGAAGCTAAAACTACGACTCCTGTAGCGACCGAACCTCGAATAGAACAAGCTAGCGCCATGATGCCTATAAGGGAGGCCGCTCCCTACAGGGTCCCCCCAAGAGGTCTGGGAACGCACGATGATGTTAACCATCAAGACGCAAAAGGGAGGGTAGTTTATAACTGGGTCTACCAACCATGGGATCGACAAGATATTCTGACGTTCCGAAAATCCCTGCCCGATTTACGAAAAAAAAACACTTCCTTTTATACTGAATTAGGTACAGCCTTAGGTTCAACAATTATGACCCTAGCTGACATCGATTTGTTTTTCGGGTTATGCCTGCCAGCTGATGTGTGGAAGCAAATCCGGAAAGTCGACCACCTTGAGCTGTTCGGACATACCTGGTCACAACTCGATGGCGTGGACAGACAACGAGAGCCTGGACAGAAACCTTTGAAGCCCATTTTAGAAGTCCCAGACAAAATCGTGCAGAAATTGAAAACCCTGATCCCAGAAAAGAAGGTGGACTGGTCGATAGTAACAGCCTGCCGCCAGAAACCCCAGGAAGACGTATCAGAATACTTCTCCCGGCTTGAAACGGTGTTTTCCGATTACAGCGGCCAAGACATGACCACTGCAACCGGACATCATCTGTTTGTCCAGAACTATGTTAAAGGTCTGTCACAGGAGGTCTCTCAGAAACTACAGGCTAGCGAAAGTAGTTGGGCAGCTTCCAAGCCTGCGGCTATCCTTCAGATGGAATGTCTGACTAAATATCGAAATCAAAAATATCGACATACAAAAATATCGGGACAAAAATATCGAAGTCAAAAATATCGGAATCCTATCCCTAACAAGGTAAGTACAAAAATATCGAAAAAATAATATCGTAGTACAAAAATATCGGAATTAAAAATATCGTTTTTTAAAATGTATTAATAATAATGTTAAAATAATTATAAAATACATATAATGTTACAAATATTAAATAAAAATATTAAAACATAATTAAAAAATTATAACTAATACATATACATTTAAAATAAATTAAAAACGTAATAATTTAATGTAATTTTATATTTTGTAATTTCATTTAATTGATTTAATTTAAATGTATTTAATTTTTACCCTGTACGACTGTACCCCAAAAACCCAAAACTGACCCAGAACCCTAAAAATACCCCTTAACCCAAATACTGAAAACTGACACTGAACCCTAAAAATACCCCTTTACCCATGAACTGAAAACTGACACAGAACCCTAAAAATAGCCCTTTACCCATGAACTGAAAACTGACCCTGAACCCTAAAAATACCCCTTTACCCACAAACTGAAAACTGACCCTGAACCCTAAAAATACCCCTTTACCCACAAACTGAAAACTGACCCTGAACCCTAAAAATACCCCTTTACCCATGAACTGAAAACTGACCCAGAACCCTAAAAATACCCCTTTACCCAAAAACTGAAAACTGACCCTGAACCCTAAAAATACCCCTTTACCCATGAACTGAAAACTGACCCTGAACCCTAAAAATACTCCTTTACCCATGAACTGAAAACTGACCCTGAACCCTAAAAATACCCCTGTACCCATGAACTGAAAACTGACCCTGAACCCTAAAAATACCCCTTTACCCATGAACTGAAAACTGACCCTGAACCCTAAAAATAACCCTTTACCCAAAAACTGAAAACTGACCCTGAACCCTAAAAATACCCCTTTACCCATGAACTGAAAACTGACCCTGAACCCTAAAAATACCCCTTTACCCATGAACTGAAAACTGACCCTGAACCCTAAAAATACCCCTGTACCCATGAACTGAAAACTGACCCTGAACCCTAAAAATACCCCTTTACCCATGAACTGAAAACTGACCCTGAACCCTAAAAATACCCCTATACCCATGAACTGAAAACTGACCCTGAACCCTAAAAATACCCCTGTACCCAAAATGAATTAATATTATTTAATTACCAATTAATTATTAATTAACAATAAAGTAAATATAGTAGCACATTTGCTGTAATTAATTTAATTTAATAATTAATATTATTTTGCACAATTAGTTAATTAATAACAATAAATAATATATATAAAAATTACTTTAATTAATTTAATTAAATAATTCATAATAATTAATTACCAACTAATTAATAATTATAAATATGATAAAAAATTATAATAATTAATTAACTAATTAATAGAAATTAATTACCAATTAATTATTTAAAATATGTACAAACATATATCAATTAATTAATTATTATTAAATTACTTCCCACCCTATTCCCCTATAAACCCATAACCCGCTACAGAACATATTTATCAATTAATAAATTAATTAAAAATTATTTAAAATTAATTCTCAATTAATTAATTAATAATTCCTACTAATTAATAATTAATTTAACATAATTAAATTACTTCCCACCCTATTCCCCTATAAACCCACAACCCGCTACAGTAGTAAAAGACAATATTTAATAAAATAACATTAAAAATAAATAATAAAACATAATAAATACAATATAATATACACTAAATGTATTTAAAAATTGATATTAGTAACATCAAAGTTATTAATTTCGATATTATTAACATCGATATTTACAACTTCGATATTACTGATATCATACCAATATCGATATTTAGACTGTCGATATTACTTACCTTCGATATTTTTGTATATCGATATTTAAACTTTGATATTTTTGCATATCGATATTTAAAAATCGATATTTTGTCTGTGTACCCTTCAGATGGCCCAGTATTACGAGCATCAGAAGAGCGAGAATGATAGGGCGACTGAGAAAAAGAAAAAGGACCTGAAAGAAAGGGTGATGATCGCACAGTTGCAAGGGGTGACTATAGGAAGAGAGCAGTACAAGGGAAATTACCAGTCAAATGCTCCTAGAAATCTACCCCCTAAAGACCGCACGCCCGCCACCTATGCTGGACGTAAAGATATTGACGAAAACCAGTGTGCATTTTGCAAGGGATTTGGCCATTGGAAATCCCAGTGTCCGATCCTGTTAGAAATGAATAAGAATAGGGACACAAGAGATATAGCGGGTGGGCCAAGAAACTGAGGACAGGGACGAGGGTCCACAAACGACACCAGCAACGGCAGGCCAGACAGACCGAACACATTTGACCGTCCCCGTCAGAACCAGTACCAGCAGTCTGACTGTGACGACGCCCACGACTTCGCATAGGACTGCCAGGGACAAGGGAGGGATCCAGTCGAGCTCTATGATAACCAGCAAGGTCCTTATGTCACCGCTAAGGTCCTGGGTAGGAAGTCTCCATTTTTGGTAGACACTGGCGCAACACGTAGTGCGTTATCTAAACGACTGATTCCAAGGGCACCCTTGTCTGGCTCACTTGTAACATCGATAGGTTTCGATGGAACGCCCTCCACCAATCCCTTGTCCACACCGATCTCCTTTGACTTAGAAAATAACACCACTGATACGACGTTTTTGCTCTCATCCAACACCCCTGATGCCATTATGGGACTTGACTTACTGAAGCATTTCCGAGCTACTATTAGGTGTTCGCAAGATGGAGTTTGAGTCTTTCTGTACGATAACCCGACTCTGCTCCGACTTTGTCCCTCCCGACGCATGTTCTCCATCTCTGACGCTGACCCGTCCCTACTCAACACTCTACCTCCATATCTGTGGGCTAATACTGACTCAGACGTAGGACGCATGATGATCGATCCAGTGCACATAACTTTTCGACAGGACGCAATACTCCCAAAACGTTCACAATATCGGATATCGACCGAGGGCGAGAAGGCATTGGTAAAGATTATCCAGTCCCTGATAGATGCAGGAGTGGTAGAGGAAGTAGTTAGCAATGTTTGATACAGCCCTATCCTACCCATTATAAAGAAGCAAGGTGAAGGAGATGAGAAAGCGTACCGCTTCATCATCGACCTACGAGAGGTTAACAAAGTAGTTGTACCTCAGTACCCCATAGTCTCAGATATCACCACTATTCTGTCTCTGATTCCTTCCACTGCCACCACCTTCACTGTCATTGACCTCAAGAACGCTTTCTTCTCTATCCCCATCCACACAGACAGCCGATACCTCTTCGGCTTCACCCTAAAAGCCCGCTCGTATAGATTCTGTCGAGCACCCCAAGGCTTTACTGAAAGTCCCAGCAACTACAGCCTGGCCCTCAAGAGACAACTGGACGCAGTCCAGTTACCCGATGGAGTGGTGTTGATACAGTACGTCGATGATATCCTTTTGGCGGCCGACACCACTCCACTTGCAGTCACAGCCACCATCCAACTCCTGCACTTCCTTGCGGAAAATCGCCACAAGGTCTCCAAGAAGAAGTTGCAATTCTGCCAACCCCAGGTCACTTACCTAGGCCACCTCTTGTCCAAAGACGGGAGAAAGCTTACCCCCGACCGGATTCAGACCATTCTAGAGACCCCTGTCCCTAAAACCCAGAAACAAGTCCGTTCCCTGCTAGGCCTCACCTCTTTCTGCCGACAGTGGTTGCCAAATTTCAGCCTCATTGTGAAACCACTGCTTTCCCTGCTGGCTAAAGATGTCCCCTTCCCACTCCCTTGGACCCCTGAATGTCAGTCCTCATTCATAGAACTATGAGACGCCCTTTGCTCAGCCCCTGTCCTAGGAACCCCCGATTACACGAAACCCTTCTCCCTCTACACCCACGAAAGGGAGGGATGCGCTTTGTCTGTCTTGACCCAGTCCATTGGCCCAAAACAACGCCCATGTGCCTACTTCTCTGCCACTCTTGACCCCGTAGCCAGAGCTTTGCCTGCCTGCCTTCGAGCTGTAGCTGCCGCTGCTATCTCTATCCGACAGAGTGAGGGGATCGTACTCTCGAACTCCCTCACGGTGTTGGTACCCCATGCGGTCGACACCCTCCTGAACCAGACTAAGACGCAACATCTGACTAGTGCATGACTGACTGGGTAAGAACTGACTCTACTTGCACCCCACATCACCCTGAAAAGATGCACCACGCTGAATCCGGCAACTCTGTTGCCCTTACCTGAGAACGATCCCAATGTGTCCCCTATACATGACTGTGTGACCCTCACAGACGAACAGACTAGGAGTAGGGTCGACCTCAGAGACACAGCCTTCCCAGACCCTGACGGAGAACTGTGGGTGGATGGCTCTTGCATCAAGCTCCCCGACGGCACCACCTCAGCTGCTTATGCAGTTACCACAGCCCGAACTGTAGTAGAGACAGCCCGCATCACACAACGATCTGCACAGCCAGCAGAACTGATTGCTCTCACACGAGCATGTATCCTAGCAGCAGGAACCACAGCAAACATTTACACCGACAGCCAGTACGCCTTCGGGGTGGTTCATCATTTTGGGCTCCTATGGAAGGAGAGGGGATTCCTGACCTCGCACGGCACACCCATCTTACACGGAGATCTAGTCTCTGCTCTGACTGAAGCGGCCCTCCTTCCCAAGCAACTTGCTGTAATAAAATGCCAGGCACACAAAAAGGTGACAGACATCATTGGGCAGGGGAATGCACTGGCCGACATCACTGCCCGAACCACTGCTGAGAATAGGACAACAACACGCATGTATGTGACCCGGTCACAAGCAGAAAAGTGGACAGACGCTAGGGAGACTATTAGAGACATCCAAATGGCAAGCTCACAACACGAATTGACTGAATGGGCACGGGTGGGACTGAAAGACGATGAAGGCTGCTGGCGGACAAAAGACACGAACAAATGGTTGCTACCCAATTCATACCTGATCCCCATACTGACCATGGCACACTCTCCTGCACACATAGGATCTGCCCCTATGACCGAACTTGTCTCCAAAGTTTGGCACAACGACAAGATCGCAGACTCTGCTAAACGTCTGGTCCACCAATGTCTGATATGCCTGCAGCACAACCCTGGGAAAGGAACTGTAGTACCCCGGGGAGGGTTTGGGGTTCCCAATCATCCATTTGAAGTCCTGCAGATGGACTACATCCACCTAGAAAGATGCCAAGGTCTGAAGTATGTGCTTGTTGTCGTGTGCGCCTTTAGCAAGTGGGTGGAAGCCTATCCAACTCGCGACAACACTGCCATTGCCACTGCAAGGTACTACTGAAAGAATTCTTTCCTTGCTACGGCCTTTGTCGAATTTTGTGGAGCGACAATGGCCCCCACTTCGTAGTCGAAGTTATCCAACTCATCATGAAGGGGTTGGGTGTAAAACAAAAATTTCATGCAGTCTTCCACCCCCAATCTGCTGGACTAGTTGAGCGACATAATGCCACACTGAAGCTCAAATTAGCTAAAATAGTGGCTACAACAGGACTAAAATGGCCAGACGCTCTCCCCCTAGCATTGCTATCAATGCGCTCCACCCCCACCAAACACCATTTGACGCCTTACGAGGTCGTTTTCGGCCGGCCCATGAGCGTCTGGTCTGCACCAAAACCAACTTCCATTCACGACGTCCCGGACGTCCTAATGTCTAATTATTTGTACAACCTGACTAAGACACTGTCTGTTATCTATCAACAGGTGTTGCATGCCATTCCTGATGCTTCCAGGGGCCCCGGACCCGACATCCAACCCGGCGACTTTGTGCTAATCCGAAACTTCCAACATGCAAAGAGTCTGGAACCCCGGTGGACGGGCCACTGGCAAGTCTTGATCACCACCCGTACAGCTCTTCGAGTGGAAGGCAAGCGGAACTGGCTACATGCACACCACTGTAAAAAGATCTCCTCGACCCTGTCGACGACCGAAGACGTGGCCACCCAAGAAGAGCTGCTGGACAAAGATCTTCCGTCCCTGAGCTGTTGACCTGATGAAGAAACACTTGAACTGACAGAATTTCCAGATCCCACTGTTCATCCAGAGAAGGGTATAACCTTCGACGAAAAGAGGGAGCTTCGGCTAAGCCGACCACTGACTAAGTTACAATTCTCAGAGCAGTGGCCTAATACTACTAAGGCTGCCAGGAGAGAAGCCAAACGAAGTTTGTGGTTCTGCCCGCTACCGAGCCCCTTGAAGATGATGGAAGCGCCTGATATGAAGATGATGGAAGCCCCTGGCACGAAGATGATGGAAGCAACCGGACATCCGAAGATTCACTACATAAACCCAAAGACTGACAAAATCCACAGCTCAAAGACTATTGCTCTCTTTATCACCCTTCTCTTTTGCCTCCTCCTCATGACCACCCTCTGGATAGTGGAAGAGAGCGCACCAGCTCATAAGACATTTCTGACCACTGCACAGCCTACCACAATGAAAGAACATTACCTGGTCTCTCTTTCACCTCAACTCCGAGAAAGACATAAGGAGTTTTGGAACAACTCCTTCGTGCAATTGCTGCACCAGCACAATCTTGCCACCAATGCCACCAACTGCTGGATATGTGGGTTGTTACCCCACGCCACTGGACATTTCATCCCCTTCATCCCTTCACCTTTCTCAGTTCACGGCTCCTGCCTTGCTTGGCTGATCCTCTTGGCTGATCCTCTTGCAAGAAAGCTACAGGGATAATGCCACCTCCAGCAGAACTATGACACACTTCTATCATGGGGTCTGGCAGAACAAAACAGGGAGAACTGCTGCACACTTTTGCCCCCTGACATCCAACGACTCTATTCCTATGGACATCCCTGTCAAAGAACGGATCGAGATGCAGGTGTTCAACAACCCAACCAGACCCACCTTCTCCTACCTCCGGAAACGAACGGCTGCCACCCTGACTGTGGCCCTATCTGTCAATGTCTCAGGTCTGGTGTGCATCGAAGGACGTGGGACACAGCTGGTAGGCCACAGCGCTTGCCACATCACCAGAACTTTGGACTCAACTTATCCACCCTCTTTTGTCACTTCTCCGAATATGTACTTTGTTTGTGGTACAAAAGCTTACACCTGGCTCCCCAAAGGCTGGCGGGGTACCTGTTACATTGCCTTCATTCTTCCGCCGACCTATGTAGCTCCAGCAAACCATCACCGACAAAGGCAAGCAAAAGACATTGAGCAAGCCGACTCCACCGGAGCACAGTTCATGGACGCAATGAAGGGACTTGTTCCACTCTGGGGTCCGATGGCAAACAGCCGTGCCATCCGACATTTGACCCAGGCAGTTGAAACGACAATGAACATTACAGCTGGCATCCTCACCAACAATACAGCCGAGCTTCAGGCGGTCCGCCTGGTGGCTCTTCAGAACCGCCTTGTTCTAGATGTGGTTCTAGCGGATCGTGGAGGAGCATGCCGTATCATTGGGTCCAGCTGTTGCACCTACATACCGGACAATTCACCCTCAGTGTACAAAGCCATTGAGCACCTCCACAGACTTTCCTCAGAAGTTCACCAGGAACAAGAAGAATGGTCGCTTGGGGGTTGGTTCTGGATTACCGTGAAGAACTGGGGGTGGAGGTTATTTATGATCGTACTGATACCGGTTGTCATAATATGTGGATTCTGCTTGGGTATTCAATGCTTGCCACCTCTGTGTTCACAATGTGCAAACTGCATCTGCCCTAAGACTCTGGACTTCGAAAAGGAACGCATGAAAGCATTGTACGATGTCGAGGTTAGGAATATAATGGGGATAGATATCGACTAACAAGCTGGCTAGATATGTTGAAAAGGGAGGACTGTTAAAATCTAGTTTGCGACATCAACATTATCGGCGCCATCTTGTCCCTTTTAGGCTCATATGTGCGCGTAAGTGGCAGCCATTTTTAATGTCATGGCCTCTCTGCCCACTGCCGATAGCCAGCGCGTTTTTCTCTCTCCCCCCTAACCTCGCAAGCATCCCCCGCACGCTGACAGCCCCTGCTCTCACATGCTTGGGCCATAAAACTCCCTTTCAGCGTGACCCTGCCTTGGATCCGCCTCCCGTACCCAGCCAACACCTCCCTCCATCCCTTTCATGATCTCGTATCCTTTGATAACCCCCCCTTTCCTCTGTGCCCGATTGTCCTGCTCGTTCTCAGGCCGCCACCTAGCCCTGCGGATGCAGTTTATTGCCCCCATACAGTAGGAAGCTTCTCTCATCAAAGGATCCACAACTGATCAAAGCCCCCACCCCATGGGACCCGATCAGCCACACACATTCCGGGAATCGGCGGAATATCCAGCTGCGCGACAGTCATCACCTGTTGAGACCGGGGTGGGGACTTCTACTGTAAATGTGGGAACGGGCATGAAGCGGGGATTCCGAAGATGTCTTTTCCGCACTTCAAAGTGTTTGCAGGAATGTGTACTGTAATAAAGATCATAAACCTGTGTATAAGAGGCCAGGCCTCAGAGATGCGGCTAGAGCACCTCGAGAAGATACCCTGTTGTCTGATTTGATGTGTTCTGCTCTGTCGGAATAAACTCCTGTTTCCTGCCTTCCAGTCTCCAGCGCCTGCCTCTTTGTTTGATAGATTCGAATGGTATGAGAGGTGGTTAACGCCGAGCCATACTTAAAGGTTCTTGGTCGACATCAGCTCTACCTTTTTCAACACAGTCCCTATTCCCCAAGGTCCTATAATCCTGCGCATAGTTCTGTTTTTGAGCAGAATCCTAGCAACAGCCTGCCATTGCAGGTTTGAGCGTGCAAAAGTGCACTTCTATTCAGGATGGCCATCCTGAGAGGACCTTTCACTACAGCCAGCGCACCGAGGGAACATCTTATAAGGTGAAACGAGGGGTAGGTGAAAGGCAGGGCAGGTACACATGTGTTCCCTGTCCAAGTAATGGAGAATACCCATGCATGTTTTCACTACATACCAAGTTTGCTCTTCCCATAGGCAATCATAGGGAAGAGTTGAAATTTCTTCAGGCTGCAATAGTTGATTGCAGTAGATCATCCTCATGATGTTTCCTATCATTGGATTTGCAGTGGTAAAGATCGTTTTGTCATGACTAGTGATGAAATACCCACCACTACTAGAAAGTGGGCATTCTGTCTTCTCTAAAACTCCATGTGTGCCTTTTTGCTTGGCTCCAGTCCACACTGAAGGTTGAGGGAGTAAATCTGGTCATTTGTAAGTAACAGAAGGTGGGGCCACACAGCCTCCCCTTTCTGAACCTCCCTTTCTGAGTCACCCCATCCCCCAAGGCCAATTACAATATTAAAGGGGAGGGGGGTTGTTCTCCCCAATTCATGAGCCATCACAGGCCCCGGGGGCGCCAACCCCTGGAGCCAAAGTTTCTTAAAAAGATGAACACGCCCCCTTCCCGATCGGCGGTCTGATTGGCTGCCAGCAACATGAGAAATATTGTGGTGGCAGCTATTACAGAACCCTGGACTTATTCCCATATTCTGAGGTTTAAAATATATATATATTACCGCCTACCGCCAGTAGGTAATATATATATATATATATATATATATATATATATATATATATATATATATATATATATATATATATATATATATATATATCCAAAGGTCAGGTAGCACGCATTCACAGAAAGCCTCAGGAAGCTCAATTCGTTCGTTTCTTTTATTGCCAAACAACTTGCCAGCACTCACATAGCTCAGATAAAAGCATCCAAATTCAATGCCAGACGCGTTTCAGGACCCTCAGTCCTTTCTTCAGTGGCAGATTACAGCAATGAACATTTGCGCTGCAGACGACAGTTTTTAATCACAGGCACCTGCCTGAGAGGGCGTGGTGCTCCCACAGCATTCTGGGGTTTGGAGTCCGTCTGTGTTTTGCCCCAGTGGGTGCGTTTTAATTCACTGCAAAATTAATTCATTTGAAGCCTCAGTGGGTTGATGCTGGTCCTGGCGCAGTGAATGCCTTGCTTTCTAGAAGTTCAGCACGAACATGTGCAGGCTGCAGCCCTGTACTGTAACCAAACACCTCTTCCTCCCCTCGATTTCAGCTCTCATATAGAGTCAAATCAGGTCTGCAGAGCCAGCAGTGGGCTTTCCATTCCGGCCGTGCAAGGCCGTGTAAAATCCAAAGGTCAGGTAGCACGCATTCACAGAAAGCCTCAGGAAGCTCAATTCGTTCGTTTCTTTTATTGCCAAACAACTTGCCAGCACTCACATAGCTCAGATAAAAGCATCCAAATTCAATGCCAGACGCGTTTCAGGACCCTCAGTCCTTTCTTCAGTGGCAGATTACAGCAATGAACATTTGCGCTGCAGACGACAGTTTTTAATCACAGGCACCTGCCTGAGAGGGCGTGGTGCTCCCACAGCATTCTGGGGTTTGGAGTCCGTCTGTGTTTTGCCCCAGTGGGTGCGTTTTAATTCACTGCAAAATTAATTCATTTGAAGCCTCAGTGGGTTGATGCTGGTCCTGGCGCAGTGAATGCCTTGCTTTCTAGAAGTTCAGCACGAACATGTGCAGGCTGCAGCCCTGTACTGTAACCAAACACCTCTTCCTCCCCTCGATTTCAGCTCTCATACAGAGTCAAATCAGGTCTGCAGAGCCAGCAGTGGGCTTTCCATTCCGGCCGTGCAAGGCTGTGTAAAATCCAAAGGTCAGGTAGCACGCATTCCACAGAAAGCCTCAGGAAGCTCAATTCGTTTGTTTCTTTTATTGCCAAACAACTTGCCAGCACTCACATAGCTCAGATAAAAGCATCCAAATTCAATGCCAGACGCGTTTCAGGACCCATCAGTCCTTTCTTCAGTGGCAGATTACAGCAATGAACATTTGCGCTGCAGACAACAGTTTTTAATCACAGGCACCTGCCTGAGAGGGCGTGGTGCTCCCACAGCATTCTGGGGTTTGGAGTCCGTCTGTGTTTTGCCCCAGTGGGTGCGTTTTAATTCACTGCAAAATTAATTCATTTGAAGCCTCAGTGGGTTGATGCTGGTCCTGGCGCAGTGAATGCCTTGCTTTCTAGAAGTTCAGCACGAACATGTGCAGGCTGCAGCCCTGTACTGTAACCAAACACCTCTTCCTCCCCTCGATTTCAGCTCTCATATAGAGTCAAATCAGGTCTGCAGAGCCAGCAGTGGGCTTTCCATTCCGGCCGTGCAAGGCCGTGTAAAATCCAAAGGTCAGGTAGCACGCATTCACAGAAAGCCTCAGGAAGCTCAATTCGTTCGTTTCTTTTATTGCCAAACAACTTGCCAGCACTCACATAGCTCAGATAAAAGCATCCAAATTCAATGCCAGACGCGTTTCAGGACCCTCAGTCCTTTCTTCAGTGGCAGATTACAGCAATTAACATTTGCGCTGCAGACAACAGTTTTTAATCACAGGCACTTGCCTGAGAGGGCGTGGTGCTCCCACAGCATTCTGGGGTTTGGAGTCCGTCTGTGTTTTGCCCCAGTGGGTGCGTTTTAATTCACTGCAAAATTAATTCATTTGAAGCCTCAGTGGGTTGATGCTGGTCCTGGCGCAGTGAATGCCTTGCTTTCTAGAAGTTCAGCACGAACATGTGCAGGCTGCAGCCCTGTACTGTAACCAAACACCTCTTCCTCCCCTCGATTTCAGCTCTCATATAGAGTCAAATCAGGTCTGCAGAGCCAGCAGTGGGCTTTCCATTCCGGCCGTGCAAGGCCGTGTAAAATCCAAAGGTCAGGTAGCACGCATTCACAGAAAGCCTCAGGAAGCTCAATTCGTTCGTTTCTTTTATTGCCAAACAACTTGCCAGCACTCACATAGCTCAGATAAAAGCATCCAAATTCAATGCCAGACGCGTTTCAGGACCCTCAGTCCTTTCTTCAGTGGCAGATTACAGCAATGAACATTTGCGCTGCAGACGACAGTTTTTAATCACAGGCACCTGCCTGAGAGGGCGTGGTGCTCCCACAGCATTCTGGGGTTTGGAGTCCGTCTGTGTTTTGCCCCAGTGGGTGCATTTTAATTCACTGCAAATTTAATTCATTTGAAGCCTCAGTGGGTTGATGCTGGTCCTGGCGCAGTGAATGCCTTGCTTTCTAGAAGTTCAGCACGAACATGTGCAGGCTGCAGCCCTGTACTGTAACCAAACACCTCTTCCTCCCCTCGATTTCAGCTCTCATACAGAGTCAAATCAGGTCTGCAGAGCCAGCAGTGGGCTTTCCATTCCGGCCGTGCAAGGCCGTGTAAAATCCAAAGGTCAGGTAGCACGCATTCACAGAAAGCCTCAGGAAGCTCAATTCGTTCGTTTCTTTTATTGCCAAACAACTTGCCAGCACTCACATAGCTCAGATAAAAGCATCCAAATTCAATGCCAGACGCGTTTCAGGACCCTCAGTCCTTTCTTCAGTGGCAGATTACAGCAATGAACATTTGCGCTGCAGACAACAGTTTTTAATCACAGGCACCTGCCTGAGAGGGCGTGGTGCTCCCACAGCATTCTGGGGTTTGGAGTCCGTCTGTGTTTTGCCCCAGTGGGTGCGTTTTAATTCACTGCAAAATTAATTCATTTGAAGCCTCAGTGGGTTGATGCTGGTCCTGGCGCAGTGAATGCCTTGCTTTCTAGAAGTTCAGCACGAACATGTGCAGGCTGCAGCCCTGTACTGTAACCAAACACCTCTTCCTCCCCTCGATTTCACCTCTCATATAGAGTCAAATCAGGTCTGCAGAGCCAGCAGTGGGCTTTCCATTCCGGCCGTGCAAGGCCGTGTAAAATCCAAAGGTCAGGTAGCACGCATTCACAGAAAGCCTCAGGAAGCTCAATTCGTTCGTTTCTTTTATTGCCAAACAACTTGCCAGCACTCACATAGCTCAGATAAAAGCATCCAAATTCAATGCCAGACGCGTTTCAGGACCCTCAGTCCTTTCTTCAGTGGCAGATTACAGCAATGAACATTTGCGTTGCAGACGACAGTTTTTAATCACAGGCACCTGCCTGAGAGGGCGTGGTGCTCCCACAGCATTCTGGGGTTTGGAGTCCGTCTGTGTTTTGCCCCAGTGGGTGCGTTTTAATTCACTGCAAAATTAATTCATTTGAAGCCTCAGTGGGTTGATGCTGGTCATGGCGCAGTGAATGCCTTGCTTTCTAGAAGTTCAGCACGAACATGTGCAGGCTGCAGCCCTGTACTGTAACCAAACACCTCTTCCTCCCCTCGATTTCAGCTCTCATATAGAGTCAAATCAGGTCTGCAGAGCCAGCAGTGGGCTTTCCATTCCGGCCGTGCAAGGCCGTGTAAAATCCAAAGGTCAGGTAGCACGCATTCACAGAAAGCCTCAGGAAGCTCAATTCGTTCGTTTCTTTTATTGCCAAACAACTTGCCAGCACTCACATAGCTCAGATAAAAGCATCCAAATTCAATGTCAGACGCGTTTCAGGACCCTCAGTACTTTCTTCAGTGGCAGATTACAGCAATTAACATTTGCGCTGCAGACAACAGTTTTTAATCACAGGCACTTGCCTGAGAGGGCGTGGTGCTCCCACAGCATTCTGGGGTTTGGAGTCCGTCTGTGTTTTGCCCCAGTGGGTGCGTTTTAATTCACTGCAAAATTAATTCATTTGAAGCCTCAGTGGGTTGATGCTGGTCCTGGCGCAGTGAATGCCTTGCTTTCTAGAAGTTCAGCACGAACATGTGCAGGCTGCAGCCCTGTACTGTAACCAAACACCTCTTCCTCCCCTCGATTTCAGCTCTCATATAGAGTCAAATCAGGTCTGCAGAGCCAGCAGTGGGCTTTCCATTCCGGCCGTGCAAGGCCGTGTAAAATCCAAAGGTCAGGTAGCACGCATTCACAGAAAGCCTCAGGAAGCTCAATTCGTTCGTTTCTTTTATTGCCAAACAACTTGCCAGCACTCACATAGCTCAGATAAAAGCATCCAAATTCAATGCCAGACGCGTTTCAGGACCCTCAGTCCTTTCTTCAGTGGCAGATTACAGCAATGAACATTTGCGCTGCAGACGACAGTTTTTAATCACAGGCACCTGCCTGAGAGGGCGTGGTGCTCCCACAGCATTCTGGGGTTTGGAGTCCGTCTGTGTTTTGCCCCAGTGGGTGCGTTTTAATTCACTGCAAAATTAATTCATTTGAAGCCTCAGTGGGTTGATGCTGGTCCTGGCGCAGTGAATGCCTTGCTTTCTAGAAGTTCAGCACGAACATGTGCAGGCTGCAGCCCTGTACTGTAACCAAACACCTCTTCCTCCCCTCGATTTCAGCTCTCATATAGAGTCAAATCAGGTCTGCAGAGCCAGCAGTGGGCTTTCCATTCCGGCCGTGCAAGGCCGTGTAAAATCCAAAGGTCAGGTAGCACGCATTCACAGAAAGCCTCAGGAAGCTCAATTCGTTTGTTTCTTTTATTGCCAAACAACTTGCCAGCACTCACATAGCTCAGATAAAAGCATCCAAATTCAATGCCAGACGCGTTTCAGGACCCTCAGTCCTTTCTTCAGTGGCAGATTACAGCAATGAACATTTGCGCTGCAGACGACAGTTTTTAATCACAGGCACCTGCCTGAGAGGGCGTGGTGCTCCCACAGCATTCTGGGGTTTGGAGTCCGTCTGTGTTTTGCCCCAGTGGGTGCGTTTTAATTCACTGCAAAATTAATTCATTTGAAGCCTCAGTGGGTTGATGCTGGTCCTGGCGCAGTGAATGCCTTGCTTTCTAGAAGTTCAGCACGAACTTGTGCAGGCTGCAGCCCTGTACTGTAACCAAACACCTCTTCCTCCCCTCGATTTCAGCTCTCATACAGAGTCAAATCAGGTCTGCAGAGCCAGCAGTGGGCTTTCCATTCCGGCCGTGCAAGGCTGTGCAAAATCCAAAGGTCAGGTAGCACGCATTCACAGAAAGCCTCAGGAAGCTCAATTCGTTCGTTTCTTTTATTGCCAAACAACTTGCCAGCACTCACATAGCTCAGATAAAAGCATCCAAATTCAATGCCAGACGCGTTTCAGGACCCTCAGTCCTTTCTTCAGTGGCAGATTACAGCAATGAACATTTGCGCTGCAGACAACAGTTTTTAATCACAAGCACCTGCCTGAGAGGGCGTGGTGCTCCCACAGCATTCTGGGGTTTGGAGTCCGTCTGTGTTTTGTCCCAGTGGGTGCGTTTTAATTCACTGCAAAATTAATTCATTTGAAGCCTCAGTGGGTTGATGCTGGTCCTGGCGCAGTGAATGCCTTGCTTTCTAGAAGTTCAGCACGAACATGTGCAGGCTGCAGCCCTGTACTGTAACCAAACACCTCTTCCTCCCCTCGATTTCAGCTCTCATATAGAGTCAAATCAGGTCTGCAGAGCCAGCAGTGGGCTTTCCATTCCGGCCGTGCAAGGCCGTGTAAAATCCAAAGGTCAGGTAGCACGCATTCACAGAAAGCCTCAGGAAGCTCAATTCGTTCGTTTCTTTTATTGCCAAACAACTTGCCAGCACTCACATAGCTCAGATAAAAGCATCCAAATTCAATGCCAGACGCGTTTCAGGACCCTCAGTCCTTTCTTCAGTGGCAGATTACAGCAATGAACATTGGCGCTGCAGACGACAGTTTTTAATCACAGGCACCTGCCTGAGAGGGCGTGGTGCTCCCACAGCATTCTGGGGTTTGGAGTCCGTCTGTGTTTTGCCCCAGTGGGTGCGTTTTAATTCACTGCAAAATTAATTCATTTGAAGCCTCAGTGGGTTGATGCTGGTCCTGGCGCAGTGAATGCCTTGCTTTCTAGAAGTTCAGCACGAACATGTGCAGGCTGCAGCCCTGTACTGTAACCAAACACCTCTTCCTCCCCTCGATTTCAGCTCTCATATAGAGTCAAATCAGGTCTGCAGAGCCAGCAGTGGGCTTTCCATTCCGGCCGTGCAAGGCATTGTAAAATCCAAAGGTCAGGTAGCACGCATTCACAGAAAGCCTCAGGAAGCTCAATTCGTTCGTTTCTTTTATTGCCAAACAACTTGCCAGCACTCACATAGCTCAGATAAAAGCATCCAAATTCAATGCCAGACGCGTTTCAGGACCCTCAGTCCTTTCTTCAGTGGCAGATTACAGCAATGAACATTTGCGCTGCAGACAACAGTTTTTAATCACAGGCACCTGCCTGAGAGGGCGTGGTGCTCCCACAGCATTCTGGGGTTTGGAGTCCGTCTGTGTTTTGCCCCAGTGGGTGCGTTTTAATTCACTGCAAAATTAATTCATTTGAAGCCTCAGTGGGTTGATGCTGGTCCTGGCGCAGTGAATGCCTTGCTTTCTAGAAGTTCAGCACGAACATGTGCAGGCTGCAGCCCTGTACTGTAACCAAACACCTCTTCCTCCCCTCGATTTCAGCTCTCATACAGAGTCAAATCAGGTCTGCAGAGCCAGCAGTGGGCTTTCCATTCCGGCCGTGCAAGGCCGTGTAAAATCCAAAGGTCAGGTAGCACGCATTCACAGAAAGCCTCAGGAAGCTCAATTCGTTCGTTTCTTTTATTGCCAAACAACTTGCCAGCACTCACATAGCTCAGATAAAAGCATCCAAATTCAATGCCAGACGCGTTTCAGGACCCTCAGTCCTTTCTTCAGTGGCAGATTACAGCAATGAACATTTGCGCTGCAGACGACAGTTTTTAATCACAGGCACCTGCCTGAGAGGGCGTGGTGCTCCCACAGCATTCTGGGGTTTGGAGTCCGTCTGTGTTTTGCCCCAGTGGGTGAGTTTTAATTCACTGCAAAATTAATTCATTTGATGCCTCAGTGGGTTGATGCTGGTCCTGGCGCAGTGAATGCCTTGCTTTCTAGAAGTTCAGCACTCAGGCTGCAGCCATGTACTGTAACCAAACACCTCTTCCTCCCCTCGATTTCAGCTCTCATATAGAGTCAAATCAGGTCTGCAGAGCCAGCAGTGGGCTTGCCATTCCGGCCGTGCAAGGCTGTGTAAAATCCAAAGGTCAGGTAGCACGCATTCACAGAAAGCCTCAGGAAGCTCAATTCGTTCGTTTCTTTTATTGCCAAACAACTTGCCAGCACTCACATAGCTCAGATAAAAGCATCCAAATTCAATGCCAGACGCGTTTCAGGACCCTCAGTCCTTTCTTCAGTGGCAGATTACAGCAATGAACATTTGCGCTGCAGACGACAGTTTTTAATCACAGGCACCTGCCTGAGAGGGCGTGGTGCTCCCACAGCATTCTGGGGTTTGGAGTCCGTCTGTGTTTTGACCCAGTGGGTGCGTTTTAATTCACTGCAAAATCAATTCATTTGAAGCCTCAGTGGGTTGATGCTGGTCCTGGCGCAGTGAATGCCTTGCTTTCTAGAAGTTCAGCACGAACATGTGCAGGCTGCAGCCCTGTACTGTAACCAAACACCTCTTCCTCCCCTCGATTTCAGCTCTCATATAGAGTCAAATCAGGTCTGCAGAGCCAGCAGTGGGCTTTCCATTCCGGCCGTGCAAGGCCGTGTAAAATCCAAAGGTCAGGTAGCACGCATTCACAGAAAGCCTCAGGAAGCTCAATTCGTTTGTTTCTTTTATTGCCAAACAACTTGCCAGCACTCACATAGCTCAGATAAAAGCATCCAAATTCAATGCCAGACGCGTTTCAGGACCCTCAGTCCTTTCTTCGGTGGCAGATTACAGCAATGAACATTTGCGCTGCAGACAACAGTTTTTAATCACAGGCACCTGCCTGAGAGGGCGTGGTGCTCCCACAGCATTCTGGGGTTTGGAGTCCGTCTGTGTTTTGCCCCAGTGGGTGCGTTTTAATTCACTGCAAAATTAATTCATTTGAAGCCTCAGTGGGTTGATGCTGGTCCTGGCGCAGTGAATGCCTTGCTTTCTAGAAGTTCAGCACGAACATGTGCAGGCTGCAGCCCTGTACTGTAACCAAACACCTCTTCCTCCCCTCGATTTCAGCTCTCATATAGAGTCAAATCAGGTCTGCAGAGCCAGCAGTGGGCTTTCCATTCCGGCCGTGCAAGGCCGTGTAAAATCCAAAGGTCAGGTAGCACGCATTCACAGAAAGCCTCAGGAAGCTCAATTCGTTCGTTTCTTTTATTGCCAAACAACTTGCCAGCACTCACATAGCTCAGATAAAAGCATCCAAATTCAATGCCAGACGCGTTTCAGGACCCTCAGTCCTTTCTTCAGTGGCAGATTACAGCAATGAACATTTGCGCTGCAGACGACAGTTTTTAATCACAGGCACCTGCCTGAGAGGGCGTGGTGCTCCCACAGCATTCTGGGGTTTGGAGTCCGTCTGTGTTTTGACCCAGTGGGTGCGTTTTAATTCACTGCAAAATCAATTCATTTGAAGCCTCAGTGGGTTGATGCTGGTCCTGGCGCAGTGAATGCCTTGCTTTCTAGAAGTTCACTACGAACATGTGCAGGCTGCAGCCCTGTACTGTAACCAAACACCTCTTCCTCCCCTCGATTTCAGCTCTCATATAGAGTCAAATCAGGTCTGCAGAGCCAGCAGTGGGCTTTCCATTCCGGCCGTGCAAGGCCGTGTAAAATCCAAAGGTCAGGTAGCACGCATTCACAGAAAGCCTCAGGAAGCTCAATTCGTTTGTTTCTTTTATTGCCAAACAACTTGCCAGCACTCACATAGCTCAGATAAAAGCATCCAAATTCAATGCCAGACGCGTTTCAGGACCCTCAGTCCTTTCTTCGGTGGCAGATTACAGCAATGAACATTTGCGCTGCAGACAACAGTTTTTAATCACAGGCACCTGCCTGAGAGGGCGTGGTGCTCCCACAGCATTCTGGGGTTTGGAGTCCGTCTGTGTTTTGCCCCAGTGGGTGCGTTTTAATTCACTGCAAAATTAATTCATTTGAAGCCTCAGTGGATTGATGCTCGTCCTGGCGCAGTGAATGCCTTGCTTTCTAGAAGTTCAGCACGAACATGTGCAGGCTGCAGCCCTGTACTGTAACCAAACACCTCTTCCTCCCCTCGATTTCAGCTCTCATATAGAGTCAAATCAGGTCTGCAGAGCCAGCAGTGGGCTTATATAGTTAGGATTTTTTTGAATAGGGATTTCTGAAAATTCTATGTTGAATAACTTTGGCGTTGATGGACGGAATTGGCTGAAATTTTCAGGAAAATGGCACATTTTGTTTCTGAGCGTACCCTGAAAGTTTGGGGGGGTTTCGTCAAGCAGGGACCGAGAAAAAAGGGGGTCCCAAAACGTGTTTTTAACATTGAGTTTTCCATAGAGCGGTAGGACTCACTTTTAGCTCGAACGGCTGAATGGATGTCCACTCAACTTGGCAAAATTGTAGGGACTGGTAGCCCGATGTGCCTTTGCTATGTCTCAAGATATATGCTCCAGTGGTTTTTACAAAAATTAACTTTGAAAAATATATATTGGGCTACATTGGGCTATATATATGTTAGAGCCCAAATGTAGCCCAATGTAGCCCAATGTAGCCCAAAGATGGCCACCAGAGACAAAAAAAAACAAATGTAGCATAAATATCAGCCAGATGTAGCCCAACTATAGCCCAGTGACAGAATGTCCCAGAGTGTTCTAAAGAACAACTAGAGCGCTAACAGTCTTACTTATGGCAAAAGTATGGCACACCTGAAGTCATCTTGATTGGAATAAAGTGTTAACACTTAAAACATTTAATTTGCAAAGGAACAAAATGAGGGGTTTCATTTTGCCATAGAAATGTTATCTATCTATATATATATATATATATATATATATATATATATATATATATATATATATTACCTACTGGCGGTCGCCAGTAGGTATATATAGTTAGGATTTTTTTGAATGGGGATTTCTGAAAATTCTATATTGAATAACTTTGGCGTTGATGGACGGAATTGGCTGAAATTTTCAGGAAAATGGTACACTTTGTTTCTGAGCGTCCCCTGAAAGTTTGGGGGGGTTTCGTCAAGCGGGGGCCGAGAAAAAAGTGGGGTCCCAAAACGTGTTTTTAACATTGAGTTTTCCGTAGGGCGGTTGGACTCACTTTTAGCTCGAACGGCTGAATGGATTTCTATGAAACCTGGCAAAATTGTAGAGACTGTTTGCCCGATGTGCCTTTGCTAGGTCTCAAGATATGTGCTCCAGTGGATTTTGAGAAATTAACGTTCCAAAAAATATATATATCTGTGACAGCGTCCCGGTTAGCTCCCCGGTTCGCGTACCAGACGGGTAACGGAACTTCGCTAGGAGAAGCGGATTGGCTCTCCGGTGACTCTCAACATTCTAAACAGTCCGGAGCGGCCGCCATCTTGTCTCTCGGTAGGATCGAGAGACAAGAGGTGGAAATAAACAAAGGGCAAATGAATGAAAGGGGCAAGGTAGACCCCTCCTGACCCCCTAGGATTGATGTGGGGGCTATTAAAGGGGCCCGCGGGGCAAAAAAATAAAATACATTTTTTTTTCGATTTTTTCCGGTGGAAGCGCTACCCGGTACGCGAACCGGGTAGCTCACTGGTAGCGTAACAGGAGTCCGCCATCTTGTGTTTCGGACAAATTTAGTCACAAGATGGAGATGTCATCAGTGATGTCATCAGTGATGTCACTGACCATGTCATGAATGATGTAATATGTGACATGATCAGCAGTGGATTGCGGGTGCGCGATATATAGTTAGTGCAACTAACTATATATGCAAATTTCAATGGTTTTGCGTGAGTAAAATAAGGTTTTGTAAATGCTAATTCCTAACTATATATGGTCTATAACCTATGGTTTTTTCAGTGAATATATATATATATATCTCAGAAAAGACCACTCGCTTCAGAATGACCCAAGGACACAGAGGGGATTCTTTTGGGAGCCTTTTAATCACTAAATGTGCAGCATAATGCATTTCGGCCTGAACAGTCTTCCTCAGACACCTCTGCAAATGAATGGTTCCATCTCCCTCCTTCCTATATTGATGCAGTACTCCCATTGGTGGGAGGGCAGCTAATCCTGTCCAACTTGCGGCAGGTTTGATCAAATGCGAGATCACAACTCCCAGAATGCAATGTTTTGGCAAGTGCGTTGACAGGGAAATTAAATATTCAATGAGTGCTGCAAATCCGTGTGAAGGGGGGCCATGTAGTGGAAGGAAACATCCTCCAAAATGAAAGTGTCTGGGCTCCCTCTGATCCCCAACGCCCCAGCCACAAGTTCAGATCTAATCGGCCGTAGAGAGCGCTGCAATGAACCCTCTCTCCCGTGCAGTCATGGTCTGCCATGTGACAGCAGCCTCAAGCTTGATCCTTTTTCATGGCGGTCCCGGTATTCACCAATCCCTTGGTAGACACAAAGTTCGATGCCAATAACATCCGGGAGTCTTGGCAGGACGGGTCCTTGTACAGCGTTTCTGGCTTACACGGATAATATCGCAGAAAAAAGACCACTAGCTTCAGAATGACCCAAGGACACAGATGGGATTGGTAAACATTCAACCTGATTGCTTGACCAGTGCTCTAAAATGCAATAGTTAAAAACTAACATGTTAACAGTAACATGCTTCTAGCGTTTGTGCACCATGTAGTTATTTCAAACAAGCATATGTCATTGCAATATTTATAGTTCTTTACCAGCACTAGTTCCGAATATAACATATGCCCGCAGATACGCTGGTAACAGTTATTGCTGTTGCTCTCATGTTTTTTTAATTTTTAGTCATGCCCTCCAGTGGACTTTCCCATCTTTGTCACATTTGCTTGAACAGTGGTGATTCGATCTGTTTCTTCTTTTTAATACTTCACCCCTTCTTTCTGTTTTTTTTGTGAAGTTTTTTCTATGTAAGTTTTTATTCCAATGTCATCCAGAAAAAAAATTCTGTGTGCATTTCATCAGGTTAATTCATAAGTGAACGTATAGTTCCTCACTTTGGTTCAGACCAAACAGAGTAAAAGTTCTAAAATTTAGAATTTGTCTTGATTCCCTGTGCCGTAGTTTTTTCTCAAGGTTGCCTTTCTCTTACACTCTCTAGTATTGTTTTGATCACATAAAAGTTCAGCAATTTCCAGTTTTGTTGATTCGACTCCATATGCTTAGCTACAGCATTTCCTCGATCCTTGTTGGCTGTCGCTCTTACTTGTTCGAGGATCTAATTTTTCAATTTGCATATGGTGCACCCTATGTGCTTTAAGGAGCAAGGGCACTCAATCACGTATACAACATATTTTCTTTTATATGTTATTAGTTCTTTTATTTGCAACATTTTGTTATTTGTTTTTACTTGTGTTGTTTCTGGCTATCTGACACACTTTGCAGCTGTGGCATTTGATAAAGCCTTTCATTTTCAGCCATTGGGTCCCTTTCAAGTTCTTTTTTTGTTGCAGTTGATGGTGACTGTGAATTAGTTTGTCTTTGAGGTTTTTTGCCCATCAACATGTTATATTGGGATGTGCCCCCATGGTTCTCCCTACTGTTGGTTCCAATTGGAGTATCTTCCAATTTTTTCTCAGAATGTTGATGACTTTTTTTGCCTTACGAGAGTAATCCATGATTAATCTCACAGGTCCCTCATTTTGTTCACTAGCTGCTTTTTTGTTAGTTTTCAGGATTTCTTCCGTTGATGTTTCATTCGATCTTAGGGAACACTTCCTTACACTGTTTTCCTTATATCCTCTTTGTTTGAATCTTGCTGCTGTTTTTATACTGTGTTTCTTTCATTCGGAATCTTCTGAGCAGATTCTGAGAATTCTAAGGAATTCTCCATATGGAATATTTTTGATTACCGATGCTTTATGGAAACTGTTAGCATGTAAAATGGCGTTTGTTGATGTTGATTTTCGGTGCAGAGTTGTCTCAATTTTGTTGTTTACGACATAGATTTCAGTATCTAAGAACACAACTCTGTCTTTACTGATGGCATAGTGAATCTTACATTTTGCATCTATGGAATTTAGGATTTCAAAGTATTCTTGAAATTCTGTTGCTGTTCTGTCCCATACAATTAGTAAGTCTTCTATATACCGCAGCCACAATACAGTTTTGTTTACATATTTGTCATGGTTGGGGTGCCAGGCCTGTTGTTGCTCCCACCATCCCATTACCAGACAAGCATATCCAGGACTGAAGGAGAGCTCCATGGCGCAGCCTTTTATTTGGTTATATATCTCTTCTCCGAAAATGAAGACATTTTGGGTGAGACATGTCTCAATCATGTCTAGGAGCATTTAGTTGTCTGTACTGAATGTTACGTTCTCCAAGAAAGAAAGCACATGCTAGTAATTCTATGTTGTTTTCAATATTTGTAAAGAGAGATATTACATCCATGGTGATGAGCATATAGGAGTCTTTCCAGGTTTTTTCCTGGAGATGTTGCAAGAGGTCAGTGGTGTCCGTTATAAATGAATTCAAATTTAACACAAAATGCATCGGATATATATATCTATATCTATATATATCTATATATAACTTCACTGAGAAAACCATAGGTTATAGACCATATATAGTTAGGAATTAGCATTTACAAAACCTTGAAAATTCACTGAAAAAACCATAGGTTATAGACCATATATAGTTAGGAATTAGCATTTACAAAACCTTATTTTACTCACACAAAACCATTGAAATTCGCATATATAGTTAGTTGCACTAACTATATATCGCGCACCCGCAATCCACTGCTGATCATGTCACATATTACATCATTCATGACATGGTCAGTGACATCACTGATGACATCACTGATGACATCTCAAATGACATCACTGATGACATCACTGATGACAACATCCAGTGACTGTATGTTTCTGTAAAGTTAAAATATGTCTTACATATTGAAGAATGAGTGGATGTATAAGTGTCTGGATGAAGGATTTAGTAGGTGCATGACTGACTGTATGAGTGAGTGATTAAATGTGTCTCACTGAGTGCATGGGTTAGTGACTAAACTGTCTTAATTTGTGCATCATTATGTCTGGTGTTGTGTACATTTTCAAGGTTTTGTAAATGCTAATTCCTAACTATATATGGTCTATAACCTATGGTTTTTTTCAGTGAATATCAATGGTTTTTAAATAGCAAATATCAAAAGCTGTAAAATGTATTCTTCTTTTAAAGGAAAAATATATATTTTATATGTATTTAATATAATTTTTTTATGTATATACATTTTTTGAGGGAACGAATTTATCAACTATCATGCTGAAGAAGAGTGTGGGGAAAAAAAACAAAGAGGAGGACTAAGAGGAAAGAACAATCAGTTCAAAAATACAATTGCTTTAAAGCATGGAGTGCTTTTCCACACATTTACATTTAAATAACCCATATTAGAACATACAAAATATCTACAGAGGAGACGGTGTACATTGAATTTTAGAGTCTTCATTGGTACCTCCATGTTGGTACTTACATCACCCACACAACACAACAGCTCTATTCAGAGCTACCCTACCTCAAAGCACTCTAAAATATTATTTTACTATTTCCCTTGGTTTTCCCCTTGTTACGCTTTCCGGAACGCTACCCGGTGCGCGGACCTGGCGCTAACCGTGCGAAAATTTGAAAAAAAAAGGGTTTTATTTACATATATGGGCCTCCTCAGCCACCCTCAGAAAACCTAGGGGGTCAGGATATGTCTCCTGTGACCCCTTATACCCATTCCCAACATTGTTTATCCTCCATCTTGTTACTAAATTCGTCCGAAACACAAGATGGCGGACTCCCGTTACGCTACCCGGTTCGCGTACCGGGTAGCGCTTCCACCGCGAAAAATCGAAAAAAAAATTATTTTATTTTTTTGCCCCGTGGGGCCCTTTAATAGCCCCCACATCAATCCTAGGGGGTCAGGAGGGGTCTACCTTGCCCCCTTTCATTCATTTCCCCCTTCGTTTATTTCCACCTCTTGTCTCTCGATCCTACCGAGAGACAAGATGGCGGCCGCTCTGGACTGTTTAGAATGTTGACAGTCACCGGAGAGCCAATCCGCTTCTCCTCGCGAAGTTCCGTTACGCGTCTGGTACGCGAACCGGGGCGCTAACCGGGACGCTGTCACAGATATATATATTTTTTTGAACGTTAATTTCTCAAAATCCACTGGAGCACATATCTTGAGACCTAGCAAAGGCACATCGGGCAAACAGTCTCTACAATTTTGCCAAGTTTCATAGAAATCCATTCAGCCGTTCGAGCTAAAAGTGAGTCCAACCGCCCTATGGAAAACTCAATGTTAAAAATATGTTTTGGGACCCCCCTTTTTTCTCGGCCCCCGCTTGACGAAACCCCCCAAAGTTTCAGGGGACGCTCAGAACCAAAATGTGCCATATTCCGTAAAATTTCAGCCAATTCCGTCCATCAACGCCAAAGTTATTCAACATAGAATTTTCAGAAATCCCTATTAAAAAAAATCCTAACTATATATACCTACTGGCAACCGCCAGAAGGTAATATATATATATATATATATTCCAGGGATAATCCGATGTAGCGCAGAGCTTTTCGATCAGCTGCAAAAACGGACTCGAACCCAAAATTTAGTGCAAGTTGGTGATTTATTCAGCAAGTGGTGCTCCCATAGTCATCACGACGCGTTTCACGCTTCACAGAGCGCTTGATCACATGACACAGGTGATCACCTGACACACGTTTAAATACAGTCTACCAATGTAAGTCAAACTACAAATGCAATAGAAATGGAAGAGTTGAATCCCTAAGGACTACTCACATTATTATTACAATATCTGCTAATGCATTTACCAACTATATTTTAGTGAGACACATTTAAGCATTGTAAGTTTAAGTAACCGGCTGTAGACATGAATAAAAACATGTGGGATAAACATTTGGTGATGGTGATTTAAGTGTGAGTTTAACCAAAAGAATATTCATGAAATAGGATAAAAACAATTAAAGTTGATTGTCGGTTAAAGTGCGATATTTTTAGATGTTCAACGTTTTGCAATAATACCTGTGTAGTACTTTAGTCGTAAGAACCATATTATTTAAACAAGTACACATATGGAGCCCCACATGTTGGTACATTGCCATATAATATGTGCAAACTACAAGGACATGGAAAGTACTATAAAGTGCCAGTGCAAACATAACTGGATAGCTGCCAAGTTTCTGAGGACAATTTCACCGCTGGTATACAACGATATTGCATAATGGGTATAAAGATGTGATCTCTGTAAAATACATGATACAATCCCAGCTTTTATCGTTCTACCACTGATAACATTAGCGATATGTACAGTACTAGAGAAAATATAATGTTATTCATGTAAAACCATTTGTGCCATTAACCAAAAGTGACCCAGTGATTATAAGACAATAAAATATTCATAATTCATATATAGACCTATAAACACCTTAAAATGGTTATTTTTATAAAAGCCTAACATAAATGAATACAGGTAATATGTCTAAAAACCTCCTATAAATGGACTGTTAAAATCACAGGCTAATTGATATATTTGGTATAAAAAAGTACAAATGACATAAATAATCTAAAACATTTCTCTGTGTTAAAAAGACCCACGGAGCATTTGAGTAGGCTGTATGTTAACGGAAATTCATCTTATGTATATACTTTATCATAGACAAGTATATAAATCTTCCGTGATATTTAGGCCTGAGGAATGCTTTGTATTCAGTTCAATGATATACTGTGTCTTGAGGCGGCGTAGTTTGTCCTCTCTGTTGCCGCCTCTCCTGCTAGCCTGTACACAGTCAATAACAAAATATTTGAGGTCACTGCTTCTGGAATTATGTTTTGACTTAAAATGCCTCGCTACAGGATAAGTATTGTCCTGATTCCCAATTGCTCGAAGATGTTGCAGGATCCTTCTGTGTACTGGGAGCTTGGTGTATATATATATATATAAAATTTCTATGGCAAAATGAAACCCCTCATTTTGTTCCTTTTCAAATTAAATGTATTAAGTGTTACCACTTTATTCCAATCAAGATGACTTCAGGGGTGCCATACTTTTGCCATAAGTAAGACTGTTAGCGTTCTAGTTGTTCTTTAGAACACTCTGGGACATTCTGTCATTGGGCTATAGTTGGGCTACATCTGGCTGATATTTGGGCTACATTTGGGCTCTTTTGTCTCTGGTGGCCATCTTGGGAGATTGCATATCAGAATTTTTTAATGAAATATAAGAGGATTTAAGAAGTCACTCAAAATGTGCCCTAATTTTTCTTTCTTCAGCACTAATCATAATTTCTATGGCAAAATGAACCCCCTCATTTTGTTCCTTTGCAAATTAAATGTTTTAAGTGTTACCACTTTATTCCAATCAAGATGACTTCAGGTGTGCCATACTTTTGTCATAAGTAAGACTGTTAGCGCTCTAGTTGTTCTTTAGAACACTCTGGGACTTTCTGTCACTGGGCTATAGTTGGGCTACATCTGGCTGATATTTGGGCTACATTTTTTTTGTCTCTGGTGGCCATCTTTGGGCTACATTGGGCTACATTGGGCTACATTTCGGCTCTAACATATATATAGCCCAATGTAGCCCAATATATATTTTTCAAAGTTAATTTTCGTAAAAACCACTGGAGCATATATCTTGAGACATAGCAAAGGCACATCGGGCTACCAGTCCCTACAATTTTGCCAAGTTTTGTGGAAATCCATTCAGCCGTTCGAGCTAAAAGTGAGTCCAACCGCCCTATGGAAAACTCAATGTTAAAAACAGGTTTTGGGACCCCCCTTTTTTCTCGGCCCCCGAGATGTCACACATTACATCACTCATGACATGGTCAGTGACATCACTCATGACATGTCATGAGTGATGTAATATGTGACATCATCAGCAGTGCATTGCAGGCGCGCAAGTTATATTGAGTCCAACTAACTATAACGTGGGAATTTCAATGGTTTTATGTCAGTAAAATTTCCAGGTAACTATAACTGGTGTGAAACCTATGGTTTTTTCAGTGAATTTAATAGGTTTTTTAAATAGGTTTTTTAAATGCTAATTCCTAACTATAACTGGTGTGAAACCTATAGTTTTTTCCGTGAATATATATATATATATATATATATCCGATGCCTAATGTGTATATATATATATATATATATATATATATATATATATATATATATATATATATATATATATATATATATATATATATATATATATATATATATAAATATATATACACTGAAAAAACCATAGGTTTCAGGGGTGTTATAGTTAGCTGGACATTTCACTCGTACAAAACCATTGACATTCCTCCGTTATAGTTTGTTGTACTAACTGTAACTTGCGCGCCCGCAATCCACTGCTGATGATGTCACATATTACATCATTCATGACATGGTCAGTGACATCACTGATGACAGCACTGATGACATCTCAAATGACATCATTGATTACGTCATCCAGTGAATGTGGTTTGGTTCAATATTCAAATAAGTATTATATATAGAGGAATCTGCATTGAAGACTGAGTGGATGTATAAGTGTCTGGATGGAGGATTTAGTAGCACTGTGATTGACTCTCTAAGTGACTAATTTAAAGTGTCTCACTAAATAAATGGGATAGTGAATTAACTGTGTGAATATCTGTATCACTCTGTCTCTTGTTGTGTAAACTACTGAATAAATTGGTTACTAACTATGTGAAACTCTATATTAGTTTTTAATTAGTTAAGTGAGGATTTGTATGAGAGAGAGAATGTGTGTGTAGTTGGGTGGAAGGTGTTTGACTGTCCAAAGATGTGTATATAGTTTATTTAGTAGGCATATGAGGTTAAGACTGCATGTGAAAACAGTTGTTTGGGTGAGTGAATCTCTTTATGGGTGTGTTGATGAGTAAATATATTTCTCAATGATACATTTCCAACAAAGTAGAAAGGCAGTGTATGTGACAGTTGTTGTATATAAATAAGTATACATAAGACTCAGTGATTGTCTGAGTGACTGTATGGAACACTGTATACTTGTAATAGTAATTTTAGAACACACTTTGTATGAGTTACTATCTATATGAATAAATAAAGTAGTGTTTGTATAAGTGTGTAGCTGAGTAAATGTAAGTATGATCATTTGTTTGCATAAGTGAGTAGGATGTGTGCTAATGGGTAATGTCAATATAGGTGCATAAGTATATTTAATAGTGTTCTATTGATCTTTTTCAGCATGCATGAGTAAATCTATAGGTAAGTGTTTGGATGTGTGTGTAGATCTACAATTCACTGAGTGGGTTTTAGAAACTTGTATTGGTGTGTCAATAGTTTAAACTTGGTACTCTATATTTTATAGTAAGTGATGAAAGGTTAAACTAGTGTATGATGAGGTGTATCAGATTGTCATGTGGATGATGTCATCAGTGATGTTATTTGAGATGTCATCGGTGATGTCATCAGTGATGTCACTGACCATGTCATGAATGATGTAATATGTGCCATCATCAGCAGTGGATTGCAGGCGCGCGAGTTATAGTTAGTACAACTAACTATAACGGACGAATTTCAATGGTTGTGTACGAGTGAAATGTCCAGCAAACTATAACGCCCCTGAAACCTATGGTTTATTTGTGAATTTCTAAGGTTTTTTAAATGTTAATTCCTAACTATAACATACCTGAAACCTATGGTTTTTTCAGTGAATTTCATAGGTTTTTTAAATGCAAATTTCTGATTGTAATGTTCATTAAGCATATCTGTTTTTTGTCTTTTTTAATTATCATCCCATTCTCAACCTAGTAAAAACTGCAATATCACCACTTTTCCATTGATACCGTCAGCCAACAAAATCGCCACAAACCAGAAACACAACTAACGCTAATGATATACTAACTAGTCGTTCCTGTTAAAAAAAAACACAAAAACACCACTTCCCCATATTTTCAACAACATGCGAAATCTGCGATGCTACCTAGAAACAGGCGATACCCCACTTACCAGTAACAAATTAACATCAACATTTAACTGGTGTAAGAAGGTCGACTATCAATTGTGTGAATTACACCCAACTCACACCCATATTTAAAGACGAAAATGTGATAGAGGTACTAATCATTCAGCTCCGATTTTGAATTTGAATTTACAGCAATTTGTATAGCGCACTTATACCATGCGGTTTCATGGCGTTAGGAGGATGCTTAGCCAGAGGTGAGTAATTGGGGGAGCGAGGTGCTAAGATGGAAAAGCACGGGTGAAAAGAAAAGTCTTAAGTGCTCTGCGGAAATCAGAGTAGGAAGGGATGGATCTGATGTGGATGGGGAGAGAGTTCCAAAAGGTGGGACCAAGGACCCTAAATTTCATGCCCCCGGATTTCTTTTTCTTAAACCGGGGAACGGAGAGCAGAAATTTAGTGGAGGAACGAAGTTCTGTGTTGGGGCAATAAGCACTGATGGCGGAGGAGATGAAGTCAGGGGCAGTCCCCGCCAAGGCCTGAAAGGTAGTGCACCCCAGTTTAAAGAGGGCCCGCTCTTTAATGGGGAGCCAATGAAGGGACTGGAGGAGGGGAGTAACGTGATGGAATCTGGGTAAGCCATGGATCAGGCGGGCGGCCTGATTCTGGACAAGCTGGAGACGATAGAAAGCATATGCGGGAGCTCCATTGTATACAATGTTCCAATAGTCCAGCCGGGACTAGAACCATTGCCATCAGGATAAGTTTAAGGGCCGGGACAGAGAAAAACCGGGAAATTTTGCGTGTAGTGCGCAGGGCAAAGAAACAGGAAGAAACAACAGAATTAATCTGAGTGTGAGGGGTAAGATGCTTATTAAGTGAGATCCCTAGAGTTTTAACAGAAAGAGAGGGGGTGGGGGAGGTACCCAGGGAAGGGGGCCAGAAGCTGGGGGACCAGGGACTGGGGGTGCTATCAGTAACAACAAGTTCCGTCTTGTCCGGATTTAGTTTCAGATGGTTACCGTTCATCCAATCGCTGATGAACAGCATGACCGACTGGAAGTTGAGTATACTGGCAGGGGAATGTGACAGGTGAAAAATGAGTTGGAGGTCATCAGCGTAATTGTATACGGTGACCTCCATGTTTTGAAGTGCAAAAATAAGGGGATAGATGTATAGGTTAAATAATAACGGGGAAAGAGAGGAACCCTGGGGGACACCACACAGGACTGAATGAGGGGGGGCAATGAATTCAGCCAGGTGAACGGCCTGGGAGCGATCTCTCAGGAAGGAGCTGATCCAGGCTAAAGCTGGGCCCTCGATGCCCGCCGCCCTGACACGGGTGAGAAGAATGGAGTGATCAACCGTGTCAAAAGTGGCGGAAAGATTTAGAAGGACCAGGGCCGGGGGCGTGTTGGTGTCCAGCCCCTCCCTGAGGTCGTCCATCACAGAGATGACCACCTTCTCGGTGGAGTGCAGAGGGCGGAAACCGGCCTGCCGGGAAGCAAATCCTCCGCTTTCATCAATGAAGGCACCTAGGGCCTTAGTGACATGGGCCTATAGGGCCTTAGCCAGGAAGGGGAGGAGGGAAATGGGGCAGTAGTTGGAAGGGGAATAACAATGGCAGTTTTGTGAGAGGCTGGAACGATCCCCTGGTGGAGGGAATCGTTAAGGAAGGTGAGGGGGCGGAGATAGCAGCTCGTAAAGAGTCTGCGAAGAATATGCACTGGAGCGACGTCTACCGGCGAGGTGGATTTGACGGGAGTCAGAAGAGAAAGGAAAGAATCTCTGGTGAGGGGAGGTAAGTGAGTCAGACGGGAGACAGGGGGGGGGGCTGGGGATCACAAAAAGTGGAGGAAGGGGGTGGAATCCCAGCCTTAATAAGGGCAACCTTCTCCACGAAGAAATCGTTGAGAGAGTTGCACAACAGCTGGGAGGGAGGAACCTTGGAAGAGGCCCTGTCAGATGAGGACAGTTCTCGAACAATAAAGAAGATCTCCCTGGAATGGTTCTCAGCATCAAGGACCCTCCCAGAAAAATACACTGTCTTGGCCAGGAGAATATCCTTTTTGTATTCCTTTAGAGTAAGCAAGTAACGGGTTTTTAAGAGAGGACAATAGGCGCGTCTCCAGGCTCTCTCCGCTTGACGCGTCTCAAGTTTTTTTGCCTTGTGGGCAGGAGAGAACCATTTGTTCGCGTCGTGGGCGCGCTTGACTGTTACATGCTTCAAAGGGGCAGCCAGATCGCAGGCCCTCATTTCAAATGGCGCCCGCTACCCCGTCAGCCCTCCGGAGCAATCGGCACAGGCCGTGCCGGACCGGGGCTAGGGGAGCGGGAGGGGCGAGTGAGGTGAACCGAGAAATAGGTAAGGTGCTGTAAAAAGTAAATGAAGAAATTCGTTTTTAAAATTAAATCTTTAAAAACTATGCAAGCAATGAAAAGCGCTTAAAATTAAATTTTTCCGCCGTACTGTCCCCAGCGCGAGCAGCAGCTGCCACGAACTCACTGCCACTGGGTCTTAGGCGTCCGATACCCAACAAAATTACCCAGGGCTACTACCACCACAACCACCCCCCGGACCACTCCCCCCACTACCTCGGAGGCAGCGCAAAACAAAACAACTGATCTTTTCAAAATACCATATCCCCTCAACCGCACAATAGCTGAATGTTCGAAGATGTGGCAACCAACTATGTATAAGGGAGGGAACTCGCACATCAACAATAATTCACACAATCCCAAGTGTACCGGTGATATGCTGTACACAACTCACTATACAAACAACAAACCTTTCCATGTGGAGATATAGTATTGATACGTGTAGTGTGCTGCACAGTGGACGCAACCATATTTTCTCAGACACTGGGGAATATCTCGGTTATGTAGCTGTGTTGTCCCCCCTTGAAGCGGAAGAGGAGTGGGCTGGTCCAACGTACGCAACGCCAGCATAAAAGTATCATTTCATAGGGTGCGCCATTGGCGTGGTTCATTTGTGCGAAGACAAAAGAGTCTGCAAGAGCGTTGGCCCTCACCCTGCCACGTGGCTGCTGCTATGACCACGGGTCTCCTCGACACAGGCCCCCTGCGAACCCAGGGCACAGCACCACAGACTTATGTCTGTATCGATGACTGCCTTCGATCTACACTGCGGACAGCAGGGTTCACAACTTGAATTCAGATTTGGATCTACACTACGGATAACATTGTATTCAGCCTTGATTTATTTAATGCAGAGGCAATTGTACTGTATGTTCTCAGATTTTGTTAAAGGATGTGACAAAAAGCATTCCTCGATGTCTGTGCTGACTACTGCCTTCGATCTACACTGCAGATAGCATGGTTCAAAACTTGAATTCAGATTTGGATCTGCACTACGGACAACATTGAATTTAGCCTTGCTTTATTTAATGCAGAGACAATTGTACTCTATGTCCTCAGATTTTGTTAAAGGATGTGACAAAAAGCATTCCTCGATGTCTGTGCTGACTACTGCCTTCGATCTACACTGCAGACAGCATGGTTCACAACTTGAATTCAGATTTGGATCTGCACTACGGACAACATTGAATTTAGCCTTGCTTTATTTAATGCAGAGACAATTGTACTCTATGTCCTCAGATTTTGTTAAATGATGTGACAACAAGCATTCCTCGATGTCTGTGCTGACTACAGCCTTCGATCTACACTGCAGACAGCATGGTTCACAACTTGAATTCAGATTTGGATCTGCACTACGGACAACATTGAATTTAGCCTTGCTTTATTTAATGCAGAGACAATTGTACTCTATGTCCTCAGATTTTGTTAAAGGATGTGACATAAAACATTCCTCGATGTCTGCTGACTACAGCCTTCGATCTACACTGCAGAAAGCAGGGTTCACAACTTGAATTCAGCTTTGGATCTACACTACGGACAGCATGGTACTCAGCCTTGATTTATTTAATGCAGAGACAATTGTACTCTATTTCCTCAGATTTTGTTAAAGGATGTGACAAAAAGCATTCCTTGATGTCTGTGCTGACTACTGCTTTCGAACAACAGTACGGACAGCAGAGCTCACGATTCAGGTGCAATGGCAATTGCAGATGATGCAGTCCAGTAGGTAAGACACATTGTACCAGTGCGGCCCGCCCGGACCACGCATCATCGCAGGGTGCGTACACGCTGAGTTCTTCAGGTGCCACTAACTCACTGCACCACAAGTTATCGCCACGTGGCCTTATTAAGGCACAATTCATAAGACAGAAGACATTGCTCCCAGTGCGGCCCGCCCGGAACACGCATCATCGCAGGGTGTGCACTTGCTGAGCACCAGAGGTACCACTAACTCAGTGCACCATAAAACATTGCCACGTGGCCTTTTTAAGGCAGAATTCACTAGACAAAAGACATTGCTACCAGTGCCCGGACCACACATCATCGCAGGCTCCACACAAGCTAGTTGCTTTAGGTGCTACTAACTCAGTGTACCATTATCATCGCTGGCTACACACACACTTAATTGGCAATACTGTGCAGCTCTACTCAACGCCACGTAGCCATGGGCCTTGCTAACCGCTGCCTCCTGCCTACACTGCGGTCATCAGGGCTCACAATTAAATTGACTCTTCATTCATTAATTGCAAAGTGCAGTTCGAAACTAAGTATAACGTCCCTCAAACCTACACAATATCCTTTTACTATCCTTCCTTTAAGATGTTGTTTTATGTCATTTATAGGTTTAGTACAATAACCAAATTCATCTTGCAAGTCCAAACAAACACTGAATGGCAGTCTACACTGTGGACAGCACAGCTGACAATTTGAACTATAATGTCCCTGAAACCTACATGTTTCGACAATGTATTGCATACATGTTTCATCTTTTGTTCGAATCACGATTACAGATGATGTAGTCCAGTAGGCAACAGACAATGCTCCCAGTTTGACCAGCCCAGATCACGTATCATAGCTGGGTCTGCAGACGCTGAATGCTTCGGATGCCCCTACCTCAGTGTACTACAACTCATGGACCCTTCATGATAGAATATTTTGTGTATGATTTAGATCTGCCGCCCCTACCTGAGTGCACCACAAGTCATGAACCCTTTAAGATAGAATATTTTGTGTTTTATTCCACATGTAGTGCTCCTACCTTTGTGCAGCACAAGTCATAAACCCTTTATGATGGAATATCTGTTTATGATTTGATGATTACTATTGTACTTGTCACCAAGAGCAATGATTCCCAGAGGGCTGGCTTACACTCACCCAGCATTCACCCAACACAGACATCACTGGACATGTGACCCTGTAAATAAAATTGAGTCGAGCGCATGTGCCCGTACCCGGTTCAACTATCTATCTGTGTCTGTGTATTCATTATGTTTGCAAAATGCTGCCCCTGGGCCCTACCACATTTCATTGTGCTGTACACAGCGTATGGAACCATCTTACCTCTGGCAGTAGGACAAACTTCGGTTATGTAACTTTCTCTCGCTCATTCTACAAGTACAAATGTAGAGACTGAATCATTAGAGTACTGCTAGTAAAGTGTATAGTAAATTTATAAGTGACTGCGATTGCCGGATTTTTTTTTGTAGCATATTTATATAGCGTGAACACGACCCAAAAGTATTTCAGCGTTTTACATGAGCACCGTATTTACATTACACTTTCAGGCACGCAGAGATTATGTGATTTGCCCACAATCACAGGATATAGAAGCAACCCCGAGGCTCGAACCCTGATTTCCAGCACCAAGTTCAACAGTGTACCGGACTGACCACATAAGTATATATGTTGGCGCAGCCTAACTCTGCCCATGAGCCTTACTCTAATTAGCTGCCCTTCATGTGCCAAAAACTGCAACCTGAACTTTTCATGACCCTGTATTACTACAGCTACAACACTCCACTGAATGTGCAATAAATATTCATATCCACAGAAATGCATCATGGCCACCATCTTTTATGTGTGGAACTATACAAGAATATAGGGTCAGTGATACCCCGTACCTTCCTTGTTGGCCATGTTGTGGGACTTCACTCACATAACGACACATTTGCGTCTGAGACCCGGGTGACGGCAGCACTGCAACACAGACACCCGAATGAGTTGATTTCTCATATAGCTCACAATGAAGTCACGTCCATAGCTCCTTTACAGCCTCAAGCAGCACTGGGATACGTCAGGCCAGCCCACTCCCCTTACGCTTACAGAAAAAGACAACAACGCTACATGACCCAGATTTTCATTGTAGTGATCTACTGGTCACTTGTCTAGTTGTCAGAACGGCACAGCCCCTCTCTCGTGGCTAGTATACAGCGCTCGCATTCGCCGTAGCACTGAAGCAGAGGTAGTCGCGCCACGGACCGCGGCGATCAATTCCCGCCGGAACGTAGGACACTAAATGATACCGGATAAATAAACCCGCTCCCATTGAATATCCCTACCTCTGTAATACGAGTAAATGGACCATTACTGACTCTGAAGAAACCCCCTTTCTTGAGCTAGAACTAGCCTAGAAGTATGAATAACTAATATTTCTTGGCACAATAAAACCTAATTGGACCATATACCTCAAAGTACCTCAAAGTATCAACAACTTGACCGTTGAGTCAGATAATACATCTATCGCAACGTGCAAAGAAAGCTCACGTCCTGATGATGATCTAAAGTCATGTTAGATCGAAACGCCGTCGACCCTTGCAAGGAAAACTCCCCTTCCCTATTGTATATATTTTTTCGGGGAATACCCTTGCTTGTGACACCTTGTATATAGCTTTTTTATAATTTCACTCAGTCACTATAAGCACTTTTGTCACATGTGTGAGCACCTGAAACATTCGAAAAAAACTTAACTGTGTAAGCATTAATAAAGTCCTTTGTTTGTAACCTTACAAAACTGTCTCCCAAGTCTAACTTATCTACCAGAAATAATTTCTCTTATCTGGACCTTTTTAGGCCATCTAGAAATAATTGTTTCAACCAGGACCTTATTAGGCCACCCATGACCATTGTTCTTTTTAACCATAGTATACAGCCACATCACAACCATCCAGCACAGGCATCACAAGACACGTACCCTACCAATAAAAAAAATAAAATGCGCACATGCTCTACGCCATTTCAGAGTTGCTCCCATCTCATACGCTGTGATGGCCCGTCCTGGTAGTCCGGACACCTCATGTAGGCCCAAACCATAGAACAGGGTGGCCCTCCACCACATGCATGCCCTCTTTGGTCACTGAGTTAGTGGTAAAGCAAGGACTGAGCGGGTGAGCAACCTGCGATGATGATGGGTGCACAAGTATGTCCTTTGCCATAGCGATATCAAGACTCAGCACCAAATGTGAGACTTCATGGTGGCAGAGCGGGACTGCATGATGTAGAAGGTGCCCTGTCCGCAAAAAGATGAGCAGTGAGGCCTGGGTGCGCAGTGGAGGGAGTAGATGGGGTGCAGCAGACTGGATACAAAAAGACAATCCTATATACTTTGTCTTATTGTAGTTTGATTTTTTTTTCAAATAGCAGGACAGTTTTTATAGTTGGCCAAATGTCCGTCGCTCCCACATCTGTAGCAAAGTAGATGAGTATTTTTTTTATATACTATGTACCCTTAAATTTACCATCTTATTTTGACAACCTTTCCTTTATCAGTTGTTTTAGGACTCGCGCCTGTGTTACTGTGCGCATTATGGCTCATGCCTTTGTTGCAGTGCGCAGCACGAGACATTTTGTAAGTGAAAAAACAGGGATATGAACCTAACCTAGGAATCGCACACGCTTGTGAGTGTGCATCTCCTTCCGTGCTACCCCATTGGCCTTTACGTGCGACTTATTCTAAAAGACTGCACACAATTGGCCAGAGGCGGGTGCATTGCTCCGCCCATGGCCTATTGGTGTCTATTACGCGCTTGCTGCACGTAATAGACACCAATCGGCCAGGGGTTTTCTATTATCGTGCCGACACAGGTGTGATAATTGAAACCACGTGTGTGGTTGCACACCACTTGTTTTCTATACCCGATGGAAAACATTACTACTTCTAGTAATTTTTAATAAATCGAAGCCCATTAAAACAGTTGGGACCATGCAGTTGGTTGTGTTTTTAATGGGGGGGCCGAAGGGGGTGTAAGAGGGCAGTGTAATTATGGTCCAGATTAAGATAGTGGCAATTACCAGTTGAAATATCTTCCTTCGTGTTATTCCTTTTAAAGAATCTGTGTCATACATAATGATTTCTGCAATATCACTTTAAATTTCAATTCTATCATAGAACAAGCATTTGCAATGCAATAGGTCTCGCATTATTTAAGTTTGAGCTATTGGTGTTGCATTATTTTTGCAATGACAATAGCTCAAACTTTAATAATGCAAGATCTATTGCATTGCAAATGCTTGTTTTTAAGGAGGTAACATGTGTTGCGAACATCGAAGCATGCAGACACGAGGGTGACATTCGTGTCACAGCTTGTGGCTTAATCACGTTGCTTTCAGAATGTTATGTTTTAAATATGAGAAGGTTGAGAAGTAGAAATTAACTGAGGTTCAGTCATTCTTCCTTTATACTTGCTGCATACAAGACGTGTTCTGAGGATCAATTCACATCAAGAGACTTACCAACTCTGTCTTTTCATTTCTGCATACTGGACTTTCCTAGAATTACTAATTCTCTATCTTTCCGATGTGGAGCTTCAGGGTGCACTATGTCCCAGCACATGGTGGTAGACACACCATTGACAGAAAGGTGAGCTGCGAAGATTCTCTTCAGTGTTACTCTCTCACTCTTGCTCTCTCTCTCTTCCTCTCCTTTGATGAATGAATGATGCACAATCTTATCTTGCTTTTTATCTAACAGGCTGTGTTTCACAAATTGGCCTTCCCCCCAACACCATCAGAGCTCAACGTCTGTGAAATCTGCGATGATGCATGTACACACTGTCAATGCCTGAAAAGGTTGCTTCGGCACATGGTGGACCCTCTTTCAAACACGCTGGCACAAGATGAGCAGAGAAGCTTCTCTCCACAGCAATGATAAGTCACCTCTGGACCATGAGAGTGCAAAGTGTGCAGCAGCCTGAGTGCGTAGGAACGGACACTCACCTCTGGGCACTGGGAGTGGATGGGGTGCAGCAGTCTAGGTACACAGTAAGGGAAAGTCACAGCTGGGCAGTGGGAGTGGATAGGGTACAGCACCCTGGGAGGAAAATAGCGCACAGACACCTCCTTGCAGTGGGAGTTGATGGCATACAGCAGACTGGGTGCACAGAGTCGTAACACAGAACTATGCGGTGCAGTTGTATATACTCTGCAATTACTAATTCTTTACTATCTTTCAGATCACTAAACTTGAGGGCGCACTATGACCCGGCACGTGGTTGGACACACACCGGTGGCAGAAAGGTGAGCTGCGAAGATTTTCTCCCGTGCGAACACTCCCTCTCCAGCTCCATCTCTTCCTTTCTCTCTCTCACACTTCCTTTCTTTCTTTGTCTCCTCCTCTCTCTATCTCATTCTTTCTTTCTCTCTTCCTCTCTCTCACTCTTTCTCTCTCTCTCTTCCTCTCTCTCACACTGTTTCTCTTTCTCTTTTCAAGTTGTGAACCCTACTCTCCGCACTGCAGATTGAAAAACCAAGGCTACATTTACAGCTATCCGCAGTATAAATCTAAAGCAGAATTTAAGTTGTAAGCTCTGCTGTCTTTAGTGTATGCAGCAGGTAAGCAGAGCAGCCTAGGTGCACAGAGCCTCCAATTGAACGCGGTGTGGCAAGAGGGGGGAGGTGCATCAGCGTTACTGCGTAGGTGCCAACAAACGATATTGCTGTGCATAATGATGTGATCTCTCACCTCATTCAGTCTCATTTTAAAGGCCTGCTGGACCATACTGTAGACCTGAGCCAGTGGGCAGCGCTGTCCTACAGACACCTCTTCAGAGCGGTGCTGTGAGAGGGGTGGGATGCATCAGGCAAACTGCGCACGTGCGGATAAGCAATATTGTCAAGTGTTATGTTGTGATCTCTGACCTCATTCTGTCATCTCAGTCTAATTTTAAGGACCTACTGGACCATACTATAGACCTGAGCCAGCAGGCAGCGCTGCTCTACAGACAGGTGGTGTTGGCTTTTAGGCCACTATAGTTAGTTCCTTACTGAGTGTACATGCACACAGGCTCCCACCACTGCATTACACGCGAACATTAAGCTTCTAGCATGCACTGTATTCCTTTCTATGTAAACTTTACCATAACATATTATTATTTAACCTTGCGTATTCTCGAGCAATCCAACCCCTCTTTGAACCACGATTACCACTAACGGTTGATTGTACTTCAAAAACGAAGGATGCACTCAACTCCTATTTTCTATCAAGCTTAAAATAAACTTTTACCTCCAGACATTTCCACCATTAAATTATTTCTCCCTTTACAGAAATGTATTGATTGGCCGAAAAGGGGCTGAGCAGGATCTCTCTCCAGCAATGATGCCCTGAGCATTCTAACAGCTTTCATGGCAGTATCAAGACACCGTTCCATTTTGGAGACCTAGTCTTCCATACAAATGTACCTCGGACTCGGAGCTTGCACCAACACATCGTGGGACACACCAGTGGTGGCAGGTGAGCTGTGAAGCCTCAGTGTGGAAAACCTACACTTGAGCACATTGCGGGAGAAGGGACTGGGGTGCAGCACTCTGGGTGCACAGGTGAATACAAGCAATTTTCCAGTAACTAATAATGTAGAGCTACATTATCAAAGAACGTCGATAACATTATCACCACTTCACCAACAGGAAACTGCTGCTAAAGCGATGATAAGGGGTTGATAATATGCCCTTATGAATTCCCATAGAATCCCAGGTTCACACCAAAACCTGTGCTTCTAAGGGAATTCACAACAGCATATTATGAACACCTTATCGCCGCTTAAGCGGCGGTTTCTTGATGCTAAAATGGCGATAATGTTATCGCCCTTCCTTCATAATATGGCCCATAATCTCTGGCTTCATGTATTTAAGTTTAAGGACTTCTTAAACCACAATCTATCTTGCAGATCCCTGCGTCGTAGACAAACGGGTGACGGAGGGTAAACACTAAGGGCTGAGTACAATAGGCCGACGCTCTATCTCCTCCTGCCTCTCTTGTTTTAACTCTCCCTCCTCTTCTCACTTCCACTCACTGCCTCTCCCTTCCATTTTCACTATGTTCCTTTCATTTGAACTAGCTTTCTTTACCTCTTCTACATAGCACACATACTTATGTTTCATTTTTGTCTTGCAGGTTTCCTACGCTGCTTCCACTGGAGTCCAACCCACTTTTTTTTAAATAATACTGTTCTGTTAAAGATGCATTTCTATTTATTTCTGTTTTAATAAATAACTGAGTGTATAGGTCTTCTTTTTCTGACAACACTTGACTATTATTTATTGTGATAATCATCTGTTTATACAAGATTTGTAAAAGAATAAGTGCTGGAGCTCAAAGTTTTACTATGAAAAGAATGGTATTCATGACTGGAAGTGTACTACCCGGGCTGACTCTTCTTTATCAGCTCTTCTACCTTTTCAGAGAGGCTGGCTGTAGGGAAGCCGTCATATTTCCGCAAGGGCCTCTACATAACAGAGGGGAAAACAAACAGAGATGACGGAGCGCTGTGTACATTAGGAGCAGAAGGAGTACACAACACTTCTAATTAACCTCTAGAGAGGATGCGAGCAGCAGCCACTGGCGTTACAAAACCCCATGTACAATTTGCCTGCTCTGTTCTCGTCAGTGGGCAATTCTTTATCGATCCCAGTCAAACACTGCTGTTTCACATTTTGAGAAACGATTCACAGTGTGGGCTTCACTAAGTACTTCGTGGCTATTTAAGTGAGAGACGGGATTGTCGACATTCTAATACTTAGAGACTCCTAAATTTACCGTAAAAAAAATGACCACCTATCACTAATTTTTATTCTCCCCAGGGACCCCCTCCCCCGGGGCCTATATACAACTTTGGGGATCGTGGGGGAGTTCCAATGCCCCCACGGTCCCAGCTGGCTCGCCACGTCGTTCGGGAGCCGCCATTGCTTTTCCGCACAGGGAGCTGCTAACATGCAGCTCCCCGTGGGGAAAAGCAACCTGCTATCCATTTTGAAAGAGCGAGCAGATTTCCTTGCTCTCTCTTTCAAAATCTAAACCAAGTTTGCTCTGGCAGTGTCCCGAGGGTGGGCACCCCGAAACACTGCAGGAGCTCCCCCTGAGGGGTGGCAATTCCCAGGGCCCTTGACGGCTCCAGGAGGGGGGCAACATGGCCCCCCTCCCACAATATAAAAAGCCCTGGGGTGGTGATCCCTGGGGCTTGGGGGGGGCCTATGAGCCCTCCACCCATTTTTGAAAGCCTTTGGGAGAAGTGGTCCCCTGGGCTGGGAAGAGCCTTTGAGCCCCCCCACCCATGTATTTTACTGGGGGGGCTGGCCTTTGAGTCCCCCACCCATTTATTTTGAAGCCCCGAGAGGTGGCGGTCCCCGGGTCTAGGGGGCCCATCTGGGCCCCTGAATAAATGTAATATTTTACCCCCATAGTTTGGCCCACCCGGGGGCTAATTATTAAAGAAGCGTGGGAGCCCGCACTTCATTTTTGTTAATTGTTTTACGGCAGGATCTGCGCACCCTGCATGCATTTTGCTGTTTTTTTTAATTTAAAAAAAATTGGTTTTTTGGGCCCTGAGTGTCCTTGTGGGACCCCTATGCAGGTCTAGCAGGTCAGGGTATTTCTACCCTGCCCCCTTTATACGTTTTGCACACTTGCTCCACTGATTTCGTCAACCTCGCTTCTACCAAAGCACAAAATGGCTGCCAACACTTCCTGGTTTGGAATTTCGACAGACAGTTGACAGCCAATTAGCATGCAGCTTGTGATCGTAAGTGTGCGCTCAGGGTGCGCTCAGGATGCGCGGATCCACCGTGGCCATAGCTATATATGTGATTTTACTTTTGATTTTCTCAGCAACTACTGAACGGTTTTACACAAAAGGCATGACTCTGAACCAAGGTTTACCTCTCTACCAAATTTGGTGTAATTCCGATCAGCAGTTCGGGCTGTAGCTGCAATTAAATGTCCCTATGGAAAATTGCATGGGGAAAACACGTTTTGGGACCCCCTTTTTTTCTCGGCTCCCGCTTGACAAATCACCCCAAGACTTTCAGGATAGGAGCGGAATGGAGCGGACCATAAGTTTTGAAAATTTCGCGAAGATTCGTCAACCGGCACTAAAGGTATTGGGAATATATATATACATATATATATATATATCTGGAACACTCCAAACTTTCTCATCCAAGTAAGGCACTGACTCCGTGAAAATTAGTTGATTCCAAATAAATTTATTCTCTCATTTAGGCTGCTTCTTTTTATACAACTCCTGTCTTGAGTGAAACACGGTATGGAGTGATATGCATACAACCTACGTCAGCTGGGCCTTTTGCCCATAGGTGATCTAGTACATTTTTCAATCTGACATCAAATTCTCGTAAAACATAATGACCCTTGAAATCCCGTAGAAAGAGTCTAACTCCCTCCGGGGAACAGCATATTATAGCTCCTAGAGCCTTCAAAGTTTTAATTCCTAACAGATTTTCTGGGCATGAGTTTGTAAGTAGCAAATCTGTAACTCGTGATAATGGACCCACAGCCAAGGGTGGCACGGAAACAGAAGGCCTCGGAAAACTCGACTGGACTCGACTCGATACTTCGGAAAACTTCGGAAAACCTCGGAAACCTGGTGGGCCTCTTGACACCTCGGACCTTGCTTCTTTCGGCTGAGAAAAAACTGGAATGTTCAATACAAGAGGTGGCACATAGTCCACAAATCGCTGGCCCACACTGCAGACACAGGCAGCAACTGAATACTAGGACTAGGCCAATGCCTAGGAAGGATAGGATCTTCCATCCCCAAGCGGGTAACGTTGTCCAGAACCAACCGGACCAAGTCCAGGTGCCTGGATCCTGATGTATCCGATTTGCAATTTTATGGAGACGTGTAATAGCTTGATATACAGATGGTGCGTTTTGTGGTATGAAAACACAGCAACTTGACCCGATGACCTTACAAGCTCCGCCTCTATCTGCCAAGATGACGTCAATAACAAGACGGTTCTGAAGGACAACAACCCGCATGGCGGACTGCTCTTCTGTTAAGTTACCTAAGGCGGAGGCAGTTTCATTCACTACTGCTTCAAGCGTTCTAGTTAATCTACGTATTAATTTACTATTCTGAACAGGTCCTAAAAAGAAAAAGAATCCTTTATTAAAATCGGTGTACTGTTCCCATGCCGTTTCTGTGTAGTCGACAAGTGGGATAGCTCTTCTTGGTCTATTCTTTACTAGATTGGTATTTCTATGGTAATCAGGGGGGGCTAGGAAAACAGGTGGCAGAAGGAATGCAATGTAACAGGTACCATCCCAATCTGGAGGTAGACGTATGTATGCGGTATGACCACAAACAAAGTAAGAATGACTAATAGCTTTAAAGGACGATTTTCCATGATCGCTGAATTCGACCACAGTAGCGCATTTACTACGACCTAAGTGTACTGAACCTTTCTTCCTGATACATAATTCACCAGTAACTGGCAATACTGACATAGTAGGTATAACAGGTGCGGCTTCGGATTCAACAGTAAGAATCATAAGGCTAATTGTATAGTTACCTAATCCATACACTTCATTTTCTAGATCAGTTCCTATTCTAGTGGGGAGTCCCTCCTTATCAGGGTAACAGACGTCGAGCAGGACCAAGTTCAGGTTTCCCCAAACCCAGCCCCCGTCGAAAACGGCAATATCAGGATCTAAGGAATTAATTATTTTAAACCATGCACCGCAGGAGCCATTGTGAGTGAACGGGTACGGAAAGAGGGGCAGAGCTCCCTTGTAATTCTGGTAGGGAGGGAGTCGGCCACATATCCAGCAATCTGTAGCATTGTTAGTTTGATGGGAATGATGTAGCATACTAATGAATGTGTTGTTGCGCAGCGCAAGTCTGTAGGAGAGTTCATGAGGAGGCAACTTGCTAAAAGTGTGTTCAGCAGAGACATTGTAAACAGATTGTTCACGCTTGAAAATAGGGTAGTAGAAAGGTAAAAGGATGCTAGCAACAATAATTAAAATACTCAGAATAAACATGATTAATAGTGTCACTATACAGTGACTACGGAGTGATTTACAGTATGTACGTTTCTTGGCTCCTCTCTCTCTCTCTCTATCTCGATCTAGGGGATACATGTCAGAAACTATTTAACCGATTCACCTAGGGGAGGACTTAAACAATTAAACTGTCTGACTTGCTAGATCGGAGTTTCATGCGGTACTCCTCTTGGGGAGTTTTTTCTCGTTCGGGTGCTGTAAAGTCTCTTGGCTCAACACAATCTTTGGTGGGGGTGGACGAGTCTCGGTCTGGTTTCAGTTCATGGAATTTTTTCACATGACTCGTATAAACCCACCCCTTTCTCCCTTCGATCTTCACGGCGGTCCTCGTGGTGAGAAGGACGGTCTTCGGCGATTTCCAGCGGGGCTCCAACGGACTCTTTCTATCAAAGTTGCGCACTAATACGAGGTCCCCGGGACGGACATCATGTGGCTTTACATCAGTGTTGTCAGGGAAGGCTGCGGCAACCTGTGAACGACATGATTGGAGTGCAGACATCAAGGAGGCAAGGTAATCTGTCAACATATTGCAATCAACATCAGTTATTTTTTTCGGAATGGGCGTCCCCCACATATTCGGTGGTCTGCCAAAGACCACCTCGTACGGGGATAGCCCTGATCTCGAATGGGCAACCATTCTCATGTAGAATAGTGCCACTGGCAGGGCGACTATCCAGTCGACCCCTTTCTCCTGACATATTTTGGCAAGGCGGATCTTTAGTGTCTGGTTATGCCTCTCTACAAGGCCTGCGGCTTCGGGATGTCGGATACAATGGAATTTCCACTGGTATCCCAGTAATAAAGAAACTTCTTTCATTAATGCAGATGAGAATGGTTGACCGTTATCTGAGTACACGACACGAGGCAAGCCGTATCGTGGGAAGAATTCACGAACCAGCTGCTTGGCAGTGGTCGGAGCAGTGTAATCTGGGACTGGGTATGCTTCGGTCCAGCGGGACAGAGCACAAACAACTACGAGAACATATTTAAATCCTCGACAACGGTCCATCTGGATATAATCCATCTGGAGGACTTCAAAAGGGTGATCGGGAGGATGAAATCCACCTTGCTCTACAGGGACGCTTTTACCTGGATTGAACTGACAACAGATCATGCAAGTACGCACTTTCTGTTTTGCTGCTGCTCGTAAGTATTTATTGTTCCAAAGATTTTGTAAACTGTCTAGCATCGCCTTCTCTCCTAGATGTGCTGGACTATGTGCTGTATTAATCATGACTTGAACCATAGAGTCAGGGAGAAACCATGTAGATTTTCCCTTCGTCATCCAACCTTGATCTGTCTGGATCCCTCCTAGTTCAATCCATTTCTTTATTTCTTCTGGGGTAGCGTGTCTGAATATCAATAACATCTAGTGCGGGATCCCTGACTGTCATGCAATTTGTCGGTCCTATTGTCTTTGTTGTGTCAGTTGTCTGAGTGTTAGTCAATGCTGTACGTTTTGCTGTCTGGTCTGCCAGGTCGTTACCCTGGGAAACAGAATCTGTGACTTTAGTATGTGCTTTACACTTCATAACGGATATGCCTGAAGGCAGATGTATTGCTTCCAACAGTGCTTGAATGAGGGGACCATGTTGGATCTTGGCACCGTGAGAGGTCAGAAAACCTCGTTCTTGCCATAACATGCCGAAGTCGTGTACAACTCCGAACGCATAACGGGAATCAGTGTATATGTTGACATTTCTGTTCTTGGCTAGAATACAGGCTCGGGTCAGAGCGATGAGCTCTGCCGCTTGAGCAGACAGTGTATCAATACGATGTGTTTCTTTAACTTCGGTTTCAGTGGTCACTGCATACGCGGCCACTAACTCTCCTGTACTTGTTCTCATACATGAACCATCCACATAAAGTGTCAGGTCTGGATTTGTCAATGGAACATCTGTTAAGTCTCGTCGGGGCTTTGTTACTGCATTAATGATCTCTATGCAATCATGCGGGGCTGGATCTGTCATAATGGTAGGTAACAGTGTTGCTGGGTTCAGGATGCTGCAGCGTCTGATTTCTATGTGTGGCTGGAATAGTGTCAATTCGTAACCTGTCAGTCGTGCTATGGTCAAGTGTTGAGTCTGAGTTCTGTTTAACAGAACCTCTACAGAATGTGGAACTTGTACTGTTAACTGATGGCCTAAAACAATTGAATCGCTCTGTCTTATTGCTAACGCTGTTGCTGCTACTGACTTTAAGCACGCAGGGAGTGCCTGGGCTACTGAATCCAATGTACTTGAAAAATAAGCGCAAGGCTTATGTGAACCTGCTTGATCTTGAGTGAGGACAGACAATGCTGTACCATCACGTTCTGTAACAAAAAGTGTAAACGGTTTGCTGTAACATGGTGTCGCTAAAACTGGTGCTTGGCATAATGCTTTCTTTAATTCCTCAAAGGCTTGTGTGTGTTCCTGAGTCCAAGGGAGGACAGTCGAAGTTGCCGCCTCCTGCGTCGTTAACTGGATGAGTGGTTTAGCTAGAAATGCATATTGAGGAATCCATTGTCTGCAGTACGAGGTGAGGCCTATGAAGGCCCGCACTTCCTTTTGTGTCTGGGGTCGTGGCATGTTTACAATTAACTGAATGCGATCGGGAGTGAGCTGTCTCCCCACTTTGGACAGCAAGTGACCCAAGTACACAACTTGCTGAACACAGAATTGCAGCTTCGAAGGAGACACCTTGTGTCCCTTGTCGGCCAGGAAATGTAAAACTGTCAGTGATGCTTGTTCACATTCGGGCTCACTTCGTGCGGTGATCAGTAGATCATCGACGTATTGCAGTAAGGCTGTGTTAACTGGCATTTGAATACAATCTAGTTGTCTTTTCAGTGCTTGACTATAGATGCTGGGGCTTTCTGTGAATCCTTGAGGTGCGCGGGAAAATTTGAAACTTCGTCCATTTAAACTGAATCCGAAGAGATATTGGCTCTCCGGGTCAATAGGTACACTGAAGAAAGCGTTCTTGAGATCAATTACAGTAAAGAACGTTGCTTCTGAATCAATAGCAGTCAATAGGGAAGAGATATCAGGGACCACAGGGTACTGTGGTACAATGCATTTGTTCAATTCTCGAAGATCAATCACCAGCCGATATACTGGCGGTGCATTGGGGTCAGTACGTTTAAGAATTGGGATGATAGGTGAATTACAGATATTGGAGTCGGTCTCCACGACCACTCCTTGGGCAATAAGCTCTTCAATGATTTTCAGTAAAGCCACTACAGCATCGGGTGGTAACTTGTATTGTCTGATTCTGGGTAGAACAACTCCTGTCTTGAGTGAAACACGGTATGGAGTGATATGCATACAACCTACGTCAGCTGGGCCTTTTGCCCATAGGTGATCTGGTACATTTTTCAATCTGACATCAAATTCTCGTAAAACATAATGACCCTTGAAATCCCGTAGAAAGAGTCTAACTCCCTCCGGGGAACAGCATATTATAGCTCCTAGAGCCTTCAAAGTTTTAATTCCTAACAGATTTTCTGGGCATGAGTTTGTAAGTAGCAAATCTGTAACTCGTGATAATGGACCCACAGCCAAGGGTACTGGTTCCGATACTTCATTTACAATAGGCTGTCCTGAGAAACCAAGGGAAACATTCTGTGAGCCTGAGAGGGGTGCCACTGGGACTTCATTATGACTGATGGTGGTGCGGCTTGCCCCTGTGTCAATTAAAAACTTTCTGTCTTTTCCCAATACGTGACTGTGTACATAAGGACCTTCTTGATCTACAGGAATTTCAATAAGAGGCAAACCACCTTCCCTCTCTAGGCTGTTTCATGTATATCGGGGGTAATCTGGATATGCAGATTGGGCATACTGGTACATCTGTTGTGAAACTTGCTGAGTCGCGGCAATGGGCTGTGGTCCTGCTACTGTCTGTGCTGTATGAGATGGAGCATGCATAGGCTGTGTATTCTGCATTGGCTGTACATTTTGTGAGGTCTGTTGCTGGACCTGGTCTTGTCTAGGCGGATGCGGTCTTTCTTTAGTTTTACCTGTCGCTATGTTATGTTTCAGGACTGGGCATTCATGTACGTAATGACCTGGCTGCTTGCAGTAATTGCATGTCCCTTTAACGGGAGCTGTAGTGTGACTTGTCTGGGTCCCACCCTTCCTTTGACCGTCGGCTGGGACCGTCTGAGCTACTAACATTTTCATTTTCGTGTCTTTCATACGTTTCTGTTCTTGATCCTGTTCTTCTCTAATTCTATTCTGATGATATTGTAACATTTGTAACATCTGGGATGGCGTATTTGCCTGCCAAGTACTTTCAACTTTGTACACTCTATTTTTAACTAATGGTAGAGAGTTCTCGACTAGTTTTGATACAAAAAGGTGTGGATATGACTCGCTACTTGGTTTTAGGCCACTATTAATAATGAAACATTTCTCGAATCTTGAATAGAAGTCACTAGTATCTTCATCATGTTTCTGTTTACAGGACGAGATGGCGTCCCAATCTTCTTTTCTAGTTGTCAATAATCTTGGCAGGACCTGTACTATTAAACCGGGTAATGCTTTAGTCTTGTCCCCAAGGCCTACCCCTGGGACCCATTTGCTTTCTTCGTCTTCTATTTCTGCCCATGCAATCTTTGTGTCCCCCACCTCCCATTCTTTTTCCTTTAATTTCTCGTAAATGCCCGTGGGCAACAGCACCTTTAACATTTTCATAATATCATCATACGTGTAATCCCCCATTAGTAACATGTCTTTAAGCTCTCTGTGAAAACCTGCAGGGTCTTTATCATGACACGGAACTAGTTTCTTCATTTCTAACAGTTCTAACTTAGTCAGTGGCGTGTGTACATATACACGTTTCAAGACATGATCCGTACCCATAACTGGGTGTACTTCTCGTAAAGGGTTCTGACTTTCAATGCCACTCCCGCATTGCATGTGGTACATTTTCCTTTCTGGAGGCGGGCCGGAACATATTCAGGGCTTACGAAAGTGTTATATTTATGTCGTTGTTCTAGAATTATCTGTATTAACTTGGTACTGAAACCTCTCCATCTATCCATGAGTAGTGCTTCTAATGTTTCGTGTAAGGGACCTGGATCGGAATGTTGGTTTCTGTATTTCGTGAGGAGGTGCTGAATCATGTACACACCTGCTAATTTCTGTTCGTCTGGGGAAAGGTTCAGAAACGTCTGTGCTAAAGTGTCATCATTATATATGTCCGGATTTTCAGCCCATAATATGGCTGACCGGGCTAGTTCTTGTTCATCCAACGAATTGAGTACATGGTACCCCATTCTTTCTCGTAGTCTTTTATCAGTCTCCTGGAACTGATGTTCAGAAGAATTCGGGTTTGTTAAAGCAGAGAGAAAAACTCTCTTGTTTTCCGGACGGATGCCCTTCCTAAGGTAAGTTCCCTTACCTACATACGCTATAGTATCTGGAGTCCTTTCTGGTTCTTCAAGTTCTTCTTCCTCCTCGGAGGAAGCTTTTTCTTTCTGCTGTACTGTTATCACTGCTTTTCTAATTTCCTTGTACATACTGGCTATGCAAGCCCCCTTGTCATGTTTTCCTTCAGCTATATTTTGACCCCACTTGTTCAGTGCATCTAATTCACTTCGATCTGTTCCAGGCCTGTCTCGTTCTCTTATTAGGCAATTTATGAAAAATCGTAGTATTTGTGCTTGAATGTCAACTTTCTGTTTCTCCATGGCATCCTTGATACTGTCAGGGTCTTTCCCTGTCTGAACAAACTCATATATTCTATCTAGACGGTCCTTCATTCCTACATAGCATAACAAGATATCAGTAGCAGATCTTAACCGTAGTGATGCCAATATCATTAGATCGTCTTTTCCGGGTACTGGATCATACCTGCAAACTGAAATGTTTTCCTTTAATGCGTCAAGGCGGGGTGACCTGAACGTGAGAGGACTCTGCATATCCCTGAGATTGAATCTGTGTGTTAATGGCGGGGTCCGAAGACCCGCGGTCGCACCTCCTGAAGCGGAGGCTTGGGCATTATCTCCCTGTGGAGTCTGTATCTGAACTTGAATTTGTCGTTTGGTAGGATCAGGTAGACTTTGTTTCGGTAGGTCAATTTTGGGTGCGGGAAGTGGCGGGGCTGGCGGAACGGGGGAGGTCTGTCGCGGTACTGGTGGGGCATGATCTGGGGGCGGAGTGCCACCCTCGTCCCTGTCAGGAGGCAGGGCACGAACAGGCAGATTGGTGTAAGCTGGTGCTACATCCTCTAGATAAGAATTTAGGGATATGTCTTTAGTAGTCTTATGCATTACTTTAGTTGGAACTAATGGTGGCGGTAAGTTTTTCGGTATTTCTGATAGGGCCTCAGGTGTACCCTCGGCCGCGAGATACATACCATTTACGAGATTGTTTCGGGCACGGTCTATTTGTTCTGTTTTTACTCGGATCCCTTCAGTAACTAACTCGTTTTCTTGGGCCTTGTCTGATTCTTTAAGTCTGTCCTCTCTACGGAGTGCTTTCTCAGCACGCTTATGTGATTCCTTACGCCAGAATTCTATGGCGTCTTTCTGAGATTGTCTAGCTTTCTTTTTCCATAGCACTTCTTCTACCTTCATGATGCACTCGGCATCCCATGTTCCGGTAACAGGCCATCTGTGTCTTTCGTCTAGATGCTTGGTATAGTCGGCCCATAACTCTAAATACAATATGGCATCTATGCCATGTTTATGATACATAAAGTTACCTGGAGTGTCCCTAGGGGGAATAGGAATTTCTTCCTCCAGTATCCCTTTCCTGGTTCCTATCTGCTTTAACTTGTTGAAAAACGGCATCTTGTTTACTTATTACTGAATACTCAATCCTTACTCCTTAATACTGGTTACAGCTAGTTTATACGAGAAACACAATAATGCACATTAAAACGGTCACATTCATACCACGACATTAATCACATAAGAAGACATATGAGACATAGATGACTACCCTCTATACTGGATGTACTGCTCAACAGTACAGATACACTGGTGTAACAGTGCAGAAATTCAGAATACTAGATATACTGCTAAACAGTACAGATACACTGCCTAAAAACAGTGCAGACCGGACTTGTGTACCCAAACCCGTCTAGATACGTCCCAGCAATGGTACTCACCGGGAGGCACGGAAACAGAAGGCCTCGGAAAACTCGACTGGACTCGACTCGATACTTCGGAAAACTTCGGAAAACCTCGGAAACCTGGTGGGCCTCTTGACACCTCGGACCTTGCTTCTTTCGGCTAGGCTCTGGTCGGGATCCTCCGCACTCCTCACCGCCTCGTCTGGGCACTGATCGCAGTCTTCGTCACCTCCGTGGGTCAGAGGGAGATGCAGGAAATCCTGCCGGTACGCGTAGGTTCCATCTAACTGATGGCAGGGGACAGAGCTTGCAATGCGCCAACCGGCGCGTGAGGTGGGGGAGGGGTCCCTGTTCGGGCGCCAAAATGACGTAAATAATTAATTTACTCTCTTAATTTCTATGCAGGTAAGTATATATATATATATTGCGTTGAGTTCGAAACAGCACAGCAAAGCGCAGCAGTAACACGCCGTGCAGCAGGAACGAAAGTTGAGTAAAGCCACAGACTCCGTGCTCTTGTTACCAGTGAATTTTATTCGTGATAGAATAACAGCCCACCAGTCGTCATGACGCGTTTCACCTCAGCCGAGGCTTGATTACATATATATATATATATAGACCCAATGCTCACTTTCTGGTACAAAAGCAGGCGGAACACAGCTCCGGTTTTCAGGTAGATTTAATGAAATATTTCCAGCGTGGTGGAACTCTCAGGTCCGTGAAACACTAGGGCAGACGCATTTCTGGCCGGAACAGCCTTCATCAGTGCCAGTTTCACAGGAAGGTTGCTTCACCTGGTGTCCCAATTAGTAGTCTCTCAGCCTCTCCCCCTTAAAGAGGTGTGTACCTCCTCGCGCTGCATCTCCAGCATACTGCATGATAGGTCGTGTAGTTCATTGCAGGAATCCATACAGTGATGAATCACATCCAAAACACCAAGTTGTGTCCCACATCGTGGCAATGGGTCACACTGCCCCGCAGTTTCCCAGGGATGCGATCTTCCGGTTCATACCACTGCTGATCCCCTTGTCAGGCAGTACTATACTGCCTCCTCTCTTCCCACGCTGAAGCTTCCTGCGCCATGGCAATTACTCCGCTCAGGGGGCTCTGTGTTTTGCATTTTTGTGCACAACCAAAATTTTGCTGACTTTAACACCGTGCTCCTGATTGAGAGGGCGTGCTCCCTGGCGGTGTCAGTAACACCGGCCCAACATAAAGACCCAATGCTCACTTTCTGGTACAAAAGCAGGTGGAACACAGCTCCAGTTTTCAGGTGAATTTAATGAAATATTTCCAGAGCGGTCGAATTCTCAGGTCCGTGAAACGCTAGGACAGACGCGTTTCTGGCCGGAACGGCCTTCATCAGTCCCAGTTTCACAGGTAGGTTGCTTCACCTGGTGTCCCTATTAGTAGTCTCTCAGCCCCTCCTCCTTAAAGAGGTGTGTAATTCCTTGCGCTGCATCTCCAGAATACTGCATGATGGGTCGTGTAGTTCATCGTAGGAATCCATACAGTGATGAATCACATCCAAAACACCAAGTGGTGTCCCGCATCGTGGCAATGGGTCACACTCCTCCGCAGTTTCCCAGGGATGCGATCTGCCGGTTCCTACCACTGCTGATACCCTTGTCAGGCAGTACTATACTGCCTCCTCTCTCCCCACGCTGAAGCTTCCTGCCCCTTGGCAATTACTCCGCTCGGGGGGGGGGAGCGGGGGGCTCTGTGTTTTGCATTTTCGTGCACAACCATATATATATATATTCACTGAAAAAAACCATAGGTTTCAGACATGTCATAGTTAGGAATTATCATTTAAAAATCCTTAAAAATTCATTGAAAAAACCATAGGTTTCAGGGGTGTTATAGTTAGCTGGACATTTCACTTATTCAAAAACATTGAAATTCCTCCGTTATAGTTATTTGTACTAACTGTAACTCTCGCGCTCACAATCAACTGGTGATGATGTCACATATTACATCATTCATGACATGGTCAGTGACATCACTGATGACATCACTGATGACATCTCAAATGACATCACTGATGACATAATCCAGTGCATGTGGTTTGGTTCCATATTGTCATGTTTTTTCAGTGAATTTCAAAGATTTTCGAAATGACAATTCCTACTTATAATGTTGGCCACTTCCCTATATTTTGAACAAGAAACCAAATCTGCAATGCTACCTAAAAAATCAGGTAATAGGTCCACTTACCACTAACAAATTAACATCAACATTTAACTAATTTAAGAACGTTGAATTATATCCAACAACCACCCATATTTAAAGATCAATATGTGATAGAGGTTCTAATTATACACTTCTGACACCAAAGAAAATCACAGCAACGCAGACTTATGTCTTTATTGACTACGGTCTCCGATCTACACTGTGGACAGCAGGGTTTACAACTTGAATTCAACTTTGGATCTAAATTTGTCGTTGGTATCTGTGCTCAGTACTGCATTAAATCTACTTTGCGGTCAGTACAATTGACAACTTGATACCAGTTGCGCATCAGCACTACAGAAAACATTGAAATCAGTCTGATTTATTTAAAGCAGAGACAATTGTACTATGTCCTCAGATTTTGTTAAAGTTTGAACAGTAGGAAATTCAGCTTTCATTTATTTAATGCAGATACAATTACGGACAGCATTCAAGTTAGCCTTGATTTATGTAAGGCAGAGACAATTTTGTTAATGGATGCCACAAAAAACATTCCTCAATGTCTGTACTAAGTACTGCCTTCAAATGTACACTGTGATCAACAGAGTTCACTACTTGTTACCAGAAGCGCATCAGCACTACAGACAACATTGAATACATTTTTAGGCAGAGACAATTCTACGGTGTCGTCAGATTTTGTTAACGTATGCGACAAAAAAGAATTTGTCGATGTTTCTGTGGACTACTGCCATAATGTACTCTGCGGTCAGCAGGGTTCACAACTTGAATTCAGCTTTCCATCTACACTACAGACAGTGGAGAATTCAGCCTTAATTTATGTAATGCAGAGACAATGCTACTGTATGTGTTCAGAATTTTTTTACATTAGTCACAAAAATCATTTGTCAATATATGTGTTGACAACTGCCTTCGATCTACATTGACGCATTCCAATAGCCAAGAGACATTGTACAAGTGCGACCCGCCCGAACCCCGAATCATCGTCGGGTGCGCACACGCTGAGTTCTTCATGTACCACTAACTCACTGCACCACAAGTTATCTCCACGTGGCCTTGTTAAAGCAGAATTCACTAGGCAAAAAACATTGCTCCCAGTGCGGCCTGCCCGGACCACGCATCATCGCAGGTTACGTACATGCTCAGTGTCAGTAACTCACTGCACAATAATTCATCGCCACGTGGTTGGATTCAGGCACAATTCAATAGAGAAAAGACATTGGTCCAAATACAGCCCCTTTTACCACTCATTATCGCAGGGTACGTACAAGCTCAGCGCCACAGATACTACTAACTCAGTGCACCATAAATCATCACATAGAAGAGTGAACAGCAACGAGGCATATTATCACTTTTAAATGCAATTCATGCAGAATTCAACAGACAAAAGACATTACTTCAATTACCGTGCCTCCCCCGACCACTCATCATCGCATGGTACGTACACGCTAAGCGCCAAAGGTACTACTAACTCAGAGCACCAAAAATCATCGCCACGTGACCGTATTGAGTCAGATGTCTTATTTGGAAGAAAATATATCATAGTTTTTGGAGATCTACTGCAACTTACTCCCGTGAAAGGACAACCAATATTTATAAGAAAACTTGATTTTAAAGACTTTGCTACCAGTGCGAACTGCTCGGAACATTCATCATCGCAGGCTCCACAGAACGTTGTTGCTTCAGGTGCCACTAACTCTGTGCACCACTTATCATTGCTGGCTGCACACACACTAAATTACCAATACTGTGCAGCTCTAATCAATGCCACGTGGTTGTGGGCTCTTGCTAACCGCTGCCTACTGCCTACACTGTGGTCATCAGAGCTCACAATTAATTACACTGTTGATTTATTATTTGCAGAGTACAATACCAAACTGAGTATAACAGTTATCAAACCCTATACAAAAACCCTTTATTATGCTTCCTTTAGATTTACTTGAATAATAAATTTTACCTGCAAGTGCAAAGGTACGTGTGTGCTATTCCTCCTTTTTAAAAAATTTTTTAGCAAATTTATGTAGCGTAAAATCAACCCAAAACTATATCAGCAATTTACATGAGCACCGTATTTACAATACATTTTCCGGCACGAGTACATTACGTCATTACTCTACAATAACAGGATGTGGACGCAACTCCGAGCATCGAACACTGATTTCCAGCACCAAGTTCTACAATGTACCTGAATAACCACATACGTTTATATATATATTAGCTGCCCTTCATGTACCAAAAACTGCAAATTAAACCTTTCCCAGCCCTGTATTACTCTTTCTCTCTCTCACTCTCTCTCACATCGTTTATATTTCTCTTTTAAAGTTATGGACGCTGCTGTACTCTCTGCCGTGTACAACCACAACTGAGTTCAAGTTGTGAACTCTGTTGGTCACAGTGTTTACACAAGGTAAGCAAAGCGGCCTAGATATACAATGCCTCAGATTAAATGCATTATAAATAAAAGAGCTTATTGACAAGGCCCTTGCACCACTTTTGTGTCCCTTTCAACATGGGAAAAGTAACACAAAAGTAGCGCAAGAGTCTTGTAAATAAGTCCTAAAGAATATTGTCCTGCATAATGACTTGATCTCTCACCTAATTCTGTCTCATCTCTGAATCATTTTAAAGACCTGTTGTTCCATTGTGTAAATTTGATGCAGTAGGCACTTCCATACAGACACCTCTTGAACACACGCCTATAAGACAGGTGAAATGTATCAGGCACACTGCAGACATGCAAATAACCAAATATCGCCAAGTGTTACCTTAACTTGTAATGTTTGACCTCATTTAGTCACATCGATCTAATTTTTAACACTTATTTTAATTTTTGTTTTGCAGATTACCTACCCTACTTCTATTGGAGTCCATATCACAGTTTGTTTAATAGTTTTTTTAAAGTTATGTTTCTAGTTTTTTATTACATTGTTATCTTTAAGTTACATTTCCAGTTATTAATTATTGTTTTAATAAAAGTTAATTTAAAAAAGTATATACGTCTTCTTTTTCTGACAATGTTTCACTAATATTTAGTGTGATAATGATATAGTTAGAAAACATTTAAAAATACAAATGATATTTATAATTTGAAGTATAATACTGAGGCTAACTCTTTACCAGATCTTTACCAGAGTCTATAGCTATGACTAACGGTTCCTATGGAAAAGTTTTAAAACTCCAGCACAGTAACTGTTTCGATTAGCAACATAGTGTGGTGAACTTCTAACCTCTGTGCTCATTTAAGTGTTCCATGAACTGTTACTATGGTAACAGGCAGAAAGACATTTGGGGGTAGGGTTGAAAGGTACTGTCTGTACAGAAACCATTATATTTACCCATTACAGAAAGGAAAGCAAATTAAAACAAAACACTGTGTACCAGATTTACAACCACCTTGCGCCACTTTTGTGTCACTTTTCTCATCTTAAAAATGATGCAATAGTAACCCAATGAACTTGTAAATCTGCTCCAATGCACATTACGGGCAAAACAAGTACACAACTCATTCAATTCTTTATCGATCACAATTAGACAGTGTTGCTTCACGATTCACAATGAACTTCAATAAATACTTTGTGCCTATTTAAATGGAAGACGAGATTGTCGACATTACAAAACTTAGTGGCATATTTACAAAGACGGATTTAAAATTGTCGTCACTTTAATGCCTGCAAACTACAACAAAAACGCAGAAAATGGACTTCAAAATCCTTTGTTATCTTACTGGAAGATTTTCTCAACATTGCTGTTTCCTATACAAGACTGAGCGCCACCACCCGCTGCTATAAAATAAATGATTGTGGGGGGCTCCAAGGCCCGCCTTGCAAAATTAGAAGTGTGGGGACCTCAACCACGCCCCTCAAGCCCCGGGAACCACCACCCCTGGGGATTTATGTATTGTGGAAGGCAGACTGAGTGGCCTTCCGCCTGGAACCCTCGAGGGCCCTGATGACCGCCAACCCCTGTCTGGCTCCTGCAGTGTCCCGGGGTGCCTACCCCGCTATGAAAAGGCGGGAGTCTCATGGCTCCCGCCCTCCCCTAGCAAACTTAGTATGGATTTTGAAAGATACGGCACTGAAATCTGTTCTCACTTTCAAAATCCATACCAGATTGCTTTTCCACATGAAAGTTAGCATCTCCCTATGTGGAATTGCAATGCCGGCTCCCGAAGGAGGCGGGGAGCCGGCGGGATCGTGGGGGCATTGTGACTACCCCCACAGTCCCCAACATTTTTTATAAGACCCAGAGGATAGGGTCCCCGGGGATTTTAGAAATTACTGATAGGGGCTAGTTTTTATACAGTAAAATTAAAAGTCGCTCGCACAGCGCTCAGTGTAGCCCCCTGGTGTGTACGTGCTGGATGCATGACTAATAATCTGTAGGGTGCGCGACTCCAGCGCCTTTGGTGCACAACCTCTACGCGTTTGGGAGCCGGCATTGCTTTTCCACATGGGGAGCTACTAACATGCAGCTCCCCATGTGGAAAAGCAATCTGATCTAGATTTTGAAAGAGAGAACAGATTTCCTTGCTATGGGAGGGCGTAGTGGACACCCCGGTACACTGCAGGAGCCGGCCCTCCCACAATACATAAAGCACCAGGGAGTGGTGGTCCCCGGGGCTTTGGAGACCTTGCAGCCCCCCAACCATTGTTTTTTGTAGCCCTGGGGGGTAACGGGCCCTCGAGTGCTCCAGGAGGAGGGCCATACAGTCCCCCTTCCACAATACATAAAGCCCCGGGTGGTGGTGGTCCCCGTGGCTTTGGGGACCTTGGACCCCTCCCCCCACCATTTTTTTCCCACATGGGTGATGATCCCAGGGGCTTAGGGGCCCCTCTGGGCCCCATAAAATTTAATAATTTTGCCCCCAGTATTTAGCCCCTCGCGGGCTAATTTTAAAAAATGCTCTGTTTTATTTTATTTATTTTACGGCAGAGTCCGCGCACCCTACACGCACCTGCCAGGTCTTTTTAAAAAAAAATGTGCCTGCCCTGGGTGTCCTTCTGGGACCCCCCTAAGCAGGTCTAGAGGGTAATATTATTTCTACGCTGCCCCCTTTCTACGTTTTGCACACATATTCCACTGACTTCCTCAGCATCACTTCTACCGAGGCATAAAATGGCTGCCAACAGTTCCTGGTTTTGAATGTTGACAACCACTTCCCAGCCAATTAGCATTCAGCGCGTGATCGGAAGGGTGCACTTATGGTACGATGACGATCCACCGTACCCATAGATATATAAATGATTTAACTGTAATTTTCTCAGCAACTACTGAACAGATTGACACCATTTAAGCAAAAGGCACAAGTCTGGATTGAGGACTACCTCTTTGCCAAAATTGGACTAATTCGGCTCAGCAGTTCAAGCTGTAGCTGTGGATAAAGGTCCTATGAGAAATTGCAAGGGGAAAACACGTTTTGGGACCTCCCTTTTTTCTCGGCCCCGCTTGACGAATCACCCCGAAACTGTCAGGATGGGAGTGGACCAGAGCTGGCCAAAAGTTTGGAAAATTTCGCAAAGATTCATCAATTGGCGCCAAAGTTATTGGGAACAGAATGTTGTGGATTTCCTATGGATAATAGGTCCTAACTATAACTACCTACTGGCGACCACCAGTAGGTTATATATATATATATATATATATATATATATATATATATATATATATATATATATATATATATCTGGCATCATCTCCCAGGAATGGAGACGTTAGCCCGATGTGCCTTTGATAGGTCTCAATATATGTGCTCCAGTGTATTTTGAGTAATTTAGGTTCAAACAAAGATATATATCTGGGCGGAGCCTAACCACACATCTGATCTGATTGGCTGTCAGCACTTCATCCAAGAAGTGTTGGCAGCCATCTTGGGACCAATATACATGATAGCGCCTCATTAAAAAGCATTGTAGTTAATAGAGGGTTTTAGGACTTTAGTTACATTATAAATCATTTGTTGATGGTACCATACTCGTTTTAGGAATTGTGGTGGGTTCTAAGGTGATTTTACCATGTGAAAAAACCTTCTGCTGTGATATCATGAATATTGTTTGAAAGAAAACTAATATCTCATGATTTTCCCACAGTGGTTTGGAAGGGGATCTGTAAGCTAAACTGAAAGCATATTTTCTGTAAATTCACATTATCTTTCTCAGTCATGTGAAAATGAAGTCTGACATTCTCAGTAAAACATGTACATCCAACAAGGACAGAGACTGTCAGTTGATTCCTTTGTGTTCTACTGCAGCCTCCTAGAGTGTTCTAAAGAACAACTAGAGCGCTAACAGTCCTACTTATTACAAAGGTATGGCACACCTGAAGCCATCTTGATTGGAATAAAGTGGTAACTCTTAAAACATTTAATTTAAAAAGAAACAACATGAGGGGGTATATTTTGCCATAGAAAGTATGATTAGTGCTGCAGAATGAAAAATTAGGGCACATTTTGAGTGACTTCTCAAATCCTTTTCTATTTCATTAAAACATTCTGACATGCAGTCTCCCAAAATGGCCACCAGAGACAAAAGAGCCCAAATGTAGCCCAAATATCACCCAGATGTAGCCCAAGTATAGCCCAATGACAGAATGTCCCAGAGTGTTCTAAAGAACAACTAGAGCGCTAACAGTCCTACTTATTACAAAGGTATAGCACACCTGGAGCCATCGTGATGGGAATAAAGTGGTAACTCTTAAAACATTTAATTTAAAAAGGAACAAAATGAGGGGGTATATTATGCAATAGAAGGTATTATTAGTGCTGCAGAAAGAAAAATTAGGGCACATTTTGAGTGACTTTTCAAATCCTCTTCTATTTCATTAAAAAATTCTGACATGCAGTCTCCCAAAATGGCCACCAGAGACAAAAGAGCCCAAATGTAGCCCAAATATCACCCAGATGTAGCCCAAGTATAGCCCAATGACAGAATGTCCCAGAGTGTTCTAAAGAACAACTAGAGCGCTAACAGTCCTACTTATTACAAAGGTATGGCACACCTGAAGCCATCTTGATTGGAATAAAGTGGTAACTCTTAAAACATTTAATTTAAAAAGGAACAAAATGAGGGGGTATATTTTGCCATATGAATTATGATTAGTGCTGCAGAAAGAAAAATTAGGGCACATTTTGAGTGACTTCTCAAACCCTCTTCAATTTCATTAAAAAATTCTGACATACAGTCTCCCAAGATGGCCACTAGAGACAAAAGAGCCTAAATGTAGCCCAAATATCACCCAGATGTACCCCAAGTATAGCCCAATGACAGAATGTCCCAGAGTGTTCTAAAGAACAACTACAGCGCTAACAGTCTTACTTATGACAAAAGTATGGCACACCAGAAGCCATCTTGATTGGAATGAAGTGGTAAGTCTGAAAACACTCAATTTAAAAAGGAACAACATGAGGGGGTTAATTTTGCCATAGAAAGTATGATTAGTGCTTCAGAAAGAAAAATTAGGGATCATTTTGAGTGACTTCTCAAATCCTCTTCTATTTCATTAAAAAAATTCTGACATGCAGACTGAAACATGCACTTTGAATACCAGCAGCAGACGTCCCTGGTGAGCAGTAGCTTTACTACAGTGATCTAATGTGCAACTAGAGTGCTAACATTCAGAATTTATGGCAAATGTGTGACACATCTGAATGCCTTCTTGATGGAACCAAAGTAAACAAGCATTGAAAATGCAATAGATCTCGCCCTCGTTTAAGTTAAAGCCATTCTGTTTGTAATGAGGTGGCTTTTTAGCTTTGCTTTTATTAGTGTTTTTTCAACTTTCATGTAAATAACATGCATCTGTATGCATATAAGTATATGTATGCATGCATTTATGTTTGTATTTATATAGATATACAGATGATATATGTTTATATATGTATGTATATATATATATTCACTGAAAAAACCATAGGTTATAGACCATATATAGTTAGGAATTTGCATTTACAAAACCTTGAAAATTCACTGAAAAAACCATAGGTTATAGACCATATATAGTTAGGGATTAGCATTTAAAAAACCTTATTTTATTTGCACAAAACCATTGAAATTCCATATATAGTTAGTTGCACTAACTATATATCGCGGACCCGCAATCCACTGCTAATGATGTCACATATTACATCATTCATGACATGGTCAGTGACATCACTGATGACATCACTGATGACATCTCAAATGACATCACTGATGACATCTCAAATGACATCACTGATGACATCACTGATGACAACACCCAGTGACTGTATGTTTCTGTAAAGTTAAAATATGTCTTACATATTGAAGAATGAGTGGATGTATAATTGTCTGGATGAAGGATTTAGTAGGTGCATGACTGACTGTATGAGAGAATGATTAAATGTGTCTCACTGAGTGCATGGGTTAGTGATTAAAGTGTCTTAATTTGGCAATCATTATTTATGTTCTTCTGTAAACTGCTGCATGTTTAAATCAGTAGCTATATCAGTAACTATATGGGTTATTGAATGGTTGCCCAAGTATTTGTATGGGAGACTGAGTATGTGTGTGGGTGGCTGGGAGGTGTATAACTCTGTGCATAGATGTGTGAGCAGTTGATTCCCTAGGTGTATGGCTTCAAAAGTGCATGTAGAAACAGCTGTATGGACAGTTGACTGTGTGCATGAGTATATTGGTGAGTGAATGGATATCTCAGTTCTACATGTCAAAGTAAGTACATATGTAAAACACACTCCATGTGAGAGTTGACATATATAAATAACTGAACATAAGAGCCAGTGAATGTGAGAGTGGCTGTATGAATCATTGTGAACTTGTATCAAGGATTGTATAGGAGAGTAAATATGTGTTAGTATATGTTTGAATAAGTAAGGTGTGTATAACTGTATAGTTGAGGAAATGGAGGTGTGATGGATTCTTTACATGACTGACTAGGTGTGTGGGTAACTCCATGGATGTGTGACAGTCTGTGAGTGTCTGTTTACACTGATTGTATCTAAGGTTATATTAGAGTCTGAAGAGGTTCATCGTATTATCACATGAATGATGTCATCAGTGATGTGATCAGTCATGTCAAATGAGATGTTATCAGTGATGTCATCAGTGATGTCATTTGAGATGTCATCAGTGATGTCATCAGTGATGTCACTGACCATGTCATGAATGATGTAATATGTGACATCATTAGCAGTGGATTGCGGGTCCGCGATATATAGTTAGTGCAACTAACTATATATGGAATTTCAATGGTTTTGTGCAAATAAAATAAGGTTTTTTAAATGCTAATCCCTAACTATATATGGTCTATAACCTATGGTTTTTTCAGTGAATATATGCGTGATTAAAAGCTGCATATACCTCGAGGTCCGTGTCCGGAGTTTTCTTGCTGTGGTTGCGCAAGCGTGCGAGCTGGGAAACAGACGGTGCACAGGATATATATATATATATTTATGTATATGGTTCAGGGTAAGGATAACCTGCGGGGGGACCCTGAGGGACCCCCAGGCAACATGAAAATAAAATTGGCAACCTATGCTGAGATCTTGCAAGGTTCCTGCTAGTTCACATTTTAAAAAACTGTCGGCCGCCAGTATAAAAAAAGATCTATATGAGGGAGGGGCGTGCGCAGGGCACTCCTCCTCAAACCCATTTTGGGCTCCTGGTACCCCAACCCCTGGGGCCTGGTATGTTAATTAACGGAGAAGTGTAGCGGGTGCACACACCGCTTCCGTTAAAGCCCCTGAAGAGAAGCAGATGGAGCTTCGAAACGCGTCGGGCAGATCCATTACGGAGCGGAGTCTACAAGCGGATCCCCGTCCTCACCTACACATAAATAAAGCTGCTGTTTGCGTGCTACTCAAAGGTGGACAACCTGGGAGCGAGAATCTATATGCGGCAGTCCAGCCGCAGAGTATGCACCACCCCGTTAACGCGGGGGTCACGGCAGTGAAGTAGCAGACGTACATGGGATCGAGGACGGGCCCACTTGTGGAGTCCATACAGGACTTGATTGTGTGCTTTCCGCACTACACTTCCCAGAAGTCTCATTGGAGCCTCCCATCGGCGGGTGAGTTATATGCAATTGGAGAAGTGTAGCAGGTGCGCACACCGCTTCCGTTAAAGCCCCTGAAGAGAAGCAGATGGAGCTTCGAAACGCGTCGGGCAGATCCATTACGGAGCGGCGTCTACAAGCGGATCCCCGTCCTCACCTACACATAAATAAAGCTGCTGCTCGCGTGCTACTCAAAGGTGGACAACCTGGGAGCGAGAATCTATATGCGGCAGTCCAGCCGCAGAGTATGCACCACCCCGTTAACGTGGGGGTCACGGCAGTGAAGTAGCAGACGTACATGGGATCGAGGACGGGCCCACTTGTGGAGTCCATACAGGACTTGATTGTGTGCTTTCCGCACTACACTTCCCAGAAGTCTCATTGGAGCCTCCCATCGGCGGGTGAGTTATATGCAATTGGAGAAGTGTAGCGGGTGCGCACACCGCTTCCGTTAAAGCCCCTGTAGAGAAGCAGATGGAGCTTCGAAACGCGTCAGGCAGATCCATTACGGAGCGGCGTCTACAAGCGGATCCCCGTCCTCACCTACACATAAATAAAGCTGCTGCTCGCGTGCTACTCAAAGGTGGACAACCAGGGAGCGAGAATCTATATGCGGCAGTCCAGCCGCAGAGTATGCACCACCCCGTTAACGTGGGGGTCACGGCAGTGAAGTAGCAGACGTACATGGGATCGAGGACGGGCCCACTTGTGGAGTCCATACAGGACTTGATTGTGTGCTTTCCGCACTACACTTCCCAGAAGTCTCATTGGAGCCTCCCATCGGCGGGTGAGTTATATGCAATTGGAGAAGTGTAGCGGGTGCGCACACCGCTTCCGTTAAAGCCCCTGAAGAGAAGCAGATGGAGCTTCGAAACGCGTCGGGCAGATCCATTACGGAGCGGCGTCTACAAGCGGATCCCCGTCCTCACCTACACATAAATAAAGCTGCTGCTCGCGTGCTACTCAAAGGTGGACAACCTGGGAGCGAGAATCTATATGCGGCAGTCCAGCCGCAGAGTATGCACCACCCCGTTAACGTGGGGGTCACGGCAGTGAAGTAGCAGACGTACATGGGATCGAGGACGGGCCCGCTTGTGGAGTCCATACAGGACTTGATTGTGTGCTTTCCGCACTACACTTCCCAGAAGTCTCATTGGAGCCTCCCATCGGCGGGTGAGTTATATGCAATTGGAGAAGTGTAGCGGGTGCGCACACCGCTTCCGTTAAAGCCCCTGAAGAGAAGCAGATGGAGCTTCGAAACGCGTCGGGCAGATCCATTACGGAGCGGCGTCTACAAGGGGATCCCCGTCCTCACCTACACATAAATAAAGCTGCTGCTCGCGTGCTACTCAAAGGTGGACAACCTGGGAGCGAGAATCTATATGCGGCAGTCCAGCCGCAGAGTATGCACCACCCTGTTAACGTGGGGGGTCACGGCAGTGAAGTAGCAGACGTACATGGGATCGAGGACGGGCCCACTTGTGGAGTCCATACAGGACTTGATTGTGTGCTTTCCGCACTACACTTCCCAGAAGTCTCATTGGAGCCTCCCATCGGCGGGTGAGTTATATGCAATTGGAGAAGTGTAGCGGGTCCGCACACCTCTACCGTTAAAGCCCCTGAAGAGAAGCAGATGGAGCTTCGAAACGCGTCGGGCAGATCCATTACGGAGCGGCGTCTACAAGCGGATCCCCGTCCTCACCTACACATAAATAAGGCTGCTGCTCACGTGCTACTCAAAGGTGGACAACCTGGGAGCGAGAATCTATATGCGACAGTCCAGCCTCAGAGTATGCACCACCCCGTTAACGTGGGGGTCACGGCAGTGAAGTAGCAGACGTACATGGGATCGAGGACGGGCCCACTTGTGGAGTCCATACAGGACTTGATTGTGTGCTTTCCGCACTACACTTCCCAGAAGTCTCATTGGAGCCTCCCATCGGCGGGTGAGTTATATGCAATTGGAGAAGTGTAGCGGGTGCGCACACCGCTTCCGTTAAAGCCCCTGAAGAGAAGCAGATGGAGCTTCGAAACGCGTCGGGCAGATTCATTACGGAGCGGCGTCTACAAGCGGATCCCCGTCCTCACCTACACATAAATAAAGCTGCTGCTCGCGTGCTACTCAAAGGTGGACAACCTGGGAGCGAGAATATATATATATATATATATATATTTATTTATGTATATGGTTCAGGGTAAGGATAACCTGCGGGGGGACCCTGAGGGACCCCCAGGCAACATGAAAATAAAATTGGCAACCTATGCTGAGATCTTGCAAGGTTCCTGCTAGTTCACATTTTAAAAAACTGTCGGCCGCCAGTATAAAAAAAGATCTATATGAGGAAGGGGCGTGCGCAGGGCACTCCTCCTCAAACCCATTTTGGGCTCCTGGTACCCCAACCCCTGGGGCCTGGTATGTTAATTAACGGGAGGGGAGCACACCTCCTCAAGCCTGAATAGCTCCCTAGGACCCCATGGCCGAATTCCATAAAAAAGGGAGTGGGCAGCCCCACCCCCCAACTCATTTACTGTGTCCTGAGTAAATCATCTGGACACAGTAGTTGCCCACACCAATGTGGGCAGGGAAATATATGTTTGGTCCCGTCTTGCAGGGGCATTTTTAAATCTCTCGTTAGATGAGCAAACATGGAAGTCTGCTTCCACCTGATGGGAGATATTGGAGTCCGACTTCTGCAGGGAAACAGAACACATATTGCTCCTACCTGGTGGGAGCAAGCAGAAAGCAGCTGCTCCCTCCAGGTGGGAGTAATTCCGGCTCCTGCACCATGCAGGGAACCAGCTGCGGCTGTCTGTCCCTGGAGCCCCCCCCGCAGCACCCAAAGTAGTTGTTGATGGGTGCGCTGGGTGGATACCAGGGCACCCACCTATTCTTTAGACATGGCCTGGGGATGGGGTCCCTAGGGACAAAATATAGTCTGGGAGGGGGAGACCCCTTCCCTTTATAATAACATGCATAAAAGTCTATGGAGGACAACATTATTACCTAAAATTTACCTTGCTACTTAGTTTTTTTTTTTAATGAGGAGTTTTCCGTAAATAGCTGTAAAAATGTATAGAAATATATAAATAAAGTCTTCTACAAGTACTGTGGCATACTGAGAAATTACATTGGTATACTGAGGCACAAAATATAACTATGTTTTTTCAAACGTATTACATTAACTTTAACGTTCTCTAATTCCCCCTGACGTCATGTGATTAAAAGGTCACCCAGTGTGTTCCATCAGTCTCTAGTTGGACCCCTCCTGAGGATAATGCCTTTCCGAACGGATGGTCGCATTTCCCTGTGCCAGAACGAGAACACAGCACCTTTTCCTTGAATAAAGAAATTGTCTGTCCCACCCTCCATAGGCCATCATCGCCCTGATGAAGGTGTGACCCGGATGGGTCCATACACCGAAACGCGCGTCGGCATGATTCCTGTGGGCTCTTGGATAGTGTGACCTTTCTTTACCTTCTGTGCTATTCTTTGCCCCATACTCAAAAATGTTATAAATTACATCGTATGTTGAGTATTGGCGACTGTGTACCAGATTTTATGTGGATGATTGAGTAGTGAAAGAATGATTGATATGTGTGCGTTTTGAGTTTGAGCGAGTATGAGTACGAGTGTGAACATGGAGTGTATGGGACTTTGTATATTGAACTTGGATATGATTTTACTGACTGGCGAACAATGAATGTAGTTTCGCCCAAAAATATATAATGTGTATTTCCAGTATTTTTCTTATTAAATTATGAACCAATATCAAATGGCTAATAAATTTGTATAAAAACCAGCTTGATTGATCATTCTGGTATCTGGTTCTGGCGGTTGATTGTAGCTCCAATTGACAATATAGGATCCTTTTTTAGGGACCTGTTTTGAATCTTAAAGGCAGGGGTTTCTCTCTTTATATTTTGGCACCACTCCACTCTATCCTACTCCACTCTACGCCTCTCCACTCTATACTTCTAGACACTCGACCAGTCCACTCTATTCCATTCACTATACGCCACTCCACTGTACACTAATGCACTGTCTGACTCTACGCCACCTCATTCTATGAAACTCCAGAATATACCACTCCAGTGTATGCCCCTCTACTCTACGCTACTCCACTGTACTTAACTCTACTCTACCACACTACAGTCTATGCTATTATACTCTATGCCTTTCCAATATGTGCCACTTCAGTGTACCCACTGCCCTATATGCTATTCCAGCTACCCCACTGTACGCCAGTCCACTCTACGAATATCCACTTTCTGCTATTACACTATACACTACTCCACTGTAAGCATCTTCATTCCGTTCTACATTACTCACTACACTCTGCGCTACTACACTTAACCTCACTACATTCTATGCTACTAGACTCTACGCAAGTCCACTGTATGACACTCCACTCAACACAACTCTACTCTACTGCACTATTTGCTACTCCACTCTACTTAGCTACACTGCACACCAGTAAAGTCAACTTTATTCCACTCTACACCACTCCACTGTATGCTACTCTACTGAATGCCACTCCACTCCACGTTGCTCCTCTTTACGCCACTACACTTTATGCTATTCCACTCCACTCTACTCCACACCACTCCACAGTACGCTATTACACTGACCACCACCACAGGCTGCCCCCTACAGCCTACCTCGCTCCACTCTACAACACTCGACTCTACGGTATTTCACTCTACAACACTCCACTATTCATCATTCCACTCTATGCCACTCCACTCTATGCCACTGCAATCAATCAATCAATTAATCTGGATTTTTAGAGCATGGCAAATCACCCAATAGTGTATCCAGGCACTTTCAGGCCCCTTGGGCTTATTTGAACAGCCAGGTCTTGAGGGCCATTCAGAATTCTGGAAGTAAAGTGATGGTCCGGAGTTTCCTGGGAGGCTGATTCAATTCTTTGCTATGATGTGGGAGAAGCTGCATCTTCCACTTCATCTTCAGTAGATACGGGGAGTATGAACAAGTGAAAGGGAGGCAGAGAGTAATCTTTTCTACCATCGGTGGAAGTGCAGGGGGTGCTTAATGTAGGTGGGTCCTTGGTATCGTAGAGCCTTGTGTGCATGAGTCAGCAGCTTGAATTTGCATCTCTTCTGTATGGGAAGCCAGTAAAGTTGCCTGAGGTGGGGTGTGATGTGCATTCATAGGGAAAGGCCAATGGAGAGTCTGGCTATGGCGTTGTGTAAGGTTTGAAGTCTCTGTTGAAGGTGTGGAGTGATTCCTACGTCAAGAGTGTTGCCAAAGTCCATTCGGCTGGTGATGAAGGCCTGTGTCATGGTGCATCTTGTCTGTAGGAGTAGTCATTTGACGATCTTACGATCTTACGTAGCATGTGCTGTGTGAGAAAGCAGACAGAGGAGACAGTATTGATCTATGATTTCATGGTGAGCTTGTTGTCAAAGATGATTCAGAGGTTTCTGGTGTGGTTGGAGGGAGTGGGTGTGGGACCTAGACATGATGGCCACCAGGAGTCAAAAGACAAACAGATGATGGACGTAATGCATAGCAAATCAAACATTCAACCCCAGTCAATAGATCTGGATTAAATCCATTGTTCTTTTGCTCACCATGCCGCCCCACTTTAGACCTAGTCATATGCAAATCAGTCTTGACCCTGTGCCTCATGGGAACAGTCCAGCCTGAACTGCCAAGCCAGGTCCTCCTTGGACTGGAAATAAGAATCCTGAGACCTGTTTCGAGGCATCACCCCTCATCAGCCAGGTTAACTTGGATCTAGTGGCACAGTGAGCCCGGGTCCCTAGTCTGGGTTTATCCGGCATACGTAGGACGAGAAAGCAAAAGACACACAGGAGTCATTCCATGTGCTGCTGCTGTTGACGAAGATCATTGCTTCCCTCTTGTCTATGTTCAGCTGCAGGCAGTTGTTTCTCCTTCAGTCGGCGACATTTGTCATGCATTTATGGAAGTTTTGTGTCGTCTGCATAGGAAATTATGTTGAGACCGTGGGATCTGACATTGTTGACTAGCAGTGTCATACATGCGTTGAAGAGCTTGGGGTTGGGGGATGAGCCCTCGGGGACACCGCAGGTGATCTCCTTAGGTTCGGAGGTGAAAAGTGGGAGGTGAAGTTTCTGGGTTCTTCCAGTGAGGAAGGAGGTGATCCATCTGAGTGCGTCCCCTTGGTTGCCAATGTGATAGAGTCTTTCGATAAGCTTGTGGTGGGATACGGTGTCGAAGGCTGCTGAAAAGTCAAGGAGGATCAGAGCTTCTTTACCTCCTTGGTTGAGGAGGGTTCAGATGTCGCTGGTGGCTGCGATTAGTGCAGTTTTGGTGCTGTGATTGCTGCCGAAGCCGGATTGAGAGGCATTGAGTAGCTAGTTCCGCTACAGGTGTGCCATGAGTTGCTGATTGAAGATCTTTTCAGTAACAATTTAGAGGCAATGCAGATTCGAAGATGCACTCCCAGGCAGGGACTCTGAATTGTTTGCAGCAGTCAGGTTGCGGAACGGCCGGCGGAGCAGATTATATTCGACAACTGATATTGAAATGCCCACTGGAGGGCTATGAATTTTGGTAATAAATTCATATAGCAGTGCACACCTTCTAAAGGAATAAAAAAAACTGCTAGCACTACAACTTCCAGCATGCATTGTAAAGTTTAAAAGCTCACTTGGGAGCCCAATGGAGGGCAATACTGCTAACTAACATGCTAATAGGAGGTGCTGCAGAAGTGTTGGTGCAAAGGTGTATTTCTGCCTGTGACCATGGACCAAGAAAGGTCTAAAACGTGTTAGGCTGAAGAAAGTAAGTTTAATGCCAAATGTCGTTTTTTAGCCTCATTAAATACACTACCTGCCTGGGAGTGTGTCTTCGAATCGTGGATAAATTTGGTTTTGATGTTTATGCGGCAGTCTTTTCATGCAGACAGCATCACCACTGCAACTGAAAGGTGGGTCTGCATTGACTCTGTATTGTTGTAGTCAAGCTGCGGAATGGCAGGTTAAGCAGATTTTATTCGACAACTGATATTGAAATGTTCACTGGAGGGCTATGAATTTTGGTAATGAATTTATATGGCTGTGCACACCTACTAAAGGAAATTTAAAAAACTGCTAGCACTATGAATTGTAGCATGCTTTGTAGTTTAAAAGCTCACTTGGGAGGCCCTGCGAGGGGCAACAATGCTAATTAACATACTGATAGGAGGTGCTGCAGGAGTGTTGGTGCAAAGCTGTATTTCTGCCTGTGACCAAGGACTAAGAAAGTTCTGAAATGTGTCATTAAATACATTAGTGCCTGGGAGTGCATATTTGAATCATGGATACATTTGGTTTACATATAAATATATAATATATCATATATATTATATATATATATATTTTCAAAGGAAAACATTTGTTGAACTCCAGGAAATCTCTTATATGTCTTAAAAACAATGTTTTCCTCTTTAACCATCAGATGTACATACAAATCTCTGTAACAGCGATGGGAGTTTCCTTCTTTCCAAGCTACGCCAACCCTACCATGACTGGGTTGGAGAAGAATATAGCTTGGAGAGAAAAAAAACAAAATTATACAGAGAAAATTGAGCCATGGTTGAGATTCATTGATGTTCTCTCTAGCATTTGGAATGGCACACAAGCAACATTTCATGCGTATTTTAATTTTCTCAACAATAATGAATAGGGGCCAGTGGTAGCTCCTCCGCTAAGGCGGAGAAGCGCTGCCCACTGTGCAAAAAGGAAAAATAAAATGACATTAACATATTGTTATTGACATTTTATTTTTCCTATTACAAGCAGTCAGCGGCCTGTGTGAGGCATGGCTGGCCAGAGCAGGGGAGGAGTGGTTTTCACTCCCAAAGTGTGCATTAACTGTTTAGTCGGCTCTCTTTGGCCGACCAAAGAGTTCATGCGCTCTTTGCATGTTCCTACCAGGCTGCATTACACAGCCAGTCTGAGCGCCGATCCATGGCGCTCGGACCAGCAGTTTTGTGATTGGCTCAGGGGAGCCTATGTGCTGCGTGCTTCCTGCTGTTGCCGGACTGCAAAAGTAAGAGTAGATAGAGGAGGAGGCAGTCAGGCGGCCGTTGAGAGGTAAGTGTTTTTTTGGTTAATTAACCCCCTGCCCGACCACCCCATCCAGTAGCAGCCACCACTGTTACAATCCTTAATTTAATTCTAACCCAGGTATTCATATGCAAAGGCTGAATTTCCATAACTAAGGTAACTGGCATGCCCCATGCTGTTAATTTCCCACACAGTATTGATCTATTTACTTTATCAATTGTAGCACTGAAATCTTGGTAGCATGCACACTTTCGTTCCCATTGGCAATTTCTTTCTGAGCCATTAGGGTAATGACCATAATGTTAAATAATGTCTCACACCTCTTTCTGAAACCATTTTCGTGGAAATGCAATATTTGCGATTAATTCAGCCAGTACTCATGTTACTGAAAGACCGTAAGAACATAAATACTTCTGTGTCATGTTTTAGTTTATCAGGTGTATCTGATGATGTAAACTGTGGTTATCTCAGTGATTGAGGTGGGTTACAATTCCTGAAGTTGAGCACAGGCTTCATGTTTGTTTCCAAAGTGTCTTCGATGGTTGGACTTACCTTCCTCATTGGGGGTTGTGCATACATTTGCTAAAACTCGTCCTGTTACCTGCTCCATTATTTCCTGTTGGATTGTATGCCAAGAATCGCTGAATGCAGAAGAATTATTAGTGTCCCTAATTCTCAACTTCAATTTGGGGCCTTACATCTACCGAAGAAGGTTTTCGCAGATTGATCTGCTGCACAATATTGGTTTTGATCAGAAGAGTCAACCTTGGAAGAGTTAAGTTGCCCCCATAAAGTGAGATGGAAGATCACATTTTTTGAAATACCTTTAAAGACTTTAGTCCCTAGTAGTGTAGAAATGCCAGCCCAGCATGGCAATAGGCATTGTTTTTTTTATCACAATGAGGATGGCCAGACACCTGCAGGGTGGTATTTATTCTTTTTTTTTTGTTAAATATATTTTATTAATATTTAAAGTAGTAAGTATTATAGTTGTCAAACAAAATATATTGATTAGACATATTACAGAGTTGGCAAACTTATTAATCGAGGAAATCAAGGCATTATGAAATGCAAATCAAAGAGTGGGAAATAGAGTAGTAAACCAGTAAAATGTTATCTATATTTTATATATTTTCTATAGAAAAAAAGAGAGAAGGAAGAAATAGAAAAAAAAGAAGAGAAAAGAGAGAAAGGAAATAGAAAGATACCTTCAAGAATTAGGAAAATGGTGAGTATGAAGACAGAAAAGTAGTAAAAGGAATCCTAAGTAAATCAGATTAAATGTTTTAAGATATCGACGAAGATGAGATATTAGGTATTCTTTGTTAACCACAAATAAGATTCCACCAAGTTATTATAAATATTTATAAATTATCTTTCCACCAAGTTAATAGAACTTTAAAAGCAAGTGCAATAAAAGATCAAATAGTACAGGTTTTGAAGAAAGATTATTAAAATCTGCAGACATAGTACCAAGTAAAACATTTTGAATAGATAATGGATTACACAAAAAAATCATTAAACATTTTGACCAAATAGATTTCCAAATCTCAATCACTCTAGAGCAATAATATAGTAGGTGGGTCAAATTCCCTTCAGAAGAGAGACACGGCCAGCAGAAGGGAGAGGCAGAGGAATCAATTTTATGGATAAGGGAAGGAGTAATAACAGCTCTATTATACACAATAAATAAAGATTGAGTCATTTTTTCAGCTTTAGATGTATTGAAGATTTTATGCCATAATTCAACCCATTGATTAACATATAGTGATATAGATAGGTCTGTCTCCTATAATAGTTCAATAGTAGATTTACTTCTCATAGGGATAGGGAAAGATAGAAGTTTAAATATAAAGAGATGCTTTGAGGTTGGAATCATGGGTAATTTTGTATAATGTGGCAAAGAAGTGAGTGGAGTAGAGTCAGGAGAAAAACAGTTGCTTAACAAAAAGGATTGGTGAACAGGGGCTAATTGATTGTATTGTTGTAAGTAGGAATCAGGTAGGATATATCCCTCGTGTAGCATAGAAAAGATACAACAGAATTATGAGAGATAAAATGATAAGTAATACCCTTTTCCTTCCAATGTTTGAAATAAAATGATTTAAGACAACATTGAATAAATGTATTGTGCCAAATAGAAGATGCAAGAAAAGATTGAACGAAATCAGGACCTTGGGTGAAAATTGTATGCAATAGATGCTTGGAATATTTTTAAAATTGGGCTTTTAGATATGAATGTACAATTAGACATGGAGACAACATCATAAAGTGAAAAGTCATGTAACATAGAGAGTTTAAAAATAATCCATTGTGATACAGGAGAATCATGGTATTATTTAGACAAGGCATACATTTGCCAAATTAAAAAGGCAGCTTAACATAACCTAGAATTGGGAACACGTAAACCGCCTTCAGTTTTTGGTTGAATTAATTTGGATAAAGCAGTACGGGTTTGTTATTCCAGGCAAATTTAGTACAAATTGAATTAAGTTGGGAGAAGAATAATTAGGAATTTTGAAAGGCAACTTAGAGGCCATAAAAAGAACATGAGGGACGATCATCATTTTATTAGTATCTAATCTACTCCACCAGGATAAATAAAGAGGGGACTACATTGAAAAAAAATGTAAAGTTTACGTTTTAGGGCATTAACGTTATGAGCTAGTGTATTGGAGATAGTGGGAGAAAACCAGACCCCCAAGTATTTAATCTTAGAAGGACACCATGTAAAATTAGTATTATCAAACATATATTGGTAGCAGGAGGAATTTTATGGTAAGATTTCAGTTTTAGAAAAGTTTAATTTGTAACCAGAAATACTAGAGTACAAATCAATCTCTTTCAAAAAGGGTTCTAGAGAAATGAGGAGATTAGACATATAAAAAAGAATATCATCTGCATATGCTGAGAGTTTGATTTCTAGGGAATTATATTTAAAACCAGAAGTATGAGGATTACACCAGATGCGCATAAGAAAGGGCTTCAAACAACGAAGGAAAGGCAAAGGTGAAATAGGACATCTTTGTCTAGTGCCTCTGTGTAAATTAAAATGAGTTGAGAAATGACCATTAACAAAAACACAAGCAAGTGGTTCAACATATAGTAATGTGATAAAAGAGACAAACTTTAGACCAAAACCAAACAAGTGAAGAGTAGTAAGAGCAGAGGTGATGGATATTCTTTTCTAAAGGCAAGGACGTTAGAAAACATTCTAGCATTATCGGCAGCAAGTCTGTCCTTAACAAAACCAGCCTGGTCAAGTTTAACAAGAAGTGGGGATAGCATATTCCAAACGAGATGCCAGAATTATAGCAAAGATTTTACAATTATAGTTAATTAACAAAATTGGACAGTAGTTTTTACAGAGGGTAGGATCCTTATCTGGTTTAGGGATAATGACCATAAATGTATCCAAGAATTAAAAAGTTCAAGTAATTTACAAGCACAAATAGAGGAAAAGGAAGAAATAAGCTCATTGGAAAAACCCTCCGGACCAGGAGCTTCGGCCTTTTTCAAAGACTTGAAAGCATCAATAACTTCCTGAAGAGTAATGTTTTTTTCAAGAGTTAAGGGAGTATCCGGAATCGAAGTAGGAATAGGGAGGTAATTTTTTTTTTTATATCGCACACAGAAGGACTAGCATCCTCTGTCTATAATAGTTCATAATATGATGGAAAAGCACCACTAATAACAGAGTCAGAAGAGATCATAGTGTTGCTTTGTTCATTACGAATAGAGCCAATATTTTTCTTTTTCCGATTTGATTTTTAAATATTTGGCCAACATTTTACCAGCTTTGTTTTGACCTCAATGGTATTTATATTTAATTTGAGGAGGACATTGCAAGCTTGTTAAGGGTAGAATTAGCTTCAATCTGTTCCTGTAAATTGGATTTGGAGGTGAAATAAGTATGCTCAAGAACTTTCATATGTTGGAAAGCCAAGAGGTATTTGGAGTTTAATATTTTTTTTTCTATATAGCAGAGTAGGAAATAGTAAAGACCCGTAAAGAACCTTTAAACGCGTCCTGATCATCATGAAGTGTTGCTTCCAAAATAAAGGTTTGTCTGATAGTAAGGAAGTATTAAATCACCATCGTCCCTGCTTAGAAGTATTAAAAGATAGGTCAAAAAAAGACAAAACAGGTGCATGATCAGAAATGAAAAAAGAATTAATTTCTGATAATTGAATAGAAGGGAGTAAGGATTTACAGACTAAAATATAATCACTTAGGGACATAGTGTGATGGTGGGAAAAAAAGGTTTTCCATACATCAAAGAATAGATGCAAGGCAATGGCAGATTAAAAAGCTTTATGAAACTTATCAGGTTTGAATTTGTAATTAGATTTTCTATAAGCAAACGGGTCTAACAAGTCATTAAAACTACCAGCAAGAATAATATTGGGGTTAGAAATAGTAGATAGCTTTAATTGAACACTTTGGCAAAATTCAGGATCAGCTTTAACAGGGCAATAAATATTAAAGAAAATGACTTGCTTTTGAAATATAATAGAATCAACCCATAGTCCATCATATCACATTCAGTTGATAAGATATGAATATTCAAAGATTTGTGGCATAGAATGCCTACACCACCTTTCCGATTAACAGCAGGAGAAAAGATAACCTGACCAACCCATTGACATTTAAGTTTAAGTGATTCAACATCATTACAATGCGTTTGATGCAATAAAGCAACATGTGCATTAAGTGTTGATAGGTGAGAAAGCCCCTTTTGATGTTTGACAGGATGACCCAGACCATGAACATTCCACGAGACAAGATTAAATATGTTGTGGGGTGAGGGTAAGGGTACCGGAACAATTACAACAGGCTGCAAAACCAATAAGAGAAACAAAAATACATAATTTATCAACAATTAAATAACATAAAGAAACAGTCATTGGATAAACAAGAAGGACAGAGTAAACACTCATACAAATATAAGAGGAATAGGAAGAGGAAACAAGAAGAAAGAGAAAGAAGGCTGAATAAAAGAGAGAAAGAAAAGAAGGAAAATGAATAAGAGAAAGGAAAATAGAAAAGAGATCAAGAATAAAAATCCATATCAGAAGTAAAGAGAATGAAGGGTGAGCAAGGGGCATACTAGGGCCAAGGGCAAGAACGACAGTAGAGAAGGAGAACAATAAAATATATAGAAGAATAGCCATATACTCAAAGAAATATATAATTAAGGAATAAGTTAAGAAAAACCATGCATAGAGTAAGAATATATAGAGATATCAAGCATTAATCTCTAAAGTCTGACTTGTAATATTTAGTAAAAAGGTTTTTAGTTTAGTCGGATCATTGAAAGATCGTGAGACACCCTCATGGGTGATTTTACAGAGGCAGGGGTGTAGAATGCTATAACAAATATTCAATTCTCTCATCCAGGGTCAAAGAGCTAGGAATTCTTTTTGCCGAGCATTGGTTGCTTTGGAAATATCTTGAGAGATGAATATGTTATGGCCAGATCATACAAGGCGATGTTTTACCATAGCAGCCTTCAAGGCATGCATCAAGTCAGAGAATTCCAGAAGGAGCCTTATGATGCTACGAGGTTTAGTGGAGTGGGGTTGATGACACCCCAAACAATGTGCTCGTTGAATATTAAGAGATGGTGCAGATTGAAGGCCAAAGAGATCAGGTAACAACATCTCCAGTAAGGTCAAAAGGTCAGGACCATCAAGGTTCTCAGGAAGACCATAAAGGCAAAGATTATTCCTTCTGTTTCTGTTTTCAAGGTCTTTGGTTTGTAGTTTGACTTTTTGAATTTGTTGTTCTAGCATTGGTATTTTGGTAGCCATGTCTTGAAGATCACCAATACACTGTTCCTACTCAGACATCTTACCCCCTATAACACTCCAACGATCTTCAATTTGTTGCAATTTTTCGTTAGTTGCACACATGAATGGTTGTAGGCCATGCACCTCATCGAGAATAGTGTCTAAGACCGGATTTTGAGATGACAAAATTGGAGAAGGAGGGTCATTCTTTGCTCTTTTTGGTTTTGTACCTGAAGAAGCCGGTTTGGAAGAATATAAGTCATTGGACTTCTTGATATAAAGAATTGAACGCTGCGTAAGCTTTGCAAAAAGATCAAATCCTGCCCATGCACTCTGTCAATTCTGTCCGGTACACGAAGTTGCAGCAAAGTAAAAAAGCTGAGGTCCTCATTAGAAGAAGCAAGGCATGGTGAAGAAGGGCTCAAAAAAGTCGAGAAGCTCAGTGGTTGTAACGGAGCTCAGCAGTCCACCGCCATCTTGCTTCAGTGCGGGAGCCACGCCATGGTAGTATTTATTCTTGAAGCCTTAAGTGGGACTCTAAACTCTACTGAGATGTTTTCATTGTTCAGGCATGACACCGGCCCTAGAGGGGTGGGTCCATTCAGAGTCATTTTCAAGGGTTGGTCAGTCCCTCCTCACCACATTTATTAAAGGAAATATTTATCTTCCTGTCATCCAATGTTTGTTTCAACATGCTCATGTACTGGTTGTCATTCCAGTATGTTTATTAATATACTAATATCTCCGCTATGACTATAGACATAGTGAATTGACCACGGAGCAGACTGATTGTGTGAAATGATGACAGGTACACAAGTAAATGTCTTTTGAGAGAAACCTAAGTTTAGTATTACTCTATGGGACTTAGTAGATTGGCACACCATAGGCAGTTTTCTGAGCAATGGAAAAAGCATCTATTTGGCATCACTGGGGCAGCAAGATGGCAAATGTGAGTCTCTGGGCAGATGCTTGTACACAGATATGCACAATACAAAGTTAACAATGTACTTAGTATCTAACATACAGATACCTTCTAATAACCATTGGTCAATGGTCCATAGGTACATATTTTGGAAGAATTTGAGCAAATAGCAAAATTGTTCCCTATGTGCATTAGATCTTGCTATCGTCATATCTTGTGCCAGTCTTAGGTCAAGACAGAACTTACCTTAGCTAAATGATCCTGAGAGGAGGTGCTGAGCTTTGCAAATCCCTCTGTTTAAGAGGACTGTGTATGATTCTGCTTCTCTAAAACTTAGTCCCACCTATTTCATCATGTGTACAACTATTTTTATTTGATTTTTATGATGAATTTTTAAAACGTAGTGCATTCTCACAATATGAAGCACAAGTGACTTACGTTCAAAGGATTAAGTGTTGCAGATAGTGTGGACATGTGCACCAAAGTCCTTGTTTTGACTTTGTTTGTGTATGTATGTGTGCATATTTGTGCATATGTGTGTGTGTGTGTGTGCGTGGTTGTGTGTGTGTGTGAGAGACAGAGACAGGGAGAGTGATAGCAAGAGAGTGTGTGTAGAGGAAGGAGTGACATATAGAGAACAATTCACAAATGAGACAACATGCAATCAAAAGAAAATCAACATTTTCCTCAAATCTCCTGATCCTCTTCGCGCATACTGTAAGCAGTATGTAGAGCACAATCTCGTTAGTCAGGAAAAGATGCTATGCACTTATGTGGATGGTTTAAAACGTACAACACTTGCGTATTCATGAGCAGAACCGTTTTCTAAATTAGCCAAAAACTGATGATGGCTGATTAGCCAGAAACCGATCCCAGGATGCTTGTTTCCGGTCCAGGGAAGACATGGCTTGGCAGTTCGGGCTGGACTGTCCCATGAGGCACAGGGTCAGACTGATTTGCATATGGTCATGTCTGAACTGGGGTGGCGGAGTGGGCTAAAGAATGATGATGGATGAAACCCAGATCAGTTGACTGGGGGTGAGTGCTTGCAATGTTCAACACTCCGGCCATCATCCCCTTTGGCTTTGCTTTGTTCGCCCTAAGTTGGCAGGGTATGGCCAGACGTAGGTCCATTGCTCACTCTGCCACTGGATTCAAGCTAGCCTGGCTGATGACGGCTGATTAGCCAGACTGATGACAGTTGATTAGCCAGAAACTGGTCCCAGGATGCTTGTTTCCTGTCCAGGGAAGACATGGCTTGGCAGTTCGGGCTGGACTGTTCCCATGAGGCATAGGGTTAGACTGATTTGCATATGGCCTTGTCTGAACTGGGGTGGCGGAGTGACCTAAAGAATGATGATGGATTAAACCCAGATCAGTTGACTGCGGGTGAGTGCTTGCAATGTTCAACACTCCGTCCATCATCCCCTTAGGTTATGCTTTGTTTGCCCTAAGTTGGCAGGTTATGGCCCGACGTGGGTCTCTTGCTCACTCTGCCTCTGGATTCAAGCTAGCCTGGCTGATGACGGTTGATTAGCCAGGAACCGGGCCCAGGATTCTTGTTTCTGGTCCAGGGAAGACATGGCTTGGCAGTTGGGCTGGACTGTTCCCATGAGGCACAGGGTCAGACTGATTTGCATATGGCATTGTCTGAACTGGGGTGGCGGAGTGAGCTAAAGAATGATTGACTGGGGGTGAGTGCTTGCAATGTTAAGCACTCCGTCCATCATCCCCTTTTGGTCTTGCTTTTTTCTCTTTTCTCACAATATGCAGCACATGTAACTTACATGCAAAGGAGTAAGTGTTGCAGATAGTGTGGACAAGTGCACCAAAGTCCTAGTTTTGACGGTGTATGTATGTATGTGTGCATATATGTGCATATGTGTGTGTGTGTGTGTGCATGTGTGTGCATGTGTGTGTGTATGCGTGGTTGTGTGTGTGTGAGAGAGAGAGACAGAGAGAGATACAGCAAGAGAGTGTGTGTGTATGAAGGAGTGACATAGAGAAAAAATCACAAATGAGACAACATGCAATCAAAAGAAAATCGTCAAATTCCTCAAATTTCCTGATCCTCTTCGTGCATACTGTAAGCAGTACGTAGAGTACAAACTTGTTAGTCAGGAAAGGATGCTATGCACTTATGTGGATGGTTTAAAAGTACAACACTTGTGTATTCATGAGCAGAAACGTTTTCTAAATTAGCCAAAAACGGTATAATGTATGTCGATTATACCTGGGGAGAGCTGAATTCTTCAAGTCAGTTTAATAAAATTGCAATGGAAAAGAGATCCCAAGTTAAAAATATAACCATCAAAACGAACTTTAATTTTGTATTTAGCACTTTTTCAATTTGTTGGTCTGCTGACAATTTTCAGTTTGAATTTACGTGCTTAAGTTGTCGGTCAAACATGGTGCAATATAGGATGTTATGCAAATGTTATTACAGTCTTTCTCATTTATTGAGGTCTACAATTATCTGGAAGCAAAACCATTTTCTTATGTCTAAGAATATTGCTTAATTAGTATGTTGGTGACTCGATCGAATACATTTTAACAGAAAATATGCCATTTTTTGTTGGAATAGCGTGCAGTCCCTTCTGAGTCCACTGGGTGGTAATAGTGACCTGTGTATTGTAAAACAAATAGCCTTTTTTTTTTTTTAAATCATTGATGGATTCATTTTATGCTTCCCAGGGTCGGGTACAACATGCAGAGACAGAGCAGACGAAAACAATGGTAAATGAAATATTAAGAAGGAAATCAAAGAGCATGTGAAACGAACGGAAACATTATGACCAAGACAAACGGGGTTATTTAGAGTGTGGGGGAGAGGCTACTCCCTCGAAATGCCGACGGTGCATCATAACACTTCATTTGGGAATCAGGATGCCTATGGATTCTATCACCCTGAAATACATTTCTCTATCCTGTAAAGTATAAATCAGCTCCAAACGTGTTATGCTTATGAAGCGCCTATGTCAATTTGCAACGCATGTGTGCAACATGCTCAAGTGCACATTAAATGCAGCCATTAAAAAATTGATACATGATGGGCACATTCACAAACATTACTAAAAATATTTGCATAGGTGAAATGAGAGTGAAGCAGACAAGAACAGCCAGTGTCTTTTAGGCAAACACTAATAGATTGCTATATTCCTCAAACTCAAAAATGATTAATATCTCATGGTTTGAGCTGAGACCTTTTGATTTTACTAAAATTATAGGCATTAGATACTTACTCAATGGTCCTTTCAGGTTTTTCAGCCATTGGCCGGGTATTGTGCTATTCACAGTTTTCTTCCCCCCACTACAGCATGGGGCAGAGGGGCAGGCCACTTCAGTCACTGGTCAACTTAATTGTAGGTGACAGAATTCTTCCCTTTTATAAGAGGCACATCGACACACAGCGTAGTTGACTTCAGCTCCAGGGATATATAGAGTAATGTGTGGCATTTGAGACCAAAAATGCATTTTTTTCTTTTATATAATGTGTTTTTTTAATTTGTGAGGGCCCAGCGGTTTCCCCAAAAACAAAGGTTTGCAAAAGCCATGACACACCTAAGCAGACATTGACAAAGGCAAAAAGTTAAAAGCCTTTGCAAATCTTTTTTTCCTAGCATATCCTTCCTGATAAGCCCTATTTGAACAGTTCTAGTGCACATCTTTGAATGTAGAAATGTTATATACATTTTTGTCAAGAGGTTTGTTATAGAGGTTCTCCGCTGTGCTCTTGCAACAACGCCAATACATTTGCTCCAGGGTGTAAATTAACATTTCTGTAAATCATCTAAACAAGTGTGAATCTGGTTCAGTATGGGTTGCTGACCGCTATGTGATAACCTTTCTAAAAACTATTCTTCCCTTTATGTTATTATGATTTCTAGTGGGTAACTAGTGGGATGGAGAGCGTGTTTCAATGCAGTTGCTAATTCACAATAGAAGAACTAGTGAAATTTTGCTCAGCTATAGGCTCTCATATTCTCTGTTCATGGTCTCTTTCTTCGTGTTCATGAAAGGGCTTCAGTTTTGAGCCTTGATGTGGAACTTTTCCCAGTTCTTTCCAGGACATAACCTTAGTCCCTCAACATTCACACAGTGATCTCAAACCCGGGCCTATCATGCCAACCCATCCAGTGTACTACCAGAATGGGAGACATGTAGATGTGGATATAAGAAGATATGCTTACATTCATGATATTGTTGTTGTCAATATTTTGGATACAATATTATGGCATGACAATGTTTTTGTTGTCAATATCCTGGCACACAACCATGTCCAAATGATTGATCAACTTTGGTTAATCACATTAATCAAGCAATATTCAGGCTGCCCAGTAGGCTTTGATAATGATTTCAAGTTGATTGATTTCTGTGAGTGTGTGCTAATGAAGGCCCAGAGTTTGGGGTCAAAATGGGGAGTGCACTAAATATATTTTTACTTTGAAAACCAGGCTGTTGTTTAATCAGTAATCCCAGTGTTGATTGCGCCATTGAGCCCCTAATTAGAATTTTAAAATAGAGCCACAGTTGACTTTCCGAAATGTAATCTGGTTTACTCATTTAAGTATCGTGGAAAAGGGTTGTACTACTTTATCGTTAGTCCTCATTCCAGATACCAATGTTCGTAAACTTGTTAATTGTACTTCCACGCTGTGAGTCCCGCAAATGATCCTGGAGTACAGTGTCAAAATCATGGCATTGGAGTCAATCCCTAAACTGGTCCCATCTTTCCGTGCTCCTCTATTCCCAACAGGATTGCATCGCTTCCTAGAGCACTGCAGCAGGTCCATTTGGAAAAAATAGTTAAAACGTTATCAGCAAGAATTGGTAGAATACGCTTTAACATGTTTGCATTGGCGAGTTACCGCCCTTTAATTTTTTTTTTTTTACTTTCGTTTTACTTGACTGTTCTCAAATAGGTGCCAGCCAAGATGGAACCATAAAGTAAACAAAAAAAAAAATGAAATGGCCACCAGTGCATCCCAACTTGTGTGTGCGCATGTGAATCATGCGCATGCTTGACTACATGGTGGCCATCCTGGAATGATAAGAAAACCCATTTCATAATGGGTGCCATGTATATGGCAGCAAGCACATGCATCATGACATGTGCACCTATGAGTCTCAACGCATGTGTACAACAAGTGTTTCATGACCCATCTGCAGCCTTTTTTTTTTACTTTAACTGTTCCGATACGGCTGATGGAGCTGACTCCATCACGGCCAGTGGGAAAGTATGCAGGAGTGAGTAAAGCAAAATGTGTAGTCTGAAAGCACTTACAGATATATCATAATATAACCAAGAGAGGGCAGTCTTTACCCATTTTATGATTGTTGCTGGATTTTCTTCATAGGACTTGATGTGATTCCCCAGTCTATCTGAAGAGTAATACGTAGGCTAATCAACAGTGCACAAATTATAATATCAAGATGCATGCTTACATCAAATTAGTGGCACTTTTACTTTGAGGGATGGTGTGACAGACAACAGTAAACACCACGGGCCTGATTCACAAAGGTAAACTTACACTTTTGTTTAAGTTTGCAATTTTTTGCTGTTCTCAAAGGGATTTACGAGTATTACTTTACCAGTGTGGAGTCTCCGCGCATAAAAGATAGGTATTTTTATGTGCAGAGACTTCACACTTGTAAAGACACTACTAATAAATTCCTTTGAGAATAGCAAACAATCGTAAACTTACACAAAAGTGTGTGTACCTATGTAAATCAAGCCCTCAGGCTGTCAAAATAAATATAAACAATGTTTTATATGATGGAACACCAGAGTGCTCATGTTTAGAAGGTCCCCTAGACTATTTTTAGCTCTTGTGTCTTACGTAGTTTTCTGCACAGTATACTGATTAAGCTTAGGCTCTGGCCCTTACTCTCAATTGGATGACGTTATTGTCTATCAAACACAGGGAGATGATGGACAGAGAGCTGAAACTTTTCAGACACTCACCCCGTCACAGATCTGGGTTGAATCCATCATCATTCTTTAGCTCACTTCGCCACCTCAGCCCAGACCAAGCTATATGCAAATCTATCTTGACCCTGTACCTCATGGGAACAGTCAAGCCCGAACTGCCAAGCCAGGTCTTCCTTGAAACAGAAACAAGCAACCTGGGACCAGTTTCTGAGAAACACCCTTCATCAGCCAGGCTAGCTACAATCGAGTGACAAAGTGAGCAAAGGACCCACGTCTGGGCATACCCTGCCAACTTAGGGCGAGCAAAGCAAACACAAAGTGATGATGGACGGAACGCTGAAACTTTTCAGACACTCACCCCAAGTCACAGATCTGGGTTGAATCCATCATCATGTTGGCGTAGCTTTCCCCAATGTTTTGCTTCCATCCTCCTGTTTTTTTCTGACGTCATTTTAGCTGGGTTTGAGACTCTGGACACTTTACTATTGCAAACCAGTGCTAAAGTGCTTATGCTCTTTCATTTAAACATGGTAATATTGACTTACACCCAATTGGTACATTTAACTTATTTTTAAGTCCCTAGTAAAGTGGCACTACGTGTATCCATGGCATGTAAAGTAAATGCTACTAGTGGGCCCGCAGCACTTAGTGTACCATCCACTTCAGTGGCCCTTTAAACATGTCTCAGGGCTGCCATTGCCGCCTGCGAGTGCAGTTTTAAACTGCAATTTCGATCTGGAAAGATAAACCCCTTGTTAATAGCTGGTGAGCAAGTGGTCAATCAGTCCCAGGGCGCACAACCTTCAAGCCTTGGCTTCCAATATGTAAACAAACTCAGCAATTAATAAAAACAAAATGAAGCTGCCCAATGCTTCAATTGCTTCATTGAAGACATGGGGATGCCAGAATTCAAACTTCATACAGAATGCTACCTTAAACTTATGACAGCAGCATGTGTCAGTTCAAGGTTCATCACAAGTTGCAGTTGTATCATAGACCCAATGCATTTGGGGAAAAAACCCTCATCAGGGAAACTGTAATGTGGAAAATTGCAAGGTCTTATCAGAACAAGGCTTAGGAAACTAATTGAGATGAATGCTTTACAATTGATGCCCATGCTATGTGTAACATGGAAATCTATGTGAATATGCAACAAGTCTTTAAAAAAAACTGATTGGAATCAATAGGTGCCCAAATAAACCAGTATCTGAGCCTCATGCAACACATGGCTCCCTCAAGGTGCCAGTGTGCACGCCCAGAAAGCAAGGTTAAACCGTGTACCTCGACAATCTGTAATAAACTGTAACAAGCATTTACAATGCAATAGGTCTCGCAGCATTAAAGTTTGAGTTATTGCCATTATGTATGACAATGCCAATACTTATAGCTTTCGCAAATGTGACACCTATTGCATTTGTACTGCAATATGTGTTGAGAGTGAGTGAGTGAGTCAGTGAGTGAGAATGAGTGGGCGAGTCAGTCAGTGAGTGCGAGAGTCAGTTAGTGAGTGAGAGAGAGTGGGTGAGTCGGTCAGTGAGAGTCTGGACAGTAAGTGAGTTAGTGAGTGGGAGAGTCAGTCAGTGAGAGTCTGTTAGTGACAGTGAGTGAGTGCGAGAGTGGGAGAGTCTGTTAGTGATAGTGAGAGAATTAGTTTGAGTGAGAGTCAGTGTGAGTGAGAGTCAGTGTCAGTGATCCTCTTTTTACCTTACATCCTATGCATACCTTCCATTTGTCATACCTGCCTTAATCCTTCTTAATGTAATTCTGCAACTGGTGGATACTCCTCTTTAAAACCCTATCCCTGTAATATAATATTACCTAACCTTCGCTAGCCTTTCCATCTCATTAACCATTCACCTGAAACCACACAGCCCCCACTAACGATCACACCTCCCTGGTATTAAAATATCACAAACTAACAACTAAATTCACGCAATTCTTTATTGAGAGCACAAAACTAATTGCAATAACTAATATTCCTGGGTTCAGAAGTAGCGTGCTACCTTCCCTAAACTGCTTAAACGCCTATATAGGCGGTATATAAATCCAGTCACAATTACAAAGCAGCCCAACTGGGAAAATGCCAATGGCACACAGGCTAGTCTGGTTCAGAAACACAATCTTGGACATCTGACCACTCATGTTAATTTTTTGTATTCTCTCTCAAGTCACAAATCTATTCCATAATGTCCTCCCTCATCTCTCACGCCCATTCAAATATTGCTCACCCACTTAATTAAGTGCTACTTGAACCCAAATGTTCCTCAAAATCCAACACTAACAATGAATATCCTCTCTGCCAGTCTCATTCCTAGTTCGCTTGTGGTCTCATCCACAGTCTTGAGTCCACTTTTCTTTGCCCATATCGGCTTTCATTCACCTTTTTCTCTTCCTGTTACCTACAATCTCATGCACATGTTGACCTCCGGTCTAGGCCCAGACCTCCACTCTCCATCCCATGGCTGTGTACCATCTCCAGCCTATCACGTGCTGATGTTTCGGTCCTGACAACTCAAATAATGAACCGCCTTCAGATTACAGAATGTAAACCATGCACACTTTTAATAGTGGCCAGCAAGAGTGATGGGCCTGAGTCTGAAAATAATCTTGAAAACAGGCTTGCCAGGGCTACGAGAGCAGTATTTGTGGAAAACGACAAGGGCGGTGAAATTAAACTTTAGGGTGCATCGTTGATACAATAACTCTTACGTTATACATTTATAAAGTTCATTCCAGTATTTCCAAAACATTACTCCAGTAGGCAAGCAAAGGGTTTGTCACTTTGAAATCTGAGAGTTGATTCCCCTCCTGGTCCCCCTCCCACCTCCGTGTCGCAATCTAAAATAAGTACAGCGGTGTCGGACTTCTTATTTATGAGTACCTGAGTGCATCAACTAGATAGATAGATGTGGTCGCACGTAATGTAACTGGCAGGAAATGGGCACAGCCATACAGAGCGGCCGAGGAGAGTTACTGGCCCGCCATAAACACCCATCCATCAGCAGCTCGGCAGACGATCACACGTCCTGCGACACTTTGAAGTGTGCAGGGGGAGCGCGTCACCTCACCACACCAGGGGGCACAGTCTACCAACACACACGTGTGCATGTTGTCAATCATTTTGCGACTCCTGTCGAGTTACCAAACATAAAACACAAGCATAATGCTTACTGCAATTTGTTGGCTGTTCGAACAATCAATAAACAGATTACTTTATTACGCTTTACAAACTCAAGAGAAAAAAAGCCTTCACCTCTGTCCAGCAGAACAGCAGAAGCGGGGCACTGTGGCTGCACTGCAGAGAAGACGGCGCCATTAAAAAAAAAAGCAGGAAAGAAACTTTGAAAATTCAACTAGGATAGATGTGGCTATACAACCAAAACACTGGAGTGTTAATTCAGTCACATCCCTACGATTCTACAAACAAAAGGATGCGAAGGCTAGGGGTAGATCATGCTTAATGTTTCTTACCCGTACTACCCAACATTGATGATTCTTGGTATATTAATGATTCGGGTACAACAGTAAAAATACACGCAGGTACTTACAATAATTTTTCCTGTCCCCCCACTACACGAAACTGAAACCTTCCGTGGGGCGGGACTTCCGTTTTAGGAAGCCCGTGCATGCGCCCACGGATGGCCAGAGAAGCAGTGCTGGTAACGCGGGGCTCCCATGCCCGAGGGAGAGCCCCGCGGAGTCTGCAGAAGTCCAGAATGCCAGTAAGTGGGGCTTAGTTGGAGGGGGAGGGGGGTTGCATTTGTGTGTGTATGTGTGCGGCGGCGGCGGAGGTGGGGGTCTCTGTATGTGTGTGTGCGTGCGTGTGTGTAGGTGCGTTGGTGTGTGTGTCTCTGTGTGTGTGCGGTGGGGGGACGGTTGTCTCTGTATGTGTTTGTGTGTGCATGGGGTAGGTGCGCTCGTGTGTGTGTGTCTCTGTGTGTGCATGCGTAAGCTGTGGGAGATGTGTCTGTGTCTCTGCTTTCCAGGAGACAGGAGCTGGCCACAGCGAGCGCGTTCTCGTGCGTGTGGCCCGGCTCAAATCGCCTCCTTGGAGAGAAAATGCTCGCGGCCAGGTCCTGTCTCCTGGAAAGCTGAGTCTCTAACTATAGGTCTCTGGCGAGACAGCGCTTCGCGCTGTAAATTGCCACGAGACCTAAAAAACAGCTCATCAAGAATCATCCAATTGTCTATAAACCAATCATTGCTAGAGAAACCACACCTGTGACAAAATTGGGAACGTGCCTCATTCAAACCGCTGTGCTGACTTATGATAATGCTTTACTCAGGCACGGTAGAACAGTAAATGTAACTTCACTCGTGTTTAAAGGCAGACGATAAACTGTTGGTACGTAAATGATACAACCAAAATCTGTGTAAAAAAGCAGTAACAACGATGGTTGTACTAAGTGAATTACAAGAAGTGAGTGCTGGTTAAACAGGTCCGAAATATATTTACTTTCTGGCGCACAGAGTGAACCAATGTGGTTACTATGCGTGCGGGCAAAAGCATGTGTGTCCCAATGCCCAGTCTTTCAGAGACGCTTAGCTGTCACAAATATGACAGGATGCTAAAAAAACAGGAGCACAGTAATTAGATTACTGATTAAAAGGCATGTGAATAAGTGATAGATCAATAGCTATGAAAATATTGTTTACCCTGCAAAGACAACAAGAAAACGCTCCCTCCAACGCAAATGACTGTGAGCGTGCTTTGTGTGTTGACCCAGTGTGTTAAATGACATTTTAATGAAACGTTGTGGTAATTTATTATGTTTCTCCTACTATTTAATGTGCGGTTTTACTTTAAAGAATGTTTTACATCTATAATTCTATTTGACATCACTGTAACATGGAATGTTCTATGTAGTAGTTAGATGTCATTTGGATTTTGACATGATCAGTCGTGGGTCCTGCTTATGAGAATACATTTATCACTTTATTCTCCAACCTGTTTCCTGGCATTTCTTGGATTACTGGCTGAAGCCACACTACATATTTTGACGATGATTTTACTTTGCTGTGATTCTTCAAACTACGCCAATTGTGTTTAAAATTCGGACGGACCCACCGACCACACAGGATCATCTACAAACTTTGTTTTCTTCAAATGTTAGGACATGAGTAGTAGATTTAGCAGTGAACTTGTGAGTAACTGTTTACTTCTCCCCATATTTGGGCTCTACAAGTACGTTGGTGCGTTAAGCTTCCTTTCAAACGCACACAACACTCCTTCTTACTGTTTACAACTCGACGCGTCATTGTCATTCTTTGAACGGCGCCTCATTCCAAGCGCATGCATTCATCTGTCTTCTGCCTTGACGCTCCATGACTCTATGCTGACTTGTTCCCGATGAAGCACAACATTTCTACTCTTCAGGAAACAAATGTTCTCACGTGAATGGTGTAATTGCGTGCAGCACATTTTGGCGGCCATTTTTAAACTTTGGGAAAAATTCAATACCTTTTCATGCATTTCACGACTAAGGTTGATGTACTGTTTACTTGGCTAGTCTTCGTAACTGGCATATGGAAACATCGTTATTTCAAGATTTCAGTGATATGCACACACCAATCAAATTATTTTTAATATTTATATTTTTTAAAATGTATTTTTCTCATTTATTTAATATGGTTAACTCGAATAATTTTTTATCTCCACCCTGCTTTTTGGAAGTTGCAGGTAAGCCTCCTACTCCATGCAATAAATGGTTGAGTTTTTACAAATTATTTGAAAGCAATAGATGCCCTTGAATATTCTCCTACAAGGAAAAGAGCTATTTTGTTTAATCATTTGGGAAATACTGGACAACAACTGTTTGATAGTTTACCTTCGATTGAGGCTCCATCTTCTGACGATACATGGAATGTTTTCACTGAAGCTTTAGCTCGTCAAGGAAAACAATATAAAGATGAGCCTTGAGAGGAATCTATTGAAGACTATCTACCTACATTAAGAGTACTTGCTTCCAAATGTGAATTTGGTTCCTACCTTGACACAGCATTACATGATCAGTTGGTGTTCAATTGCTACAACAAGAAAATACAGGAACGCATTCTGACATGCAAAAACCCTACCTTGGATGAAGTCATGGTGATTGTGAGAAGTATTGAATGCTCTGTCATTTCATCAAAAAATTTTGCTGAAAATTCCACAGCCAATTCTAACACTAATGTCATGTGTTTATCCTCTGATAATGTGAATGAACACAACATCAATGTTGTTAACACTCATTTCAAGGATAAGAGAACCATTGAACTCAAATCTAACATCTATTGTTACAGGTGCGGTTCTAAATTTCATGTAAGCAATAATCCGAATTGTCCTGCCCAAGGTAAACGGTGTAATAATTGTAAAATAATTGGAAATGTTTTCACTGTTTGTAAGCAAAGTTAATCTGGTTTGCACTGAAGATGAAATTTGTGATGCTCTTAATGTTGCTGCTTTGTATATATATATCAATTTGCTTGATAATAAGACTGTTAAAGGATCTAATTGTAATGTATTGATAGGCTCCATTGCTATTGATGTTATGGCAGATTTTGGATCGCCAATAACTATTTTAGATGAGAAGACATTTCATAACTTGTGGTCTGTCACTAAGTTATCTCCTTCAGATGTTAATCTGAAAGCTTTCGGTGACTATGATATTATCATGGTCGGGTACTTTACAGATACTATTAACTTCAAGAATAGAGTAATTCACACTAAAATATATGAAATTAAATTAAATTAAATGAAAAGAGCTTTTATAAAGCGCACGACTACCAAAGGCCTCCCAGTTCTACAAGACACACCTAAACCAGAAACAGAAACAAGATCAGCCAAACAAAAAAGTTTTAAGGAGTTTTCGGAAGCGAAGATGGGCGGCCTCTAGACGAATAGATTCTGGTAGTTGATTCCACCTTTGAGCAGAACTAACCAAAAAAAGACGACCCCCAGTCCGGGATCGCTTAAATCTCGGGACAGCAGCGAGATGTTTCGACTCCGAGCTGAGGGATCTTCTAGGACCATATAGAGAAACAATGGATTGGAGAATTGGTGGCAATTTGGAATCTAGAGATTTGTGGACAATGCATAAGGCTTTAAATTAGATTCTTTTGTCTATGGGCAGCTAATGCAATGCTCTAATGTGGGGCTTAGCAGATTCTCTGTTCTGGGCATGCATCAGAAGTCGTGCCGCACAGTTTTGGACTGTTTGGAGTTTTTTTAAGGTAAGACATGAGGAGCCCAGGCACAGCACGTTGGCATAATCAAGCCTTGATAAAATCAAGGCTTGTACTAGGAGTTTCTTGGCATTAAAAGGCAGGAGAGGTAGGATCTTCCTAATCTTTTTAAGAATGCCATAGCATGAGCCTGCAACCCTGGATGCCTGAGTCTTAAAACTCAGGTTATGATCAAGCCATACTCCCAGACTTTTTACTTGGTCTTTGGGGGCAGGCATATCTCCCATACATTTCGGCCATAGGGAGTCGTTCGCCAAACCAATAGTCTTTCCCAAAAACATCAACTCAGTTTTAGCCGAATTCAGTTTGAGGAAAGAAGAGTCCATCCAAGCAGAATCTTTCTCAAGGCAGGTCGCCAGGATGGACTTATTGTTGTTTATCAGATTGAGAGACACAATAAACTGAGTATCGTCAGCGTATGTGACAATCTTAACCTCAAACGGCTCGACGATCTCAGCTAAGGGACGCATGTAGGCGTTAAAAAGTGTGGGGCTCAGTGAGGAGCCCTGGGGAACCCCACACTGTAATGGCATCCAGTCAGAGGTGGCATTGTTCTCAAAGACGAGAAATGGACGCTCAGCCAAAAAAGACTCAAGCCATTTATGTAGAACACCCGTCACTCCGATATCTCTAAGTCTTACCAGTAGGAGCTGGTGGTTGACCGTGTCGAAGGCTGCGCTGAGATCAAGCAGAATGATCGCAGCGAAGCCTCCAGAGTCAAGGATTTTTTTGGCCTCCTCCACAACTGAGAGGAGGGCAATTTCGGTACCCTGTTGGGGCCTGAAGGCCGTTTGAGAGGGATGAAGACAGTGATTTTTTTCCAAGAAATCCGAGAGCACAGAATTGACGTGCTGTTTGCAGATTTGGGCGATCCCGGGGAGAAGCGATATTGGTTGATAATTAGAAAGGACTCTAGGGTCCAATGAAGGCTTCTTCAAAAGGGCTTTAACCCGAGCTTTTTCCCACTGGGAAGGGACAATCCCAGAGGAGAGAGAGCTATTAACAAGATCTAAAAAAACAGGGGCGACTGAGTCAAACACCTGAGAGAGCATGCGGGGGGGGAGCTGCATCACTAGGGGATCCAGATTTTAAACGCTCCATGTGGCATGTGGCATGAGGCATGTGGCATTGAATAGCAGAAACATTTTAGGATGGCGAGACCAAGCTAGTTTAGGTATAATATTGAAACCGGGACATCCCAAACCTGTTGTTCTTGGGGATTTTCCAGTATTATCTGTTAATGAGAGCAAAACACAGGATCCCATGTTAATCAAACTGTTTGATGAATACAAAACTATGTTCAGTTCTGATATTGGCTTAGTTAAAGGTTTCGAACACACAATTAAATTGAAAGATAAAGGGTTTCCTGTTGTCCAAAGTACGACCCGTACCTCTCTCTGTCAGGGATGACCTTACGAAACATCTTGATCAATTATTTTCTCAAGATATAATTTGCCCTGTCGAATCTTCAGAGTGGGTTTCGGCTGCGGTTGTAGCCCGTAAACACTCTGGTGATATTCGCTTATGCGCAGACTTAAGAGTTTTCAATCGTAATATTTTTGTGGATGCCCAACCTTTACCTACAATTCACGACATGTTAGCAAAATTAGGCCGTAGCAAATTTTTCTCCACCATAGATTTACGCTCGGCTTATAGCCAGATTCCTTTGTCAGCAAAATCACAACCTCTCACTACTTTTGTAACCCCATTTGATGTTTATAGGTATAAGAGACTTCAATTTGGATTAGCATCCACTGCTAGTATATTTCAAAGATTGATGGACAAAATGTTTAATGATAGTCCCGGCATCCAGGCTTTCCAAGATGATATTCTGGTTCATTCAAAACCTTGGAACAACATTATGTTTTATTAGAAAAAGTGCTAAGTACTTTAAAGGCACATGATATGATTGTTAATATTAAGAAATGCAACTTTCTCACACAAAATGTGGACTATTTGGGCCACAACATTTCAAGTTTAGGAATTAAACCAAAAACCTCTTTACTCGATGTTCCTTCTCCTTCTGACAAAGATTCTTTAAGAGCATTTCTTGGGTTGAGTGTATATTATGCTCGCTTTGTTAAGGGTATTGCATTAGTGGTACAACCCCTTCGAAACTTATTAAAGAAACATGCTGAATTTGAATGGTCTATAGAGACACAAAATGCTTTCACTTCGGTCAAAGAATTAATTGTTCGTGCTCCTGCAATTAAACCATTTACTTATGGTGTTCAGATCATAATAACGGTAGATGCCAGTGCAAAAGGACTTGGTGCCGTTTTGAGCCAGATTGTTAATAGGTAAGAAAGCACCATTGCATTTGCGTCTCATACTCAGACATCTGCTAAACTTAATTATAGTGCTATCGAGCATGAAGCTTTAGCATGCACATGGTCTGTTGAAAAATTCAGAACATATATTTGGGGGACTAAACCTTTAATGTACATGCTTGGTGATAGTTGCTCCAACCAAGCATCATCTCGGCTTATTAGATTGTTGGCTAGACTTCAAGAGTTCAATTTTGACATTAGATACCTACCTGGTGGAAAAAATGTGTGTGCGGACTGTTTTCCACGCATTCCGTTACCACATGTTGAGGAGTCTGTCAAAACCGGAGAATGGTTTTGGATGTGTGTACTCAATTGAAGATGTTGTACAATACTACAAAATTACACATAATGAATGGATTCGCAATTTTGCAGAGGATGATTATTTACAAAATGTAAAAAGGTATTTGATTAATGGTTGGCTTCTTGACAGAAGTCTGTCTGTAGAGGAGAAAACGTTTGCTCAAATTGCTTCTGAGTTATCCTTTTCAAATGACATTTTACTTCGTCAGGATAAGTTTGTTCCACCCAGAGGTATTAGAGACACACACATTTCTTTAGATCATGAGGGACATCCAGGTACCACAGCCACCATTAACAAAATCAAACAAACTTATTGGTGGCCTGGGATTGACAATCAAGTTAGAACACATGTTGAGCAATGTCCTCAATGTCTTTGCTCAGATAAACATTGGAAAGTTTCTAATTCACCTCTTTGTCCTGTTCAGTGGCCTAATGGAGCTTGGAAAAAAATTGGTTTAGATCTTGCTAGTCCATTTTCTGCCCTTGGCAATGATAAGAAGTATTTCATTGTTGCTGTTGACTATTTTTCAAAATGCCTTTGTCAAAAATGATGATGCCAATTCTGTTGTGCTATTTCTACAACGCTTATTTTACACTGAGGGTACACCTGAGGAACTCATAACTGAAAAAGGGTCTCACTTTACTGCTCATGAAGTAGATCTATTTTACGTAAATTAGATATTAAACACATACTTGTTCCATTGTACAGTCCATCCTCAAATGGAATTGTTGAACGTGCTGTTTACTGAAGGACGGTGTGCAAACTGCTGTAGCTAATAGTTTGAACATCCCTTCATTTTTATTTCAGAAAATTTGGGGTTAATACATCACACCTCCCAGTACTACGGGTATGTCACCTTTTGTTTTGTTAAGAGGTCGCATGCTAACTTCCAAACTTAATCCAGCACAGCTATTTGAGAAATCTACTCAACTTCCTGTTGATTTAAGTAAAGTTAGAAATTATGTTAAGAGAAAGCAAGAGGTTTACAAATGTAATTATGATAAGCGCATGCATGTTTCTGACAAACCTTTAAGTCCTGGGGATTGGGTTGTTATCAAAAAACCCCTTAAGGTTTCAAAAGATCAGTCCAAATTTTGCTCACCTGTTCGTGTTTTAAGAGTTTCAAGCATGGCAGCTCTCCTCCAAAAAAGAGCTTGGTGGAACAAAAACACTCTGGTTAAAGTAACCAATAAACAAGCTGTCATTTTTCGTGAGAACAAGTGTAACACTAATATGAATAGCAACTCCAATTTAGACTGGTATGGTGTTGGTGATACTACGGTTGCATCTGATTAGTCTGTTCCTTCTTCTGTGCCTCGTTCTGACCATACCACTACTACTCCTTCATTATCTGGAGAGGGGGATTTAAACATAGTTACTCCTCACCATGTTTCACATCCTTTAGTGGATGGAGATGGCATAGGTAGAATGAATGGTAGCGGAAGAGTCAGGTCAGTACCACTCCTCTATCGTGATTATGTCATGAATTAGTTGTTTTTAATTATTATTGTATTTATGTTTATCTTTTACATTTTAACTATTGTTCATTCATCTATAAAAAGGGGGATGTATGGTAAGTTGTTATGTTGCTCTTACTATTTATTGTGCAGTTTTACTTTAAAGAATGCAGTACATCTATAATTTTATTTGACATCACTGTAACATAGAATGTGCTATGTAGTAGTCAGAAGACATGTTGATTTTGACAGGATCAGTCGTGGGTCCTTATTATGAGAATACATTTATCACTTTATTCTCCGACCTGTTTCCTGGCATTTCTTGGATTACTGGCTGAAACCATACTACAAACCTGCAGCTGGTCAATGATGGGTAACACAGAAGTCAACGGGAAAATGGAAAAAATGAACAAAATACTCTTATAGCCCCATTGAAAGTGACCATAAAAAGTAAATCTACCTGCGCCTGGTTTCAAAAACGTATTAATAATTGTCAAGAGTAACCTGATTGTGGCAACAAAACTGTGCCAACCTACTCAAAGCACAGCCCCGAAATAATATGACAACATTAATCACCTGAACGTAAAGTGCAATAAATATAAAGGCTAATAACATATAACAATGATGCTCGAACATCCTTATAACTGAGTGACAATAGGCAAATGTCATACGGTGGACAACATTAAAATGTTTATTTGGGCATAAGTATTTGATCATGCAGGCTGCTTTGGTGTGAAACATAATCATACAGGAATATTATCAAAGCAACTGCAATTGGAGCAAATGCAAAGAATCCAAAGAAAACACTATTGCGTTGTGAAACATTGCAAAAAATGATTTCATATTATAGGCCATGTTGTACATGTTGGGTATGAAAGATAATGCCACAGAATTAAGAACATGCATAGTACAGAGAGTGGATTCTTATAATATAATGTGCACCAATTATGGGAAGCACAACATCTCTATTTTGCCATTTAAACCCTGGGGTAATAGATTGTCAAATTTCCTAATGCAGTGAGTTTTTCCCTTCACAATCGTTTTATAAATTTAAATTTCAGGGTTGGGCCTGATGACCTAGAATTTGAATACAGAGTTTTGCTATGTTGTGCTTGTTTTCAAGCCAGTGTGTGGCTAGGCTATAATTCTTGTAATTGATGAGTGTCATGCTTTTATGTTCGGTTATGTATATCTTTATTTGTCCTTCAGTCTTTCCAACGTACACTAGCCCACATGGGCATTTGATGCTATAAATAAAATTTTTAGTGTTGCGGTCAACTGAGTGTTGCCGTTTAATGAATTGACCTGTTTTGAATGAATGGCTGTATTGCTAACAATGACGTTATTACAATGTATAAAATTGTAGAATTTTTTGGTGCCAATATGGGTCTCCAGAGTCACAGGTTTTTTGGAGGCTAGTGATTCTTTTAAATTTCTCGATTGTTGTTAAGTGATGATGGGTTTGTGAACGAACATTCCTGTTCAAATCTGGCTCAGTTTGTAGTAACTCCCATTGGTGTTGGATAATGCATTTAATGGCATATGACTTTGTTAAAAATTTAGTAACAGTAACAAACACTAGCTTAATTGGTTTATATGTAGCAGCTTTTTTAAGGAGGCTTGCTTGATCTAGGGATGACACCCATTGCACAGCTGTATTAAGTATGTCAGTAGGATACAGTTGAGCGCTAAACTGTGATTTGTATTGCTCCAATGTTGAGTAACATTTCTCATTATCAGATGTGATCATTTTTATTCAAGGGAACTTTAAAAATGGAAAATGATTTAAACTCTGGGTGTGAATAATGTGGAAAAGCAAAGAGTTATTCAGATCAGTTGGTTTTTTGTAAACATTTGTCTTACTACAGACTGGGGTAAGCTCAGTCAGTACATTAAGAAATGAGATGGTCTGGTTGCTGATGGCATGGGTGAATTGGATCCGCTGATTTTTCTGGTTCAGTGTAATGATGTTCTCTTCAAAGTCTTCTTTTTGATCCTTTCATATGAGGAAGATGTTGTTGATGTATCGAAGATATACAAAAACATGTTCTTGCCTTTCCTGTACGGTGACGATATGCTGTTCTTCAAACTTTGCCATACAAATATTTGCCTTGCGCTGTGCCCCAGATAAACTGATAGAGGTTCCGTTTTTTTAGAGCTACAATTCACTATCCCATGAAAAGTAGCTATGATAGAGACAAACGTGTAGCAATTCCAATAAGAATATTTTGTTAGCACCAACAGGTTTTTGGTGTAATAATGCCCATTCAACTACTTCTATGCCCTCATTGTGGGGAATCGACGTATAGATTGCAGTTACATCAATAGTGCAAATCCACCATGTGTTGATATCAGTTGTTGGTCCAAGAGGTGATTCCGACTTCTCCAACCGCTTTCTTTATTGTTGACCACAAGCTATAAAATAAACACATCAATATGAGAGCTGGGTTGGATAAAAAAAGGGTGGGAATAACATTAGCCTGTGTGTCTTTAAAAAAACTGATTTTCTGACCCCCAAAGCTATGGAAAATCTACTTTTTGTGTCAAGACATTATTGCAAGTTCAAAAAATCTGCAAAAAAATGCATAATTTGACCAATCTGCACACCTCAATATATCTTGCAATGTACCCCCCACATAAAAGCTTGCAAAGCAGATGCACCCCTTACCAAATGTGTACCAAACAAACTAACATCCACACCTGAGATACTCATCACCTCCTTCACCCATCTCTCAAAATTTGGAGCTACACTCCTTTATGAGGATACCTAAAGGAAATTAACAATTGTTTCACATTCATCGATCTTATCTAGAAATGTCCTTCTCTCATACTCCTTGACACACAGTACCACACATACATTTTTATGATCAAAGAAATATGGATAAAAAATAGACACTAAATTTACTTTTGTCCTTTTGCTTAGATAGAAGCATACTCTGTCAGGGGAAAAGATCCGATTTGAAACTTCTAATGCCCTAACATCTAACACTGTTCTAAAATATACCAAACATAACAAAATTGGTAACTTCTGAGATAACTTCAAATCTATTAACTCATTTGCACCTAAACCCTCAAGATAACTCAAAACCTTAGTCACATCCCAAACCGAGCTATACCTTGAAACCGGTGGTTTTGAAATACTTATACTCCTCATAAGTCTCTTTAGAAGGACATCTTAACTAGGGCTCCCGGTTTTATGGTATTTATATTTTTGTCATTTCCGTCTGTATTTATCCATATTTATTTTTTGCTAATTTTACCTGTATTTATCCATATTTATTTTAGGTTTTGTGAAAATTAAGCTGAAATCTGTTTATTGCTGCATTTATTTAACCAGTTAATGTGCATTTGTGCCTCAACGCCTGACAGGTTTCAATGATATATAAACAGTCAGATGGTAAAATATGCACCTTGTAAGAAAAAAACAGTGTTTGACACTCCCTCTATGTAGGAATCACCGCCCAACTCTTGAGGAACCTCCAGACCATCCAGAGCACAGCAGCCAGGCTCATCCTCGACCTACCCAGAAAGACACACATCACTCATCAACTCAGGATACTCCATTGACTACCAGTCACAAAGATGCCAGTTCAAGCTGCTCACCCACACTTGCAAGACACTACACAATGAAGGAGGCGTACCTCAACCAAGAAGTGAATTTCCGCCACCCTTCCCAGGAACTCTGTTCCCGATCACTCTCCCTACCAGCTATACAGCACATTATAAGGGCAAAAAGTGGAGGCCACTCCTTCTCCCACCTGGCGGCTAAGACCTGGAACACCCTCCCCCTACACTCTGGGGCAGCTCAGTCACTCCAACAGTTTAGGAAGGACCTCAAGACGTGGATGTTTAACAAATAGGAAAAGGCAGCAGTGTCCCACAGCAGGACCCCACAGTGCCTCAAGACCTTCCCGGGTGAAGCAGCCACAGTATTCAGATCCTGATTGACAGTAAATCTTCTTTTCTTAGACTGTGTCTCGTTAGAATCAATGTGTTTCCATTTCCTACTAACTTTTCCAACTCTCCTACTATGGCAGCCTTCCCCAGCCAACCAAAACCTCTCCTCATCAGACCACATACTCTTATTCTGTAACAATGTCTCTAATTTCTTCTCAATTCTAACATTCAGATCATTTGAAAATTTCTGTTGCATACTAATTATCTTATACTCTAAAGTCACATCCTTACTACCATGTCCACTCGTCTTTGCCATTTCACAGTAATACTTCTAACAAGGTCTACTTAAAAAATGTTAAACTCAAACTTCAACAAGCAATTTCTAAAATTAAAATTAACAGATTAACCACCAAATCCCAAATTCCTCACCAACACAAACAATGCTCCTATATTCTTAACTCGGTTGCTCTGTGATCCGTCTGTCGAATAAATCAGTTGTAATAGACAGTCATAGAATACCAATCTGTCATTAAGAAATTTTCATTTGTTACCATTAGATTTTCCTAATCGTCTATAATGGCAGCCCCCTCTCGACATACTACGTGAGGCGGGCAAGCCTATTTCCCAGTCCATTGGGAAGCCACACTCTGAAGTAGTGTGGCTCACTGGTAGTGAAGTAGTGTGGCTCACTGGTTAGAGGCGGCAGACCCGAGAGCAGAGGACGGCCCGGGACCAGGGTTCGATTCCCAGCGCGGCAGGTTTCTGGACCAGGGTCAGCGGACTCGATAATTCTCTCGCCTCGGTGCCCACTCTGATCAGCGTTCACACTCGGCAACTCTGGGCATTAGCTTGCCTCATCTTCACTAACGGCCCCACCAGACCGCCGGGGATGCCTGGTCTCACCCTGGAGATATCCATTAAGGGACCATCTCTCAGGGAAGCCAGGAAGGGTTTCGCAGCGGTCGAAGCGCCTTGGGACCCTACGGGTAAGTAGTGCGCTATATAAATGCCTATACATTTACATTTACATTATAATCATCCTTGCAAAAGTGATGCACTGTACTGAGATGGGTGCTTAGTTTATTAAAACTTTCCTCACAAAAGCGATGTTCAGTATCGCAGTAAGCAGAGATCCACCTGTCAACACGATCCCCGCTGCGACTGAAGTAATATGAATGGAGAAGATACCGGCAACAGCGTGTCCTACATGCGCGCTGCTGGTGACCTGCTAACTCACGACCTGAAGCGCAAGCTAGTGGCAGCAGCTGTGCACCTGAACACTCGCCTCGTCGGTGGCACGAGAACACACACAGCAACCCCCTCATTGTCTGGAGCGCTTGAAGAGCCCTCGCATCCAATGACAAAAGCCTAAGAAATTGTACCGTTTTAAAAACTTCGATTTTTCTAGGAGAAAGCCTTATCTAATGAAGTATTTAGTACACCCTACTTTAGAGCATACTCTCAACATATGAACATACCAGACTAGAAAAAACAAAATAAACAATATATTTTTTAAAACTGATATTGCTCTCTATATATATTTTAATCAACAATACAACATTCATTCCTCATAAAATAAACATACAATGTAATATCACACCAATTAAACTTCATACAATCCCATTAGATTTCAGAAACAAGAAATGTACTTACCTGTTCTTGCAGCAGCAAAACAAGAAGGAAGATGGCAGAGGGTTCTAGCCTTATAAAATCCATAATCGTAGTGTATAAGCACTGTCATGTAACACAAATCAGTAAAATACAACTAAAACCACAATTATATAGCGTCGATTTATTCAATTTGAAATTGAAATATAGAAATACCTAACTGAATATTATCCCCAAAGTCTCCGTTGGTAAGTCACTTATATAGGGCACTGTTCTGAAACATAAATTAGTCATTGGTGGAGCCTGGAAATTAAACCACAAAGTCAGTAGTTAAAGAGACAGCATTGCAAACTATTTGAATGTTTGAAGAGTGCTATATTCTCTGATTCCTACATAAACATTCTGTAGTACATAGAGGGCAAATTAAGACATAATTCCCATCAACACAACCTATAACATGTGGGAAATGTGCCATAAATAAAAATTCTTATTTTGTTTGCTGCACGTCTTGTTGAACTGGGACAAACTATATCAGTAAATGTTTATCACCATAGCAGCTAAAATATTGTGAAAAAAGTGAAAAAGCACTTTGTGAACTAGGGCCCCCCCCCCCCCCAGGTTGTGGCAACAACCCCTGATAGCTTCCGGAGGAAAAAAGTGTAGGCACAAAATAACTGCATGTGGGTTGGTATTGAAATAGGCCTGTGGGTGTCCCTGCACAACACAATATGGGCTCAACCTCAGTAATTAACGCTAACATAAAAGTCCTGCTGAGCCTATGCTAATTATATACCTCCTCCACAGTCTGCTGAAATAAAGTCACCCTGAGTCTGTCTGCCTTCTCCTATAGTGATGTGGAGCAACTAGCCTCACCCACCTCGCCATAGCAAACAGAGCAGCCCCTGTTGAAAAAAACAACCCTCCCAGCCCTTTTATAATTTGCACCTGATCACCACATGTTTCCACTTTATGCAAATTTTCCAGGGAAAATTAACAACACAATAGTAAATTCGAAAAATCGAAACACATTCGTAATCAATAACAGGTCTTCGCAAATTCCAGTCACAAAAATAGTGAGTCGATAAGATTTGGTTTGTATTTCTAATTTTGCAAATAGAATAGAAAACCACGTTAATGCATTCCAAACTTACCTTTTAATGGTCTCTAACCAAATTGTAAATGCTTCATACATTTGGCCCTCAGTCCTGCTTTTCCCTTCTGTTGTTTATGTTGTTTTCCCTTAAAAAGACAAAAAAAAAATATCAGAAAGTGAAAAATAAATCGTTATAATCTATTTACACACAAATGCATGTCCTCCAGTTATGTATGCACCTGTTTTGTGTTTCTCAAAATCGTGTGAAAAGTCCAGCTAGGAATGTATTGTTTTCTTACAGCGCTTTCAGAAACCAGTCTTCGAGTAACATTGCTTCTATTTTATCCCTTGATTTTTCAGTTATATCGTTCAGCCTATTAATTTAAACCTTATCTGTATTTGAAGTTCTTGTTAAAATGCACCTTCTTGCTTTCCTAGCTGAAGTATTTGAAGGTTTGAAAGACATATATTGTATTGCTTTGTGGAAAAAAACATTGCATATCTCTTCAACATAGGAATGCACACAGAAACACAGATGGTACAAGTAAAGTAATCATTTTCATTGGCACCCTCACTCCCAAACCACAGTTTGCAGCTTTCTTGCATAATTTAAAAGAAAACCTTTATAAATCTTTTCATGCAGTAAATAATATTTTTTATTTGCGGAGCCTGGCAGAGCTACAATTACAGGCACATTTCTAAAATACTTCAAACCATCAAGAGAGAGTGAGCAATACATATTTTAAAAGTATCCCTAATGAATCAATACTGTGCTGGAAAGCAGTCATAAGTAGTTTAGTATGACTTGAGAAGAGCTTTTTGAAATCTAAATCTGTATATAGAATCTAAGGAGACTGGAGCTACCAAGAAAGTGGCCATTGCCATCCTGCAATAGGGCACAGTTTAATATTAGAGCAGCTTCCTTTTTTGGGATAAATATGTGGCATGGTGTATCTGGTGCACTTAGTATGTGTGGTTCCAAAGTGCAAGGAGGATTTGGCCTCCAGCTCCTGGCAACACTATGGTGGAGCAAGTCATCAGCGATACCAGAAGGTCGCAGAAAAGAGTGCCACCAAAGCGGCATCAACGAGTTAGGCTGCAGATACCAGAAGAGGAGCTATATGGTTTTGAAAAGAGGATCCGTTCAATTTTGCTATTTCCTTCACCCCACAATTTTCCAGTGATGACCGTTATGAATCACTGGAACAGTGAGACAGGGGGCAAAGATGTTTCCAGTATTCCCAGTTTACAATGACAGCAGGTATGATGATATTGATGATGACCATATTGAGAGTTTTAGTTAACATGAATGGCGAGATGTCTCAAGGTACACATTACTGCTCCTTTTTAGCCACTGATAAAGAAACCATATCACAAAACAGAATTAGGTAAAGCACCATCAAGAGACAGCCCTGAAACTGCCCTTGGATTTTAATTATAAACAACGCAACTTATTTGGGCTTCAACACACCCAAGGCACCTGGTTCAGTTATAGTCACTCTGCACTAATGGAACAAACTCATCCTTGGATTCTGAATTTATTGCCCTTGACGAAGACCTTACAGCAGTGCAATCTGCCACATTTGTAACAATGAAGTGCGGTGGCATTTGTGAAGACGTAAGCCACCATGGACCAACAGAGTCACTTGAAAGGCAAGTATCCATTCACAAGGGAAGCAAGAATGAATCTTCATCAATATGCTGGTTGTACTTCTTCAGTTCACATTTTCAATAAATAAGACGATGAAGTAGATGCATAAGCTGCTACAACCAATATGGATGGCAGTACCGCAATCCTTGCACCTAATATCACTTCATTTGAAACTCAAACCTGGCATAGGGATGAAACACCTGGTCTTTCATGTCCATGAACAACCCTCAATCAAGACTCAATTCCCCAGTGAAACAATCCACAGGCCCATTTCCACAAAGATTTTCTAATGGCCCTTTGTCCAACATGCATGGTTCTGGGCCACATCTATTTCTTCATGGTTGTTTTGACAGATTTCCTTAGGACAAGCAATCCTTGATTGCAAATGCACTGATATTGACAGCTATCCATATTTTTTTACTTGTCAGAGGACATGTGGAGAAGTGTTGGGCTACAGATTACATGTGAATGGCTGTGCATAAAGAGACTTTCAAGGCCCTTCACTCATATTTTGTTGCAAGGTTTCATCAACATACAACTTTTGCAATCTAAAACAATCAACACAAAGTTTACAAAATCCTGCTGGAAATCGGCATAACATTTCTTAATGACTTTACCTAATTGATATATCATCAAAGCCCCACTATGAGTGAATTCTTCCAACATTAATGTCATAACCAACATGAATGTCAGAACCCAGAGAGTCCGACTCCCTCCGTTTCGATCCGCGGCCACCGTAAGTCATCTGCGGCGTTCCGCAAGGATCCTCACTCAGCCCCACCCTCTTCAACGTCTACATGAGCCCTCTCGCAGCCATCGCACGCCAACTAAGCATGAGCGGATTTTGCGGATTGGCAATCCGCGAATTTGCGGATTTGCAAACTCGCAATCCGCAAAATCCGCGAATTCCCGCGAATTTGCGGATTTTTTTTTTTTTTGTGTTCGCCCGTGTTTCTGCCAGTTCGCGAGGGTTTTTACAATTTCGCAATTTGCGAACTTACCTGTCGGGTCGCAAGTTTTGCGAACTTGTTGTTTCTACGTGTCCAACCTGTTTGGGACACTCTTCTTCATCACTGCCACTCTCTGTCACCACTGCCACTCTCTGACTACTCATGCCACCCTCTGGCCCACCCATGCCACCCTCTGTTTCATCACCACACCCTCTGGTTGTCCAGTGTACATTATTTTTGGCAAAGCAAAGCACACCTTCCCTGCCTCAAGTGACCTGAATTAATTTGGGGCTGATTAATGTGTCACAGAATATTTTTTTAGCTGGCACCTGCTTCCTTAGTGCGCCCTGATTAGTGATCTTTTGCACTTGCTAAGTGCTTTCATTGTTGCAAAATTAGTTACAACACCTGCCCTGCCCCAACTGACAATAATGAATTAGGGGCTGATTAATGGATTTTAACTTCCAGCCTGGCTCCTGCTTGTCTCCCTTAGCTGTAATTCAGGACCTTTGTGGCATATGTGTAACTATTCTGAGGTTCAGAGCAGGGTCACATAATAGTTGCAACTGGCAACTGAACTCTGGAGGGGCCCCTCAGGAAGCACTACAGGAAATGGCTACTAATGATGAGCCTGAACTTTTGAACCTGGTAAGTAGTTACTTTCAGTTTTGCTAAAATCGTATTTCTGCAATTTCGCACTTATTCGCGGGGCGCGAACTCACGCGAACAGTGCGAGCAGTGCGAGCAAAATCCGCTGCTCGCGGATTTGCGGATTTTTCAGGAAATTCGCAAATCTCGCGGATTGCGGATTTCCCGAAAATCCGCAAAATCCGCGAGCGGAACGGATTTTCCGCCCATGCCTAACGCCAACACAACCTTAACATCATCTCCTACGCCGACGATACCCAGCTGATTCTCTCCCTCACCAACGACCCCGCCACCGCCAGAGCCTGCCTCCAGGAAGGAATGAAAGACGTCGCAGAATGGATGAAGCTCAGCCGTCTGAAACTGAACTCAGACAAGACGGAAGTCCTCATCCTGGGACCATCCCCCTCTGCCTGGGACGACTCCTCTTGCCCCCCTACCCTGGGCACCACACCCGAACCAACGGACCATGCACGCAACCTGGGCTTCATCCTGGACTCCTCGCTCACGATGACCAAGCAAGTCAACGCCGTCTCGTCCTCCTGCTTCAACACCCTGCGCATGCTCCGAAAGATCTTCCGGTGGATCCCCACCGAAACCAGGAAGACGGTCACCCAGGCCCTCGTCACCAGCCGTCTGGACTACGGGAACACCCTCTACGCTGGAACCACAGCCAAACTCCAGAAAAGACTCCAACGCATACAGAACGCCTCTGCATGACTCATCCTGGACATCCCCCACCATAAGCCACATCTCTGCACATCTGAAAGACCTACACTGGCTCCCCGTCAGCAAGAGGATCACGTTCAGACTCCTCACCCATGCACACAAGGCTCTCCATGACATGGGCCCGAAATACCTCAACAGCCGCCTCACATTCTACACACCAACCTGCCAGCTCCGTTCCGCTAGCCTCAGCCTCACCCTCGCATCCGTCCCACGAATTCGAAGATCCACCCCCGGAGGAAGATCCTTCTCCTACCTGGCGGCTAAGACATGGAACTCCCTCCCCACCCACCTACGGCTGACCCTGGACCATCTCCACTTCAGGAAACAACCCAAGACCTGGCTGTTTGAGCAGTAGCGACTCCCCCCCTCCCAGCGCCTTGAGACCCTAGCGGGTGAGTAGCGCGCTTTACAAATCTGTCTGATTGATTGATCTGATTGATTGATATTAACTTTCTTTTCTGTACTCAGTAGGTGCACAAGCACAATATTCCAAATTTACAAAGGCATTTTGGGGCAGCAAACGCTGGTGGGGGCACTTAGAATGTAGGTGTTGCTTGGGTGAACTACGCAAAGGCATCGCTGAGTGTGAGTCAGAAAACTACCTTTGCAAGGAAGGAGGAGGCAATCTTGAAATTATCTAATGTAGGTTTCCTTGCGGTCCAGAGCATCCTTACAAGGCAATTAGGATACTTTGTTGCTGCAGGCAGGACCTTGTCAGCAGTCCTTATGAAAACCTAGTAGATAGTTTGTTTTCATTGAGAGTGTGTTTGCTTGTGAAGTGGAACACATAGAAGAATTCTAAGCAGATTTTCTAAAAAAAACGAGGATCTCCTTAAGGACTATTAATGTTTTTCATGATGTACATATGGTACTTAAGGCAGTAGCATGTGCTAGGGTAGGGAGCTATTTACTGTCAGTGCAAACTATATAATCCATATGAATGCTTGTTTATAACACAAATTACATTGATGTTATTTACATTTAAGTCAAAGTTCCACTAAGATCATAGAGTATGAGATACAGAGATATTCTGAAGTTATATCATTTGATACAGCGTAGATGGATAGATGATCGAGTACAGAAACAAAGTACTAAAGATACTATCCTTGGCTTCAGATATCTGCTGCAACACGACAGAGTCTGGGTGGCGATATTACACTAGCCCACATGGGCATTTGATGCTATAAATAAAATTTTTAGTGTTGCGGTCAACTGAGTGTTGCCGTTTAATGAATTGACCTGTTTTGAATGAATGGCTGTATTGCTAACAATGACGTTATTACAATGTATAAAATTGTAGAATTTTTTGGTGCCAATATGGGTCTCCAGAGTCACAGGTTTTTTGGAGGCTAGTGATTCTTTTAAATTTCTCGATTGTTGTTAAGTGATGATGGGTTTGTGAACGAACATTCCTGTTCAAATCTGGCTCAGTTTGTAGTAACTCCCATTGGTGTTGGATAATGCATTTAATGGCATATGACTTTGTTAAAAATTTAGTAACAGTAACAAACACTAGCTTAATTGGTTTATATGTAGCAGCTTTTTTAAGGAGGCTTGCTTGATCTAGGGATGACACCCATTGCACAGCTGTATTAAGTATGTCAGTAGGATACAGTTGAGCGCTAAACTGTGATTTGTATTGCTCCAATGTTGAGTAACATTTCTCATTATCAGATGTGATCATTTTTATTCAAGGGAACTTTAAAAATGGAAAATGATTTAAACTCTGGGTGTGAATAATGTGGAAAAGCAAAGAGTTATTCAGATCAGTTGGTTTTTTGTAAACATTTGTCTTACTACAGACTGGGGTAAGCTCAGTCAGTACATTAAGAAATGAGATGGTCTGGTTGCTGATGGCATGGGTGAATTGGATCCGCTGATTTTTCTGGTTCAGTGTAATGATGTTCTCTTCAAAGTCTTCTTTTTGATCCTTTCATATGAGGAAGATGTTGTTGATGTATCGAAGATATACAAAAACATGTTCTTGCCTTTCCTGTACGGTGACGATATGCTGTTCTTCAAACTTTGCCATACAAATATTTGCCTTGCGCTGTGCCCCAGATAAACTGATAGAGGTTCCGTTTTTTTAGAGCTACAATTCACTATCCCATGAAAAGTAGCTATGATAGAGACAAACGTGTAGCAATTCCAATAAGAATATTTTGTTAGCACCAACAGGTTTTTGGTGTAATAATGCCCATTCAACTACTTCTATGCCCTCATTGTGGGGAATCGACGTATAGATTGCAGTTACATCAATAGTGCAAATCCACCATGTGTTGATATCAGTTGTTGGTCCAAGAGGTGATTCCGACTTCTCCAACCGCTTTCTTTATTGTTGACCACAAGCTATAAAATAAACACATCAATATGAGAGCTGGGTTGGATAAAAAAAGGGTGGGAATAACATTAGCCTGTGTGTCTTTAAAAAAACTGATTTTCTGACCCCCAAAGCTATGGAAAATCTACTTTTTGTGTCAAGACATTATTGCAAGTTCAAAAAATCTGCAAAAAAATGCATAATTTGACCAATCTGCACACCTCAATATATCTTGCAATGTACCCCCCACATAAAAGCTTGCAAAGCAGATGCACCCCTTACCAAATGTGTACCAAACAAACTAACATCCACACCTGAGATACTCATCACCTCCTTCACCCATCTCTCAAAATTTGGAGCTACACTCCTTTATGAGGATACCTAAAGGAAATTAACAATTGTTTCACATTCATCGATCTTATCTAGAAATGTCCTTCTCTCATACTCCTTGACACACAGTACCACACATACATTTTTATGATCAAAGAAATATGGATAAAAAATAGACACTAAATTTACTTTTGTCCTTTTGCTTAGATAGAAGCATACTCTGTCAGGGGAAAAGATCCGATTTGAAACTTCTAATGCCCTAACATCTAACACTGTTCTAAAATATACCAAACATAACAAAATTGGTAACTTCTGAGATAACTTCAAATCTATTAACTCATTTGCACCTAAACCCTCAAGATAACTCAAAACCTTAGTCACATCCCAAACCGAGCTATACCTTGAAACCGGTGGTTTTGAAATACTTATACTCCTCATAAGTCTCTTTAGAAGGACATCTTAACTAGGGCTCCCGGTTTTATGGTATTTATATTTTTGTCATTTCCGTCTGTATTTATCCATATTTATTTTTTGCTAATTTTACCTGTATTTATCCATATTTATTTTAGGTTTTGTGAAAATTAAGCTGAAATCTGTTTATTGCTGCATTTATTTAACCAGTTAATGTGCATTTGTGCCTCAACGCCTGACAGGTTTCAATGATATATAAACAGTCAGATGGTAAAATATGCACCTTGTAAGAAAAAAACAGTGTTTGACACTCCCTCTATGTAGGAATCACCGCCCAACTCTTGAGGAACCTCCAGACCATCCAGAGCACAGCAGCCAGGCTCATCCTCGACCTACCCAGAAAGACACACATCACTCATCAACTCAGGATACTCCATTGACTACCAGTCACAAAGATGCCAGTTCAAGCTGCTCACCCACACTTGCAAGACACTACACAATGAAGGAGGCGTACCTCAACCAAGAAGTGAATTTCCGCCACCCTTCCCAGGAACTCTGTTCCCGATCACTCTCCCTACCAGCTATACAGCACATTATAAGGGCAAAAAGTGGAGGCCACTCCTTCTCCCACCTGGCGGCTAAGACCTGGAACACCCTCCCCCTACACTCTGGGGCAGCTCAGTCACTCCAACAGTTTAGGAAGGACCTCAAGACGTGGATGTTTAACAAATAGGAAAAGGCAGCAGTGTCCCACAGCAGGACCCCACAGTGCCTCAAGACCTTCCCGGGTGAAGCAGCCACAGTATTCAGATCCTGATTGACAGTAAATCTTCTTTTCTTAGACTGTGTCTCGTTAGAATCAATGTGTTTCCATTTCCTACTAACTTTTCCAACTCTCCTACTATGGCAGCCTTCCCCAGCCAACCAAAACCTCTCCTCATCAGACCACATACTCTTATTCTGTAACAATGTCTCTAATTTCTTCTCAATTCTAACATTCAGATCATTTGAAAATTTCTGTTGCATACTAATTATCTTATACTCTAAAGTCACATCCTTACTACCATGTCCACTCGTCTTTGCCATTTCACAGTAATACTTCTAACAAGGTCTACTTAAAAAATGTTAAACTCAAACTTCAACAAGCAATTTCTAAAATTAAAATTAACAGATTAACCACCAAATCCCAAATTCCTCACCAACACAAACAATGCTCCTATATTCTTAACTCGGTTGCTCTGTGATCCGTCTGTCGAATAAATCAGTTGTAATAGACAGTCATAGAATACCAATCTGTCATTAAGAAATTTTCATTTGTTACCATTAGATTTTCCTAATCGTCTATAATGGCAGCCCCCTCTCGACATACTACGTGAGGCGGGCAAGCCTATTTCCCAGTCCATTGGGAAGCCACACTCTGAAGTAGTGTGGCTCACTGGTAGTGAAGTAGTGTGGCTCACTGGTTAGAGGCGGCAGACCCGAGAGCAGAGGACGGCCCGGGACCAGGGTTCGATTCCCAGCGCGGCAGGTTTCTGGACCAGGGTCAGCGGACTCGATAATTCTCTCGCCTCGGTGCCCACTCTGATCAGCGTTCACACTCGGCAACTCTGGGCATTAGCTTGCCTCATCTTCACTAACGGCCCCACCAGACCGCCGGGGATGCCTGGTCTCACCCTGGAGATATCCATTAAGGGACCATCTCTCAGGGAAGCCAGGAAGGGTTTCGCAGCGGTCGAAGCGCCTTGGGACCCTACGGGTAAGTAGTGCGCTATATAAATGCCTATACATTTACATTTACATTATAATCATCCTTGCAAAAGTGATGCACTGTACTGAGATGGGTGCTTAGTTTATTAAAACTTTCCTCACAAAAGCGATGTTCAGTATCGCAGTAAGCAGAGATCCACCTGTCAACACGATCCCCGCTGCGACTGAAGTAATATGAATGGAGAAGATACCGGCAACAGCGTGTCCTACATGCGCGCTGCTGGTGACCTGCTAACTCACGACCTGAAGCGCAAGCTAGTGGCAGCAGCTGTGCACCTGAACACTCGCCTCGTCGGTGGCACGAGAACACACACAGCAACCCCCTCATTGTCTGGAGCGCTTGAAGAGCCCTCGCATCCAATGACAAAAGCCCAAGAAATTGTACCGTTTTAAAAACTTCGATTTTTCTAGGAGAAAGCCTTATCTAATGAAGTATTTAGTACACCCTACTTTAGAGCATACTCTCAACATATGAACATACCAGACTAGAAAAAACAAAATAAACAATATATTTTTTAAAACTGATATTGCTCTCTATATATATTTTAATCAACAATACAACATTCATTCCTCATAAAATAAACATACAATGTAATATCACACCAATTAAACTTCATACAATCCCATTAGATTTCAGAAACAAGAAATGTACTTACCTGTTCTTGCAGCAGCAAAACAAGAAGGAAGATGGCAGAGGGTTCTAGCCTTATAAAATCCATAATCGTAGTGTATAAGCACTGTCATGTAACACAAATCAGTAAAATACAACTAAAACCACAATTATATAGCGTCGATTTATTCAATTTGAAATTGAAATATAGAAATACCTAACTGAATATTATCCCCAAAGTCTCCGTTGGTAAGTCACTTATATAGGGCACTGTTCTGAAACATAAATTAGTCATTGGTGGAGCCTGGAAATTAAACCACAAAGTCAGTAGTTAAAGAGACAGCATTGCAAACTATTTGAATGTTTGAAGAGTGCTATATTCTCTGATTCCTACATAAACATTCTGTAGTACATAGAGGGCAAATTAAGACATAATTCCCATCAACACAACCTATAACATGTGGGAAATGTGCCATAAATAAAAATTCTTATTTTGTTTGCTGCACGTCTTGTTGAACTGGGACAAACTATATCAGTAAATGTTTATCACCATAGCAGCTAAAATATTGTGAAAAAAGTGAAAAAGCACTTTGTGAACTAGGGCCCCCCCCCCCCCCCAGGTTGTGGCAACAACCCCTGATAGCTTCCGGAGGAAAAAAGTGTAGGCACAAAATAACTGCATGTGGGTTGGTATTGAAATAGGCCTGTGGGTGTCCCTGCACAACACAATATGGGCTCAACCTCAGTAATTAACGCTAACATAAAAGTCCTGCTGAGCCTATGCTAATTATATACCTCCTCCACAGTCTGCTGAAATAAAGTCACCCTGAGTCTGTCTGCCTTCTCCTATAGTGATGTGGAGCAACTAGCCTCACCCACCTCGCCATAGCAAACAGAGCAGCCCCTGTTGAAAACAACAACCCTCCCAGCCCTTTTATAATTTGCACCTGATCACCACATGTTTCCACTTTATGCAAATTTTCCAGGGAAAATTAACAACACAATAGTAAATTCGAAAAATCGAAACACATTCGTAATCAATAACAGGTCTTCGCAAATTCCAGTCACAAAAATAGTGAGTCGATAAGATTTGGTTTGTATTTCTAATTTTGCAAATAGAATAGAAAACCACGTTAATGCATTCCAAACTTACCTTTTAATGGTCTCTAACCAAATTGTAAATGCTTCATACATTTGGCCCTCAGTCCTGCTTTTCCCTTCTGTTGTTTATGTTGTTTTCCCTTAAAAAGACAAAAAAAAAATATCAGAAAGTGAAAAATAAATCGTTATAATCTATTTACACACAAATGCATGTCCTCCAGTTATGTATGCACCTGTTTTGTGTTTCTCAAAATCGTGTGAAAAGTCCAGCTAGGAATGTATTGTTTTCTTACAGCGCTTTCAGAAACCAGTCTTCGAGTAACATTGCTTCTATTTTATCCCTTGATTTTTCAGTTATATCGTTCAGCCTATTAATTTAAACCTTATCTGTATTTGAAGTTCTTGTTAAAATGCACCTTCTTGCTTTCCTAGCTGAAGTATTTGAAGGTTTGAAAGACATATATTGTATTGCTTTGTGGAAAAAAACATTGCATATCTCTTCAACATAGGAATGCACACAGAAACACAGATGGTACAAGTAAAGTAATCATTTTCATTGGCACCCTCACTCCCAAACCACAGTTTGCAGCTTTCTTGCATAATTTAAAAGAAAACCTTTATAAATCTTTTCATGCAGTAAATAATATTTTTTATTTGCGGAGCCTGGCAGAGCTACAATTACAGGCACATTTCTAAAATACTTCAAACCATCAAGAGAGAGTGAGCAATACATATTTTAAAAGTATCCCTAATGAATCAATACTGTGCTGGAAAGCAGTCATAAGTAGTTTAGTATGACTTGAGAAGAGCTTTTTGAAATCTAAATCTGTATATAGAATCTAAGGAGACTGGAGCTACCAAGAAAGTGGCCATTGCCATCCTGCAATAGGGCACAGTTTAATATTAGAGCAGCTTCCTTTTTTGGGATAAATATGTGGCATGGTGTATCTGGTGCACTTAGTATGTGTGGTTCCAAAGTGCAAGGAGGATTTGGCCTCCAGCTCCTGGCAACACTATGGTGGAGCAAGTCATCAGCGATACCAGAAGGTCGCAGAAAAGAGTGCCACCAAAGCGGCATCAACGAGTTAGGCTGCAGATACCAGAAGAGGAGCTATATGGTTTTGAAAAGAGGATCCGTTCAATTTTGCTATTTCCTTCACCCCACAATTTTCCAGTGATGACCGTTATGAATCACTGGAACAGTGAGACAGGGGGCAAAGATGTTTCCAGTATTCCCAGTTTACAATGACAGCAGGTATGATGATATTGATGATGACCATATTGAGAGTTTTAGTTAACATGAATGGCGAGATGTCTCAAGGTACACATTACTGCTCCTTTTTAGCCACTGATAAAGAAACCATATCACAAAACAGAATTAGGTAAAGCACCATCAAGAGACAGCCCTGAAACTGCCCTTGGATTTTAATTATAAACAACGCAACTTATTTGGGCTTCAACACACCCAAGGCACCTGGTTCAGTTATAGTCACTCTGCACTAATGGAACAAACTCATCCTTGGATTCTGAATTTATTGCCCTTGACGAAGACCTTACAGCAGTGCAATCTGCCACATTTGTAACAATGAAGTGCGGTGGCATTTGTGAAGACGTAAGCCACCATGGACCAACAGAGTCACTTGAAAGGCAAGTATCCATTCACAAGGGAAGCAAGAATGAATCTTCATCAATATGCTGGTTGTACTTCTTCAGTTCACATTTTCAATAAATAAGACGATGAAGTAGATGCATAAGCTGCTACAACCAATATGGATGGCAGTACCGCAATCCTTGCACCTAATATCACTTCATTTGAAACTCAAACCTGGCATAGGGATGAAACACCTGGTCTTTCATGTCCATGAACAACCCTCAATCAAGACTCAATTCCCCAGTGAAACAATCCACAGGCCCATTTCCACAAAGATTTTCTAATGGCCCTTTGTCCAACATGCATGGTTCTGGGCCACATCTATTTCTTCATGGTTGTTTTGACAGATTTCCTTAGGACAAGCAATCCTTGATTGCAAATGCACTGATATTGACAGCTATCCATATTTTTTTACTTGTCAGAGGACATGTGGAGAAGTGTTGGGCTACAGATTACATGTGAATGGCTGTGCATAAAGAGACTTTCAAGGCCCTTCACTCATATTTTGTTGCAAGGTTTCATCAACATACAACTTTTGCAATCTAAAACAATCAACACAAAGTTTACAAAATCCTGCTGGAAATCGGCATAACATTTCTTAATGACTTTACCTAATTGATATATCATCAAAGCCCCACTATGAGTGAATTCTTCCAACATTAATGTCATAACCAACATGAATGTCAGAACCCAGAGAGTCCGACTCCCTCCGTTTCGATCCGCGGCCACCGTAAGTCATCTGCGGCGTTCCGCAAGGATCCTCACTCAGCCCCACCCTCTTCAACGTCTACATGAGCCCTCTCGCAGCCATCGCACGCCAACTAAGCATGAGCGGATTTTGCGGATTGGCAATCCGCGAATTTGCGGATTTGCAAACTCGCAATCCGCAAAATCCGCGAATTCCCGCGAATTTGCGGATTTTTTTTTTTTTTGTGTTCGCCCGTGTTTCTGCCAGTTCGCGAGGGTTTTTACAATTTCGCAATTTGCGAACTTACCTGTCGGGTCGCAAGTTTTGCGAACTTGTTGTTTCTACGTGTCCAACCTGTTTGGGACACTCTTCTTCATCACTGCCACTCTCTGTCACCACTGCCACTCTCTGACTACTCATGCCACCCTCTGGCCCACCCATGCCACCCTCTGTTTCATCACCACACCCTCTGGTTGTCCAGTGTACATTATTTTTGGCAAAGCAAAGCACACCTTCCCTGCCTCAAGTGACCTGAATTAATTTGGGGCTGATTAATGTGTCACAGAATATTTTTTTAGCTGGCACCTGCTTCCTTAGTGCGCCCTGATTAGTGATCTTTTGCACTTGCTAAGTGCTTTCATTGTTGCAAAATTAGTTACAACACCTGCCCTGCCCCAACTGACAATAATGAATTAGGGGCTGATTAATGGATTTTAACTTCCAGCCTGGCTCCTGCTTGTCTCCCTTAGCTGTAATTCAGGACCTTTGTGGCATATGTGTAACTATTCTGAGGTTCAGAGCAGGGTCACATAATAGTTGCAACTGGCAACTGAACTCTGGAGGGGCCCCTCAGGAAGCACTACAGGAAATGGCTACTAATGATGAGCCTGAACTTTTGAACCTGGTAAGTAGTTACTTTCAGTTTTGCTAAAATCGTATTTCTGCAATTTCGCACTTATTCGCGGGGCGCGAACTCACGCGAACAGTGCGAGCAGTGCGAGCAAAATCCGCTGCTCGCGGATTTGCGGATTTTTCAGGAAATTCGCAAATCTCGCGGATTGCGGATTTCCCGAAAATCCGCAAAATCCGCGAGCGGAACGGATTTTCCGCCCATGCCTAACGCCAACACAACCTTAACATCATCTCCTACGCCGACGATACCCAGCTGATTCTCTCCCTCACCAACGACCCCGCCACCGCCAGAGCCTGCCTCCAGGAAGGAATGAAAGACGTCGCAGAATGGATGAAGCTCAGCCGTCTGAAACTGAACTCAGACAAGACGGAAGTCCTCATCCTGGGACCATCCCCCTCTGCCTGGGACGACTCCTCTTGCCCCCCTACCCTGGGCACCACACCCGAACCAACGGACCATGCACGCAACCTGGGCTTCATCCTGGACTCCTCGCTCACGATGACCAAGCAAGTCAACGCCGTCTCGTCCTCCTGCTTCAACACCCTGCGCATGCTCCGAAAGATCTTCCGGTGGATCCCCACCGAAACCAGGAAGACGGTCACCCAGGCCCTCGTCACCAGCCGTCTGGACTACGGGAACACCCTCTACGCTGGAACCACAGCCAAACTCCAGAAAAGACTCCAACGCATACAGAACGCCTCTGCATGACTCATCCTGGACATCCCCCACCATAAGCCACATCTCTGCACATCTGAAAGACCTACACTGGCTCCCCGTCAGCAAGAGGATCACGTTCAGACTCCTCACCCATGCACACAAGGCTCTCCATGACATGGGCCCGAAATACCTCAACAGCCGCCTCACATTCTACACACCAACCTGCCAGCTCCGTTCCGCTAGCCTCAGCCTCACCCTCGCATCCGTCCCACGAATTCGAAGATCCACCCCCGGAGGAAGATCCTTCTCCTACCTGGCGGCTAAGACATGGAACTCCCTCCCCACCCACCTACGGCTGACCCTGGACCATCTCCACTTCAGGAAACAACCCAAGACCTGGCTGTTTGAGCAGTAGCGACTCCCCCCCTCCCAGCGCCTTGAGACCCTAGCGGGTGAGTAGCGCGCTTTACAAATCTGTCTGATTGATTGATCTGATTGATTGATATTAACTTTCTTTTCTGTACTCAGTAGGTGCACAAGCACAATATTCCAAATTTACAAAGGCATTTTGGGGCAGCAAACGCTGGTGGGGGCACTTAGAATGTAGGTGTTGCTTGGGTGAACTACGCAAAGGCATCGCTGAGTGTGAGTCAGAAAACTACCTTTGCAAGGAAGGAGGAGGCAATCTTGAAATTATCTAATGTAGGTTTCCTTGCGGTCCAGAGCATCCTTACAAGGCAATTAGGATACTTTGTTGCTGCAGGCAGGACCTTGTCAGCAGTCCTTATGAAAACCTAGTAGATAGTTTGTTTTCATTGAGAGTGTGTTTGCTTGTGAAGTGGAACACATAGAAGAATTCTAAGCAGATTTTCTAAAAAAAACGAGGATCTCCTTAAGGACTATTAATGTTTTTCATGATGTACATATGGTACTTAAGGCAGTAGCATGTGCTAGGGTAGGGAGCTATTTACTGTCAGTGCAAACTATATAATCCATATGAATGCTTGTTTATAACACAAATTACATTGATGTTATTTACATTTAAGTCAAAGTTCCACTAAGATCATAGAGTATGAGATACAGAGATATTCTGAAGTTATATCATTTGATACAGCGTAGATGGATAGATGATCGAGTACAGAAACAAAGTACTAAAGATACTATCCTTGGCTTCAGATATCTGCTGCAACACGACAGAGTCTGGGTGGCGATATTCAGTGTCTTTGCTATATTGCTTATCCCATTCCCCTTTTTCCGTGTCTACTATTAAACCAACATATTTCTACTGAGTGTGGTTGGGAGTCAATTTAGCATAGTTGTGAAAACTGATCGCTCCTGCTGGATCCAGATTCAGGTTAGGGCATTCTGACAATGAGCCAGAGGTTGTTGACATTATTGCATGGTCACAAAATATGTACTTGTTTCAGTCATTCCTTTAAAGGGGCCATCTAGAGTAAAGAAAAAAACAGTTTTCCTTCTCCAGTCCTGCATCTCTAACAATTCCCACTAATAGGCACAACTGAATATTGTTTGATTATCTCATCTGGGGTTATCAGATCTATTGTGACCTCATTCACGAGATTGCTCCTTTAATGATCCGAACCAGTTGACGAGACAACAGAAAATTAATGTTCTTTCTCATATCAGAGTTTCTGGCCTGATGAAAGCTACCCTCTGCATGCTTTATGCTGTATGCTTCTTCAAAGAATGTCTGAGTCACAATGTTATGCTGAAGAAGTGTGGTGCATCTCGACTGGTTTTCTTTCCTCCACAGAGCAAAGGGTAGTGGATCGTTCAAATTCCTTCATCCTTTGAATATGCCGCTTGGACAGGAAATAAAGACAAGGCCTCCCCCTTGATTTTATGAGAAAAAGGACCAAATGTAACAACAGGAAAATGATGACACAGATAACATTGATGCATAAGCTGTAGGTCCAGCTTCACTATTCTCTTTGGAGTGAAGCAACAGGCTAAACACAAAGGCCCATATTACACATGTTTTAAAACTAATCTGGACAGAAATTAAGGCTTCTGCTCAATTTTGTATTAGGATTAGGGATATCACAGTATTACTTTATGATGTGCTAACACACAGAGTAATACAGAACTGATTAGTTATGTAAAACTCTCAACCCATGCCTTGATACAGCCCACATGTCTGGGTTCTAGGCTTATCGGTGGGAAATGTACATGTGATGAGCATATCTCACAGGCATGTCGATGGTCCTGTCCTTCACAGGTTGTTAGACTTGACACCTTATGGCATGTTTCCCCTGTCTTTTTGCGTTCTGATATCCTGGTTTTGACTCTGTTTTTGCTGGTTTAGTGTCTGCGCACTTTCTCACTGCAGTTCATTGTTAACACCTTGGGTGCTAAGCTGATCCCCCTCCTGTGCTGAAAGTTATTGAATCCCCTTTTTCATGACGAGCTCAGCTCATCATGAGCACACGAGAGGTGTACCTCATGACGAGCTGAGCTCGTCATGAACATCGAAGGGGTTAAAGTGCAGGTGCTCCTGTTGTAAATTGTGTAATGGATTGGTGTTTCCATGACTGGCACATTGAATTTACTGGTAATTCCCTAGTAAAGTGCACTGGGTGTGCCAGGGCCTTTAAATCCAATGCTACTGGTGGGTTCGCAGCACCGGTTGTGCCACCCACAGAAGTAGCCGTAAAAAGGTAAACTCAGACCTGACACTGCAGAGTCTTCGCGCAGTTTGCAACTGTAATGTCGACCTGGCAAGGGCACCCACTTGCCAGGCCCTAAACCTTCCCTTTTCTGCATGTCAGTCACCCCTAAAGTAGGCCCAATGTACCCCTGTGGGCAGGATGCACAGTATGTGAAAGGTAGGACATGCCATGGTAGGCGTTGCATTTCCTTTTAGTGAATTACTGCCAATTTCGTTTTTCACTATTGTAAAGCTACCTGTTTCCATAGGACAGAATGGGGAGTTTGTTTATAACTTCTTATAAACAAACTGGCCCTGGGAACTTGGTAGAAAAATAAAGTTTAGTATGCCTGGACTCAGAATCTAAAGATGCATCTTTTAGTGAAGGTGATTTTGACATTCTGTGTTTGAAATACCACTTTTAGAAAGTAGGTATTTTCTTGCTCAGCCACCCAGTAGGCCTCTGCTGGGGTTGTGGATTGACTGTCTGGGTTTTGGATGACAGGACCTGGAGAAGAGACGTGGCTCCAGATAGTCTAGGTGGGTCAGGAAAATGCTGAATAGACCTGGGCTGCATTTAGAGTAGGAGGAGGATATTTACTTTTAATCTGAATGGGCCTGGTCTGCCTCTGACAATGCCGTCTCCTCCTCCTGCCAAGAGTCCACACCAGAGAGGGTAGAACTGGTTCTGGCTGGGCATAGACACTCTCTGCCTGAGAGGACAAAGGATTTTGGGCTAACAAAAGTAGGGCCCAAACTCCTGAACTTAAGAGCTCTATTGGACCATGAAGACTGCCAAGAAGAAGAGCTGGAGAAGCTGTGAGGAGGAACTACCACTTTGCTAAGTGCTTTGCTGTGTTGGCCTGCCGTGGCTGCTTCTCTCTTGGTCAGTGAAAGGACTGGACTGAACTTTCTGCAATCTACTTTTGTGAGTTTCTCCAAGGGCTTGAGATAGAGCTTACCCCCCCCTGTTCAAGAAGTATCAGCAACAGCAAAGAATTCAAGTTCTTCTGCCCTCAGCACTGGGGACTGTATTTTTTCTGCTGCAACAGAAGAAAAAGCAACCCGCCGCCGTCTACGACACCACGGCAGCTGCCGACTCAGTGTCTTAAGGCACTGCAGAGGGCACCACCACAACGCACTCTGCACCACCTCGCTTCACAACGCCGCCTTGTTATTCCCGATGTTACGGCTCCACACCAAAATTGATGCCGCTGCTTGCACAATGGTTTGAGGGCACTGCTCATAAAGCTACATGACGCACCGCCCTCACCCCACACCAGAGAGGGTAGAACTGGTTCTGGCTGGGCATAGACACTCTCTGCCTGAGAGGACAAAGGATTTTGGGCTAACAAAAGTGGGGCCCAAACTCCTGAACTTAAGAGCTCTATTGGACCAAGAAGACTGCCAAGAAGAAGAGCTGGAGAAGCTGTGAGGAGGAACTACCACTTTGCTAAGTGCTTTGCTGTGTTGGCCTGCCGTGGCTGCTTCTCTCTTGGTCAGTGAAAGGACTGGACTGAACTTTCTGCAATCTACTTTTGTGAGTTTCTCCAAGGGCTTGAGATAGAGCTTACCCCCCTGTTCAAGAAGTCTCAGCAACAGCAAAGAATTGAAGTTCTTCTGCCCTCAGCACTGGGGACTGTGTTTTTTCTGCTGCAACAGAAGAAAAAGCAACCCGCCGCCGTCTACGACACCACTGCAGCTGCTGACTCAGTGTCTTAAGGCACTGCAGAGGGCACCACCACAACGCACTCTGCACCACCTCGCTTCACAACGCCGCCTTGTTATTCCCGATGTTACGGCTCCACACCAAAATTGATGCCGCTGCTTGCACAATGGTTCGAGGGCATTGCTCATAAAGCTACATGACGCACCGCCCTCATCCCTCACTGCAGCCTTGGCCTACTGACGCCTGTGCCTTCGCCTCCAGTTCATCAGCCGATGACAGCACTTCAGCAACGAAGACACCGCTGCCTGCACCGTGACCTGCCAGCACTGCTACGAGCACCGCATCACTTTGCACCACGACCCTGGTCTCACAGACGACGCCACCGGACGCCTCCACTGTGCCGCAGCTCTCACAGCGACCTAAGGGCATTGCACGCTGCACCGCTGCACTTCACACCAGACGCCTGCAGACACCAGCGTTCCTGACTTCAACCGCGAGGAGTTCGTTCTGCAACCTGTGTGACTTTGAGGGCCCAACTACTCTTGCACCAACCTCTGAAACCTACACCTGCTGACGCAGTGCTTTCGGAAGCTCAACGAAAGGTCCCGTAAGCCCTGCATTTCTAAAAGTTACTGTTTTGCGGGTCTTACCAACACCGTAGCTGGCCTGCGATGCCGCAGTCAGCCAGAACTGTTTGGATTTGCTTGCTAACGACGCCGTGATAGCCCCAGAGGGAGCTATCGACTTCAAGGAACTGTTTTTCAAGGTTATTTTGATAACGAGGACATCCACGAGCTCCTCTCTGATAAATCCCCTTACGTCCTGTTTCTAACAGAAACCTGGTAACCGAAGATTCCTCGGCCATTTTAGCGCTGGCACTTCCCCCAGGCTATTGCATCTGTGCTCAGAACAGACCTATAGGCAGGGGAGGTGGAATAGCGGTGATTTACAAGTCCAAATTCTTCTGCACTTCTGAACCCATTAAGATAGCAAACAGTGAATGTGCATTATTCAAGATAAAGGTCTCTGAAACTTACACCTTCTCAGGGCTTCTGGTCTACCGTCCCCCAGGACCAGCGAGTGCATTCCAAGAGTCGTTGGTATCAATGATTTTATTATTAGCGCTCCAATCAGCCAATTTTAGCGTATTCGGAGACTTTAATCTCCATCTTGAACGCCAAGACTCTTCTGCTATATCAAAGTTTCTGGGTGACTTGGAGGCATGTCAGCTCCACCAGCTGATTGTGGGTCCCTCTCATCAGGCAGGCCACCTTTTGGATCCTGTCTTTACCAACATAGAGGAAGCCACGGCTGAACCCCCTAGTCCTCTCAGCTGGACCGATCACTTCTTGGTCTCTGTTTCAGTTGAGACCCGAGTAAGCCGCAAGGAGAATCCTCCCCCTCCCATATGGAGGCGCCCCTGGAATAGCCTAGATAATGCTGTATTAGAAACTAAACTGATCCAGTCACGCCCTGTTTGGTCGAACAATATGGAGGAGGCAGACTCTGCATACAGAGAGTGGATAAACACCTCTCTTGATCATCTCATCCCCATAAAATGCTCAATGCCCAAATGAGCCTACTCTCATCCTTGGTACTCGGAGATGCTTGCTGATACCAAAAAACATTGTAAACGGCTAGAACGTATTTGGAGATGTTCGTACGACCCGCTGGCCAAAAGCGAGTTTAGACTGGCCACTAAAGCATACCACAAACTTATAAGAAAAAACAAAGCTACATACTACACTGATCTGATCACGTCTAGTACCAACCGCTCCAAAACTATCTTCTCCCTGGTAAAAGAAATGACCAAGGCCCCGGACGGTATGGGCAACCCGATAGTGTCAGATACACAGTGTGAGGAACTATCCTGCTTCTTTATTAATAAGGTCAAAGGGATATACGACTCACTACAACTAGATGCCCCCCTGGGGCTTTCCAATCCTACTAGTGATCAAGCTATTCTCTCTCACTCCCTCTCTATTATACCATTTTTAGAGTGGACAGAGATGGAACATCTTACACTTAGAGTAAAATCAGGATCCCCAGACGACCCTATTAAACCTGAACTGTTCAGATCTCTACGTGATTCCGCCTGGCAGGCTGGACGAGACTTGATCAATAAGTCCTTTCAGCTAGCCTCGATTCCTAAATCATGGAAGCATGCCAAAGTGGTGCCTCTCTTGAAGAAACCATCTTTAGACCTCTCCCGGCCTGACAGCTACCGCCCCATATCACTGCTTCCCTACCTTGCAAAAGTGGCAGAAGCACATGTCAACCACACCTTGACTACCTACCTGGAGTCCAATGGGATCCTGGATGAGTCCCAAAATGGGTTCCATGCGAATCATAGCACGGAATCGGCCTTGCTAACAGCTACAGAACATCTAAAAGCTTCATTGGATATGGGCGCAACCTCCATTCTGATTCTGCTGGATTTGAGTGCGGCTTTCGACACGGTCTCCCACAAGATACTGCTTGAGAGACTGTGGGAGATCGGAGTCAGGGAAATGGCCCTGAATTGGTTCGTGTCATTTCTTTCTGACCGTTCCTTCCAGGTGCACGCCCCTCCGTACTCATCCAGTAGGCTCCCCCTTGAATGTGGGGTGCCTCAGGGGTCTGCGCTCAGTCCCACATTGTTTAATGTGTACGTCCGCCCCCTGGCCGTGTGATGGCCCGGGAACGTAAGATACAATTAATATCATATGCGGACGATACACAACTTATCTTTAACTTCTCCAATAACAATGTGACAGACCAAATGAAGTTTCAAGAAGACATTTTGGCCATTTCTAAATGGCTATCTAACAACTGTCTTCAATTAAACTCCTCCAAAACAGAGGTACTTCTGATTGGCAATGGCACACAGACATGGGATGAGCACTGGTGGCCTCCTGCGCTGGGACCAGCCCCCATAACCAAGGAGCTGGTAAAAAATCTAGGAGTGATGCTTGACAACTCGCTCAATTTGGACTCCCATGCCAAAAAAGTGGCGGGCATCTGCTACGGGCGCCTGCGCTCTCTCAGACCCATCTTGGGGTTCTTCGAACCCCCAACTCGTCAACTCATAGTCCAGGAGTCAGTCCTTTCTCACCTGGACTATTGCAATTCTCTCATGCTAGGATCCAACAAGACTACAATAAATAGGATGCAAAGAGCGCAAAATGCCGCTGCTCGTGTTTTATTTGCTCTGCCAAAAACCTGTCACACTTCCCCTTTTCTTCGGCGATTACATTGGTTGCCTATAAAGCAACGCATTCAATTCAAAACCCTCTGTCTTACCCATAAAATCTTGTATAGCGCCAGCCCCCAAACTCTTCAAGGACTATGCTTCTTTTATACCCCTACGCGCGCACTTTGCTCAGCGGACCTTTTCTTAGCACGTACCATTAAGATACGGAGGAGCAGAGCTGGTGGCCGCTCCTTCAGGTATTTGGCCCCTAAACTTTGGAATTCCATCCCCTTAAAAGCTCGAGCCACCTCAAATCATCTGTTATTTCGCAAACTTATAAAAACTTGGTTGTTTGCATCCATCTAACACACCCTCTGTCGCATTAGTGGTAGGCATGTCCGCAAGCGCTGGGACGCCCCGTTGCTGGGGTAGCCATGCGCTATACAAGATTCCGTAACATAACGTAACATAACTTAAGGTTTCTAAGTACTGTATTGTGGTTTTTTTTTAATCATTTTTGGTCTTGTCTTGAGTATATACACATGTTGGATATTTTTCTAAACGGTTGTAGTGTCCTTTTGTAGTGCTTTTACTGTATTACTGTTGGTTATGTGCAAATGCTTTACATACTGCCTCTAGAATAAGCTGACTGCTCGTGCGAAGCTACCAAGGGGGTGAGCAGGGGTTATATTAGGAGTGTAACTCCCTTATCCTGACTAGGAAGAAAGGTCCCTATTTGAACAAAGGAATCTAGCTCTGCCAACTAGAGATCCCCATTTCTAACAAAGGAAAAATGTGGTTATATAGTTTTGTACATGATTATGGTGGTTGCCTGAGAAGAATGGCATGACAGTCCTTGGGGGAGTGTAACTCTATAATATTAATCCGTTGCTGGGTAAGCACACTTAGGGGTCGATTCCGATCTCGGTCAGACAGCTCCCCGAGAGTTGTCCGTAGCCTCACCTACGGCCAAATCCTACCAGGAGTGGGACTGTCTCGGTGAGGAAGCACAATGCGGAAAAGTGCCAAATTCGCAACCGACACGTACGCTTCGACTCCATTCACATTTCCAGTACAGGTCTGACCCGTAAACACACAATTCACGTCGCATGGCACCATAAACACTGTCATTTCCAACCAGTCAAGTACGATGCATACTTCCTACGCGCCTGGCGGGTCACCATGTACAGCACGTCACAGCATCCGGTAAAGCTGCATATCGTGAACGATTCGTGCCAGAACACAATACACGGACACAAGACAGACCAGCCAGCAACGGGTGCGAGACGAACGCTTCATGAATCCCATCTCGCAGGTCATACCAGTCCCATACATCTATGACCGGATCAGGAAAAGACGCGGGCATCGCAGACGGTAAGTCGGACACCCACCATACAAATGACACGTACCCGCCCAACGTAAAACACACTCAGGGGGTCCAGACCCTGTCCACTAGCAACAGGCCTCCATAGGGGTCGCATGGCCATCACCACTGCCACTCCCACCCATAGGGGCATGTTGCCCATCACTACTGCCACCCCACCCATAGGGGCATGTTGCCCATCACTACTGCCATCCCACCGATAGGGGCATGTTGCACACCACTATTGCCACCCCTACCCATATGTGTCATGATCCCTATCACGACTGCCACCCAACCCATAGGGGCATGTTACAAACCACTACTGCCACCCCACCCATAGGGGCATGTTGCAAACCACTACTGCCACCCCACCCATAGGGGCATGTTGCCCATCACTACTGCCACCCCCGCAATAGGGGCATGTTGCACACCACTACTGCCACCCCTACCCATATGTGTCATGATGTCTATCACTACGGCCACCCCACCCATAGGGGCATGTTGCACACCACTACTGCCACTCCCACCCATATGTGTCATGTTGTCTATCACTACTGCCACCCCACCCACAGGGTCATGTTGCACACCACTACTGCCACCGCCACCCATATGTGTCATGATGTCTATCACTACTGCCAACCCACCCATAGGGGCATGTTGTCCATCACTACTGCCACCCCACCCATAGGGGCATGTTGCACACCACTACTACCACCCCCACCATATGTGTCAATATGTCTATCACTACTGCCACCCCACCCATAGGGGCATGTTGCACACCACTACTGCCAACCCTGCCATTATGTGTCAGGATGTCTATCACTACTGCCACCCCACCCATAGGGGCATGTTGCAAACCACTACTGCCAACCCACTCATAGGGGCATGTGTCAAACCACTACTGCCAACCCACCCATAGGGGCATGTTGCCCATCACTACTGCCACCCTACCCATAGGGGCATGTTGCAAACCACAACTGCCACCCCACCCATAAGGGCATGTTGCACACTACTACTGCCACCCCCACCCATATGTGTCATGATGTCTATTACTACTGCCACCCCACCGATAGGGGCATGTTGCAAAACACTACTGCCACCCCACCCATTGGGGAATGTTGCCCATCACTACTGCCACCCCACCCTTAGGGGCATGTTGCAAAGCACTACTGCCACCCCTCCCATGGGGCATGTTGCAAAGCACTACTGCCACCCCACCCATAAGGGCATGTTGCACACCACTACTGCCACCCCACCCATAGGGGCATGTTGCAAACCACTACTTCCACCCCACCCATAGGGGCATGTTGCAAACTACTACTGCCACCCCCACTCATAGGGGGCTGTGTGACCATCAATATCAACACCCCCACCCATAGGATGAGTCATGCGCCACCCATCCATCATACATCGACCTCAGGTATGTCAGCAAAATACATCCCCCATAACATCATGTCAACAGTGTGTAGTGTTTGACAAATACCCCCACCAATGAATATGAGTTCGAACACACAATGTAACTACCATCACATGTGTGACCAACACCAGAGTGTAAACTACACAAGTCAAGCATCACAACAGCACAGTGCCAATGTGGGCTAACCCCCCATAACTGTGTAAAATGTTTGGTCACAAACTGCAGCAAAAGTTGAGCATTGTGATAATGGGGCTAAATCCCCCATCATCACAGTGACCTAAAGGTAAGGGTCATCATGGTAAAAGCAGCAAATGCCAAACAGCATGTATGATTCCTGGTCTCAACAAATGAAACACATTTTGTGGAAAAGTAGTGGTTGTGACACATACCCACAGGGATGTGGTAAGGCAAACAGTGCTGTAAAAATACAACATTCTCTTGGCCATGTGCAGACAAGCAACACCCATGGGGGCTGACATTGCATAAAGTGAACAATGACACAAAAGCAGAGGTGACCATCATAATGCATACACACATCTCAAAAATAGACACACAAAGCAATACATCCTGTGTAGATTGCAGGTGTCAGGTCACAAAATCCCATTACATGGCAGCAATGGGACAGGACAACCAGGAACAATGTGCAGAATGATGAGATATGACTCATAGGGACAGCAGGGAAAATCAACAAAACAACACCCAGACAATTGCCCTCAACAGCAATACCAATGCACTGGTGCAGATGCACAAACACAAACAGGCAACCTTACACTGCATATCTCACACAGCATGTGTTTGTGTGTGTCTCAGTATCCCCAGGCAACTACACAACACATGAGGGTGGCTGAACCACAATGACACAGATGTGGACACAGTGCCATACAAAAGTAAGCCATCAATTGTGCACCCCTTAGTGGGCAATCAGGCATTGTACGATCAGAGGGATCCCAACAGACACATGTGACACAAGCTGGAATGAACAGTAACTGAAACAGCATGAGACAGACCCACAACAGCACCACCCCCAGGGACCATAAATTGGGGGACACAAGCCTGCAGGAATCGTCCACTGTGATGCCAAAGGGAGATGACGTACAAACTGGGAAACACAGACATGTGTCCTGTGCCACAAACGTACATCACACCTACATAAATCACTCAGCATGGCCCATCAACCAGGAACAAAAGGGAGGTAGGGACCCAGCCATGCAAACATTCACATCTGTCCACCCTCAACACCACACACCCTGAACTGCACTGATGTGCATCAGTGAAGCCCACATGGACTGGTAACATTGCACAGGCACCCATGATAAACACAGTAATGTTGGGAGGATCTAAGGTGCACAGACTTATCACACAAGGACAGTCTACAACCACAGTGAATGACAGACATACTGCACAGTATGCGGTACATGGCCACAACGCCAAATCTCCATTTACCTTTGGAATCCCTGACACATTCCAAGGACAATGCAGAAGCCAAGGAGAACGACAAGGCACACATGCTGACACCTGCCAACATTGCACCTCTGAACCTGACGGGTGGGAGCAGTCACACATACACATGTTTCAATTACTGAAAGGTACCACCTATGGACATCTGCATGATACTGCAAACAAACAAGTGCCCGGGGGAGCCCTGACTGTGTACCATCTGTGTCTGACTACATCATCACCACTCAGAACTGACAAATCATAGGGATGACACACAAATGAACAGTAGTGTCTCATGCATACACATATCTGGAAGCCACGGACAAAGATGTGTGATGAACACAAGACAACTCAGCAAGCATCACCAGCACAAACATATTAAGGGAACACAGCCTGTGTAGAAAAAGGGATGGGAACACACACAGACATTCCCACACAACACACACCATGGGCCCAGGCAATGTCACAGAACAACACACTAACTTGAGGGGACTCAACTCCTCTGGAAGCACAGCTTGCCAAAACACAGGTCCAGCAGGTCAAAGTCATGTCAGCACAACACTTGCTCATTCAAACATCAAATACCACCCAATGTAGGCACTAGTCACATCAGCCTGGGCACGGTAGTGTCCCTTAAGTCATCTGCACATATTCAATGCATATGTCTAGCTAGTTGTAGTTGTAAATAGCTTTATTTCGATATGTTCATATCATAAAAAGCGATACATGTACATTAAAAACATTAAAATCCAGTGCATAAGTAACATACAATATAAACAACAGGTTGCATAAAGAATTACGTAAAAACAGTCTAAAATACATTTTAGGCAAGATACAAAAGTCTATTAAATCTGATACGCCATGCCCGGCCTAAAAATGTGGCCAGTCCACTCGCAAACAGGGGCCGAGGGTCCGTTTTTAGGATTCTTAGGGCCTCCTTATGGGATCTAGGCCCAAGTTCTCTACAGAGGGGCTTCAGCCATCTGCGGCGAGGGACTGCGTAGGCCGGGCATTCGAATAATAAGTGTAGGACTGACTCCAACCTGTCCAGACAGCAAGGGCAGAAAGGGGTTGTCTGCGCCGGGACCTTCCAACTGGCAGTCAATTTTCCCACTGGCAGTAGGCCTACCCTGAATTTGAAGTATAGAGCCCTATCCCAGGTGGATAGGATAGTATCCAGGTATGGCTCGCAAAAGTGTACCTCCTTAATCAAAAGAAATTCCACTGTTGACCTGCACAAATTGGCATTACTATTCCTGCCATCGATCACCCAACTCCAGAATAGTCTCTTTAGAATTGCCTTAGGCGGGGCAGATCTAGTAATCCATGCATCTTCAAGACCCAGGTCTATAAGAAGACACTTGACTTCCTTTAGCCACTGAATCTTTGCCCAGCCAGGCGTTAGAAGGATCTCTTTTAGGCCATCTGCATAGCAGGACAATTCAGGGACTCTCGAAATACGTGCCCACTGCCCACAAGAGAAGTGGGCGCAACCTTGCCTGATCGCTGATGGGGCGAGTGCCCATGTCTAAAAGAAGAGGGAGGGTTGGAGTGCTATAAGGGAGGCCCATTAAGTCCTTATTGAATTTACTTTCGGAGCGAGTCAGCTGGTCCACGTTCCTCACACCCCATAGTTCTGCCCCATAGAGAGATGCACTGACATCTCGTGCCCTGTAGATATCAAGAACTGGTGCAATTGGTTTGAAGGAAGAGGCAAGTTGTTCTTTGAGGAGAGCCCCCACCACCCTCTTGTGGGTTAACAGCATCTTATGGTGATGGGATTTCCAACTCATGGAGTCACAGAGACGGATGCCAAGATAATCGAACTCCCTGACCCTCTCAAGTGGGACTAAATCTAGGTTAGGTGGTTTAACTGACTTCTTCGGGGGGTTTAGAACCAGGAACTTAGCTTTCCCTGCATTTATAGCTAATCCCCTTGAGTCACAGAAGGTCTTAAAGCTATTTAGAAGACTCTGCAGACCCACTGGTGACTTAGAGATCAGGAGGGTATCATCTGCAAATAAGAGGGTAGGTATTCTCCTACCAGCCAGGGATGGTGCATCTGTGGGATGTTGCAGCCGGTGCACCACCACTCCGTTGACATACAATGAAAACAGAGTGGGGGCTAGTACGCATCCCTGGCGGACACCTCTATTTACAGGTATTCGTGGTGTTTTTTGACCCTGCTTGCCCCACCTGATCTGTGCAAAATTGTCTGCATGAAACCTTATCAGCATGTCCAGTAAATACGGGGGAATACCTAATGCATCGAGTACACTCCACAGGTGGTTACGTGGGACCAGGTCAAAGGCAGTCCTTAGATCTATAAATGCAAGGTACAGACTGCCTTTGCCCAGTACAACCACTTTCCAAAAGAGCATCATCAGCCGGAATGCTTGCTCGATCGTCCCCATGCCAGTTCTAAAACCGGCCTGAAAATCTGAGAGGATATGATTCTCCTCGACCCACTGCAAGACCCTTCCTAGCACCACTTTGCCTGCCACCTTCTGCGTGGAATCCAGGAGGCTTATAGGACGATTATTAGCAGGGTCATCCCGACTCCCTTTCTTGAAGATCGGGACGACCTCTCCGCCCTTCCATGAGTCCGGTAGAGCCGCACCAACCAAGCCAGCATTCATTATGGAGGCAATAAGTCTCCCCCACTCGACTGGATTGAGACGGAGCAGATCCCCCGGAAGGCCGTCAGGGTCCGCTGCCTTGTTGGGGACAAGGCACTTAATCGCCCCTTCTACTTCCTTGGGTGTAAATAGGAATTCCTCACTGGACTCTATGCGAACTAGGGGTTACTGTTCCAACGGGGTAGCCTCGGGACCTGCAACCATTGCATAAAGCTTGGAGAAGTGCTCAAACCACACTCCCTCAGTTATGTTGCATGTTACGAGAGAGTCCACGGGTTTGTCCCTGGTTCTTATTAGGTCCCAAAAATCCTTGGAGTCCTTCCTTGCGCTGGCCGCCTTCAAATCGTGCCAAAACTGAGTCTCGTGCTCGGCCCTTGCCTTCGATATAGTCTTCTTGTAGTTGCGCCTAGCAAAGCTAATCTGGGCCCCAGCCTTTGCATTCACAGCCTTAATTAGCTCCTTTTTGGCAACACGGCAGGCGGGGGAAAACCAGCCCGGATTGCCCGTTTGTCTACCTCTTGCGTTGCCCCTTGGGCCTATAGGGTTAGCCATAAACAATTCACCTAACGCGTTTATTGTTTCAGCAAACAGATTTGGAACCTCAAGCATGCTGGCTCCAAGGGAGTCTAAACGCAGCGCAGTATTAGACATTATGGATTTAACACCCAGGATCTTTTCCTCGTTCGCCGCAATGGAATTCCATTTTAGGCGCCTGCCACAATTAGAGGGAATTACTTTGTGCGTAGATTTCCACACGTGTGGGATTTGAGCTGGAGTCGCGCCCATCTACAGAGAGGACAGGGACAGGGATAGAGGGTTATGATCACTAACAGAAGACTGTAAGACCTTCATATCTATCAGGTCGGTCCAAAGACTGTAGTTTAGGAGAAAGAAGTCAATTCACGAGGAATGGCCCACTCTGTTAAACGTATGTGCTCCTGTGGGATCTGAATTCAATCTACCATTGGTTGCCCTAAGGCCGTGTTCTAAACAGAGAGCATTAAGATCAATAGCAGTTTGTGACCAGCTTCTAATAGGGGCCAACGTGAGGGAGGGGATACCTCTCCTGGCGTCATCCTCCATAGTACCCAATATGTCATCCCTAGCCAGGGGTTCAAATGTGCAATTGAAGTCCCCGGCTAGTATGACAAATGAGTCAGAACCACAGGAACTAAGACACTCCTCAATGACCGTAAGAGAAAGTGTGGAGGACCCGCCCCTTGTTCCTCTGACATAGATGTTAAAAATTTCAAGCTTCCTCCCCCCACATGGCCCTCTAACTAGAATTCTCTGTAGGTCAGGTGATTTAGTAGCAATATGCCTGATAGAAAGACCCAGAGAAATACTTGCCCAGATTAATAGACCCCCGGAGGGGCGGCCCTTCCCTCCGGGTGATTGTAACGCAGGCACAAAGTAGGTGGTGAAGCCCACCTTGTGACGTGGTTCCAAGTACCAGGTTTCCTGGAATAGACAAATCCCGAAGGATTCAACAAATGAATTCCAATCGGGTATGTCAATATTCCGTGCAAGGCCTGCTATGTTCCAACTAAGCACCTTCAGTGCTTCACCACCAGCAGCCTCCATGCCCGGCACACAATCGCTCATAAGAGGATCAGTAACAGTGCTAACGGCCTCGACCAGGGTCAAGGATAAATCTACCCCCCCAGAAATCTCCTCAAGGGACCGAGCAAACCCCCCCCACCCCCATAGCCAACGGCAACAGCGAGTTGCAACTGCTGCCAGGCGGTCCTTCACTTTGGGTGGCTACATCCAGTGGAGGTGGCTCCAGGAGAATCAGCCCATCATGGGGCAACCTACACATTCCATACGTCTCACTTTGAGAGGGAATGCCCCTCACTCCATGGTCAACTAGGACTACATGGCCAGTCTTATCGCTGGGGACTTGGCGGACTATATCAGTGTCTAGATGATTGGCTACACCCCCCCCCCTGTAGACAAAACCAAACTAGCCCGCAGATTACTATTCACAGGGATGCATGGAATTTGCATGGGGATAGGGCTGGGTATAAAGGGTATATTATCAGGACAAGTTGTGCAAACTACCCTTCAGGTGAGTCAGTCTACTTCCTCAAGGCAAGCATATCTATTATAAGTGTGTACCCCGTTCCACCAACCTTGGCCGCCCTGCCAGCCATCTAAAGTCCCACCCCGGACATAGTTTCTGGCCGATGGCCAGTTTCCCCCATAGTTAGACCGCGAGTGCGGGGGATAAAAGTAAGTAAGAGGTCTAACTTCAATAGACGAGTTCCCCCCGTGGTTGTTCCATGAACATAGATGGTGTACTGTATTGGGGTCTTCGAATGAGACAATAATGCAATCACCTGGGATAGATTTGTGTGTGGTGCCTATCCATGGTACCCTTCGCACCATAAGAATTTTACTTCTCAGATGATTGGGTAGCGGCCTGTTATCATTCAGCCAATGTGTTACCTTATTTCTCAATGACCCAAAATTTTCCTGTTGGTGATAGGCAATTTCCGGAACTCCTGTTAGCACCACTAAAGAGAAGATCTATGAAGCCCATGCGCTGTTTCACCCTAGATTTAGCCCCCTGCAGGTTGTGTTGATGTGTCATAGAATCTTTAACCCTCGGGGCTGCCGTGTCTTTCGGAGCTGATACTGATTGTGCAGGCAGCTGTTTAGGTACGACCGCTATTGTGTTGTTAACTCTGTTTTCCAAAACTTTAGACCGGGGTTTGGGTATAGGTTTGGCCACAGGACTTGCAGGTGAGATAACTGCGGGTGCTAGTGCAGTATAATCTACAGCGCATATACTGTTAGATTTATTTTCCGCTGTACTAAGGGTTGGTAAGTTTAGAATACTCTTTTCTGCCTCTAGCAGCTGGGTTTCTATGCATGATAGCCTACTTCCAGGGGGATTAGGAGTTATTTTAATGTTTCCCAAACAATCTTCAAAAATTCCACATCTCTCCCCTCTACCGCACACATTGGTACCCCATCCTTCTCTACTACACACGCTGGTGCCCCGTCCTTCTCACCATCAACCACTAAATCTGGCTCCCCTTCTATTATAACCAAGGTAGACTCAATGGCTTTCGGACTGTTAGTAGTTGGGGGTACATGAAGGGGGACGCCACCCCCTCCCCCCTGCAGTTGGCTTTCCACCCGTAAAGGACTGGGCCTTTGCTATTTTAGCCTTCTTCCTAGAGTAGGCTCATGTAGTATTGCACTTTCTTTTTTGCATAGCACCCTCTTTGATAGCAAACAAATTCCTCCCACACGCACCCTTTCTCTTGGGAGTTATCTCTGGAGCAACCCCCCTTGCCGAATCCACCCCACCCAAGGATGGATTAGAAGAAGGGAGGGGTAACCCCAAGTTAGGGACTGGCAAAGGGGAAGTTATGTCCAAGGTCTGATGAACATCGGCCTGTGTCAGAATTGATACAGGGCAAGTCCGACGCTCGGGGGTTTTAACTGTAGCAATGTGCCCTAAGGATGATTTTTTTGTCATAGCCAGCTCCCTGATAGTCTTCTAGCTGCATCGAGTTCCATAGAGGCTCTCTGCTGCATTTTGTTAATCTCCACATCTATGGCTGTATTAGTCCTGGTTATGAAATCTTCGAGGGTCCCATTTTGCTGCTTCACTTTAGCTGCCCTGCTTCTGCTTTCACGCACGGACATTGTACCTTGGTTCTAGCGATGGGTTGGTGAGCAAAGGGCAGAGGATTGGTATTGAGGAGCAAAAGACCAAAAGGGGTGGCCCGGTCCGGTCTCTCTCGGCCTCTAACGGCCTCAAACGGCCCGCCCTTTGCCCGGGCTTCACGCCGCGCTTCGTGCCGTGCGCGTCCCGCGAGCGCGGGTAAGAGTCGGGTTAAGGGCGTAAGCGCTGGGGGCGTGGTTTCCGGGGAGAGCGGGCCAGGTGTCTCCGATTGGCCTCGCAGGGACTCCTGGTCAGTGGAGTCCCTGCACTTCACGCTCGCAACCCCGTTGAGCCTCCGCAGCCCACGCTCGCTCGCTGTCGTCGTGAAGTGGGACCGGCGAAAAATAGCAGCAGATGCAGAGAGTTGGAGAGGGTCAAGGTGAGACAGGAATACCTCGCTCCAGCCGCTCAGTACAAAGTGCAAACAGGACCCTAGCCAGTTGCACAGAGGACACAGTTGATTTCTAAACCAATGATGCCCACAACTGCATGTCCAGTGGAGATGGGCCCACAGTCAGGCAAATCGACTAATTGGACAATGAGAAGCACATCATATGTGCATGGGTGCAAGCCACAGATGTGACCATGCAAATGACATGTTGACAACACTGCAAAATTGCTTAATAATGACACACCCAGTTAGCTGCAAAGGATGACATGGATACCAAAAAGAACAAGATACATATCTAATGGACCACATGGAGGACATCACATCAACACCTCAGTATTGAACATTGGAAAACCAGCATCATAACAGCAAGGTCAAGGCAAACATCATCAACATAATGCACATCAAAATCAAAGTCACAAGGACAACAAAAAAAGCTTTATTAAGCAAAGTGAATACTGAAACTGATAGTCCATAATGAAATAAAGGCCATATCCAGTCCATAGAGTGAGTCCAAATTGGGTGTGAGTGACACCTGTCACCCATTGCTTTGCTGCACTGTGAACAACAGGGGGCATCCACTCTGAGGGGCATACATAGGGGCATGCTAGGCACCACAGGGACAGGATCAGGGCACAGCAGAAGGAGGCAGTGAAGGGGTGGTGGGTGCAGGAGAGTCACTTGCAACTGCAGTGGAGGTGTCTGGCATGGTATGTGCTGTCACAACTGTGGGGCATAAGTCTGATGGGGTGGGTGCCAAACAAATGCAGTGGGTAGGTCAGATGTAGTGGACTGGGTCCCCACTGCAGGGCCCTAGTCAGACTGGGTGGACGTGGACTCCACTGCAGTGCCTAACTCCATGGGAGCGGAATGGGGTTCAGGTGAGGTTGGCAGGACAGAGGGGGTCCACGGTCCACACACCAGTTGCACAAACAGGCTGACCGGGGGTGGTGGTAGTGGAAGAGCAAGTGGTAGGGGGTGGGGGGCCTGAGCATTTTGGTGATGATGTATCTGTGGGTGGGGGAACCTGGGGCTGGGTGTGGCGGGGTGAACCTGTGGAGTGCTGACCTGGGGGATAGAGGAAGGAGACTGTGCAGAGGAGCTGGTGGGTGGGGGTGGGGTCCTGCTCTTCTGGGTATGGGGGGACTTGTGAGTGAGGGCCTCAGTCTGCCTGCGCCTGGGGGAGGGTGTCTGGGTGTGAGAGGCACTCCCCTCTGTGTGTGGGGACTTCTTCCTCCCCCTATACCCTGGATCTGCTGGATCGGTGGGGAAGAGGCCAAGGTCACACAGGAAGAGATTCTTTGGAAATGGGGTTGCATGTGAGGCAAGGGAAGGGCTCTTGGAGGGAGAGGGTTCGGAGGACTGCGGAGTGGTTGTGGATGCCTGTGTGTATGTTTGCAAACCATCCCCTGTGATTGTGGTATCAGTCCCCTGACTTTGCTTGTGTGCATGTTTGGACTTTGGTTTGGGTGTTTGTGTGCTGTCTGTGTGTTTGGGTGACTGTGCTGGTGTGTGTGTGCTGGGAACAGGTAGGGTGGTAGGAATTGTGGATGGGGCAGAGGCAGGAGGGGTGAGGGACTGTTGAAGGAGGGACACTGCTGCCGTCAGGGAGGTGGCCATGGACTGATTGGTCCTCTATAGGGCAGACATGCCCGATGAGATGCCCTCCATGAATGACACCAGTTGTGTCAACAGACTTGTGCGTGCATGGAGGACACTCAGCATTGATGTCTGTCCTACTTGGATCTGTTTAAGCAAGTCCACAGACTCCACACTCAGGGCAGCAGGGGACACAGGGGCAGGGGGTGCGGTGCCTGGCATGAAGGAGACATGCTCCAGAACAAAGGAGCTGCCACAGACCTCTGGGATGGGAGCCGATGGGAGGATGGAGGTGGCAGGAACATCCTCACTAGCTGTGGTTTGCTGAATGCTGACACCCGCCCCCACAAGGTAGTCACCTCTGAGCTGCTGTGGTCCTCAGCTGAGGTGGGTGGTGCTGAGGAATCCTCAGTGTTGCTCCCCTCGCCCTCCGTGCCACTGGGTCCCTCCAACTCCTCGGTTGCTGGCCCAATCTGGCTCTGCAGCTCATTCGGTTCCATGGCGCTGTCCCCTTCTGTGCCTGTGGATGTATTTGGATATAATTTGGAAAACAAGACCCACATTAGTCGCCTGCACTGACTGCACACAACACAGTGATTACAGCACATCACAGGGCAAGCTCTGGCATTGTCAGCTGATAATTGCTCAAACTGCCCACGCTGGTTTACATAGGGCAATTGCCAGTCTGAGCATCAACCATGGCACCCATATCCCTCCTGAACTTGCACCCATAAGTCTGTTGCATGTTGGCTGCTAATATCTCAATGTGCACACATGCACCACCTACACAGGTGTTGGACATGCAAGTGTCCATGTAGAATTTTGTTACTACGCACGCACATCACATCACATGCCACTCACTCAGTACAGGTGTCAGGATGAATGGATCCCCAGAGTCCCATTTCACATTCTTGTGACTCCTAGCAGCAACACGCACACTGATGTCCTCACGTCCTGATAGTCAATGACACAATGGGGTGCATGGAGCACCTTTTACTTCAATGCATGATCCGTCTTAGTAAGCTCAATGCCCTGGCATAGGCATGCATGGTAAGTAAGTCATCACTGCCACATGTCATAGGGGCAGGGCATCCGGACAACAACAGTCTGCACTGTGTCACAATCAAAGGTCATGGCCAAAGCAAACTCTGCAGCTGACAAGTGCACTTGTCTGTCCCCTGCCAAAAACATAATCTGGACTATGATGAACACACATCACAAACATCAGACATATGAGTGACTGCAAACACAACTACATGAACATGAGCACCTCATAGTCTGCTGCGAATGAAACAGCTGCCTGAAATTCACTGTTGCATACAGCATTGTGCACAGTCAAGTGATCACACACCTATATGATGCACAGGTATCGTCCCCATAGTCATATCTCAGATGCCCTGCTGACACTAAAATTATGGACACACCAGCTGTCACAAAAAGGAAGCCACACCACGATGACAGAGTCAGACACCTGATGGCACATTTAACTAAGCACAATCAGTAGGTTGATACACGGGAGTGTGAGTACAGAGTCTCACAATGCCCTGGAGTGGGCATGACCGCCCAGGTAAACCTGAAACAGTGTATAGGCCTGGACAGTAGGCAGGTGTCTGGGCTGGTGTGACACACTTGATATACATACTCAGGGCCGGACTGGCCATAGCGGGCACCGGGAGTTTCCCCGGTAGGCCGCTAGAGTGTGGGCTGGTTTTGGGCCCCTGGGGGGCCGTTTTTGTTACGGGGGTCGGCAATGTCGGCCCCCAGTAACAAAATCGGCCGAAACCGGCCGTCGCAAACTGCTCAGCTGCACTCCCCCTGACCCTAGGGGGGGCCAGCTGAGCAGTTTGCCAGGGCCGGTTTCTGTTCTCAGTCCGGCCCTGTACATACTACTGAGGCCACTAAATGGACTCACCTGCTGCATGGGTGTGTTTTAAATATCCCAGACACATGTGGCGAGTCAGACCAGCAATTGAAGCACATATGAAAGGCACACACAGAACACAAGACAGAGATCAGGCATTGTGCAAACAATTGACCCACCCACGAAGCACACATCAGAGTCCCAGTTACATATGCTGTTTAGGACCTTAAGCATAGCTGACTGCAGGGACACAGTGCCCAAGTGAAAAAAGTCACAGACTGTAGGGGCCACAACTGTGGATCAGATGAGGAGTGTGGCTTACACAATTGAGGGACATGAGTCCAGGACTACAAGACCAAGACCAACGTAATGTGGAAGCATGACCAGGCCAAAATACTGCAAATAGCATGTCAGACAGAGTTCACAAATTGGGCATGGACTCACCCCCTCCTTGCTGCTGTCTGGCCTTCAGTTGCCCATCCAGGTCCGGGAAGACCACCGCCAGAATCCGGAGCATGTGGTGGCTCAGAGTCCGGTGTCCACCCCTACGACGAGGAGGCGACAGCTTCAGCTGGACCCTTGCGGTCCTCCGGGTCCAGCCCCAAAGGTCCTGCCACCTCTTCTGGCAGTTGCGGATCTGGTGCTTGTAGACCCCCACTGATCTTACTGCCCGGGAGATGGTCAGCCAGATCTCCTGCTTCTGGTGGGCATCAACCTGTGAGGATGACAAAGGGAAGAGGACTTTACCACACATGCCACATAATTGTGCTGCACTCAGTTGAAGATACATGTAGTTGTCACAGAGCTAAAATAGGTACATGGAAAAGGACATTTGTGCTGCAGGTCTGACATGGTAACATTGCCTGGGAATCAAAAGCTAGCACTACTGCACTTTTGCAGCAGGACACCAGTTCATCACATGCACATGGATGCTGAAAGTACTCAGTGCATATGCTTCCCACCGCTGTGCACATTTCTATTACTGCTAGTCAGACAACTTGTACAATTGGTAGGCAGTGGACTGCACATTCACCTGCTCCCCTGGTTTCCCATACAGCTTGCAGTACTGTGGGAGGACCCCATACAGCAGGGCCTGGTTCTCACCCTCTGTGAAGGCTGGGGCCCTCTCCAGAGTATGTGCCATTGCAGTAGCCAGAGGATGCAGAGACAGCAGCAGTGGTAGCAGAGATATGGTCCTGTGGCATGTAGTGCAGGCAAGTGAGCTCTCTGGGAGCTTGCCAGCCTTAAATCAGTGCTGCAGAGGCAGATTATGTGCCATGTCTCCTTACTGATAGGTCCAACATGGTTGCATTCTATGAATCTGTCCAATCCAAGGAAATGTAGGATTCGTACACGTCTTCCGCATCGTTAAAAATTTCACCTTCATGACACCCTAGGATTGCAACATTGTTGTAGGCACCCAACTGAATTTCCAGCGCACGACTCGTAAAAATTTTGAATTTGCGTCCATCTCCATGACAGTCCATTGCCAAGGAGTGCGCAAGGCTCGGTGAACTGACTGTACGACGCGTATTTTGAAAATCCACACGCATTCGTCTCCATACAATTCAATGGCCAAGGCATGCGCACGACTCGGTCAATGCATGTATGACGCGTCTGCATAAAAGTCACTCGGGCCGGTTCAGATTGCAGTCAATGGCCAAGCCGTGCGCACGGCTCGGTCCAGAACTGCACGACGCGTCACTGTAGAAGTCACCCGCGTCGGGTCACATTGCATAGACGTCGTGCATACATGGACCGAGCCCTGCGCACACCTTGGCAATTGACTTCAGTGTGAACCGACGTGGGTGACTTCAATGCATACACGTCGTGCAATCAATGGCCAAGGCGTGCGCACAACTCTATCCATGCATGTACGACGTATCTGCATAAAAGTCACCCGCGTCGGATGACATTGGTGTGACTTGCAGACAGATTCCACACAGAATTACTTGCCAGGGGCACACCTACAACAACACAGCATGTGCCACACTTCATCCCATTAATACAATTAACAGGGGAACCCTACTCACTGGGAGCCTGGGCAAAGTATTTAAACAAAAACAATGGCTCCTGTGGGTAAATACTCACAAGTTATAATATTATAAATGCACAATGGCAATGTGGGTGATATAAAAGAGACAAAAGGCAAGTAAGTGGTATATGCACAAGAAGAATATATTAAATACCAGAAAAAAAGAGAGGGGGGTATACATGTAAAAATTTACACATTTATATACATTTGTACAATTTCAAAACAGTGTAATCATGTCCCAAGTGAATAAATTCTAACAAAAAACCTAAACATATTACAAAAATTAAGAAAAAAAAAAGGTGACATGAGGTTCTTTAACATGGATTCGTTTTTTGTTTTTTTGCAGAGGAAAAGAAGCGACCCATATATTAATTTTCAGATAAATACAAAAAGTTGCCAGATTGCGACAACTTATTTTCAAAAACGGTCTGCTTCTTCTAAGAGTTGTCGACGACGTTTCGACCTTATAAGGATGAAAGGTCTCTTCAGGACTGAGTGGGTATGGGGCACCTAAAAAAGTGGTATCAAAAAATATCTACATTAGACAGGTGGACCAACGCAAGGTGAAGGGAGTATATATGGTATAGCAGTCCATGTAGGACGGTTATACACTACCTGCTCAATTCTGACTGCGGTGGGTGCATGGTAATGGTGACACCGTGTGGAAGGTGAATAAAAACAACTTACAGAGATCCCGGCCGGGACCTAGTTGCTGTAAAAAGGCAAACGGACGCATTAACGTTTTTTGCTATTTCTAGTAGACGGTCAAGGTCACAAAAATAAGGACCAGTGATTCAGACTTACCCCTGTAATGAGTAGATGTAATGTGAATAGGGAGCGCAGTCTCGCTGTCTGTTCCGGTCTGCGACTTTAGTACAGAGTTGCCTGTTAATGTAAGCATGTAGCCAGTATTTAATCCCTGCTTTGAGCATTAAGGATTGGGCCATTTACTCACTTTAACAGTAATGTAAGTTACTAACCTCCTAGCACTAATTGGTGCTACAGATGGGGCGATTTCCTTAAATAACGATGTGGCCAACTTGTCTCAAGGATCGGTTACTGTTGGCTCTGTAATGCAATATGAAAAACACATTCTATCATCCGACGCTCATCTGCTAATTGCCGCCACTTTTCGAAAAAGCTTTTTTTGGTTCCATACCTTAAAATTGCCGCGTGGCTTCGGACAATCCCGAGGGTACAACCGGCGTCTGCACAGTGACAGGAATGGCCGAACGACTACGCGATGTGCGTTAGAATGCTGATTTAGGCTGTTAAATCGAGCGTGAGTGGAGACGAACTTAGGACATATAGAAATAAAAAAGTTACTCACTGCTTCGCTTCATGCCCGAACAACATCTATAATTATAGATGTTACATGTAGCCTTTGAGACCCATGGTGGTACACAGATGGACTTACACATATATATTTAGCATATCAATTAGCCGTATCCCGTGTTGGAATAGCAGAGTAATTCATATAGGGCAAAAAAACATTACATTAAGGATGGAAATAAACAATAACCCCCAATGCAACCATGCTGATTTATGTAGTTGCACTATGTATGCCAATACTTGTGGAGGATCGTAAAAACTACATTCTAAATTAAAAACACGGCCCATAGGTAACTCGAACCCCTATCTATTTATGTATTTTCATTCCTTACTAAATACCCTCATATACGTACACAGGCATGGGGCAGTTTATCTTGTGTCCTGTAGCAGTATTTTCATTGGCTTTCCATTATTGCAAATTGCTGTGCTTCCACCTGGAGGTAGACTGGTTGCTTTCCCAGTAGTGTCCAGAGAAGAAAAAGCCCCTAGGATCACCTGGGGCTGAAACATGTTGACCAACAGTGAACAACCCTGGTGCGGTGGATCAGTAGCTGGATCCACACACGCAACACTTTTGTTTGTAACTTCGTACATCACAATGTTCACCATTTAACCTTAGCCTTTGGGTGATGTGAGGGATTTTGACTCACAGCACTTGAGAACAGAAACGCACTCTTAATTTTCATCTCTGGACACTACTGGGAAACCAGCCAGTTTACCTCCAGGTGGAGGCACAGCATATTTGCAACAATGGAGAGCCAATGATAATGCTGCTACAGTACACTGAGGCGGAAAACCAATATATACCACACTACGCCTGTGTACGTATGTGAGGTTTTCAATGAAGTCAAAACAATACATAAAGACCCGGGTTGCACAGGACAAGTGAACCATTCCCCCCTACTTGATTTTAGTATAAATGGTTCATATACATGACATTTGCAACGGTACGTCAGGATGTGTGCCTGTACACAGCATTGTCTCAAGTCGTCAGACAGAGATTAATAATGTTGTTGCACATTGTCCAGCCAACGTGAGGCATGTCAATGTGCATGTTGAAGTGTGTGCATGCCCACCTCATGTATGGATTTCACTGTACATGGTCATTGGTACTCAAGGGCAATCAGATGGCTGACACAGCAGTGTCATCCCTGGTCACATTTGACTCTGCTTCCCTGTGAGGGGGTGTGCCTGTGCTGACAAGATGGCTGACAAGATGGCAGTCCTGGTGTTTGTTGGTGGCCAATTCCCAGCAGGGCCTTGTGCTCCCCACAACAGAGCCCAGTCACAGAGTTCTTGCCAGTCCATTCCCCCCCTGTGAGGTGAGCATGGTTCAGTGTGAGCTTGCTGGGCCATGTAGGTGGCTGAGGATTGTGAGTGACTGCAACTCTCACCATGCTCTGGGCTATATCCCCCTTCCCAGCATGCCATCACTTCCCTCCTTTGGACTCTGCTTCCCTGTGAGGGTGTGTGCCTGTGCTGACAAGATGGATGACAGTACAGTCCTGGTGTTTGTTGGTGGTCAATTCCCAGCAGGGCCTTGTCATCCCCACAACAGAGCCCAGTCACAGAGTTCTTGCCAGTCCCCCCCCCTGTGAGGTGAGCATGGTTCAGTGTGAGCCTGCTGGGCCATGTAGGTGGCTGAGGATTGTGAGTGAATGCAACTCTCACCATGCTCTGGGCTATATCCCCCTTCCCAGCATGCCATCACTTCCCTCCTTTGGACTCTGCTTCCCTGTGAGGGTGTGTGCCTGTGCTGACAAGATGGCTGACAGTACAGTCCTGGTGTTTGTTGGTGGCCAATTCCCAGCAGGGCCTTGTGCTCCCCAAAACAGAGCCCAGTCACAGAGTTCGTGCCAGTCCATCCCCTGTGAGGTGAGCATTGTTCAGTGTGAGCTTGCTGGGCCAAATAGGTGGCCGAGGATTGTGAGTGACTGCAACTCTCTCCATGCTCTGGGCTACACCCCCCTTCCTAGCATGCCCTCACTCCCCTTCTTTGGACTCTGCTTCCCTGTGAGGGGGTGTGCCTATGCTGACAAGATGGCTGATAGTGCAGTCCTAGGGGTTTGTTGGTGGCCAATTCCCAGCAGAGCCCAGTCACAGAGTTGTTGCCAGTCCATTTCCCCCTCTGTGAGGTGAGCATGGTTCAGTGTGAGCTTGCTGGGCCATGTAGGTGGGGGAGGATTGTGAGTGACTGCAACTCCCACCATGCTCTGGGCTACGCCGGCCTTCCCAGCATGCCCTCACTTCCCGCCTTTGGACTCTGCTTCCCTGTGAGGGGGTGTGCCTTTGCTGACGAGATGGCTGACAGTGCAGTCCTGGGATTTGTTGGTGGCCAATTCCCAGCAGAGCCCAGTCACAGAGTTGTTGCCAGTCCATTCCTCCCATCCCCATGAGGTGAGCATGGTTCAGAGAGGTGTTGATGGTTCAATTGGGAGGGGGAGCATTATCTGTGACAGCAACCCCATTAAGCTTTTGGATACACTCACTTCACCAGCATACCCACTATTCCTTCCTGTCAGTCAGCTTCACTTTGAGGTAGTGGGTGTGGTGGCAAAAATGTCTGACAGTGTTTATTTGGATTAGTGCCACTGCCTTGATCTATTTGTTGGTACGTTTATACATCTCATGACAGTTACAAGTCACTATGATGTGGCCAGTATTATGTTTGTCTGACTGGCATACACTTCTTGGGCAGATTAGCTTTTGTTTACTATGCCTTTGCTATCAGTGCATGGTTTCACTGTCCCCTTAACGCTGATGTGTGTATATTGCGACACAATATTGAGTATATTGGTTGTGTATTCACCAGGCTCTGGTATGTCTGCTAGGCCATGGACGCTCTCTGGTGGTAGGATGTCCCGCACCTTCTCCTCCCAGGACCTGAAGTAGACTGGTTTGGATGGACGGCCACAGCCAGTGCGCCGGCTCAAGACGTGCTCCTTTTGGAGGAGCTTCTTGACCCTCCTGCGAACATCATACCACCTGTTCTGGATGTTGGTCTTTGTGCAAAACATTGGTGCTTGTGCGTTCACTTTGTCCACAATCCTCTCCCACATCTTGTTTTTCTGTGACATGGGGGTACCAATGTACCAAACAAATGTGGCTCCACTCTGAGGATTTCATCTACCAATACTTCTAACTCAACATCTCTGAACTGTGGATTCTTCTTAGGGGGCATGGTGATAGGTGGTGATGAGGAGTGATGTGTGTGTGAATGCAAGTGAAGGTTGGTGGGTGATTGTTTTGCTAGGTGTGGGAGAGCTTTTGGAGGGGTACTGATGGTGTGAAGGTTGTGTGGTGGGTGAGTTGTGTGCGAGTCTGTGGTTGCTGTCTGCAGTTGTTCTGTGCTGGTCTGCTCTATTTGCAAAGGATCATGGTAGTGAATTTTGGCCTTTTAATAGGTGGAGTTGTGGGTGTGTCTTTGTGACTTTTTTTTTGTTATTTATTGACTTTGTCATCCCTTGATTGGTCCTTTTTTTGTGGTTTTTCCTTTGTGTTTTGTGGGCATGTAGGAGATGTTCTTCGGACCGAGTCGGACGCTCATGTTGGCTCGTGCGGCTGGCTCCGTGTCTTTCACGCTGACTTTGTTCTGTGTTCCATACGAGTCGGTCACGGAGGTCTCTCTCGCTTCAGGTACCTGTTTTCTGTGCGTGCCAGTCATGTGGCTTGGGCTCCATGCAAGACAGCCTGGTTTCATACGCATTGCATCGTACTGTGCGTGTCGGACATTGTTGGTATATCTCGGTCGGGTTCATTCCTGGTTCGAGTAGGTCGATGCGGCTCGTGTCCAGTTTCCGGCCGAATTACTGATTTCTGTACGGCTCGGTCGTACGGCTTGTTTTCCGAACAGGTCAGTTGTAGATCACAGGCTTTACATCGTACTGCACGGGTCATACAGTGCCTGTAGGTGACGGTCGGACTCTGTTCCTGGTACGAGTCAGTCGGTCCGATTTCCAACCGGAATAGGAATCGGCCCCTTAGTAGCTCAATACTGGGCTCAGTCACTTACAGACCTGTTGCTAAGCAAGACAGCAAATTAACAACTCATTCTAAAATGTTGTAACAAAACATCACCATAAAAACCATTAGTGAATTGCACATTAGTAAGGTTTGCTATTATTAGAGATTTACGCAATTTGCATTTGTATTTTCACTGTTCACTGTTCAAAAGCACTGCGTTAGTCACATATTATGAGCAATATGTACATAAAATTGCCTTCTAGGCTTACATCTGAAAGATAGTAAAGGTAATTATGGAGATAGTGTAACTTATATTGTGGATAAACATTTGTCATGTGGCACAATGAATGACAAAAGACGTAAACCTTCAGGGGGTTTGGGAGGTGGGGAACTTGGAGGTGGAAACCTAGCCACAATGTGGCACGCCCCAGGGATTCTCCCTGTCTCCTATTTTCTTATTGGGCCTATTTGCCCTAATTGGATCATTTGGTTGCAGAACCATGTTGTACCAAACACTGATGACAAACAATTAATAGCCAACCTGGACTACTGCTCCTAGGAAATTAAATCTCCTGCTGGGATGATTCTTTATGGATGCCTTTCTTGGCAGTTTCTTATATCCAAGCTGCTCTGGTAAAAATGTTGGGAAGGGCGTGGCTTGACAGGCCAAGATGGCGGTCGCACTCTAGGAGTGCTCCAGACCCCTCTAAATCCGCTAGTATCCTGCTCCTTTGGCGGGAATCAATAAGGGCAGAAAACATTGTCATTCGGTGAAGGTGATGGCAGCGCTCCCGTACCCAGGCACAAATTCACTGAGGAGGTGCCTGGCAGACACCCGAGAACTCCCCTTGCCTAAAGCAACAAAATCGCACCTACCTGGTAATGGTGGATTGAGCGGAAGAGAAATGTGGCACCTCTCCGGCTCCCCGTAGCCTGACTAAGTCTGACGGCACCAGAATGGATAACCTGCCGGTGAACAGAGGGATACCAGTCCCATCAGAGTGCTGGGGACAATGGTGGTGCCGATGCCGATGGTGAGTGGAGCGGCCCCCGGCGGGAGGTATGAGTGAGGGAGAAGCATGGGGCTTGCTGCTGCTGGGGGGTGCCACGCCATCTCCCCTGCCTGCGATGAACCCAACAGATTGCCCTGAAAAAGCCACAGGCTTTGGTAGTGGGGGCTATGCCTGTGATCGGCATGATACACTGCCCTGCAGCGGCCTGATGAATATTCAGCCTTGCCACACTGGGTAGGCCTCTCAGCAACCAGTCCTCCTCTGGTGAAGAGCTGGTCCCGCCTCCGGAGCTCTCTGGAGGCACAGGACGGCGAGGGTGCCTGCCGCCGGAGCCACTCCTAAGAAATTTTCCCCTCACTGGTTGAATATCTTTCCCCCTCCGCCTTCCCCCTCCCAGGGGGAGAGAGACTGCTGTGCCTGATTGTGGTGGAGGTGACAACGGGAACGCCCAAATCTGCCATATATATAGAGCAAGTGTCCCCACAGACGGGGGGCACTGTGGCCTAAAACCTGATCAGAAGACCTGGTGGCACCCAGGGCGAACAAGGCCTCCCCCTGCGGACTTCCCAGATAAGAAGGGAGTACGGGGCTGTTTTGCTTTTGCTTATCAGATAATACAGAATCTCCCTCACAGTTGCTCAACCCAACCAAGCAAAACACATTAACACCAAACAAAAAACACCTTTAGAAAAGGGTTTATTTTACAAAATGCAAGGACTCTCACTTTTAGAATAAGGATTGGGGTTTTTTATTTTACACAATGCTCTCTAACAAAAAGTCTTTCCCAGATGCCAAATGCACAACATTAAGATACACAAATATATATATATATATATATATATATATATATATATATATATATAAACATATAAACATATATATATATATATATATATATATATATATATATATATATATATATATATATATATATATATATATATATATGTTTATATGCAAGCAATATTTGCACAATACAATGAATAAACAAGCAGCAAATAATATGAGATAACACTGAAGAAAATATAATATGCTGGACGTCCTGCAAGGGATACGAAAGATACACTGAATACATCAAATGATTACTTTGGATGTGCACCTCAACTCACTCACACATCACAAAGAAAACACATCAAATGATCAAAGCCACTGGCAAACATCACAAAGGCAATAATCAAAACTCAACACTTCACTTGGTGCAAACACTGCATCTTAGTCCACTCCTGACCGTAGGATTAACAGCCGTGGTTAAGAGTCTCAGCAACCAGGGTCCCGCCGAAGTGGACGCGTCCGTCCTCTTTCGGATTCCAAAATCCCGGTGTTTAAGTCAACAACCCTCTGCTTTATAATCTCAAAACACACTAGAAGGTGCGAGAGAAACCGCCCCCCGCACCAGAGGAATCTTACCAGAACTGGCCAGCTTCCAAGCAAGCATTCCCTGGCAGGAAGGAGTTCTCACGTCCCCTTCTCCAATCTTGCATGTTCCAGCCTTTATCTTGATGAAGCTCAGACAAGCCTTCAAGGGTACATTAAACAATCTCTCACAAAACAATCCTTGAACGTGATTCACCCAAACAACTTGCAAGCGCTGTTGTGCACGCCGAAAAGCTGAAGCCAAGCAGAGTCAGAAAACAGGATGACATGAGGCCATGTCAAAGCCAATAGTAAGAACTTCATAATTCTAACAATGGACAACACAATGCACATTTGTGAACAACTTCTTATAGATTCACATACTTCATCTCTCAATGTTCTATAGCATCACATAATTCATCTCTCAATGTTCAACACCGAGCACATTTGTGCATCACTGCACTTCGAGACCAAAAACTACATTGCACACCACTCTCTCTCTCTCTCTCTCTCTCTCTCTCTCTCTCTCTCTCTCTCTCTCTCTCTCTCTCTCTCTCTCTCTCATGCCTTCAAATGCACATCCCACATGTTCTGTTCTTGGCAAGGCTGTCCTACTTTGAGACAGCTCCCACTGTAAGACTACAAGATTAAAAGAAAGAAACTTTTAAGAGAAGGAGGCATATGCAGAATATCGTACATTGAGGTGAGGATAAAATAACACACCAAAATTCAGTTAAATAATGCTAGTCAAAGGTCATCACAGGGTGTCAGACCAATAGAGTGCCTCTAGCACTACAGGGGCAAATGAGGAGAGGTCTCCTGGCTGGCACTGTCCCTCAGCGGGCTGATTGGCGCACGTGGTGAGACGCAGGTGGAGGCTCTCGGCGTGCGGCCAGCAGGACATCCCCCGGAGAGGTCTGGCTAGGCCCGGAAGCTAGAGGCAGAACCCTCTGAAGTTGGGGCCATAATTGGGAAAGAGTAAAGATCCTCCTTCTGGGCCTTGAGAGACTGGGATTACCGTTCAGAAAAGATACTGGCAGCCCAAGAGAAATCTAGAAATTGAGGCTAGGATAAAATAACACACCAAAATTCAGTTAAATAATTCTAGTCAAAGGTCATCACAGGGTGTCAGACCAATAGAGTGCCTCTAGTACTACAGGGGCAAATGAGGAGAGGTCCCCTGGCTGGCACTGTCCCTCAACGGGCTGATTAGCGCACGTGGTGAGACGCAGGTGGAGGCTCTCGGCGTGCGGCCAGCAGGACATCCCCGGAGAGGTCTGGCTAGGCCCGGAAGCTAGAGACAGAACCCTCTGAAGTTGGGGCCATAATTGGGAAAGAGTAAAGATCCGCCTTCTGGGCCTTGAGAGACTGGGATTACTGTTCAGAAAAGATACTGGCAGCCCAAGAGAAATCTAGAAATTAGCGCCCGGGTGCAACCAATGGGGCTCGCCAGTGGGGAATCCTAAATCAGCGGTGAAGCGACATTTGCGAAATTGGTGACTGCGAGAGGAACAAGACTGTGATGAAAGCGCCATTTGGGCTCCTTGCTGTCTGGTGAGCTCCGTCACTGGCGGGTCCGGATCCCATCCCCCTGGGTGAGGTCTAGTGAGGCAATCAGCAGCCCTACGGCTCAAGAGACATTGTGGATGAATGAAGCGATCCTGACGGATGCTCAGGGGGAGTAGGGGAGAGACCTGATTGAGGATGGGACCATTGCCTGATATTCTGTGGCGGGGCGGGCTGGACGGGCAACCTGAGTGTGACCTCTGACTGGCGAGAGGGATGCCTGAGGTGTGACCCGTGAGGCACCCCCCAAAGATATGTGGACTGAGGGATCGCCTGCCCCCATAGCCTCCTAACCCTGATCCCTAAATCCACGAAGGAGTATGGGATCCCTCTAGGCATCCGTTTGGGCTCAATCCAACAGCGTTCCGCCGCACCATACGAAAGAAAGAGGCATCCAATAGAGTATCAAATGCTTGGGAGCGCTCTGCCCACCATGTGGAAGGACAAAGGAGCAAAGAATATATCCAACCCAAACTCGAATGGAACAATATGCGCTTACTGGATGTACCCAGGATTGAGCAAAGCACTCGGCGACTGTCCGATCGGAGGGGGACCTGGCCACCATACTACAAGCGATAAAGACATGCCGAGAATCAATGGAAACCAAAATAAGGGAGATCCCCGTTGATATGGCACTCATCCGCCAAGATCTTCGTAATGAAACAGCCCGTGTGACAGTGGCAGAGTCCCACATATCTGAGGTGGAGGACGATGTTTGTAAACTGAAAACACAAGTGAAGCAGCTTTTATCCTGCACGTCGGACCTCCATAAAAGGGAGAAGGACCCTGAAAATCGTTCCTGCCGGAATAACCCCCGCCTGGTTGGCCTTCCCAAAAGCACAGAGCCCACCCAGATCAACACCTTCATTGAAAATTGGTTCAAGTCATGGATGGCTGTGAATGCCTTGTCTCCTTAGTTTGTGGTGGAGAAAGCCCACTGCCCCCAAGCCCCTCCGCCTCTGCTGGGAGCACCGCACCGACCAATAACCTTCAAGATCCTTAACATCAGGGATAGTGATGCTATCCTACAGGAAGCCCGCTCTCGGCCAGAACTCAATTATAACGGATCCAAAATCATGATCTTCCCTGATTATACCAAGGAAGTTCAGGCCCATGGAAGATCCTACGACCAAGTTGAGCAAAAGTTGTGGGCCTTAAATCTGTCCTACAGGCTCCTCTTCCCAGCCCGCCTCAAAGTGATATTCTAAAGCAAATCCTATTTTTTTAATACACCTGAGGCAGCTTGGACCTGGGCGAGTGAGGAATTTTCACTCCGCCTACCCAAAAATGCACCAACAGCATTCCATCAGAAAGGTCCAGTGGGTAAAGAATCTGCGACTTCCCGTGGACGATGTGCGAGATCCCATAGAAGAAGCAGGACCCGAGGAACATGGTCCGCATCGCCACATGGCTCGATCCCAGTCAGATGAATCAACGGAAACCAGGATGACCGCAAATGACCGTGCTCAGCGAAATGAGACAAATCCTAGGGGGTCTCCCAGACGTGGCTCAGATGACACTGATCTTTCCCTATCCGCCGCATATGAACTTAAATACTGCTAATCCAAAAATTATCCTAAATATCGGAGGGGTTCAACATGCAGTCATTGACCACGACACCTGACTAACTTGTTCACATTCTAAGTCTTCATTGATTGGGCGACAGATGCTTCATATGGAGAAGTATGGGGTGGGGGGTTGGTTGTAATTCTCTACAGGGAATGTTTTTCCAGATATTGTCGCTGGGATCTGCGACAATATCTATTTAAACAACAAGGGGACCCCAATTAGTATCAGCGAGGGACCTCGGGGAGCTCAATTATAAAGAAACAACAATGGTCCCTGGCAAGGAGACAAGTGAAAACAGAATAAATATAGACTCAGTCAGTTCTATATTGCTGAAGACATGCCCAGCCGGGCAGTGGTCCTCAAAATTTATATTTAGATCAAAATATGTAAAAAGCAATAACACCTTCAACAATTCACACACGGGGGGCACAAGCCTGTACCCAGCCACACAAATACACAGACAAGGACATACATAAAGGGCTTGCAAGGCAAAAAACAGTCTCTGCAAAATTCCAATTTTACACAGAGAATTTCTTATAGGCATCATTACACAGTATTGTATAGTCAATCATTTCCACAGGTATATGGTACACAGTAAGTCGACGACGTTTCGGACCCCCTTACTAAATGATGGGGTCCATCATCAGGACAAACCAATAATTGCCTTAAAGATTATAAGCCTCTTTTAGCCAAGGGGCATATAGTATGCGGGCTTACATCAGAGCGCGCAGGTAGGTAGGTGAGACAGGACCTATTTAACCTCGTTTATCCAATTGGATTGGTCAGTTAGTACAAGAAAATTAGTCCAAGAGTCCAAGGGCGGGGGAGATTAGTTTCCGTTTCCGCAGTACCTTGTTCGCCGGATAATGCCGGTAGCGCAGTAGCGCACTGGGGTCCTGGAACCAGGATAGCCGGGTCAGTCGGCAGCACGCTAAAAGAGGCTTATAATCTTTAAGGCAATTATTATACCTGTGGAAATGATTGACTTTTGATCTAAATATAAATTTTGAGGACCACTGCCCGGCTGGGCATGTCTTCAGCAATATAGAACGGACTGAGTCTATATTTATTCTGTTTTCACTTGTCTCCTTGCCAGGGACCATTGTTGTTTCTTTATAAGGGATCTGCGACAAAGCACTGGACTGGACCACCTCCTTCCTCTCCGGCAGAACTCAGAGCATCCACCTCCCCCCTTTCCGATCCGAAGCCACTGAGAACATCTGCAGCGTACCCCAAGGATCATCCCTGAGCCCGACATTGTTCAACATCTACATGGCACCACTCGCCCACGTTATCCGACTGCACAACATCAACATCATCTTCTACACCGATGACACCCAGCTGATCCTCTTCCTCGCCGCCAAAACCAACCTCCACGAAGTAATGAAAGCCATCGTTGAGTGGATCGAGATCAGCTGCCTGAAGTGGAACTCAGACAAGACGGAAGTCATCCTCCGTGCCACTCCCTTGGCGTGGGACGGCTCCTGGTGGATGACTGCACTGGGAGCATTACCGACACCCACCGACTACACACTCAACCTATGGTTCATCCTTGACTCAACACTCTCCATGACCAAGCAAGTCAATGCCATCTCGTCCTTCTGCTTCTACACCCTCCATATGCTACGCAAGATGTACAGGTGGATCCCCACTGAAACAAAACGAACGGTCACCCAGGCCCTCGTCAGCAGCAGACTGGACTACTGTACCACCCAATATGCAGGAGCCTCTGCCAAACCCCTGAAACCACTACAACGCATGCAGAACGCCTCCGCACGCTTGATCCGCGACATCCCTCGCCGCAGCCACATCACACCCTTCCGAAAAAACCTGCATTGGCTTCCCGTCAACAAGAGGATCACCTTCAAGCTCCTCACCCAAGCACACAAAGCACTCCACAACACCGGAGCGACATACCTCAACAGACGACTCACCTTCTACACCCCAAACCGCTAGCTCCGCTCCACCGACCTCACCACCGCCCCCCACATCTGAAGAGCAACAACCGGCGGCAGATCGTTCTCCCACCTCGCTGCCAAAACCTGGAACACCCTCCCCATCCTCCTGCGGCAGACCCAGGACCTACTTACCTTCAGGAAGCTACTCAAGACCTGCCTATTCAAGCAGTAGCAGGACCCCTCCCTACAGCGCCTTGAGACCCTCACGGATGATTAGTGCACTATACAAATGCACTGATTAATTGATTGATGTTGATTTGTTCCATGGTAACACTGTGCATCATATGCAAGATACTCACTGAGGTGGTCCAACTCGTGCCCTTGAGTACACACTGTCTCCCTCAGAAGCCCAACTACCTGATCCATTGAGGACCACCCAATGGTCGGCTCCAGACATTGCAACACTAACCCCTATGTCTGCTCCATATAGCAGGAGCAAGTCCGTGAGAATCCTCTCATGGAATGTGAATGGCCTCTTAGGTAAAATTAAATGGACGGAGATTTTAAGATATGCCCGGAGGAGTGACCCAGATGTCTTATTACTACAAGAGATACACTTAGTTGGGAACCGCTGCCCTTTCCTGGCGCGTCAGGGAATTGACAGGGACTGGCATTCTGGGTTTTCCAGAGGAGCTAGAGGAACAGCAATCCTCTTACGCCGCTCCCTTCCTTTCGCAATAAAGCAAGTGGTTAATGACACGTCAGGTCAATTCACAGCTCTCTCTGGTACACTAGGAGAATCCACCATTAATCTAGTATCATTATTTGCTCCTCCAGCAAAATTAGAGCCCACGCTCCAAGCTGCAATGAAAGTATTATCTGCTCTTCCGCAGGGCTTGACAATAGTGGGGGGTGATTTTAATGCGGTCCCCGGGTCCACAGAAGACGCTACGGGTCCTATATCCTCTCATAGAAAATTGGGGGCCAGACGTCTTGGGTCTCTGTGATGTATGGCACACTTGGCAACCTAAGACACTGCAATATAAAACACCTCTGCATTGCACCACGACCACTCCAGTAGAGATCTCCTGTTTATGCCCGCTTAGGACTGCGTGCTGAAATCCAGATTCTAGCATGCGGAGTATCCAATCATTCCACGCTCGTTTTACAAGTGGGCGGTCCCATGAGGACAATCAGGCCCATATGGCGACTAAATGCTTGGTTCCTCCAAGACCAGAAATTCTAAAAGAGTGTTGGGGAGGAACTTGATAATTACTTTCGTACTAATGAAGGCACAGTGCAGCGCCAGGGTACACTTTGGTAGGCGGGCAAAGCCACAATTCGGGGCTACGCTAAATAACTCCTAAAACCCAGGCGTCAGACCAATGACCACCAACTTGCTCAACTTGAAGCTAGAGCGCTCTGTATGGAAATGATGACAGCAACAACAGAAGGGGAGGCTGAACGCCAACAACTGCAATTAGTATGGAAAGAAATCAGAAGTATCTCCATTGAGTCAGCTAAATAAATCTGGAGATCTCCAGTAGCTAGGGTGTATTGGGGGACACAAAAACAGCAAATTGCTCATTGGCTGGCTACTTATCCCATGGCCAATCGAATAGACCCCGAAATTTGAGACACACAGGATCAACCTCCGGTACACCTGCAGCAATAACGCAGACCTTTGCAAACTATTAGAAGACACTGTACTCGGCAGATCTCACACACACACAAGGGGATAGTTCAGCCTTCCTGCAAAATATCCCTCTCCCTAAGCAATCAGAGATTGAGCAGAAAACCATGGATGAGCATATCAATACCGAAGAAGTGAGCGAAGCAATCTCCATGCTTGCCACTCACAAGAGCCTGGCCCATATGGACTCCCTACGGAGTATTACACAGCATTACATGAAACTCTGATCCCATGACTCTATGTCCTATTTGAGGAAGCTATAGAGGATGGGTCATTCTCCTCCATCACTGACACAGCCACCATTGTGGTCATACCAAAGACGCAACCTCCCCGGGTTTCCTCTGCACTATATCACCCGATCTTCCTCATTAATACCAAAGTCAAAATATATGCAACGTTTTTGGCCACTGGGATGAAAAGAGTGCTCCACACCCTCATAAACCCTGACCAATGTGGCTTCATGCGCACCGCAGCATCCGTCATTGCCTTCGACGCCTGCATGTAGCCCTTTCCCACCGAGACCTCCTTACACCATATCTGGCCTTAGTATTACTTGACTTTGAAAAGTCCTTTGATGCGGTTGACTGGGGTTACATGCCAGACGTGCTAATAAGAGCAGTCTTTGGACCCTATTATCAAAAGATGGTAGGAGTTCTTTACTCTAACCCTTCAGCGAGGGTCCTTACAATTGGGCATTGTTTGAGATTTTCCAGATCGGGAGGGGGACCCGACAGGGATGTCCTCTCTCCCCTCTTCGCCCACGCAATCGAGCCTCTGGCCTGTCACGTCCAGATGGATGACCGGGTGCAAAGCTGGCGTTGGCAGCAATCTCTTGAGGACCAAATCGCGTTGTTTGCGGATGATGTCCTATTGTACCTCGCTGATCCAGCCCAATCTGGGCCGAGATGCTTGCAGATCCTTCACTCATTTGGGTGAGTGGCTGAATTACGCCTTCACCTGCTCAAATCCACGGTGGTGCCCCTTCATGCCTCCAGGGAATGCTTTGACGGCAGACAACCATGCCCATAAAAAGACTAATCTTTAACTACCTTGGTACCTGGGAGGCGCTTCTCCCGGAGCTGACCTGGTCCCTTAACGTTGGTCCACTTCTCCGACGCACTAAAGATTACTTACGTAGATGAAAAAAAGTCCCTCTTAGCCCTCTTGGGAGAATTGCCCTCTTCAATATGATGGTCCTCCCCCACCTCTTGTAAGTCCTACAGAATCTCCCAGTCCATCTCCCTCGCAGCTGGTATCGTGATCTAGATGGAGTGGTTACCTACTTCCTATGGGGGGCTCAAGAGCATGTCTAGCTCTCACAACTTGCCAATGAACCATGTACGAGGGAGGAATGGGCATGACGAATCCCTTTTTATACTATTTCGCCACTCGCCTCCTGATAATCCATGATTGGTTTAACGGGGATGGTTGGATCCAGCATATCTCCTTGAATTGGGAGGTCTTGGATTCTCTCAGGCTCAAGCAATTATGTACAGAGCCCCAATCCCTCAGGCCCTACCAATAGTCACTCGTACGGCTTTCCTAGAATTGCGATCTGCATTGAGGCACATCCACTGGGATAACAGAATCACACTACAAATGCCACTATGGCACGGCACCTGGCTGCGGGAGGTGGGGACTCTGACGGGTTTTAAAACGTGGGACCTGACAGGCATCACCTACCTGGGAGACGTCTGGAAGGGAGAACATTTGTCCTCCTTCCAGGACTTACAACGCACATACTCCTTACGCTCTAAGCAATTCTTTAGATATCTCCAATTACGTCAAACCCTTGCCACTCACATTCCCTAACCAAGAGTAATTTTCCAAATTCAGCCCATTGGAGGCCAAAATTCCCATGGGAGACCCAGGGAAGGGAGGGATATCCCAAATATACTGATCCCTAAAAAACTATACTCAATCCATGCTGGACCATCTTAGAACCAGATGGGAGGGATAAGAGGGCCCTCTGGCAGATGAGGATTTGAGGGACGCTCTTATGGCCCCCAGAACTCTCACTATATCTGCCGGACTTCGCCTTTTACAGATATACCATCTTCACTGCGCATATCTTTCACTGGCACAACTACACAAAGCTGGACTTCTCCCAGCCCAGCAGTGTCCACTCTGTAAATAGGAACCAGCCAACTTCTTCCATATGGTCTGGTCCTGCGCGTTCAAATCTAAATACTGGGTGTCAATCACAACTAAATTAAGTGGCATATTGGGGTGGGAGGTTCCCCTTAGTCCGCTTGCTCTTCTTCTGAGGGTGATGGAGGAAATGGACGGCTCCTGAGCCGACAAGTTGTTTCTAGGAACAGCCATGTTGATTGTTAAAAGAGACATTGCAGTAGCCTGGAAGGACTCAACGTCTCCTTCTGTTTTGAAATAGAGGAGGGGAGTTGATTGGTGTGCTATCCAAGAAAAAGCAGTTTATGAGGCAAGAGGGTGCCCAAACAAATATGAGTGAATATGAGGTAAATTGACGGGACTATTGGACTGATTACTCTTAGCACTAAGGGTGGGCCCTCTCCTATTTCTCTTTTTAAGCCTACTGTTGGGGAGATAATAATTGAATATGCAATGAAATGATGTACATGTTACAGTGCTGCAAGGTGATCTTGTTTTTACAAAATGCCAATAAAATTGGATATCAAAAATAGTTGGGAGGGATGCTGGACAAGGAGGTATCCCTTAGTGGACAATTAAGCCTGTAGCCAGTGTTTGTTGTGTACACCCCTCACAGATGAGGATAATCCTCCTTTATCTCCCCTGAGACAGACGGGCTCACAGCCTCTGTACAGTGCACATTTATTACTGTAACATGTCTTTAAGTAGGGCTACCTGACTACATGCTCGTAATTTTCCACCGTGCCCAGACGTTTGCGGTGAAGTTGGTGCAAGTACTGTGCAAATTCAGCCATGTGTAGAAGGTGCGAAAGAAATTGCCTCCAACCTGCTATTGATAAGATAAAACAGTCTAAATGTCTCCATACGTCAAAGATCCTTCTGGAGCTGAAAGAAATCTGAAGTGACTAACTTTATGCAAACGTATGTCCCCAGTGCCACCTCTGGTCACTACATCAATGTTAATGTTCCAGTGTAATAGAAATTTCCCCTGGGCCTAGAATGTATCCCCTCGCTCCTTGGGCCTCCCCAATGCAAGTATTAAGGAGTGAAATTACAGCATGTTTTACCGTGGTAAATACACGCCAAACAATTTCAAATTAGTAAGCATGGGCGGAAAATCCGTTACGCTCGCGGATTTTGCGGATTTTTGGTAAATTCGCAATCCGCAAAATTCGCAAATGTCCCGCAAAATCCGCGCGCTGCGGATTTTTTGCTTGTGTTCGCACTGCTCGCGGCCCGCGGCGCGGGCAGCAACAATCAGGCACTCGCGAAATTACAAAAATTATAATTGGGGAGGGGTGAAGGAAGGAAGTGGCCCAGTCTCCAACTTCCTGTTCCTGTTTCCTGGCCATTTTGGATTCGATCTTGACTGGGAAGGATTACTTTTTGTGGATGCTGCTGGATATTTGGATTTGAGGCCTTTTGGATTACTTTTGGATTCGAAATTTGATTTCACAAGTAAGTTGATAAGTTGATGTTGTTTGTGGTGATTTTTGTGTGTGTTTTTCGACTTTTGGGGTGGTGTTGGGGGCTGGCTATGTTGGTGGGGGGCCATTTGGATTACTTTTGGATTCGAAATTTGATTTCACAAGTAAGTTGATAAGTTGATTTTCTTTGTGGTGATTTTTGTGTGTGTTTTCCGACTTTTGGGGTGGTTTTGGGGATTTTGCGGGTTTTTCGCCACGTTCGCGTCGTGAAGCAACAATCTCGCACTCGCGAAATTGCAAAAAGTGCAATTCTGCACCAGAAAACCACCAGCAGGCAGCATAAACCTTCTGAAACTTGATGGATGGCATTGGATTGTAGTGATTTGTGTTGTCTTTTTTGACTTTTTGGAGTAGGGGTTGGGGGCTGGCTATGTTGGTTGGGGCCATTTTGAGGCATGGTCCGGGCCATGTGGATGGGGTCAAGCGGCCATTTTGAAGGCAGGCAGTGAGCTTTGTGCCATAGGCCTGCACCCATTTTGCCTTGCTTTCACCCATTGTGCCCAGGTTGAGTCAGTGGTACATGAAACTACAACCCTCTCTGTGGGCTCTCTTGGATCAATGTTAAATTCCTGTTTCCCAAAAATTTAGCAATTCTTATTTTTGATATTTCCATATTGTGGTGTGCACGTGTGTATTCATAAATGCCTACTTGCAAACTATTAATTGAAGCGCCACATATGCAACATATATTTAACTGATGTTCCTCTGTCTTCGTTTGCTTTTAGGTGCACAAAGTCAAGAACTCCGCATCATCGTTGAGCATCAGTGCCAGGAAGAAGTCCTGCTGCGGCCTGCTGTTCCGACATCTGAAGAAGATGGGTCCGAAAAGAGGTGCCCGTAGCTCCTCTTGCAAGAAAGATGTCCCTGCTAAGGAGAAGAAGAAGCAAGTGGCACCACTTACCAAGGAGTCTGGTGCCTCGACCACTAAATTTATGTGGAAAAAAGAACAAAAGTCCACCATGAGTGCTGCACAGGTAGCCTGTTTAGTGGTTCAATCACCAACGACCAGTGATGTTGGCTCAAGTACTATTCAACAACCAAAGCCGCAACAACAACTGCATGGGCTAACAGTACAAGCACAAGTACATGCGCAAGGAGCTGGCCGAGAAGGAGCTGGCCGAGAAGGAGCTGGCCGAGAAGGAGCTGGCCGAGAAGGAGAAGGCCGAGAAGGAGATGGCCGAGAAGGAGAAGGCCGTGAAGGAGAAGGCCGAGAAGGAGAAGGCCGAGAAGGAGAAGGCCGAGAAGGAGAAGGCTGAGAAGGAGAAGGCCGAGAAGGAGAAGGCTGAGAAGGAGAGGTCCATGGAGAGTTGCAAGTAGAGGTCAGTGAAGAGGCCCATGTAGCAGCGCATGGAGCGGTGCAAGTGGCCACAATGGTTGTTCTTCCAGAAGTAGGGGCACAGGAGGAAATTGACTTTGGAGCCGGGGTATCATGTCAGGAAGAAGAAGCCACTCCTCTTGATGATTCATTTTCTCCCAGCTCCCCAGCAAGGAAAAGATCAAGGAGGGTGTGTAGAAGTTCCTCTTCAAGCCCCGCTCCATCAGATAATCTGGATCAAGATTGGCAACCATCTCCGACGTCTGAGAGGGAGGCACACCATGAGCTGAGAAAGGTATCAAATGTTAAAAGGAAGGGCCCCGGAAAGCTCATACTTATGGATCCGAACGTCGGACTTGATAAAGTGGTGCATTCTGATGTTGATGAACAGGATGACAGCAATGACCTAGTCATCACACACGTCATTCCAGCCACACCGGCCATGCAGCAGACAGACATTTATACCCTATCCCGATGTCATGCTGAGCGTGACCCTGGCGATGTGGCACTGGTAGCACCACCAACGCAGTCAAGTAGTACAAGTTCAACAAAACCTACAGCTCCCATATTTTCTCCCCAGAGGGGAACTCCATCCAGCTCGACTCCCTCAAGTAGGGTTGCTGCAATAATTGCACAACCCAGTAGATGTCTGCAAGGCTCATCCACCACTGCTTCATCTGGCATTGGCAGTATCACCTTGTACGCCAAAACCAGAAGTTTCCAGTCCCCAGTTTGGAACTTTTTTAGTGTCCATGCAAAGCATGATAACCTAGCCGTTTGTTCCATTTGTACGACTACAGTTAGCCGTGGTAAGATTGGTACCAACTATGGTACCGGAGGCCAGATAGGTCATCTTGAAAGAAGGCACGCTGTCGAATGGTTTGCGCACCTAGCAAACATCAAGGGAAAGCAATCCCAAAGGGCAAGTGGCCAAAATATACCCGTACTAGGTGTTTCATCTGAAGATGACGGGGAGGTAGAAGAAGCGTCAGACATTTATCCGGTCGCATCCAGTACCCCTGGCAGCACCACACCCTCCGGAACACATAGGAGGCACACTGAGAGTCTGGGAGACACACCAATGCGGACAATGTCAACACTGAGCAGAAGTGGGTCGAAGAAGGCATCAGCATCATCCATTAAATTTGTCCAGCCCAGCATTACAGACATGTTCTCCGCAGATGCGCCATTTCAACGCAACCACCCAATTGTGCGCCTGTATAACACTAAGCTGGCTAAAATGCTAGCGGTGGACCTTCTCCCTTTTTCGTTTGTCGAAGGTGTGGGTTTTCTTGAACTCGTGGCAACACTGGCCCCTAAATGGAAGGTTCCTAGCCGGTTCTATTTTGCCAGGGTTGCTGTTCCAGCACTACATAAAGAGGTTGGGGCAGCTTTGCAGAAGAGTGCTGTTCACACTATACACCTGACAACAGACATGTGGACCAGTTGCCAAGCCCTTGATTACATGTGCATCACTGCACACTGGGTCTCTTTTTCAGGGGTTGCAAAACGGATAAATGCAGGTGGTGACTTGGTCGACATTTTTAAGGGTGCTCGAAAACATGCAACATTAGCCATGTTTGGCATGGAGAAAACTCATACTGCAGACAACATTTTGGATGACTTTAACAAAAAGGTCTTGAAATGGCTGCCCCCAAGAAATTGCAAGGTTGGTTATGTTTCTACTGATAAGGGCAGCAATGTAGTTAAGGCCATGGCGGACGGTGACTATTTCAGAGTGCCGTGTTTGGCGCACTGTATGAACCTTGTCGTGCAAAAGTTCTTGAAAAAAGAACCTGCAGTCGACAAAATACTGACCATCTGCAGAAGAATATGCACACATTTCAACCATTCTTTTAAGGCCCGGAAGGAGCTGAGGCGCCAGCAAAATGTACGTAGAATGCCAGTGAAAGCACTTATCCAGGAGGTGGCAACACGTTGGAACTCAGCCTTCTATGTGCTTGAGCATCTGCATGAGCTGTTTCCAGTAGTCAATGAGTATTTCTACAACCTGGGTGGTGATACGACAGAAATGATGCTGGCGGTGGAGCAATGGCAGCTAGTTAAAAGCCTGACAGACATGCTTCGTCCTTTTGAGGTCTTCACGCGTGAAGTCAGCAGGGAGGACTGTTCTTTGAGCAAAGCTATCCCATTGTTGCTGAAGCTCGAGCACCAAGTCAAGGTGGTGTCTTCAGAATTAAAGGATGCTGGAAAGAATGAAGCATATGAGTTGGCGCAGAGATTATTACAACGCCTAGTTAGCAATAAATGGCTTGTAAATATCAAGAAACAACAGCACTACATTTGTGCTACTATTCTGGATCCACGTTACAGAAAGCCATTGTTAGGCAAAGTATTAATTCCTTTTGAAACTTCAGATGTTACAGAGGACAAAGGTTGGCTAGCTCGGTCAGCCATTCGTTTTGAAAGAGAGCGGAAGGAAACTGTAGGAGAAGACAGTACTAGTGAATCAGCAGGCCAACAGGCGTCCCAAAAAAGCACTTCTGTGTCTGTGGCAGAAGTGAGTGTCTTTTCCTCTGAGCCGTTAACCACACCAGCACCGTATCATCTGCACCAGGCACAGGCGATATGTCTGAAGAGGATTGGCTAAGTCAGCTAGGGTTTCCTTGTCCCAGAAAGGACACAGAAGTGCCAAGTACAGGAATGCAGGAGAACATTGTTTCAATGGTGCAGGCCTACCTGGATGACTCAACAGCGGTCAATATTACTGAGGACCCATTGGCGTATTGGCATGGGAAAAGAAACATATGGCGAGAGCTCACCAACCTGGCTATCAATTACTTGTCTTGCCCACTCGCAAGCGTGTCTTCAGAACGTGTTTTTAGTTCTGCTGGTGGCATTGTGACTTCCAAAAGGTCCCGCCTCTTGCCCGCAAATGTGGAGCGGCTCACCATGATAAAGATGAACCAGCACTTCATACCACCAGATTACAAAGTACGAGAATGCACGCAGGTAGAAGAGGACACCGACCTACCTGAGGAAAGTTCTCCTCAGTTACCAGAAGTACTACCGACTGAATTTGCAGAGTATGAGGACGAGTTCTGCTTCCCTGACATCGAGTTCTGAATATGAGTCAAGGATTCATTAACTTTATTTTTCGTCCTTATTCACTTTTATTCCTGTGTGTCTGTCTTTCTTTGTTTAGCAAGTGCTTGATCCCATTCACAACAAAACTGTAATCACCCAATCAAACAACAAGCCCATCAGCAGAACTGTCTTGATTTTGATGCCGCAGCATTCATCAGGTTCACAAGTTAGTTGCCAAGAACTCAGTCCTGGTCGTCTATCCTCCTCCTCCAGACTCACCCTATCCATTTCCCATAATGCTGATGCCTGGATTCCGCACAATGAAGAAACTTACGTTGACGAGTCCCCTAAAGAGGTACTGGAAGTAGTGAGTCCTCATTTAAATACATTTTGCTAAGTGTGCCTTTTTTCCCGGATTTGCTTTTTGGCTGTTTGGGGGGTGTCAAACTTGTTTGCGCCTGGGTTTACGGGTCTTAGCTGGGCCATTGTTGGCAAGGTCTATTAAGGGATGAAATTGGTTAGGAGGAAATGGGAGGTGAAAACGTTTAGGCGTTATTGCTCGCTTGCCTGTCATAGGGTTGCTGTCTGTGTGGCTTCTAGGGTTTTGGGGTCTGTGAGCACGGCTGGCACATTTCTAATGTTGATTGCTTTTGTTTTGCAGAAAATCCACGCCGGGAAACTCCAGTTGGGGCCCTGCTGCAGAACGCTTTAGGACACTGTGAATTCCAGGTGGAGACAGCCCTCAAACACAAATTACAGGTAAGATAAGCGTTTGGATGGGAGGTAGTATAATGGAGTATTAGGAGAGGCGAGAGAGTGACAGTGGTACTACTAGTAAAGTTCTAGGACTCTTGATTTAAGAAACTCTGTGACAGGCATTTAACTTTGGAAAACATTTGGCCAATTACACGTGAACGTTTAGGCGTTATTAATGCTCGCTTGCCTATCTTAGGAGTGCTGTCTGTGGGGATTCTAGGGTTTTGGGGTCTGTGAGCACGGCTGGCACATTTCTAATGTTGATTGCTTTTGTTTTGCAGAAAATCCACGCCGGGAAACTCCAGTTGGGGCCCTGCTGCAGAACGCTTTAGGACACTGTGAATTCCAGGTGGAGACAGCCCTCAAACACAAATTACAGGTAAGATAAGCATTTGGATGAGAGGTAGTATAATGGAGTATTAGGAGAGGCGAGAGAGTGACAGTGGTACTACTAGTAAAGTTCTAGGACTCTTGATTTAAGAAACTCTGTGACAGGCATTTAACTTTGGAAAACATTTGGCCAATTACACGTGAACGTTTAGGCGTTATTAATGCTCGCTTGCCTGTCTTAGGGGTGCTGTCTGTGGGGCTTCTAGGGTTTTGGGGTCTGTGAGCATGGCTGGCACATTTCTAATGTTGATTGCTTTTGTTTTGCAGAAAATCCACGCCGGGAAACTCCAGTTGGGGCCCTGCTGCAGAACGCTTTAGGACACTGTGAATTCCAGGTGGAGACAGCCCTCAAACACAAATTACAGGTAAGATAAGCGTTTGGATGGGAGGTAGTATAATGGAGTATTAGGAGGAGAGGCGAGAGAGTGACAGTGGTACTGGTAAAGTCCTAGGACTCTTGATGTAAGAAACTCTGTGACAGGCATTTAACTTTGGAAAACATTTGGCCAATTACACGTGAAAGTTTAGGCGTTATTAATGCTCGCTTGCCTGTCTTAGGGGTGCTGTCTGTGGGGCTTCTAGGGTTTTGGGGTCTGTGAGCACGGCTGGCACATTTCTAATGTTGATTGCTTTTGTTTTGCAGAAAATCCACGCCGGGAAACTCCAGTTGGGGCCCTGCTGCAGAACGCTTTAGGACACTGTGAATTCCAGGTGGAGACAGCCCTCAAACACAAATTACAGGTAAGATAAGCGTTTGGATGGGAGGTAGTATAATGGAGTATTAGGAGAGGCGAGAGAGTGACAGTGGTACTACTAGTAAAGTTCTAGGACTCTTGATTTAAGAAACTCTGTGACAGGCATTTAACTTTGGAAAACATTTGGCCAATTACACGTGAACGTTTAGGCGTTATTAATGCTCGCTTGCCTATCTTAGGGGTGCTGTCTGTGGGGATTCTAGGGTTTTGGGGTCTGTGAGCACGGCTGGCACATTTCTAATGTTGATTGCTTTTGTTTTGCAGAAAATCCACGCCGGGAAACTCCAGTTGGGGCCCTGCTGCAGAACGCTTTAGGACACTGTGAATTCCAGGTGGAGACAGCCCTCAAACACAAATTACAGGTAAGATACGCGTTTGGATGAGAGGTAGTATAATGGAGTATTAGGAGAGGCGAGAGAGTGACAGTGGTACTACTAGTAAAGTTCTAGGACTCTTGATTTAAGAAACTCTGTGACAGGCATTTAACTTTGGAAAACATTTGGCCAATTACACGTGAACGTTTAGGCGTTATTAATGCTCGCTTGCCTGTCTTATGGGTGCTGTCTGTGGGGCTTCTAGGGTTTTGGGGTCTGTGAGCACGGTGGCACATTTCTAATGTTGATTGCTTTTGTTTTGCAGAAAATCCACGCCGGGAAACTCCAGTTGGGGCCCTGCTGCAGAACGCTTTAGGACACTGTGAATTCCAGGTGGAGACAGCCCTCAAACACAAATTACAGGTAAGATAAGCGTTTGGATGGGAGTTAGTTTAATGGAGTATTAGGAGGAGAGGCGAGAGAGTGACAGTGGTACTAGTAAAGTCCTAGGACTCTTGATGTAAGAAACTCTGTGACAGGCATTTAACTTTGGAAAACATTTGGCCAATTACACGTGAACGTTTAGGCGTTATTAATGCTCGCTTGCCTGTCTTAGGGGTGCTGTCTGTGGGGCTTCTAGGGTTTTGGGGTCTGTGAGCACGGCTGGCACATTTCTAATGTTGATTGCTTTTGTTTTGCAGAAAATCCACGCCGGGAAACTCCAGTTGGGGCCCTGCTGCAGAACGCTTTAGGACACTGTGAATTCCAGGTGGAGACAGCCCTCAAACACAAATTACAGGTAAGATAAGCGTTTGGATGGGAGGTAGTATAATGGAGTATTAGGTGGAGAGGCGAGAGAGTGACAGTGGTACTACTAGTAAAGTCCTAGGACTCTTGATTTAAGAAACTCTGTGACAGGCATTTAAGTTTGGAAAACATTTGGCCAATTACACGTGAACCAACACGATGACAGTGTTCAATAAAACGAACTTACTGCAAAACCACCACCCACCAGGCTCAAAAGTAGTAAAAAACAGTTATGCTCAGATAAAGTTTGAAAAAGTATATTTTTATATCCCTAACAAAATAATCTCCCGCAAGACCCTCCCTAACCCCAACAAATAAATAGTCCTTCAAAAGTCCACAAAAAACCCATCTCCCAATTCCCACCCCCCAAAAGTCTCTAAAAAAGGGGCAAGGGACACTCTAGGGATGCATGGTGTGGACTTTGGCCTCCAGGGCATCATGCCTTAGGGCCAGGGCATCATACTGCTCCCGGAGGATGGCGTGGTCTAAGCGGAGGCCCTCCAGCAAATTTTGGTATTCTTTTAACTTCTGGACCTCCGCCTCCAGGTCGGACACTCTGTGCACTGCACGGCGCAAGCGAGCCTTTAGAGTACTGTGAGGGGCAGCCTTTGCTGCTCGGCGGTGGCGTCTGCCAGCCCGGCTCCGTATCGCCGGAGCACTGCGCTGGCCGGCAGAACGTGGGGTCACGGAGGAGGATGCAGGTGTCTCATTTGATGTACTGGACTGCGTGTCCTCCCCCTCCAGTTCTACCAGCCGCCGATATTGGGCAACAGTAGCATCCAGCCTCCGTTGCCGGGCCAGTAGAGTCTTCATACTCCTTGATGGTTTTGATGTTTTAGTATTACCAACTATATGAAGAAAGAAAGACATAATCTGTAACCAATGCTCTTTAAGAATATGATTAACACAACATGATTCAGCAGAAAGTTGTGTCACAGTACAACTAGCAACTAGCCAGCGCAGTACAAAACTATTGAGGCCAGTATCATGGGCGTCCGCAGGGAGGGGCAAGGGGGGGGGCGCTTGCCCCCCCTCGGATTGCAGGTCCATCCAGTGCTGGCCCAGTGACAAATTACAATATGGTAATTACAGCAGGCTGGAACCGACAGACAGAGGCAGAGACAGGGACAGAGAGATAGAGAGGGAGATGGCGAGGGAGGGAGAGAGAGAGAGGGATTAAGACTGAGGGTGACGGAGGGAGGGAGACAGAGAGGGAGACAGAGAGACGGAGACAGAGGGAGACAGAGAGACTGAGACAGAGGGAGACAGAGAGACGGAGGGAGACAGAGAGAGAGGAAGACGGACAGAGTGAGTGAGACAGGGGGAAAGAGAGAGAGGGGGAGAGAGAGCAAGAGAGGGAGACAGGCAGAGAGGGAGGGAGACAGAGAGAGAGAGGGAGGGAAACAGAGAGAGGGAGGGAGACAGAGAGAGAGGGAGGGAGACAGAGAGAGAGGGAGGGAGACAGAGAGAGAGAGGGAGACAGAGAGAGAGGGAGGGAGACAGAGAGAGAGGGAGGGAGAGAGACAGAGAGAGAGAGAAAGAAAGATGTGTGTAATGTGTATGCCAGGTCTGGTGGCTCAGTGGACGAAGGCATCCGCTGCAGGGGCATGAGTTCAACCTCATGGTCATAGTTTTTTTGTTGCTCTAGATCCAACCCCCTCCCCCACTGACCCTGCCCCCTTCGGTGCGGCCCTTGGCCACAAACCACACTGTCAATTTGGCCCGAGAGAAAGTTTGTGATGACCCATGCTCTATAACCACATCCTCCTGATTTAGATTGAATTGTTTTTTTCTGGCATTTTTTGTTTTTCCCTGTTTTAATGTAGTTGCCAGGTCGTCTGCTGTGGTGCCGCACAAGATTTTTCTCTTCTCCATATGGGGTTCTTTGTTTATTTAAGCTCTATGTCGTGTTAGATTAAAAAAAAAATGTATGTAATACTTGTGCTCAATCATGTCAGGACTCAGGAGATGGTGATGATGTTGCCCTCCCCCCCCCGAAACATTTCATAGTATTTTCGTAGTTCATCCAGTGACCGTCTACTCTCTGTAGATACACATCATATGCTATCTATGAGTCAGATAGTACCATGATCCAGCTTACCTCTACACTCCACCGCCACTGTCTGTTTCCTCACAGTCTCTTGTTTGACCACTTGCGCCACCGCCGCCTACCACCACCACCACATCCGAGCTGGCCCCGGCACCAGATGTTCCACCTACAAAGTAGATTTAAGAATGTTAGATTACACCACTCACTAGTATTTGGTCTAGGAATGAAGGAACGTGAAAACAACAGAAAAAGTAATTGACTGTCTACTCTAGTCTAAAGTAAAAATGTCCCTCCTTCCACGGAAGGCTGTTGTCTTGCTGCACTTTTTTGTCACAATTGATGAATGCTTGCTTAATTTTAACACACACCATTTTTCTCTGAACAGACAGAAGCTGGACTTCTAAGGACAAGACCAACATCAACTTAAACCAGGTGAAAGCTCGGCTCGACCACAATAAATGTGTTCCATTACTCATCAACTCAGCACCAAGCACTTTTCCATTTCCAGCTAACTTAATTTTAATATATGTGTTTACTTTTACTTTTAATAAAGCTTTTAAACTTGAATAGACTCTGTGGTTTTTGGTCCTCCAGACTAGAGTGACTGAGCGAAAGGTTTTGCAAATTTTGGCAAGGAGGAGTCCGTGCCGCAGACACTACCAGGTTTATACAGTGTGCCAAACACGCCACTCTGAAAATGTATCACTCTGGTGTTTAGTGTCCATAGTTCGGTTTGTGGAGAATTGTCCCTGCAACAGTAGTATTATGGATTGTGCTCCTATCTAAACACTATTTCGAAAAAATTAAATTAGGAACGCTTGGACAACAGTAGGTCCTCTATATTTAAATGAAAACTTACTGGGGCCAGCAAAGGAGCACTCGCCGCCCTGGCCTGCATCCTCCTCCTCTGGAGCCACAGCATCCTCCTGTTCCACTTCCGTCCGCTTGCCCCTGGGGGGACCTGACATACAACATGAAACAAAGAACAGAAAACATTGATGATTGCTGCTTGTCGATGTCCTTGTCAACCAAATCAAACATTTAGAAAGAACAAGAACCAACTATTTCAGCCAAAAAGAGGGCTACAAAGGAAGGACTGCACCTGAGCCTCTACTCTAGGGGCAGATTTACAAGCCCCTTGCAGCTCTTTTGCTCCGTTCTTGCGTCACTTTTGTGACGCAGCGCCACAACACGAGAGGCGCCATGGTGTGGCGTATATTAACAACGTGACGCATATGGGAGATGCATCCCATTTCAAAGCCCTGCGCCATAAGGGAGCGTTCCAGCGCAAGGGAGGGCGTTCCTGCGCAGGAACGCATGCTAAAAGTGGCTATGGGGAATATATAAAATTTGAATCAGTCATTTAGGACAATGATGCGTCACTCAAACCCTGCACCTGCATGAAGCAGACGTACGGCTTGACGCAGCATTGCTGGAGCTGCGCCATCGTTGCGACGCAACTCCATCAATGAGCCGCCTTTACGGCACCGATGCATAAATGCTTCGGTGACGTTTTGGGACCATGGTGTGCCGCATTGTAAATACGGCGCACCATGGGTGGTGCTGGCGTGCGGCACACTTTGCAGGGATGCGCAGGTAATTGCAAATCTGACACTTAGGGGCATACTTACGAGTTCTGGGCTGCACACCTCCAGAGGTGCACCAGAACAAATGCGTAACGCAAAACTAACCTTGCGTCATGGCAGATGCGCCGCAATTACAATGCGGTACACCCTGGTGCAAGGGTAGGCAGATGCGTGACGCATCTCGTGACGAAAGAGGGGCGCATCTCTAGAGTTGCGTCGCAGGCGCGATGCAACTCTAGCACTGCTCAGGGCTGCCCAATACTCAACATACCGCATCAGTCCTTACGCCTGCTTCAACCAAGCAGGCATAAAGAATTGACGTAGCAGCGTTGCGGAAGTGCCTGCGTTAAATCTTGTAGATTTCACGTAGGCACTTTTGCGAGGCGCACAGCTGCCTGACCGTCCCCCCCCACCCCCCCCTGTGTGGGGACGCACCCATTGTGGCGCAGGCCCAGGCCTTAATGTGGCGCGTCTCCCTAGATGCATCACGTTGTATATGACTCGCAGGGATGCGCCACGTTTACGTCACTGTTGCGTCAGGTAAGGCAGTGTAAACGTGGCGCAAGGGGATTGTAAATCCGCCCCTTTGTGTCTAGCATTACGCAGTTCTGTAAAGTACACTCATACATTACTCAGCCCAATTAAATGAACACAAAATAGAAAACAAATAAGCAGTGGCACCGCCACAGAGAAGGAGAGCAGTGCACCTGAAATGCACAGAAGATTTTGAAATATTAACTTACCTCTACTATCAATGTAATCGGCAGCATTATTGCTCTTTATAAAAAAGTTAAAACAAACATTTGCAATATAACACACAGAGCAGGGGAAAAAACAGAGTAGAGAGTGATGAAAAAATTGCTACTACTACTCACCAAGCCCGGGGACCTCCACTCCCAGCAGGTCGAGCAGTTCGCGCTCCCTGTCCAGGATATCCGTCCAGCGGTGGGTCACCTGGTTGTAGGTGCGCTGGACCCCCGAGATTTCAAACAGGGCCCGGCACACCTGCTCCCACCGCTTCCGTCGCTCCTGGCAGTTGGTGTAGCCAGCAGCGATCCTGCCGCCTGCCGCGATGGTTCTGGGGAGAAGGCGCTGGACATAGAAAACCAGTGAGCCCACCTCCTCAGGGCTGAAGATCTCCCTGGGCACCACCATTTCCGCCCTTAAACGGCCACACGGGAGCCGGGCACGGGCTGCGGGGCCCGTCTTGGGCAGCTTCACTGCTGTCTTCACCATGGTCTGGGCAGGTGGTAGGAACAAGGAGAAAAAATGAAAAAGAATAAGACTAGGGAAGAAGAAAATAAAAGTTTAAAAAAGTAGTTGAAAAGTAAACAAAAGTAGCAAAAAACACAAAAATATTAAGCTAGAAAACTAGAGGGATAGATAATAATTTAAATAGATTAAAAAAATATTATAACAAGCAAAGGATGGCAGAGATATAGAGAGGATTAGAAACACCACCTAGCCCAGACACAGGAATGAATGAAAAACAAGATGGCGGCCCGATCACGTGAGCGTAAGTAAGTTCGCACGCGATTTCTCTCGTGAACTCGTGCGAACTTGTATTTGCAACGCAACGGAAATACGTCACGCAAACAAAATGGCGGCGCCCATACTCGACCTTGGGGTATTTCGCACGAGTTCGCGGCTTCTACGGTCGATTTTGCACGACGTCGCGCCTCGCGAATAGCGCGAAATTACAGAAAAACGATTTTTGCAAAAGCAAAGGCTATGAGCAGGTGCAAAAGTTCAACCTCATCATTTGTAACCATTCCCTGTAGTGCTTCCTGAAGGGGCCCTCCAGAATTCGGTTAGGTTCCTGTTAAAAAAAAAAAAAATTGCAACAAACAGGAAAAGGAAAGGAAAGGGAGCAGACAAGCAGGTGCCAGCCTTCATAAATGTCAGTTGGGGCAGGGCAGGTGTTGTTGTAATTTAATTTTGCAAAACCTAAAGCACTTAGCAGGTGTGCTTTGCTTTGCCACAATAATGTACACTCACTGGTCAACCAGAGGGTGCTCTGATGACACCGAGGGTGGCATGGGTGTGCCAGCCAGAGGGTGGCATGGGTGAACCAGAGTGCCAGTGTTGACAGAGGATGGCAGTGCTTTGCTTTGCCCCAATAATGTACACTGGTGAACCAGAGGGTGCTGTGATGACACAGAGGGTGACATGGGTGAGCCAGAGGTTGGCATGGGTGAACAAAGACAGTGCCAGTAGTGACAGAGGGTGGCAGTGATGAAGAAAGGCTTGCAAACAGGCTGGGCACGTAGAAACAACAAGTTCGCAAAACTGGCGACCTGACAAGTAAGTTCGCAATTTGCGAAATTGCACAAAACCCTCGCGAACTTGCAGAAACCCGTGCGAACACAAAAAAAAGAAAAATCCGAAAAATCCGCGAGGATTCGCGGATTTTGCGGATTTTCGCAATCCGCAAATTCGCGGATTGCGAATCCGCAAAATCCGCCCATGCTTACAAATTAGTAATATTTTCGCACCTTGTTTTACCTACGGATGGGGGGGAGTGGCACAATTTGATTCTGTGGAATTCCACTGAAATTTCGCAAGATAGCACAGAATTCTACTGCGGGGTGGAGTGGGAATTTAGTCCTACTTTCTTTGCGCATTATCCACACTTACATCCAAAAAAAGGGGTGCAAGGGTGCATTTTGCGCTAAGAAATAGCGCTGCCAAATATCAAATGCACTTACATGACATACCCCTCAGTGCCCTTAGATACTCTGCAGTAATAACTGCAGAGTACGTAAGGGTGCCGAATGGTTTGCACTGTAAGTGCATTTGGTATTTGACACTGCTGTGCATACCCCTAGGCACTCTTACATACTCTGCGGTAATCACTGAAGGGTATGTAAGGGTACAGAAGGGAATGCACTACAGTTTAAAATCACTGACTGCCCTGGTGCGCATACCCCTCGGTGCCCCTGCACACTCAGGGCCCGATTCACAGAATGAACTTAAGACTCAATCCTAAACTTACTACTATTTTGGTATTCACAGAATGCACTTACTACTTTTGGCATTCACAGAATGAACTTACTACTTTTGGTATTCACAGAAGTTAGGATTTTGTCTTAAGTTTGTCTTAAGACAGACTTAAGACAGACTTAAGACAGACTTAAGACAAAATCCTAACTTCTGTGAATACCAAAAGTAGTAAGTTCATTCTGTGAATGCCAAAAGTAGTAAGCGCATTCTGTGAATACCAAAATAGTAGTAAGTTTAGGATTGAGTCTTAAGTTCATTCCGTGAATCGGGCCCTCAGAGTGTACAAGGCCTCTATATTCTGAGTGTGAAAGGGAGCCAAATCAAATACCAAATGCATTTACAGGGCATATCCCTTGACGCCCTTACATACTCTGCAGTAATCTCTGTAGTGCGTAACCCTTGGTGCCCTTACATACTCTGTAGTGATGACTAGAGAGTATGTAAGGATGCCAAAGGAAATGCACTTCTGTGCATACCCCTCGGCGACGTTAAATAATCAGAGTATATATTCCTTTTATACTCTGAGCATGTAAGTGTGCTGAGATGTATGCACAGCAATGGAATCAGTCAGTTTTAAACAGGACTGGAAGAGATTTTCACAGCAGGACAGATCCTTCTTCAAACTCTGATTAAAAACCAATACAATGTTGATTAGTTCTGCCGATGGAGCAGTGGAATTTGTTAGTTATTTTGCATTACCAGAGTAAGGGGCCGATCAGGATTGCGGTTTTTCCGCATCCTCGGGGCCGGCGGAAGCCACCGCCGGCCCCGAGGATGCGGAAAAACCGCAGCGGACTGACCAAGGACCCACCGCCACATTAGGATGGCTGGTGGGTCCTGGTTTCCGTCCGCAGCTTTTCCGCCGCGGTTGGCTTACAACCGCGGCGGAAAAGCTCTAATATGGTGACGGTGTCTCTCAGACACCGTCCACCATATTAGGATGGGCAGTGAATTATGCTTTTCCGCGGCGCGTTTCCCGCCGTGGAAAAGCATACGGAACTTCACTGCGGGGGCCCGTTGCGGGCCCCCTAGGTGAAGGGGGGGTGGGGGGTGCACATGGGGGGTACCTATGGTACCCCCCTGCATTTGCATGCAGAAAGCGGCAGGCACCGCACGGTGCCTGCCTCTTTCTGCATGCAAAAGCAATGCGTGCATTTTTAACATTGCCGCGGGTGCAGCTTGAAGCTGCACCCGCCGCAATGTTAAAAATAGAGGATGTGACCGCCAGGGTGGCGGTCACATCCTAATTGCACAGGAGGGAACTCCGCATGCCATGCGGAGGTTCCCTCCTGCTCTGGGGTCGCGGACGGACGCAAGTCCGTCCGCGATCCTGATCGGCCCCTGAATTACTAAATTCCTCCAGGTCCGCTGGCAGGAATTAAAAATTCCATCCACCCCTAGTTTTAGGGTATCAGGGGTAGTTAAACTACACCAGGATTTAGCGGGTACAGAAACAGAAAAAAAATATATTGCAAAAAGCAGCTCAGAGTTGCTGAGGTAAGGAATTAGAATTAAAAATATTTCCTGCTCAGAGCAAGTGGTGACATTTTATAAAATTAAAAATAAATACATTCAAATTGATTGACAAATTACTCTAGAACACCCCTAATGACTTTAATATTGTTTTGCACAGTAAAGTACACAAATCCTTAAAAATATATAATTCCATAACCCCAATAAACAATCATTCATGCAAGCATATACAAAGCCTTCTTAACACAGTCAATGTAATAATTACAACTGAGAGCAATTTATCAATGTCACCCCTATATAAGTGGAGACCACACCTTCTCTCTCAAATAGCACCATGGCTAAAACACTGGCTCTGACTCACTTGCAAAAATGCATGAGGCAAATCTACCTGTCATGCAGCTTCAGTTGCAGTTCAATTACAGCTCCATGACCATCAGTACCAGGCTCACCTACCCAATAGGCATAGGCAAAGGCTCAAATCGATAAGAATATGTCTAAATCCATCGACTATACACAGAAAATACTTTCTAACAAACTATTGGCTTGACATGGACACCATCCACAGCCTATTGAATCCAACAGTGAATGCATCGGAGACCTACACTGGAATATGGACTGCCATTATGATTCTTTTTAAGTTCGAATATTTTTATTGAGAGAAAATTGAGGCGGCCAACATAATATACAGTATAAATTATACAACATCATATTCCAAGCTCCTTACATAGAGAGAAAAAGAATTGGATTGGTTATACAAAAGAAAACAAAATAATGCATAGCAAATGAGACATGTATGTATACTAAGTATTAGAATGAAGCTAATGGAACTATTATGGGAATTAGGGGGGTTTGGAAACCTCCCGTTGAGAAGGTGTAGGTCGAGCATATTGTTTAGCACTGATATCAATAAATATCGTGACAGGCGACCATAAATCAACACGTTTTGAGGCCAATTGAGAGGGATAACCAAAAGCAGTATCTAGTCTATGATTATGGCATACAGAGTACCACCAGGCTCTATATGAGATTTTCAAAAAATCTTTCCAGTTGACAGTAATTTGTTGGAATGCAATTGCTAGTAACAAATCAATAATCTTGACAGTAAGTGAAACATCGTTCCAGATGGAAGAGAGGCTAACTAAGAAAAGATGTGTAAAAGAAAAGGAAAATTGTGTATGATAAATTAAATTGATTTGAGACCATACTTGTTTCCAAAAGCTGTGTACATGTGAGCAAGTGAATAACATATGAAACAAATCAGCTTTGGGGGAAGAACAGGTCGAACATGTATCTGTGCTGGATGGAAAACGTTTACATAAAATAACTGGTGTAAATAAAAGTCTATTATAAACAAAAAATTGTGTTTGAGTTATATTTGCTGCTCTGGAAGCTTTGCGCAGTTTGATCCATATACCCTTCCAAGGAGTTATTGGCCAGCAAGTGGTGAAGTCGTGCATCCATGCCTCTTCAATGTTTGTCTTCTGTCTTACGGTGGAATTATCTTGCAAATATTTATAAATAATAGAAGCTTTGGGTGTGGTTGCTAACAAGGTATGGAAGTTAGAGATAGAATCAGAGGTATTGGGGGTTTCAGGTAAAGTAGAAAGTTGGAGAAGGCTTCCATTACAGTGTTTTTCAGTAAATTATATTTATGGTTGAAAGAAGTCGGTAAGTTGAATAACTGTTTGAGTGTAGGAAAAGGCATAAATTGTGTTTCTGAGAATAGTTGGTGTATCCAAACCAAACCCTTTTTTCTCCAAGCTCTCCAATAAAAAGCTTTACCATAGACCAACAATTTTTTTATTATGCCAAATTGTTGAATTTAAAAAGGAATCTCTGGAATCGTGAAAAGAGTGGAGGGATGAAGCAAGTAATTTTGAAGTGTGTTTTGTTACAGGAGTTGAGATGGACTGCGGTTTGCATGAGAAAGAGAGGTATTCACGAAATGTGTAAGGGAATAGAAATTGGCGTTCTGTTAAAGTCCAAAGAGGACAGTCATCTGTAGAATCAAGCAACCAAAGAGATGCTTGGCGCAATAGGAAGGCTTTCTGATCAGCTTGAAAATCCGGAAAATTAACTCCTTCCTTTGATTTAGGGCGGGTTAATTTTAGCAAAGACATACGGGGGTTTTTAATGCTCCACAAAAAAGAATATAAAGTGGAATTGATTTATTTAAATAACTTAGTTGTGAATGGGACTTGAATGTTCGAAATGGTGTATAAAACTATGGGTGACAACATTATCTTTATTGTATCCAAACGTCCCCACCAAGACAAATACAGAAAGTGCCATCTAGAAGTCAAATCTGAAATTTTTTGAGACATTCATTCATACATAATGTTACTGTGTCTGAGATTAAGGGCGTAAAATGCAGACCTAGATATTTAATGCTTTTTGGACTCCATTAAAATCGGGAAGTTTGAAAATCTGAGCTGAATGTGTATTTTGTTAAGGGCATTATTTCGTACTTATCAATATTTAATTTATATCCAGAGATGAGAGAATATGATTTCACCTCTTCTTAAAAAGCAGGCATAGATTCTTCTGGTCTGGATATCAAGAGTAAAATATCATCAGTTTGAGGTGAGCATTTGATGAGTGAAACCCATAAATACTAGAGTTTTGGCGCAGTTTGGGTAAAAGTGGTTCAAGCGCCTAATTAAAAAGAAAAGGAGAAAGAGGACAACCTTGACGCACCCCTCTGCCTAAATTGAAGAAAGGGGAGATTAAGCCATTGGCACAAACTGCTGCACGAGGGTTAGAATAGAGAAGGGACACTACATTTATGAGGTTTGGACCAACATCAAACCATGTAAGAGCTTAAAATAAATATTTCCATTCAACCCTATCGAAAGCCTTTTCAGCATCCTTCGCTATTGCCGCCAATGAATGAGTAAGATGTGATGACTTGGATAAAACATCAAAAAAGAGCTGTGTATTATCCGTGATAACTCGCCCCTTAACAAAGCCAGACTGTTCTTTCCCCAGTAAGTTTGGTAAAGAGGAATCCAAGCGTATGGCTAAGGCTTTAGAAATGTTTTTATAATCGATATTGACCAACGAGATAGGTCTGTAATTTTTGCAGTACTTGGAGTCTTTACCTTTCAAAGGGATAAGACATATGTGAGCTTCTGTAAATGAGCCAAAGGAGCTATTTGAGGAGGAAAAAAAGCTTGTGTGAGTGCAGTTTGGGTATTAAAAACGTAGAGAAATGTGTATAAAATTCAACAGTGAAACCATCTGGGCCTGGCGCTTTGTCTTTTTTAAGGTTTTGGAGGGCATGTAGGAGTTTTGCTGGGAAACATCTAATTCTAATTGAGATAAATCTGGGAGTGCGTGTTGAGGTTTTTGGATAGTAGAAAAGAATTGCCATAATGAGTGATCTATGGGTTGGGTTTCTAAGGAATATAAGGATTTGTAAAAAAAGGGAAAACATTTTTAGAATTTCAACATCTTTAAACTTTAGGACTGATTGCTCATCAAAAACAGAGTCTATATTTAATTTATTTTGGCGGATCTTTAGATAGTTGGCTAAGATTTTTCCTGCTTTATTTTTGCCCCCATTGAATTTTGCACTGGATTTTAATAAATAAAGGGAGGCTCTTGATTTTTTGTTAAATTCCAGTTTAGCATTGATAAGGGCTTTCAAACATGTCTCTGATTGGGATGTGTAATATGAATGTTTTAGTGCTTTAATGTCATGTAATATAGCTGTGTTACTCTTACGTGCGTCTCGCTGACGCCTTATATGCATACCATATAGTTGCGGGTGATAGGGACTTTGTATACTTTCTTTCAAAGTAATCAGTAAAGAAAAGGATAAAGGATGCAGAGAATTTGAGGTCTAAGAGAAGAGCGTTGTTAATGCGCCATCTTCTGGGAGAATTAGATCTGGGCAATATATCGAAGCCAATGGACACAGGTGCAAGATCCGAGAGGCGAATGAGACCAATGTCTGCAAATGTGAGGGATTGGAAATATTATGGGAAACCAGAATATAGTCAATTCTTGATTGGATATGATGTGTTGAGGAATAAAAGGAATATTACCTGGTGGTTGTATTGCAGAGACGCCAGGCGTCAAGCAATTTATGTTGAAAAATAGCGTGAACAAAGGATTTGTGTGTTTTATTGAGTATAAAAGCCACTTTAGAATTTCTATCTAGGAAGGGGTCTAATACTTGGTTGTAATCTCCAGTAAAATTGTCCTCAATACAATTCGAAAATCTCTTTGCTAGAGCGGGCCAAAAGGGAGCATCTCTACCTGTAGGTGCATAAACATTAAGAAAAGAAACTGGTACGTTCTTTAGTGATAGTTTAATAATAAGCCATCTTCCATCAGTATCAGCTACCTGCGATCGTAAAATAACTGGAAGAGACTTGCGACACAAGATTGCAACTCCATTGCGTTTACCATCCCCGGGAGAAAAATAAACCTCCCCTACCCAACCTCTTTTCAGTTTCAAAGACTCACATTCTGTAAGGTGTGTTTCCTGTAGGAAAACAATATCAGCGTGTAACTTCGCTAAATGTGACAGAACACTCTGTCTCTTGATAGGAGAGTTTAAACCCCTAATATCCCATGAAACTATTTAAGCGACATGGCATGCTAAATCAAAATACAAAAAATATTTCCAAACAACATTCCAATTCAATAAAGTGGAGAAGTCAGCAATAAAAGAATCCAAACTTGTAGTGTTGAAGTTCAATCCAACTCAAAAATGTTGAGAGATATTTAGAGAGAGATAAGAATGTAGGCGGAGTGAAACGAGCTCAGGAAAATGAGAAATGTAGAGAATACAAAAGCAGAAGCAAACATGGAAAAGAAAGTTAGTCACCTGAGAAGAAATAAATGTGAAACTGAAATGATAGGAGAAGAAGAATATAGTTGAAAGAGTTGCAGAACATAAGACAAAGGACAGAACAAAAAAATACACAAACAAACAACGTACGTACAAAAGGAAGATTCAGGGAAACACGTGAGGGGGGATGGAACCACATGGAGAAAACGACATGTCCGGGATGAGATGAACGGAGGGTCCAGGAGGAAACGCAATGTCGGGATAAGGAATCTGTAAAGATGATGAATAACAAGAATTAGGATGAACAATTGAACATACAGCAGGGCAAATGTTGGACCATACAAAAACGAGAATATTAGCAGTAAATTGGTTAACTAAACCAAACAAGCCAGCAACGTACAAGCCATAAATTTAAAAGACAACAATGAAAGAATAGATTAATAAAATGCGATTTGAGCAAAGAACAATGAGAACAAACAACATTGAAAACATAACGAACCATCACAACGAACCAAAGTCAAGTAAAAAATATAACAAGCAACATAGTCTAGGGAAACTAAATATCCTTATTTGTTTACGGAAATTTCGCAAAGTAGAAAATGGAGAACAGGTAATATGCCATTGATGTGCTAAAAATCAGCAAAAGGAGGAAAAAGAGCAAAGGGGAGATGCAACATCTAAACCCCAAGACCTAGGCCATACATTATTTCAGCAAAGTCATAAAGTCAAGTAATATTCGAAGAGGAAGGCCGCTGAGTATCCATGGCATTGAATTGCAAGAGTTGATGAAACTTTGCAGCCTTGTTGGGTCATCATATGTAATTGTTCTATTGTTGTATGTAACCTTGAACAGGCATGGGTGGTAAAGACCATATTGGGCACCTAAATATCGGCGAGCTGGTCTCATGTCAAGGAATGCTTTACGTCTGTCAGCAGTGACCTTGGCATAGTCTTGTGCGAAAAACAGATTGGTACCAGACCAAGTGATACGTTGAGTAGATTTGACGGCTGATAATACCAATAATAGATCTGTATACTCCAGGAAGTAAATACTGACTGCTCCTAGCCACTGTGAAGGTGACATATTAGAAGAAGGGCGACCTAGTCTGTGTGCTTTTTGAATATTGAGAGTTACACCATCTGCTAAGTACAACACGTTGGGGAGAAAAGATTTAAAGAAAGTGATAGAGTCTGCCCCGTCACTCCCTTCCACCAGGCCATAAATGCGTAGATTATTCCTCCTATTGCGATTTTCAAGGTCCTCGATCTGCTTCTGGAGCGTGGAAACCTGTGATTTAGGCTGAGAGACACTCGTAGTGGTATCCCTAAAGGAGGACATGGATTGTTCGACTGCAGTGACCCTTGTGTCGAGTTGGGACCAATTGTCTGTTAGGGTTTGTAGCTTAGAATTTGTTTCCTCCATGAAAGGTCGGAGAGCTCCTATTTTGTCCAACATCATCTCCATAGAAACCGGTGAGGTTGATTTAGGAAGTGAAGGGGGATTCTGCTTCAGGCGTTTAGTGAGTGTCTTCCCAGTTGGCGCCACTGAAGGATCCATGATTTTTGCCGGGTTATTTGTTGTAGACAGCAGAGAATCTTCAAACTGGGAGTACGTAGTCAAAATCCTAAAGTTTTTCAGAAAAATATGCTTTTGTTGCGGTTTCGTGATGAGAGCGCCTCGCGTTCTGCCCATAGGGATCCAACACAGTTGTCAGACAGAGAATAGGCGAGAAGATTAACACTTAAAAATAAACTCAAAGTATGGGAAGAAACCATGCCAAGCTTAAAACAAATATGCAAATGATGATCGAAGCTGTCAGGCTTAGCGAAGCTTAATAAACTGACCATGTGCGTAAAGAAAAAAGAAAAATATATAGGGAGTCAAAATAGTACCAAAAGTGATAATGTACTGAGATATGCAATGCCTGTGAGTATTAAATGTTGCCAATTGGCATGTAAGAGGGATGCATTTTGAGTGCAACAAGAGAAACATAAAATGGCCGCCAAGAACTTCTTCCAGTCAGAAAAGCCAAATAAACTGTTCCTTGCTCCCAATAACCATGACAGAGCAAGAGGTTGTATTTTAGCAATAAAGTCTCAAAAAATGAGGCACATTCTCAAAAAATGAAGCTGGAGGGCATAGGCAGCATTTGCTGAAGTAGGGTTGTATATTCGGGGAATATTGCCAAGCACAGAAATCACAAAATGGGATTCCTTCCAGTCAGATAAGTCAAATAAGCAAATCCTTACTTCAAATAACCATGACAGAGCAGGAGGTCTTGTATTAGCTACACAGTCTCAAAAAATGAAGCAGGAGGACATAGACAGCATTTGTATAAATAGCGCGGTATACTTGAGGGGTGTTGCCGAGCACTGAAATTACAAAATGGCAGCTGTGATATCGTGGCGCCGCTAGAAAGACTCACTCTGCAGATAAAAGCATTTTGGTGCCATTTATATGGGCGCTGAGGTGCTGGAAAAGATCAGCACATGTTCCGACGTCCTGAAGTTGTCCAAAACCTGCCAGGCTCTGTCTCGAACGCGCGGAATCTCCTATCTCCGCCGGAGCGCCTCAGCCGTACACAGCCATTCCCCGCGGGCGCCAAGCAACCCCCCCTCTGCCATTATGATTCTATCACTCTTCCAGTGGGACTTCTTTTGGTCATGGCACAGCCCCAAATTTTCGATGGTGTAAAGAGGGTAATATGTGCCCCACTTCAATTAGATCCACAGTGCATTGTTGTTTAAACTGATGCACTAGAGAACATGTGTTAAGTCGCAATCCTGAGCTGTACGCTTCACAATGTAGGAATGCAGCATGATGTACCCATGGATCATGAGGAAAACCATGGAGGTGATGGCTAAAGTAATGACGGTGAACATCCATAGGCACAATAGCCCACAACAACAGTAGGACAGATAACCTGCAACCATCAGGGATAACATTATTAGAAATTATTTGTATTTTTATAATGTTGCTTACACAGTTCTTTCTAGAATGATCACAATCAAATGCACAATTATTCAGATGTTATGTTACGCTAACAGGATTTATACAGCGCACAGGTACTCAGAGAGTGTCCCTGTGCTTGGTCAGGCAGCCTCCACCCACAAAGATTGTCTTACGTGGATTCTTGAAAGAGCCATGTCTTTTTTCTTAAAGATGAGAAGATTGATTATGAAACACAGTTCCAGAGGAAGGTTATTCTATGGGACAGGCCGAAGATAGGAAAAGGATCTGCCTTCTGTTCTGGGCCGTTCTTGCCTGTTTAGATGCCACATCACGTAAAGTATTTGAAATTCGTATTGCTATGTCCCATTTATAAACCTCAATCCAATAATACTGTGCACTGCAATCCATATCCTAAACCCATAACATTCCAAAAAATATGTTACACACAAACTAGAATCAAATTCACCCTATGTATGCAGCCAGGAGCACCAACCTATCCACTTCTGTAACTCTACCCTTCCACTCCTAAACTAAAGCTACATTAATCCAAACTAAAGTATCAGCCAGGAAAAAGTACTTATAAAATTAGATTTTGAAGGGAAGGCGGAAAGAGCTTTTCTCTCAGCAGGTGTGTCAGTGTGCTCTGTTAAGCTGGTTGTACATGCTGATCTGCTGGGAGGCCTGAGAAGGGGAACAGGTGGCTATTGAATGGGGAGAACAACTGCTGTCCTTGAAGTCCATTTTTTTTACCTGGTTCTTCAGTTTCACCCACCCCTGTGCCTTCATGCTGCAGAGATGTATCATTGCAAGGAGTTTCTCCTGTCAATACTCCAATTTCAACTCCGGTGTTGGACCTCCTCCTGTGGCAAAGCTTTCTTTCCGATATTCTGAAAAGAGATGCCTACCTTGTTTTTTGCGATCATTAAATCTCTTTCCAACCCTCTACATTCGGAGGCTGGGATAAGACTGCATTTACCTTCCTGGTAAAGACTTGCTACTGTCTACTCCTGCTCTTTGATGGGGTTCAGAAAATGAGGGGTGTTGTGTCGGATGATCCACGCTCAAGGGGCATCTAACCCTGACTAGGCCTAGCACGTGGCCCTAGAATAAACTCAGCCAGACACTGGGGAATAAAGTTGCTTAGTCGGTCGGCGCGTGTCTCTCAACGCCCTCTCACGTGCTCGACCTCTTTTTATTATAGGGCGGTCACATGACCAACTTGTCCGTCCCTCCGGACCTCGGGGGCGGACCCTCGGGAACACAACATTCCTCCTAAAACAGGAAAAACAACAAAACCAAAAACATACTGCAAGAAATCACAAACATGGTCTGATCAAACCCGTTGTCTCACTAGCATCAGGACCGATACCTTCAGCGTCTTTCAAAAGGCTAGCGCATTCAGTTCAACCATCACGTGCACATACGTAAATGAGAACAGTCTTACGTAAAGTAGTCTCTCAGCCAGCTGGAGGGGGTGGGGTTGGCACGTAGCTGGCGTTGGGACCCCCGCTGAGTCATCGGCTCTGATCCAGCCTCCACCTCGTGGCTTGGCGCCTCGTTGTCGGCCCCCTCCGGATCTGGGGCCTCATCCAGGGCCTCCGTGTCTCCGTCCACATCCTCACTAGAAACCTGCTGCTCGTCACGTGGCCTGACCTCGGGCTGAGATGTTGATTCACCAGGCGGCAACGTAGTTGCAGTTTCGGTTTCTCTGTCGCCTTGCTGGCGCCTTGGCTCGCTGCTCGACGGGTGATAGAGCTTGAAGTGAGACACGTTGCGAGTCACCTTGTCTCGTCCTCGAGTGGCTGTGATGCGGGTGCCCTTCACACCACTGACTCGCCATGGTCGCCTTTCATAACTGAGTTTGAATTTGCCACCAGTGGCCCGATTTTTGATGAGCACTAGGTCACCTCTTTTGAAGTGGGGGGCCACAGCCCTACGTTTCTTGCTGATCTGGTCATAGGCAGAACGTCTCCTCATTTCTACTGTCTGTTCATTTATCAGTTCAGGTGCCCACTGGGGGTGATGGGGAATGGAGTCCGTTATTACCCGCCCTAGGAGAAGGTGTGCAGGAGCTACCCCCGTTGTGGAGTGAGGGGTCTGGCGGTAGCTACGGAGGAAAGTGAAAATGGCCATTTCTACGGACTGCCCTTTATCATGCGCAATGCGGATTACCTTGTTTAGAGTTCTCATGAACCGCTCGGCCTCCCCATTGGCCTGAGGCCACCTTGGGGTGATGCGCCGGTGACGGGTTCCTAGGGACGAGAGATAGTCCGCAAAGTCTTGACCTTGGAAGGGCGGTCCATTGTCCGTTCTGAGTTCTCTCATAGCTCCATGGGTGGCAATAATTTTCTCTATCTTGGGAATCACACAGTCGGCACTAGTACCGGTGATGATTTCGACTTCCGGGTACTTGGAGTGATCGTCTATCATCACTAGCGTGTGCCGTCCATCCGGAAGGCTGCCAAAATCCATGCTGACCCTTTCCCAGGGGCCTCGGGGCCTGGGTTCCACAATGATGGGGGCTTCGCGGGGGCTGTCGCCTGTCGTTTGGCAGGCCGTGCATGTGCGCACAACAGTTTCCACCATATCGTCCATGAGCGGGAACCACACCTTTGTCCGCAGCCGGGCCTTTGTCTTAACCATTCCCTGGTGCCCTACGTGCGCCAGCTGAACTACTCGGCTTGTCAAAGCTGTCGGGATCACCAGACGATGCCCTCGCAGGAGGCACCCAGCCGCGTCCTCGTTCAGTTCAGCCCTCACATGGTACAGACCGTCCATGATTTTCTGGGCCTCGGGTGTGAGTGCCTTCCAGCCCTCCTTGGCTTTCTGCCAGTTGGCCGTCCGGAGCAGATCTTTGGCCCGCTGTATACAGGCGTCCTGAGCCGTGGCGCTCACCACCTCTTCCAGGGATATGGGGCGCGGGCATGATCTGGCCACGACCCATCGCACATAGGCCTCCGTCTCTTCAGCTTCCTCCATTTCCTCTGGGGTGGCCGCCCGGGGGTGTCGTGATAGATAGTCCGCCGGATTCTTTGCCCCTGGCTGGTACTCAATGGCACAGTTGTACTCCTGTAGTTGCAGAATCCACTTTTCAATTCTGGGGGGTGGTTTGGATGAGGTACCTGAGAACAGCGACAGCAGCGGCTTGTGGTCCGTTACTACTGTGAAAGGCTTGCCATATACATATAAGTGGAAGTGCCGGCATCCCCAATGAATCGCGATGGCTTCTTTTTCAATTTGGGAGTACCTTTGTTCTGTGTCCGTGAGGGACCGGCTGGCAAAAGCGACAGGGGCCCAGTCTATCTCGTCTCGGGCTCTCTGCATCAGGACAGCCCCCAATCCCGCCGGTCCGGCATCTACTGCAATGAGAGTGGAATGTCTGGGGTCAAAGAACGCCAGCGTGGTGTTGCTGGACAGCGCACTCTTGATATTTTGGAATGCCCTTTCCTGCTCCGGTCCCCAGTTCCATGGCGTGGAGTCTTTGGTTAGATCACGTAGAGGGAGGGTCAGGTTGGCTAGGTCTCTTATGAAGCGACCACAGTAATTCACCATCCCGAGGAAGCTTCGGACTTCCGTGACAGTCGTGGGCGGAGGTGCATCTTTGATGTCCTTGACCTTGTCCGGATCAGGATTGACGCCATCGGCCGAGAACACGTAGCCAAAGAACCCCAGCTTGGTCTGAAGAAACTCGCATTTGTCTCGGTGCAGAGTGAGTCCAGCGCTGCGGAGCCTGCGGAACACCTGTGCCAAGCGTTGGTTGTGCTCGGGAATTGTCCTTGCGTGCACCATGATATCGTCACTGACATTGATCACCCCCGGTATGCCAGTAATGAGCTCTTGGATGACATTCTGGAACACCTCGGCAGCACTGGATATCCCGAAGCTCAGCCTGGTGTACCTGCGCAGTCCGATGTGAGTGGAGAATGTCGTAATGTTCCGGGATTCTTTATCCAACACGAGCTGATGGTACCCCGCCCTGAGGTCCAACTTGGAAAACCACCGGGCCCCGGCCATCTCTCCGATCAGGTCATCGATCGTGGGGGTGATATGTCGTTCCCTTTTGATGGCCGCATTGGGGAGGCGCATGTCCACACATATCCGGACCGCTCCCGGCTGCTTGGGTTTCCGGGTGACCACGATGGGCGATACCCAGGGGGTGGGGCCGGACACCTTTTCAATGATGCCCGCGGCTTCCAGCTTCTGTAGTTCTTCCTCAACCAGTGGCCTCAAATGAAACGCGACCCGCCGTTGTCGCAGGGCCACCGGTTGGACAGTGGGGTCCACATGCAGGTGTATTTCCCGACCCTTGAAGCGGCCGATCCCTTCGAACAGGTCCGAAAAGTCTGCAATCAGTTGCTGCACTGATTCTTCGTGCACCCCAAACGCAAAAGAGACCACTCCCAGGTCTTCTGCCGTCCGGCAACTCAGGAGCATGCCTTGGCCTTCCTCCGACACGAAGATGTTGGCACGCGTGAACTTGTCTCCGTGTCGGATTGCTGCTTTGAACTTTCCTCGAATGCGGAGGGGCACGTCTTGGCCATAGGCAAAAACGGTGATCGGAGTGGAGCGGAGGCTGGGTGGAGTAGCCATGTCTCCGTAGAGGGACGCACTCATCAGATTTATTGAGGCGCCCGTGTCCACCGTTGCCATGATGTCCTGATCAGCTACTTGTATGGCACACTGTGGTAGTGTCCTTGTGCGTCGGGTGGCCGTGCCGATCATGTGCACCTTGTGTACAGACCGCTCCTCGTCGTCGTCCATATCACTGTTGCTGGGTCCTCCTTCCGCGCCTTCAGGCTCCGCCACCGCGTGTACTGTCTGGCGGGGCTTGCTGAACTTTTTGGACCGACACACTTTTTCAAAATGGTTCATCTTTCCGCACCCGGAGCATATCTTGCCCCGTGCTGGACATTCTGGCGCCGGATGTCTCGGGCCTCCACAGTACCCACATGATTGCGCCGAAGCTCCGCCCTGCGGAGTTGTTGTTCGCTTCACCCATTTGGGCTGTGGGCGGACCTGCAGTTTGTTCACCGGTTCCACTTTCATGTTGGCCTGCAGAGCTGCTTCCATGTGGGCTGCCCTGGCCTTGGACAGCTCCTTCGTGCGGCCCAGCGTGAGAATGTCTGGGAGGGGTTTCCCCGACTCCTCCAGAATTCTCTCGCGCAGTTTAGCAGAAGCGCAACCCTGAATGATCTGGCCTCTGATTTCCTCCGTGACATCCTGAAATCCACACGTTAGTGCCAGTTTCTTCAACCGAGAGTGATAGGCGTCCAGCGATTCCTCTGGCAGTTGCCGCGCTTGTCTGAAAATAAACCGTTCATAGTCTTGGTTGGCCATGGGTTCAAAGTGCGCATTGAGTGCGTTTATGAGCGTGTGGTGGGTTTTGGGAGTTGCTTCCGTAAGGGTGCGGGCGATGGAATGAATGTCCTTGCCACCAAGATGGAGGATCATGGCACGCTTCTGCTCCTTATGGACCTTGGTAGCCTCAAAGAATATGAAGAGCCTGTCCACCCATTCTTTCCACTTCGGTGCGAGAGTGGACGGCGCACCTTCCACCACAAACGGCTCAATGGGCGGAATGTTAGCCATCGCTTTGGACGCCCGGGAGGATGTCCGTGGGCAGCCGGGATATGATCCAGCGGCAGCCGGAGCGCCGGACGCACCTCGCGCGACCAATCAGACTCCTGTGCGCCGCAGAGAGATGCAGGCCAGCGCTGCTCACCTGAAGAGAGCCAGGGGTCAGAGTATTTCCTCCAGGAAGGCAGAGCGGGGGGGGGTGTGTGGTGGCAAGGCACGAGCACCGCGGACACGTGGTAGTGCCCGCAGCCGCCTCACCCCAAGAGGGACACACACACGCACCCCGAGCGGGGGATCGATCACCACCCTCGTCGCCAATTGTTGTGTCGGATGATCCACGCTCAAGGGGCATCTAACCCTGACTAGGCCTAGCACGTGGCCCTAGAATAAACTCAGCCAGACACTGGGGAATAAAGTTGCTTAGTCGGTCGGCGCGTGTCTCTCAACGCCCTCTCACGTGCTCGACCTCTTTTTATTATAGGGCGGTCACATGACCAACTTGTCCGTCCCTCCGGACCTCGGGGGCGGACCCTCGGGAACACAACAGAGGGGTTCGCCCACGCTCGCTCTTTCACCAGCTCTTTTTGTGCCAACACCGGAAGATTTCTTTCTTTAAATGTCGGCTACCTCCGTCTCTATGCAGTTTAGGTGAATTATTGGCCCAAAGATCAGTGGGAAAAGGTACTCCAGGCCAGAGGGCACAATTGATTGTGTAGTCACACTTTCCCTTGCACAAGTAATGATTCAACAGCTGCCTTTGTTTCTTCCAGTCTCTGCTGTGTGTATCAGACTTGCAGGATGTAAAGATTTATGTTGTATGATTCAACTTCCTGTGGAATTATGTATTTCATGTGTCATGTGACTCGCGGGCTTTAGCAAAATATTGTGCATGCGCAGTAAACCCACACGTGATTTCCCGCAGTCGCTAATTCCAGGTGTGATAAAATCGCATGTGGATTTATGCGAATCTGCACCTTGTAACTCGGAGAACGCGAGACCCAAAATAAAACGCATACTCGCTTGTATAAGGAATTGATTTATAATCCGGTCATTTTGTTAAGGGGCCGGGTTTACTGCAGCCAGTAACACAACTCACAGTGAGGGCCTCAGTCCCTCAGCACTGGAATAGTCTGACCCACGAGTGGATGGAGGTAGCAGAGAGGATCGAGGCGCCGCTTGCATGCATTTTTATCCAGTTAAATGATCTTCTATCCACATTTTACTTTTTTCCCCTAAAGTATTAGCTTCTGCCTTAGAGCCAAGAAGCGTATACGGGCAGCAGCCGTGCACTCTACAAATAAATACATTACATGAAATGAATAAAATGAAAACTTTAAAAGACGTGATCCGGAAGTCCTTTTTAGAACACTCCTCTGCAGCATGGCGAAAACCATCAAGTTTATCTGCACTTTAGGAACCCAAGGGTACCTTTACAGGGGACAGGGGACAGGCTCTTCACAATTGGGGTGGCCCGTGAGCCTCTGCGGCCAGGGCTAGGAATTCGTCAACCATGGACAATCTGTCTGATGGCTGGCGCAGGTACCTCTGTGCATTGGTGGCACACCCAGGGATGTCGTGAACGCCCGCTTTAGCAGCTTTAGCGGGGGTGGGGTTGTTTATGGGATTCTTCTGTCTGCCGCTTGGTGACAAAAGGTGATAAATACCGCTCTAAAGGAATACAGCATCATGAGAAGAGTAAGCAGGAGCAAGGAAGAATACAAGATGAGTAAATACAAGAGGGAAAGATTGAAGGAATGAATGTTAGGTGAAATGATACAAGGATGAGTGGGTGAATGAGTGTGTAGATGACTACGTGGGTGAAAGGATGAGTGAATGGAAAGGTAGAGGGATGGCAGAGGAAAGCGATGGATGGCTGAGTCAATGAATGAGTGGACGGATGAGTAAGCGGGTAGATGACAGACTGAATGGAGAGGTAGCTGGACAGGTGAAAGGATGGCAGAGGGATGGGATGGACAGATGAGTGAGTGAATGGATAGGCGCATGGACAGGTGAAATGATGGCATGGTAAAGGAATAGATGGGCAAATGGATGGATAGGTGAAAGGATGGAAGAGTAAAGGAATAGATGGATGAATGAGTGGGTAAAAAGACGTAAATGCATGGCAGAATGGAAGAACAAATGACAGATGGGTGGTTTGCAGAGTGAGTGAATGTATGATGGATGAATGAGTTGAAGGCAGAATGGGTGGATGGATGGCAGAGTGGATGAATGGCAGCGGATGGATGGATAGGTAGATTGGAAGGATGGACGGACGGACCATTAGATGGCAGAGTGGATGGATGGATGGACCAGTGGATGGCAGAGTGGATGGAATGATGGCAAGGTGGATGGATAGAAGGATGGATGGCAGAGTGGCTAGATGGATGGCAGTGGATGGATAGAATGATGGTAGACTGGATGGATGGAGGGATTGAATAGGGACCGATTTAATGATGAATTAAAGAATTAATGGATGACAGAATGTAAAGGTTGGATGGAAGGGTGAAAGGAGGAATGGGCAGATGCTTGGATGGAAGAAACAGGGAGCTCTTCTAGTGAGGGCTGGGCTAATTTGCTTCGCTTTTTTGTGTAATTAGAGGTTAAGTTCAAAATGGGCGTATTTTACTTTTATGTCTACTCCCTTGGGCACATCCCTGGGCTAGCTTTCATAATTCCAAGTCATCTATTGTGAAAGCATTTCTGCATGCACACATTAATTCAATGTAGAATTACAACATTCTGGGTTAATATTTTGTGTGATTAAATCGACTTTCAAAAGCAAATGAACATTTTGCACTCCGAAACCGAAACCACGCCATTCGTAAATCAAAACAAAAGGTGCAAATGGCTTTTAAGTCGGGGCCTCTGCGTTTAAAATTCCCCTCCTTCAAATGCAGGTAAAGGGCACTTTCAAGCCAAGCAGTCCAAATGACCATAAATCCATACTATGAACACGTCAAACGATACTGAATTTTATATCACGGAGAGGGTTTGGTGCAAGCATTTTAACAGTTTATTCAATGGGTGTTAATAGCTCGTGGTGCCATCGCCAAATATTATTATACTGCGATGATTTCCACAAGCGGAATACAGTAGGAACAGCAAATATATATCATCTGCTTACTTGTCTATCACCTTGAAGTGCTCTGCGCTGATTGCCAATTAAAGTGACTGGCAGCTCCCCTGCAGTGAGTGGATACCTGACCTCTCAGTAGCCATGGAATGTATATTGAGTGATTTCATCTCTGAGCCCCCTAACCCCCCCCCCCCCCCTCCGGCGGCAAGCAGAGGCAGCTAAAAGCACTGGTCAGGCAAGTGACGGCAGGTAGGTTACAGAAAATGCGCAGACAGTGATTCCAGGGACAAAAGTTGCAAAGTCCACTCTTCCAGTTTTACACAGACTAGCTCAGTTGGTATTAATTAGAAATGCGCCTAAAACTCTGTACTTCATTGTAATGGTTGAGAAAAAAACTGCGCTCCTATACTTATTAACATTAATAAATCAAAATAAAATATTACCATGCACAGGAGAACGACATTTGGATGACAAAGACTTGTTAACTCGTAAACAAAAGCACAGACATTTTAAGGAACAGTTAGTTCGTTAAACGCCATCCCCACGCCCTATATTGAAGACGTAAACAGCTGTTAATTACCAGCCCTCAAATTATAGTCCCAAATGCCGCCAGACGAAGGTGCAGAATAAAAAGTATGGGAAAGTATGGACATTGTATTATCTAGGGAAGCTAGAAACGTTTTGAGGCCTGGGTAAAGTGGCCAGTTGCTCAGGGCACCCGCTTCTAAGGGGCTTCCTTGGAAAGTGATATTTCACCATGTCTCACTCTATGGCTTTCTCTCAACCACTCTCCCTTTCTCTGCCTTCTTCTACTTCACAGTCTTTTTCTCTCTCGCAGTGTCATTGCAGAGCTTAATTTGAGCCAGTGGTTTCTGGTACTCGGCCTTGCACTTAATTGTCAGCACCATACCTATGACAGTCCGGCACTTGGTGTCACTGTTTTTTTTTTTATTCGGAGAAGAGCACACTTACTGTTGTTTATTAATCCAATACATGCTGCCAAAGTCATTCTTTTAACTTTGGGGCCCTGATATTGTCCGAATTGTAACACTTGTAGGAGTGTGACCTATTAGTTATGCTGTTAGGGTAGTTGTCAATGGCAATGGGCAGTAAAAGCAGAAGTGATCTGCTGACTAGAGCTCTGGCACGTATTGTTTTACAAATTAAGCACTGTAAGTCCTTGTAAGAATTTTTGGGACCCTGAGCAACACCTATTTCAGCTACTGCTATCAGACCCAATTTCTGAAAGTTTAACAAAAGTCAATGTTGTGTCACATTATGTGGGCTAAAATGAGCAGAAAACAAGTAATACAATTCAAAGTTGACCTAAACAGGAGGCCCCAAACTACATCTTGGCCGAGGACCGAAAAAATCTTAGGATGACTCTGATAGAAGCATGAAGTTCTACGGCTGGTCTAACAATTTTTTGTGTGCAAAATTATACTTAGTGACCCAATGATAAATAAAGTTTATGCTAAATGTATTTAATATAAATATAATAAACGCCTCTGCCACGTTTATAACGAGTCAAACATTCACATTCCACTCCTGACCTCCAAATGCATGTGCCTGACCTCATCCCCTGCAAGCCAGAGAAAAGCTTAAACCATCTTTTATTGCAAATGTATTTTTAAACAAGCTGATTATTCTTAATAAATACCATTACATTTTCCTAAATCAAAAGACATTTATTGATGTCCATAATGATTTCAATTTGTTATTGTTATAGCAATATTTATTATTATTGAAATTATTATTTTTCTTTGATTCAGTTTTATGTAAATCACATTTGCAATGAACTGGCCGACGTGTATATGCTTTTAATTATATTTCCTAGCACGAACTAGATTCTGGGGTAGGGGTGAATAAATTGCATTAGACTAGCATTAAAGTAAAATCTAAATCTAAAAGAGGAAAGCCCAGATTTAGAAAGATGTTGCACACCGGTGCCAAGTCATATAAAGTGACGCAAAGTCTTCCAAGGGTATTTTGAGCTTCAAAGGTGCCTTTTCTTAGCGTAAATAAAGCTTTGCATGTTGTTATGTTATGTTATGACCATTTGTAGAGCGCACATATCACCCCGAGGGGTCTCAGGGCACCGGGACGGGCCATTGAGGAGGAGGTCCTACGACACGGAAAAACTGTATTTAGACTAGCCAGGTTTTTAACTGCTTTCTAAACTGTTTATGATCTGAGATGGCAAGAATTTGTATTGGACGCCTATTCCATTGTTGAGAGGCCAGATGAGAGAAAGACCTACCACCATTTCTGGCAGTGATGACTTTGAGAGGTGTGAGAAGATGTTTTCCCTTAGACCCAAGGTTTTTACTTGGTGAGTACCACTTGCATTTTTTTGGATCAATAGCTTGACTCTGCTCTAGGCAGGGCCTTATGTGGGATGAACATAAGTTTGAAGCAGGTAAGCTTCCTAATTGGAAGCCAGTGCAGTGATCTCAGGGTAGGTACCGAAGGGGATCAGGAAGGAAGATTCAAAACTAGTCTGGCGGCAGTGTTCTGGATTACCTGGAGCCTGGTATTAATGGAGGCCATGAGTGCATTGTCATAATCTAATAAGTTTCTAGAAAAGAGGGGGGGTCCAAAAGAGACTCCAAGGCTATATCAGTCTTCACTTAGTTTGTGTAGGAGGGACACACTCAAAAACTCTGGACCTCTTGAGTTTTGAACAGATAAAGTATTTAAAAGGGTGGCGAGTGTGCTTTCAACAATTCTTCTTTTCATCAGGCTGAATCCTTACTCATATAGATTGAGTCAAAAGTCCCTTTTTTATATAGAAAGGAGAGCTTTATTGATTCAAGTAAAAACATGAACAGCCGACAGGTGTTTCGCCCCCTTTGGCGATTCGCGCCAGGGCTTTTTCAAGGCTGTAAGAGATCAGAATTACATGTATATATTTAGTATAAAATGCCAAAGAATGACCTTTGACCCCAAAGAAAGTAAATAGAGTGTTGGAAAGAAAAAAAGGAAAGTGATTAGGGTGAAGCGAGAGAGACTCCAGTTTCTTAAATCCGATGCTTTCATGCATGGCGTGATTATTAGGGGGAGGGTGCAGGTTTTTAAAGAGGTGCTCCTTAAAGATTTACGGTGGCACTTCCATTTTGAAGTTCCTGATTTTTTAACCACTGTTGGGAAGAGTAGTGTTGACAAACTTTAAAGATATGAGGCAAGGGAAAAAGTTGATACCAGACAGAAAGAGGGTGCACATGTGTAGTTTTAATATTTAGTTGTGTGAAAAATTATCTATAGAAGCAGCAGGCACAGTGAGTTTGACTATTAAGAAGTAAGAATTCAGGAAATCAAAATAAAATCAAGCAGGGCAGGCCATAAGATTCCAAGTGATTAAATTAACACGACAGGAGAGGGTAGAATAGTCATGAATACTCATAGTTAGTACTGCATACCTATTTACATCTGAGTCTGCTCATTGCAATTCTTCCTCATTATTATGCTGGTTTCCAACAAACATCCGATTTTTCAACAGTATAAATCTGTTAATACAACATTTTCATTTAAGTAAAACCTTTGTCTAATATCTTCATGGATTTTTTTGCAAAAACTTTTTTCATTAACAGAAAATAATGCACCTTATGCGGTATGAACAGTTACTGGGCTGGCTATTACCTTATCTCTGCAAGGCTAGTTTCAAATACAGATAATGTCTACACTGTAACGTTTTTAGATCAAGTCAAATATAGGAGCAGTCTGTCTTGTATCAACTTTTTCCCTTGCCTCTTATCTTTAAAGTTTGTCAACACTGCTCTTCCCAACAGTGGTTAAAAAATCAGGAACTTCAAAATGGAAGTGCCACCGTAAATCTTTAAGGAGCACCTCTTTAAAAACCTGCACCCTCCCCCTAATAATCACACCATGCATGAAAGCATCGGATTTAAGAAACTGGAGTCTCTCTCGCTTCACCCTAATCACTTTCCTTTTTTTCTTTCCAACACTCTATTCACTTTCTTTGGGGTCAAAGGTCATTCTTTGGCATTTTATACTAAATATATACATGTAATTCTGATCTCTTACAGCCTTGAAAAAGCCCTGGCGCGAATCGCCAAAGGGGGCGAAACACCTGTCGGCTGTTCATGTTTTTACTTGAATCAATAAAGCTCTCCTTTCTATATAAAAACATGGACTTTTGACTCAATCTATATGAGTAAGGATTCAGCCTGATGAAAAGAAGAATTGTTGAAAGCACACTTGCCACCCTTTTAAAGTCATAATCTAATAAGCAAATTATTAGACCTTGAACTAGAGTTTCTCTGGCTTCCAACGAAATTCACTGGACATTCTTTCCTAGTATTCTTATGGTGCCATAGCATGTGGCCAGTCTCTTATTTATATGGTCCTTCATGGATTGTTTATCATCCATTACAATCCCAAGATTTCGCATCACAGATTTGGGTGTGGGGCAGGGACCCATGCTGGGGGGCCACCATGCTGTTGACCAGAGTGGTTGTGATTTTCCACATAGAATCACTTCGATCTTGCAGGCATTAAGTTGCAGTTAGTTTTTATTCATCCAGTTGGATATATGAGACATGCAATTGATAAATCTGGTTCTTGTGTCTTCCTGGTTAGGTCCCAAGGTGACTATTAGCTGGGTATCATCTGCATATGAAATTACGTCAAACCCATATGACCTGATGCCCCTAGCTAGGGGTGCTACATAGACATTAAATAAGATGGAACTAAGTGCTGATCCCTGAGGAACTCCTTTATCTGCCTCTGAGCTGCTGGAAACTATAGATTACATTTGGACAGTGCTGGTATATTTTAGGGAGTTTTTAGCCAGATTAGGACTTTACCTCCAACTCCAATCTCTTCAAACCTTTGCATTAAAAAGGCATGAGAGATAGTGTCTAAGGCCTCCGATAAGTCCTAACTTCACCAGGGCTGTTTCAGTACTGAAACCTACCTTGAAATCTGACTGGGAAGGGTCCGGTAGTTGGTGCCTTTCTCAATAGGCCAGTAGTTGTTTGTTGACCAGGGATTCCATTATTTTTCCAAAGTATGTCAGCAGGAATATAGGTCGATAGTTGTTGACATTTTTTGGGCCTGCCAATTGTTTTTTTAGGATTGGTTCGACCCTTGCTGATTTCCATTGAATAGGGACCTTTTCCAGGTTTAGAAGACAAGTTCAAGAGTTTGGTGAGACTACGGAGTAATGTAGGAGACAAAATATATAAGATGTGAGGCGGGGCAAGGTCTTCAGGAGACCCTGATTTAGTTTCATTAAGAGCAGGTCCACCCTCCTCCTGGGTTAGTTCAGTGAATACCTCGAGACATGCAGTCTTGTGTGTGGGGATAGCATCCTCTTCAATATTGGGTTTTACTATCTTGGGGTTCGAGAGAGAGTTATAAATCTTATCAATTTTTCTCTACAAAAGAGAGCAAGTTCATCGACCCAGGTTTGTGAGGAGGGACTGGTGTTCTGGCGGGATGGGGGATTAGTAAATTAATTATTCTGTGAAGTTCTTTTTTGTCTGTTCTATCGATTCTGTTTACAATATAGGCTTTCCTGGCTTCCTTAATATTATTTAGCTATTGTTTATGCTTGAGTTTAAAGGCTATTTTCTCCTTTATGGTTTTCGTTGCCTTCCACTTATGTTCTGCTCTTCTGTTTGTCTGCTTGTCTATTTTTAGTAAGTCGGTGAACCAGGTTTAGTTTTTTGCCTTGCCTGGTGTTTTGCTGATGTCTATTAATCTCGGTGCGATTGTTGTATAGGGGCTGCACGATGGCTGTCTCCAAGACATCTAGGGCTAGATGTAGATAACTCTAATTTACCGATTCATAAATACCGAATTTTACCGATTCGGTATTTATGAATCGGTAAATTAGAAGGAGGGAGATGTAGGTAAATCAAAAATCTGATTTACCGAATCTGTAACATTCGGTATTTACCGATTCTGTAAATTTACCGAATCGGTAAATTTACAGAATCGGTCAAATATAGGCCCCAACATCAGAAAACCCTAATACCGGTGAGGTAATATGAATTTTTATGGTCAATTGTGTCCCCTAACGTAGACCCCAACGGCTCCATGTATGTGCTTCAAGTACATGTATGTTCCCTCTACAACCAGCTATGAAGACGCAAATACATTTGCGTCCAACGTTAACATGTCCTCTTTCAGATCCACCATGAATGGGTCGAAGATTCCGTTCCTAAGTATGCCGTGCCACCGTCTTTACATGGTGCACTTTCACGTTTTTCTGGCTCTAGCGAGCTAGGCCCTGATTTCTGCCATCGAGCCCTTTCTGCCTTCTGCCTCTGAAACGTGCAGCCTGGATCTGCATCCATGACCCTTACCCTACTCCCTGTGCGGCGAGCGGTGCCCGGCTCGGCCTGCTTGCCTGCCAAGACTGTATTCAGCCTTCAAGTTATCTGCTCTGCTCCTCGAAAATACATTCCTGTCTAGTGATTTAGGAAAACATCTCCCCAGCTGCAGAGCAAAGGGCCCGGCCTTTTCTGTCTCCATGCAAGTAATTCATTGCTCCCGTTACCATGGTAGGCCCATGGCCCCTCGCATTTCTCGCATTACACGTAGACACATATGCACGCACTAGCAGTCAGTATAGAATAGCCTCTGCCCGAGAGACCTTTCCTTCCAGATAATACAGTTCCTCAAACACAAGATATTAGATATGATTTGGGTTTAGGTTGTTCTGACACGCCAGACTTCTGTCTCCACGTATAGTGCTAAATGTCAAGTCCCCTTCACCCTCCAGTTCCACGTCAATCACTCGTCATGCTGCTGCGCGCGCATCTCTGCCATGTATTTCTGCTGACACTGCAGGATTCCTCTATGGATCCACCCACCTGTGACACTTTCATGTGACGTTTCTAGCACACACCTACGTGTACGCCCTCGTGCACGCCTTTTGTTACGTACATGTGTTCTTATCTCTTTTCTCTCAGCTGTTACGCCTTCTGTATCCATCACCATTATATGCATTTACTATATATATTGTACTCTGTTAATAAAGCATTGTCTATCCCTTCCTGAACCTTCGTGGTGATGGAACATGATACCTGGTTCGAACCAATTCCATTTTATGGAATAAAACCCTTATAAACTCAGATGCCACGGACTCTGCCTCTCATTTCTGATTGAGTTATTCTTATTGAACCTTACCGCATAGAAATTCCGCATAGGTAAACTTTATTTACCACATAATTTGGCGCCCGAATAGGGACCCCTCCCCCACCTTACACGCCGGCGGTGCGTTGCAGGCCAAGCCCCCTGCCACAGCCGTGATGGACAACTACGCACACCCGCAGGATTTCCTGTATCTCCCTCAGGCCAACGGAGGTGACTGAGGCTGCGATCGACACCCAGACGAGGCGGTGAGGAGTGCGGAGGATCCCGACCAGAGCCCAGCCGAGAGAGCAAGGTCCGAGGTGTTCAGAGGCCCACCAGTTCCGAAGTTCCGAAGTACCTACGTCACGAGTCGAGTCGAGTCGAGTCCGGTCCAGTCCAGTGTCGAGTTTCCGAGGCCTTCCGTTCCGTGCTTGCCGGCGAGTACCGTTGCTGGGGACGCATCTAGACGGGTGCATTAATTTGTGTCCGGTCAAGACGGGTTTGGGTACACAGACCCGGTCTGCACTGTTTTAGCAGTGTATCTGTACTGTTTAGCAGTATATCAAGTATCAAGTTATCTCGTTAATGTTTTAATGTGTTTTGATGTTGTGGTATGAGTGATTGTTTGATCTTCATTACTGTGTTTATTGTATTAGTTTTGTCCAAGTCCGAGTAATTATCAAGTATCAAGTATCAAGATTCAGAATGCCACTGTTTTCTAAGCTACGTCAGATAGGAACTAGGAAAGGAATACTCGAGGAAGCTGTTCCCATCCCACCCAGGGACACTCCCGGATATTTTATGTACCACAAGCACGGCTTAGATGCCGTATTGTATCTCGACTTGTGGGTGGATTACACTAAGGATTTAGCAGAGAATCAGAGATGGCCCGCTACAGGGACATGGGATGCCGAGTGCATCATGAGAGTAGAGGAAGCATTATGGAAAAAGAAAGCCAGACAGTCACAGAAAGATGCCATTGAACTATGGCGTAAAGAATCACACAGACGGACAGAGAAAGCACTCAGAAAAGCAGAGAAAAGTAGAGAGGATTCTGAAAAAGCTAAAGAAAAGGAACTACTAGAAGAAGGAGAACGAGTTAGAATGGAACAACACGATAGACGGAGTAATGCCATTATGACAGGATTGTATCCAGTCCTGGCCGAGGGCCTGCCTAAAGCGACCCCGGAAATACCGAAAGATCTGCCCCCTCCATTGGTTCCGACTAAATTACGTCACAAGACCGCAGCAGATATTTTTCTTTCTTCCTATTTAGACGATGTAGCTCCCGAATATACCAATGTCCCACCTGCACCTGTACCACTCGCTGATCATCAGCCCCCAGGTCTGCAACAACCGACCCTTCCTGCACCACTTCATGCACCCCCTATTAATCCGCTTAATCCTTTTGGGCCTGACACGGTCCAGGGCCCAACCCAGTTACAGCAGGTACCGACCCTACAGCCAGTTCATGCTCAAGCCTCCGCTACAGGAGGTGCTACAGGAGGTTACCATACCCCGCCACCAGTACAGCGATTAACTATTAGAGAACTAGCAATGCAACGTACTCCGAAACCAGCCACAATTGAAAAGCTTAAAGAATATCTTACAGACTGTAGATATGATCCAATACCAGGCCAAGACGGTTGCATGATATTAGCCTCAATACGTATAAGACGTGCTGCAAACCTTTTAGTTCTATTTCCAGGAATGGCAGATTATCTAGACAGGATATATCATTTTATTCAGACCGGGGAGGATCAGGAATGTATTCACGAGGCCATGGCACACCAGAAAGTAGACACTCAAGGTTTAATATTAAGATTCCTCATTAACTGTTTCATAAGAGAACGAGACCAGCCTGGTGTAAATAAAGACGAGATGGAGGTACTAACTACATGGGGTCAGAATATTGCAGACGGAAAACATGATAGACAGAAATGTATAGAGGCCATGTACAGAAAAATCCGTAAAGAAATAACAGTATTTCATGAAAGACAGAAAGCTGAAAATGAAGCAGATAATGACAAGAATGAATCCTCAGAGAAGGAGGAGCCAGAACATACAGGAACAATAGCATATGTAGGAAAGGGTAGATCCTTTAATAAAATGTTACGTCCGGAAAGCAAGAGACTTTTTCACTCTGCTATGTCAAATCCGAAGACTCCTGAACATCTATTTCAGGCTACCGATAAAATACTTCAAGAACGAATGGGGTACCATGTACTCAATTCCATGGACGAACAAGAATTAGCCAGGTCAGCAGTACAATGGGCTGACAATTCCGATAGATATAATGATGACGCATTAGCGCAAACATTTTTGAATCTTTTCCCAGACGAACAGCGACTAGCTGGTATGTACATGATACAGCACCTCCTTACGTTGTATAAAAGCCAACATTCTGATCCAGGTCCCCTACCTGATGTACTAGTAGAGTTACTCATGAATAAATGGAGAGGCCTGGGTACCGATTTAATTAAAGTAATTTTAGAACATCGACACAGATATAGTGCCTTCCTGAATCCACAGTTTGTTGCAGCTCCACCTCCAGAAAGAAAAATGTTCTACATAGACAGACAAAATCCCTTGCGAGAAGTACATCCAGTCAGGAATAATGATAACACCCTTACACGTGTGTATGTATACACGCCTATAACTAAAATGGAATTGTTAGAAATGAAGAAAATAGTGCCCAGTCATGATAAAGACCCTGCAGGTTTTCACCGTGAAATAAAAGACATGTTACTCATGGGAGATTATACCTATCCCGACATTATGAAAATATTGAAAGTATTATTGCCTGCCGGTATTTACGAGAAACTCAAAGAAAAAGAATGGGAGGTGGGAGACGCAAAGATAGATTGGGCGGCATTAGAAAACGAAGAAGCGACCCGAACCCCAGGGTTGGGTCTTGGGGACAAAACTAAAGCATTACCAGGATTGTTAGTACAGGTCTTGCCACGATTATTAGCAACTAAAAAGGAGGACTGGGATGCAATCTCAGCCTGCAAACAGAAACCCAATGAAGATACTAGTGATTTTTATTCCCGATTTGAGAAATGTTTCATTATTAATAGTGGCCTGAACCCAAGTAGCGAGTCATACCCACACCTTTTTGTATCTAAATTAGTCGAGAATTCTCTGCCCCAAGTTAAGAATCGTGTATTGAAAGTCGAGAGCACATGGCAAGCAAACACGCCTTCCCAAATGTTACAGATGTTACAGTACCACCAGAACAGAATAAGGGAAGAACATGATCACGAACAAAGACGTATGAAAGACACGAAAATGAAAATGCTCGTTGCTCAGTCAGTTCCAGCTGACGGTCAGAAAAAGGGCACGACACAGTCCAATAATTCGGCAGCTCCTGTTAAAGGGACATGCAACTATTGTAAACAGCCAGGTCACTATGTAAACGATTGTGCAGTCTTGAAACACAATATATCTACAGGTAAAACTAAAGAGAGACCGCGTCCTCCTAGACAAGACCAGGTCCAACAACACGTATCACAGAATGTACAGCCTATGCATGCTCCACAACAGACAGTACAGACCGTAGCGGTACCACAGCCACAACCGATTGCCGCAACACAACATACAACACAGCAGATGTACCAGTATGCACAAACTGATTATCCCGATTACCAGCGATACACATGAAACAGCCTAGAGAGGGAGGTTGGCTTGCCTCTTATTGAGGTTCCTGTAGATCAAGAGGGTCCTTATGTACATAGTCAGGTATTAGGAAAGGATAGAAAGTTTTTGATTGACACAGGGGCAAGTAGGACAACAATCAGTCACGACGAGGTTCCAGGGGCACCCCTCTCAGGCTCACAGAATGTTTCCCTTGGATTTTCAGGAAAGCCTATTGTTAATGAAGTATCGAAACCAGTTCCCCTTTCAGTTGGTCCGTTGTCTCGCACTACAGATTTATTGCTCACGAAATCATGTCCAGAAAACTTATTAGGTATCAAGACACTGAAAGCTCTAGGAGCAGTAATTTGTTGTTCTCCGGAAGGAGTGAGATTGTTTCTGCGTGACTTTAAGGGTCACTATGTGTTGAGAGATATTGATTCCAGATTACAGAATGTTCCTGCACATTTATGGGCACAAGGCCCCACTGATGTAGGTTGTATGCACATTACACCATACCGAGTTACACTGAAACAAGGTGTTGTTTTACCACGAATCCGACAATACAAGTTACCACCAGATGCTGTAGTGGCTTTACTGAAAATCATTGACGAACTCATTGCACAAGGAGTGGTTGTAGAAACTGACTCGAATCTATGTAATTCCCCTATCATTCCGATTCTTAAACGCACTGATCCAAATGCACCTCCAGTTTATCGATTAGTGATAGATTTACGAGAATTGAATAAATGCATTGTACCGCAGTACCCTGTGGTTCCAGACATCTCTTCATTATTGACAGCTATTGATTCAGAGGCAACGTTCTTTACTGTAATTGATCTGAAGAACGCCTTCTTTAGTGTACCTATTGATCCGGAAAGCCAATATCTTTTCGGATTCTGTTTAAATGGCCGAAGCTTCAAATTTGCACGCGCACCTCAAGGATTCACAGAAAGCCCCAGCATCTATAGCCAAGCATTAAAAAGACAACTTGACAGTATTCACATGCCTGACAACACTGCCCTGCTTCAGTACGTCGATGATCTATTGATCACCGCCCGTAGTGAACAAGAATGTGAAGAAGCATCAATGACAGTTTTGTATTTCTTGGCTGACAAGGGACACAAGGTGTCTCCTTCGAAGCTGCAATTCTGTGTTCAGCAAGTGGTATACCTTGGGCACTTGCTGTCCAAAGGGGGGAGACAGCTAACACCTGACCGTATCCAGTTAATTGTAAACATGTCACAACCCAAGACACAAAAGGAGGTACGGGCCTTTATAGGCCTTACTTCTTACTGTAGACAATGGATTCCTCAGTATGCATTTCTAGCCAAGCCACTTATACAGTTGACAACACAGGAGGCAGCGACATCGACTGTCCTCCCTTGGACTCAGGAACATACACATGCTTTTGACGATCTGAAGAAAGCCCTATGTCAAGCACCTGTTTTAGCGACACCATGTTACAGTAAACCTTTTACACTTTTTGTCACAGAACGCGAAGGTACTGCATTGTCAGTACTCACCCAGGATCAAGCAGGTTCACACAAACCGTGTGCTTATTTTTATAGTACATTAGATCCAGTAGCCCAGGCTCTGCCTGCGTGCTTGAAATCTGTGGCAGCAACAGCTCTAGCAATCAGACAAAGTGATTCAATAGTGTTAGGACACCAAGTGACAGTACAAGTTCCACATTCCGTGGAGGTTCTTTTAAACCGAACACAGACTCAGCACTTGACTATAGCACGACTGACAGGTTATGAATTGACATTGTTTCAGCCACACATAGAAATCAGACGTTGCAATACATTAAATCCAGCTACACTTTTGCCACTAAGTGAGACAGACCCTTTGGCACATGATTGTGTTGAAGTCATTACCATTACGACGAAACCCAGACAAGACTTGACAGACATTGCATTACCAAATCCAGACCTGACACTTTATGTGGATGGTTCATGTATGAGAACAAGTACAGGAGAATTAGTGGCCGCATATGCAGTAACGACAGAAACTGAAGTCATAGAAACGAATCGTATTGACACCCTGTCAGCCCAAGCAGCAGAGCTCATCGCTCTGACTCAAGCCTGTATACAAGAAAAGAATAAGAAAGTTAACATATACACAGATTCCCGTTATGCGTTCGGAGTTGTACACGACTTCGGTGTACTCTGGCGAGAGAGAGGTTTCTTGACCTCTCACGGAGCCAAGATCCAGCACGGTCCCCTCATTCAAGCTATGTTAGACGCAATACATCTGCCTACAGCGATATCCATCATGAAGTGCAAGGCACATACGAAAGTTACAGATACCATTTCCCAGGGTAATGACCTGGCAGATCGAACTGCCAAGCATACAGCTCAGACTCAGACTCACGCAACTGACCTGATAAAGACAGTAGTTCCGACACCGACACATTGCCTGACAGTTAGGGATCCCGCCCTAGATGTAATTGACATACAGACACATGCTACACCAGACGAAATAAAGAAATGGACTGAACTAGGAGGGATCCAGACAGAACAGGGATGGATGACGAAGGGGAAAGCCACATGGTTTCTCCCCGACTCTATGGTTCAAGTTATCATTAACACAGTACATAGTCCTGCACATCTAGGAGAAAAAGCCATGTTAGACAGTATTCAAAACCTTTGGTTCAATAAGCATTTACGAGCAGCAGCAAAACAGAAAGTGCGTACTTGCATGATCTGTTGTCAGTTCAACCCAGGTAAAGGCATTCCCGTAGAGCAAGGTGGATTTCATCCTCCCGATCACCCTTTTGAAGTCCTCCAGATGGATTATATCCAGATGGAACGTTGTCGAGGATTCAAATATGTCCTCGTAGTTGTATGTGCACTTTCCCGTTGGACAGAAGCATATCCAGTCCCAGATTACACTGCTCCAACCACTGCCAAGCAGTTGGTACGTGAATTTTTCCCCAGGTATGGTTTGCCCCGTATCGTATACTCAGATAATGGTCAGCCATTCTCGTCCGAGCTTATGAAGCAGGTATCACTCCTGCTAGGTTATCAGTGGAAGTTCCACTGTGTCCGACATCCCGAAGCAGCAGGTCTCGTAGAGAGACATAATCAGACCCTGAAAATTCGCCTTGCCAAGATCTGTAGAGAGAAAGGCGTTGACTGGATAGTAGCTTTACCAGTTGCACTCTTTTACATGAGAATGATAGCACATTCAAGAACAGGGCTATCCCCGTATGAGGTGGTCTTTGGTAGGCCACCGAATATGTGGGGGACGCCTCTGCCTCGTAAGATCACAGATGTTGACTGTAATATGCTGACAGATTACCTTGCTTCCTTGATGTCTGCACTACAATCATGTTGTTCACAGGTAGCTGCAGCCTTTCCCGACAACACCGAGGTGAAGCCACACGAGATCGTCCCTGGAGAATACGTTTTTATCCGGAATTTCGACAGAAGGAGTCCGCTGGAGCCCCGTTGGCAGGAGCCGAAGCTTGTGTTATTAACAACAAGGACAGCAGTAAAAGTGGAGGGCCGCAAGGGCTGGCTCCACTCGAGTCATGTAAAAAGACACTATGGACTGCCGCCAAAGTCAGACTCCCAGCCCTGCCCCCTTCCAGAGACTGATACTAAACTCCCCCTGGTAGAGAAAACTCCTTCCCAAGAATTTCGTATGAAGTTGAGGTCTAGCAAGTCAGACAGTTTAATTGTTTAAGTCCTCCCCTAGGTGAATCGGTTAGACAAGTTCTTGACATGTACAAACTAGACCCCAATAGAGAGAGAGATAGACAGAAACAGATAAAGAAACATGAATATTGTAAATCTCTCCGCAGTCACTGCATTGTGACATTATTGATTATGTTTTTTCTGAGTCTTATGATTATTGCTGCAAGCATATTGCTACACATGTACTTTCCTATCTTCACACGTGCACATTCTTCTTCAAATGACACTGCCGAGCATACTTTCAGTGAATTGCCCCCGCACGAGTTATCTTACCGACTTGCGCTGCGCAACAATACATTCATCAGTATGTTACATCATTCCCATCAGACCAGCAATGCTACCAATTGTTGGATATGTGGCCGACTCCCTCCTTATCAGAAGTACAAGGGAGTTCTGCCCCTCTTTCCGTACCCGTTCACACATAATGGTTCCTGTGGTGCATGGTTTAGTTTAATGAATTCTTTAGACTCTGATTCTGTAGTTTACCAGGGCAATTGGGTATGGGGAAATCTGAACACAGTTTTGCATAAAGTATGTTCCCCTGACAAGGAGGGTCTTCCCCAAAGGACAGGGACCGATCTAGAAAACGAAGTATATGGATTAGGTAATTTTACACTCAACCTCATGATTCTGAATGTCCAGTCCGAAGCCGAACCAGTCTTGCCCGCTATGTCAGTATTACCAGTCAAAGGTGAATTATGTGTCAGAAAGAATGGTTCAATACACCTAGGTCATAGTAAATGTACTACTGTGATCAAATTCAGTGATAAAGGCAAGTCTACATTCAGAGCTTCCTGTCATTCCTATTTTATTTGTGGTCATACAGCATATATACGCTTACCTCTAGATTGGGATGGTACTTGTTACATTGCATTCCTTCTGCCACCTGTTTTCCTAGCCCCTCCTGATTATCATAGGGACTCCCATCTAGTACACATTAGACCCAAGAGAGATCTCCCGATAGTCGACTACACTGAAACGGCATGGGAGCAGTATACAGACTTCAATAAAGGTTTCTTTCCCTATTTAGGTGCTGTCTTTAATAGTAAACTGATACGTAAATTAACAAGAACCCTCGAAGCAGTAGTGAATGAAACTACTTCCGCCCTAGGTAACTTAACGGAGGAGCAGTCTGCTATGCGGATTGTTGTTCTTCAAAATCGTCTCGTTCTTGACGTCATCCTGACCGATAGGGGCGGAGCTTGTAGAGTCATCGGATCGAGTTGCTGTGTTTTCATTCCAGAAAACGCACCCTCAGTATATAGAGCCATAACCCGCCTCCACAAGATTGCAAGTCAGATACACCAGAATCCAGGCACCTGGACTTGGTCCGGTTGGTTCTGGAGCGTGTTATCAGCCTGGGGATGGAAAGTCCTATCCTTCCTCGGAATAGCCCTTCTCCTAGTATTCAGTTGTTGCCTATGTTTACAGTGTGGGCCAGCAATTTGCGGCCTGTGTGCCACATCATGTATTCCCCATTCAAGTCCACGTTCTAAATCCCGCCAGAAAAAGGAAGAGCAAATGATGTTATATGAACAAATTGATGGATTAATGAAGATCGATATATCATGAAGGGTCCGTAGGGGACAAGGAGGGAATGAGGTAATATGAATTTTTATGGTCAATTGTGTCCCCTAACGTAGACCCCAACGGCTCCATGTATGTGCTTCAAGTACATGTATGTTCCCTCCACAACCAGCTATGAAGACGCAAATACATTTGCGTCCAACGTTAACATGTCCTCTTTCAGATCCACCATGAATGGGTCGAAGATTCCGTTCCTAAGTATGCCGTGCCACCGTCTTTACATGGTGCACTTTCACGTTTTTCTGGCTCTGGCGAGCTAGGCCCTGATTTCTGCCATCGAGCCCTTTCTGCCTTCTGCCTCTGAAACGTGCAGCCTGGATCTGCATCCATGACCCTTACCCTACTCCCTGTGCGGCGAGCGGTGCCCGGCTCGGCCTGCTTGCCTGCCAAGACTGTATTCAGCCTTCAAGTTATCTGCTCTGCTCCTCGAAAATACATTCCTGTCTAGTGATTTAGGAAAACATCTCCCCAGCTGCAGAGCAAAGGGCCCGGCCTTTTCTGTCTCCATGCAAGTAATTCATTGCTCCTGTTACCGTGGTAGGCCCATGGCCCCTCGCATTTCTCGCATTACACGTAGACACATATGCACGCACTAGCAGTCAGTATAGAATAGCCTCTGCCCGAGAGACCTTTCCTTCCAGATAATACAGTTCCTCAAACACAAGATATTAGATATGATTTGGGTTTAGGTTGTTCTGACACGCCAGACTTCTGTCTCCACGTATGGTGCTAAATGTCAAGTCCCCTTCACCCTCCAGTTCCACGTCAATCACTCGTCATGCTGCTGCGCGCGCATCTCTGCCATGTATTTCTGCTGACACTGCAGGATTCCTCTATGGATCCACCCACCTGTGACACTTTCATGTGACGTTTCTAGCACACACCTACGTGTACGCCCTCGTGCACGCCTTTTGTTACGTACATGTGTTCTTATCTCTTTTCTCTCAGCTGTTACGCCTTCTGTATCCATCACCATTATATGCATTTACTATATATATTGTACTCTGTTAATAAAGCATTGTCTATCCCTTCCTGAACCTTCGTGGTGATGGAACATGATACCTGGTTCGAACCAATTCCATTTTATGGAATAAAACCCTTATAAACTCAGATGCCACGGACTCTGCCTCTCATTTCTGATTGAGTTATTCTTATTGAACTTTACCGCATAGAAATTCCGCATAGGTAAACTTTATTTACCACACCGGTCGGTAACGGACAAATTCTGCCGTTACCGACCGGTATTAGGTCTCCTACATCTGGCCCCTAGTGCGAGATCTAGGTTATCTTGCTCTTTCAAGATAGGTGGCTTGAAATGAGAGGAATAGAAGGTGAAACTGATTTTCTTCCAGTTTCTTTTCTGAGGACTTATTCTTTTGAGTAGAACCTAGTTGCATGTGGAGTTTCAAGATACTGTGGTCGGACCAGATCAAGGGCAGTGGGGGGTGTCCAAGCTAACATTGGTTTTGATATAGAATGTAAGATCAAGTGTATGTCCTGCAGTATGTGTGGGTAAGGTTACCCTTTGTTTTAATCCTAAAGGGTTAAGATTAGTGATTAGCTGAGCATCACAAAGAGGTGTTGACACAGAGCCCGATCTACTAAGATAGCCAGATCCCTACTTTGCATAAAAAATAAATACTTCCTTGAAGCACTCAATAACAAGAAGAAAAGTTTTCACCGCACTGCTCACACACAATGTGTGGAATGTTTCAGGATTTTTCTAGGCATAGGGCTCAGTACTGTAAGGGAATACTTCGAATACCAATACTATGCTAGCTAGCACACACTTAGCTCTGTATTATAATAACAATAATTCATAGTTTTTCTTTCAAAACATTTTTTATTAATAATCAGAAGGTAGTGAAAAAAATGCAAGGACATAGTGATAGTCAGTGCAATATTGTGCAGACATTTCAAGGCGTCACAAAGAGGGAAGTAATAGCAAGAGCACCTAGATCCCTTACTGTCCCAATCAGTGTTAGCGTGGCAGTCCTAGGCTGTCCGGCGTCCCGCCTTGCATATTCCTGACTTATCTTACCAGTGGTATACAACTGCAACAGCTGCACTCGCGTCTACGACTGGCATCGTAGAGCTTCAATTGTCGAGTAGCGGTGGCATGATGCTACAGGGAAAAATCATCATCTAGCAATTTAGCATTCTTTTTCTAATAGCCATGCCTAGATTGATTCAGAAAAGGGGGTGGTGATGGACAGAGTATCTGAATTAAACACAACACTCCTACCCAGTCAACAGATCAGGGCTTGATCCATCACCGTTTTTTAGCTCACTGCACCATCCCAGCTCAGAACCTGGCTACATGCAAATTAGTCTGTCCCTGGCCCAGTGCATCATGGGAACAGGGCAGGCCAAACTACCAAGCTAATTCTTTTACTGGAAAGGAAACAAGCTTCCGGGGACCGGTTTCTGGCATTACAGCCGTCTTCGGCCTGGCTTGCTTGAATCCTGATGGTGCAGTGAGGAAGGGACTCACATCTGAGCATACCCTTCCACGCTTATGGTGGACAAAACGATTCAGAAAAGGGGGTGGTGATGGACAGAGTAGCTGAGTTAAACAGAACACTCCTACCCAGTCAACAGATCGGGGCTTGATCCATCACCGTTTTTAGCTCACTGCACCATCCCAGCTCAGAACCTGGCTATGTGCAAATTAGTCTGTCCCTGGCCCAGTGCATCATGGGAACAGGGCAGACCAAACTACCAAGCCAATTCCTTTACTGGAAAGGAAACAAGCTTCCGGGGCCTGGTTTCTGGCATTACAGCCGTCTTTGGCACGGCTTGCTTGAATCCTGATGGTGCAGTGAGCATGGGACTCACATCTGAGCATACCCTTCCACGCTTATGGTGGACAAAACGATTCAGAAAAGGGGGTGGTGATGGACAGAGTATCTGAATTAAACAGAACACTCCTACCCAGTCAACAGATCAGGGATTGATCCATCACCGTTTTTTAGCTCACTGCACCATCCCAGCTTAGAACCTGGCTACATGCAAATTAGTCTGTCCCTGGCCCAGTGCATCATGGGAACAGGGCAGACCAAACTACCAAGCCAATTCTTTTACTGGAAAGGAAACAAGCTTCCGGGGACTGGTTTCTGGCATTACAGCCGTCTTCGGCCCAGCTTGCTTGAATCCTGATGGTGCAGTGAGCAAGGGACTCACATCTGAGCATACCCTTCCACGCTTATGGTGGACACAACGATTCAGAAAAGGGGGTGGTGATGGACAGAGTATCTGAATGAAACAGAACACTCCTACCCAGTCAACAGATCAGGGCTTGATCCATCACCGTTTTTTAGCTCACTGCACCATCCCAGCTCAGAACTTGGGTACATGCAAATTAGTCTGTCCCTGGCCCAGTGCATCATGGGAACAGGGCAGACCAAACTACCAAGCCAATTCTTTTACTTGAAAAGAAACAAGCTTCCGGGGACCGGTTTCTGGCATTACAGCCGTCTTCGGCCCAGCTTGCTTGAATCCTGATGGTGCAGTGAGCAAGGGATCACATCTGAGCATACCCTTCCACGCTTATGGTAGACAAAACGATTCAGAAAAGGAGGTGGTGATGGACAGAGTATCTGAATTAAACAGAACACTCCTACCCAGTCAAAAGATCAGGGCTTGATCCATCACCGTTTTTCAGCTCACTGCACCATCCCAGTTCAGAACCTGGCTCCATCAAATTAGTCTGTCCCTGGCCCAGTGCATCATGGGAACAGGGCAGACCAAACTACCAAGCCAATTCTTTTACTGGAAAGGAAACAAGCTTCCGGGGACCGGTTTCTGGCATTACAGCCGTCTTCGGCCCGGCTTGCTTGAATCCTGATGGTGCAGTGAGCAAGGGACTCACATCTGAGCATACCCTTCCACGCTTATGGTGGACAAAACCATTCAGAAAAGGGGGTGGTGATGGACAGAGTATTTGAATTAAACAGAACACTCCTACCCAGTCAACAGATCAGGGCTTGATCCATCACCGTTTTTTAGCTCACTGCACCATCCCAGCTCAGAACGTGGCTACATGCAAATTAGTCTGTCACTGGCCCAGTGCATCATGGGAACAGGGCAGACCAAACTACCAAGCCAATTCTTTTACTGTAAAGGAAACAAGCTTCCGGGGACCGGTTTCTGGCATTACAGCCGTCTTCGGCCCGGCTTGCTTGAATCCTGATGGTGCAGTGAGCAAGGGACTCACATCTGAGCATACCCTTCCACGCTTATGGTGGACAAAACGATTCAGAAAAGGGGGTGGTGATGGACAGAGTATCTGAATTAAACAGAACACTCCTACCCAGTCAACAGATCAGGGCTTGATCCATCACAGTTTTTTAGCTCACTGCACCATCCCAGCTCAGAACCTGGCTACATGCAAATTAGTCTGTCCCTGGCCCAGTGCATCATGGGAACAGGGCAGACCAAACTACCAAGCCAATTATTTTACTGGAAAGGAAACAAGCTTCCGGGGACCGGTTTCTGGCATTACAGCCGTCTTCGGCCCGGCTTGCATGAATCCTGATGGTGCAGTGAGCAAGGGACTCACATCTGAGCATACCCTTCCACGCTTATGGAGGACAAAACGATTCCGAAGAGGGGGTGGTGATGGACAGAGTATCTGAATTAAACGGAACACTCCTACCCAGTCAACAGATCAGGGCTTGATCCATCACCGTTTTTTAGCTCACTGCACCATCCCAGCTCAGAACCTGGCTACATGCAAATTAGTCTCTCCCTGGCCCAGTGCATCATGGGAACAGGGCAGACCAAACTACCAAGCCAATTCTTTTACTGGAAAGGAAACAAGCTTCCGGGGACCGGTTTCTGGCATTACAGCCGTCTTCGGCCCGGCTTGCTGGAATCGTGATGGTGCAGTGAGCAAGGGACTCACATCTGAGCATACCCTTCCAGGCTTATGGTGTACAAAACGATTTAGAAAAGGGGGTGGAGATGGACAGAGTATCTGAATTAAACAGAACACTCCTACACAGTCAACAGGTCAGGGCTTGAGCCATCACCGTTTTAAAGCTCACTGCACCATCCCAGCTCAGAACCTGGCTACATGCAAATTAGTCTGTCCCTGGCCCAGTGCATCATGGGAACAGGGCAGACCAAACTACCAAGCTAATTCTTTTACTGGAAAGGAAACAAGCTTCCGGGGACTGGTTTCTGGCATTACAGCCGTCTTCGGCCCGGCTTGCTTGAATCCTGATGGTGCAGTGAGCAAGGGACTCATGTCTGAGCATACCCTTCCACGCTTATGGTGGACAAAACGATTCAGAAAAGGGGGTGGTGATGGACAGAGTATCTGAATTAAGCAGAACACTTGTACCCAGTCAACAGATCAGGGCTTGATCCATCACCGGTTTTTAGCTCACTGCACCATCCCAGCTCAGAACCTGGCTACATGCAAATTAGTCTCTCCCTGGCCCAGTGCATCATGGGAACAGGGCAGACCAAACTACCAAGCCAATTCTTTTACTGGAAAGGAAACAAGCTTCCGGGGACCGGTTTCTGGCATTACAGCCGTCTTCGGCCCGGCTTGCTTGAATCGTGATGGTGCAGTGAGCAAGGGACTCACATCTGAGCATACCCTTCCAGGCTTATGGTGTACAAAACGATTTAGAAAAGGGGGTGGAGATGGACAGAGTATCTGAATTAAACAGAACACTCCTACACAGTCAACAGGTCAGGGCTTGAGCCATCACCGTTTTAAAGCTCACTGCACCATCCCAGCTCAGAACCTGGCTACATGCAAATTAGTCTGTCCCTGGCCCAGTGCATCATGGGAACAGGGCAGACCAAACTACCAAGCTAATTCTTTTACTGGAAAGGATACAAGCTTTCGGGGACTGGTTTCTGGCATTACAGCCGTCTTCGGCCCGGCTTGCTTGAATCCTGATGGTGCAGTGAGCAAGGGACTCATGTCTGAGCATACCCTTCCACGCTTATGGTGGACAAAACGATTCAGAAAAGGGGGTGGTGATGGACAGAGTATCTGAATTAAGCAGAACACTTGTACCCAGTCAACAGATCAGGGCTTGATCCATCACCGTTTTTTAGCTCACTGCACCATCCCAGCTCAGAACCTGGCTACATGCAAATTAGTCTGTCCCTGGCCCAGTGCATCATGTGAACACGGCAGACCAAACTACCAAGCCAATTCTTTTACTGGAGAGGAAACAAGCTTCCGGGGACCGGTTTATGGCTTACAGCCGTCTTCGGCCCGGCTTGCTTGAATCCTGATGGTGCAGTGAGCAAGGGACTCATGTCTGAGCATACCCTTCCACGCTTATGGTGGACAAAACGATTCAGAAAAGGGGGTGGTGATGGACAGAGTATCTTAATTAAGCAGAACACTTGTACCCAGTCAACAGATCAGGGCTTGATCCATCACAGTTTTTTAGCTCAGTGCACCATCCCAGCTCAGAACCTGGCTACATGCAAATTAGTCTGTCCCTGGCCCAGTGCATCATGGGAACAGGGCAGACCAAACTACCAAGCCAATTCTTTTACTGGAAAGGAAACAAACTTCCAGGGACTGGTTTCTGGCATTACAGCCATCTTCGGCCCGGCTTGCTTGAATCCTGATGGTGCAGTGAGCAAGGGACTCATGTCTGAGCATACCCTTCCACGCTTATGGTGGACATAACGATTCAGAAAAGGGGGTGGTGATGGACAGAGTATCTGAATTAAGCAGAACACTCGTACCCAGTCAACAGATCAGGGCTTGATCCATCACCGTTTTTAGCTCACTGCACCATCCCAGCTCAGAACCTGGCTACATGCAAATTAGTCTGTCCCTGGCCCAGTGCATCATGGGAACAGGGCATACCAAACTACCAAGCCAATTATTTTACTGGAAAGGAAACAAGCTTCCGGGGACCAGTTTCTGGCATTACAGCCGTCTTCGGCCCGGCTTGCATGAATCCTGATGGTGCAGTGAGCAAGGGACTCACATCTGAGCATACCCTTCCACGCTTATGGAGGACAAAACGATTCAGAAGAGGGGGTGGTGATGGACAGAGTATTTGAATTAAACGGAACACTCCTAACCAGTCAACAGATCAGGGCTTGATCCAGCACCGTTTTTTAGCTCACTGCACCATCCCAGCTCAGAACCTGGCTACATGCAAATTAGTCTCTCCCTGGCCCAGTGCATCATGGGAACAGGGCAGACCAAACTACCAAGCCAATTCTTTTACTGGAAAGGAAACAAGCTTCCGGGGACCGGTTTCTGGCATTACAGCCGTCTTCGGCCCGGCTTGCTTGAATCGTGATGGTGCAGTGAGCAAGGGACTCATGTCTGAGCATACCCTTCCACGCTTATGGTGGACTAAATGATTCAGAAAAGGGGGTGGTGATGGACAGAGTATCTGAATTAAGCAGAACACTTGTACCCAGTCAACAGATCAGGGCTTGATCCATCACCGTTTTTTAGCTCACTGCACCATCCCAGCTCAGAACCTGGCTACATGCAAATTAGTCTGTCCCTGGCCCAGTGCATCATGTGAACACGGCAGACCAAACTACCAAGCCAATTCTTTTACTGGAAAGGAAACAAGCTTCCGGGGACCGGTTTCTGGCTTACAGCGGTCTTCGGCCCGGCTTGCTTGAATCCTGATGGTGCAGTAAGCAAGGGACTCATGTCTGAGCATACCCTTCCACGCTTATGGTGGACAAAACGATTCAGAAAAGGGGGTGGTGATGGACAGAGTATCTGAATTAAGCAGAACACTCGTACCCAGTCAACAGATCAGGGCTGGATCCATCACCGTTTTTTAGCTCACTGCACCATCCCAGCTCAGAACCTGGCTACATGCAAATTAGTCTGTCCCTGGCCCAGTGCATCATGGGAACAGGGCAGAGCAAACTACCAAGCCAATTCTTTTACTGGAAAGGAAACAAACTTCCAGGGACTGGTTTCTGGCATTACAGCCATCTTCGGCCCGGCTTGCTTGAATCCTGATGGTGCAGTGAGCAAGGGACTCATGTCTGAGCATACCCTTCCACGCTTATGGTGGACATAACGATTCAAAAAAGGGGGTGGTGATGGACAGAGTATCTGAATTAAGCAGAACACTCGTACCCAGTCAACAGATCAGGGCTTGATCCATCACCGTTTTTTAGCTCACTGCACCATCCCAGCTCAGAACCTGGCTACATGCAAATTAGTCTGTCCCTGGCCCAGTGCATCATGGGAACAGGGCAGAGCAAACTACCAAGCCAATTCTTTTACTGGAAAGGAAACAAACTTCCAGGGACTGGTTTCTGGCATTACAGCCATCTTCGGCCCGGCTTGCTTGAATCCTGATGGTGCAGTGAGCAAGGGACTCATGTCTGAGCATACCCTTCCACGCTTATGGTGGACATAACGATTCAGAAAAGGGGGTGGTGATGGACAGAGTATCTGAATTAAGCAGAACACTCGTACCCAGTCAACAGATCAGGGCTGGATCCATCACCGTTTTTTAGCTCACTGCACCATCCCAGCTCAGAACCTGGCTACATGCAAATTAGTCTGTCCCTGGCCCAGTGCATCATGGGAACAGGGCAGAGCAAACTACCAAGCCAATTCTTTTACTGGAAAGGAAACAAACTTCCAGGGACTGGTTTCTGGCATTACAGCCATCTTCGGCCCGGCTTGCTTGAATCCTGATGGTGCAGTGAGCAAGGGACTCATGTCTGAGCATACCCTTCCACGCTTATGGTGGACATAACGATTCAGAAAAGGGGGTGGTGATGGACAGAGTATCTGAATTAAGCAGAACACTCGTACCCAGTCAACAGATCAGGGCTTGATCCATCACCGTTTTTAGCTCACTGCACCATCCCAGCTCAGAACCTGGCTACATGCAAATTAGTCTGTCCCTGGCCCAGTGCATCATGGGAACAGGGCAGAGCAAACTACCAAGCCAATTCTTTTACTGGAAAGGAAACAAACTTCCAGGGACTGGTTTCTGGCATTACAGCCATCTTCGGCCCGGCTTGCTTGAATCCTGATGGTGCAGTGAGCAAGGGACTCATGTCTGAGCATACCCTTCCACGCTTATGGTGGACATAACGATTCAGAAAAGGGGGTGGTGATGGACAGAGTATCTGAATTAAGCAGAACACTCGTACCCAGTCAACAGATCAGGGCTTGATCCATCACCGTTTTTAGCTCACTGCACCATCCCAGCTCAGAACCTGGCTACATGCAAATTAGTCTGTCCCTGGCCCAGTGCATCATGGGAACAGGGCAGACCAAACTACCAAGCCAATTCTTTTACTGGAAAGGAAACAAGCTTCCGGGGACTGATTTCTGGCATTACAGCCAGAAAACTGTTCGTGCACATTTCTTATTTACATTTGCATCCTAGTGCTTCTTGTAAAATCTCTAATTTCATTATCAGAGTCCATTTGTTTATACTGCTTTATTACATATGTGACCGGGGAACCAACGCTTCCTGTATTCGCGATGTTATCTGATAATGAAATTAGAGATTTTACAAGAAGCACTAGGATGCAAATGTAAATAAGAAATGTGCACGAACAGTTTTATTTTTGAAAATTGCAATTGTTTTCATGTTTAGTTGTTTCAAAATTAGTGAATATCTGCCTGGGTGGGGAGGTTGTTTTTTAGCGTTTCCGTCAAACAGTTAAATGAGGCCTTCTGGTTAATGCAGTTTATTGAATGAATAGTAGCAGAGTCATGACTGGGCCGGCTCAGGAGTCTGTGGTGAAAACGTAGGAGGAGTTTCCTTCCACATGACAGTGCAGCTGCAGGCATTCATGGTTAATTAAGGCAACTATTCAGTAACGCGGTTTCAATGAAGGCATTTTTGGGTTGAAGAGTGGAAGCAGGATCCAGCAGCTTTACAACCAGTGAGGCTGGGTCGGAAAACATAACGAAAGGCTGAAGATGAGTTTTAAATATCCCATGCCAAGGTACGCGTGGCATGAGTTGCCTTCACCAAGATTAATGAGGGGTTCCAGGGGTCAACAGAATGGTTCAGTGATGGATAAATAACTTGTTTATATGCTCGGTTTTTAAACACGGAAAGGGATAGGGATTGCAGATATTCAGAGTAGGAAGTGTGCACATTTATGAAATATTTTCTAGACAATGTGAACTACACTGTCTCGTTAGCTTTGCAAGATGGTTAATGTGAGCATGTTTTTTGCTTCATGTATATGTGGCTCAGGGGTTATAGGCGGCAGACCTGGAGCTTGAGTTTCGGCCCTGGACCCCGGTTCAATTCCCCGCCTCGGCGGGTCTTGGGCTCAATAATCCTACGGACTCGATAATTCTCGCTCCGGTGCCTTCTCGATTCACTGGTTCACACTCTGCGACTCTGGGCAATAGCTTGCTTAATCTCCACATCGGCCCCTCACGGCGGGATGCCTGGCTTTCGCTTGTGGATACCCTTCCAGGGTTATCTCACAGGGGAATACCAGGACGGGTTCCCTAAGCAAGCGCGGAGATGCCCCAGGGTAAGTCCAGCGCTATATAAGTTTCATACATAAGTTTCATACATTTGTATTCACTAATCGTTTAAGCCACATAACTTCACCACCCTGGTACACCGTCCTCTTCAGAAAAGTCCACTCCACAGACTTCACTCCCATTTTCTGTGCAGTCTTTCTGAAATCAAGCATGATTGGACACTAGGACCAATCCATTCATAAGTGTGTCCACAGAGTCTCTCTTCTATACAGGAGACATGCCCCTCTTTTTCCTCTCCGCCATTCTCAGTCTCGCGACGAAGACCATCCTTTGAACACACCTCTGTCCTAAACATGTGTGAAACAACAGCAGACATGCTACTCTACTCCATGTCTACCTTCATCGGTGTCCCTGTTAATCGAAGATATGCATTCTTGCAACATCCTCAAACTAGTCACCAAACAACTGACACATCTACTCGTGCTCACGAAGAGAAGGGTGCTAGAATTCTCCCACCTGATCCTCTTTGATACATTTGCAAAAAGGCTATAACATTATCCTCAAGAAAGGAAATCCAGCTGGGAAAGAAGATTAATATTGATTCATCTATCACATAAAACCTGCATCACACTGATGTGCACTTGCTCGTGAAATGCTTTATTGGCCCTCACGTCACACATACAATTATCTACCATCCTTTTAAACGCTGACTGAATCATTTATTGTGGATCACTTGGAAATGACAAAAGTCACGGTGTCCAATTCTAAGTGTATTTGTAAACACCTGGCACATAGTCCAAGAATGTTTATAGTCAAGGTATCATTAAAGATGTGGAAATCTGGGTTGTTGCAATTGGTCAACACCCCCACTCATGATACAGTTGAAAACTTCCCCATTCACTTTATTGCAAATGGGGAACGTGGTCATGACAGAGTACTTGTCTCTATTCAGGTACAACCATGTTCTCATTGGTTTCTCAGTTCAAAATGAAAGCCACAACAAAAGACTACCAAATCTCATAATCTGCACATCTCCTAGTTAAAGAGCTTCAACAACACCCCATAGACCTCTTGCAAGCTCTCCTGAAAACAGCCTTATCCTTGTCTGCTTCCCCAGCAGTTATTCTGAATTGCATTTGCCTAACCATAATATTGACGCTCAATACATTGGCCCTTCTTAAGGGAGAAAAACGAAAAAACACAAATCTCACCACAGTAAGCATATTTTGAAGCTGTCTGCATAACTAAATACAAAGGCAGTCCTTCTGAAAGACCACATAGCGAGTCTAGCCTTTCCACAGATCACACATTCTGTGGTATATACAATTCTTCCTAAAATCAGGACCTCATCAGTGCTGCCAAATAAACATTTTTTGATGACCCATTGTTTTTTCAGTGACAAAATAACTTTATGCCATACCGGTCTTGTCCAGACTGGAGCACCTTAGCGCGCCTCTCCACAGACCGCTAACTGCACTTTGATCAATTTCTCTATAGCTTTATAGGGTGCCAGAAAATAATACATTATATTAAGCTTCTGCCTCTTCCAGGGATAGATGCAATGCATAAATAAAACTCTCCCAGGCTGCCTTCATACCAATCATCACAAGATGTGTTACAGCATTTCTAATGTCAGGGTTAGTTCTTCTGAAAATAAAGCTAAAAAAAGCAATTAGGAGTACCAGCAAACTACAGGCCAACCTCCGGACCACCACCTAATCCAAACATTCTGCAAGCAGTGGTCACCTCCCAACTCTTTGCCCAACCTGAAATATACAATTGCCTCAGTGATATCAAGTCAGGCTTTAGACCTCACAGAAGTACCAAAGATACCTCAATCAGCATGATAAAGGAACTCCTCAATAGGGATTAGAGCCTGGACAGTGCCTTCTTCCTGCCCTGCTTGACATAACCATAGCCTTTGACACAGCGGATGGCAACATAGTAATCTTCTATTTGAGGTCTTACAGCTCAAACTTACTGCCTCTCAAAACATGTCCTGTGATGTGCATCAATCATCTTTTCTATCGCTCTTAGAATCTTTCCTGGCTCCCTTAACTGGTAGCGTCAACATCCATTTGTTCATGTTATCAAGGTCATCACGTTTAGCCTGATGTTACCCTGATTCATTTCAGGATATTCAAACATCAGAGTGAATGCAATGATTATACAAAGATTGTCTTTGACACGTACAAGACGTTCAGGTTTGGACTGTTTGGACCTATCAGTCATCCTTGTTGTCCCTCGATTCCTACGCAGATATATCAATATACCTGTAGGAGGAGCCAGGGATAGGAGTGGAAGGATAGGGGTGGAGGATAGGGATAGGTATGGAAGAGTAACACAGAACTGGATTCACCGTTGGGGTGCACGCCTCAATCAGTGAAAAGCAGCAGAGAGTTCAAAGGCTCGGGACCATATATAGGGCAAATAATTCAATACTGTGCAATAAGAGAATGCAACAATGGATCCGAGGAAAGATGCAATCATTACAATTGTAAAGGTGGATAAAGCATTGATGACCTGCCAAAAGAACAGGATACTCTACATGAACCCCAGGACGCCAAAAGAGCATCAGTTCACAAGCTCCGAAGGAATGCGCTAAGTAGCATACTAAATACTAAACATGGCAAAAAAAAAGTCACACAAGAGCTGTCGTGTAGTTCCTATACATCTATATAGGATCTGCGCGTTTAGACAACATAGACTGTGGGATTGGTGTCCAGACTGATTCCAGACACCCCTGCCGGGTATGTTTGCCTGTATACCTGCAAGCTCACAGTGTCACTATGAACTCCTCTTACCAAGGACAGAATAGTTCCTGGCAACTATGAAACATGACAACTCTGTCCCATCAGGGATCGTGGAAACATTACAGTCCTTTTCACTAAGTCACTCGTGCTCACTTTGTCTCAGAGAGAGATACACAGAATAAACAGTGGAGACATTTTCAATGAGCATTTATTGAACCAGCGTCATTCTAGTGTAAAATAGGTGTGCTGAAAAAACCACAAGATAGAAACATATATAAATGATTATCAGCACCAACAGAGTAAATGGATGGTAGATTCCTACCATAGAGCTAGAACAATAAATTCAGGCAAGTATATAAATGCATGACAGTAATAATGCATACTCCTACGATATAACCCTAACTAGATGTACCTAAGTGTACCTAGCATGTATGTATAGAGCCAAGTATCCCCCTAGGCTGAAGCCAACCCTATTACCTGAAGTGCGAGACTGCGGGACTCCGTCTTGGTCTCAAGATGAACACACCGCGAGGGAGGTCAGTTCATTGCGAGCTGAAGTGTCTGCGTGCAGGAACCTCAGCATCACGCGTCAGCATGGAAGTCTTTCTCTTCTGCCTGCTTGGCAAAGATGTGGTGTATATATACTCAAAAGGTGCCCTCAGGGGATTCTACCCTGCTGAATCATGTTGGCTAAGGATGACGGAAGGAATGACACTTATAACTTGTTATTGTGCTGTGATTCTGAGAATGTTCATGCAGAATTACTGAGGCTAGTTTTTGGGGAAAACCACACAACATTTTATGCAGCGCTTAACTAGGTAAAAATACCAAAACCCACCATGTAGTGTAATGGTACGGTAAATGTAGGTGAAAGATTAGCAGAATACACAGCCCTATATTGGGGTCCCCTATGAAACATGACACCCACTTCTCCTCCCGGATGACATACTAGAAAGAGAAATACCTTCTAAACAAGCATGTAAACATTGTTAAAAAGGCATTTAAAAACCTTCCATTCATAAATTCTCTAAAAAATAAACTCTAATAGTCCTTTAAAAATACAATATGTTCATATATATAGTCTGATTATAATACTCATGATACAGTTGAAAACTTCCACCTTTACACCTACCCTGGATCAACTAGGCCCGGAGATGGCTATTTTTGAAAAGGTGGTTATCAACAAATTAACATCAGCACTTCGGTATGTACCTAAACCGAAATATAATATCTCGAGAGAGGAGCACACTGCCATACAGGACTTTAAGAACAACAAATCAATAGTGATAAAAAGTAGCGATAAGGGTGGTGGCATTGTTTTAATTGATTCAGCCATATACGAAACAAATATGCTCTCTATGCTCAATGACCCTATATTCTATAAAAAAATCACAAAGAACCCAACAGATAGAGTAGTTAATACAATTCATAGATTGACAACTCAAGCTTTCAATAAAAATATAATTACTAAAAAGGAGTATGAGTATTTAAACACATCCCAGAAAAAAATAGCTTGCATTTATGGTACTCCAAAAATGCACAATAATGAGCTGAATCCCCCCTATCGCCCCATTGTATCGACAATTGGCACCCCTACGGAGGCCTTGTCCAAATATCTTGACAATATCTTAAGACCGTATATCCAATTTACCCCGTCATATATCAAAGATACGGGTGATATTATTGCTAAAGTTGAACATCTACCTTTCAATACAAATAGGGACCTGCTAGTAACACTAGATGTAGAATCCCTCTATAGCAATATCCCCCAAAATGGAGCTATGGAGGCCACAAATTGGTTTATTGATTTACACCAGATACCATGCAATAAACCCTTCATCCTACAATGCCTGTCAGTAGTACTTAAAGAAAATGTGTTCCAGTTTGGAGAACACATGTATCAACAGACGAGAGGCGTTAGCATGGGGGCAGCCATGGCCCCGTCAATAGCCAATATCTACATGGCTAAATTTGAGTCGCAAAATATTCACAATGAAATGGCCCCATTCTATGAGTCTGTTTCCCATTGGTACCGTTTTATAGATGATATCTTTTTCATCTGGACCAATGGGGAACAGACTCTAAAAGAATTTTTAGAATGGCTAAATTTAGCAGACAACAATCTCCGTTTCACTGCACATATTGACTCAAATAAGGTGGAATTCTTGGATATACATATTAAACATATATTGAATCATCTTGAGGTGGATTTACACATTAAATCTACGGCGAGAAATACTTTGCTCCACTTCAGTAGCTACCACCCTAGGAATCAGAAAGATAGTATACCTTTCTCTCAGTTCCTAAGGGTTCGGAGGAACTGCACCAGTATCAAGGACTATGATGCTCAGTCAGAACAGATGAAACTTAAATTTATTGCACGAGGCTATCCACACAGATTGGTAAGAGAGGCTTATAAACGAGCACGTTACTTTGACCGTGATGCCTTACTAAATTCTGGAAAAAATCAAAAAGAGCGTAAACTTGTGTGCATTACCAAACACTCTCCTTTGAATGCCACTGTTAGACAAATTGTAAATTCCAATTGGCATCTTTTAAATGTAGAACCTACCCAATCAAAATTACCGAGACCAATGTTTGCGCACCGTCGCAATAAAAATCTAAAAGATCTAGTAGTGAGATCACGCTTTGAAAACCGCAATGATAAGATCCCATATATACAAAAATCATTTGTAGGCGGCAATGCTATCAGAGGAACCTCCAGATGTGGGTCTTGCCAAGCATGTGAAGGTATTATCCCAGGTGAGACTTTTCAATTTAACCAAATCAAAATACAAGCTAGGGAACTATGGACATGCAACACCAGCAACATTGTCTATTTACTACTATGCCCATGTAACCTAGGTTACGTTGGAGAGACCTCTAGAACCATGAAACTCCGGCTCACAGAACATAGGTCCGCTATTAAAACACGAAAGCTGACAGCTCCTTTGGCCCTGCATTTTTCAGAGTTCCAACATTCTCCGTCTCAGATTCGGTGGCGGATTCTAGAAAAAATCCATACACCCAATAATAATGGAGGAGACAAAATAAGAAAAAAGAGAGAGGTGTATTGGATTTTCTCTCTCAACACATTTACCCATGGCCTAAATAGTGATCTACCATGGGCTAACGCGATACTGTAGTAGCTATGCAGTGATTAAATAGGCTTAAATATATATGCTGTCCTACAATTCACACCTTATTTTAAAATAAAGAATTAAAAAATAGGGAAATAAAAATTAAGAATACACATATATTCAACCTTCTGAAAATAAATACATATAAGCCCCAGAGTTAGTATCCTTTAAAATACAAACATGCAAGTAACATGAATAAACTGATAGATTCATAGCTCCGGTAAAAAGGTAACCTTTCCCCTTAAGATACATGTGATATCAATTGGACAAATGGCCACTGTCGGTATTTAAACCAATGAGTGCGTGTGCTTCAGATTCACATCGCACAACGAGATACCGCCGGGATCCTTTGCAACCGGTCAGCCTTTTTAAGAATAAATCACGGTAAGCTGCTGCGTTTAAACCAACGAGCCGTTTAAAATGAGTAAGACAACTTTTGATTATTTTTGCTAATGCGAGGCGTACGTGCTTTGTTTTTTAGAAATAAAGTCACCGAACACTAGTCGTAGCCGGCTCATGTGGACAAACATCTAATCAGGTAATTTTCACCCCCAATAACGAAACGTTAACCATGCCAAGCACACGTTCGTGTGACTAATGTTTGGTCCCGGTTGTCCGCTTTTTTACTATGCAGATTTAAGAGACGCCGGACTCCTCTTTCAGCCGGCTTTTCCCACACGCAGACATCACGGTAAGCTGTTTGCAGTAAACCAGTTAGTTCCTATAAACGAGTAAAACAAACAAACTATTTTGCTAAATGCGAGGCGAACTTATCCCTTTCCACAGAAAGAAAGCCATCTAGTACCACTCAGAGCCGGCCCATTTGGAAAGACTTTAAACCAGGTAACTCTCAAATCTAAAACCAACAGGTTATCTGAGCTAAGCACACGCAAAGCTAATGCCAGGTCCCGTTTTTCCCGCTTTTTATCATGTAGAATCAAAAGACGCCGGGTACCTCCTGCAGCCGGTTTACCCGCACACAGAATAAAAAGGTAAAATTTATGTCCTTTTAAAAGGTGCCACAGGCCTAGGACATGTAAAAATGCTAGGATAGTAGGTCTATAATCCACTCTTTTGCTTTTTTCCCTAACACCTAGGTTATAGAATATTTATTATTCAGGATCACCAGAACCTACCCTTTTGAAACACGACCACTATTGTTTTTAATTATGGTAAGAATGTGGCACTGTGTTATTCTATCAGTACAAGTTTAAACAGTATAGCAATAGAGATTAAGTACTTAACACAGGAGTCTAACGTGTGCTTATCATCATTTTTCCTTTATACCTAGAATAAAATCTCAAAGTAAGGACGTGTTTTCTCACCTATACTGCTCAAAAATTACCACTACAGCTCTGTTGTGTCCTTTGGTAAGAAATGTTCTGTAAATAGCAATATATCTGCAGTTACTGCATATTAGGATAAAAACGTGTCTAGCAACTTACCATACATTGAAACTACTTTTTAAGAACTGCAGAACATAAAGTTGTGTATTCCTTATTCATTGTAGGTATTACTACTAGCTGACCCTATTCACCAACTCATATTATTAGCGGTCACCTCGTGTTCAATTAGGTAAGCTGCAATTATGTCAAAATAATAAACCTCTGGCCCCTTATATAATTCAAAATATTACTGCAATAAGTAGAGACATATTGTGTTAAATAAAGGCACAAAAAATCCCTGTATATACTTTTCCGTTTTTTCTGTCTCTTTTATCTATGGGGATTCTCTCACTCCCCACTATAAGTTTTCCTCACTGTATATAGTAATCAGGGTTGTATTAGGAACATGCCTCTCAATGAGGTAGTATGATTAAAAATGAGAGTGTATAAATTTAAATGTTTAGTTAGATGTTATAACTCTGTATACTATGTATATATCTGACTGATGACTGATACATAGATAGGTGTAAATATGTACAAATGATGTCTGTTTTTTGGTTCCTAATGACAAACTCATGCATTAACACTTAGCGGTATTATCAAAACTGAAAATTAAGAAACACTAGCCTGATGTATATGGTTTAATTTGGCATAAAAACGGTCTTTGCACTTTACTGTATATAGCTGTAAATATTGAAAATATTTTTTAATATGTTTTTACAGAAATACGATGGTACAGTCCTGAGGAAGACACTCCTGTGTCGAAACGCGTAGACAAGAAACCATCTTTTACTGAATCGTGATATGTATTTGATGATTATCTGAACTCATACATATGTCAGAATGTCAAAACATTTTTATCATGTATACATATGAATGTACTTATTTTTTAGCATTGAGTAATTTTTGATGTACTAATTAAAATGTATCAAATGTGCAAATACCTGTTTTGATTGCTTTTTATTGTATTGTTTGGCAAAATGCCAATATTCATGTGCTAGTGTTTGTCCACACATTTTTGCCTGAGTATTATATTCACAAAAAAGTCTTGCCCTGACTCAGGAAATCTATCCACATCAGGGGGTCCTTGTTTGCTTCACAATATATATAGTCTGAGCCACTGAGTACGTGTGAAAGCGAGTTCAGATATAGTATAGAAAAGAAAAAAATTGTTTAAAGTTCCTATTTTAGTTGTTTTGAAAAGACCACATTTTTCCCAGCACGCAAAGAGACAAATGTTTATGTGTCCTGTGTGGGAGACTCAACATCACGGCTGCTTTCCTTCACAGATGACGATCCATGTAACACCTCAAAGATCAGGTCAATTGAGCAAAGATGATCTTCCTCTGTTCCCACAGGCGATGCTTCATAAGCATTTGTAATATCCAAAGCCTGTGTGCCTGTAGTACAGCCAGTATCCAATCCAACAAGAGCTGAAGCATCTAGTGGTGGCTCTAAGAATGCCGACATCAACAATGGAGTATACTGGGGACACTGCAGTATGTGGGCTGTTAACGGGTCCAGCAATGCATCCACGTCCGGTGGCGCAACCGATGGAATTTTTAGACAGAGATCCAACACGCATTCCTGTCAGAAGAATAGGCAGCGGAGGACAAAACACAGTCAATCCAGACTGATCGAAATGATAAGAACCAAGACTTGCTTAGCTCCCGAAGTCGAGGTGTGCCTAGATGGAGTACCATACAATCCTGGTAACGTCGCTCCAAGAGCGTTTTTTCCATCTCCTTGGTGACTGAGATGTCCATTGCGTAGCAGAAAAATTAAAATCAAGATTCCCACTAGCAGCAGCACAATTGGCAGAAGAGCTCCAAAAATGCTTCTGAATATGGAGTGTATGAAAGCTGGAATCACTACAAAGACTGTCTGAAAGGTACTTAACAGTCCAGAACCTATGGTCTTAAATAGGTGTACTAGTGCCTGTATTTCAGCAGAGGACCTTGCAACCTGGAGATTAAAAGTCTCTCGGGCGAGGTTAAGGGCACATATTTCTGTAAAAGCATGGCTTTCGTTTGGCTCGGAGTATCAAACCATATAATGGAAACATTCAACAAAGGCCATAATGGCGCCTCCCTGACTGCGAGGGTCGGTGGAAACAATACTTGCATACAACAAGTAAACCTTGAACTTACATTGACAAGATATGCGATGCCTGGAAGCATCCAGCAACAACCTTGATCATTCAGCATTAAGTAACTCCCATTAAAGAGCAGCCTGAACACCGGATTAATCACTGCAGCTGGGGAACCTTTCAAATGACAGGATACATTTGCTACTGACCCATTACAGGCCCCATGAAGCATACTGTCCAGTCAAATGAGAGATCCACTCAAAGAATAATCGCAGTCTGTACCACTGAGAAACACGACTGTGTCCCCATTTCTGCATCTAAATCTATATGGTAATTCCCAAGATTCATGGATGAATTCCCTACCCATTACGACGCATCTGCCTACCTGGTAGTGTTCTAGGCAATAATGAAACTTGAAAGTTGTTATTAGCAATGTTATATGGCCACGAATTAAACATTCTGTGGACAGTGACTCTGCCACAGTAAAAGGTAATTGGTCTAATTTTTCAATGCACAGCATTGTATATTTCACAGCTTTTTGTGCCATTGTTGTCTTCTTTTCATACAAATTATATGCAGAGTACAGAGACGTACTGTTGATATATCGCCAGGGCACATGACCGGAGAGCAGGGATTGTAGCATCCAGCTTAATGACATAATAGAATATAATTGTGATTGTCCGTGTTGTAGGATGGATAGCTCCTGTTCCATGATATCTATAGCAGAAGATGCAATGTTGCCCAGTGAATAAATCCTGGATGTTAGTGTGTTTATATCATTATCAACCACTGCTAAGGCCTTTTGTAGGTTAATTCTGTCAATTTTACACAATCTCTCCGCAGCTTCTTGTTGACAGAGATTCCAAATGTCATTATAAGTGTAAAATAAGAAACAATTTTGACGTGGCCTTTGGGAACCTAGTAGAAAATCCCTGAGATCCATGTAATGTGACAGTAGGAACATGTGTCGTTTCACCCGAGACAGTGTTGAGGTTCTTAGCCAATCCAGGCAAAACTTCCCAACACTGTATGATGTCACCACCCCTGGATGTTCTCGTTGTACATACCATGAGTCAGGCTTATGGATACTGAACCCTTCAACGGTACACTTAAATCTTGACTAACACCTATTTGTGTATGTAGGCCAGACTAACCATCCTTTACAATTGGGGTCTGTTGAATTGTATGAAATGCCCTGCATAATGTCATCTAGTGTACCCTCACCATTTTCTGCATAGTTTTGCCAATCCTCGTAGTGTGAACGCGAGGGAATGCGAGGTGTGTTCAAGTCCTTAATTTTGGCTACCGCAAGACAGGAAGTCTGTTGCACAGTGTTGTTCAGAAAAATAATTTGTTGTGGTATGAGGCATGTTCTAAATAGTGCCACAGTTCCCTGAACCTGTCATTCTTTAGCCCACCAGACTGATTTAATGTCTATAGTGTCTTTCTATAAGCCAAAACCCTGTTCAGACAGTTGGGAAATAAAGGACGCAGAGTATAACTGTTTTGTGTTAGTGAGCATATTTTTTTTTGCAGCTGAAGGCACAAGCATATAATAATACATGTAGCATGGATCTGATGTATTAAATCCATAGGAATAAGCAAACTTTTGTGCAAACGTCTGTGAACTACATTTCGGTGGTGTTGGGCAATGTTCCCATTGGTGGTATGCGGAAATATTACGTGGTGCACTCGTTTAATGCAAAAAATGATGACCATAGTGTTGATAACAGTACATTTTGTTGAAATCAGAAGAGTCCTCAAACATTTAATTTGTTGAAAATGCTGTAGACAGTTCTAAATCAGACAAATTATTATTAACAGTTTCAAAATCCCAATCGTCAGAATATGTACTTGATGTGATATGATTTACAGAAATTTTGAATACATGTGGTACTTTAAAAGTTCTGGGGGCCCACATAAATCATATGAAACCGTATCCCACACTATTCCATCAGGAACAGGAACTGCTGTTAAGGTTCACATAGGACAGCTTTGTTCAAGATGAGATGACGTATGAGGTTTCAGCACCAGGTTCACATTTGATACTGCAGAGCGTTCTGGTAGATAGTATCCATTCATGATCAAGGAAAAGACAGTCACTAAACCTATCGAGAAGAGTAGGAACAGTATTCCAGTGATTATCCAGTGCTGTAGCCATGGGGAAACTAAGTATGTTTTTTATTAGAAAAATGTAGAAATCATAAAGTTGTTTTTTTGTGCGGGAAACTAGAGCTGATGGTGAATCAGGTTCACTTAGATCCAGAGAAAATGTGTTGAAATCGAAGGAGTAGCCAGATGCAGTTTGATCTATCTTTGGTAGCTCAGCAGGTTTTGTTAAACTGGCAGTTGTCTCCTGTAGAGGCATATTTATGTAGAGGTTGTGTTAGGCCAAATTGATATTTGTGTTTCACTTGAAATTTCTTGTTGATCTATTTCAATAGGAATGAGTTCCATTTCATTGTTGGAGACTTCATTAATTTGAATTGTAGACTCTTCAAATGTTATAAGTCTTTCTGTCTGAACTTCCTGTATGGTTGTCAGAGGAGAGCGGTGACTACCCAGGAGCCCACGTGGCCTGCTATTTAGGATCGGCCACATAGTGTGGTTTGATCAGATCAATTGAGAAAAATCTCTTCTTTGTCGGCAAGAGGAGGAAGAAGTTCTGGTCTTGTTCCTTCAATAGCCAGGACAGGTACAGGCTTTCTGTATGATGGCCCAAATTCTTTCTTGTCCATAATCTTGTCTCTTACCAGATCCCCGACTTTTGGGATCCAGGCAGGTCTTGCTGTTACTGATTTGACTTACCCAGTGGCGGTACGTTTTACTTGCACGTCGTTATGTAGTGCCCGGAATGCATTAAGATCCTGTAAAACAGCCAAACGTTTATCGATATCAAAGGTTTTTCATCCGCCATTGTGCTTTCATAATCGAGATTAGGTACCCACATTCTTGTCCCACATAGGCCCTCATAAAGGGTGACACCTCCTAGGGAACTATTCAGCATAATATTTAGTACCCTCTGGACACCAAATAGGAGATTGACCCAACTACCACCCCAACCTAATCCCATCGCTGTTAAAGATTGCTTTAATTCCCGTTTTTTCCTCTCCATGATCGCATTTACCTATGGATGGGACGAAGACCAGTACCGCAATGCAACACCCAAACTTCCCATGGCTTCCTTGGAAGCCTGAGAGCTAAACGCGGGACCACGGTCAGAGTGTAATGTGCCAACTGCATATGTCCCTATGAAGACTTCCAAATCTTTTATAACAGCTCGAGCGTCAGCCGAGCGATGAGGCCAAACCCACAGGAATCTAGAACATGAATATACTGCCACCAAGATGTACTTGTAAGCGCTGTCAGATTGTAAAGAGCCACAGTGGTCCAAATAGGCACAAGCAAGAGGTCTGTCAGATATCAGTAATGGTGTTTGTGGTGGGCATTCTACGGTCGAATCCTTCATCCACTGACAGATGTTGCATTTAAGTTGGTTAGACCTGGCTACCAATAGCGTTGTTTTAGCATTGAAACAGTCACAGTAACCCCTGTGTGTGCAGAGCCCAGACCTTCATGTGCAGCTAGAATTAAACCTAACCTGTGATCCATGTTTGGTATTACTCGATCCCCACTCCTGGAATTTGAGTATACAGAATATTATTTGCATCTAACTTGTAGGAGTACTTCAGTGGAAAACTTTTCAGTTAGACTGTTCTGTTTTTGCGTGAAGCAATGACAGCTACCATTATCTGTCCATCTATTCTCATGCTAGAATGAGTGATTGCAGCTAAGGCAGCAGTTCGTACTGCCCCTTTTGCGGCTTCATCAGCCAATGAATTCCCTTTAACGTGAACACCCTCACATTGATGACTCAGCGTATGTACCACGTGAGCTCTAGCCAAGTCTTTTTTCAAATCTGCCACCTGTTCCCAAAGCATTTTGTGCTTTATTATGCAACCTTTTAAGTCTTTAAACCCATTTTGAACCCAATAGTGAAGGTATTCATTGTATGACTGGACACAGTAAAAGGAATCGCATGCAATAAGTGTGGGGAATTCCAGATCAGTTTCTATTAGTGCCAGCAATAGGAGTTTTCATTTTGCCATCTGTGCAGTGCAATCTCCTATATACTGTGCCTTTGTACTGCTAGGATGGAACTTGCCATCCTGCATTCATCCCTTTACAATTGCACATGCTGCGATGTATTGCTGTTTATTTCCTATGGCAGGCAGAGCAGAACTGTCAGTGTAAATAATGTATTCACACTGATCTAGAGGCACTATTTCGTTTGGGAGAAGATATTCTTGTTCATATTGCAGAAATGCTTTTGTTTTTAATGTAGAATCAAATTTGTAGTCTATATCTGTAGCGGTGACAGAATTACCCCATTGTATCCATCTCAGATGTATAGTTTTAGCAACTGGAACGCTTGCCTTTGTAACAGCCTCTAAGGCCAGTACCGGAGTTACGACAATTACTAGTTTCCCCTGAGCCAGTGCTCTTTCTCTCACTACAGCAGTCTGCACTGCTGTCAGAATTTTTTCCGTAGAAGCAAAACGCATTTCAGCGTTTGTGTACAAGAGTTATTTGTATGCTATGGGTACTGTTTTGCCTTCATCGAAGGTTAGGTAACTATACCCTGATTGACCCGCTAAAACACGGATCACCAAGTTTGTAGTGTTTACCCGTGTGTGTAGGTGTTTGGAAGCTATCATGTTAGCTTGCAAGGAACAAAGGATATCTGTGTGTTCCTGTGTCCAATGCCTAAATGAGAAATCAGGTCTTATTAAGTGGTAGAAAGGTCTGAATTTTTCCACCCAATGTAAAATGTATGTTCTGCAAAAATTCAAGAATCAACTTGTAGATCATAGGTTTTTCAGCAATTTAGGAGGTTGGAGCAGCTGACCCTTTTCTAAAAAGTTAGCTGCCAGGCTTTTCCCTTCACTTGAAAGTTCATATCCCAAAAACAGTACATTGAGGTGGGCTAATTTTGATTTTTTAATGTTGAGTTTGTAGCCCTCAGAGGTGAATCCCAATATGATGTTGCTCACCCTGGTTAAGTGATCCTTCAAATCATCATCCATCAGATAAATATCATCTACATAAGACAATACCTCTTCATCCAAATTCTGAAGTAACTCTTTTACCCTAGCAGAGAACAACCCAGGTATAGTCTCATACCCTTGGGGGAGTCGACAAAATTGACCTTCAAAACCAAGCACTGAGAATGCTGTTAAATATCTGCTCTCAGGCGCTATATTTTGGAAGAAAATCCATTTGAGATATCTAGTGTTGTTTTGTATTTTTCTGCACAATGTTATTCATGAATGCAGCACTGTGTGCATTCTGTACTGCAAATGTTTTAGTGCATGTGTTCAGATGTCTGTAGTCTAAAACTAGACTGCATGAATTATCGGGTTTCATTCCGGGAAACAAAGGATTACTCTTTAAAGAGGTGCACTTTTCTATTATACCCTGATATTCAAGTTGATCTAAAATCTCCCTGACCTGTTTTTTTGCTTCTTGTTTTATTGGGCGCTGTCTCTGTGGAGTTGGAATAGTTTTTACTGGAATTGTATGGTGAGGTGACACAGCATCTCACCCAACATGTTTGCAATATAATGCTTGAGCAAGTGCTACCGCCCACTCCTGCACATATGTATGTTTTAAGTATATTAGAGCAAGGATGGAAAAAGCCAGGAGAATTTCTATGTGCCCTTTTTGGCAATTCATAACAATTTCAGGTGGCAATCTTTTTAAGCTAAAAGGATGTCATAGCCGTAAGTCAGGTTCTCCCAAAAGAGACCTTTGATTTTTCCAGATTTGTCCCCCTCCATTTGGAGTGTTATTTCATGTAACTTATGTGGAACACTTATCCTAGTAACAGGTGTTTCCAATGTGTTTGTTCAACTTCGCTGTCACCAGAAATTCCAGGTTCTGTTAAGCTATTGTTAATTCTGCTGCACTGTCTAGCATCATCAGAGCCATTTCCCCGTTCAAAAGTCCTAAATATTCTGGGCATGTCTAACTTTAAGATCTGCTAACTTCTTCTTTTTAAATTGAGGTTTTGATTTTGGTTTATCTTTTTTTTTATATATTATAATCCGAAGTAGGCTGTGTGTCTCTGGACTTTGTCCATTCTTCTTGTCTGTGTTATGACCATCCTTTCCTCTCTGAGTTTTTTGATGAATCCTGAAAAGAACAAGAGGAACGTATATCAGTATCCTGACACCTGTCAGGTTTTTTAATGTTATCACAATTCCTAAGGTTGTAACTCCTTTCGGAGGATCCTATTGAAGAGACCCACCCCTGGATTGTGACCTATTCTCTCCATTCTTTTGTTTTTGATTATCCCATTTCTTCTTGGAAGAATCAGGTGCTTGCTTGGTTTGAATTTTTTTCAGGTCCACCCATGAATTTAGGTTTTGTTGCTGCAGCTCCCAAACTATCTCTTCCTAATTGGGCATAGGTATATTCAATATTTGTTAGCTTATTCATGCTCCTGTTATAAAGGAGTGAAATCCCTTAGGCGTTGGTATATTGTCACTGCTACTGCCTCCCCTTTTATGTTTGCTAGTATAAGAGTTGATACCTGGGCACAATTTCCTAACAATTTCATCCCTAAGTTCGGAGCGGAGTCTGCTCCATACTCATTCTGTATGTGTCTTAATACATCTGGTATTACTGCTATTGAAGGGATACCATGAGTTCTGGTATATATGACAGCAAAAACTGTACCCCTAGCGGTACAATCCTCTATCTGGGGAGCTATCCCCATTGGCAAGCAGATTGTGAGCATTCTGTGTTTTCCTTGAGGGATTGCGTTTGGAAACACTGCCTCTAACTGTGTGATTTTTCTGAGCAATACAGAATGCTATTTGCGCAATTCTAGTGGGTATTTTATCCATAAGTGCGTGTAGTGTTTTGTAGAGTTATTTTAGGTGCAGACCCCTGAAATTGTTCCTTCCTGTGTAGCCCTTGTTGGCTGTAGTGTGAGTGTTCTCATAATGAACTGTGCCAGGTTACTGTAACGTTTTATAATTTCTCTTTGTAGCTGACGTAAGTCTGCTACTGGCATTGTGTCAATGTCTGGATGTAGTCTGTAAGCCGCTAAGGACTGGCCATGCTCCCTCTGTCTCTACCGAGCAGACCGAGTCTTACTTTATCTTTTGTGTGTGGAAGGGTGCTTTTAAACCAGTTTATGTGCTCCTGGTAGGTGAGCGGAACTTCAATCTCCTCATATGGACAGTATTCCTCTGGTGTTTCAGCTTCTTTTTATCAAACTTAAAAAATATCAATTAGATCAGTATGAAGGGGCTGACAGGATAGGTAAAATCTTAGCATATAAAGTGGCTGAAGATCGAGCTCAAATGGCTATAAGAGAAATCAAAGGGGCTAATAATCAAATATTCCAAGAACCCAAATTAATATTACAGCAATTTGCTGACTACTATCAAGAGCTGTATACATCGGAATATGAAGTTAGCGATGATAATATTAAAAGATATTTAACGTTAAATAAAGTCATTAATATTGAAAAAGAACAATCTGATCAATTAACATGTTACATTACACCTGCTGAAATTAGAATGGCTATTAATTCTTTGGCATCTGGTAAGGCTACTGGAGAAGATTCAATTCCTTTAGAATTATATAAAACCTGTACGGAAGAATTGGTACCGCTATTAGTTAAGGTTATTCAAGCCATAGGTAAGGAGGATAAAGCGCCAAAATCCTGGAACTCTACCCAAATATTTTTTTTTTAAAGAAGGGTAAACCAGCCTATGAAAGAGGGTCGTACAGACCTATATCACTTATAAACAACGATGCAAAAATATTCGCAAAGATATTAGCAATTAGGCTGGCACCAGTAATGTCACAATTGGTATCACCCCAGCAACATGGGTTCATCCTCAAGAGAGATACTACGGCGCATATTAATATGGCCATTACGGCTTTTGATGTTGCACGGATCGAGCCAACCCCACTCGGTATGATTTTATTAGATGCAGAAAAAGCATTTGACCGAGTGGGGTGGGGCTTTCTCTGGGCCACATTATCGGCCTTTGGTATAAAAGGTCAATTTTTGAAATGGATCCAATCATTATAGGATGAGCCTATTAGTAAAGTGTGCTATATGGGCAAATGCTCTCTTTCCTTTTCGATTAAACGCGGGACAAGACAAGGGTGCCCCCTGTCACCTTTATTATTTGCCCTTATTATGGAACCCTTTTTGATTGCGTTAAGAGCCAAGATCAGATTCCTTCATTTGTAAATGGCGCAGACTTTCTTAAAATCACTGTCTATGCGGACGATGTTGCGGTGTATTTCACTAATATTTCTGAAGCATTGAAAGGCATTATAATAGAGGTAAGGGAATTCGGCTTGGTTTCGGGATACAGGCTTAACACTGACAAGACCCAAATTATAATGAATTACAAACCACTAAGATTAGTAACAGGTGTATGTGATATAGCTACTCATTTGGGGGTTAACATTTCCTCAAATGTTAACTCAATAATTGCTCTAAACTACGATTCGCTACTAAAAGAAACTGCTGCTTTATTTAAGAAATGGCACAAGCTACCTTTAAGTATTATTGGCCGAATAAATTTGGTTAAAATGAAGATACTACCAAAATATTTATATCTTTTTCGATCCATCCCTTTACGGATTAATAATTCCTACTTTAACAGATTAGATGGTATTATTAGTAGTTTTGTTTGGGGTTATTAAAAAGCCAGTCGGGCTGCCACATTGCTCAAACTTCCATTCAATCAAGGAGGATTGTCTTTACCTGACTTCAAATCTTATTATTGGTCCTCTTCTTTTACTCGGTTTTGAAGCCTGATTATTCCAGAGAAATGTTTGTATTTTCATAAATTTATGTTGGGCGAGGATGTAAATATGTTCCTTTACAGACTAAATGACCCCAATTATTTCAAAAGCACGAAATTTAAGACGCGACGAGATACTGTTAGCATATGGCGCTCTATTCTTGGTAAATGTAAAACTTCTCTCTTTCATTCGAGCACTCCCCTATGGTTTAATCCGGGTCTACCAGGAATTTTTCATGATACAGCTGGTTTAGTGCTGTCAGATTCTGGTATTAAAAAATTGGGAGACTTATATGACTATCAGGGTTTTTTTACATTTGAAAGACTAAAGATATGTTATAATCTCACAGAAGGGGCCCGGTTTAAATACTATCAAATCAGATATTATCTACTGCGGAAATTAGGACTTATTAATATTTTGGACTCTGATTTATGGAATTGTATTTATAAAAAAACTGATAAAGCATGGATTAGTCTTGGATATAAAAAAAATCTGGTCTTAGAAATGATGATTCTATAAAATTATCTGAGAAATGTAGTAGGCAGTTGGGTACTGATGTGACCCCTAATTTGATCACTTCTTCATTAAATAGCCTAAACCACTCTGTTCATTCCTCTAGTCTTAAGCTGCAGTTATTTAAAACCATCTGCCAACTCTACTATACGCCAGACAGGATTTTAAAATGGGCTAATAATAATAGCACCAGTGAGCGTACGAAGTGTCCAAAATGTAATTTAAGATCAGCTGATATCACTCATATGTTTTTTATGTGTCCCCAACTGAGCAACTTCTGGAATGGTATAACTAAAGTTGTGTCTACAAAACTAGCTTGTCCAATAGTATTGACATCTGTCGACGTGCTTGTAGGCACTTCTGGGGCAAATAGCTCTTTTTGTGATTTGTTGAATATTCTAATTTCATGCGCCAGACTAATAATAGCTAGGGTCTGGATCCAACATAACCCACTGACGGTTCAGGAATGGTGGAGCCTTGTTAAGGAAATATATAATATGGAACGGGCTCTAGCAATAACAAGGGGTCTTCAAGCAAAAATGAAAGTAGAAAGGATTTGGGGATTGTTTATGTCTTAATACTCGTTTATTTTTATTTTTGATATTAAATGTCCTTAATGTCTAACGATCTATGATTACCTTGCTGATATTACCTTAATGCATTAATTACTTTTGATGTTTGTATGAAATGTTTTTTTTCTATTTCTTCTTTGCTGTTATGTCCTTGTCCCTGTTAATGCAAAAAAAAATCAAAATAAAAAATAAAAAATGGTGTTTCAGCTTCAGTGTAAGATTGAAATGTGTTCATACATGCATCTGCTTGTGGGAATTTAACCCATGAATAGAATACCTCAGTTCTATAAGATTTATGTGCCTCTATCACCAATGTTACTGTTCTACCCCTAACTGGGCCTACATAGTCTACTAGTTTTAAAATAAGGGCAGTTCTGACATTATCTGAAATGTTTATTTTGCCTTCTTGTTCTCCTTCCTCCAATGAATTTGCACGTTGTGCTGGCGCAGCGAGGTCTTCGTAAGCCATTGTTGAAAAAGTTTTAAGGAACCGAGATAAGGTTTTATGCACGATAGGAACTATTTGTCCGTCATCTATACTACTATTATAAAGAGAGAACTGTGTACTTTAAGCCAGGTAAACTCGAAAAGTACACCACCAATCCAAACACCCAAGACATCTTTGAAAACCTCAGGGCAAGCAGAAGGACATAAGCTATATAAAAATAAAAAATATACGTTCTTTAAAAAATTTAGGAATAAAAAAAAAGTAGTCCCTTGCAAGTAGTGCCGGCCGCGACATGCGTGATGACATTGGGAGCGCGGGGAGGAGCGGCGTTCAGGAGCAAGAGGAGGAGCGGTGGACATGAGCGCAGGGAGGAGCTGCGGACAGGCGGGGAGGAGCGGTGAGCGGCGGACAAGCGGTGAGGAGCGGCGAGAAGCGGAGGAGCAGTGGAGCGGTAAACTCAGCAGCGCAGGGAGGAGCGGCGGCTGAGGTAAGTGAAGCAGCCGAGGGTGCGCACCGAGGGACGGGCGGAGCGACGGGCGGGGGCCATTAGTGCTCACAAGCCTTTTACTCAAAGTCGGGACATCGGGGGCAACAGCGGACAAGAGCCACGGGTACCCATGGAGGGACGGGCGGGGGCGATGAGTGCTCTGAAGCCTTTTCCTCAAAGTCAGGACTTCGGGGGAAACAGCGGACACGAGCGTGGGCCGAAGCGGCCAGGACCAACAAAACCGGAGCAAGGAAACACTGTAAGTACGCTCTGCTGCTCCTGGCCGCTCTGCTGCGCAACTCCTGCTGCGATGCTGCCCCCAGCCCCCTTCTGCCCCGGGCAATGCCGGGGCGGGCTGCCAGTGCTTGTATAAACCTACAGCCAATACATAAGATATGCTTACTCAGCTGTGGTGGATTTTTCCCTCCCACTCCAGACGTCTCTGGAATAATGAGAGCAGGGGTCTCTGAGAAACGCAAAACTGAACTACTCAGATTTGACAGTTAAATAAGTACCAAACTAATGTTGGCGGTGCCATGTCGTGAAGTTCCTATGAATCTATATAGGATCTGCTTGTTTAGACAACATAGGCGGTGGGATTGGCTTCCAGACTGATTCCAGACACCACCACCGGGTATGTTCGCCCGTATACCAGCGAGCTCACAGTACCACTATGAATTCCTCTTACCAAGGAGAGAATATTTCCTCACAACTATCAAACATGACAACCCTGTCCCATCAGGGATCGTGAAAACAGTACAGTACTTTTCACTCAGTCACTCATGCTCACTTTGTCTTAGAGAGAGGTACACAGAATAAACGGTGGGGATCTTTTCAAAAAGTATTTATTGAACCAGTGTCATTCTAGTGTAAAATAGGTGTGCTGGAACAACCATAAGACAGAAACGGATAGAAATGATTATAAGCACAAGCTCAATTAATGGATGGTAGATTCCTACCACAGTGCTAGAACAAAGAATACAGACAAGTATATAAAACACGATAGTAATAATCTGCACTCCTACGATGCAACCCTAACTAGATGTACCTAAGTGTTACTAGCATGTATGTAGGTGTAGAGCCAAGAATCACCCTATGTTGAAGCCAACCCCATTACCTGAAAGGAGAGACTGTGGGACCCCGTCTTGGTCTAGAGATAGACACCCCGCGAGGGAGGTCTGACCACTGCGTGCTGGACTGTTCACGTGCAGGAACCCCAGCATCTTGCGTCAGTGTGTCAGCATGGAAGTCTTTCTCCTCTGGCTGCTTGGCAAAGATGTGGTGTATATATACCCAAAGGATACCCTCAGGGGAATCTACCTTGCTGTATCATGACGGACAAGTATGACGGAAGGGATGACTCTTCTGCATAGTTATTATGCAGAAGATAGTAATCCTGCTGTGATTATGAGAATCTTCACACATATTTAAGGAGGCTAGTTAAAAGTTCAATTCCAAAACCTGTTATGTAGTGTAATGATGCGGTAACTGTAGGTTAAAGTTTAGGAGAATACTCTGGCCTATATTGGGGTACCCTATGAAGCATAACAGGGTGAAATCACAGGACCTAACCTTACCCGAGGGGAATCAAAAAGAAGAGAATAACACAGGTGGGAGATGAAAGATCTGGTGCAAATTAATTGAAGCATAAAAGCCACAAAAACCAAACACATGTTGCAAGGCATCAACTCCATTTTGTAATGGCCTTAAAAACCAGCTCTGCGTATTATGTCAGAAAAGTGCTCACCTAACCCAGAAGTGAGGATGTCTCTTGAAACTGTAGTGTGCAGTCTAGTGTGTGAGCCCAGTCTCCACTGCCATATTTCCCCATAGTGCCCATACGTTTCCAGTCTTGTAAAAAATATGATGCCTGAGTTGTGTGTGAGTTTTAACCCTTTCGTCGCTACACCCAGAGCGAAGCCTTTTATTGGCTGTTTGGGGTAGTTTGTGCCTAGTCCTCCATAACCTTTGGTTCACATAAGCTATCCATGACAAATTTGTGTCCTTTTTTCTCAATATCCCGGAAATCCAAAGGGCACTCAGAGTTTGTGAATTCCTCTGGAGGGTACCAAGAAAATATTCAATATATAGCTAAACTGAGTTTTGGGGGGGAAAATTGGAAAAAGGTGCTTTGGATAAAAGTGCCTTTTTATTTTAGAAGAATGGTATCAACAAACGATTTGATGTGCTAATGTTGCAATCTTCCCAGCTTTCAGGAACTTGTAGAGTTGAATCAAAAAACGTTATTTTTACCATAGTTTTGGCATTTTCACACAGATAGCCCATTTTTCCTATTTTTGTGCTTTCAACCTACTTCCAGTTTGTGGTGCAAACCATTGTAAAACCCATGGGTGATCTAGGAAAGCTAAATATTTCGGTAAAGTAGACAGAATTACAAATTCAGCCAGGGGGCATTTGTGTAGATCCCTTAAGGTTTTTCCAAAGAAGGTAACTGTTGAATTAAAGAAATATTGATTATGGGTTGAAAAAACAGGCATTTGTGACAGTTTTCTGTAACGTTTTGTCACAATGACCGATTTACCCAGAGCCAACAACTGAGCTTCACTGTACAATAGTTATCCATTGTGTACTGAGTACAGACCGAATTATATGGTGAAATATGTAGAGAAAAAATAGGTATCTAGGTAACCTATATTTTTCTGAAATGGGCCCGAAATATGGAGTCTAGGAGCAGTGGTTATTTGTATATCTCTGAAATTGTGGATATCCCTATGAGTCTATGTTTTAGAGAGTATTTTTCAAACTGTTTTCTTCCTTACACGCTGGCTCCCATTTGGTAGGAAAAAATTCATGGAAATCCTATTGGTAATAATAAATAACGTACTATTCTATCCTCCCACATGTTTACCTCATTTTTGTGGGTAGGCCTAGTGCCTGTGACAGGAAATGGCCCACAACGCAACATGGATACATCAAATCTTTCCACTGGAAATGGACAAGTATTTTGCAACGTGGGTAGCTGTGGATTTTGGGCCCCAACTAAGAATGCACTTTAGAAAACCTAGCAAACCTGTACATTTTTTAAAACTGGACACCTAGGGAAATCCAGGATGGGGTGGCATGCATGGTTCTATCCTGACTGTTTTACCCAGAGTCCCTTGCCAGCCTTAAACTTTTACAAAAAAACACATTTTCTTCACATTTTTTTTATAAACATTTTTATTTGCATTTTATCATGGTACAACATTACACTCGTATCATCTTCGGTCTCCATTCTCTTCCCCTCAACCCCCAATGCCCCCAGTTTCTCAGCAGAAATTCCATCTAGTTCAAACCCCCCATAGGGTGTCCGGTTAGATCCGTGGCGGTTTGCTTGTCTCATTTCCCAGTTCTCCTCAAGTGAGATCTGTGTTCCCTTGTATTTCTGTCCACCTTAAGCCCCATCCTACAGCCCCCCCATCCAGCCCATGGAATTTTCTTCATTTCCCCCATACGCTGCTAAATTTCTTGGGGCAACCTCTCGCCTTGTATGTGACCCTTTCCGCAGCCATATAGACATCCAGCCCTCGTCTCCATTCCCCCAGTTGTGGCGGTGTGCCTGTTCCCCAATACGTAGCTACATCCCTTTTTGCTATTACCAGTGCTAGGACCAGAAAGATCAGCAGGGGGCGGGCAAGGTCCACATCATTTTGTCATTCCTAAAAGGACCATTCTAGGATCCGGTTGCAATGGGGCCTCAAGAACCTCACCCAACTCCTTCATGCCAACTTCTTGCCAATATCTCTGTATTGTAGGGCATGACCAAATGATGTGGTAGAAGTCTCCTTCAGCACTGCCACATCTCAGACATCACGCATCTCCAATCCTACCCATCTCACCCTATCGTAGTATTTTCTGTGTAGCACATTATATTGTATAAGTCATAGCCTGGACTTTATAGCTACTTCTCTAGGATGCATTAGTACTATGTCCCAGTCTACGGTATCCATTTCTCCCACTTCGGTCTCCCACTTCCTCCTAAGGTCGCCCAGGTCGTCTGCCATGTTATTCATCAATGTTTCATACGTGAGGCAAACTACCTTTTCTTGGATTTGTTCCTGTAGTAGTCTGCCCTCCACGGGAGCGTATTCTGGGAGTGTGTCTAATTGGATTTTTCTGCATGCCACGCGTGTCGTAGTTGTGTATATTTAAAAATCTGTGTGTTGTGTAGGCTGAATTCCATTTTCAACGCAGTGAAGGATTTCAGCTCCCCCTTAGCTAATATGTCACCTATATTTGAGATACCAATATCATCCCTTCTCTGGAAGCCCTTTAATTTATTCAGTTCTGTCAACCACGTACATTGCCAGATTGAGGTGTGGCGGGTAGGTTTATTCTACCATCCCTTGCGTGCCGACGCTTTGGCCCACATCACCAGGGTAAGCCCTGCGGCCGGAAGAAGTTTCGTCCTTCCCTTCCCCCCATAGAGGTAATGAATACAAGGCCGGTCATCCATTCGGTATCTTTCGAGGGCATATGTGGGGTGATCCGCCGATGCATGTAGCCAGTCATTAATAGGGGCTAAATGTTCCGCCCAATAGTAGGTTTCCAAATTTGGGAGAGATATCCCTTCGCTATACTGGTGACGTTGGAGAGTGCTCAGCGCAACCCTCTGCTGTTTGCCCAGCCAAAGGAAGGCCTTAAGTTCCCCATTTATTCCCTCGAACACCTTTCACGGCAGGGGGTAGTACTCATTTTGGAGTGCGTATAAGAATTTTTTTAGCGTTATCATTTTAAACATGGCTACTCGCCCTAGTTCTTTAACCCCTTGGCTGCTAGGTGTTTTCCCCTCCTGTGCTGACTTTTTATTATCATTTTACATGACGAGCTGAGCTCGTCATCAGCACAGCTCAACCGTGCCTCATGACGAGCTGAGCTCGTCATGAGCATGGAAGGGGTTAAGAGGGAGCTGTCGCCATCCATGCGCGTCCTCCATAAAGTTCTGCATTATGCGTTCTACATTCTTGTCGTAGGACTGTTTTTTATCCAGCGTCACATGGACTCCGAGGTATTGAAACCATTCAGTTGTCATCAACAACCTCCCGGGCAATTCCGTCTAGTTACCGCCCCCGCTGGGGTCCTAGAGGACTGACTTGTGCCAGTTTATCTGGTATCCCGCATGCTCTCCATAGCGTTTCAGTTCCATAAAAAGCTCCAAAGCTCCGGGATCGTGGTTTCCGGCTTTGTGATGCAAAGGAGGACGTCATCCGGGTAAAGCGAAATTTTCTCCTCGGCTAGGTCTGCCTCTCCCTTCCTAAAGCCCCTGGTGTCTTCATTTTGGCGAATTCTACCCGCCAGCACCTCTATTGTGAGTGCAAAAAGGAGGGGGGACAGTGGACACCCCTATCATGTCCCTCTCCGGACCGGGAAGTCACGAGATATAGTACCGTTTATCCTAACCCTGGCTATGGGCTCCGTTCATAACAGGCGTATCCATGTCTGAAATTTAGGGCCAAAGCCGAACTAGGTCAGTACACCCTTAAGAAAAGGCCAATGTACTGCATCGAACGCTTTTTCGGCGTCCAATGACAGGAACCAATGGGGCTCTTCCCTGTGGCTCACCTCTTGCAGCCAGTTATGAGTGCGTCTTAGGTTTAGTCGGGTGGCCCTATCAGGAAGAAAGCCCGTCTGGTCTAAGTGGACTAGTTCAGATATCACTGCCCGGAGACGGAGAGCTAGGATAGTCGCCAACAGCTTCACCTCTATATTCAAGAGGGAGATGGGGCGGTATGATGTGCAGTCGTCCGCTGGTTTACCCTCTTTATGGATTGCAATTATCAGTGCCATGCATAAGTCTGGCGGAAGCCTCCCTTCCTGGACTGCTTCCTCAAACAGCCCCAGCAGGTGGCGCGTCAACAGATCCGCCATTCGTTTAAAAAATTCCGCCGGGAACCCATTCGGGCCTGGCGATTTTCCCGCTCTCAATTTAGTCAGGACTACTTTTATTTCATCTAGGGTAATGTCTGCCTCCAGCCCTCCTTGATATTCTGCGGTCAAGACCGGTAACTAAGTTAGTTCCATGTATCTTAACGTGTCTTGCTGTGTCCCTAGATCTCTGGCCCTATAGAACCTCTCTTAATGGGTAGCAAACGCCTCTGCAATCAGAGTATCCGATCTCACCAAGGCACCCCTGTGGTCTCTGACTTGCTCCACCCATCTGGCTGCACGTTCCTTCCTACTAAGCCACGGCATTAACTTTCCTGATTTGCCCCCACGTCATATAAGCGGTGCAGTGTGGCCAATGCCTGGGTCTTCGCTTCTCCAGTAACTAATTCTCAATATTGGTGCTGCACGTCTGTCAGCCTCCCTCTGTCTCCCCTGCAACCTGGTACTCCCCCTCTAGTTCCAGTATTTGCATCTCCAGGGCCCCGACTTCGGTCTCTTGTTTCCGCCTCTCTGCAGCCAGCCTGTTCTGAGCCCTATGTCTTATGACCGCCTTAAATGCCTCCCTGAAGATCGCCCTGGATTTAACTGTGCCTTCATTTTCTGCTATGTAGGTCTTGATATCAGCTCTTATTCCCTTGATTATGGTAGTATTTTGTAGGTCCCATGCCGTCAACCTCCAGGTGCCTTTCTTCTCGCCCCTACCCCCCCCTACTCTCGCCAAAAGTGGGGAATGGTCAGATATCACTGTCGCTTTGTATTCCGCTATGTTCCCTCTCGTCAGAGCCTGTCTGGGTAGGAAAACGTAATCTAGTCTCGAATAGGCTCTGTGGGAGCCCGAAAAATAGGAGTAGGCCTTTTGTTCAGGATGGAGCCATCTTCAGACATCTGTGAGCCCCATGTTAGTAATTGTTTTGGAGAGTAAGGTCTGGGACTGAACTCTCCAGTACTCGTCCTGTCCATTGAGGGTTCCATTACGTCATTAAAATCATCCCCGAGGACTTGAGTGGTATCCGCCGTGTCCATTAGTATGTCTGTCACCCCTCGGAGTGTTGCAGCCTGTAGCTTTGGGGGCGCATAGACTGAAACTATTGTGTATTCCCTGCGCTTCCACATCCCTTTCACTCCTACATAAGTCCCCTGGGGGTCTGTCCATGTCTGGGCTATGTAGAATGGTGGGGTCTTCTTCATAAGTATCGCTACTCCTCTGGACCCCATAGTGAACCCCGCATGCGTGAGGACTCTGTACTGCCCTCTTGCCAGGAAGGCGCAATGTGTCCCTTTAAGATGTGTTTCCTGTAGAAGGATTATGTCAGGGTTCTGCCTTTTTATGTATGCATTCACTAACCCTCTCTTGATTTTACTACCCAGCCCGTTTACATTCCATGTGAGAACACTTAATCCCTCCTGATCTGGAACCTCTCCCATATGGTCACCCGACATCCTGTCCTGGTGTCTGAGTATTAATGCTGATACTTGGTGTGGATATGGAATCTTGGGCATCGGAATGTGTGACCGGTGTGATGTGACCCCCCCCTCCCTCACCTCCCCAACTCTTCTCCCTCCCCCTGCCACCCCCCCCCCCACTAGACCATTTCCTCGCTTGTGGACCCTCCGAACAACCCCATCCCCCCGCTCCCCCACCCTACCTTCCTCCCCATTCAGCCCCATCCTCTACCCCAATCTGAGGAAGGGCTTACTGGCAGGAAAAGGCCTGTCACCCCCCCTCTGTTCCCCTCCCTTCTACAGACCTACCCCAACTTGTCTGCTTGAACACAACTGTAAGAGTAATGCTCTCCCAATGTCCACAGTTCTGTACGATGGTCTAGAGAGAGGAAGAAAAGCCATACAAATGACCACAAGAAATAAAAATAAAATTATGGTGCGTGTAGCAACTTACATGCTTCCAGTCCTTGAGCCCATATCTCGACCATCCAGTGTGGCTCTCGATCAGGCATTTGCGTCTTTGCCATCGTCCTGTGTGCGCGTTTCTTCGACAGTAGTGTCTCTCTCCAGTTCATTAATGGCTTCTACCAAGGGGTGCAGCGACTGTTCCTCTCCATCCTTGCTCCCAGACAAGATGCCCCCTGGTTCCTCTTCTCCTTCAGAACGTTCCAGGGTCGCCTGGGTACGGAATCTAGATCCTGCTAGACCATCACGAAGGGGGACACCATCGCCTTGTTGTCTCCGAAGGGTCTGGCTCTTCTAGGGGTATGGCATCATCTGCCCTCTCCTGTTCCCCTTCATTCCACGGTTCCTTTGCGTTTTCACCATCTCCCACTGATCCCTTGTAGCGGAGTCCCTTGCCCCTGTGTTTCGCTCGCCCTCTGCTCGCCTCCGGAGGGGCGGTCTCTCTTCCAGCCATTGCCACACATCTTCTGGGTGAGTGATAAAGTGCGTGTTCTGCTTATAAATGACTTTGAGTTTGGTTGGAAAGAGCAGCAAATATTGGATCTTCAGTTCATGTAACTTCGCCTTCACTGCGTCAAAAGAGCGTCTCATTTTCTGAACCTCTTGGCTGTAGTCGGGAAAGATCATTATCTGCGTGTTTTCAACCCGGATCTCCCCTAGTTTCCTGGCTTCTGTTAGGATTGTGTCTCTGTCTGCGAAATTTAGGAACCTCGCGATAACCGGTCGGGGTAGTGCTCCCTCTGGCGGTTTCGCAAGTAGGGCCCTATGCGCCCTTTCTATGGTGAAGCAATTGGAGAACTCCGCTTGGGGCATCGTTTTAAGTATCCATGCGCACAGGAACCTCGCTATGTTAGACTCCTCAATTCCCTCCCTAAAGCCAACAAACCGCAGGTTGTTGCGTATTGCCTGGTTTTCCGCATCAATCACCTTCCATTGCAACTGCGTGTGTGCGTCCTTGAGTTCTTTCACATCTCTCTGGAGGGAGTGTATAGTGTCTTCCGCCTCACCCACTCTTGTTTCTGCTGTCGCCACTCGCTCTGAGAGGTTACGGAAATTCTGTCTCAATAGCGTGACTTCTGCCCCCACTTCCCCTATCTTTACTTCCAAGGCCGCGCGTGAGGCTTGGATGTCTTCTCTGGATGCCTGTATGGCCCCCATGAGAAGGGCCGTGCCCGAGCTTGCTCTGATGCCCCCCTGCACGGGCATCTGTGGCGTTGTCGCAAATGTATCTATAGTTCCTTGCCGCTGAGTCCTGGGCACCACTTTCCGTTTCCCCATATTGAGTTGGGTTTTTAGCAGTCCCCCCGAAGAGCTGCCCGGTTGGTTAGGGGTTGGGGAGGGGGAGAGAAAGATTTGTGTAGTTCTCCTCCTCCACCTAGCCGGGTCTCAGCTTGCCGTGTCCAGAAGGGGGCACAACACTGTCTGGGGTATACTTTGGGGACTCAGAGTCCGCTCCACCCGGGGCGTCCCTCACGCCTTTGCTTCTGGCAGCGCATATTGTCTACTCGCTCAAGGTGCAGCCCCAAAGTGTGTGCTTTCGGGGTCAGGCCCGCGACCTCGTGGTGTAGCAGGGATGGCCCCCACTTCCCCTATCTTTACTTCCAAGGCCGCGCGTGAGGCTTGGATGTCTTCTCTGGATGCCTGTATGGCCCCCATGAGAAGGGCCGTGCCCGAGCTTGCTCTGATGCCCCCCTGCACGGGCATCTGTGGCGTTGTCGCAAATGTATCTATAGTTCCTTGCCGCTGAGTCCTGGGCACCACTTTCCGTTTCCCCATATTGAGTTGGGTTTTTGGCAGTCCCCCCGAAGAGCTGCCCGGTTGGTTAGGGGTTGGGGAGGGGGAGAGAAAGATTTGTGTAGTTCTCCTCCTCCACCTAGCCGGGTCTCAGCTTGCCGTGTCCAGGAGGGGGCACAACACTGTCTGGGGTATACTTTGGGGACTCAGAGTCCGCTCCACCCGGGGCGTCCCTCACGCCTTTGCTTCTGGCAGCGTATATTGTCTACTCGCTCAAGGTGCAGCCCCAAAGTGTGAGCTTTCGGGGTCAGGCCCTCGTGGTGTAGCAGGGATGGCCTTCCTTATGCCTGTGGAGTCCCCAGTTCCGCTTCCCCACACCTTCCCGCATGTGCCTTCTCTGCGGTTATTCTCTGTGTCCCAGGTCACCTCTTCCTGTGCATGACCGCCCTAGCTGCGGCGGCGATACCAGGTACTCGGGGTGGGGGGGGGTTGGGGGGGGGGGTGGTACCTGCATCTGGCTGTTGGCCTGCGTGCCTGCTGTCCTGCCAGGGCCTTCCGGTCGCAGCATCCTGTACGTTGCCCCCTGCTTCACCGGTTCTTCCCCGTTGTCGATGGGGTGCTGCCGCCATACGAAAGAAGAGCGTGTGTCGGTGAGAAAGGGAGGTCAGGAGGGGGGGAGGGACGGCTCCTGGTGGCCCGGATCTCCCTGCGCTGCTCTCCACTTCCCGGGGGGGTAACCGGGCACGTACCTTCTCTCTGGAGGGGGCAGCCGGCCTCCTCGTCACCGCCCGTCCTGCCAGTGCTGACCCAAGTCTATGTGTACACCACAGTGCAGCGCTTACGGTCCGTCCCCCTGTCGGCGATTTTCCAACGTACCACCACACACGCTCTGCACATCCAGGCTCGTGTTCCTGCCGCCTGGCTGCAGTCTTCCCTCCGCTGCTCCACTCTTAAAGATCAGGTCGCCGCCATCTTGGAGTCCCGTCCTTCACCAGAGCGCTTTCCTCTTTCCACGATTTCCACTCCTTTCCGCTCCTCGAACTCGGCACTAGTCTCTTCCTCCATGCATCTGCCCTTGTTTTTTTTTGTGTTTTTTTTAAACCTTTATTGTTCAGTTTGATAAAATTAAAAGCACGGGCCAACAACCGCAGGGGCCGGCCACAACACAAGAATAAGACCCACTATGTTATCAAATGACACAGCTCTTCAGCCGACAACCCTGAGGTCCGGCAGCGAATCAGGATAAACATTGTATTGAGCTCAGAACACGTTACAGGATAAGACGAAGGTTACATTTTATGTTTAACCCCCCCCAGTCTAAAAAGCGAGGAAAAAGAATCAGACATATCTGGTACCATACATTCTGACACTATGATAAAGTGAGCAGGTACAGAAATAGGATAATCACAGATCAATTTAAAGGGAATGACCGAGGTGCCTGCGCTAGCAAGCACGAAACAGGATGTACGACAAAGCAATCTATAACCCAACGCAGTCGCCCACACACAGACCCCGCCCACCCATTGACGCCAGGATAAAAAAGAAGTACGGTTACCAGATACCGAAATACATACGAAATCAGGATAATACCCCAACGTTATGAAAGGAAAGCGAAAGGAAAGCATGAGAGAAAGAAACCATAAAAACTAAACTAACAAAACTATAGACCCATCCCCCCACCCTGCACCCCTGCATGTGGCTTTCGCCTAACCCCAACTAGCAGCGTGCCTGTCGCCCGACTAACTAACCTACAAAAAGTAAAAGGAGAATGGAGGAGGAGAATGTCATACACACTCCCGGTCACCTTTCCCCCCGCCTGAAACGAACAACCCCTGTCCTAAGACCACAGAGTACTCAAAAATATTATAGACAGAACCAGACAGGGGAGACGTTGAACACCGCCCAACCTCCCGCAAGCATTTTGTCAGCGAATCTCTTGTCCTTTAAAGCCCCGAAATCAGACCCAGACCAACAGTCTCATCCTTGACCCCTCCGATCTTTCATGCGGACTCTGTCCGGTAACACCATCACCGCCCCAGGAGAGTCAAAGTTCGTAGGAAGTTCAATTAAGATTAATATGAGACCAGTCGAACACATTGAGTCTCTGCAAGCATCCGCCACCGGTAAGACCTCCCTCACCGACATGCAGTCCAGATATCCTTTCTTCCGTAGATGTAAAAGAACCACAAGGGCGGGAAGGGACGGTAGTGACTTTCGGTTTTTACTAGTCGTAGTCTCAAGGGGTGAAAAACCAGGTAGCTCCACAATAATCGGCTGCGGTGGTGAATGCAGCGATACCCCCAGAGAAACAATTCCGCAAGTATTCTGCAAACAGGTCAATGGCGTCAAAACTTTATCCCGCACGGGGTCTCCATTCCCCTTTACCACGAGCATCGTGGGAAAATCAGTTCGTTGAAAGTCACGCAATATAACAGAGCCCAGACTCGGTCGCCCAGTTTCGATGTCACCAGCGATCATTTTATGGACAAGGGTCTCCAGATGCAATTGAAGTGCCCCGATGGTGGCCATTACGGTCTTCAAGGATGGCTCACAGTTAGTCTGATCCGCCTCCACTCGCTCGTTTCCAAGCATGGAGGGGTTCTTCAGAGAGCCGGGTCTCTCCTCTAGAAGAGGCAAGAGCGGAGCGGGCGGCAACGGAGGGTGCATTATCGGTCAGCAGTACGCCACCGCAAGCGAGGGCCCCGGCCCAGCAGACCCGGGAGGTGGCAACCGGGTCACCGGGGACTCCCCCCCCACAGCCACAAACGAAGCCTATCACCACTCCTTCAGTATAAAACAGACCAGACGCTCGCCACAAAAAACAGGCCAGGATAACCTCCAATGCAAGAGACCGGACCCTGTATGAGTCCCACGGCCGACGTTATTCAACTGCAACCTGGCTGGGCAAGTACTCGAGGCCCCGGCTCAGAAGCTGGGTTAGGCCGAGATCTTAACCACGACACATCTCCATCAATCTGGGTGATAAATTTCTCGGGACCGCACCGTTAGATTCAGCAACAGTTCATCCAGACGGGGGTCGGGCATAAAATCAGGATATCTGGCAGGATCATCAAACAGCAGACGGAGGTCGGCGGAGCCGGGAGCCTATGCGGCCATCTTGGTTGCTGCGTAGCACCTCCTCCTCCCCGCCCTTGTTTTACACCGTTTAGGGTTTGCAGGTGCCACCTGGATAGGGGAAATCACGACAAATCAAGTCGGCTCGCCGGAGCTGCGGCGGTTTGCGACTTACTCGGCCATGTTGCTGGCCACGCCCCCCACATTTTTGTGATGGAAAGTTCTGGAATCTGTGGGGAGCCACAAACTTCCTTCCACCCAGCATTTTCCTAAGCCTTCTGATAAAAATGGTACCTCACTTGTGAGGCCAGACCTAGTGCACGCAACAGGAAATAGCCCAAAATGCAGCATGAATACATCACATTTTTCCACTCAAAACTGACCGTATTTTTTGCAAAGTGAATAGCTGTGGATTTTGTGGCCTCGCTCATGCGACACCTAAGGAATCCTAGCAAACCTTTACTTTTTTAAAAACTAGACACCAAAGGGAATCCAGGATGAGGTGACTTGCATGATTCTCACCAGGTTGTTTTATTCAGGATCCCTTGAAACCTCAAACTTTGACAAAAAAACACATTTTCCTCACATTTCTATGATGGAAAGTTCTGGAATCTGCGGAGAGCCACAAACTTCCTTCTACCCAGTATGCCCATAAGTGAATGTTAATGTTAATGAGATTAATAAGAGCGCACAAATACCAAACGGTGTCTTGGCGCTAAGGACACAAGTAGCATGCTGTGCGCCTAGACCTGGAACAGCCATGTATTTAGGCTTCTCCTGAAACCGACAAGTGAATTGGCACTCCTGATCTCTAGTGGAGCAGAGTTCCACAACCTCGATGACATGGCTTGGCAGTTCGGTCTGGACTGTTCCCATGAGGCACAGGGTCAAGACTGATTTGCATATGGCCATGTCTGAACTGGGGTGGCGAGGTGAGCAAAATAACGATGAATTAAACCCAGATCTGTGCCTGGGGGTGCATGTTTCGCCATTGTGCAACATTCCATCCATCATCTTGTGTGTTTTGCTGTTCACCCTATGTGGGAAGGGTATGCCCAGACGTGGGTCCCGTGCTCACTACGCCACTGGAGTCAAGCTATCCTGGCTGAAGATGGCTGATAGCCAGAAACCAGTCCTAGGATGCTTGATTTCAGTCCAGGGAAGACATGGCTTGGTTGTTCGGTCTGGACTGTTCCCATGAGGCACAGGGTCAAGACTGATATGCATATGACCATGTCTGAACTGGGGTGGCTTGGTGAGCAAAATAACGATGGATTAAACCCAGATCTGGGAATGGGGGTGAATGTTTTGCCATTGTGCAACATTCCGTCCATCATCTTGCGTGTTTTGCTGTTCACCCTATGTGGGAAGGGTATGCCCAGATGTGGGTACCGTGCTCACTACACCACTGGAGTCAAGCTATCCTGGCTGAAGACAGCTGATAGCCATAAACCAGTCCTAGAGATGCTTGATTCCGGAACAGGGAAGACATGGCTTGGCAGTTCGGTCTGGACTGGTCCCATGAGGCACAGGGTCAAGACTGATTTGCATATGGCCATGTCTGAACTGGGGTGGCTTGGTGAGCAAAATAACGATGGATTAAACCCAGATCTGTGACTGGGGGTGAATGTTTTGCCATCGTGCAACATTCGGTCCATCATCTTGTGTGTTTTGCTGTTCACCCTATGTGGGAAGGGTATGCCCAGACGTGGGTCCCGTGCTCACTACACCACTGGAGTCAAGCTATCCTGGCTGAAGACGGCTGATAGCCAGAAACCGGTCTTAGGATGCTTGATTCCGGTCCAGGGAAGATATTGCATGGCAGTTCGGTCTGGACTGTTCCCATGAGGCACAGGGTCAAGACTGATTTGCATATGCCATGTCTGAACTGGGGTGGCTTGGTGAGCAAAATAACGATGGATTAAACCCAGATCTGTGACTGGGGGTGAATGTTTCACCATTGTGCAACATTCCGTCCATCATCTTCTGTGTTTTGTAATGAAAACCACGGCCACCCCAATGAGAGGTCTGAATTATGGGTACCGACAACAGTCTTGCCCCCATCGAGCGGAGCTGTCTGGTTGGCTGATACCAGACAAAGAGTCTCTGGAGAAAAGCAGGACCTGTATGCGCCAAAGCTTTATAGGCCAGACACACTGCTTTAAACTTAACACGCGGAGTCACTGGAAGCCAATGCAGCCTGCGAATCTCATTCGAGATCGGTTTATGCCGTGGAAGATTCAGCAAAAAACGTGCCGCAGAATTTTGAACTACCTGAAGCTTCCTCAGACATTGCTTCTGGGCATTTAGATAAAGCCCATTACAGTAGTCCAATTTAGATTGCACAAGTTCAGTGACTACTGTTTTTTGAGATTCCACCGGAATATACAGGAGTATCTTTCTTATTTTTTTTATAAGAAGGTAAGAAGCTGATACAATGGCATTGGTTTGTTGACAGAAAGTGAGTCTGTTGTCGATCAACACCCCTAGTTTTTAGCTTTGACCGTAGGTTTAGGAGGTACACCCATCTCAGCTGGCCACCACAGATTGCTCCAGGTAGGCTGCAAATTGCCGAATATCAAAACTTCTGTTTTATCGGAGTTAAGTTTGAGGCAATGCCTGCTCATCCAGTTGTTAATCGAATTTATGCAGTTTTGAAACTGCAGAGTAGGAGAGCTCCGATGTTTAAGAGCAGCTACCACAATCTGGGTGTCGTCAGCATATGACATCAGCCTAAAGCCAAATTTTCTAATCAGGGGGGCTAGTTTGGAGACATAGATATTGAACAAAGAAGAACTCAACGAACTGCCCTGCGGTACTCCACAAGGCAAGTAGTAGGGCTCGGAGTTGAAGCCGTCAAGAGACACTGTAGATCTCCTCTCTTTAAGGAAGGATGACAGAAGGGCCAAGGCCGTTCCATCAACTCCCAGATGTTTTAACTGTTTTTGCAAGAGAGTATGATCCACCGTGTGAAACGTGGCAGATAGATCGAGGAGCACCAATGCAGCTGTACCCCCTCCATCCATTACCACTCTGAGTTCCTTTGTGGCCTTAATGAGTGCTGTTTCAGTACTATGTTCCTTGCGGAAACCGAACTGGGAGTGATCCAACAGTTCATTTTCATTAATAAATTGTGTCAATTGAATATTCACAATTTTGTCCACAATTTTGGCTGGTAGGGGTAAGCGGGAATTAGGACGGTAATTAAGAGTATTAGTGGCATCTAAATAGTTTTTTTTTGCAAGGGGAGAATGGACGTCTCCTTCCAGCTGATGGGAAAGATGCCAGAGGAGAACATCATAATTAGGATTTCCGCAAGCACCGGGCTTACCAGGTCTGTAAAATCATTAAGAAAGACTAGTGGGCAAGGATCCAATGGAGAACCTGCCTTAGTTTTCTTTAAATAATTGCTCACTAATTCCGAAGAAACGGGGGGGAAAGTTGAACAGACTGTTCTTATCTACATCTAGGTCATGCTCTTGAAGAGTGATGCACAAAGGTGAGACTGAATCATCATTAAAAGCGTTAAAAATATCCAAAACTTTAGATTTGAATGTAGCTGCCATATCATTAGAGAATTGTTGGTTCCCTATCCTACCTGATGCCTTAGGTACTGTAAGCTTATTGATAACGGCAACAAGTTCTTTAGAAGAATACCTTGCTGATTCAATCTGTTTATGTTATGTTATGTTATGTTATGTTATGTTATGTTATGTTATGTTATAAAGATTTATAAAGTGCATGGCTGCCCCAGCAATAGGGCGTCCCAGCGCTAGCGGAGCAAAAGGTAGGAAGGCGAGGAGCTAGACGGATGTAAAAAGCCAGGTTTTAATCAGCTTCCTAAATGTCCAGTAGTCGCTTGTGCTGCGCACAGTCAGGAGGATGGAATTCCAAAGTGCAGGTGCCGGAGCTTTAAATGAACGGCCTCCAGCTCTACAGCGGCGGACTCGTGGAATGCACAGCAGATGTAGATCGGCAGAGCGCAGTGTCCACCTAGGGACATAGGCTAGATCCTGTGAGCTAAACAAAGGGTCATAAATTGAATTATTTGTCTTATGGGCAGCCAATGGAGACGATAAAGAAGATTGGAGGTGCGAAATAACCTGGGTATAGCTAAAAGAATGCGTGCCACAGCATTTTGTACACGCTGGAGTCTGGCCATGACAGTTTTATTAGTGCCCAGCAGTAGGTCATTGCAACAGTCCAGATAAGAAAGCACCACCGACTGCACTATCAGTTGATGGGTGGAGGCGTCAAAGAAGCCTAGAATAGTTTTGAGGCTGCGCAGGAGGCCAAAGCAAGTGCCCGCCACCTTCTTGGCATGAGGCTCAAAAGTAAGGGCAGGGTCCATCACGACCCAAAGATCTTTGACAGTGTCATTAGGTTGTGGGGGTGAGCCTAATGCCGTTGGCCACCATTGGGGGTCCCATTTATGGGTGTTGCAGCCTACCAGGAGCAGTTCTGTTTTAGCAGAATTCAGCTGTAGTTAGCTCATAGTCATCCAATCAGAGATGGCCATGATGTCCTCACGGACTTTCAGTAGGTCAGTAACCGGGTTGTTAGTAAAAGTGAACACCAACTGGGTGTTGTCCGCATAAGATGTCATTTTGATGTTACGTTCTTTACCTAACAAGGCCGGAGGGCAAACTTACACGTTGAACAGCGTAGGGCTCAAGGCCGAGCCCTGGGGGACGCCGCACTTTAGAGGGAAGATATTGGAAAAATGAGGGGGGCGTGAACTTGGAAAGAGCGTTCCGACAAGAATGCCGTGAACCAGGCCAGAGCCCCGCCTTTGACTCCGATCTCTTCCAAACGTTGGAGGAGAATTTTATGGGAGACCATGTCAAAGGCGGCAGTAAGGTCAAGTAAAGCCAGTGCCGATGTATTACCCTCATCTTGTGCTACCCGGAGCTGCTCAGTAACAGCTAAAAGCGCTGATTCTGTACTGTCTTCGGAGCGGAATGCGTTCTGAGAGCTGTCCAGAGTAGAATTGGACTCTAGATAATTAGTCAGGATGGTATTGACATGGGATTCCATAATCTTGGCCAAATATGGAAGCAGATATGTGGGTCTAAAGTTCTCTGGTAGAGATGAATCAAGAGTATGCTTCTTAAGTAACGGTACAACTTTGCATGCTTCCAAGACTTGGGAATCACAGCTGATTGGAGGGAGTTTTTGATAAATATCCTACCCTCTGATAGCAAACAGTTGTGAAGTTTTCTAAAGATCTCAGGTTTTACAGGGTCGTCAGGGGAGCCGGATTTGACTTTTGCTGTTAAAATGACTAAATCTTCAGAGGACACAGATGACAAAGTCTCTAGAGAGTCCGAGGCTACCCAGAAAGTTGAATTAGCTGTGGGGTTGGACTGGCATTGTTTAGCGTCTAAGGCGCTGTAAATAAGGTACACGTTATTAATAAAGAATTTTGACATGGAGTCGCATTGGGTATTGGAGAAGACGGTATCATTGGAGCCTCTTGCAGGTTGCAGCATATATTTCACGAAGGAAAAAATGGTTTTAGAGGGATTAGCACTGGAGGTGATGGATGCAGCATAAAAGGAGGCTTTCGTTTTCTGAACTAAATTGTGATAGATTTCTATGGCCTTTCTGTATTTGTGTTTGGCAATGTCGTCATATGACCACCTCCATGCCCGTTCTAAGATTTTACACTTTTTCCTTTCTACTCAAAGAGTCTCATTATACCAGGCGTGAGTTAACACACCCTTGGATTCAGACAGTTTCTTTGAGATATGTTGGTCGAGGGATTTATAAATCCAGCCCCTAAACACTCTGTTTGCTGCCTCAGGATAAGAGGGCCAGACTAGCTGGGAAGCTATTAGCATAGCTTGGAGGGTGGTTTCGTCCAGTTTATGCCAGGGATGTTTACACAACGATAGGCAGGGGGCTTTCAGTGTGGTTTCTTCTAAATCCAGGTACATAGAGATAAGGCAATAGTCAGTCCATATCAGGGGAAGGGGGGAAGTACTATCAATTTTTGGAGATTCGAGAAGACTGGGTCAAGTAAATGGCCAGCTTGGTGTGTGGGACCCACAACCAATTGAACCAGTTCACAGGTTTCCAAGTCATCCAAAAAATTGGAGATCTCATGGGAATCGTGACAATACAAATGGAGATTGAGATCCCCTATATTATTTAAATTGGCTGACTCTAAAACAAAGGAAGAGGCAATATGAGCTAGAGCCTCTAGAAAGGCCTTGGCTGGGCCAGGAGGGCGATAAATGAGAAGCCCAGTATAGGTAAAGTTGTGGGAGAGAGAGATTTTGCATAATGCGCTTTCACACTCAGGAATAGATAGAGAGGATAGTGAACAATGAAAGACGGATTTAAATATCACTGCTAAACCTCCCCCTCTGCCTTTAAGCCTGTTCTGGGTAATCAGCCTATAGCCTGCCGGTAAGGCCATATTATTGGAGATCATAGAGTCAGTGGTATGCCAGGTTTCCGTCAGGAATAATATATCAGGGCCAGAGTCTAGAAGAAGATCTAATATATCAGCATGGTGTTTAACTAATGACCTACAATTAAGTCTAAATATAGTGACTCGAGTAGGGCGGGAACTATTAGGAGGATTACTAGAGTTTGATGTGCCACTGAACCCACAGTTTTTACAGTCTTTCCAAGGGGCATTAGGGTGCCATATGTAGTCCTCGCAGGATACTTTAGGCTGAAGGGCAAAAAATGGTCCCGTGAATATGACAATCTTTAACTTGGGCCAGGGCCAAGGGGCGAGGCACCGGGCGGCGAACTGGCGCAGACGGGCTTGCCTTTGGCACGCCTTCGGCGCACCAGCGGCGCGTCTGCTGAGCGTTCATAAAGCCATCTGGAGTAAATAGTGTGGAGCGGGGAAGATCTCCCGCCTCGTCCACCACCCGGAAGTGTGTCCAGTACCCACCCTCCACAAAAACGGCAGAAGCCGCGGTGGACTGGGGTCGGGGCCGGTAAGTACAGTGCCAAAAATATATTAAAAGTGAATCAGAATAGAACATTCAAAAGTTAAAAATCATTGAAAGCAGAGTCAATACTGAAATAATTATTCTTTTCTGCAATCAGAAGTTTTTTATAATTTGTTAATGCCATCCTATACGCTTGTTTATCTGAGTCAAGATAGTTCAGTCGCCAGTGTCGTTCCATCTGTCGACAGTGCTGTTTTTCCTTGCGGAGCAGCTCAGAAAACCAAGGTGTAGACGGCGTGGTCCTATTACTGGATAATTTTTTCATTGGAACCACAATACTGACCGCCTCAGAAATCCTGTTCGTATAATTTGTGACGGCAGCGTCCACATTATATGTAAGTTGCGGGAAGGGAATGTCTGACATAATATCCACAGACAGAATATCTACATACAAAAATATCGACACAAAAATATCGAAATCAAAAATATCGGAGTCATATCTTCATAAAGGTAAGTACAAAAATATCGAAAAATTCATATCGTAGTACAAAAATATCGAAAATAAAAATATCGTTTTTTTAAATGTATTAATAATAATGTAAAAATAATTTTAAAATACATATAATTTTACAAATATTAAATAAAAATATTAAAACATAATTGAAAAATTAAAACTAATACATATACATTTAAAATAAATTAAAAACTTAATAATTTAATGTAATTTTATTTTTTTTAATTTCATTTAATTGATTTAATTTAAATTTATTTTATTTTTACCCTGTACGACTGTACCCCAAAAACCCAAAACTGACCCTGAACCCTAAAAATACCCCTTTACCCAAAAACCCAAAACTGACCCTGAACCCTAAAAATACCCCTTTACCCAAAAACTGAAAACTGACCCTGAACCCTAAAAATACCCCTTTACCCAAAAACTGAAAACTGACCCTGAACCCAAAAAATACCCCTTTACCCAAAAACTGAAAACTGACCCTGAACCCTAAAAATACCCCTTTACCCAAAAACTGAAAACTGACCCTGAACCCTAAAAATACCCCTTTACCCAAAAACTGAAAACTGACCCTGAACCCTAAAAATACCCCTTTACCCAAGAACTGAAAACTGACCCTGAACGCTAAAAATACCCCTTTACCCAAAAACCCAAAACTGACCCTGAACCCTAAAAATACCCCTTTACCTAAAAACCCAAAACTGACCCTGAACCCTAAAAATGCTCCTTTACCCAAAATTAATTAATATTATTTAATTACCAATTAATTATTAATTAACAATAACAATAAAGTAAATATATTAGCACATTAGCTGTAATTAATTAAATTTAATAATTAATATTATTTTTTCCCAATTAATTAATTAACAATAACAAAAAATTATATATATAAAAAAATTACTTTAATTAATGTAATTAACTAATTAATATTAATTAATTACCAATTAATTATTAATTAAAAATATGTACAAAATTATATTAATTAATTAACTAATTAATATTAATTAATTACCAATTAATTATTAATTAAAAATATTTACAAACATATATTAATTAATTAATTGTTATTAAATTACTTCCCACCCTATTCCCCTATAAACCCACAACCCGCTCTGATACTAAAACGCAAAATGTAAACAAATTTACAAATTTTCAAACATACATTACAAAACATGTTCAACAAACATATAAACAACATAATAAAATACATAACACTAAAATTTTTTTCGATATTAGTAAAATTCGATATTAGTAACATACATACCTTAAAAAACGATATTCTGCCTGTCGATATTTTGGACATCGATATTCTATACTGTCGAAATTAAAACATCGATATTATTGTATATCGATATTTTAATTTCGATATTTTGTCTGCCTACCGCGGGAAGGAACCTTCCAATTGGGTGCGAAGGGCTTTTATGTCCACTTTACTCCATGCTTTACAAGAGGTAACAGGTGGCTTCAAACTGCCAACCTGTCCAATCTTACTACATGGAAGACTAAATCTAATCAGTGAATGGTCAGACCATGACAAAGGAACAACATCTATTAAATTCCATCCAAAGTATGACCAGCCGCATGGGTGGGTGGAATGACCAATTGAGCCAATCCAGCCGCCCCTAAGGCGTCTAAAAACATGGTTGTCTCTTTATTGTTTAAGTCCTCCAGATAAAAATTAAAATCTCCAAGAATGGTAAAATCTTTATTTTAAAGAGCCGTTTCCAACATAGGGTCGAGATTGGCTAAGAAACTAGCTCTCGTACCTGGAAGGCGATATAGTAACATGCCCTTAAAAGTCAGTTTGGCACTAAGTTTGCATGTAAATTGAAGAGCCTCATAGTACAGAGTGGAAATTGGGTGGATAGTGACTACAAAGCAGTCTCTAAAAATAATAGCTCTCTATCCCACAGGGGTGGCAGTTATAAATTCAGGATCCGAACCTGCATCTGCCCAGGTTTCAGTTATAAAAAAGGTATCTAGCCCCCAGTTATCTATTGTATGAGCTATTTCATACCTGTGCTTTCCTAGAGGCCTCACATTAGCAAGCCCACCATAGAGTGTGTTTATCTCCAGAGAATTCTCCCGATCATAATTCTGGTGAGTCAGGGATGCATCTAAGGCTGTGGATCCCACCTCTGAAGAAAGCGCAAACCCACAACCAACACACCAGCTACTGTGTCCCGACCATATCAGGCAGCAGCCCTCCTTCGTTTGTTTAAATAAGAGAAGCTCCTTGGCCAAGTAGGTAATCAATTTGTTCAAAAAACGACCAGCGTCTCGGGCGCTGGGCGCGTCCCATGCACGCCCGCACCCTCAGAAGCAAATTACCGTCTTCCGGAGGACGACTAGACCGCGTCCTACCGGAAATGGTACTGGAGAGAAGGAACCTCCATCCACTCAAATGGCACATCAGCCGTGGAGGACCGGGGTCGGCCCAATCAGTACAGCAGCAGATTAAAATATACAAATGTGCAAAGAGGCTGAAGCAACAAAAACGCAGCAAAACGCAGGTAAGTTTAAACAAAGAGGTTACATTCCAGCATAAATTGTTTAAAAAATTGAGTTTAAAAGATTGCCAAGAAATAAAAAAGCGGCAAAAGCAGGGTAACAGCAAGAGGTGTTGGCGCTTGCAGTGCTTACTTGAGTCTGATAGAAATGGTACCTCACTTGTATGGGTAGGCCTGGTGCCTGCAACAGGAAAGGTCCCAAAAAACAATGTGGAGTCATCAACAATTTCTGTCACAAAAATTATATGATTTGGCAATGAAGGTAGTAGAATTTTTTTTGGGCTGGGGAACGACTGCCACCCAGGGAAACCTATCAAAACTAGACATTTCTAAAAACTAGATACCAAGAGTAATCCAGGGTGGTATGCCTCGCATGGAATACACAAGCATTTTTATCGGACTAGAGGTGGAATGCTGGGTGGCAGGAATTTTTTGAATTCGGGCTAATTTTGCAAGTTTACATCACAGAAATGTAAGGTAAATGTGCATTTTTAAGCAAACTTTGAGGTTAAGAAAACATTATGGGATCCATGCAAGGCATACCACCCTGGACTCCCTAGGACATCTAGCTGTCAGAAATGTCTGGGTTTGGGACGTTTCCCAGGGTGGCAGGTGACCCGAGCCAAAACAAGCATCCTAAATCAAAACTTTCCTTCTTGCCAAAAAAATGTGTACGGTTCAGTCCCCAGGGCGGCAGACCGACTGTTGGGGTCATATTGGAGGTGGAGGTTAGACCCAAAGTGTGAGTGGGTGAGCAGGTCATCCCCACACCATGTAGCAATATAAAAACTCCCTGGTGATTAGTGGGCCTGGTGTCTAGTGGGCATTCTGCAACTCCCACCAGGGTAGATTGGAGTTAAAGACCTCTTATCTGCCCTTTGAGGGGGCAGAAAGACTGTTGCGGGTCATTGAAGGGTGAAATTAGATCCAATGGCTAGACAGGCCGCTCCCAACCATTTCTCCTCAATGTCTAGTGGGTTTTCTGCCTCCTGAGGGCAGATTGGAGGTAACAAACGCCAATTTGCCCCCGGGGGCATAATGAAATTTAGGCCTGGGGATAGTGAGGAGCATTGGCCCATTGGGAGTGTTCAGGAAAACACCCTCAATCTGCCCCCAATGGAGGAAAGAAAGACTGCTGGTGCTATTTGGGGAGGGTGAGGGCTAGCCCAATTCCTAACTTGTCTGACCTCACTCATTTATGCCCCTATACAAAATCTCTGATGTCTAGTGAGCTTTCTGCCTCCCCAAGAGAAGATTGTAGAAATAGATTTGGGCTTCGTGAGAGATGGGGAGCACTAACCCATTTTGAGGGGACCGCTTCCCTCTAAAAATCCACTTCTTATTGATCAAATGAGCTTTCTGACCCCCGTTGGATGCCGATTGGAGGAAAACACATCCAATCATCACCTGGCAAAAGATATCTGGGGATAATTTGGGAGTGGTGGGGGCTACTTCTGATCCCTGGGTGGGCTGTCCCCCCCCCCACCCAATTATTCCCCTATAAAAAAACCCTGGTTTCTAGTTGGATAGCAATCCCAAATCTGCCCACCTGGTTTGCCCCTGCCAGGAAATGGGGTAGCGTTTCCATTGCTGCAGATCTGTGTGGATTTGAGTGTGTAATGCGGCATAATTTACCGACGTGTGGCCTGCAACGTAAGAGCCTAGTGAATTCCCAGGTATGGGACTGTCTCACCAGACCACTGTATGGGGTGCTGACTTTGGAAGCATGTCTGTGCCTGTGGTGACAGCGAAGGATTTAGGACAGTGGATTTCTTAATATTGACTTTGAAACTGGAGGCCTTTGCAAAAGAGTCAAGCTCCCCCAAAAAGGCCCTTAGGGCACTCTCCGGGTCTGCCAGGGTGACAAGGACGTCGTCCGCGTACAAGCTTATAATGTGTATGTCGCCCTTGAAATGAATGCCCGTGATTTGTGGGTGCTCCCTAACTCTCTGCGGTAATGCTTCCATGTATAAAGCAAAAGGAAGGGGTGACAAAGGACACGCCTGCCAAGTGCCTCTACTGATGGGGAACGGAGTTGAGGTGTGCCCGTTAACCCTCACTGAAGCTGTAGGAGAATGATATCAAATTAGGATGTGCCTCCTCATTCTCTCCCCTACGCCTATGCAGATCGTTACCTGTTCTAAGTTGGGCCAGTGAACACGATCGAAGACCTTTTTAGCGTCAATGGTGAGGAGCATGTAGTCCTCTGGGATGCGTGATGCCTTCTCTATGAGATGCAGGGCCCTCTTGGTGTTGTCACTGGTCTGTTGCTGGGGAATAAAACCCACCTGGTCTGGGTATATCAGCCCTGGCATATAAGGAGCCAGCCGAGCCGCTTGAATCCCAGTGTAGAGTTTCAGGTCAATATTCAGGAGGGAGATAGGCCTGTAGGCACTGCAGCTAGTCCTATCTTTCCCTGGCTTAGGGATGACCACAATTGCGGCCTCCAGCATGGATTTGGGGATTGCTCCTGGGGATGCGAAGGAGTTAAAAAACCTAGTCAGTAGAGGTGCTAGTGTGGGACAAAATTGTTTGTAAAAGGCCACAGTGTTGCAATCAGGACCAGGTGATTTAGCTGGCTTAAGTTGTGAAATGGCCGCTGTTAGAAATGGGAGTCTCTGGTTGACAATGGCTGGCGCCAATGTCCAAATAGGGATCCTTCGTCCTAAGTCAGGGCATGTGGGCAACCCCCTTCGAGAACCCCTGCTCAACCCTGTGGTAACGTAGCACAAGCAGTTAGGCCTATCTCAGAGGCAGTGTGTGAAGCATTTATGACCATGTACAACAAGGCAGTAACGACACCTCAAAAGGACACAACTCAGGTAGGTATAGAAAAATAGTATCTTTATCTAACAGTTTAACTCAAAACTCTCAAAGCATTTCAACCAGCTACAATGCACGTCAACTAGTAGGGACTCAGAAATGCCTACGTGACCTGCCTTGGAAAGGGGACACAGCACGCAGCTTCTCGAAGAAGCGGAGACGGTGACAGGTGGACTCCCAGCGACCACAAGTCTTGGCTGCAGAGGTCCACAGCGTGCACCCACAATGATTCGGGCACTCGGGGAGAGGCGGGCTGTCAGCTGCAGCAGCATATGGCTGCGGCGGCCCGGGCTGGTGGTGGCCATGACTCTCGTCTTGCAGCTCCATGGTGGGCTCACAGCGGCAGCAGCTCTCTCTTAGCTGCGTCGGCCCACAAGGCGGTAGCGACAATCCTTGACAATGGTGAACAAGCTGTGGCCACAATGAAGCAAAGGGACAAAAGTGCTGCCACTCGGCGGCAGCAGCTCTCCCTTAGCTGCGACGGCCCGCAGGACAAATCTCAATGGGGCAAGGTTAGTTAAGGTGCGGGCACAGCAGCAGCAGCTCTCCCTTAGCTACGATGGCCCACAGGACAAATCACAATGAGGCAAAGTTTGCAGAAGTGCAGGCACTCAGCGGCAGCAGCTCTCTCTTAGCTGCGGCGGCCCATAGGACGAAGGGTGGTGCAAAGTTGGCAAACGTGCCGGCACTCAGCGGCAGCAGCTCTCTCTTAGCTGTGGCAGCCCAGAGGACGTAGGGTGATGCAAAGTTGGCAAAGGTGCAGGCACTCAGCAGCAGCAGCTCTCTCTTAGCTGCGGCAGCCCACAGGAGGAAGGGTGATGCAAAATTGACAACGTTGTGGGCACTCAGCGGTGGCAGCTCTCTCTTAGCTGCAGCGGCCCACACAGATACAGCAAGGGTTTCAAAGGTTCAAATTCAGGTGGGCTCTTAGCGGCGGCCGCTCTCTCTCAGCTGCCCACACAGATTAATGTGGGCTCTCAGCGGGGGCTGCTGTCTCTTAGCTGTAGCGGCCCACACAGGTTCAACAAAAGTTTAAAAGGTTCAAATTCAGGCATCCTCTCAGAGGTGGCAGCTCTCCCTTAGCTGCAGCGGCCCACACAGATTCAGCGACAGTTCCAAAGGTTCAGATTCCGGTGGGCTCTCAGAGGCAGCAGCTCTCTCTTAGCTGCAGGGGCCCACACAGATTCATCGCAAGTTTCAAAGGTTCAGTCTGCAGTCCTTGCAGTAGAACTAGAGGCTCCGGATTACCCGACGGAGGCCTCACCTGCAAACAGAATTCCTCGCACAGGAATTCCGACGGCTGACGGGGTGAAGTCTAATGTCTCTGAGACTTCTGCAGGAGGCGCTCTTGGTTCAGGCCCTCGGATTGTTTCTTCGGCAAGCTTGGTAAAAGTTTCAAAGTCCTTTCCTCTGTTCACTTGGACAGAGTTTCATCTTGACATCCAGAAGGAACACACTTGGACAAAGTTCCAGCGCAGCGTTTTATACCTAAAAAGTCTTTGTTTTCTAAAGTCACAAATCACTCGGTCCGGTCAGAACCAGTTCGGTGGGGTCGGGGAGAACTTGGTTTACGAGGCGACATCCTGCCCTTTCAGAATGAGGGGGTCTTCTATCAGACACCCAGTGGGAGGTGGAGCCATCATTCACCTTGCCAGGCACGGCCCTGCATGGATCAAAGAGTCACCTCTTCCCATGCCCTGAATACCGATCTCTCTCTACTGCCAGGTTGGACCCAGCTGGCCCTGCTGCTCCAAAACCACTTCCAAAATATATACTCGCCAAGCCTACAGTAACGCTTAAGTAAGAAACTACTGCCGTTTCAGTAGAGGCATTTTCAAACATGGGATGTATAAACAGTCCTTACTAAAAGGTGTCTCTCAATGTCCTGAGCATAAACATATCAAACTCGTAGTTCCTATCAGGTTCCTGGGGTTAGATAGGAGGTACTCCTTAATCGGCCCATTTTGGCCTATAAGAATGGATCGTTTCACAGTAGCGACAGTGAAAGGGAGGGAAGCTGACTATTAGAACATGCTACACAATTCTAGGCATTATGATTATCCTAATTCATACAGTCATCTTTACACAGGGAGCATTCACGCTGTGGTACTGATTAGCAGTGGCACAGCACCCAGAGCATCTAAATCCAGCCAACATAACAGAGAGGAAGTGAAAAGGGGAAGGAGGACCCACGCCAATGATGGCTGGTCTAACACCTGCTATGAGTTCTTCAATTCGTATCTCCCTTTCTATTTGCTTCGCCTGGTCTGAAGTCAGTGTGGGAAGGCGAGCCTGCGTCAGGTACTCATCTATATCCTCCTCTGCTAACTTTTGCCCATTGTACTAGTGGGCATTGAAATTTCGGAATGTCTCAGCGATAGCAGCGTCATCCGTGGTCTCTGTCCACCCTTGATTCCTGATCTCCTGGACCCCTTGGAGCTGTCTAACCTCTTTTAGTTTATGTGCTAGCAACCACCCACATTTGTCCCCTCGAAAGTAAAAGGAATGGCGCAAGCACAACATGGCATATTCTGCCCTGTCTCGGTCGATGGTAGCCAGCTGTGACTGGATTATTGTCAGTTGGTGGCAGGTTCAAGGAGCCCCCGTGCGTTGTTGCATTTGTTCCAATTCCCTCACTTTCTGAGTAAGATCTTCTCTCTTTTGTTTGCGATCCGCATTATCTGCAGACGATATGGCGATTTGTTCGCCCCTGATGACCGCCTTCAGGACCTCCCACCTGGTGGACATGAGTGTGTCGGGGTTGTCATTATGTGATAAATACTCAGCAAGTGCACATTGTATTTGGTCAACTGCGCACTGGAGAAGGGTGTCCCATAAGCGCCACTGTCGAGCTAGCTGTAGGATGGGTGGTAGTGTCAGAGTGGCCACGAATGGCGGGTGATCGGACAATGTTGCTACAAGAATTTCTACTGCTCTGGTAATGTCACAAAGCACCCTAGAGCCTTTCAGATAATCAAGACGCGCGTAGGTTTTGTGGGCGCTAGAGTAGTAGGAGTTTTTCCTGAGTTGTGGGTGGTAGCATCTCCAGAGGTCCACAAAGCCCAAGTCGTCTATTCTGGACAGCCCAGCATGGGAAAGAGCAACAACCTGCCCTGTGCGTTGAGCTGACCTGTCTAGGGTGTTGTCAAAAAGCAAGTTAAGGTCGCCCTCCTCAGCAAACCGTTCCAGTAGCTTCGGTCAGAGCATCGTGCAGAAACCGTTCCAGTCCTTCATTGGGTGCGTATATGGATCCTATGACTAGTGTGTGTCCTCCGATCGCGAACTGATATGTAAGCAACTTGCCTTTGATTTTAGCCACCTTTTAGTATCACATTCCCTTTGAATGCCCAGGAAACTAAGATCAGTATCCCTGCTGTCCTGGGGGGCCTAGACAAGAAAAGGTGTGTGGGAAAAATGCGGGACCTGAGTCGATGACAGTCTTTTGAGAGCAAGTGCGTCTCTTGTAGAAGACAGATGTCTGCGGCAGTACTCTCCAGGTAGGAGAGGATCATCTGGCATTTGACAGGGTTATTGAGCTCTCGCACGTTAAGCGTGAGGACTTTGAGAGTGTTAGGCGGCATCTAAAGCGTTAGGCCTGGCGTGCAATGGGGGGACCTGATATAGGATCCGAGTGTGTGGGCTATTATGGAACAGTAGGATGTGTCTGGTGCTCCTATGCTGCGGCTGCAGGGTTCGGGAAGCAGTGGACGGGGACCATGAGAACAAAAGGAGAAAAGAACAACAAAAAAACAAGAAAAATTGGCACAACGGTGCCCAGGAGAATTTGGAGTTCATAGTTCATTCCGTCATCCATTGACGATCGGTAGCGGGTCTTCAGGGGAGCCATGTTGTGGCCGAAGTTGTCTCTCTGCCTCACCTCCCGGCCACCTGGATTGTAGATTTAGGAGGAACGCATGGCCCATGTACTGGTCACGGGGTCTGGGCCTTTGCCAGTGTCCCTGGCAGGGCGTCAGCACTACTTGTTGCCCTTTTATAATTTCCACAGGGTCCGGTCATTTGGTGCAGCGTCGTCGTCCTTGTTGCTGCCAGCGTGGTTGTGTTTCTCCAGTCATGTGGGTGGGGCTGCCGCTGCCATCTTCTTCATCTGGGATGTCGACTCCTAATAGCTGGCTTGCTATGGAGAGGGAGCGGAGTTGGATGAGCTTGCCATCAAATCGGAAAATACGTCGAAATGGGTACCCCAAGAGTATGAGATGTTGCACAGCCGCAGGTGTGCCCTAATAGGTCGGAAGGTCTTGCGTTTCTGAAGAGTGAGCGTAGCTAGGTCCTGGTATAGAACTGGGTTCTGGTCTCGAAATGTGATCGGGTGCATTTATCTGGCCTTGCAGAGGATTTCTCCTTGGTCCAGAAATCCTGGACCCATACCAATATGTCTAATGGGGAGCTTTATCAGAGCGTGGAAGACCCACCCTGTGTGCTCTGTCTATTTTGAGGTCTGCATCGAGCGGGTTGCCCAAAACATGAATAAAAATTTCTCTCCAGCCTCCTCGTTTGCTCTCACCCCGCGGTTTCTGATGTTATGACGACAGGAACGATTCTCCAAGTCTTCGAGATGCGTTTGTAGATTTAGTAGATGATCGTGGATACAAATGACCTCTTGTTGTAGGGCAATCAGTTCAGTGTCCCTGTTATCAAGCTGCGCAACTCTCTCACAGATGCAGTCCACATCCTTGCGTATGTCCTTAATTTCAGATGGGAGGTCGCTTTTGACTGTTTGTAGGTCGTCACGCAAGGTCGTAAATCGAGCTTCCAACAAAGCCCACATCACCAGTTCCTCTTTAGGCTCACCAATCTGTGATGAGGTAGCGTCGTCCGTCGGTGGGGGTTCCGCCCTGCTCCACTCTGGGAGCATGCAAGGAGTTCCTTCAACGTTTTGTCCTTCTTCCCTTGGTTAGAGGACATGTTCCTTCCCCGAATACGGGGTGTGCAGTGGTAGATCAAAACTGCTCAAGGCCTGAGATCAGGACTAACCCTGGGCGAAGAACTACGCTCCGTTCGCGGAGTTTGCGGAGTTTCGCCAACTCCGCGTTCCGCGGAGTACGCGTAGCTGTCGATTACTCCGCGATCCGGTGCGTAGCGTAGTTCTCGCGCGCTGAATAACATTATCACGTGCGCGGCAATGGCTTACCTTGGTTCTGCGTTCGCTTTTTTCCCGGTCGCGTGTGCCACCATGTTTGTAAACCCTCCCGCACCATTCCGTGCGACTGTGCGAACGCGATAACGTCATTTGGATGCGCGATAGCGTCATAAGGACCCGAACACGTTACTTGTGACCCGGAACAGGAAATAAGGGAACGCAAGCGGGCGAGACAAACCTCTTGGGTAACTTAGCGCGCTAGCCATCCCGAGCATGCAGGCAACGCCCCGAACACGCGCACCGCGCTCCCGAAGACGAAAAACGGCGCGCAAACGGGTCTAGCAAGCAACTACGCATGGCTGCGGAGCTACGCATAGTTCGCGGAGTGCAAGTGCGTCTTCGCGTAGCTCCGCGGAGTCCGACTCCGCGAACTACGCCCAGGGTTAATCAGAACCCCCGGGGTGTATTGTGGGCATAGGGAGACTCAGTGAACCCCATCTTTGCGTCTGTGACATGCTGCTGCTGGGCCGCCTTGTCTTTATCTGTCTCTACAAGGGTGTGGGAATCCCAGCACTGGTCCTGGCGCTCCCTGTGTGTTGCTGAGGAGGACGTACGGGCTAGAGTGACAGCCCCCCGTGTGTCCCTCCTCAATCTGGATGGCGTCAAAGACTACAATGAGGCACAGCTGAAAATGAACGGGTGCAATCGTTCCTCATGGTTCTCCTATCCCTGCCACCCGAAGTCCATTCCTGCAGGCGGGTCACAGGTCTGTAGATTTCGTGCTTGGTGGCCGGTCGGTTTTGATGAAGGGCCGCAGGCCAACCCCCCCCCAAGATCCAGGCTCTCCTTTCCAGTTGCTAACTTCTCTTCCACCCCTCACTTTGGAGCCAAACGGGGGGACTGCACTCGGAGCTTAGCAATGGCTTCTCCTGGGGCCCTTAGGAGCACGCGGCTGGGCCGGGACGGCTTGCCACACGCTATCAGTGTTGGTCGAGTGCTACGTGCCTCCGCTCACTTGCCTGTGGTATCATGTGGCGTGGAGGTTTCGGAATGCATGGCCTGGTCCCCCGCTGCCCTCTCAGCTCCAGGTTCACCTCAGGGCTGCGGGACAAAATGGCAGGCGTGTCTCCACTGCTGTCTATGCAGGGGGGTCTTGCTGCCGCAGGACCACGCTCGGGGCACTTCCACTTTTACGAGCCTCCTCTACTCTGTCGATAGGCCAGTGATGCGGCCCGCAGCGGCCCGCTCCAGTCTTCCGCGACTAGCCCGGACCTCCTCAGTGTGCCGCTCCGGGGTTCTCCGATGCCAGCCTTGCCAGGCCGCGGCCCCGAGTTCAACCACGAGGCCCAGCCGCCCAATGCTCCGCAGTGGATACCGGCACCCTCAGTCGTCAGTCTGACGTTTCCCGGGTCCCCAGGGGACGCTTCACTGGGGCACCGTCCCCGGTCTGTTTTAAGGCTGTAGACAGCCAGAGGCCGGTGCTTTGATAAGCGGCAAGCGGGAGAGAAAGCTAGATGCGTCCTACCTCGCCACCATCTTGGCCACACCCAGGAGAGTGTAACGTTTATAAAACAGAGATCTAAAAAACTCTGGGAACTCCCTAGTCTATTGAGATTTCTCACTCTATCGAAAGTGAGTTAACTAGGATTGGTTACTGGGCAGTGAAAAGGAAGGCATTCAAGTGTTTCCTGAAGTTTAGCAGTGTGGACACAACGATCTCCGACCGGAACCAGTTCTAAGTTTGCGATTGGCACAAGATAAAGCTCTTCGTGTTGTTCATGTATTTGTTATGGGTTTTCATAAAGCACAAAATGGGTGTTTGTGATTCCTGCAGCATGCTCTGTTCTTATTGCAGTTAATAATGTGTCAGGGCACTGTTGTGGAGTAGTTTCATAACTGAAGATGTTCTACCACCCCCAAGGGGACACACTGACAGTGATTTCAGTGACTGAGCGGAGTTTTGTCCTGCTTCTCAGAGTGGGCCAGTAGAGGAACAGTTCCTTAAAGAAGGGTGTTCTCCTGTTTCATCCAGCTGGCAGTCAAAGGAATGCCTTACATGACCCTACACTCACAGTGATGACCATCCCTGCACCCACTCTCATCATCTTACCATTCATTCATCCATATGTTCACTTACTCATTTCTCACTCATTCATTCATTCATAGGCACCCTCATCCAGTCATCCACACATTAATTCACTAATCCATGGACCAAATTACTTACCAACCCTTCCATGCACTCAGTCATTAACCCATCCCCTCATTAATGTACTCTCATCATCTATTCATTCCCGCTTTGGCTCAGTCTCACATTACCCCACGCACTCCTGCACTCGTACTGTGTGGTGTTCCTCTTTCCGCAGTTCGCAAACTCTGAAAGTGAGGTGATTCGGTTTGCCTACACAAATTGTGTCAGTGTTTATTCTCTATTGGCACACACTGTATGCCATTCGGGGCAAACTGTAAGTATGCAGCTGAATCAGGTTTAGCTTGAGAAGAGAAATCAGCCCCTGTATATCACCAAATGACTAGAGTGATTGACATCAACTGACAGTATGTCACATCCTGGTAATGGACCTAAACAAACAGGCCCTGTGTTTTAAGAGGTCCTTGTAAAGTATATATTCAGAAATGCTTGCTGGCACAGAAAGCCCTTTAAAATATTTTTAGAACAATAGTGTACTCTGTTGATCGCCCCTTTAGAGCATAACGCACGTCCTGCATTGCGAAAGTGGTCTGTGGTAAAATAGTTCCTCGTTCCTGAGGGACTCTGTGACCTATGGAAGTAGGTCAGTAGAGTGACTTGCATTTCTTGTTTTTTGCAGATCCGTGGTATCATTTAGCTACTTCTGCATTATGACAGCCATCTCTAAGAGAAATTCAGTTGTTTTCTCAAAAAGCCTTCTTTCAAGAGATTCCACCGCAGAACAGGTGTCTCCAAGCAGTCCATCACAAGTCCTTGACAGCTTCCGAGTAGGCCACAGCCTTTAGTACATTTTTAAAAAGTACAGGGTCACATTTTTCTTTTAAAGTTAGGGGAAGGCTGTGTTTATTTTACATTATTATCTTCAGGGTGCAGATAGCAGGACCTGTTAATGAGCTGTGCTGGAGTCAGATTTATGTCCATGGGCACAGAGGTGAAGAATTGTAGCTGATGAGGTATTTAACTCTTAAAAGTCCTTGTCAACTCAGTATTGGCAGTGAGAACAATGTGATGTTTCTGAATGCTTTTAAATGGTAGAAAATTCAAATGAAAAGTTATCATAATAATTAAGTTAACTCTTCATTTTAATTTTCTCCCTTTTCAAAGTGTCACACTTACAAGCAGCCGGCCTCTTGCTCCCAGTACCTAGTAGACACTGCCATATTTATAACTGAAAGATACAGTACTAGTTTTTAAATGGGAAAAATATAAAGTGAATAAAAATGTTTTGTGATTCCCTAATTGCAAATCTTTGCTATTCACAAATAGGGAATCGCAAAACGGCAAGTATGAAAGTTTGCAGCACACTTTCTGTGATTCCAAAGGAGTTGCAAATGACCTACCTCATGAATATTAATGAAGGAGGTCGCAGTTTGCGACCCCCTAGGAATTGCAACTATCACAGGAATGGTGGCATACTGAGATCAGCAGACCACCATGTCTGTGATTGCTTTTAAAGAAAGCAATCATTTTTTTGTTGTAAAGCAGCCCGTATTCCTTTAAGGAACACGAGATGCTTTACGAAAAGAAAAAGAAAAAGTTTTCTTTTAATTTTTTAAGAGCAGGCAGTGGTCCATGGGACCACTGCCTGCTCTCAAAAATGCTTCTACAAACATTCAAAAAGGGGAAGAGTTCTCTCGGGGACCCTTCCCATTTGCGAATGTCTTACCACCTACTTGAAGTAGGTGATAAAATGCGAATGTGTTGCGACTGCATTCACAGTCACAAAACATTCATGCATACCATTAGGATTTGCTATTTGTAAGGGACGCCCTAAACACGCACCTTCCACAAAGCGAATCGCAAACCCATTTTGCGATTTTGTAACAGGTTACCAAATCGCAAAATTGGGTTTAATGCAAACGGGCTGATTCGTTTGCGACGAGAAAAATGCTTGATGCATCTGACCTGTAATGTTTTATGAAGCATATTTCTTCAATTTGAATTCCTGTATACAAATTGCTCTATTTTTCTGTTTTAAATATGACACATTGTTTACGGGCCACTGGGAGAAAGATGTCTGGCATTTGTAAATGTGACACTTGGAAATGGAATTACATTTAAATTATGGATTTTTGGAATCCATATGAACATAATGTTTACTCTTCAGTTGAATTTTCTCCCTTTACAAAGTGTCACATTTACAAACAATAGGTCTCTTGCTCCCAAAAGCTAGTAGACACTGTGCTATATTGATAACTGAAAGATAAAGTACTCTTATTTAAATGGGAGATATTTAAAGTGAAGAAAAATAAGTCTATGAAACATTAAGTCTTAATGGTTTTCTCCACTTTTAATAAAGCGAATTAAGTCTTAATGTTTTATGGAGCATGTTTCTTTAATTTAAGTTCCTGTATACAAATGGCTGTATTTTTGTGTTTTAAATATGGCACCTTGTCTAAAGGCCACTGGGAGCAAGATGCCTGGTGTTTGTAAATGTGACACTTGGAAACAGAATTAAATTATCATTTTTTTGCAATCCATATAAACAGAATGTTAACACTTCAGCTTAAGTTTCTCCCATTTCAAAGTGTCGCCTTTACACAGAGCAGGCAGAGGCTGGTAGACACGTGGTCATATTTAATACTGAAAAATGCAGCCATTATTTTAAGTGGGAGAAATTTAAAGTACAGGCATTTTTTCCATATCATGAAAACTTTTGCAGAACACTTCTGCACTTTAAGGGTACCCAATTAAAAAGAAAAGTTGTATGTTTTTTATTATACATGTAAAGCTGAGACATATGACAAAAGGTATTTCAGTGCCACAAGTACATACGACATAAGCTGACAGTCACCCATATACATTTATCCCATTCATATGCACACATGACCATAGATCCCCATAGACCACACTCTCACTGACACACATGGCAGACCAGTCATAGTGCCCTCGTAGTCACTCAAATAGCCTGAGATTAAGGGAGAAAGTCACATTTTCATTCTCTGAGAATAGGGTAGACCTCAAGCAGCAGGACAGCCCTTCTTATGCAGTGTTCACAGGCGCAGGAGTGTGCTGAAGGGTTGGTCTGAGGATCCAATATTTAAACCTGGGACCAGCTTTGAAGTGGGAGAAATGTATACACATACCTCCACATCTGGTTCTTTAATGTATTTCATTCACTTGCCCTGGCTCTGAGAGGTTTGGGGTGACAATAGACTAGTGTGAAGTCCTTTGTTAGTGTGCTGAAGTTGGCTCTTTGAAGTGCAAGTGTGGAGTATGACAGCTCTGTCCCTCCCATCCTGACAAGATGGCCCATCTGCACTAAACCAAGACCCCCTTGTATCACTGTCTGGGAGGAATACATAAAGGCCAACTGCCAACTACACCTTGTCATTTGACCCAGGATACAGGCTGGACGCACAAAATGGATAGGACAAAAAATGCCTTCTAAAAGTGGGGTTTTCAGATTGGTGACTTAAAATGTGACTTTACCATTAAAGAGGGTTTTAAATGACAATTCATTAGAGACCAACATTGATATTGCTGGCTGTTTTCAAGCAAAGGTTATCACTTATTTAATGTATGACGATAACCCAATGTTATCCTATGGAGAGGTAGGCCATGCCTGCTTGACTACCAGGACATGTAAAACATAAAATTACATGCCCAACTTTTTTTAATACAATGCACCCTGTCCTATGGGCTGTTTAGAGCATATCCTGTGGGAGGTTGGGGTTCTACTTTTATGTTCTGAAAAGGAAGGTTAGGACCTATCAAAAGGTTTATTTTACCAAGCCAAAATGGCAGCATAAAACTGCACCCACAGGCTGCAATTGCAGGCCTGAGACATGTATTAAAAGGGCTACTTGAGTGAGTTGTATAATAAGTGCCGCAGGCTCACTAGTAGCATTTAATTTGCAGGTTCAGGGTAAAAGTATTACCACTCTACTATGGACATATACGTACATTATATGTGCCAATTGGGTGTATGCAAAGTTTACCATATTTAAGAGCACAAGCACTTTAGCAATGGTTAGCAGTGATAAAGTGCACAAAGTCATAAGGCCAACAAAAACAAATTTAGCAAAACAAGAGGAGGGAAGGCAAATAGTTTGGGGGAATTCCATACAAAAGATATCTAGCATGGCCCATATCAGTGCATTAGATAGCTAAATAAAATAGTACATATTTGCACATCTGAACAGTTCTGAACCTGTGAAGATACACTGTAGAAGTGTTTTGCAAGGTAAAGGAAACTGGATGAATTTGTTCCCGCTACAGGAAATGTTTGTTTTGAAATCAGGGACGTAACAATAATAACCGGCCCAGCAGACCATAAAAGAGGCCAACAAACAGCCAAAAAACTGCACAACACTATGGCCTTTCAGTCCAGGCACTTAGGCACTCCCTGAATGCCCTACAGGCCAGTCTGATGTTCTTGGCTCTACTCTCTAAAACACTCTCTCAAAATTATCTTACACAGTAGCCAGTAATCATGAAGTTTGAAATGCACTTTTAAAGAAACCTCTTCCTTTCTGCCTAAGTAACATTTTGTTCTGTCAACCGAGCCTCCATTTTCTCAACATTTTGCCATGATTCCAACTCGATCACCTGACTCCTGTCGATGCACTCTCAGGTAATCTGATAAGATAGACATAAAAGCCTTCGCAACAGCATCCCTTGAGCATTGACATAAAGTCCTCTCTCACCCCAAACCAAACCAAATTCACAGTGGGAACCACGCAAAATGGCACAGTCAGCATACGGTGAGGAAACGTATCACATGTTGACAAATCAAAATACAGAATTAATGCAACATCTTCTAATACCACCATTAAAGCACGGTCCCCTAAATGAATATATATTTACTTCTCTGAGCTAATGTGATCATATATAGCACTCAACTCTAGTTACATAACCAATGAAAGTCTTATAAATGAATGGGAGCCCGTTTCTGCACCGTTTGTTCTGTCTGCCTGCCGTCTACCACCAGTACCGTGGACCACATGCCCCCGAGGGCATTGCTGCTGGAGTGCTGCCATCACCATCATCCACAAGCGCCAGGTGGCGCATAAAACATCCAGGGTTCTCCCGCTGCGGGGGACATGTGCGGGCCGAGCCAGGGCGAAGCCCGGGAAAAGGGCAGGCCCGTCCACGCCCGTCGTAGCCCAGAGGAGGCTGGGCTGGGCCTCCCCTCTAACACCGGAGGCATGGGACATTTGATCATGGTGTTTATACCACCTCCAGGTACACACACTGTGATTCCAGACAAGCATGACTATTACCTGGACTTCTGCAGGACTGACTAAGTATTCTGCAGGGGGTTAAGGGACCGCATGAATTGTGCACATTTGACTGTACCACTGCTTGTCTCAATGCCTGATTCATTCTGCAAGTGAATAGACAGTGACTATGTTCCAAAAGAGCTAGTAGTTGACAGCAGGATACATTTATACGTGCTTATGTTTCAGCAAAGTGATTAGATAAGGACATGCTTCTATCAGGATGATTGCAGGAGTGGACACAGACTCACAGTGTGAATCCAGACAAGCATGCCTATTACCTGGACGTTTGCAGGAATGACTCAGTAGTCTGTAAGGGGTTAAGGGACTGCATACATTGTGCACATTTTACTGTACCACTGCTTGTCTCAATGCCTGAGTCATTCTGCAAGTGCATAGACAGTGACTGGGTTCCGAGAGTGCTAGTAGTTGACAGCAGGATACGTTTATAAGCGTGTATGTTTCAGCAGAGTGATTAGATAAATACATGTTTCTGTCAGGATAATTGTAGGAGTGGACACAGACTCACAGTATGATTCCAGACAAGCATGACTATTACCTAGACTTTTGCAGGACTGACTCAGTAGTCTGCAAAGGGTCAAGATCCGGATACATTGTGCACATTTGACTGTACCACTGCTTGTCTCAATGCCATAGTCATTCTGCAACTGCATAGACAGTGACTGGGTTCCTAGAGTGGTAGCATTTGGCAGCAGGATAAGTTTATAAGCGCTTATGTTACAGTAGAGTGATTAGATAAGGACATGCTTCTGTCAGGATGATTGTAGGAGTGTATACTATCAAATGTGCATTGCCTCTGACACCTGGAATGAAAAATTGACACATCGCCTGTAGATACTCGTAAATCAAGGCCGTAAAGAGGGTTGGCTACCTAACAGAGCGGGCACCCAACCAATGACGAAGCCGCTCTCACCCACACACTACGTGAAAGAACCTATGACGGATGCGCGCTGTTCTGACCTCACCACAGCGGTGTCCGGCTCCGTGAAGAGACAGTTCCGCGGGGAGACGCCGTTTTGAATGAGAAAAAGAAAAGCAGTCCAACGGCCACCGGCCAACCCACAGGTACGACATTACCATGGCCGGCGAACATTTACCCAGTAGGCTTCTGAACGGGGTACAAAGACACAACAAAACATTACGATGCACAACTCCTATTTTTAACACAGACGAGGTGCAACCCCTTTTTAACCCGTGTTCAGTGTAACATCATGCCACCACATAACATGCAAAATGCCAAACAACAACATGGCGATTGAGAAGCACTAAGACAATTGAACACCACTTCTCACCATCTCAACCCCCTTCTCCACAGTACACCCCGGACTGTTGGACGACGGGATTCCATCGCGCCAGACAGACCAGACAAACGCTACTACGCCGAGTTCTAAGATTAACCTGAAGACAAGATAAGCAGAACCCCCTTCGTTTATATTGGGTAGTTGACCCTAACACACATGATTATGAGTTTAACAACACTGAGAACAAGTTTAGTATTTGCTCATGCACTCGATAACACAGAACTAAAACATGCCCCTTACACCCCCATTTAGGTGTAGCATGATGTCGTACAGCACCAACAGCGAGCCCTGATGAAGACCTTTCCTAAAACTTTTTTCCTGTCAAGATTCAGAAGGTCGAAACACGTAGGCTCAACACCCAGGCCAGGAGAACTGTATGCCTTATGACCCAGTAAAGCAACAGGACATATAGTGAGAGACGAATCTCACACTACGGCAAAAAACTTTTTTAAAAAAAAGGGATCTTCTCCGGCCTTGTACAGGACAATTAATGACTCTTTGAGGGAAAAATAGCCATACCCCTTAGCTATTTACAAAATCTTTCCTTGATTCCAAGTAGGACCCCCTTCCCTTGCAAACCTGAAAAAATAGCAAGTTCGAAGGAATATGTTCACATATGAGCTTAATTAACCAGTTCCATTATTGTTTTTGTTTATTCGTGTAGTACTGTGAAGTGTTATGTTGACTTATTTTTATGTTAGGAAGTAATTTGTCTTAATATATGTCGAATGTGCTTTATCAAAGGAGATGATTACAAATTATGTGCTTACACCCAATTGTGTACCATTGAATAGTCTTAAAGAAAGTGCATAATTACAAATGCAGTCATTGTCAATAAATAGGACACTGAAAACAAATGATATGTGAGATCTATGGTGTCAGAGGCAATGCACATTTGATAGTATTTACCTTGATTCCAGCCTCTGATTACCTTAACTGAATCAATCCCCTGTGATTGTTTGCTAGATTGTAGGAGTGGACACAGTCTCACAGTGTGATTCCAGACAAGCATGACTATTCCCTGGACTTTTGCAGGACTGACTCAGTAGTCTGCATGGGGTTAAGGGACTGCATACACTGTGCACATTTGACTGTAACACTGCTTGTCTCAATGCCTGAGTCATTCTGGTAGTGCATAGACAGTGAATAGGTTCCTAAAGTGTTAGCAGTTGACAGCAGAATACATTTATAAGGACTTATGTTTCAGCAGAAGGATTAGATAAGGACATACTTCTGTCAAGATGATTGTAGGAGTGGACATAGACTCACAGTGTGATTCCAGACAAGCATGACTATTACCTGGACTTTTGCAGGACTGACTCAGTAGTCTGCAAGGGGTTAAGGGACCGCATATATTGTGCACATTTGACTGTACCACTGCTTGTCTCAATGCCTAAGTCATTCTGCAAGTGCATAGAAAGTGACTGGGTACCTAGAGTGCTAGTAGTTGATAGCATGCTTCTCTCAGGATGTTTGTAGGAGTGGACAGACCTGCTTTAGAGCCATAGAAAAGGTCAGCAGAGCTGCTTTAGAGCCAGAGAACCAGGTCAGCAGAGCTGCTCTAGAGCCTAAGAAGCAGGTCAGTAGAGCTGCTCTAGAACCAGAGACCCAGGTCAGCAGAGCTGCACTAGAGCCAGAGACGCAGGTCAGCAGAGCTGCTCTAGAGGCCGAGAACCAGGTTAGCAGAGCTGCAGTAGAGTCAGTGAAACAAGGTCAGCAGAGCTGCTGTAGAGGGGGAGAACCAGGTCAGCAGAGCTGCTTTAGAGGCAGAAAACCAGGTCAGGAGAGCTGCTCTAGCTGACACTGACTGACACTGATTGACTGACACTGACTGATTGACACTGACTGAGACTGATTGACTGACACAGACTGACTGACTGACTGACTGACACTGATTGACTGACACTGACTGACTGACACTGACTGACACTGACTGACACTGATTGACAGACACCAGACACTGACTAACTGACTGACACTAACTGGCTGACACTGACTGGCACTGACTGATTACTCTCTACTACTCACTCTCTACTACTCTCTACTAGTCACTCTCTACTACTCTGCTACTCTCTACTACTCACTATCTTCTTCTCTACTATGCTCTACTACTACTCTGTACTAATATCTCTCTACTACTCACTATCTACTACTCTCTACTATTTGCTCTCTACTACTTTCTTTCTACTACTCACTTTTTACTACTCACTCGCTACTACTCACTCGCTACTAATCTCTACTAATCACTCTCTGCTACTCACTCTCTACTACTCACTCTCTACTACTCTCTACTACTTGCTCTATTACTCTCTACTACTCTCTACCACTCACTCTCTACTACTCTACTACTCACTCTCTACTAAGCTCTACTACTCTCTCTCTACTACTCACTCTACTACTCTCTACTACTCACTCTCTACTACTCTCTCTCTACTACTCACTCTCTACTATTCAGTCTCTACTACTCACTCTCTACTACTCACTCTCTACTACTCTACTATCTCTACTACTCTCTCTACTACTCTCTACTACTCACCCTACTCTTCTCTACTACTCACTACCACTCACTCTCTAATACTCTATTACTCACTCTCTACTACTCTCTCTCTCCACTACTCACTCTCTACTACTCACACTACTAATCTCTACTACTCACTCTCTACTACTCTCTCTACTACTCGCTCTCTACTACTTTCTCCCTCTACTACTCTACTACTCTCTACTTCTCTCTCTACTACTCTCTACTACTCACCGTACTACTCTCTAATACTCTCTACCACTCACTCTCTACTATCTTTACTACTCACTCTCCACTACTCACTCTCTACTACTCGCTCTCTACTACTCTCTCCCTCTACTACTCTACTACTCTCTACTACTCTCTCTACTACTCACTCTCTACTACTCACTCTCTACTACTCTACTCCTCTCTACTACTCTCTCTACTACTCTCTACTACTCACCCTACTACTCTCTACTACGAATTCCGATTTACTCACCTGTTATCACAAGAAACGTCAGTGCTGCATCTTTGAGCGCACTACTGATCCTCAAAAGTAATTCTAACCATACTTACAGTAACTTGAATTTCCTTCCATAGGCTAACATTGACTGGTTCCACTTGGAAATTTTTATGTGTGGAGTTTTGAAACTTTAAAAAATTCCTCTAAAATCAGCCGAACTACGAATTCCGATTTACTCATCTGTTATCAGGAGAGACCTCAGTGCTGCATCTTTCAGCCCACTTCTGATCCTGAAAAGTAATTCTAATTGTAGTTACAGTAACTTGAATTTACTTCCTTAGGCTAACATTAACTGGTTTCACTTGGAAATTTTTCCAAGTGTGGAGTTTTGGAACTTAACAAATTTCCTCAAAAATCAGTCGAACTACGAATTCCAATTTACTCACCTGTTATCAGGAGATACCTCAGTGATGCATATTTCAGCTCACTACTATTCCTGAAAAGTAAATTTAACTGTACTTACCAGTAACTTGAATTTCCTTCCATAGGATATCATTGCCTGCTATATAAAATATATATAAATTAAAAAAATATATAATTAAAAAATATATATTACAATTTCAATATTTTTAAAAACCTTTCTTTTTCAATTTATATTTAAAATATGTAATGTAATTTAAAAAATAAAATATCTAAAAATTAATACTTTAAAACAATGTAGTAAATTAGTATAAAAAAAATAACATTACTACATCTAAAAATTATAATTTACAAAACATTTGAAATTCACTGAAAAAACCATAGGTTTTAGCCACGTTATAGTTAGGAATTAGCATTTAAAAAACCTTGCAAATTCACTGAAAAAACCATAGGTTTCACACATGTTATAGTTAGCTGGACATTTCCCTCATACAAAACCATTGAAATTCCCCCGTTATAGTTAGTTCAGCTAACTATAACTCGCGCGCCCGCAATGCACTGCTGATGACGTCTCATATTACATCACTCATGACATGGTCAGTGACATCACTCATGACATCACTGATGACATCTCATATGACATCACTGATGACATCATCCAGTGAATATGTGTCTTTCTAAAAAATAAATATCTTTTATATATGTATATCTAAAGGTTGAGGGAAGAATAAATGGGTAAATAAGTGTCTAAATGTTTTTTTGTAGTAAAATTGATTGTATAACTGACTTACTTCTTACTATCCTTCCCCTGTTTATCCAATTTATACACCCTTAGCATGGAGTTTAGCCAGTCAGTGTGGTTTGGTGGCGTTTGTTTTACCCAGTTGATACATATTTCCTATTTGGCTAGCAATATTAGTAAAAAGAGAATGTTTTCTTGGTCCTTAGACAATGTAAGAAGATGTGTATTATAACTAATCACAAAAATAGCCATTTCCATGATTACCTCAATGCGTTGCTCTATTACATCAGAAAGAGTCTTACCAATCTGCTCCCAATATTCCTCCAACTTAATACAGTCCCGAAACATGTGCAGGTTGTCCGCTCTTTCTTCCCCACACTTAGGACACCACTTTTTTACTTTATTGCTGTTGATCTTTGACAGTCTTTTTGGGGTCCAATATGATCTATGTATCGTGAAGAGATGGTTTTTCTTCAGTGGGGCATATTTTGCTACACACCCAGCGATTCCATTTGAGGTTTGCCAGTAATGGGAGATTTCTAGCCCGGGCATAACTTTCCCCCAGATTTCATGCAGGGTTTTATATTCTGTTTCGCCTGCTCTTATAAGGGCCCAGTACAAGTATGATATTTTCTTTTTAAAGAGTTCTGTGTTCAGAAGTTTTTGCTTGATGTCATTGTCCCCTTGTAGGTTTTCCTTTATGTCTTTTATCCAGCTATTTAATTGATAGTGTTTGAATCTGGATAGAGACCCTTGAGTCCCTTCATGTAAGATCTCACATTCTATGATTTTGTTGTTTTCTATCAACTGCCCCCAGTAGTTTATGTTTCCCACCCTCAATGGGCTCGCTATCTTTAAGACAATCACTGGTACCTGGGGAATCCCAGATGGGTGCATACTTACTGTAGTATGGTATTTTTAAAGTCATCCTTATTCGATACCCGGTTCTTGCTGCCGACTTTAATGTCTTTAATTTAATCTTTTTGAAAAATTTGTAGTGTCCAAATTTATATAGATAGTGGTCACCGTCAGGGCCAATAAGGGCTTTCAAGTACATAGGCCATGCTTCCCATTTGTCCAAAAACCTCCTTATGTTCTTGAACTGAAATCCTCTTCAATACTGAAGTATATCTGGGCTGGCAATCCCTCCCTGTGCTTTGTTCCTTCTTAGCTTTTTCCAACCAATTCTTACCCCCTTGGCTGCCCAGTTGAAGCTAGATATCTCCCCTTGCAATTTTTTGATCTGCTCTGTCTTAAAATCCAGCGGGATAGAATTAAATATGTTTGTACATTTTGGCAATATTTTCATTTTGATTAGGTTGGACTTCCATAGGAAAGATAGGTGTAAGCTTGACCAGGCCTTGCAGAGTTTCCTTGTGTCTTTGGGGATTCTGGTGAGATTTATGTCTTTCATGTATTCTATTCCTAGGTATTACATTTTGTCTTTTACTAGAGGGTTTCAGGATATTGCGTTCCACTCCAGAATTTCCAATTTCAATCGGTTCACCAGATAGCCTGAGACTGCCCCAAACGGGCCTATAATCTCCTCTATCTTTGGGAGTGAGCTGGTTAAGTTGCCAGTAAATATCATCAAGTCATTTGCCTACAGGGCGACTTTTTTCTACCAATGTTGGTTCTTAAAAGGTGCAATCCCCTCTTCCCCTTTCAAAAGTCATGCTAAGGGCTCTATGCAAAAGTTAAATAAGAGGGGGGACAGGGGCACCCATACCTTGGGCCTCTTTTTGACTGTATGCTATCTGTAAGAGCATCATTAACTAACACTTTAGCTGCAGGGTTTTTGTAAATATTTATTATTGCATTCTCAAACTTACCCCCAAGATTACATTTAGCTAAGGTGGCGTTCAGAAAGGGCCAGCTAACCCTGTCGAATAATTTTGCAGCGTCGAAGGCTATAACTGCCAAAGGTGTAAAGTAATGGGTTGCGATGTCTATGGTGGTAATAACCTCATGCGACAATTCGTATATTTGCCTGCCTTTAATAAAGCCTTTTTGGCTTGGGTGTATCAGGGACCCTGCCACTGCCCCTAATCTTTTGGCCAGTATCTGTGTGTAGATTTTGTAATCTGAGTTCAAGAGGGAGATGGGCCTGTATGACTCACATTTGGTTCGTTCTTTTCCTGGTTTTAGGATAATACTTACTATTGCATCATTTCATGAGTTTGGAAGCTCTTGGTTCTCTAGGAATATATCATTAAAAAGGTCTATAAGGGGGGCTAATATTACTTCCTGTAGAGTCAGGTAGATTTTGTTTGGTAGAGCATCTGGGCCTCTTTAGGTTCTTTATTGCGGCTAGGACCTCTTCTCTGGAGATCTTCTGGTTAAGATCTATCTTCTGTTCCGTGGAAGCCGCTGGGATCGCAATTTTATCTTGAAAACTTTGTATTTGCTCTTTGGAGCAGGATGTCTCTTCCGTGTATAGTTTATCAAAGAACTCTGTAAATTCTTGCCTAATTTCAGCAGTATCCCAGTTGGCCTTCTTTCTGTATCTGTTTCCCTTTTCTGAGTTAGTTCAGTTGTTGCTTTCCATGCCAGGATCCTCCCGCAGCCTTCTCCATATTCGTATTGTGAAAGTTTGCTGGTTTCCCACTTGTCCCTAACTATTGTTTCAAGAAAATCGCTCAACTCTGCCTTTTTGTTTTTCATTTTTCCCTCTTTTTCAGTGCTTTCTAGAATGGTCTTGGCTTTCTTAAGCTCTATATCCAAAGTCATAAGGTCTTTTTCAATTTGTTCAATAAAGATTTTGTTTTGCTCCCTATTTTTTGCACCACCATGCTTAAGATTTTACCTCTCATAAAAGCTTTATACGCATCCCAGGCTATTCGCTTTGTTGTGCCGTCTTTATTCAGTTCGAAGAACATTTCTGTCTCGTCTGCTAATTTGCCGGTGCAAGTTTGGTCTAAAAAAATGCTCTTGTCCATTGTCTACCTCAGAGAGAAGGGTGAGGTTATTAGGGCCAGAATGAGTTGTACTGCTGAATGATCTGAGATATGCGCTGGGATATGTTCAACTTTTTTTGTATATTCCACTAGATTCCTGCTGATCAGAAAAAAGTTGTTTCTGGATGCATGGCCTAGCCTTTTGTTTTTAAGAGTAAATTCATGATTTGTATTCCCTTTTCCTTCCTCACATCTACAAACCCTAGATTCTTAATACATAACACAACCCATTCTCTCATTTTCGGTAAATTGGGGAGGTTTTTTGCTGGGTGCCAATCTTCTTTGGGGTTTAACAGGATGTTGAAGCCCCAACCCATTATTATTGGTGCATTGGATGCCAGGAGATTGGAGTATAATTTTTTAAGTGGTTCAGGGTCGTCGACATTTGGTACATAGTAGCCCACCACAGTGTAATAGTTGTTATAAATTCTTGCTTTCACAATGACCCATCTTCCCATTCTATCTACTTCCGTTTTCTCGATAACTGCTTTCAGAGATTTTTTAAACATAAGAGTAAGGATCCGTTATCGGAAAAGAGAAGATGGCGGCTGACTGAAGAGCTCGGTCGCGAGCTCCTTGCCCGGAGGTACGTAATCCACAGAATAACCACCGGGATTTGAGAAGCGTTGGGGGAAAAGAGTGAAATCAAGGAGCAGGCAATTGAGGCATGCATTCATGACATTTTGGGCATTTTAGAGAAGTGACTAACGGAACAAGCAGAGGAGATGTGGAGAGCTGAGTGAAGGGAATCTCACCTGGGTGACTGATCCCGGCTCCGTTGACGTTGTCCGCTGCCTGCCGCTCGCTGCAGTGTTGAGCAATAATGGGGCTGCTCAGGCTGAGATCACAGCAGCCTGCGGGAGTCCCTCGCGCTCGTTCTTAGCAGGTGCAAAGAGCTAGCAGGATAGAGCCCAGCGCAGCTGTGTCTCGCTTACTCACAGTGTGGGCGGAAGCGGCCAGAGCACACTGCAACAACAGGAGGGCCGTGCGCCGTGTGTCCTTCCGGGGGAAAGAGGCGGTGGCAGCTCCGAGGAGAGAGAGAGCAGGAGTAGCTCTTCTCACAGCAACACTAACGGCCCAGCCTGGAGGGCGGCTGAGAGAGACGTCTGCCCTGCAGGACTGAAGAAAGCAGCAGTACGGGGGCAGTTGGAGCCGGTAAGTGTGAGGGGCTCTGACCCTGGTTCATCACTTGGTGTCTGTGCTGTGGGGGGTCTGAGGGTGGGCCTGAAAATATTGGATCAGGAAAGGGGAAAAGCTGCTGTGGAAGCACCATGAGGGGCACGATCTGGCCCCCCTGCCAGACTAAGGGCAGTAACAGCATCATTAAAAAACCTAGAAATGACTAAGGCTCCCCTTACAAATAACAGAGGCCTGGCGGGTGAGATGAATGTGGGTGTGGGCTATAGCCTGAGAAGCAAATACCTGGAGGTAAGGGACATTAAAAATACCAAAGAAAAAAGTCAGCCACCAGCTAGTCTATCACCCAGGGGAGTAAAAAGGAAAAACAAGAAGCACATCTCGGGGCAGCCACAAGCACCTCTATCCAGAGCAAGCTGTGTAAGCCTAAAAACACCAGGACACAGCAGTGCTTATAAAATCACTCCATCCCAAGATCCTTCTTTAAGATTCAGGAAAAGAGCCTTAATATAGAGAAAGGTGGGAGTGAACCAAGAGACTCAGAGTCTGGTGGTCGCTCTATCTTAGAAACAGACCCTCAGTTATCCCCTTCTGCACCCAAAAAAACATGGAAACAAAAGGAAAAAGAATGGCGGGGAAAACGAATGATGGGAGCTTTGACTTAATAAGAAGCAATAAATATCAAGCTCTCTCTACTCAAGAAGCAGAAATTGGAGGAGAAGCCACTGAGAGTGCTCTCGAAAGTGCTACCCCCGGACATGATCAAATACCCTCTAACAGTTCTAACAGTTCACATGCAGAGAAGATCCTGAAAGAGATGATGAAGGAGATGAAAGTCAAGTTCACGATCTCCGAAAGGAACCGGACTAAGATACAAGAAGCCTGTGAGACATTAGATCAAAAAATAAACACACTCATAGATAGAGTGACGTATGTGGGGGGCGAAATAGAGGTTCTAAGCAAGAGAACTGAGGTGAATCACAAAGAAATAACCAGGTTAAAAACCAGGGAAACTGAGATCAGCAAAAGAATGGAGTCTCTAGAAAACCATGCTAGGAGGAACAGCCTCAAAATCTTTAATATACCGGAAGGCATTGAAGGGGAAGACATAAAGGGATTCATGATCCAGCTACTGGAAGAATTAATCCCCTGGACCAAATCAGCTAACCTCGCCGAAGATATTCAAAGGATACATCGGGCCACTTCAGGAAGGGTAATAAAGAAAAAATTTCAGGAAAATGTTGATCAATTTTATGACGTACTCCCTGAAGGAGAGAATTCTGAGCGAGGGCTTAAAAGGTGTATCTTTTGCCAAGGATGGCTGGTCCTGTAGAATCAGGTCAGATATATCAAGAACGACCCAAGATAGGTAGTGGGAGTTGGGTCAGCATATGCCACAACTAAGGGCTCTTGGAGCGAATGTTCAGATGCGTTTTCCTGCTTCACTGAGAATTATGAGGAATAATAAAATACTCAATATAAGAGATCCACAGGAAGTCGAAAGGCTCATTGAGCAAATCAAAACACAACAGGAAGATCACTCTTAGGAAACAAAATAAAACCAGCAAGTCACAAGGCGGGCTCAAACAGGTGAAAGATGGAAAAACCTTGAACTAAACCGAAGGGCAAGGAGCTCCAAAGGGCAGAATCCTGACCAGAAGAAAGAAGGAAATGGAGACTCCTCCACGGAGGGGGGAGGCACACTGCACAAATGCTCAACAAAAAACTTTGAAAAAAGAAAAAATCATAACACTGTGTGGAGAGCAAAATGGGGAAAAATAAATAAGAAGTCCTAAAAGCAGATCAAGAGGAGTACGATGGCCCACAAGTAGAATACAGTGGACTAAATAGAGATAACAATTACGGGTAAGGGCGCAAATGAAAAAAGGCCCAACATCTTAACATGGAACACAAATGGGTTGGGAATAAAAAAACAAAGATTAAAGATTCTGGAATACCTTAAAACAGTGATTGTGAAATAATTATAATTCAGGAATCGCATTTAAGAAAAGAAGAATGGGCACCGATATGTAAAAGTCAAAGTTGGATAGAACATTGCATATGTACAAGTCAAGACTGTAATGTAAAGGGCGTGGCGATTATATTTGATTTATGTGACTTTACACATTTTTTCAGCATGAAATGTTGCTGTTATGAGGCTTCAGCAGTTGGTGATAAGTAGAAATAGCTGCACTTTAATATGCAGTGCGCACTTTATCATCACTTCGCATTTTAGTAGGCAAGTTAAGAAATAAGGACACTAAGCACTTTAATTAATTTTTTTATGAATATGGATCTGTTATAGGTAAAATTGAGTCACTTGGTATACAAAGTATGAAGAGACTTTTGTGAATTTACACGCAATGGCATAAACCAACTTCAAACACAATGCACGTGGCCGAGTAACAATTCACCACAGACGTCTATGTAAACTAAAATGCACGAGCATAAAATAAAGTAAGCACGAGCTTGAAATAAATTTGAAGTAGACGTTTGTATCCAACCTCGATGTGAGCCAGGATGTAGCGCACAATGACCTTCAGAAAATACACCAGATGAATTTCCCAAAACAGACAGTGCACAGACACCGCGTGCACAGTTACCTCACTTTCTATTGGTAGTGCTTGCACTACCTTATCTGCTGGCGGTGCCCTTTCATGCTGGCCTGCTTCTCTGCTGCAAATATATAAACTCTCCTCTGATGGGAAATGAAACATTTCATAACTCTGAGGAGCAAGCAACCACAAGAACAGAACAACAACTGCTGCAGCAGCTGCTGGCCTTTCAAAAACAAAACTACTCAGAACTGACGGAAAAAATGTGCAAACTCATAAGGAACAAGCAAGGGTTCCTATTTTTCAATACATTTGTTACCTCATAGAAAAAGGGCATTCAAATTCGACTTTAAACAATCAGCGTGCGCTTTGGTACACACGATACAGATTGTTTTTGCTGCCGAGCACACGGGGAACGTTCACATACATGGCACGTCAGGCTGTGAACAAAGAAACCACATGGCTCTGCTCACGAAGTTATATTGGGGCCCATCAGGAGAGGGGGTGGGGGGGTACAAACCAACCGGAGACCAATTTAAAGTGTGACAAAGGCCGCTTTATTGGAAGCAGGTGCATCCTAACATGCCCAAAGCCCTTGGCCTGTGCCGTACAAAACTAGGCCTAACTAAATATGCATTACCTGACAACCCCCCACCCCCACCCCTAAAATGGTTCCCCCCGAAGAACAACATACACATAATTTGCAAACTGCACCATGCCTGGCTAACTGTTATATACTTGTCATATGTACACTCTCCCCCCCATCAGTCCTGGAACACCTCAGTCCTCATATCCTTACCCCTTCCCCCCTAGACTAGGAAAAAGCGCCATTAAAGCAACCATCCCACCAGCACCGGTTCCAGCGACATGAAACCCAATCTTACCACCTGCCCTCGGACACACCTGCTCCCAAGAAAAACACCCAACAGTTACCCCTTCCCCCGGGACCCTCTACCCCGCTGTCCCCCGCCAAAAGCAGAGCCATAACAAACCAAAAAACACTCCCCCAAAGTGCTGCGATATAGGGAGGGTGGGTGGGCAAAATCGCCCCTGCCTAAACACCGGCTGCCGTGTCACTGTCCCTAAAATGGTGGACAGTGACCTGGCATGGCCGGTTAAGTACCCCCACAAGCCCAAGGACCCAAATCCAGCCCAAATACCGCCCAAAGACAGCCCAACCAGCCCAACCCGCCCAAAAACAGCCTGGCCCGGTCTCCTGCCAGTCAACACCCCCTCCCCTCTCCCGGGGCCCCAAAGCTCCCCGGGGGGGCGAGCCTCCCTCTGGTCGGCCACCCCCCGCAAAGCCCCATTCCGACATAAACTCAATTTATTTATTCAAACGGTTTGATGTGCAATGTGCACATTAGCATTTTTAGTTCACAAAACAAGAATTTGCACTCATCCACCGTTTTACCACATGTAAGGTTACACCTAAAAAGTACCAGTTCAGGAAGGGTTGTTCTGCCTCCAGGGGAAGGAAGTGGGCGTGCCAACCGTAGGACTTTGTTAGCATTCACATACTTTAGAAAGGGACACTCCCTCACAAGAGTAGAAGTAAACCTAGAGTTGGAAAGGGGAGTACAAATACACAAAATTGGTTGGGATGCAGGAAAAACGGTTACTCCTAGAGGACAAAAACGTAAAACTGCATCTTTGCTAAGCTTTTACACTTGCATGGATGGACACCATCTGCTCCGGGAATATTTTGAGTTCTCCCTAAAAATTGTTAATTTACTCTAAATTTTCTTTTACACCTGCTGTTGTAGGTTTACATATATTTGTAATCAGGCCCGGGGCAATGACCCTGTTACTAGAGTAAAGAAGCTGCGGCTCCATGACCAGGATAAAGAAGGAAAAGATACACAAAAACTCTAATTTACCCATATCTGTTTAATTCAAAAACACTTGCATGCATTAAGTATCCATGGAGTAACTCATCTAAGACAGTATAAGGAATTCATAAAACAATGGGCGGGCACCTGAGACCGCGTCATGATGCTCATTCCACCCATGTTGTCCCAATCATATACCTGCTGACTGGATGGAAACTCAGAAATTTCATTCACTTTTAAAGTTATTTTTTTCTTTTCACAAATGCTTTCTTAATTTTATATAACTTGCTCAAATTTTGACGACATCAAGTGATTTGAGCAGTTGATTTCACATTTCTGCAGCACTTACACAGGGATCCAACAGGTGCAATTTAGTGTGCTGAATAGTGTGGGAAATTGTCTTTTCAAATGTCTGTTGCTCATCTGAAATGGTGGATAAATGTTGTGTATAGTATCGCAGAAGAGGAAAGAGGTTTATAGAGATGCACTGTATAAACGTTTACATTCATTCAAATATTTCCTGCTCTGCAGATTATATTAGAAAAAGCCTGGCGTCATATCAAAAACTAAATTTAACAACTAACTGCATCACTGGAAAGCTCCCCAAGTTTTGCCTGTCACTTTTATTGATTTCTGGTCAATTGGCCAACAGTCCTTTGCAAGCTGAGGCCTTTGAGGGTGTGCCATTGCCTATAAATCCAAGAATGCATTGTTGACTAAAAGCTAAGACTGACCGGAGGTGTCAGACATGATATGTGGTCATTTGGCAACTGTGTATGCAGCATTTGTACCAACTAGCACAGGTGGTCACAAGGGGAATATTGGAAAGCCGTTTCATGGGACAAAAAATAAATCATTGAAAAAATTGATTTCATCCAGATATAGTTGCAGAAGTAAATGTCTACAAAAATGAAGATAAATCTGCCATAGGTAGATGTAGTGTAAAGAAGGTGAGAATTAAAACAGGTTGGGTAGTCCAAAAATTCTTTTAATGAGATGGCTCCCACCTGATTAAAATAAAACTAGAATGGCGACTTATATCTAAAACCATTGGTTCAAGATCCGAGTGCTCTACTCTACACTAGCCTAGGCCCATCACCCACACCTCAACAAACGGCAAAGAACAAAAGATCTCCGCTAAAGAGCCTCATTATTGGGTGCCCGTCGGGTATTTCAGCATCGACCCGATGAGGAGCAGGCCCAATAATAAAGCATGACACCTAGCTGGCTGGGTGTGTGAGGGCCTGTTGTAATGTACCTTTACTTAATACATCCTCCCTACTCAGGTTCTCTCCACTGCTCAAGAGATCTAAAGAATAAAGTAGAGATCTTATTACCTACTTCACCCGGTCCACGCCTCTTTCATCCTTTTAACAGGGCCCTAGTTCCAAAAGGAGGAATTCGCCTTCCTCCTTCTCCCTCGAGGGCTACACTGTCCCAATGGGAGTCTAGCACTGTTTGCCTCTCTGTACTCACCCCTATGGTGCACCCCTGAGGAACTGCATACCTTTTTTGTGTTTGATGACTCGGGCAAGTATACTGGACCTGACCAAAAGCCCCATTTAATCCCTCTTTTTGATGAATGCAGTAGTGTCACAACCATGACGCAACTTTAACAATGCATGGGGCCAGCCTATCCCTGTGGCACTTCGTTACCCTTACGCCTGCCATCATGCATGTGTAAGGTACTGATGCAGGGCCGATCTTGAGGGGTGGCCGGGTGTCGACACAGTTGAAGATCCATCGGTGGTGATTGCACGCTGCGGTGTCACTATCTGTAAGCGTTGGCGAAGTGGTGGTGCTGAGGGAGTTGACGAGACATACTTTGGTGGCCTTGAACCCGCTGTGAGGGGGGCGGTTGTGTGCGATAGGCATGGTAAAGATGTGATGTATACAATGATGGTCGGTCCAGGAGAGTCCAGTGGTGTGGCTGTAGTTGAAGGTCCCTCTGGCGGAAGATAACGTGCTTGACCGTGTGTCCTGCTATGTGGCTTGCTGCAATGACTAGCTGCTCGAGTCTGATGTTGGGGAACTACCCCAGGAGTGGGTGGTGTTCTGGTCACTGGGGATGTCCAGGTGGAACTTGAGTTCGCCGAGTAGGATGTTGTCGCTAGATGGGAGAGCCTGGTGTGCAATTAGGTCTACAATGGTATCGGAGAATGGGTGTACATGGCCCAGGGGGCCTGCAGATGAGGGTGCCACAGAGGATGGGGTTGGGGTTGGTCCAGATCTGGAAGTTAAGGTGTTCCATGGTCATGGTTGGGTCATGACCATGGGTCATTAGAGGCGTGGTCAGTTGGAGTGCGCTTCTGTAGGTAATGGCAATGCCTCTTCCTCGATGGACAGGGTTGTCCTTGCGGGTGATTTAGTAGCCGTCAGTAATGGTGATGGTGATGTCCGGTCAGGAGCAGATGTTGATCCTGGCAGGTGATGTGGCATCCAGGGTTGATGGCGAGGAGGGTGCTGGCGCCGTAGGGGTGGAGTGTTTGAGAGGAAGGGTCCTTGGTGCTGAGAATAGTTCAGGAGCAGACGGACGCAGACGGGCTTGCCTGTGGCTTGCCTTTGGCACGGGAGACATTCGTTACAACGCGGGCATTATATCGAAATACCTTTACAATGCAGTTTTAGCCACACAGGTGACCTTACATCACATTCCATTATAACACATTGTGAGGTCAGTAATGGGGTATTTAACATTTTTAGAGTAGGTATGGTTTTAGGGTGTCGGAGATGAAATGTGGGGTGTATTATGGGGTAAAATTTGAAATTTTGGGGTGTGTTTTGGGGTCAATCACGAAAATTGGGGCGTGCATTTGGGTCAAATATGATTTTAAGGGTGTGTTATGGGGTAAGATTTGAAATTTGGGGTGTGTTTTGGGGTCAATCATGAAAATTGGGGTGTGCATTTGGGTAAAATATAATTTTTAGGGTGTGTTTTGGGGGCTCAAATGTACATTTTAGGGTTTGCTTTGGGGTGCAAGGGTTAGTTTTAGGGTTGCACTCACTGAAGTGGGAATAGTAATGTTTACATCTCCACAATCCAACACCTTCCCTACTGTTGGAATATGCCTGGTATTAGTATGGGTTGTAAGGGAAAGCGATATAATGGTATGCGCCATAACTCCATATATACCTTTGGCACACCAGTGGTATGCCTGCTGCGCATGGCCGCACAGCGGTTGCGAATGGGAAGTGCTGCAGGGGACTGGACAGCTGGGGGATGAGAAACTCCGGAAAGAACACTGACACTGGATGGGGTGTGGACGTGGGGGTGTGTGTAAGCGAGTGTTGTAAATATTTAAATGTGAGAATTCTCACCTCGAGGCCGGGTCCCTTGTCTTCATTGCTCCTGCTCTCCTGGGTCTGCTTCCAGGAACAGAAAGTAGGCAGCCAGGCTCCCTCCCCTAAGCCAATCACAACGCTGCATGTGGGGTTGGGATTGGTCATTGGCACCAAGATGAAGCGTTCAGCCAAGGGGTGGCGGTGTGGGCATGTTCCCCATGCAGGGTGCAATGCTTCCTGCATTGCGAACAGGACAGTGCGCATGACTGCTTTGTGCGGCCTAAGCGGGCAGACCAAACAGTCACTGCGCACTTGAGTAGGCATGCCACTCCGCTCCTGCTCTGCTCCGTGAGTGGAGCAGCCCTACTCACCATCCCACCCGCAAAGGAAACAAGGCACAATTACATCAGGAAGGTATCATCATGTGATAATTGTTTCTCTACTTGTACTGCTTGAAAGCAGTGAGATGACACTCTTCCTCCATAGCGGATGAGCCGACACTGGGGGTGCGTCATCTACAGGTGCTAGGCCTGAGCGACTCAACCCCTGGGCCTCCTACGCTACATGTCCCACCTCCTCCTTACCTGGACATTGACACCATGGCGCAATCCGCTAAACTCTCTCCAAATCTATGACTCAGCCAGCAGGAGCCTCAGAACAGGTGGGATTGCACAAGCCTAGGTACAGAAATCGCTGCCAAGTCCGCTGATGATCCTCCCGATGCAGTTGATGCAGCAGGGCCTCCTTAGGCGTGACTTTGCAGCGCTCCCGCAACACAAGTTTGGCGCAGCTCAGTGGCCTCACCCTCCACAGCGTCCGGCCGGCACAACCTCATCCAGCCTGTGATGTAAAGAGGTGCCCACCATTAGTAATCTCCTCTGTGCACAACGATGTAGTGGTGGATCGTAGTATGTGATGCAGACCTCCCTACATTGGTGCACAGGAGCGCCTCTACCATTCACAGCTCCCAGAGGCGAAAGGCAGTTTTCTCACACAGGTCAGCAACATGTCTCCATACGACCGGCCATATTTCACCTCCAGGTAAGGGGATTGCCGCGCCTCAATGTCTACCACCATGGGTCATCTCCTCTGCAGCTCCTCCGCATCCCACTCCAGGCTCTGACGCAGGTTCAGCGAGGTATCAAGGCTCCAGACGCAGGTCCAGTGAGGCATCCATGCTCCAGGCGCAGGTCCAGCGCGGCATCCAGGATTATCCAGGTCATCCTGGATGTTGGGTGGCTTGAGGGCGTTGTTGATGTGTGCTGCACTTGGCACTGGCTGCTCCATTCTGCATTTCATTTTTTTTGCCTATTTTCCGATTGGAGGTCGACTGATAGGCTATTTTTGCCATTAGAGGCTGACTAACGTGCGTTTTTTTGGCGTTAATGGGCCTTTAGTTGTTTTTCGCGCGCTAATGCCAGAATTCCTGTCACCATCACGCTAATGTTAGCAGCATTTTTCACAGCTGATCCCTGAAGCTATCGCCACTTAGTGACGTCTTGTACATATGTCGTTAACAAGGCGATAGTTTTCAGCGGTACACAGCTGTAAGAAAACTGCCACTACCTAGCTGTAGTTTTCGCCAGTCCTTGTGCATATGCTCCTCTGAGTGTTCTCCCTTCCATTTAACTAATTAGACTTGCACACCTGAAATTGTGGGAAAAAGTTCAGGACTGGAGACAGTGAGCCTGATTCCCAAAGGTAAACGTATGAGTTTACTATTTTAGTTGGCTTTCACAAACTACGAGTTTCATTTTACTAAGAGTAATTTTATGACTGAGGAGACTGGGCACTCGTAGAGATTCCTCACCTAAAAATATAGGTCAGTCCTATGTTTTTATGTGTGCAGTTCTCCTTCCTGACTACGGTGTCTCCGGGGTCCCAAATTACTATTAGTAGAATTAAAATTATAATTTGTGAATATCAACAAAATAGTAAAAGTACACAGAAGTGTGAATTAACCTTTGCAAAAAGGCCCTGTGCCTGCACCGGCCAGGAGAGAAGGGATCACTCAATATAAAGGATTAGGGCATAAAGGAACAACATCTGATGATCCACAAGTGATCTTACATTTCTGTGACTTGTTTTCTTATCTCCTTCAGGCCCGGGTAGCACTGAGAGCATGTGACATTCTCGTGCAGTGAATAGGTGAATGGCTGACACAAGATAACCATGCATATGATATCACAAGTCAAAGCAAAGTCTACCGGGTTTTAAATTCAAATACTTGTGTTAAACAATGCTACCGTTAAAAGCAACGTACCACAATAAATGTTTGGTGGCAGCAAGATACCGTTAACAAACGTGGTACAATTTAAAGAATTATAGAAAAACTCCCAATTCGGACAAGCTTTTGAAAATTAGTGCTAAAAACTAAGCTGTAACTCACAAGAATGCAATCCCTTTTAAGTGCCAAAGAATTATGACCTATGTGGGTTCCGAGGCATTTATTTTGCATTTATTTTGATCGTGAGAACAGCGTTTCATAAAAGCAGCTACATTACCAATGTTATAATGCAATGCATATCGCAAAATGTGCCCACAGTTAAGAAAAGTTGGCACCCAGTTGTCGGACGCGTTTTCAGTTATGCTCTTTAGTTTTCATGTATTCATACTTCTTTTGATGGAGGAACCCCTGGAATTGGTTCCTTGGAGGCCTGGGAAGCCAGAACCTAAATTCCGTATAAGAATGTTTTCTTTTGCCCCTAATACATTTCACTTAAAAAAAAACATTGTTATAGCAGTAAACGCAGGGACCAACAATAATACAGGTCTTAAACTTAGAACATTATGAAGTTTCCATTAATAACTCTGAGTTCAGTACTCTATTGTTATTTAGCTAGGAGGGTGGCTCAGTGAGCTGACCATTCCTCCTTGACAAGTGTGGTGTACTGGAAGTCAAGGTTCTGAACCCCAGCAAGGCAGATTGAGCACTTCATCTTCTAAAGTATGCAAATTGAGTAGCATACATTCGGTAAACTAACTTCTGGTACTTCCAAAGATTAGAAATGCATTACTGCAGTCTTTAGTATTAAATAAAACAGGCTAAAATAAAGCAGGTCATATTGTTCAATCTGAATTTTTTTTTTCTTTTTTTTTTCAAACTTTATTGTGCAATGCAAATATAGTTACAAGTATGGGCCTACAACCACAGGGGCCGACCGCTAGAGCATAAAGAGCCGTCATAGAACATCACAAAGCAGCGGCCGATACCCTAGAGGTCCGGCAGAATAGAGGATACAAGTCTCTGCAACACAGGACGTAGTCAGGATATAATTATTTTCATTTTTTAGAAAAGAACAAAAAGAGAAACAAACAAACAAAGCTCAAGGCGGAAAGCATTGTAGACAAAGTCGTGCTCCGACGGGGGGAACCCTCAATACAGGATAAATGACCAGGTAAGCAATGGAAATGGCCGGGGGGAGGAGTAAGTGGGGAAGTCAGAGAATCAGGAAAAAGAGTAGATTCTTCCAGGAATGTCGGATCAGGGGTATAGAGAAATGTCCCGATTTTCTTCAAATGGGAGTGTACAGATGTTCCCTCGATAAGCGTTCCATTGACCCCAGATTCTATTCCATGCCCTAGGTTTGCCCCTAGCCAAATACACAGTCTTCTCTCTAAACATGCACCAGTCCATATTCTCCTTCCATACTGACACGGTGGGTGGCCGTCGGGAACCCCACAGCTGTGCAATGTCCCTCTTTGCGATCATGTTCCCAAGGGCCGCCCACCGGGCCTGAGCAACGTTGTAATCATTCGGCTCCCACACATTCAACAAACATTTCCGAGCCTCAGGCAGCAGAGCGACCCCGGTGACACGCTCCATTACTGCATGCACACGAGTCCAATATGCAGCCACGTCCCGGCATTCCCAAATGATGTGAAGGAAAGTAGCACTCAAACCACACCCGCGCTTGCACAACCCATCCGAGGAGAAGCCCATGGCAACCAAACGAGGACCAGTAACATACACCCGATGAAGAATTTTAAGTTGGACGAGACGGAGACGGGCGGGAATGGCGACCTCTTTCGGGGAAGACAGTGCTGACTGCCAATCTTCGTCATCCAGCTCCAACCCGTCTCCAGTCCAGGCCTCCCTGAGACGCACAAGGAGATCTGCCCGAATGTTAATTAACTTCTTAAATATTAACGAAATCGTACAATCGGGCAGGTGACCATCGAGTATACGGTCCTCAAGTGGGGAGGATTCAGGAACATTAGTGCCGGCAGCGAAGACCGACGTCAAGGCATGACGGATCTGTGCATATCTGAAAAACTCTCTATCACTCAACTCATACTCATTCTGAAGTACCTCAAAGGTCTTAACCGCGCCTTTCACCCAAAGGTCACCTACTCTGCTTATACCGATCATATCCTACTTCTCAAAACCTTTCGTTGTCCAGAGGCATCCCAGTCTTTCCGACGCATACAAAGGGGTCGCTCGTGTCAATCGGTCATTCCATCCCATGGCAGCATTCGCATCCTTCCACACACGCACAGCAATCTTGGTGGGTCCAGTCAGATTACTCCCCGCTGCCCGAGAGTAGAGCGCCCTGTTGTAGTCACCGCCCGGCAGCTGATGCTTGTCCATCTCGAAAGCCGGATTTGGGCTGGGTGCATACATTGCGTGATTGATTGCGGACAACTGGGAGGCCCAATAGTACCGCCTGATATCCGGGAGCGCCATGCCCCCGTCATACCAGGGGAGAGTTAGCTTTGCAAGAGCAATTCGTGCGCGGCCGTCCCAAACGAGCAGCCTCTGTAAGCCTTCCACCTCCCAAAAGTAGCTTGCCGGAATGACGTCAAACGAATTCTGGAGTGCGTATAAAAACCGAGGCAGAGACATCATTTTAAAAAGTGCGGCGCGGCCGAGCGGTGACAACGGCAATCTACGCCACCGAGCCACGTCTAGTTTCAACCGTCGGAGAGGAGGAAGGAGATTATGCTCATAGCGGGCAGCCGGATCTAGCGATATAAAAATCCCTAAATATTTGAAGCCGGATTGAGAGATCTGGATGGGAAATCTACTTGTTAATGGGGGAAGGCCGCCCGAGATGGCATATACACAAGATTTAGACCAATTTATAGTCAAGCCTGAATTCTTGCCGAACGAGGTGAGAACTTCAAACAAGACATTAAGGGACGTACGAGGTGAGGTGAGGTACAAAAGAATATCGTCGGCATACAACGAGACTCGGTCCTCAAAATCGGGGGCCCACCGGATGCCCTTTATCGACGGCTCCCATCGGAGCCAGGCTGCAAGAGGCTCTAAAGCAAGAGCAAAGAGCAGGGGGGACAGCGGGCACCCCTGTCTAGTACCCCTCCCGAGAGCAAAGGGCTTGGACACTCGACCGTTAACCACCACCTGCGCCAACAGTTCCCTATATAAGAGCTTCACCCACCCAACAAACTCCGAACCAAAATCAAATTTTGCGAGGGCGGCCCAGAGATAAGGCCATTCTATCGTATCAAAGGCCATTGTGGCGTCCAAGGAAGCCAAGATGGCCGGCTCCGAAAGAGACCCCGCCCTCGCGAGAACACCATGTAGGCGCCGCAAGTTGAGAGCAGTGTTCCGATGCGGGATAAAACCTGATTGATCCGGATGGATCAGGTCACAAATCACTGAAATCAGACGATTGGCGAGGAACTTAGCAAGAACCTTAGGCTCAGCGTTCAACAGGGAGATGGGCCTGTACGATGCGCAGCGGTCCCGAGGCTTGCCCTCCTTGGGAATGACCACGATCGTTGCCAAACGCTGGTCACAGGGGAGAGTGCCGAGGTCACGGTACTCCATGAACATATCACGAAGATATGGTGCGACTTTATCAGGGCGCAGTTTGTACAGCTCAATAGGCAAGCCGTTCGGGCCCATAGCCTTGCCCGAACGGAGAGAACGAATCGCGGTCGCAATCTCATCTACGGACAACAGAGCCTCCATGCACTCTCGATCTTCCTCGGAAAGGCAGGGCAGGGCTATGTCACGCAGCAATGAATGGGAGTCGTCCTCATCTCTATCAGACACCGGGGAGTACACAGCACGAAAATAATCCGCAAAACACTCCACTATCTCACTCGGGTCAGTCACACTCACACCTTCTAAAGTCTGAATCACAGGGACCACACGACTCGCTCTCTCCTTCCTGTCAAGCCACACAATCAGTTTACCCGCCTTATCTCCGACATGGTACAGTCTACCCTGCCGCTCCCTATACATCGTCTTGGCAGCATCAGTAACAAGGGATTTATAGTCTAGCTGCTTCAGACCAAGGGCGTGGAGTCCGTCATGGGTGACGCCGGATTCTAGGTCAGCCTCCAATTCCAATATTTCGGCCTCAAGCCTCACCACCTCCTGATTCCTAGCTTTCTTAGTTTCAGCAATTAAGGATAGGGCCTGTCCACGGATAACAGTCTTAAAAGCTTCCCATAGTGACACAGAGGAGGAAACAGACCCCTCGTTCTCCAGGAAATAGTGGTCTAGGGACTTTATCAAACTGGTACGGGTCTTGGGATTACGCAGGTGCCAGGGGTTGATAGGGGCGACCCGCCCTGCAGCGTTCACCCCAGTGTCCACACAGAGCCACAATGGAGAGTGATCCGAAATGCCCCGAGCCAAGTGTCTGATCTCCCTAACAGAAGAGGACTGGACAGCGGGCATAAGGATGTAATCAAGTCTGGAAAGACTCCCATGGGCCCTAGAGTGAAAGGTGTACTGACTCTGTGTCGGATGTATGAGCCTCCAGCAGTCTAACAGACCAAAGGTGTCCAAGAACCCACTAAGCCATGACTGAGAATTAGGAAGATCCCTGGAGGGGGTGACAATCCATAGTGCCAGAAATCACCGAATTAAAATCCCCACCCATAAGGAGAATGCAATCAGGGAGCTCCAGCATCACACGGCCAATATCTGAGAAGGTAGAAGTCTGGAGACCCGGGGGAACGTATACAGTGAGCAGTGTAAGAGTCTTACCCTCCCACCTACCAGTGAGGGCGGCGTAACGCCCTCTGTCGTCGAGGATTACTTCATCAATCTCCAAAGGGAGAGAAGACCGAACCAGAATACCCACCCCTCTAGAACCAGAGGTGAACCCGGAGTGTGCGACCAGACGATAACCCCACCTATTCATAGCATGACACATATTTCCCACCAAATGCGTCTCCTGCAAAAGTACCACATCTGGAGACAAGCGACGCAGCTATTGCAGCACCACACCCCGTTTTATGCGATCGCCCAATCCATTGACATTCCAAGATATTAACCTCAACCCACTACCCCCATCCCGACAAATGATGCATGAGTCACCCCACAAAGAGCAAAACATTCGAATCTTGGAAAAAAACAATACGTCGCCTTGAGAAAGAAAAACAAACTCACAAACACCCCTTCCCACCCCCCAACCAACTCCCGTTACAACTCCCCCCTCCCTGCACCCCTGCAGTAGACTAAATAGCCACCCCAACATGCAGTGTGCCTGTCGCCCTAACATTCCCAATCTACAAAAAGACCCCGGAGGAGGAAAGAGGCCCATCTCCCCGCCACCCTAGGGAGAGCATCAATGAAACACATACGTATGGAAAGCATAGAACCCAGCTGACCAGTGTCTAGTATTCGGTGAGCAGGGGCCGAGTCATCATTTTTGTTCAGGCTCACCACCCTCGGCACCACCAGGGTGCTCAGTGCGGTCGCTCTGGGCAGGCAGAGAATCCAGCCAGTCACTCACAGTCTTTGGCCGGTCCCTGAAGTGAAAAAGCTTGGCGATGATAGGCCTCAGAGGGGCGCCCGGTTTGGGTTTTCCACCCGGAACGCGATGGGCACGCTCCACTGCAAAGAACTTGCTCAGTCCAAAAGGGGCGAGATGGGTCAGGACGAGATCCTAAACCAGGAGATCCATCGAGTGATCCTCAGGGTTTTCCGGAACACCCATGACGCGGATGTTGTTGCGTCTTGCCCTGTTCTCAAAATCCTCCAGCCGATGTGACATGAGGTCATTAGCTGATTTCAGATTACCAATCTCGGTTTGAAGTTCAGACACATCGGCCGGGAGGCTAGAAGTCTTCAAATCCAGCGATTTCACCTTCTCGTTGGTTTTGGACAAGTCGACTCTGATCAGGGTGACATCGATGGCAACCGTGTCAATTTTACGAGCAAGAGCCTCATACTGTTGGCCGATGGTCTCCTTCATGCTGGCGATGGCGCCCATTATTTCATGAAGAGATGGATCCGTAAGGGCGGTTGAGTCATCTTTGGGGTCCTCCGGGGTACGGCTGGCGCCACCAGGGGATCCTTTAGATTGAGTGTACCAGTCCATAATGTTGGTTTGGACCGGTCCCCCACGGAGGGGCATCTTAGTCTTCCGCTTCTCGGCTTCGGTCCTGGCAGCCATGCTGGAAGATGCGCCCCGGAGGGGCCCGTGAGACCTAGTGAAAATGGCCGCCTGCGGGCAAGGCACCAACAGTCCACAAAAACAGGCTCGCGTGGCCGAGGCAAAGACACAGTTTGACCCGACTGCGTGGAGGATAGAGTCACACTCTAACTTAACCGAGGCTGGACAGATCTCCGACCGATCGGAACTGCCCTGCAGTCCGACAGTGCCAGGACCCAAAAGTGAAACCAAAAGTTGAAGTAGGGCTACTGGGGGAAGACCCCTCCGCCGTTGTTGTTCAACTTCGTCCCGGCGTCACAATCTGCCAAGACCCCGGCTTACCGCCGGGTGGGCCTCAAAAGTTCAAATCGACGTAGTGTCGGTTCCAAGGTCCGAATCAAAATTTTAAAAGAGTTATGACATCAGCCAAGGTTCCTCTTCAATAATCCGTCCGAAAATTCAGGATGTTGTCAGGATAAGTTGCAAAGAGTGGCGAGGGTCCGGGGAGCTCTGTGCTCACGCGGCCATCTCGGACGCTCGCGTACCTCCTCCTCCTTCAATCTGAATTTTAGTTGTTTTTTGTTACAAATAAGAAAAAGCTTATTCACCACCTTCAGTTCACTATTCTTGCTGTCTTCACCCCCTCAAGGCGGCTGACATGATTCACAAAGTGTAAGATGTCCAGTGCTCAATATGAGCCTTTGGTTGCAGGCAGGGACCACTGGCACTCATTTCTGGGGACCACAACTAATTCTTCCTTATTAAACTTTGACCAAGAGCGCGAGAAAAGTGGAAGGAAGGAGAAATAGAGAGACAAACAGTGCCAAAGGCAGAAAGCATGGATGAAGAAAGATCTTGCAAGAGGAGCGTCTCTTGGTGGAATTCAGAATCCCCTAGCTGCGGTCATCTGTGCAAAACTTTGGGCCTCGGCACTTCATCTTTTACAAATTAAGCTAGCACTCGAGATGCTTTATTTGCAGAGGGATTCCTTCAGTGTTAGCAAATCCACTTCCCTTTGCGAACAGTTAGAACCCAAACTCAGAGATTGGTAACTCAACAATGGATTGAAACAGCAGGTGCAGTCACACATTGTTGATAAATCTCTTGCCGATTCAGAAATGTGATTGCGCCCTTTTCACTCCTCCACTTTTTTGCAACTCAAAAAGGATCATTAATCCTTTCTAGAATCAGAAATAATTTTCCTCTCGTAAAAACGGCTTTTGTACATTAAACAAAGCCATTTTTGGTTCACAAGCCTGGTGATTTGAGAATCACAGAATTTACAGCAACTAAGGGTTCTGTACATTTAGGCCTAGGGCAAAGAGTGGCCTGGAAGTGCTTAATTTGAGCCGGTAGGGCCCAGGGGCACTTATTTTTGGGGACCAGCACTTATTTTTCCTCATTAGATACTGACCACGAGCAAAAGAGCGAAAAACACAAACAAGACAAAACCAGCAAAAATGGAGAAAGCAGGGACTGGCAAGAGTGATATAAATCAGCAACAGTATCTGGTAGTGAGTGGCCTGAGGTGAATTTAACACTACACAACCCTGGTATTCAGCGCATCAATTTTTAATAACATCCCAGGATCATAGCTTTGGGCACTAGCAGCATTCTTTTACAAATTAGGCACCATCAGGTCAGACTACTATAAGATACCACTTCCCTATAAGTGCAGGTAACCAGCTTTCATATAAGCAATGCGTTTTATAAGCAGTAGATCTCACACCCACACGCACAGTCTTACACATGCAGCACTTTACACATATACACACAGCTTCATACACACGATGGGGCTCAAATGCAGAGTATTAATCAGATAAGGAGACTCACAGCCATACCTCAGTCACACATGTGTAGATTTTCACCACAGAAAGAGATTCACTCACACTCAATGTTTCAAACACTGAGCCTAATACAGACAGAGTGTTCATCAGACACATCCATGCACACCCACACACATGCAGTCACCCATGTTAGAGTCACCCATGCATAGAGCCACACAGAGAGAGTCTCAGGCAGGCAGTGTTGTTGTTGAGCTTGGAACAGTTTCAGCTTTCATAATGTGATGTAAGCACCTTCATCTTCATATGAGAACGTTTGTGTTGGTAAAACGTCCATCAAAGCATGCCAACCACAGGTGAGGGCAGCAGAGAGAAGAAAAGTTACAATGAACTTCAAGGAGGGAAAAAGAAGAGGATTGATAGCAAGTTCATACCAAACATTGGCAATGCAAATAAGTCTGGCATTAGCCTGCAGCCTTCTGGCAATTTTTGTTTTTTGTTATGGTTTTTGCAAAACGTTATTGTTTGGGTTATGCTGGACCCTCCTCTGTGTAAAACAACACAATTTGCTACAGGTAAAGAAGTTTTTTGGGCTAAAAAAACACACAATACCATAGTACTCCTTGGCACTGAAGGGAATTGCTTTATGTGTTCCTTGTACGATGGCAGCATGACTTAACTTGTAGTGAAGTCAGCCAATGACTGAAGTGGGTTGATACATTGCCTCTTAATGCATGTTGGAGTTGGTGGAAGAAAAATGTGAAAGACACCAACCACAGATTGATGGATGAAGTCTTGCTGAAATCTCTATAAGTAATTGTAGGAAGCTGGCTCTGTATATACTATATCAAAGTAAGTTATTGTGTGCACAGAGTCCAGGAAGTCACCAGAGGTATATCACAAGCTAAATTGGGTAAGTACTAACAGCTCTCTTTGTCTTAGTGTGGGTGAGCAGTTAGGTTTATCACTCACTCAAGACTGATGGCACACACTCAGAGACTAAATCCAGACCAATTAGGAAGTACAAAAAAGGTATACTTATGTTTTATTTCTAGGACCAAGCAGGACTTGGCACAGGTAAGTGAAATATACTCTCAAATGCAAGATTTTTTTAAGGAAATGCAGTTATGGATAAAATTGCAAATTTTACAGGTTTGGGAGGGGTGTGGTGCAACGGCCAGAGCAGCTGACTCCGGAGCACCAGGCTCACAGTTCGATTGCTGGCAGCAGCTCAGCTCAGCACCCTGTGACTCAGACTAATAGCTCACAATCTCCGCAATGGCCCCAGCACCTAGTGTTGATTAGCTTATGCTTTACAAATACTGGATACATACATATTGGGTTTCAAAACAGGTTAAATTGCACAGTAATTACTTTTGGAATACGTTTAGATTCCTTTTGGATTACATCGACTACTTGGGTGGTATGCCTAAATACCACACCGGGGATCTCACAATACAAGTTAAGTAAGACTTTTTAAGGTTTGCAGTTTAGTTACTTTTTCTTCCATGCAAAGTTCAACTTGACAGAATATTTTTGGGAACAAAACTCACAACATTGGTTCCTAGGGGAGAAAAAAGGATTAACTGTTCTCAGGTAAGTAAACGGCATATAGTGGGAGTTTTGGGGGTTAGGACCAAGGTTCTCCATGGTCTAGGTAGGCACGCAATATGCATCACAAGCGGCACTAGGACGACCAAGTGCAGAGTGCAGGGGCCCAATGTTAGCAAATGGGCCAAAGGGGGCCATCGGTCAGGGACTGCTTACGAGCAAACCCCTCGGAAAAAGGAGCATAGCTCTTAGGGTGGAGATCAACACTGCCGGGGTCAACAATCAGCAGAGGAGCTGCACAACCAGCAGCACAGGGGCTGCCAGGTGCAGTGTTCCAAGGCGATGTTGGGGGAGTCATGGATTTCAATGGAGATCTCCGGTTTGGTAAAGATGCTGCAGGCTCAGGCAGGGAGACTTCCTGAAGCTGACAACCAGCTGGAGAGGTAAGTTGGTTCTTGGGGGAAGCCTAGACACTGTTGGCTGGGCCACCAAAGGCTGTGGGGCGTCAGGTGCAGGGATGTCTTTTGGCCCTCTGAGTGCACATTACATTAAATCCCACACTGGCATCAGTGTGGGTTAAATGTGCTGAAAATTTTTCTACCCAACTTCCCAGGTTTTACTAAAGCCATTATGAAGCTGTAGAGTTTGTAGTGACCAACTCCCAGACCATATACTCTTCATGGCTTTACTATACTTACAATGTCTGAGAATGGACTTGGACACTATAGGGGTACAGGGCTCATGCCACTGTACCCTCACCTGAGGGCTAGTGCACCCTGCTAGAGGGGTGACTTACCTTGGCCCCAGGCAGTAGGTTGGAGGCATGGCACACAGAGATTTGAGACATGCCGACTCTTCACTTTTCTCTGCACCATAACAGGCAGCCTGCAATGGCAGTGTGTGGGGGTTAATGTACAGGGTCTTTAAGGGTGGCACAATAGGTGCTACAGCCTTTTAAGGCCTTCACTGGTCACAGTGCTCTTGGTAGGTACCTTTTACAAGAGGCTTGCCTGTGGCCAGAGATATGCTGATTGTGTGTACAAAGGTACAGTTTTGGGAAGGAGCAAGGACTCTGGGAACCAGATTGGCCGGGACCCAGGCCACATCAAGTCAAGTTGCATCAGTTATCAGGGAAAAAATGGTAGGGGACCATGTAAAAATGGGCAATTTCCTACAGTATTTATGTTATACACGTCATTTTAGTGAAATCAAAAACACAGAAAAAAGTATATCGGTCTGGTATTGCCTGCAAGGCTCTTGCCTATGAGAAAGAAAGAAGGAAAAAAGAGTGTTATGAAAGAAGAGAGCTATGGAAAAAAGAGAGAAAGAAGAGAAAAGGTGGAGAGGAAAAGACAGGATTGATGAGAAAAAAAAGAAGAAAATAAGGAAATAAATTAAGAAAGAAAGAATGAGAGAAAGTAAAAAAGTAAAACGATTTTAACTTAATACAGTACTGTTTCGGAGGAGCTAGGATCGCGACCGTGATGGCCGCGTGAGTCCTAGGCTCCCGAGACCCCCACCGCCCCGGGGACTATCCTGTTGCCTATCCAGTGTTCTGGTTACAGGCATTGATGCGGGCAATGAAGCGGTGCTGAGCGCTTTGATCGGTGCTCCGATCGGCTGTGTGGTGCGGGAGAAAGAGGACTCGGAAGATTGCGGCCTAGACGTTTGTAAGCTGGGGACTCGAGTGAGAGCTGAGCCCCGGCTGCAATTGATCAATAGTGGGACCGAAACCGGAAGTCACCGGCTCGGTCCCGTGGAAGTTTCTGCCTCACTCCCGGGAATATTTGCGGGTGCAGAGGCGTGGTTGGCCTAGCGCAATAGCGCGCATCGGTTGGGCCAGACCCCCTCCTTCCTTCTCCAGTGCTTGTTCTCGGACAGCAGCTGGGGGGGGGGGGGGGGGGCTGGGCTCGCCGAGGCTCAGGCAGGCTTTGCCCTTAGAGTGCTGGGGCCAGGAGGACTCTACAGCAGCCGGCCCGTGTAATTACTTGCCTCTTCTATAGGGCTGGGAGCTGCTGCTGTGCTGTTTCCCGTGCCGGACAAGGCATTTTGACCTTCCTCTCCCCAAGGACAGTCATTAGGGTGGCTAGTTTATTGGGCGCCAGAAGCTCGGAGGTGCCTGTCTTGACTACTGCATCGCACCCTGGAGGGGAGCAGCGATTGAGTACGTTACAGACCTTGGAGGAAGGTTAGTGGTGCGAGCGCTAGCGAAGACCTCATGGCATTATGCATTACATTGAACTCGGAGCATGATAGATAACGCCCGCAGGAGTGGGGATCGATGGGGCCTGAATGGCTGTTGCTGCTCCGAGTTGTTAAGTCAGGCACAGATTGCCTCGTTGCATTGGTCTCGAGGGTGTGCCTATATTGCGTTTTGTTCCTGGATTGCGTCTTCCGTGGTGGGAGCGCTGCAAGGCTCTGACTGATTTACACGGTTGACAAAATGGCGACGAAGCCCGAAACCGAAAAGCAACAATCGAAGGCGCCCAGGGGACCCAAGTATACCCAAACCAACAAGCTGGACTGCTACACGCAACCTAGGGAATCGCCATCTGCCACTGGGAAGTCCCAGGATGTAGGTGTGGAGATGTCGACTACCACAGGTGATTCCACGCTGAAGGATGTGATGGCGGCGATTGAGGGGGTGCGAACCTCCCTGGGTAAGAAGATGGAGTCCCTGGATCATAAACTGGAGACAGTGACGATAGAGCTTAACTTAATCCGTGCAGACCTCACTAAAACCAGCAAAAAGGTGAAATCCCTGGACATTAAAACAACCAGTCTCACGGAGGATGTGGCCTCGTTGCAGCAAGAAGTTTGGGATCTCAAAACCGCTAGTGATGTCGCAGGCCGCAAGCTGGATGAATACGAAGGGAGGGCACGTAGAAACAACGTGCATATTATTGGTGTGCCTGAAAAGGCTGAAGGGCAGGCAGCCGACCTTTTTGTTGAAGACATTCTCAACCACTTGAAGCCCCAAGGCCTTGGGAATTTCTTTACGGTGGAAAGAGCGCACAGAGTTCCGGGTGGGAGACCGGGTCCTGGGGCCCCACCCCGGCCGTTGATTGCGAGGGTGCTTAATTTTAGGGACAGAGACGCTATCCTGCAAGCATCCAGGAATGGAGGTCCTCTTCAGCATGAAAACTCTGCTATCAGTTATTTTCCCGGACTTTACACAAGCAGTTCAGAAACAGCGGCAGACCTTCATGGGCATCAAGAGGAGACTCTGGGACAAAGGACTAAAGTATGCCATGCTGTATCCTGCAAAGTTGAGAGTTGAGCATGCAGGGAGAGCTTTTTCCTTTGACATTCCCGAGGTGGCGGCGGACTGGTTGGATACGGTTTATCCTCGGGATGAGCGACAGCGATGGAGCGGTGATGAAGACGAGGCCACCCAAGAAAAAGGATAAAAACTTTATTGCTGCAGGTGTGGTCGGGCTGGGTTGGGGCAGGAAGTGGACTGGTGACTGTGGAAATTAGCTGATTGTCTGCATTGCTTAGATGGTCCTGATAGTATTGCTGGGGCTGAGCGGGTAAATGGGGACCGTACTCCTCCTCAGAGTTACTCTTTGATAGTTTATTAGATAGGTTAAAGGGCGACAGGTACACTGCGAGGTGGGGGCGGATGGATACCCGGAGCAGGGGTGCAGGGTGGGGGGTAGTGAAGGGGGTTTGTACTGGATTGGTCTTTTTTGTTTTCTTTTGGTATTGTTTGTTGCACGTATTACATTTCAAGGCTTTAATCAGGATTGTAGCATGTTTAAGATACATGCACTGGAGAGGAGACTGACCCATTTCATGTTTTATAATGGGTGGCAGGGGGTTGAAAGTGTTAAGCTGGAATGTTAATGGGTTGGGAGACAAAATTAAGCGTGGTGTGGTTCTTCAGTTTCTTAGACGTCACGCCCCGGACGTGGTCCTGCTTCAGGAGACGCATTTAGTGGGTAACTCGTGCAGGGCAATGCATAGAATGGGGTTCCGATTGGTTGCGCATGCAGGTTTCACCTCTGGGTCCAGGGGGGTGGGGATTCTGATTAAGAAAACGCTCCTGATGGTGATTGATTCGGTTACTGTGGATGACAGGGGCAGATATGTAGGAATATCGGGCCGTTGAGAGGGGCATATCCTATCCATGATGTCGGTATACGTTCCCCCAGGTATGCAGGCAACCACATTTGTAGAGTTGGGGAAAACCCTTCCTGGATTTCCCGAGGGATCTCTTGATTTTGGGAGGTGATTTTAATGCTGTGGTGTCGGGGTACTATGGACAGGGATCCCCCTTAGAGATACGGGCGGGCGAAGAGATGGCTTCCCGAGTTCAAGGAAGCGTTGGGTTTGATCGATAGTTGGAGATTGCTTCATCTGGGTCAGCGACAGTTCACTTTCCACTCTGGCGCGCATGGTAGTCTTTCCCGTATAGATCACTGTTTAGTGCCAGCAGCTCAGGCATACGGCGTCACCGAGGTTGCGTACCTGGCTAGAGGCATTTCGGATCATTCGCCACTCTGGCTCCGGTTTGACATTAGGCCGGACTCGGGCAGCAGGATTGCTCCCATTAATCCATGGTACATACGCAATCCTAAGGTCCGTAGGGACTTGCTGAAGGCGTTAGAACATTATTTTCAGGAACATGAGGGATCAGTATCGTCTCCACTTTCACTGTGGGAGGCCTTTAAGTTGGTAATAAGAGGCCAGGCCTTGTCGCTAATCGCAGGGGAGAAGAAGGATCAGAATACAGAAGTGGTGAACATAGAATCTGAAATTACTAAGATTGAGGCGGACTTGGAGCAGGAGGTATCCGGGCCAAACTGCATGTCCTGCATCTAAAGCAACTAGAGTATAAAGCATTAGTCAATGATAGTGCCAAGGCCTTAAGTAGAGAGCAGCAGGGCCAGCTGTATGATGTCGGAGATAAGGCTGGGAAGCTTATTGCCTGGCTGGATAAAAAAGACAGGGCGGACCGGGTGGTTCCTGAACTGGAGACGGCAGAGGGAGTGAGAATCACAGACCCCCGGGTATAGTGGATGCTTTTGCGGACTATTTTCGTACAGTGTACACCTCGGTTGCGGGGCGGCCAGAGGAGGACTCCCACTTGTTGTTGCGGGATATCCAACTCCCAGGCCTGACTAAAGAAGACAGCGATTTTATGGACAGTGCCCTCACTGCCGATGAGGTGGCCCTGGCAGTGCGCTCCTTACAGGCGCTGGACCTAATGGACTCCCGATTGAGTTATATAAGCTGAGACCCGATAGGATTGCTCCCTATCTCAGAGATATTTTGTAGCCGCACGGGAGCAGGGGATGTTACCGTATGATCAGAGAGTGGCATCTATAGTGGTTATCCACAAGGACGGTAAACCAAAAACTGAGTGTGCCTCGTATAGGCCTATTTCGTTATTAAACGCGGAACCCAAGATTCCTGCTAAATTATTGTCAAATCGACTTGTCAAGGTTATTAGTGGACTGATACATCCTGATCAGTCTGGTTTTATTCCCCATAGGAATACGCCTTTGAACCTTCGTAGGTTGCACGGAGTATTAGCCAGGGCTCATACCCTGGGGGAACAAGCTATAATAGCGTCACTGGACGCGACGATGGTCTTTGATACAATAGAATGGCCTTATTTGTGGGCGGTCTTGACTAAGTTTGGATTTGGACCGGAGTTTATCAGTTGGGTAAAACTGTTATATACTGAACCTCTTGCGCAAGTGGTAGTTAATAACCGAGTTTCTGCAGCGTTTGGTCTGGGAAGGGGAACCCGACAGGGATGTCCTCATTCCCCCCTTTTGTTCTCACTGGCACTTGAACCTTTGGCAGCCTGGATCCGCTGGGAGCCTTCCATTCGGGGTATTCGGTGGTCCCCCCAGATGGAGGACCGGATTTCTCTGTACGCGGATGACATTTTACTCTATTTAACATCACCCAGAAAGTCCTTAAATGTCGTCTGTGATGTTCTGACCTTGTACGGTAGGAATTCGGGGCTCACTATAAATTGGGGGAAGTCCTAGTTATATGTTCTAAGTGGCGACACCCCGATTCCCCCACGTAATTGCCCGATTCAAGTCGTAACTGATGGATTTAAGTATTTGGGGATTTTTATTTCACTGGATCCCAAACTTCGATACGATAGGAACCTGCTTCCCCCATTGGTCAGATTGAAGAGCGACGTGGACTGCTGGAGGAAGCTGCCTCTTTCCCTGTTGGGGAGTGCATCATTCTTTAAGATGATGTCCCTACCGCGCTTTCTTTACGCCCTCCAGAACACATTAGATATAGTCCCAGCCAGTTATTTCCGAGAGGTGGAAGGGGTGCAACGTAGATTAATATGGGAAGGCAGATCACGAATCGCTCTGGCTAAATTGACGTTACCATGGTATGACGGTGGTATTGCCCTCCCAGACATCAGGAGATAATATTGGGCCTCTCAGTTGGCGGCCATAAACCAAGGTACGTATGGGTCTGGTTTAGACCCTGGATACGCAAATGGATAGATGGTTACTCCCAGGTGGTAACTACAATGGAGCTCCATATGCCAAGTCGGCAAGGAGAAGTTTGACAGGACCTACTAGTGTAGCAGTCAGGATATGGCATGACTCCACTAATTCTTTGGGCTGGAGAGGCTGCCTTACGCTGGCCACTCCGCTGTTTGACTCTGAGAAACTTGGCAAACTTTGGAACACAAAAGGTTTCGATAAGTGGGATTTGATAGGGATTGCTAAAATCGGTGATATCTGGGTCAAGGACAGGATCAAAACATTCGCTGAATTACAAGCCGAGCTTGAGTTAAATGGGGCGGAGTACTTCCGCTATGCGCAGGTCAGACATGCGCTGTGCTAGGCGGTACCTGTGGAGGAAGACATACTTGAGGCCTCGCCATTGGAGGACAGAATATTGGACGGGCATTTGCCGGAGAAAACTAATTCCCTCATTTATAAGAAGTTGATCAATCAGAGAGCAGATCTCCTGTCTGACTTAAGAGATAAATGGATGAGGGACGGTATTGAACTAGACGACGACTGGCAGTCGGCTGTATCCTCCCAGAAGGAGGTTGCGATCCCATCTCTATTGCGGCTAGTCCAGTTGAAATTTTTACATAGGGTATATGTCACAGGTCCACGCTTGGTCCGGATGGGGTTATCTGATGAGGGTTTGTGTAGGCGAGGGTGTGGGCAGGTGGGAACATTTCTTCATATCCTCTTGGAGTGTCACTATATGGTGGATTATTGGAGTTCGATACATGATGTTATGTGAGAGGTACTGGGGGTCACGGTGTCGCCGGAGGCGAGGAGATGCCTCCTGAATATTTGGGAACCTACAGACCTGAACACGGCGCAGACTAGGTGGGCTACTCTGGGGGCAATGATAGCAAAATGAAATGTAGCACAGCAGTGGGGAGCCAAACAACCGCCCACGCTTGAGGACTGGAAGGAAAGTATGGACTGGTGTATGTTCCGTGAGGAAACCGTATATCTTGCCAGGGGCCGACCCCGGAAATGGATGACTGTTTGGGGTTTGTGGAATCGATACAGGGGGAGATCTGTGTGCCTCCAGTTGATCCACTGCCAGATGTACTCCGTGACCCTTGAATGTAAAATATTGTAACCCCCCCCTCTCCTCTCTTTTCATATTTTTCGGAACATTATTGATATGTTGTAGTGATATGTGGGAAAGTTTAATCTCTGTACTGTACACTTATTGAAGTGCCTTGTGTTAATAAAAAGAAATATAAAAAAAATACAGTACTGTTTCAAATTGACAAAATCTGTTATAGTATGCTGTGAAATGGCAGCAGTCAGAATAGCAAAACACTCCAAAAGAAATTTACAACAGCTTTGGCAAAAGATGGGATCTGAAAAGACGGAATGTCCATCAGAACTCAGAAGCATTCTATCACATCAGACTCTAAACACAAAGGCAGCACTAAAGTAGTTATACAATAAAAACAAAAACACTGTATTCTGAGCTTTTACGGAGATTTGCCTGCTCCGCAGCGAACGCTGAGTAGGAAAAATCTCTGCATCCTTGGTGGAGCGAAGTTAGCTGCTCCCTCTCCCCTCCCAAAGTCTTTAAAAATGTTTAAAGAAGCCACCTACCTGTTGTCTGCTGCCTCCCCTGCCTGGCCGCTCTCCGTCCTGCTCCTCGAGTCCTGCTCCTCTTGTACGTCTGACGCGGGTATGCAGAAGGACACGAGGAGCCAGGCAGCAGACAACAGGAAAGTGGCTTCTTTTACATTTTTAAAGACTTTGGGAGGGGGGAGGGGGGAGGTAGCGGAGCGAATTTCCACTGAGTTTTTTTTAAACTCAATGGAAATACGCTTAGAGGCACTACGCTGCTACACCCACGGTTAGTAAGAATACATCGAACTGCAAAGGTTTAAACAACTGAATGCAAAAGATGTAATCAGTACTTTTTCACATGCCGTTTTTCCGTGGATCATGGAGTGGATCATGGATGGCATTACTGCTCCGTAGTCCTTAATTCAAGAATCAGTCTGAGTCACCATCTTGTGTTAGTGAAATTTCAATGGCATTCGCTGAACTTTTTTCCCATCTTGGAATTGCACACTGTATAGACTGTTCAGGGCTGCCCTGCAATGGCTGGATGCAGCCAGTGGCCTACGATAAGTTGTGTGCCTATTTTGTAATCTAGGGTCTCCACACATCATGATGAGACCATAGTGGGCATAGCTTGAAGGTTCCTAACAGTGTACCCCCTTCAAACTCTAATATGGAAGCTATTGCGTATTACAGTGCAGATAATATTGTTTACAGTGAGCGGGTAATACAGTTTATGAGTGGGTGTAGCATCTAGCTAAGCTTGCAATGTCAGGCACATTCTGTCAACTTTGGTTTGCTTTGGCAACAGCGACGGCTCCTGGAGGGAGTTACGGTGGGGCAGGAGGGTGGGGAGGGGGAGGGGCAGGGCGGAGGTTGCTAAAAACCGGCATATGGATAATTGCAGGTAAGTAAACAATTTAATTAATAAAACGAATTTCGTAGCTCACACTGCATTGCATTTTGCGATGCAAGGCGCACTACGAAATTCGTTTTATTAATTAAATTGTTTACTTACCTGCAATTATCCATATGCCGGTTTTTAGCAACCTCCGCCCTGCCCCTCCCCCTCCCCACCCTCCTGCCCCACCGTAACTCCCTCCACGAGCCGTCGCTGTTTGGCAAGTACACCCAAGATTGCCCAAGGCATAGATAAATGTGCCCGGCTGCAACAAGGTGCTGGAATCCTGCTGTCGGAGTCCTGTGATGAACGAAAACATGTGCAGGAAATACAAAGGAAGTGGACACAGGGGGCTTGTCTCACCTTCAAACCTTCGCTCTTCAGTTAGGATGCGCAGGGAGGGTGAAAGCCTACATCAGCGTTTTGGTGAAGGGGTGACGCACAGAAAGTCAAACTTTGGTGGTAGTCGGGGCTGCCACTGTGTGATAACTTGGGTTCGTGGGCAGGAATCCACGGACTGCCAGGGACCTCTTTGATCAAGGTGGAGAGATGAGGGCAGCTACAAGACTTCTCAGGTAAAGACTAGGTGAGTGGGCATCGGACTTCTGGGAACTCTTTCACCCAATGTTGCACAGGGGATGTTGTGGATCAGTTTAGGTCAGCACTTATGCTGTTCTGTATTAGGCCTGGGCGAAGCACTACGCTACGCTCGCGGAGTTTGCGAAGTCTGCGCAACTTCGCACTACGCGAGCTGCACGTAGCACAGTGCGAACACGCGTAGTGCAGCGTAGCGTAGCGTAGCGCAAGCTCATTTTTTGCTTGTTCGCGGTCCTGAACGTCATGTTCGCGACCCCAAGCAAGCAAAATGACATACCGGCGAGATTCTCAACGCGGGGAGGTAAGGTTTTTCATTGTGAGTGGTTGCGCTTGCTCGCGACCGCTCTCAATGAGAAACTACCAGTTCGCGTTGAGAAAGCTGCAGCTCGAGTAAAAATCTTCTCGAGCAGCAGAAAACTACAGCTCGCACTGTGCAAGATGCCGTTTTCAATGATTGCACAGTGCCGGATGCTTGTCCGCACTGTGCAATCATTGAAAACACTTCTTGCACAGTGCGAACATGCTACTACGCAGCTTGCGTAGTGCTACGTGAAGTTCGCGTAGTGCAAAGTGCACTTCGCGTAACTTCGCATAGCACTACTTCGCGAACTACGCCCACCCTTATTCTGTATAACCCTTTTCAGAAGAGAAGTAATGGTTTGACCGGTGCTGCTAAGGGCTCTTAAAGCTTCCTTTTCCCCCATTCTTTGCAAGCTGCACTCTGCACTGATCGGGGCTTTAAAGAAAAAGAAATTGCGAGTGAAAACTATGGATCCTTCACACACCTCTGGTTCTCTTTGGTCATCTCTAGATAACTTTTAAAAAAATCGATTTTACATGCACTGGCACGAAAATAATTCAGAAAATATGAATGAAAATATGATCCAGAATCTAATATGATGGTATGAGGTAATCCATGATGTTACAATATATATTACTCAGAAAACCTTTGGGCTACTGGATCACCATTGGCAGTGCCAGAAATTGTACAAATTGGAGAAATGTCTGTAGTAAGAGAGCCACCCGGCCCTCTCTGTACATTGTTGCACCCTGTATAACTCCAGAGGCCGGGCACGCCCAAAGGAGATAAATAAAGGGGCGCATGACCGCTCTTGGTCTTGGCCCATGCTGCAATACTGTATGTGGGTGTTGTGTGTTTCTGAGAACCGGGGACTGGGCCCCAGCATTTGCCACCAGGCCAGCCCCTTACCTGGCACACTACAGTTGCTTGAACGCAGATCATTGCTGGTAGCGTTTTGAAGTAGCTCTCCGCGGTCACCTGTCATCTGACAAAATCCTGTCATCAAACCTCCGTGGGGGGGGCCACCATCCTAAACGCCGCCGTCCAAGATTCACCTGTAGTGCTATGGGAGAGTTTTTGGGGACCTGGACACCCCCAGAGTTGCTGAGAGAGGGAAGCGGCCTGCGCGGACAGCTAGGTGTGGCTGCTCGGTCAGGGCAATCACCTGTTACAAAATTGGATGACGACCTGCCTGACCCAGAGTAATATATGGTAATGTAATTTAGAGTTATCCACATAAAATGCTGTATATAGAATTCCTATATGTCATTTTAAGAATGTTGTAGGTAGAACTTTAGTCTTTAGAATGTTAGTAGTTGGCATTATTGAAAACCTGCATAGAAACTGTTAGATGGAGATAGCAGGAGGTCGTGGGTCCTTTTCTTCTATTAAACCAACTTTCAAAGTGGATTACCTCGTTATTGGATCAATTTTGACAAATGTATATTTTTATCACAAGAAGTTAATTACTTAGGACATAATATTTCTGGAGAAGGCATAAAACCCAAGGTATCCTTGTTAAAGGGAATTAACCCCTTCCATGCTCATGACGAGCTCAGCTCGTCATGCACTACACTGGTCGTGTGCTCATGACGAGCTGAGCTCGTCATGAATAATGGGGAAAATCACTTTTCAGCACACAGCGGGAAAATGCACCGCATGCATGGAGTTAACGAAGCAGCCATTCCCAATGACAAAGATTCACTTAGAGCTTTTCTAGGCTTAATTGAATCCTATGCACGTTTTGTTCAGGGATATGCTGTTATTGTACAACCTTTAAGAAATTTGTTGAAGAAAAGTGCTAAATTTATAAGGTCTGAGGAATGTCAACAAGCTTTTGTATCTATTAAGAAATTGATCACATCAGCCCCTGCCTTCAAACCGTTTATGCACGGTGCCAAATGTATAATTACAGTAGATGCCAGTGCTAAAGGTTTAGGGGCAGTCCTTAGCCAAATGATTGAAGGTCAGGAGAGAACTATTGCTTTTGCTTCATGTGCATTAAAAACCGCTGGAAAAAACTGTAGCACAATTGAACATGAAGCATTAGCGTGTTCATGGGCTTCAGAGAAATTCAAAATCTACATTTGGGGAACAAAATATGAATTGCACACTTATCACAAACCTCTTATATATATGTTGGGTGATAGTTGTTCGAATAAGGCTTCCTCTGGATTAATAAGGTTGTTGGCTAGACTGCAGGAATTCAACTTTGATGTAAAATATATTTCAGGAGGCAAGAGCTGATTGCTTGTCACGTCTACCAGTAGAAAATAATTGTATTTATGAAAGTGAGAAAACGTATTGGGAAGATTTAGTGTATGTATTCACTGTAGGTGACATAAATGAACAACTTAAGATTTCAGAGATAGAATGGTTAGAGAGTTGTGACAATGATGATTGCATGGTTCAAGTAAAGAAATTTCTCATCAAAGGTTGGCCTGGTAATAGATGTATATCTATGGATTTAAAATGCTTTCATCAGGTTGCATCAGAATTATCTCTTGGCAATATTATTTTGGTTAGACAAGATTTGTTTGTTCCTCCATTCAGTCTCAGGCCCAAAATTATTTCTTAAGCCCATGAGGGACATTTAGGTATTTCAGATACTGTGAAGAAAATCTAAAAAATGTATTGGTGGCCGGGTACTGACGGACGCTTGACCCTACCAGGTAGGTCGCTCCCCCTCCGCACAGCACCGCTGGTGTGTCCCTGCCCCAGCTGCTGCTGCCGCTGCTGAGGAGGTTCGAGGGCCTCCACCACCCGCAGGCTACCACCTGCACCTCATCCCTGGTGGTCAGTGGTAGGCCGTAGGTAGATTTGTTTGTTCATCCTCTGCTTTATTACTTTTATTGTATTGCCTGTATTTTCATTGTTGTGTCTGTGACTGCTGTTGTCTGTCCTCCCTCGCTCCCTGTACGTGGTCCGTGCCCCTTTTTCTTCCCTCTCTTCCCCTTGCTGTCCCCGTGCTCTCTCTGCCCTGTCTTTCCTCCTTTACCCCTCGCTGCCCCTGTCTCCCTGCCCAGTTTTCCCTTCTGTTCTCCTCGCTGCCCCTATGCCTCTCTGCCAGTTCTGCCCTCTGTTCTTAGCTGCCCCTGTATTTCTGTATTCTGTATTTTGCCTCTGTGCCACTCCTTTTTCTGGTATTTCTGTGCCACTTGTTTTTCCCTCGTTTTTGTGCCTCTTTTGCATTCTGTTCTACTCTTTTTTGTGCCCTTCTGCCCTCTGTTCCACTCGTTATTTTGTGCCCTTCTGCCCTATGTGCCACTCATTTTTCCCTCATTTTTGTGCCCTTCTGCTTTCTGTTCCACTCGTTTCTTGTGCACTTCTGCCTTCTGTTCCACTCGTTTTTTTATGCCCTCCTGCCCTCTGTGCCACTAATTTTTCCCTTGTTTTTGTGCCCCTTTTGCCTTCTATTCCACTCCTTTTTTTGTGCCCTCTGCCCTCTGTTCCACTCGTTTTTTGTGCCCTTCTGCGCCACTCGTTTTTCCCTTGTTTTTTGTGCCCTTCTGCCTTCTGTTTCACTCGCTTTTTATGCCCTTTTGCCCTCTGTTCCACTCGTTTTTTTGTGCCCTTCTGCCCTCTGTGCCACTCGTTTTTCCCTCGTTTCTGTGCCTTTTTTTCCTTCTGTTGCCTTTATTGTCTCTAACCGCCCTCGCCGCTTCGTACCCTGCGGCCCGCCCCCCTGACTGCCCACTGCCCATTTGCTGCCCCCGCCTCCCTCCTCCCTGCTGCTCCTCCCTCCCACCTCCCAATATATGCTGGCCGCCTGCACCCATCCGCGCCTGGACCGTGCCCAACGCCAGAACCCCTGGCCCCTGCACCCACCATGACGACGGCCGCCACTACGATGCACGCTCTCAACTCCGGACGGAGTCACACCTGCTTCAAGGCCGCCCTGAAACGTACACATGGCCCCTTCACCTGCCGGTACTGCTGCTACACCAGCCTCGGAGCCGACGAACCACCCGCCAAGAAAGACCCCAACCACCTCCGATGCATACTACTGAAGAACCGCTCCGCACGCAAGCATGCCATCGAGGAGAGGAGGAGCTTCGCGGGCAACCAAGATGGCCGCGTGAGCTCGGAGCTCCGAAGACCCTCCGATCCTCCGCATTGATCCTGCTATCTATCCTGTCCCAGGGTGGTGGGAATCAGTTGCGGTGCTGTTGCGGGGCCCGTTCTCCGATTGAAGATCCGGGCTCCCTGTGCCGAGTTACACCGTCGTGAAGTTTGGTGACGACGACGCCATAACAGTCTGGCATTGAGAGGGGGACGGTGGTGCTTCTACACGGTGGCAGTCCGAGAGGGTATGAGCTGCCTTGCTCAGTGCTGGTGACTAGACTGGTCTGCCCGGAGGCCTGACGTTCCGCTGGGACGGTGGAGGTGATTGTTGACTTCGACCGTCTGGTGGTGGTAGTGTTGGCTTGACCCCGCCTTGGGTCGCGCGATCCCCGTCGCCCATCATGGCGGGCAGAGGAGACCCGGACAAGGGGAAGCCCCCGAGAGTCAGCAGGAAACCTTCCCTCTCGCAGACCACCATTTCTGAGCGCTTCTCCCTCCCTAAGGGCTCGCCTGGTGCTTCGGGCCGTACCAAGGACTCACACCGAGATGTGTCTCCGGAAGATGCTGAACCCACCCTCCGGGACGTAATGGGAGCCATTGCGGGCGTTAAGGCCGAAATGCATAAGCAGCACGAAGTGTTGTCGCACAAGGTCGATACCCTCACGATTGAACTCAACCTAATCAGAGCCGACCTCGGGAAAACGAACGACAGGGTCAAGTCGCTCGACATCAAGACGTGGAGCCTGACTACTGACATGTCTGATGTACAGTCGGAGGTTCGGGATCTGAAGGCCGCCAACTCGATGCTTGCCCGCCGGCTCGATGATTTTGAAGGACGGGCACGGCGCCAGAACGTCCGCATTATAGGTGTACCGGAGGGTGCGGAAGAGGACGCTGCCGATCTATTTGTTGAGGAACTGGTGGTGAAGCACTTGGCTCCCGGTGGCCTGAGTAAGTTCTTCTCGGTGGAGCGAGCGCATAGACTGCCTGGAGGCCAACCGAAATCGGGAGCGTCTCCGCGCCCCATCATTGCCAGACTTTTTAACTACAGAGACCGAGATGCGATCCTGCAGGCATCAAGGAGAGGCGGTCCGTTGAAATTTCAAAACGCAGATGTGCACTTTTTCCCGGACTTCACTCAAGCGGTACAGAAACGCCGACTAAGCTTCATGGGTGTTAAACGGAGACTGAGGGAGATGGGGTTGAAGTACTCCATGCTTTACCCAGCGAAGCTTCGTATAGAACATGGCGCTCGAGCGGTGTTTTTTGACTTGCCCGAGGCAGCTGGGGTCTGGCTGGACACTTTGCCTCAACGTCGGACTACCCCTGAGGACCAGTCGGAAGAGGCGTCGGGTGGTCCTGGCTCTCAGGAATGAACTGTGTTTCTTCGGACTTCTTTCGGTGGAGGGCCCTGCGGATCCAAGCAGTCACTGACTTTTGTTTTCTTTTCTTATTTCTGCTGTTTTTCAACTTTGGAGGGTAACAGGGGGTGATAGGATGTCTCCTTTCTCCTCTGGGGGCTTTTCGTAGGTTAGTTTGTTGGGGGCGACAGGCACACTGCTAGTTGGGGGGGCTTCTTGGTCTAATGCAGGGGTGCAGGGTGGGGGGTGGTTGGTTTGTGTGTTTCTCTTTTGCTTTTCCTTTTTCTCTCTTCCTATGGCAAGGCTACTATTGTCCTGTTTGCAACGCTGCGGTAGCTGTTTTCTGGGGGTGGTGGTTGGGACGGTGCATCTTTGATGATGGGGGGTTGGACTTTAAATGTGTTGAGTTGTAACGTGAATGGGCTGGGGGATCGCATTAAACGTGGGGTTGTGTTACAAATGTTTAAACGTTGTGTACCCGATGTTATCCTCTTGCAGGAGACGCATCTCATTGGCAATACTTGTCAGGCACTTAACAGAAAGGGGTTTAAGATGGTGGCTCATTCCGGGTTCTCTTCGGGGTCCCGAGGGGTTGGAATCATGGTGCACATGTCTCTCCCCCTGGAGGTGGAGTCCAAGGTGATTGATAATAGGGGCCGATACGTTGCTGTGGTGGGCAGGTGGGAGGGGCGCACCCTGGTTTTGGTTTCAGTTTACGTCCCCCCGGGTTTGCAGACGACTACCTTTCAGGATCTCAGGGGCGCCATTTTGGGCCTCCCGGAGGGATTGCTTGTACTTGGTGGGGATTTTAATTCCGTGGTTTCGGGAACCCTTGACCGTTTTCCGTCCAGAGATCTTCGCTGTGCGCAATCATGGCTCCCGAATTTCATGAGTACTATGGGCCTTATTGACTGTTGGCGGCTTCTACACCCTGCCCAGCGGCAGTACACCTTTCACTCGGGCGCACACGGTAGCCTTTCCAGGATTGACTACATCTTGACTCCGGCGGTTCAGGCATCGACCGTCTCTGGAGCCCGCCTTATGGCCAGAGGTATATCGGACCACTCCCCTGTCTGGGTATCCTTTGACTTTGGTACTGCGGCGACGACCAGGGTGGCGCCGGTCAACCCCTGGTACTTCCGCAACCCCAAGACTCGAGACCTCCTAGCTAAAGCCATCGACCTGTATTTCACTGAGAATACGGGTACGGTAACGTCGGCCCTATCCCTCTGGGAGGCCTTTAAGACTGTCCTGAGAGGAGAAGCTTTCTCCCTGATAGCCGAGGTGCACAGACGAAGGGATGAAGAAATGGTGCGGTTGGAGTCGGATATTGAGGGCCTGGACTCCCAGTTGGCGTTAGACCCGACGCCCGAACTGTTGCACGCTCTCTCCCTAAAGCAGTCGGAATATCGAGCCACTGCCACTGACGCTGCCAAGGCGATGGGCAGGGAACAGCAAGGGAGGATCTACGATGCGGGGGACAAGGCGGGCAAGCTCCTTGCCTGGATGGATAGGAGGGAGTTGGCTTCCCGTGTAGTGCCTGAGATTTTGGGCGAGGACGGGGTGGTTGTTACTGACCCCAGTGCTATCGCCTCAGCTTTTGCCGACTACTTCGAGACGGTTTACACCTCAGTCTCCACCTTGACTGAGTCGGACTCGGCCTCTTTTCTGGAAAGGGTTGAGCTTCCTTGCCTGTCGGACACCGAGCGTGACGACATGGACCGGGGTATTACAGCAGATGACGTGGCGCTTGCGATACGGTCCCTGCGATCTGGCAAGGCTCCCGGTCCCAATGGTCTTCCGGTGGAACTCTACAAGATTAAAGCTGATACCGTCGCAGTGCACCTGCGGCGTATGTTCTTGGAGGCCCGGGAGATTGGTGAACTCCCACTGGATCAGCGCCTGGCCACCATCGTGGTCATTCAGAGACCTTTGTAGATCATATCGCTCGATCTCTCTGCTGAATGCCGAACCCAAGATCCTGGCTAAGTTGCTGGCTAATCGGCTCGTGGGTGTGATCGCAGACTTGGTCCATCCGGACCAGTCGGGCTTTATACCCCACCGCAATACCGCCCTTAACCTTCGGAGGCTTCACGCTGTCATGTCGCGGGTGCACAGGCTTTACGAGCTGACTGTCCTGGCTTCACTGGACGCAACAATGGCGTTTGATTCCCTCGAATGGAACTATCTCTGGGCGGTATTGTCCAAGTTTGGGTTTGGCCCCGACTTCATAAGTTGGGTCCGGCTTCTCTATGCCTCCCCGTTGGCCAATGTAATGGTCAATGGCCGGATGTCTGCTTCCTTTGCCTTGCGCAGGGGTACTAGACAGGGTTGTCCGCTATCACCGCTCCTTTTTGCCTTGGCGCTTGAGCCGCTTGCTGCCTGGATCCGCACTCACCCTGACATCTGTGGGATCAAGTGGTCGCCTGGCTTTGAGGATCGAGTCTCGCTGTATGCGGACGATATTCTGCTCTACCTTACCTCCCCCTGTCGGTCTTTGATTGTGATGTTTGACGTACTGTGCACTTTTGGTGGGTACTCGGGCCTGGTTATCAACTGGTCCAAGTCCTACCTCTATGTGCTTAGCGGAGACACTCCACGTCTTCCTAGGGGCTGTGCGATACAGGTCTCGCAGCAGGGATTCAAGTACCTGGGTATCTACATATCAACGGATGCCCGGGCACGATACGCCAACAACTTGCTTCCCCCTCTTGCGCGCCTTAGGCGCGATGTGATGGGTTGGAAAAGATTGCCACTGTCCCTGTTGGGCCGCGCGGCATTGTTCAAGATGATGTCCCTGCCGAGATTCTTATACGCTCTTCAGTGGAGAAGTGTGGCTCAGGGGTTAGAGGCGGCAGACCCGGAAGCTGAGATCGGTCCTGGACCAGGGTTCAATTCCCCACCTCGGCGGGTCTTGGGCTAAAAATTCCACGGACTCGATAATTCTCGCTCCGGTGCCTTCTCAACTCACGGGTTCACACTCTGCGACTCTGGGCAATAGCTTGCTTAATCTCCACAAAGGCCCCTCGCGGCGGGATGCCTGACTTTCACCTTGTGGATACCCGCTGGGGCTATCACACAGGGGAATATCAGGACGGGTTCCCTAAGCAAGCGCCAGGACACCCACTGCGGGTAGCTGTGCGCTATATAAGCTCAACTACATTTACATTTACAATACGCAGGACCCCGTCCCTTCCAAGTACTTCAGGGAAATTGAAGGTCTACAGTGGACCCTCTTGTGGGAGGGTAGGCCGCGTATAGCCGTAGTTAAGCTAACTATTCCGTGGTACGACAGCGGTATTGCCTTGCCTGATGTCCGCCGGTACTACTGGGCCTCCCAATTGGCTGCTCTTAATCATGGGTATTATGGACCGGCGGAAAGCCTGGGGTATGCCATGGATCGCTGGCTCATGAATGACGGGATGTACTACAGAGCGTTGTACTCTAGATCTCTGGACGGAAAATTGACTGGTCCCACCAAGACTGCTGTACATATATGGAGGGCCATTACGAAGGCACTGGGGTGGAAGGGTAGGCTCACTATGGCCACTCCCCTCTATGACTCCGACTTGCTGGGTAGGTTGTGGCACTCGAAGGGGTTTGACCGGTGGGACCTCATTGGACTTTCCAAGGTGGCTGATGTGATGGTCAGAGGAGAAATTAAATCTTTTGAGACTCTGCAGACTGAATTCCAACTGGGTGCCACGGAATATTTTAGATATGCACAGTTGAGACATGCCCTTACGTCTACCCTGCCTGTTGGTGAGAAGGTCCCGAGTCGTCCCCGCTGGAGGATAGGGTGCTGGACGGCCATATGCCGGACAGCGCCATCTCCCTGACTTATAAAAAGCTAATAAATGTTCGGACGGACCTGTTGTTGAAAGTGCGTGATCAGTGGGTGCGTGATGGGATTGAGTTGGATGATGAAGATTGGCAGTGTGCGGTGTCCTCCCCCAAGGAAGTAGCAATTTCAGCCAGGCTGCGCTTAGTTCAGCTGAAAATACTCCACAGGGTTTACGTCACTGGCCCCAGGTTGATTCACATGGGGCTTTCCCAGGATGGCCTTTGTAGGCGAGGATGCGGTGCACTGGCCACCTTTATGCATACCATTTGGGAATGCCAGGACATTGCCTCCTATTGGGAACGGGTGCATGCGGTTATGCGTGACGTGACTGGTGTTGATTTGTCTGCGGAAGCTCGACGCTGTTTGTTGAACGTGTGGGGTCCGACTGACTACAATAATGCACAAACCCGCTGGGTCACGCTAGGGTACATGGTGGCCAAGCGAGATATTGCTCAAAAATGGGGCGCCCCGACCCCCCCCTCCGTGGGACTCTGGAAAACTAATATGGACTGGTGCATGGTCCGTGAGAAAACTGTGTACCTAGCTAGGGGTAAGCCCAAGATGTGGGGGATAATCTGGGGGGCATGGAATGCATACAGAGGTGATATTTGTGTGCCCCCTGACGTAGGTCCGCTGGAGGTTCGTCTTTCACCCTAGCCATTCCCTCCGCCCAACGTTTCACTTAAACGTAATCCTGGTTCTTCTTCCCCCCACAATTGTATGCTCCTTTCGATATGTTTCGTTCAAAGTGCTGAAAGGTCCCACTCGCCCCCTGGATTTGTGCTTTACCGCTCCTATGTCCTGCCTTGCCACCTTTTCCTTCCCCCCCCCCCCCCCTTTTCCTTCTTCTTGTTCCTTTTAGGTTCCTTTCTTGTTCCTTAGGTTCATATTTATATTATAAAATTAAACCTGATTGCTCCTTGAATTGTTTTGTGCACACCTTTTCTCCGCTCTTATAATGCTGCCTAGCCTCAGGGATGTAAGGCTGAATAGCTGTGTGCTTTGAATCATCAATAAAGGTTTTCCAAAAAAAAAAAAAAAAAAGCATGCCATCGAGCTCTGGGACCTGCTCGACACAACATCCCCAGACGTCGCCTTCCTGACAGAGACCTGGTTTAACGATTCCTCCGCACGCGACATTGCCATAGCAATCCCAGACGGCTACAAGAGACCGCACCAAGAGAGTCGGAGGAGGAATCGCCATCGTCCACAAGATCAGTATCAGGGTCTCGACTAGCACTGACGAAGCGCTCAGCACCGCTGAACACATGCATTTCCAGATCCGCAGAGACCCTAACTCCACCCTCAGAAGCGCCCTCATCTACCGACCCCCAGACCCTGCCCCCAGTTCAGCGACTCCATCGGCAACTCAATCAGCACGCACACCCTGACCTCCACCGACTACATCCTCATCGGAGACCTGAACTTTCACCTTGAGAACAACAACAGCAACAACTCCACAACCCTGATCGATAACCTCACCAACCTAGGATGGAAGCAACTCGTCACACTGCCCACCAACTCCGCCGGCCACACGCTCGGCCCTGTCTTTTCCTCAAGCCTGCACGTCTCCGTCAGCCACACCACCGAACTCCTCTAAACCGACCACCACTGCATCCACTTTGCCTTCCAGAAACCCACCACACACCACCACACCTAACAGATCCCCCGCCGCTGCTGGAGCAAAATCACCGAAGACCAACTACACGCAAACCTCGCTCTCAGCCCACCCACCGAACCCTCCAACACCGACGACGCTGCCAACAGCCTCAGACGCTGGATCGAGGACTGCGCCAACACCCTCGCCCGCTGAAGAAACCCCCACACAGAGACACCAGCAAGAGGGCCAGCTGGTTCACCCAGAACTCCTAGCCTCCAAGCAAGCCTTCCGGAAACTCGAGAAGAAATGGCACAGTGAACAAACTCCAGACAGCCACGCAGCGCACAAGGACGTGATCCGCAACCACCACCACTAAGCATGGGCGGAAAATCTGTTCCACTCGCGGATTTCGTGGATTTTCGGTAAATTCGCAATCCGCGAGATTCACGAATTTCCCGCAAAATCCGCGAGCGGAACGGATTGGGTCAAAAGTTCAAGCTGACTTTTGTAACTCTTTTTGCTCAAATTCAGTTACACAATCATTAATCACCCCAAACCTGGGGTGATTAATGATTGTGTAACTTAGTTTGACCTTCAACTGGAGCACCTGCTTTACTTTATCTATTAGTGCTTCCTGTTCAATCTATTCTAGCTATTTTAGAATGGCGCTGGCAGCTTGCCGGCGCCATTCTAAGTGGGGCTGAGGGCAGAAGGGCACAAAAGTGGGACAGAGGGCAGAAGGGGACAGAAACGAGTGGTACAGAGGGCAGATGGGCATAAAAAACGAGAGGGTGGCAGTGATTAAGCAGGCAAAAAAAAAAAACAACACGAAATTGCAAAGCGCCTCGCGAACACCCGCGAACACGCAAAGCGCCTCGCGAACAAGCACAAAAAAAATCCGCAAATTCGCGCGAATTCGCAAATTTCACAGATTGCGAATTCGCAAATCCGCAAATTCACGAATTGCAAATTCGCAAAATTCGCCCATGCTTAACCACCCCCTCATCAGGGCGGCCAAGAGGACCTCCTTTAAATACCACCTTGACAACAATGCACACAATAGCAAGGAGCTCTTCAACATCGTAAAGGAACTGTCCAACCCCAGCTCCAAAACCAACGACATCCCCCGTTGCAAGCCCTGTGGGATTCCCCCGCCACCTTCTTCCACCGCAAGATAGCAGACATTCACTACAGCTTCAACACCCAGACAGCCCCAACAGACAGCACCACAACAGACCCTCCGCACCCCACGACCATGACCCCCTGCAAGCCTGGACCAGAGTGAGCATTGATGACACCATCAAGACCATGTGCACAATCCACTCCGGCTCTCCATCAGAGCCATTCCCGCACCACGTCCTCAACAGAGCAAGCAGCTCCATCGCGCCCCACCTGCGCAACGTCATTAATCTCTCCCTTGAGACCGCGTCCTTCCCAGAGATCTGGAAACACACCAAGATCAACGCCCTACTCAACTCAACGCCCTACTCAAAAGACCTAAGGCCGACCCAAGAGACCTAAGGAGACCTCAAGAACTTCTGGCCCATCTCTCTGCTCCCCTTCCCGGCCAAGGTCATTGAGAAACCATGAACAGACAACCGATACCTTGAAGAAAACAGAATCCTGAAAACTTTCCAGTCAGGGTCCTGAAGCATCCACAGCACCGAGACTGCCCTCATCACCGCCACTGACGACATCAGGACCCAGCTGGACAATGGCGAGAGCGCAGCACTCATCCTCCAAGACCTCTCTGTAGCCTTCAACACCGTCTGCCGCTGCACACTACGCGCACGCCTCCACTCCACAGGGATTCGAGACAAGGCTCTGGAATGGACCACCTCCTTCCTCTCCGGCAGAACCCAGAGCGTCCGCCTCCCCCATTCCCTTCCAAAGCCTCTGAGATCATCTGCGGTGTACCCCGATGCTATTCAACATTTAACATATTCTTCTACGACGACAACACTCAGCTGATCCTCTCCCTCACCAAGGACCCTATCACCGCCAAAGCCAACCTCCACGAAGCAATGAAGGCCATCGCTGACTGGATGAAGAACAGCCGTCTGAAGCTGAACTCAGACAAGATCTTTATCCTCCGCTCCAACCCTTCAGCCTGGGACGACTCCAGGTGGCCAACGGCACTGGAGGTAGGCCCGACACCCACGACCACGCACGCAACCTGGGAACCTCGCAGCCAAGACATGGAACACCCTCCCACTGAGCCAATGACAGTCCCAAGACCTGCTGACCTTCAGGAGGATACTCAAGACCTGGCTGTTCGATCAGCCAGGTCTTGAGACCCTCGTGGGTAAGTAGTGCGCATTACAAATGATTTATTGTTTGATTGGTCAATTCAAGAGGTACGTGGAATCATGTCCTGAGTGCTTATGTTCTGATAAGTAAATGTAAATGTATGAAGCTTATATAGCGCATGACTTACCCTGGGGCATCTCCGCGCTTGCTTAGGGAACCCGTCCTGGTATTCCCCTGTGAGATAACCCTGGCAGGGTATCCACAAGGTGAAAGCCAGGCATCCCACCGCGAGGGGCCAATGTGGAGATTAAGCAAGCTATTGCCCAGAGTCGCAGAGTGTGTACCCGTGAGTCGAGAAGGCACCGGAGCGAGAATTATCGAGTCCGTGGAATTATTGAGCCCAAGACCCGCCGAGGCGGGGAATTGAACCCTGGTCCAGGGCCGAACTCAAGCTCCAGGTCTGCCGCCTCTAACCCCTGAGCCACACTTCTCCACTGGAGAAGCACTGGAAAACTTCAACAGCTCCTTTATGTCCTGTTAGTTGGCCAAACAATGGCTGGGAAAAAATTGGTGTCGATTTCACGGGTCCCTTCAATGTTTTCAGATTTGACAAAATATTTTTGATTGTGGCAATTGATTACTATTCTAAATGGTTATACTTTTCTTTTGTGAGTAGTGTGGATTCTCCTTCTGTGATCTCATTTTTTAAACACCTATTTGGCATTGAGGGCAGAGTTAAGGAAGTTGTTACGGATAATGGTTCTCATTTTATTTCTGAACAGTTTTCTAATTTTTTGAACCAACATGATGTTAGACATAATCGTGTACATTGATATAGTCCAGCTTCTAACGGTTTGGTGGGGGGGGTTATGGGAGGGGGGTACAATAGATTATATAAAGAAGGTGTTCAGACAGCCGTTGCTAACAATCTTAATGTAGCATATTATTTACGTTTTAAAGTGTGGAATTACAATATCGCTCCACAAAGTACCACTGATGTTGCTCCTTTTGTTTTGCTTAGAGGTAGAAAACCAATTACTTCTATTAGTCCAACATGGTTATTACACAAAGTTGAACGATATCACAACATTAATTTCCAGGGTGTGAGAGAGCATGTTAGGGAAAAACAAAATTGTTATAAAAGGATTATGATAGCAGAATGCATGTGAAAGAAGGAATGTTGAACATTGGAGATTGGGTTTTAATCAAGAAGCCCAATAAAGTCAGCAGAGGACAGTAAATGTAAATGTGTGTGTCTTGTAAAGCGCACTGCTACCTGGAGGTGTCCTGGCGCTATAGACCGGTGGAGAACCCGTCCTGGCTTTCCCTGTGAGATGTTCCCTCCTGGGTATCTCCAAGGTGAAACCAGGCACCCCTGGCGTTTGTGGGGGGCTGTTGTGGAGATGAGGCAAGCTAATGCCCAGAGTTGCTGAGTGTGATCCCTGGTTAGAGTAGGCACCGAGGCGAGAATTATCGCTGATGCTGGTTCAAGACCCTGCCGTGTCGGGAATTGAACCCTGGTCCCAGGCCGTCCTCTGCTTCCGGGTCTGCCGCCTCTAACCAGTGAGCCACACCACTCCACAGTCAAATTTTCAGAACCAGTAAAGGTTTTGAAAATTAACAAGACAGGTGTTTTATTACAGAACATGGGATGGTGGAATAGTAATGCTTTAGTTAAGGTAACTAAAGATCAAGCAAGAATTATTTTTTAAAAAGTTGGTTCCTCAGAAGGATGTGAAGGACATGATTGGTTTGATTTGGATTCTTTAACACATTCTGATCTGAATGGAAGTGTGCGATCTTTTTCACAATCTGACCACGATCGCAGTGTGCAAATTTTCGGAGGAGAAAATAACTTGGACAGAGGTGATTTTGTTGTTAATGATGGTAGGGCAGCAACTACAACATCTACATTGTCCACTGGAATAACAACAGCTATATTGTCCAACACTATTCCTGGAGCAGGTGGAGACAATATCATCAGCAGCAGTCCGAGAGTAAGATCTGCTCCAATCCACTCAAGAGATTATGTGTATTATTGATTGTATATTTTTTTTATGCTATTATTTATTTTTATTATTTCTGAGGGAAGGGGTGTGGGTAATATATAGTAATGTAATTTAGAGTTATCCACATGAATGCTGCATATAGAATTCTTAAATGTCATTTTAGGAATGTAGTAGGTAGAACTTTAGTCTTTCGAATGTTAGTACTTGACATTATTGAAAACCTGCATAGAAACTGTTAGATGGAGATAGCAGGAGGTCGTGGGTCCTGAACTTCTATTAAACCAACTTTCAAAGTGGATTACCTCATTTTTGGATTTATTCATTAATTACATACTACATCCAGTGAGGTGCAGAGGGGCCCTGGGCTCCCCAGCAGGAGACCTCCGATGATTCGGTGATTCCCTCTCAACCCTTTCCCTGACGGTTGGGGAGAACATCTCAGGAGCCTACATTGCATACCACGCCCTATACAACAACGGACAATGGGTAGGCCCAGAATGTTCTGGATCACAGCCTCACTAAAAGGGCACAGATGATACAGATCAACAGAGAAATTATTCTAAGAAATATTCCTCTCACCCTAGTCTTTACTGATATGCGCTTATAAACTTGTATCATGAAGTCACAATAGAATGTCAGCTTATTTTTATCGTTATTGCTCCTCTATCTGCACTTGGTCTAAGATCCTAATGGACCAGCATCTGAAATCCACATTAACCTGAGCACAAGGGCTTTTTTGTTTTTTACATATATGGGCCTCCTCAGCCACCCTCAGAAAACCTAGGGGGTCAGGATATGTCTCCCGTGCCCCCTTATACCCATTCCCAACATTGTTTATCCTCCATCTTGTGACTAAATTTGTCCGAACACAAGATGGCGGACTCCCGTTACGCTACCGGTGAGCTACCCGGTTCGCGTACCGGGTAGCGCTTCCACCGCGAAAAATCGAGAAAAAAAAATGTTTTATTTTTTTGCCCCGCAGGGGCCTTTAATAGCCTCCACATATATCCTAGGGGGTCAGGAGGGGTCTACCTTGCCCCTTTCATTCATTTCCCCCTTCATTTATTTCCACCTCTTGTCTCTCGATCCTACCGAGAGACAAGATGGCGGCCGCTCCGGACTGTTTAGAATGTTGAGAGTCACCGGAGAGCCAATCCGCTTCTCCTCGCGAAGTTCCGTTACACGTCTGGTACGCGAACCGGGGCGCTAACCGGGACGCTGTCACAGATATATATATTTTTTTGAAAGTTAATTTCTCAAAATCCACTGGAGCACATATCTTGAGACCTAGCAAAGGCACATCGGGCAAACAGTCTCTACAATTTTGCCAAGTTTCATAGAAATCCATTCAGCTGTTCGAGCTAAAAGTGAGTCCAAACGCCCTATGGAAAACTCAATGTTAAAAACACGTTTTGGGACACCCCTTTTTTCTCGGCCCCTGTTCAAAAAAATCCTAACTATATATACCTATTGGCGACCGCCAGTAGGTAATATTCACTGAAAAAAACATAGGTTTCTGACAAGTTATAGATAGGAATTAGCATTTAAAAAAACCCTTTGAAATTCACTGAAAAAAACCATAGGTTTTAGGGGTGTTATAGTTAGCTAGACATTTCACTCGTATACAACCATTGAAATTCCCCTGTTATGTTTAGTTGTACTAACTATAACTTGCGCGCCCGCAGTCCACTGCTGATGATGTCACATATTACATCATTCATTACATGGTCAGTGACATCACTGATGACATTACTGATGACATCTCAAATGACATCACTGATGACATCACTGATGACATCATCCAGTGAATGTGGTGTGGTTTGATATTTAAATAAGTATTATAAATATATATATATAATTGCAATCTGCCTTGAAGACTGAGTGGATGTATAAGTGTCTGAATGGAGGATTTAGTAGCAATGTGATTAACTGTCCAAGTGCCGAATTTAAAGTGTCTCACTAAATGTATGGGATAGTGATTAAACTATGTGAATACCTGTATCCCTCTATCTCTTGTTGTGTAAACTACTACATAAGTTGGTCACTAGCTATGAGAAAATCTACATTAGTTGTTAATTAGTTAAGTGAGTGTTTGTATGGGATAGTGAATGAATGTGTGTGTGGTTGGGTGGGATGTGTATGACTGTCGAAAGATGTGTAAATAGTTGATTTAATAGGTATATGAGATTAAGAATGTATGTGGAAACAGTTGTGTGGGTGAGGTTTGTTTATGGGTGTGGTGATGAGGAAATATATTTCTCAATGATATATGTCCTACAAACTAAAAATATAAAAGGCAGTGTATGTGACAGTTGTATATAAATAAGTATACATAAGACTCAGTGATTGTATTATTGATGTATGGATAACTATATACTTGTAAAAGTGATTTTATAACACACTAAGGGGGTCATTAGGATGACGGGCGGACTTAGTCCGCCCGCCATCCTATCAGATTACGGGACCACCTGCCATAAGGGCGGGGTCCTGTGGGGGGTATTAGGATGCACCCGCCACAGTGGCAGGCGCATAATGCATTTTTAACATTGTGGCAGGCGGAGCTCCCAGCACCGCCCGCCCCTATGCTAAAAATGCATGTGATGCATTTGCATACACAAAGCGGCAGGCACCGCGCGGTGCCTGCCGCATTGTGTATGAAAATGCAGGGGGTACCAGAGGTACCCCTCATGTGCACCCCCCACCTTGCCTTCACCATGGGGGCCCGCAGGGGGCCACCAAAGTGAAGACAGCCTGCCTTTCCGTGGCGGCTTTGCCGCCACGGAAAGGCATTCCCCAAAGCCCATACTAATATGTCTGGCGGTGTCTGATAGACACCGCCACCATATTAAACCTTTTCCACCCCGGTCGCAAGGCGGAAAAGCGGCGGACGGTCTTTCCGTCCGCCACGGTCCCCCCGCCATAGTAATATGGCGGGGGAAATGGGTGGCAGGCAGGTGGCTGGCGGACAAGTATGTCGGGTGGATCGCCACCGCCCGCATGGCGGTGGCGATCCGCCCGACATCCTAATGGGCCCATATGTATGAGTTACTATCTATATGAATAAATAAAGTGGTGTTTGTGTAAGTGTGTAGCTTAGTAACTATAAGTATGATCAATTATTTGCATAAGTGAGTAGGATGTCTGCATAAGTGAATAGGATATGTGCTGGTGTGCAATGTTGATGTAGGTGTATAAGTATATTTAATAGTGTTCTATTGATCTTTGTTAGCATGTATGAGTGAATCTATAGGTAAGTGTTTAGATGTGTCTGTAGATGTAGGAATCACTGAGTGGGTTTTTAGAAACTTGTATTGGTGTGTCAATGGTTTCAAATATGGTACTTCATATTTTATAATGAGTGTTGAAAGGTTATGCTACTGTATGATGAGGTGTATCAGTTTGTCACACGGATGATGTCATCAGTGATGTCTTTTGAGATGTCATCAGTGATGATATCAGTGATGTCACTGACCATGTCATGAATGATGTAATATGTGACATCATCAGCAGTGGATTGCAGGCGCGCGAGTTATAGTTAGTACAACTAACTATAACGGGGGAATTTCAATGGTTTTATACGAGGGAAATGTCTAGCTAACACCCCTAAACCTATGGTTTTATCAGTGAATTTCAAAGGTTTTTTAAATGCTAATTTCTAACTATGACTTGTCTGAAACCTATGTTTTTTTCAGTGAATTTCAAAGCTTTTTTAAATGCTAATTCCTAACTATAACTTGTCTGAAACCTATGGTTTTTTCAGTGAATTTCAAAGGTTTTTTAAATGCTAATTCCTAACTATAACATGTCTGAAACCTATGGTTTTTTAAGTGAATTTCAAAGGTTTTGTAAATGACAATTTTTAAATGTATTTATTGTTGTTTTTATTTTTTTATACTGATTTTCTTAATTTTTTTAACAATTTACTTTTTAGAGATTTTGTTTTTTAAATTGCATTATAATTACATTATTCATTACATTACAAAATATACTTTCTCCGAATGAATTGCTTTAGTTTAAATACTTTGCAAATAGGCAATAGTCTTCTAAGTACAGTAGTTACAGTTGTTTTAATGTGCAACACAATTTCAGTCACAATGCAACATTGAGGACAATGTGAATTTCTAGTTAAATGCAATTAGTTACTTTTTGGATTACTTTTCTAGCCACAGGACTGGATCCTAGATTCAGTCCTGGGACATCTCCTGTAAACAGTTGAGTAAAAGCGTTTTGGTTACAGTAGTGATTTTTAAGAAATATTATTGTATTTTAAAAGTTGACAGAAACCTTTTCACATAGATTCACCAATGTTATCCTACGGAAGGAAATTCACTTAGCAGGTAAGTAGTGTTAACGTTACTTTTTCTTATTCACTGGTGTCTCCTGGATCTAGCATGGCTGCATCTCATGTAAACAGTTGAAAGAATGCGTTAAGTCATACAGGCAATTTTTACGGAATATTTTTAGTTTGTGAAAATAGACACTTAGAAACTTTTCTGGTGAAAACCAGACAATGGATTCCTATGGAAGGAAATACAAGTTACTGGTAAGTACAGTTAGAATTACTTTTCAGGATCAGTACGGGGCTCAAAGAAGCAGCACTGAGGTCACTCCTGATAACAGGTGAGTAAATCGGAATTCGTTGTTCGGCTGATTTTAGGTGAATATTTTAAAGTTCCAAAACTCCACACTTAGAAGAATTTCCAAGTGAAACCAGAATTCCATAGGCTGTGATCATGCGGTAGGGGTATGCACCGCACCCCTGCAGACATGGGGTGTACGCACCGTAACGGGGGGGGGGGGGAGTTCCGTACCTTTTTCGAGGCAAACTCTGCTTCTCCAGACATTTTGGGCTCCCGTAAAAAAAGCGTTGTACGGTGCATACCCGACACGAATCGTACTTGCTGGGTCAGGAAAACCTGCTTCAAACCGTACAGATCTCGCGTACAGCGGGTTCCGAGGGAGAACCGTGCAGAGATTAGAGTCGTACGGTCTTTGTACGATTCGTATGGAGTCCTGCTCCTGGTACTTCATCGTTCTTCATCGTACGGACGGGGACGTTGCAGGGTACGATTCGTATGGGAATAACGCTCCGTACGGCTATTCGGAGTGGTTTTCTCCGAATCGGAATCGGCCCCATAGTGTTTCTGATATCTCTCGTTTTAATGTCTCAACTTTAATGTAATGACTTTGTAACTTAGTTGGGATATTTATTTTATGTGTTTTTTAACTTTGTATCTTATCTTGTTTGTTTTCACAGGAGGAAAGGAAGGGACCCTTCACCTTCACTTTTGAACACTACACGGGTTCCCTACCCTTCTCCTCTGCAAGAGTATCTGCACTCCGTTTTAAGATTAGAGACAATTTTTTTTATTACATAATCACTTTAATCGCTTAACAGAGGGTTCTGTGAAGGATACACATTTTTTCTTAGTTTTTTTAACTTGGTGTGAGGTCAGATACACAGCCACGTAGTTATAAATCTATTCTCCCCTCCTGTGGAATTTCTTTTTAGCACAGTCAGGCACTTGTCCGCTAGTATATGTGTCAAATAACAGGTGGTCATTTGTAGTATAAGGTCCAGTGCAAATAAGCTCTTCATTTGGACTCTTTTTACTTTACACCTTCTTCCTGATATAAAACCTCCACGAGAACAGGGTAGGTACTTTGTGCACTTTTGTAATGACAGAAGAGCTCTGTAGTATCAACGTGCCTGTCCTTTCGTTTTTTCTTTCTTCTAATTCATGAGGAAAAACTTTATAGTGCACAACGTGTTTTAAGAAAGCACAACTTCGGACTGGGATCAAATAATAGCAGAAATGTTTTTATTTTACAGTCGTCTGCACATAGGAATATATTGATTCACTTTTAAGAAGTAATGAAATACAATTACTACTTGCCGGCTCGAGCAATACTCGCATAGTATGAATGTAAGATTGCAAATACATGTATTGAAATGAACCATTACAAGATGGCGGCTGTTCATGACATCAGGAACGGGAGGTGGAAAGTAGACCTCACCTATGTTTATGTTTATGTACTTAAGCACAGACATTTTTCTACATTACTTGCATGATCAAGACACTCTTAGTGTTGAAACGCGTAGCAGTTTGCAGTAAATAAACTTTGGTGGCAATCTACAACCTCTAAGTGTGCATCGTGACTAAGGAATTTTGCAATTCGAAATACCGGCTTGGAGCTCCTGCCGGGGATGCACCACCCCACTATGGTACTGATTCTGGAAGGACCTGCATCTGGTGAAGTGATATATATATATATATATATATTATATAAAATTAGACATTTTGTATAACTATATTTTTTACATCGATTTTTTTCCAATATTTTTATACTTACCCGTTTAAGTATAAGGAGTCGATGTTTTAGCATTTTACATTTCTCATCGATATTTTCACATCGATATTTTGTCAGTGAACCAGTGCACCTTTTGCACCCCAAAAGTGAAACTAATAAGGTGTAACACCTCTTCCACCAGCTGACCATTGTGTTGACTTTTGCTGTCATTAAGTAGCAGACCACAATGGTTTGTTCATCGTAGAATACTTTGGTGGGGACGTCTGGCATGCAGCATGTGGCCGGAGCATAGTTTAGTTTTACGCCACACATGCATAGGCCCCAGTGTCAATGATGTAGTACATTTTGGCATTGTGATTTTGTTCTCCCATGTTCCCTATTCTGGAGATGAGATGTTCCGGTTCCATCTCCGACTCCTTATCTAACTCATCGTTCTGATGAAGTTCTAGGTCCGTCTCTAGGCACTTCGCTGTCTTTCTTGTCTAACAAGTTCGGGTTCATCTTGTTGTTGAGTTAGAACTTGAAGGGGTGGGCATGTCAATGTTGAGGGTTACTGTAGTATCCACAGGCTTTCTTTAGTTACTTGAGGGGAAGTTTGGGTACTGCCCACCTTATTTCATACATAGGATCACATGACTCCCCACATGATTGGGACTATGCCAGAAAGGCAAGGGATACTCCCTTTGTTCGTGCTCCCCCACTCTTAAGTCTGTGTGTTCCATATACATAATATATGCACATAATCTAGCCATAAAAGGCAAAGAGTATTTAGCTCTATTAAGGGCATGGCTGCCAGGTTTTCCATCTCCTTAGTTTAACATTTACACGTTTTTTTGGGGGGGGGGGGGGATTATGTATGACATTATCATGTCTTTAGTGCGACACTGTGAGTGACGTATAATTGCTGTTAGTTACACTTCCTCTTGGGACAGAGGGGTCCCTTATATGGTGACTGTCGTCACCATCAGCTGCATTGATGTCTGCATCTCTGGTGCTGATCATTTTTGTCATGGGTGAACATGGATCATGTGCCATGAAATAGGCCTGTCTCATCGATTGCTGTCTTGGACCAGGAGGTGCGACCAAAGCACTACTCTTATAGTGGAGAAAGACTACAGCCTTTTGCAGTAATTAAGTAACACAAGCACGGTGGTCGCAACATACCTTGTAATGATCAGTAGGAGTGAAAAGGCCTTTTTTAACTTTCAGACAGGAGTGAGGCCGGCAGTCTCATTCTTGTAAGGTTCTGCTGCTGTGTGCTTAACTCACCCTGGACCTCCATCAAGTTACTGTGTAGCGCGCTTGTAGTTTCATGTGTGTATGTGTGCCTGTGAATGGTACAATGTATGGAAGACTATGGGTTACATTTTGAGAGACCCAGGGCTGACTGGAGTATCATGAGGGGATATAGAAATCCCCCAGACAGATTTGTGGATTGTTGCATCCTGAAGGCTTGGTGGGGCACACACTGGAGGAAGAAGAGCCAGGCTCTTCAGCACACTTCAATGGGTGTTTTTTGAGTCAAGGAGAGGTTACTGGAAAAGGGCCTGTCCCTATCTCAAGAAGGAAATGGGGCTGATAATTTAATCCTATAGAGTAGGGGTGGAGCTCTAGGGTAACCTTTTGATGTACTGTGGCTATCACTTTGGCTGACATCAGGGTGTGAGCCTCTAATCACTTGCATGGCCTGTGTTGTGGGGTTATCAGATTTGGAGTTGCTCCTGCTGTGATGGACTACTTTCTGGAGAAAGAGCAACACAGTGTAGTGGGAACTTTAAAAGAAAGCGTACTCCCAACACAAACGTCAAAGATTCAGTCCCTGAATCACATTTGGTGTCTGGAAGGGACTACCTTTGTTTTCTAGAAATGGACAGTCTTGATGTTGAGGAGGAAAAGCTATTTAATTCTTCTGCCTGTTACCAGGACACAGGACACCACTAAGGGAAATCCAAGACCATCTGCTCTTGGAGCCTGAAGTGCCAGTGCCTGCATACTTGCCAAGGCCAGAGTGCCCTGTAGGAAATAGGAGAGCCCTTGGAAGGAGCGAGGTCCGGTGGGGGATCCTGGTGAGAGGATCCCCATAGCAAGGGGAGAGGAGAATGGTGGTTGCCCATGTGCAATTTCAAGTCAGTGGCTCCATAAGCTAGAGGGGGCCGCCAGAACTTAGACATGGTTGCAACATTCGGGCTGCCACCCATGCGTAAAGTAAATGCCATTAGTTGTTTTTTACGTCAATTGACGTAAAAAAAACAACTAATGGCATTACGTTTTGGCAAACTGCCAACTATGACGGATCAGCCATCCTGGGTGCATACAGGTCCTAAGTCATGTCGGTTGTGTGATTATTACAAAGAAGACTTCATCCATGTAATTTGCACATGTAATAAACTTTATAACGAGCGAGCCATTCTCCTCAAACAAAGCTTTAATGTGAGAGGCATTAGGTCATGCAGAGCAGCTATAATTGCATACCTAAATATATCGGACCCACAACTGAATGGTAGACTGATCAAATTCCTTAAAGTCTTTTCAAAGCTTAGTTAAAAAGGTCTGAAATCGGGCAAAGAAAACTGAATTTTTAGCAATTTCAGGTGTGGCAAGCAGCAATGAAATGATGAAATGAATATTGTGTGTAATCCGATTATAATGTGTTTTGTACATACATAAGGTTTTTTATATTGTTAAGGTTTTTATTAACTAAACAATAAACATTTACTTACTTACTTACTCACTGGTCTCCAATGGAGGACCAAAAAACATACTAAGAAAGTGGAATGCAAACTGCAACAGAGAACAACACTTGGACCAGAAGACTCAGAGGAGCTGGAGACACAAGGAGACACCCAAGGTAAGTACCCAGGAACCCCACGGAGGCTGTGTGCAGAGTACAAACACAGCTGTGTGTCCTTAATGGAAGGCTTGTAAGAACCACAGGAGCAAAAACCCATGAACCGCTTTGGGATTGCGCTAAGTAGTGTATAGTAAACATATGATATGATTTCAAAAGTTCTTCAAAACTGCAACCACGTCATTTCCGTTGCCTTCCATAAAGGCAAACACAATTGACATGTAGAAAACATTATCAGAGAGGAAAAAGGAGACTCATACATAGTTATGAATGTGCACACTGCATCATGTTTATCCAAAATAAATTTACAGTTGTAGCAGCACTGTAAATTTGTTTTGGATGAACATGATGCCTTGTGCACATTCATAACTATGTATGAGTCTCCTTTTTCCTCTCTGATAAAGTTTTCTACATGTCAATTGTATTTGCCTTAATGGAAGGCAACGGAAAAGTCGTGGTTGCAGTTTTAAAGAAGAAGAACCCTTCCCAGCACACCCAGAGAAAAACCCTTTGGAAGACAGGAGTTTGGAGACCAACCCACCTGTGGATGCCCCAGGAACCAGATTACCTGCACTTGGGAAGCAGGGTGCATAGTGGTGAAGTGACGTCAGAACCTGCCGTAAACTACAATGGAAGACTTTGAAGAAGATGCCTCTGGAGAAGCCTGTGAAGGAGTCCGGTGGAATCCAAGAGTGGATTTTTGAAGAAGAGAACCTGCAAGTAGAGGTGACTGAGTCTATGCCACTCGGAAGTGACCAGGAGGCATGAAAGCAGAATGCCCACCGATTTTGTTAGGTTCAAGAGTGAAGACAGTGACCATATCGCTGCAGCTGTGAGGACCAGGTGATGGTGAGGAAGACCAAGAGCTGTGCATGAGCTGTCCCATATTGGGTGTCGGTGTTCAGGTGGTTGGTGTCCAGCTGGAGCACCAACAAGCCTTTGTAAAAGCAACTGGCGTGGAAACCAAAAAGATACAAACATTGGGACCAACAAAGTCCAAGGGACTCACCAAGTGCAGGAGAGTCAGACCAGACCCTGAGCAAGCAGGAGAGCCTCCTGAAGCAAAGAAAGACCCTCAAGAGGACCCACAGGCTGAAGGGGCAAGAGTCGCAAGATGACCTTGGGCAGCTCACCTAAGAAGGAGATCCACGTCAAGGGGATGCAGTGAGGATGCTGATCTTTGAGGGATGAGGTGCTAGAGGCAGGAGCTTCTTGTAGCCCGCAGATCTCTGGATGCCGAGTCAACAAGCCTTGGCAACGGCAAGTTGTTGCAGTGCACAAGAGTTTGGTCCCAGCGGCTTCAAACTATTTTCTCACAATTGCAGAGAAGACTGGTCAGGTCTCTAGGGAGCTGCAGACCAGTCAACTCAAGTCTGTAGGACGACATGAGCAGCAGACTAGCCAACTTTGCTGTGGTGCCTGCAGATGCAGGGGAGTGACAACTTAATTCCAAGGTAGATTACTTCGGATGGCCTTGATGCCCAGAGGCCTTCTGGAGAACCTGGATGTAGCACAGACACAGATGAGACAGAAAACTTGAAGAACAGTGAGACAAGGAGATGCAGGAATCTTCCCTGATGCAGTCTTGGTTCCAGATGAAGTACAATTGTCCAGAGGGTCGAATATTGTCTTTGATTCAGAAGTGAGTCTTGTTACATGACGAATGTAAGGACCCACCCACAGGGGAGCTCTTAGAGGGGCCTAGGGAAAGGTTTGAAACGACTCCCAGAGGAGGGGATGGACAGAGGGGGAGAATACTCCCCCGTCATTTGTTCAGTTTTGCACCAGAGCAGGAACCAAGGGTTCCTGAACTGGCTCAAACCGGAGTATGCATTGAGGGCTCCAAATTTGCCCTTCAAAGCAGTCTGGTGCTGCTGAAAAGCACCCCCACCCCAATACCCTAAGTCCTGTCTGGGAAGTGGTCACACCTCCCTGTGACAGAAAACCTATTGTTTTACCATCCCCCTGCTCCAGCTCAGTTCAGTAGCAGGAGGCTAGAATTGTGTCTGTGGTCAGCAGCAGCCCTAGCTTGCTGGCAGGCCCTGAAAAGCTGTTACCGGCAGTACAGTGGAATCCTTAAGGAGCACCCTCCCACCCCGAGTACATGGGATCATACTTCCAGCACTAGAATCGGTGATGGGGCATGATTTAAATATGTTTCATAACAAACATGACCAGGTTCAGTGCAGCCTTTATATATTTAAACATCTCGTAATGACTGATGTCTACTATATACCTTAAAATGGCTGACTGCTCTTACAAAGTCTTGAGAATGGACTACGGGGTTTGTAGGGGTGCCATGCTCATGCAGGGGCACCCTCACATTTGTAACCAAGCACCCTGCCTATCACAGGGGTTCCTTATAGGTTTTAAGTGCAGTGAAATCAGATATAAGGAAACGTATATTTGCCGTGAGATGTACAATCACCATCTCAAACAGGCTGCAATGGCAGGCCTGTAGCCAGAGGTTAAGTGGACTTCAATGATTGGCACAGTACATGCTGCAGCCCATGGGAGACACCTGGTGTACCAATGCCCTGGGTACCTTAGTACCATATGCTAACGACTTATAAGGGTACACCAGTAGCCAACCAGAGCAAATTTAGGGGAGACAGCACCGTTGCTGGTGTCCTGATAATAAGGACCCGAGCAGACTGCTACCAAACACACTGACACCAGGCAAAAAGTGGAGGTAACCATGAAAGCAGATCCTACTTTCGTACCCCCTCGATCCCCCATCCCAAATGTAAGGACATGAGACTAACCTTGCCCAGTTGATTCTTCATTTTCTAAGTGGAAATATCTAGACAGTCAATCTGCATTGGCATGGTTACTCCTGGGTCTATGTTCCACTGAAAAGTCCATCCCCTGTAGGACAATGGACCACCTCAAAAGTTTGTGGTTTTCACCCTTCATCTGTTTATGCCATAAGATAGGCTTGTGGTCTGTCTGCACAATTAAGTGAATGCCAAACAGGTATGGCCTCAACTTCTTCAAGGTCCAAACCACAGTAAAGGGCTCCCTCTCAAGAGATGACCAACACTTCTCTCTGGGGGTCAACCTTCTGCTTGTAGAAGCAAATGGTTGATCCTGGCCCTCTGAATTAAGTTGTGACAATACTGCACCTATCCCGATCTCAGAAACTTCTGTCTGGACAATAAATGGTTTGGAGTAGTACTGACTTTGCAGAATTGGAGCAGAGCACATGGCTTACTTCAGGTCATCAAATTCCTTCTGCTAGCTAAATTTCCACAGACCTTTCTTAGGCATTTTTTTTGAGGTGAGGTGAGATCATTCAGGGGTGTCGCTTTGAATCCATAACCCTTAACGAATCTTCTGTATTACCCAGTCAGGCCAAAGAAAGTTCTGATCTGAGTCTGGGTAGTGGGGGCAATCCAGCCCATGATGGGCTGAATGTTGCTCTCCAATGGTTGAACTTGGCCTCCAACTACATGAAGACCCAAGTACACAACCATACTGTACTGTGCCGTATCTGGCACTTTGTGGCCTTGATTGTGAGGCCTGCTTTATGCAGGGCCTCAAGTACATTTCTGGGGTGGACCAGGTGATCCTTCCAGGTGGAACTAAAGACCGCTATATCATCTAGATATGCTGCGCCATAGGATTACAGACCTATTGAGACTATTCACCAGCCTCTGAAATGTGATAAGTGCCTTTTTCAAACCAAATGGCATCACAATAAATTGAAAATGCCCCTGGGGATTGAAAATGCTGTCTTTAGGTTGGCATCTTCAACAAAGGAGGGTGCTGAACTGTTCCTAAAAAAGATTAAACAGATTGGCGTGGCCGTAGGTGTTTGTCTTACACCTTTGGGCATCCATTATGTTGGACGTGTTTGCCTCACACACCCGAAAGGGTGTCATGCTTCATCATAGGCGGTGATTTAAAATGTAGCAGGGGGTGCCGGAAAACACTTTATTCTGGGGGTCCCCCTACTGCAGTTAAAAAAGTGGAACTAGCTCGCTGGGTGACGGCAGATTAGGTAGCGTAACCCTAGACGAGGGTTACGCTACCTAATCTGCTGTCACCCAGCGAGCTAGATTTAAATAACCTTTTCTCCAGGATACTGACTGCCCTGACCCACATACCCGCACTTCACCAATAGGCTGTTGGACAAAAAGATCTCCGCCAAAGAGCCCCTCTCTGAGGTGAGCCCGTCGGGGATTGCACCGCCTCCCCGACGAGGAGCAACGCCTATGATGAAGCATGACACCCTTTCGGGTGTGTGAGGCAAACACGTCCAACATAATGGATGCCCAAAGGTGTAAGACAAACACCTACGGCCACGCCAATCTGTTTAATCTTTTTTAGGAACAGTTCAGCACCCTCCTTTGTTGAACGTGTAATTCGCACGGGCACAAGCTGACACTGGACCTACCTCCCTCGCTTTGGGGGGTAATTGGTGCCCGTCTGATCGACTGATCACTCTCCCTCTTTATTGACGACTGTTTAGGTTGGCATCCTCATAGAGTCTGCCTTGCCAATAACCAGCAGTCAAGTCAAATGTACTGAGCTATTTGGCAGAGGCAAAAGTATCAAGCAGTTCATCTGCCCTTGGAATTGGATGGGCATCAGTCCTAGTGACTGCATTGAGGCCTATATATTCAACACAAAACTTCATCTTTCTCTTACCATCCTGGGTGTGAGGGTTTGGTACCAGGACTACATGACTAGCCAAGGAAGCTCCATGACCCTCAACTCTAGCATTTTTTGACATCTGTCCTGATGCAATCTCTGACATGGTCAGGCTCTATGTACATTTTGCTCTTCACAGGTAGGCTGTCACCTGTGTCCACTTCATGGGCCATCAGGTGGTTTGACTGGGAGTTAGAGAAAAGAGACCAAGAAACTAACTGAGAACTTGTCTTCAGTCAGCTTGCGGTTGATCAGTGGGGCTATCTGCCAAGACTATTCCTTCAACTGATCCATCAACAGGGTCCTGAGAGAGGAGATCAGGAAGAGGGTCACTCTCTTTCTCCTGTCCCTCATCAGTGGCCATGAGCAAGTTCATGTCAGATCTGTTAACAAAAGGCTGCAGGCGATTCACATGAAGTACCCTGTGGGGACTTCTTGGAGTACCTAGACCAACTAAGTATGTGCCCTCACCTTTTTTTTCCAGTGTAGTGCGGAGTGCACTTCACTTGTCTAGTGGAGCCTCTGTGACCACAGGCTCCAACACTCACACTTTCTGTCAAGGCTGGTAAACAGTCAGTACAGCCTTTTGGTCATGTCAAGCTTTCTGAACCTCCTGGCTGGCCTCAAGATTTTTGCTCGCCTTCTTAATGTTAGAACACAGCCATGCAAGAACGCAGGCCATAACATAGTCTACTATGTCCTGTTTAGAAGGCTTTGGAGGATGCTCTCATCCTTCTTTGACTAGACATAATGGGCCCCTAACTGGATGTCCAAACAGAAGTAAAAATGGACTATCGCCTACCTCTCCTGAGGAAACTCTCTGTAGGCAAAGAGAAGGCAAGGTAGTTAGACATTTTCTCCTTAGCTTTTCTGGGAGTCCCATGTTCATACCTTTGAGGGTCTTCACTGAACCTTTCGACAAGCCTATTACCCTGTGGATGGTAGGGTGTGGAAAACTTAAAGTTAACACCACACTCTTTCCACATATCAGTGATGATGCTAGACATGAAGTTAGTACCTATGTCTGACAAGACCTTAGGGAACCCAACTTTGGAAAAGATTCCCAGGAGGGCCATGGCCACTACAGCAACCGTAGAGGTACTAAGGGGAATACTCTTTAGACATCTAGTGGCATGGTCTACCACCACTAAGATAAAACTATGTTCAGATGCTGTTGGAGGGTTTAAGACCTACAATGTGTATCCCTACCCTCTCAAAGAGAACCCCATCCACTGGTAGTAGGATTAAGGGGGCCTTTGTAGTGTCACCTGACTTACCACTGGCTTGGCATGTGGCATAGGAGCAACAAAACTCCTTGGTGTCTTAAGACATGTGTGACCAGTTAAAGTGAGGGTCAAGCCTGTCCCAAGTCTTGCTTTGCCAAAGATGTCCTGCAAGGGGAATGTTGTGTGCCACGGTCAATAGGAAACTCCTGAACTTCTGAGGTATGATAAACCTCCTGGTGGCACCACGCTTGGGGTCTCTCATTTCATAAAACACAAAGCCATCTTCCCAATAAGTCCTGTGGGATAACCTGACTTTCCCTGCTCCCTCAAGAGCAGCTTGCTATCTGAGTTGTTCAATAGAGGGGCAGGCCTTCCGCTCCAGACTCAAGTCTTCCCTTGACGGCCCCCTGCCCCCAATAGCTCTGCCTTGTCAAGCCCAAGCTCCTCTGGGTCAGTTCCTTCACAGGTACTGAGATAATCTTCCTCAGAAGGCTAATTCCCCTGACCCCCCTGGTAGGTCGCTCCTCCTCTGCACAGCTCCGCCTGTGTGCCCCTGATGCTTCTGAGGTCTCGCTCATAAATGTGCTTCTTCCGTCTTGGTGCCCCGTTTTTGTTTGCCTTTGTGCCACTGTTTTGCCCCTCCTGTGCCCCGTTTTTTTTGCCTTCTGAGCCACTGTTTTCCCCCTCTTTGTGCCCCTTTTGTTGCCTTCTGTGCCACTGTTTTCCCTCTCTTTGTGCCCCATGTTTTGCCTGCTGTGCCACTGTTTTCCCCCTCCTTGTGCCCCATTTTTTGCCTTCTGTGCCACTGTTTTCAACCTCCTTGTGCCCCGTTTTTTGCCTTTTGTGCCACTGTTTCCCCCTCTTTGTGCCCTGTTTGTTTGCCTTCTGTGCCACTGTTTGCCCCCTCTTGTGCCCCATTTTTTGCCTTCTGTGCCACTGTTTACCCCCTCCTTGTGCCCTGTTTTTTTGCCTTCTGTGCCTTCTGTGCCACTGTTTTCCCTCTCCTTGTGCCCCGTTTTTGCCTTCTGTGCCACTGTTTGCCCCCTCTTGTGCCCCGTTTTTTGCCTTCTGTGCCACTGTTTACCCCCTCCTTGTGCCCTGTTTTTTTGCCTTCTGTGCCACTGTTTTCCCCCTCCTTGTGCCCCGTTTTTGCCTTCTGTGCCATTGTTTTCCCCCACCTGTGCCCCATTTTTGCTTTCTGTGAAACTCGTCCCCCCCGCCGCTGTGTCCCCTGCGGCCCCGCCCCCCTGACTGACCACTGCCCATACGCTGGTCCCGCCTCCCAGCTGCTCCTCCCTCCCACCTCTCCATATATGCCAGACCCTGCGCAGCCGCGCCTCAAGTGCAAGCCCGTCTGCACCCATCCGCACCTGGACCGTGCCCAGGGACAGGAACTCTGGACCCCGCACACACCACGACACCCGCCTCCGCTACAACTCCAGCACTCTCCACGCACTCAACGCAAGACGATCTCGCACCTGCTTCCTGGCCGCTCCGAAACGCACCCAAGGACCCTTCTCCTGCCGGAACTGCAGCTTTACCAGCATCCAGCCCGCCAACCCACCCAACTTGGAAACCAACTTCCTCAGATATATCCTGCTCAACACCCGCTCCGCCCGCAAACACGCCGTCGAACTCTGGGACCTACTCGACACCAATGCCCCAGACGTCGCCTTCCTGACTGAGACCTGGCTGACCTCCTCCTCGGCACTTGACATCGCCATAGCCATCCCAGAAGGCTACAAGATCACCCGCAAGGACCGCACAAACGGAATAGGAGGAGGAATTGCCATCGTCCACAGAAACACTCTCAAAATTTCGACACACGCCAAAGACACAATCAGCACCATTGAACACCGGCACTTTCAGATCCACACCAACCCCAACACCACCCTCAGAGGCACCCTCATCTACAGACCCCCCCAGACCCCGACCGCAATTCTGCAACTCCATCACTGACCTCGTCAGCACACACGCCCTTGCCTCCACGGACTACATCCTCCTCGGGGACCTGAACTTCCACCTCGAGAACAACAACGACGCCAACTCCTCCACCCTGATCGGAACTGCCCTCATCAACGCCACCGACGACATCAGGAACATGCTCGACAACGGAGAAACCGCGGCCCTCATCCTCCTGGACCTGTCAGCTGCTTTCGACACAGTCTGCCACTGCACACTAAGAGCACGCCTCCACGACGCCGGAATCCAATAGAAGGCCCCAGACTCGACCACCTCCTTCCTCTCCGGGAGAACCATGAGCATCCGCCTCCCCCTCTTCCACTCCGAAGCCACCAAGATCATCTGCGGCGTACCCCAAGGATCATCTCTCAGACCAACATTGTTCAACGTCTACATGGCACCACACGCCCACGTCACCCGACAGCATGACCTAAACATCATCTCCTACGCCGACGACACCCAGCTGATCCTCTCACTCACCAAGGACCCCCACACCGCCAAAACCAACCTCCACGAAGGAATGAAGGCCATCGCCGACTGGATGAGGAACAGCCGACTGAAGCTGAACTAGGACAAGACAGAGGTCTTCATCCTCTGCTCCACCCTCTCGGCCTGGGACGACTTCTGGTGGCCGAAGGCACTAGGAGAACCCCCTACACCCACCAACCACGCACAAAACCTAGGGGCCAACCTCAACTCCACACTCTCCATGACAAAGCAGCTTAACGCTGTCTCCTCCTCCTGCTTCAACACCCTCGCATGCTTGGCAGGATCTTCAAGTGGATCCCCACCGAAACTAGAAGGACGGTCACCCAGGCCCTTGTCAGCAGCAGACTGTACTACGGCAATGCACTCTACGCAGGAGCCCCGGCCAAACTCCTGAATTGACTCCAACGCATCCAGAACAGAGAACACCTCCGCGCATCTGATCCTCGACATCCCGCACCGCAGCCACATCACACCCCACCTGAAAGACCTGTACTGGCTCCCCATCAACAAGAGAATAACCTTAAAGCTCCTCACCCATGCACACAAGGCACTCCACGACACCGGATCAGCGTACCTCAACAGACGACTCAGCCTTTACACCCCCGCCCGCCAGCTCTGCTCTGCAGACCACGCCCTCGCCACCGTCCCCTGCATCTGAAGAGTGACCGGCCGCAGTAGATCATTCTTCCACCTCGCCAACAAGACGTGGAACACCCTCTCCATCCACCTACGGCAGACCGAATACCTTCTAGCCTTCGGGAGACTCCTCAAGACCTGGCTCTTCGAACAGTAGCAGCCCCCCCCCCCAGTGCCTTGAGACCCTCACGGGTATGTAGTGCGCTATACAAATGCTATCATTGATTGATTGATTGAATTCCCACTGGGAGTCTGAGAGGAGGATAAATCTTTACCGTTCCTACACCTTCTCTTGGGAGCAGACAGGTCAATTTTTCACGATCCAGGGCTCCCTCAGTACCTAACTTCTTGGCCTGAGCCCTAGTGACAGCAAAGACAGTGGCTGGAATTCCCATCATTTCTGCACTCCTGAACTCCACTTCAGACCAGACTGGCATTTCCAAATAATTGCCCAGTAGACAGTCCACAGGTAGACCTGAGGATACCACAGCTCTCTTTGGGCCAGCTAAGATTAACAACTGCCATGGAATTATCTGTCCTGACAGTGCTAGCATTGGTCACTTGGTAACTCTTACCAAGAAGAATCTGCTCAGGAGACACAAGTTTCTCTATCACCATAGTGACACTGGCCCCTGTGTTCCTATAAGCTACAGAGTCCTGACCATTGATGAGAGGTTATTTGCTGTATTTGCCCAAGTTAGTGGGACTTTCAATAAGGGTGGCAAGCTCAGTGCCACCATTACAGACTAAAGCAGCCTGAGTGGGTGTTCTGACTAGTCCAGAACCCACTTCAGTACCCACGGTTAACCGAGCCTAACTCTTGGGGTACTACTCGTACCAGTGCTATTGCTAGGGGGCACAAGGAGGTTTAGGAGCAGTAGTAGCAGTATTGGTGCTAGACTTAGAGCAATTGGCATCCTTTGCCCTATGGTCTTCTTCCTTACACAAATAGCACCAAGGTTTCTTATTAGAGGAGGGAAAAGAATTAGGACCTGCCCCCCAGAAGAAGATTTTTGAGGACCTTCAGAAGACTCTTACTTTTCTTTAGATTTTTCACCAGCTTTCTCTTGGAACTTAGAAGAAACTTGTTTTTTTCTGGTCACCACCACCATGAGACATTTGTTTGACCCTGGTGCGGACCCACTCGTCTGCCTTCTTTCCCAATTCTTGGGGACAGGTCAGATCCGAGTCCACCAGGTAGTGGTACAGTTGCTGATGTTGACAGTTATTAAGGTTGTGCTCCCTCACAAGTACATTGTACAATCCCTCATAATCAGGCACATTACTTCCATGAAGCCATCCTTCCAGAGCCTTAATAGTACTATCTAGAAAAATCTACCAAGTCTTGAGTGTGTGCCATCTGTGTGTTAAGAACCTTAATCCTTTATTGCTCAGTGGTTAACCCAAACCCATCTATGAGGGCACTCTTCAAGACTTTGCAATTGTCTGCATCTTCTTCCTTTACACTCAAGAGTTTGTATCTGCCTTTGTTAGCAAATGAGAGCCACAGGATATCTGCCCACTGCTCCTGAGGATTCTTCTAAACTTTACAGGCCCTCTCTAAAGCAGTAATGCACTTACGCATTCCATCTCCTTCCTGGTAAGGAGGGACTATCCTGCTCATGTTCCCAGTGTCAAAGGAGTGTTCCCTAACTCTAGGTTCATTCGTGCTGCCACCATGGGATTCTAATCCCAAATTCTTCCTAGCCCTCTGGACTTCTAGTGTTCCCTTAACTAAGGCCTAGTGTTCCTTCTTGATTCTGAGCTTGGCTCTCTCAAGTTTGAGCTGGGAGTATTCCCTTTCCAAAGAATCCTTCCTCTTGATAGAGATGGTGGTCCCTATGGAAGTGGCAGAGGAGGTTGAATTAACTGAGTATAATCTGGACCTCCCCTGAACCCTTTTTACCCTTCCAGTAGGAATAAAGTTGGCCCTGCCTCTAGGACATCCCTCTGTGTCATTAGAACTATTTCCTGAGGTCTAGAGTTCTCCAGTAAGAGGTCTTCAGACTCCTCCTGGACAAGCTCAGAAGCAGAGTCATGGGTATTGGAGACCCTTGGCTCATCTTCTGGAGCAGCATCACCCAAATCCAACTTATCCTGCCCATCTGACCTTTTTTCCTGGTAGCAATAACTATTCACCAAAGCTTACTTACCTATTAATGCATAACTCTTCAAATGTCACTTGTAAATAAATCATCATAGTCTTGAGCAAGGTCTCCATGCCTTCATTCATTGTTTCAATTAAATGTACAATATTTTGGCTCAAATAATCCTAGCACAGGGCTTGTTATTAAGCTTTGAGCATTTTATAGTTTTTGTGAGCCTCCTAATTATCAAGGTTTTTGTGCGTTAGTGCATCCCACGCACGACTCATTTGTGTCCTTCCACCCAGTATTCATTTGTAAGCTTCACACACAAACACTATGTTTCTGATGTTCAAAAACCGATCATATCTGAGGTTTGCACACAACTCATTCTGCATATCTCACTATACCAATCTTCTGTGAGCATCTCATATGTGTCTCTCACAGCAGGCACTTTTACATTGGTAAGCATCTCTCTACCACACAAACACTGAACATCTCAGTTTTTTTAGCATACCACACAAGGCTAATTCTTATTGCAAATGTATCACATGGGGCTTCTTTTACTTTTATGCAAGATAATGTGGTTTGAGTGCACTCCACTAATATCATCCATCTGCAATAACACTTCTTATAGATTAGACAACAACAGTTTCCCATCATCCCCTTTTTTTTCCGCTTTGTTCGCCCTAAATTGGCAGGGTATGCTCAGACGTGAGTCCCTTGCTCACTTGGCTACTGGATTCAAGATAGCCTGGCTGATGAGGATTATGAATCAGAAACCGGTCCCAGGATACTTGTTTCCGGTCCAGGGAAGACATGGCTTGGCAGTTCGGGCTGGTCTGTTCTCATGAGGCACAGGGTCAGACTGATTTGCTTATGGCCATGTCTGAACTGGGGTGGCTGAGTGAGCTAAAGAATGGTGATGGATTAAACCCAGATCAGTTGACTGGGTGTGAGTGTTTGATTTGCTCAAACGATCCGTCCATCATCCCCTTTTGTTTCACTTTGTTCGCCCTAAGTTGGCAGGGTATGCTCAGATGTGAGTCCCTTGCTCACTTGGCCACTGGATTCAAGATAGCCTGGCTGATGAGGATTATGAATCCGAAACCGGTCCCAGGATGCTTGTTTCCGGTCCAGGGAAGACATGGCTTGGCAGTTCAGGCTGGACTGTTCCCATGAGGCACAGGGTCAGACTGATTTGCTTAAGGCCATGTCTGAACTGGGGTGGCTGAGTGAGCTAAAGAATGGTGATGGATTAAAACCAGATCAGTTGACTGGGGGTGAGTGTTTGATTTGCTCAAACGCTCCGTCCATCATCCTCTTTTGTTTCGCTTTGTTCGCCCTAAATTGGCAGGGTATGCTCAGACGTGAGTCCCTTGCTCACTTGGCCACTGGATTCAAGATAGCCTGGTAGATGAGGATTACGAATCCGAAACTGGTCCCAGGATGCTTGTTTCCGGTCCAGGGAAGACATGGCTTGGCAGTTTGGGCTGGACTGTTCCCATGAGGCACAGGGTCAGACTGAATTGCATATGGCCATGTCTGAACTGGGGTGGCAGAGTGAGCTAAAGAATGGTGATGGATTAAACCCAGATCAGTTGACTGGGGGTGAGTGTTTGATTTGCTCAAATGCTCCGTCCATCATCCCCTTTTGTTTCGCTTTGTTCGCCCTAAGTTGGCAGGGTATGCTCAGACGTGAGTCCCTTGCTCACTTGGCCAATGGATTCAAGATAGCCTGGCTGATGAGGATTATGAATCCGAAACCGGTCCCAGGATGCTTGTTTCCGGTCCAGCGAAGACATGGCTTGACAGTTCAGGCTGGACTGTTCCCATGAGGAACAGGGTCAGACTGATTTGCATATGGCCATGTCTGAACTGGGGTGGCTGAGTGAGCTAAAGAATGGTGATGGATTAAACCCAGATCAGTTGACTGGGGGTGAGTGTTTGATTTGCTCAAACGCTCCGTCCATCATCCCCTTTCGTTTCGCTCTGTATACCTTGAGAAGCTTTAAAGGTTTCTCCACCCTCCAGCCACAGGAATGCAGATGATAAACTTCCACTGTTTAAGAAACTATTGTCACTCTCCTTCTTGTATACACAAAACAGGGGGAGGAGGAGGAGGGTCCGAGGGACAGTTTAACGACCTAGCAATGCTATTATCCCTATTAACAGTTAAACCAACACAGAATAGCAAGAGGTCCACTCATATGCAAATTAAGCTAATTCCTATGTAAAGAAGAAGTTAGACTAATCATGTGTGCTACTAAAGTCACGCATAGGGTCTCCCTTCCTTGTGAAAAGATTCCCATCAGTCACCACTCGGATCCACCCTTCATCATTTGGGATCCTTCAAACCAGAAGGTAGAATAGTGCACCCACTGCGGACTTGCAGATGTCAAAGCCTAGACCTACATGTGGGACCCAATGATTAAATTTCAAATTGTGTATTGGGGGTGACTGAAAGCAGTGCTCTATAAGTGAAATAAAGGGTGAAAATGCGTGGAAGTGAATAACAATAAAATTTGGTAGGGAAGAAAAAAGAAATTTTAATATGTTTTTCTTCAATCACAAAGTAATAAAAAGTGCATAGTGGACTAAACAAATAACCACTAATAAGAGTGAAAGGTCGACATGTTTCTGCAGACTATTTAGATCCAGCTGGTATCTCGCTGCTTCTTCAGGACCATTAACGGAACGCTACTGCTTATTGAAAATATTAAAAAGGTAAAATATCACCTGAGATTTAGTGAAAACAATCCTGAGATTTAGTGAAAAAAATCCTTCTCCTGACCGTGTGGCAGGAGAGAAACGCCCCACCTCACCTGGCTGCAGCCAGGTGAGGTACAGGTACCCGACGGTCAGAGCGGTGCGCCGTTTTACCTGAGCTGCAGCCAGGTAAGGTGGGGCTACAGACCCCGTCCAAGATTTAATCTTGATCCCTGGCCGATCACTCACGGATTGAAGCCTTCACCACGCCAGACAGGCATTCTGTGCAATCACGAACCTGTCCAACGGAATTGGAGCCTCGGTCTCCGCTTCTACTGGCTATTCTCGTGTCTCCTTTCAGATTCATTCCTACCCCGCCCATCCCCGCTGGACCACTGCCTTGAACTTCATCTTTCCTCCCCCGGATCGGACCACGCTACCTACCATCCCAGCCGACTTCGAACGACCAGCACTGTTTTCCACCAACCCAGTCCTGATGAAGATCCCAAGTTAAGAGGATCGAAACACCATCGACCACACAGCGCAAACATAGGCGCGATGATACAATGTGGCTCATCTAGAACAAAATAGACCACAACTCAATTGAAACCATATTGTTGCCTTTATTCACTGTATATATTCGCACAACAGTCACCTTGCGCCGTCTGTGCTCTGCACATTGTCACTTGCGTCGCCACTGTGTACCTCACTTGCACCCTATAAGCACCAAGTACAATTTGGGCTGTCTTTATTTGTTTACTTACAGTGCTGCTACAACTGTAAATTTGATTTGGATAAACATGATGCCTTGTGCACATTCATAACTATGTATGAGTCTCCTTTTTCCTCTCTGATAATGTTTTCTACATGTCAATTGTATTTGCCTTAATGGAAGGCAACGGAAAAGTCGTGGTTGCAGTTTTAAAGAAGAAGGACCCTTCCCAGCACACCCAGAAAAAAACCCTTTGGAAGATAGGAGTTTGGAGACCCACCCCACCTGTGGATGCCCCAGGAACCAGGTTACCTGCACTTGGGAAGCAGGGTGCATAGTAGTGAAGTGACGTCAGAACCTGCCGTAAACTAAAATGGAAGACTTTGAAGTGACATCAGAACCTGCCGTAAACTAAAATGGAAGACTTTGAAGAAGATGCCTCTGGAGAAGCCTGTGAAGGAGTCCGGTGGAATCCAAGAGTGGATTTTTGAAGAAGAGAACCTGCAAGCAGAGGTGACTGAGTCTATGCCACTCGGAAGTGACCAGGAGGCATGAAAGCAGAATGCCCACCGATGATTTTGTTAGGTTCAAGAGTGAAGACAGTGACCATATCGCTGCAGCTGTGAGGACCAGGTGATGGTGAGGAAGACAAAGAGCTGTGCACGAGCAGTCCCATATTGGGTGTCGGTGTTCAGGTGGTTGGTGTCCAGCTGGAGCACCAACAAGCCTTTGTAGAAGCAACTGGCGTGGAAACCAAAAAGATGCAAACATTGGGACCAACAAAGTCCAAGGGACTCACCAAGTGCAGGAGAGTCAGACCAGACCCTGAGCAAGCAGGAGAGTCCCCTGCAGCAAAGAAAGACCCTCAAGAGGACCCACAGGCTGAAGGGGCAAGAGTCGCAAGAGGACCTTGGGCAGCTCACCTAAGATGAAGATCCACGTCAAAGGGATGCAGTGAGGATGCTGATCTTTGAGGGATGAGGTGCTAGAGGCCGGAGCTTCTTGTAGCCCGCAGACCTCTGGATGCCAAGTCAACAAGCCTTGTCAACGGCAAGTTGTTGCAGTGCACAAGAGTTTGGTCCCAGCGGCTTCAAACTATTTTCTCACAATTGCAGAGAAGACTGGTCAGGTCTCTACGGAGCTGCAGACCAGTCAACTCAAGTCGGTAGGATGACATGAGCAGCAGACCAGTCAACTTTGCTGTGGTGCCTGCAGATGCAGGGGAGTGACTACTTCATTCCAAGGTAGATTACTTCGGATGGCCTTGATGCCCAGAGGCCTTCTGGAGAACCTGGATGTAGCACAGACACAGATGAGACAGAAAACTTGAAGAACAGTGAGAGAAGGAGATGCAGGAATCTTTCTTGATGCAGTCTTGGTTCCAGATGAAGTACAAGTGTCCAGAGGGTCGAATATTGTCTTTGATTCAGAAGTGAGTCTTGTTACATGTCGAATCTAAGGACCCACCCACAGGGGTGCTCTTAGAGGGGCCTAGGGAAAGGTTTGGAACGACTCCCAGAGGAGGGGCTGGACAGAGGGGGAGAATACTCCCTCGTCATTTGTTCAGTTTTGCGCCAGAGCACGAACCAAGGTCTCCTGAACTGGCTCAAACCGAAGTGTGCATGGGGGCACCAAATTTGTCCTTCAAAGCAGTCTGGTGCTGCTGGAAAGCACCCCCACCCCAATACACTAAGTCCTGTCTGGGAAGTGGTCATACCTCCTTGTGACAGAAAACCTATTGTTTTACCTTCCCCATGCTCTAGCTCAGTTCAGTAGCAGGAGGCTAGAATTGTGTCTGTGGTCAGCAGCAGCCCTAGCTTGCAGGCAGGCCCTGAAAAGCTGTTACCGGCAGTACAGTGGGATCCTTAAGGAGCACCCCCACCCCGAGTACATGGGATCATACTTCCAGCACTAGAATCGGTGATGGGGTATGATTTAAATATGTTTGATAACAAACATGACCAGGTTCAGTGCAGCCTTTATATATTTAAACATCTCGTAATGACTGATATATATATACCTAAAATGGCTGACTGCTCTTACAAAGTCTAGAGAATGGACTATGGGGTTTGTAGGGGTGCCATGCTCATGCAGGGGCACCCTCACACTTGTAACCAAGCACCCTGCCTATCACAGGGGTAACCTATAGGTTTTAAGTGCAGTGAAATCAGATATAAGGAAACGTATGTTTGCCGTGAGATGTACAAACACCATCTCACACAGGCTGCAATGGACTTCAATGATTGGCACAATACATGCTGCAGCCCATGGGAGACACCTGGTGTACCATGGCCTGGGTACCTTAGTACCATATGCTAGCAACTTATAAGGGTACACCAGTAGCCAACCAGAGCAAATTTAGGGGAGACAGCACAGTTGCTAGTGTCCAGATTATCAGGATCCGAGCAGACTGCTGCCAAACACACTGACACCAGGCAAAAAGTGGAGGTAACCATGAAAGCAGATCCTACTTTCATACCCCCTCCCTCTCCCATCCCATGTAAGGATATGAGACTAACCTTGCCCAGTTGATTCTTCATTTTCTAAGTGGAAATATCTGTACAGTCCATCTGCATTGGCATGGTTACTCCTGGGTTTATGTTCCACTGAAAAGTCCATCCCCTATAGGAAAATGGACCACCTCAAACGTTTTTGGTTTTCACCCTTCATCTGTTTATGCCATAAGATAGGCTTGTGGTCTGTCTGCACAATTAAGTGAATGCTAAACAGGTATGGCCTCAACTTCTTCAAGGTCCAGACCACAGTAAAGGCCTCCCTCTCAAGAGATGACCAACACTTCTCTCTGGGGGCCAACCTTCTGTTTGTAAAAGCAACTGGTTGATCCTGGCCCTCTAAATTAAGCTGTGACAATACTGCACCTATTCCTATCTCAGAAACCTCTGTCTGGACAATAAATGGTTTGGAGTAGTCCTGACTTTGCAGAATTGGAGCAGAGCACATGGCTTACTTCAGGTCATCAAATGCCTTCTGCTAGCTAAATTTCCACGACCTTTCGTAGGCATTTTTTTGGAGGTGATGCATTAAGGGGTGTCACTTTGAATCCATAACCCTTAACGAATCTTCTGTATTACCCAGTCAGGCCAAAGAAAGTTCTGATCTGAGTCTGGCTAGTGGGAGCAATCCAGTCCATGATGGGCTGAATGTTGCTCTCCAATGGTTGAACTTGGCCTCCAACTACATGAAGACCCAAGTACACAACCGTACTGTGCTGTGCCGTATCTGGCACTTTGTGGCCTTGATTGTGAGGCCTGCTTCATGCAGGGCCTCAAGTATATTTCTGAAGTGGACCAGGTGATCCTCCCAGGTGGAACTAAAGACCGCTATATCATCTAGATATGCTGCACCATAGGCGTCCAGACCTATTGAGACTATTCACCAGCCTCTGAAATGTGACAAGTGCATTTTTCCAACCAAATGTCATCATAATAAATTGATAATGCCCCTGGGGGTTGAAAATGCTGTCTTTAGGTTGGCATCCTCATAGAGTCTGCCTTGCCAATAACCAGCAGTCAAGTCAAATGTACTGAGCTATTTGGCAGAGGCAAAAGTATCAAGCAGTTCATCTGCCCTTGGAATTGGATGGGCATCAGTCCTAGTGACTGCATTGAGGCCTATATATTCAACACAAAACCTCATCTTTCTCTTACCATCCTGGGTGTGAGGGTTTGGTACCAGGACTACATGACTAGCCAAGGAAGCTCCATGACCCTCAACTCTAGCATTTTTTGACATCTGTCCTGATGCAATCTCTGACATGGTCAGGCGCTATGTACATTTTGCTCTTCACAGGTAGGCTGTCACCTGTGCCCACTTCATGGGCCATCAGGTGGTTTGACTGGGTGTTATAGAAAAGAGACCAGGAAACTAACCGAGAACTTGTCTTCAGTCAGCTTGCGGTTGATCAGTGGGGCCATCTGCCAAGACTATTCCTTCAACTGATCCATCAACAGGGTCCTGAGAGAGGAGATCAGGAAGAGGGTCACTCTCTTTCTCCTGTCCCTCATCAGTGGCCATGAGCAAGTTCATGTCAGATCTGTTAACAAAAGGCTGCAGGCGATTCACATGAAGTACCCTCTGGGGACTTCTTGGAGTACCTAGACCAACTAAGTATGTGCCCTCACCTTTTTTTTCCAGTGTAGTGCGGAGTGCACTCCACTTGTCTAGTGGAGCCTCTGTGACCACAGGCTCCAACACTCACACTTTCTGTCAAGGCTGGTAAACAGTCAGTACAGCCTTTTGGTCATGTCAAGCTTTCTGAACCTCCTGGCTGGCCTCAAGATTTTTGCTCGCCTTCTTAATGTTAGAACACAGCCATGCAAGAACGCAGGCCATAACATAGTCTACTATGTCCTGTTTAGAAGGCTTTGGAGGATGCTCTCATCCTTCTTTGACTAGACATAATGGGCCCCTAACTGGATGTCCAAACAGAAGTAAAAATGGACTATCGCCTACCTCTCCTGAGGAAACTCTCTGTAGGCAAAGAGAAGGCAAGGTAGTTAGACATTTTCTCCTTAGCTTTTCTGGGAGTCCCATGTTCATACCTTTGAGGGTCTTCACTGAACCTTTCGACAAGCCTATTACCCTGTGGATGGTAGGGTGTGGTAAACTTAAAGTTAACACCACACTCTTTCCACATATCAGTGATGATGCTAGACATGAAGTTAGTACCTATGTCTGACAAGACCTTAGGGAACCCAACTTTGGAAAAGATTCCCAGGAGGGCCATGGCCACTACAGCAACCGTAGAGGTACTAAGGGGAATACTCTTTAGACATCTAGTGGCATGGTTTATCACCACTATGATAAAACTATGTTCAGATGCTGCTGGAGGGTTTAATACCTACAATGTGTATCCCTACCCTCTCAAAGAGAACCCCATCCACTGGTAGTAGGATTAACGGGCCCTTTGTAGTGTCACCTGACTTACCACTGGCTTGGCATGTGGCACAGGAGCAACAAAACTCCTTTGTGTTTTAAGACATGTGTGACCAGTTAAAGTGAGGGTCAAGCCTGTCCCAAGTCTTGCTTTGCCAAAGATGTCCTGCAAGGGGAATGTTGTGTGCCACTGTCAATAGGAAACTCCTGAACTTCTGAGGTATGATCAACCTCCTGGTGGCACTACGCTTGGGGTCTCTCATTTCAGAACTTCTGAGGTATGATCAACCTCCTGGTGGCACTACGCTTGGGGTCTCTCATTTCATAAAACACAAAGCCATCTTCCCAATAAGTCCTGTGGGATACACTGACTTTCCCTGCTCCCTTCAAGAGCAGCTTGCTATCTGAGTTGTTCAAGAGAGGGGCAGGCCTTCCGCTCCAGACTCAAGTCTTCCCTGGACGGCCCCCTGCCCCAGTAGCTCTGCCTTGTCAAGCCCAAGCTCCTCTGGGTCAGTTCCTTCACAGGTACTAAGATAATCTTCCTCAGAAGGCTAATTCCCCTGACCCTCCTGGTAGGTCGCTCCTCCTCTGCACAGCTCCGCCTGTGTGCCCCTGATGCTTCTGAGGTCTCGCTCATAAATGTGCTACTTCCGTCTTGGTGTCCCATTTTTTTTTGCCTTTGTGCCACTGTTTTGCCCGTCCTTGTGCCCCTTTTTTTTGCCTTCTGAGCCACTGTTTTCCCCCTCTTTGTGCCCCATTTGTTGCCTTCTGTGCCACTGTTTTCCCTCTCTTTGTGCCCCATGTTTTGCCTGCTGTGCCACTGTTTTCCCCCTCCTTGTGCCCCATTTTTTGCCTTCTGTGCCACTGTTTTCAACCTCCTTGTGCCCTGGTTTTTGCCTTCTGTGCCACTGTTTCCCCCTCTTTGTGCCCTGTTTTTTGCCTTCTGTGCCACTGTTTGCCCCCTCTTGTGCCCCGTTTTTTGCCTTCTGTGCCACTGTTTACTCCCTCCTTGTGCCCTGTTTTTTTGCCTTCTGTGCCACTGTTTTCCCCCTCCTTGTGCCCCGTTTTTGCCTTCTGTGCCATTGTTTTCCCCCTCCTGTGCCCCATTTTTGCTTTCTGTGCCACTCATCTCCCCCGCCGCTGTGTCCCCTGCGGCCCTGCCCCCCTGACTGACCACTGCCCATATGCTGGTCCCGCCACCCGCCTCCCAGCTGCTCCTCCCTCCCACCTCCCCATATATGCCAGACCCTGCGCGGCCGCGCCTCAAGTGGGTCAAAGGCGCGCCTAAGGCAAGCCCGTCTGCACCCATCCGCACCTGGACCGTGCCCAGGGACAGGAACTTTGGACTCCGCACACACCACGACACCCGCCTCCGCTACGACTCCAGCACTTTCCACGCACTCAACGCCAGACGATTTCGCACCTGCTGCTTGGCCTCCCCGAAACGCACCCAAGGACCCTTCTCCTGCCGGAACTGCAGCTTCACCAGCATCCAGCCCGCCAACCCACCCAACTTGGAAACCAACTTCCTCAGATGTATCCTGCTCAACACCCACTCCGCCCGCAAACACGCCGTCGAACTCTGGTACCTACTCGACACCAATGCCCCAGACGTCGCCTTCCTGACTGAGACCTGGCTGACCTCCTCCTCGGCACTTGACATCACCACAGCCATCCCAGAAGGCTACAAGATCACCCGCGAGGACCGCACAAATGGAATAGGAGGAGGAATTGCCATCGTCCACAGAAACACTCTCAAAATTTTGACACACGCCGACGACACACTCAGCACCACTGAACACCGGCACTTTCAAATCCACACCAAACCCAACACCACCCTCAGAGGCACCCTCATCTACAGACCCCCCAGACCCCGACTGGAATTCTACGACTCCATCACCGACCTCGTCAGCACACACGCCCTTGCCTCCACGGACTACATCCTCCTCGGGGACCTGAACTTCCACCTCGAGAACAACAACAACGCCAACTCCTCCACCCTGATCAGAACTGCCCTCATCGACGCCACCGACGACATCAGGAACATGCTCGACAACGGAGAAACCGCGGCCCTCATCCTCCTGGACTTGTCAGCTGCTTTCGACACAGTCTGCCACCGCACACTAAGAGCACGCCTCCACGGCGCCGGAATCCAATAGAAGGCCCTGGACTGGACCACCTCCTTCCTCTCCGGGAGAACCATGAGCATCCGCCTCCCCCTCCACCACTCCGAAGCAACCGAGATCATCTGCGGCGTACCCCAAGGCTCATCTCTCAGCCCAACATTGTTCAATGCCTACATGGCACCACACGCCCACGTCACCCGACAGCACGACCTAAACATCATCTCCTACGCCGACGACACCTAGCTGATCCTCTCACTCACCAAGGACCCCCACTCCGCCAAAACCAACCTCCACGAAGGAATGAAGGCCATCGCCGACTGGATGAGGAACAGCCGACTGAAGCTGAACTAGGACAAGACGGAGGTCCTCATCCTCTGCTCCACCCTCTCGGCCTGGGACGACTTCTGGTGGCCGAAGGCACTAGGAGAACCCCCTACACCCATCAACCACGCACGAAACCTAGGGGTCAACCTCGACTCCACACTCTCCATGACAAAGCAGCTTAACGCCGTCTCCTCCTCCTGCTTCAACACCCTCGCATGCTTCGCAGGATCTTCAAGTGGATCCCCACCGAAACTAGAAGGACGGTCACCCAGGCCCTTGTCAGCAGCAGACTGAACTACGACAATGCACTCTACGCAGGAGCCCCCGCCCGAACTCCTGAATTGACTCCAACGCATCCAGAACACCTCCGCACACCTGATCCTCGACATCCCGCACCGCAGCCACATCACACCCCACCTGAAAGACCTGCACTGGCTCCCCATCAACAAGAGAATAACCTTCAAGCTCCTCCTCACCCATGCACACAAGGCACTCCACAACACCGGACCAGCGTACCTCAACAGACGACTCAGCCTTTACACCCCTGCCCGCCCACCAGCTCTGCTCTGCAGACCACGCCCTCGCCACCGTCCCCGCATCTGAAGAGTGACTGGCCACAGCAGATCATTCTCCCACCTCGCCAACAAGACATGGAAGACCCTCCCCACCACCTACGCCAGGCCGAATACCTTCTAGCCTTCGGGAGACTCCTCAAGAGCGGCTCTTCGAACAGTAGCAGCACCCCACCCCCCTAGGTCCTTGAGACCCTCACGGGTATGTAGTGCGCTACACAAATGCTATGATTGATTGATTGATTGAATTCCCACTGGGAGTCTGAGAGGAGGATAAATCTTTACCGTTCCTGCACCTTCTCTTGGGAGCAGACAGATCATTTTTTTCACGATCGAGGGCTCCCTCAGTGCCTAACTTCTTGGCCTGAGCCCTAGAGACAGCAAAGACAGTGGCTGAAATTCCCATCATTTCTGCACTCCTGAACTCCACTTCAGACCAGACTGGCATTTCCAAATAATTGCCCAGTAGACAGTCCACAGGTAGACCTGAGGATACCACAGCTCTCTTTGGGCCAGTTACCCCTCCCCAGCTAAGTTTAACAACTGCCATGGAATTATCTGTCCTGATAGTGCTAGCATTGGTCACTTGGTAAATCTTACCAAGAAGAATCTGCTCAGGAGACACAAGTTCCTCTATCACCATAGTGACACTGGCCCCTGTGTTCCTATAAGCTACAGAGTCATGACCATTGATGAGAGGTTATTTGCTGTATTTGCCCAAATTAGTGTGACTTTCAATAAGGGTGGCAAGCTCAGTGCCACCATTACAGACTAAAGCAGCCTGAGTGGGTGTTCTGACTAGCCCAGAAACCACTTCAGTACCCGCAGTTAACCGAGCTGAACTCTTGGGGTACTACTCATACCAGTGCTATTGCTAGGGGGCGCTAGGAGGTTTAGGAGCAGTAGTAGCAGTATTGGTACTAGACTTAGAGCAATTTGCATCCTTTGCCCTATGGTCTTCTCCCTTACACCAATAGCACCAAGGTTTCTTATTAGAGGAGGGAAAAGAATTGGGACCTGCCCCCCAGAAGAAGATTTTTGAGGACCTTCAGAAGACTCTTACTTTTCTTTAGATTTTTCCCCAGCTTTCTCTTTGAACTTAGAAGAAACTTGTTTTATCTGGTCACCACCACCATGAGACATTTGTTTGACCCTGGTGCGGACCCACTTGTCTGCATTCTTTCCCAATTCTTGGGGAGAGGTCATATCTGAGTCCACCAGGTAGTGGTACAGTTGCTGGTGCTGACAGTTATTAAGGTTGTGCTCCCTCACAAGTACATTGTACAGTCCCTCATAATCAGGCACATTACGTCCATGAAGCTAGCCTTCCAGAGCCTTAATAGTACTATCTAGAAAAATCTACCAAGTCTTGAGTGTGTGCCATCTGTGTGTCAAGAACCTTAATCCTTTATTGCTCAGTGGTTAACCCAAACCCATCTATGAGGGCACTCTTCAAGACTTTGCAATTGTCTGCATCTTCTTCCTTTACACTCAAGAGTTTGTATCTGCCTTTGTTAGCAAATGAGAGCCACAGGATATCTGCCCACTGCTCCTGAGGATTCTTCTAAACTTTACAGGCCCTCTCTAAAGCAGTAATCCACTTACGCATTCCATCTCCTTCCTGGTAAGGAGGGACTATCCTGCTCATGTTCCCAGTGTCAAAGGAGTGTTCCCTAACTCTAGGTTCATTTGTGCTGCCACCGTGGGATTCTAATCCCAAATTCTTCCTAGCCCTCTGGACTTCTAGTGTTCCCTTAACTAAGGCCTAGTGTTCCTTCTTGATTCTGAGCTTGGCTCTCTAAATTTTAAGCAGGGGGTATTCCCTTTCCAAAGAATCCTTCCTCTTGCTAGAGATGGTGGTCCCTATGGAAGTGGCAGGGTAGGTTGAATTAACTGAGTAAAATCTGGACCTCCCCTGAACCCTTTTTACCCTTCCAGGAGGAATAAAGTTGGTCCTGCCTCTAGGACCTCCCTCTGTGACCTCCCTCTGTATTTCCTGAGGTCTAGAGTTCTCCAGTAAGAGGTCTTCAGACTCCTCCTGGACAAGCTCAGAAGCAGAGTCATGGGTATTAGAGAGCCTTGACTCATCTTCTGGAGCAGCATCACCCAAATCCAACTTATCCTGCCCTTCTCACCTTTTTTTCTTGGTAGCAATAACTATTCACCAAAGCTTACTTACCTATTAATGCATAACTCTTCAAATGTCACTTGTAAATAAATCATCATAGTCTTGAGCAAGGCCTCCATGCCTTCAATCATTGTTTCAATTAAATGTCGAATATTTTGGCTCAAATAATCCTAGCACAGGGCTTGTTTTCCAGCTTTGAGCATTTTATAGTTTTTGTGAGCCTCCTAAATATCACATTTTTTTGTGCGTTAGTGCATTCCACGCACGACTCATTTGTGTCCTTCCACCCAGTATTCATTTGTAAGCTTCACACACAAACACTATGCTTCTGATGTTTAAAAACCGATCATATCTGAGGTTTGCACACAACTCATTCTGCATATCTCACTATACCTATCTTCTGTGAGAATCTCATATGTGTCTCTCACAGCAGGTACTTTTACATTGGTAAGCATCTCTCTACCACACAACCACTGAACATCTCAGTTTTTTAGCATACCAGACAAGGCTAATTCTTATTGCAAATGTATCACATGGGGCTTCTTTTACTTTTATGCAAGATAATGTGGTTTGAGTGCACTCCACTAATATCATCCATCTGCATTAACACTTCTTATAGATTAGACAACAACAGTTTCCCATCATCCCCTTTTGTTTCGCTTTGTTCGCCCTAAATTGGCAGGGTATGCTCAGACGTGAGTCCCTTGCTCACTTGGCCACTGGATTCAAGATAGCCTGGCTGATGAAGATTATGAATCCAAAACCGGTCCCAGGATGCTTGTTTCCTGTCCAGGGAAGACATGGCTTGGCAGTTTGGGCTGGTCTGTTCTCATGAGACACAGGGTCAGACTGATTTGCATATGGCCATGTCTGAACTGGGGTGGCTGAGTGAGCTAAAGAATGGTGATGGATTGAACCCAGATCAGTTGACTGGGGGTGAGTGTTTGATTTGCTCAAACGCTCCGTCCATCATCCCCTTTTGTTTCACTTTGTTCGCCCTAAGTTGGCAGGGTATGCTCAGACGTGAGTCCCTTGCTCACTTGGCCACTGGATTCAAGATAGCCTGGCTGATGAGGATTATGAATCCGATACCGGTCCCAGGATGCTTGTTTCCGGTCCAAGGAAGACATGGCTTGGCAGTTCGGGCTGGACTGTTCCCATGAGACACAGGGTCTGACTGATTTGCATATAGCCATGTCTGAACTGGGGTGGCTAAGTGAGCTAAAGAAAGGTGATGGATTAAACCCAGATCAGTTGACTGGGGTTGAGTGTTTGATTTGCTCAAACGCTCCGTCCATCATCCCCTTTTGTTTCGCTTTGTTCGCCCTAAGTTGGCAGGGTATGCTCAGACTGAGTCCCTTGCTCACTTGGCCACTGAATTCATGATAGCCTGGCTGATGAGGATTATGAATCCGAAACCAGTCCCAGGAGGCTTGTTTCCGGTCCAGGGAAGACATGGCTTGGCAGTTCGGGCTGGACTGTTCCCATGAGGCACAGGGTCAGACTGATTTGCTTATGGCCATGTCTGAACTGGGGTGGCTGAGTGAGCTAAAGAATGGTGATGGATTAAACCCAGATCAGTTGACTGGGGGTGAGTGTTTGATTTGCTCAAACGCTCCGTCTATCATCCCCTTTTGTTTCGCTTTGTTCGCCCTAAGTTGGCAGGGTATGCTCAGACTGAGTCCCTTGCTCACTTGGCCACTGGATTCATGATAGCCTGGCTGATGAGGATTATGAATCCGAAACCAGTCCCAGGAGGCTTGTTTCCGGTCCAGGGAAGACATGGCTTGGCAGTTCGGGCTGGACTGTTCCCATGAGGCACAGGGTCAGACTGATTTGCTTATGGCCATGTCTGAACTGGGGTGGCTGAGTGAGCTAAAGAATGGTGATGGATTAAACCCAGATCAGTTGACTGGGGGTGAGTGTTTGATTTGCTCAAACGCTCCGTCCATCATCCCCTTTTGTTTCGCTTTGTTTGCCCTAAGTTGGCAGGGTATGCTCAGACGTGAGTCCCTTGCTCACTTGGCCACTGGATTCAATATAGCCTGGCTGATGAGGATTATGAGTACGAAACCGGTCCCAGGATGATTGTTTCCGGTCCAGCGAAGACATGGCTTGGCAGTTTGGGCTGGACTGTTCCCATGAGGCACAGGGTCAGACTGATTTGCATATGGCCATGTCTGAACTGGGGTGGTTGAGTGAGCTAAAGAATGGTGTTGGATTAAACCCAGATCAGTTGACTGGGGGTGAGTGTCCATCATCCCCTTTCGTTTAGCTTTGTATGCCTTGAGAAGCATTAAAGGTTTCTCCACCCTCCAGCCACAGGAATGCAGACGATAAACTTCCACTGTTTAGGAAACTATTGTCACTCTCCTTCTTGTGCCTTGCTAAACCAGAGGTTTCCAAAAGGGATCCGACTGACTTCAATACTCAAACAGGCACACAGAATATTATATTATACTATTAGACCTGCCAGCTGTAGGGTGGCCTTCCACCAAATTTTTTGACTGCTTACCGCCTCTTTTGCTGATTCTTGTTGTTGGACTTAGGACTCTGAGCACTTTACTACTGCTGACCAGTATTAAAGTACATACACTTCTCCCCTAAACATGGTAATATTGGTGTATACACAACTGGTATATTTTATTTACTTGTAAGTACCTTGTAAAGTGGTATACCATATAGCCAGCACCTGTAAAATAGATGCTACTAGTGGGTCTGTGGCATTGATTGTGCCACCCACACAAGTAGCCCTTTAAACATGACTCAGGTCTGCCACTGCAGAGCCTCTATGTGAAATTAAAAAACCCTTTCCAAGCCTTTAACATGTCTTTTATTACACAAAAGGCACACCTAAGGTAGGCCCTAGGTTGCCCATAGGACAGGGTGCTATGTTACTAAAAGGTAAGACATGTAATTTTTTTAAAACAGTTTTTTATTAAACATTAAACAGAAGATCTGCATTTACATCTTCACCATTGACAGAATGTTATATTAACAGTCCCACATCGGGCAACAATTTGTACAGTATATTGCAGTTATACACATATCGTGACATTTACACCTCCTCTTCAGATTCCCGGTCAATTGCTGGAGGGGTACATATGTTCCCTCTACAAGCATTCCATTTACCCCATACTCTGGGGCACCCTTTGTGTATATAAGTGTTTTTTTTGCCACCATAATCATGTCCATGTCCCTGCACCAATCCTCTAGAACCGGGGTTTGTACCGCCCCCATCTTCTGGGCAATATTTTGTTTGGCTGCAATCATCACTGTTGTTGCCCAGTTTTGTATCATGGTTCAGATCCTTTGGTTCCCATATATTCAGGTGGGACTGGGCTGGCGCTGACCTGTGTGATAGTGTTCATTACGGCTGTCCAGTATAGTTTAATGACTGGGCAGTCCCACAGAGTGTAATAGAAGGTGCCTATGTCGTTGCATTGACACATGCAGCATTGGTTCGCGGCTTTCCCTATTTTGCATAATGTCACTCTCGCGAAGTACGTCCTATGCAGGATTTTAAGTTGTACCAGGCGTAATCTGGAGGACACCGCCACCACACTGGGTGATTCTGAAGAACTGGGTTTTAGAACCCAGCAGCGCCAGGGGCACGCCCAAAGTCTTCGGGTTCACCTGTCTTAGAATACAGAGACACGGGATACTTCTCGGTGACGTCAGAGATCAAATTTATTGGCTGCAACCAGGAACAGAAGTCTAAGAAGTACGACACAAGTAGGTTTGTCAGAGTTTGCTCAATTTTCGTATTGCGAGACATCGTCTTTTATGCTAAAAATCACATTCCGGACAAACACCCATTATTTACAATTTGTCCAATCATAGGTAACATTGCAAAAGGTATCCCATGGCGACAAACCCTCTTTTCAGTTGTCCAGCCCACCATCAATTACACGGGAAAGCCCAACATTCTTTCTCGAACAGGCCAGACAAACCCATAATAAAAGACCACAACCCATACCACAAATAGGACATAAAAGAAGGAACAGAAACAGATGAGAAGTAGGATAAGGGGTGTGTGTGTGCATACCAAACTTTACAACGTCCTGCTCTCTGATCTTTAATCTTGATCAACTACTGGACAAGGAACTGGCTTAACAAGGTCAGCTTCAGGCAGCGGGGTCAGTTCACTCAGGCTATTCAGAAGTCAGCTAACGTTTACGTGTACTAAAGACTCGTTCGGCCGTAGTCATTGACCTAAGTGAGGGCAACCACAAAATGGCTGCCATACACAAAATGGAACCTAAGGGTTCAGAACGAAATCCCTAAATACGTAGTGAATCCATCGATCAAACATGACGAAAACACCCGTACTTGCCGCACTCACTAGTTACGGTTCGCTACTATCACATTTGTAACGAAACCATGACCTTTATGAAACGGGTTCAGAATTCACAGAACCTCAGAACCTCCTTTTGCCCTTACATAGGCAATAACCTAAACTCACGTCAATCTGAATCCAGGTCTATATTCATCAGATCATCAAGATGTTGCTGGAGCATAATCCTATTACTTAGTATCTCTCTCTGGACAGGTCTCGTTGCACGCGTAGTAGCACAAAGGCCACATATAGAAGGAGCACACTGTACGCAAAGACAGAACAGGAAAAGAATAGCTAAAGCCATCCCAATGATCATCAGAATCATCTATCCCCAGGTGGATAACAATCCCCAAAACCATCCCAACAACGACCAATCTCCTTCGTCCATATAAACAGACTCGGAGATCTTATGTAGCTTAAAATGGCCTGGTACACTGTAGGAGCATTGTCTGGAATGAAAACGCAGCAACTCGATTGAATCAATTTACATACCTCTCCTCTATCTGCAAGTGTGACGTCTAACGCAACACGATTCTGCAACGTCATAAGACGATCCGATTGGAGCTCAGCAGTCAAATTACTAAGGGCACCGGCAGTCTCAACTATGGTGGACTCAACCACTCTCGTCAATTGCCGTATGTTCCTACTATTAACCATAGGTCCCCAAAACGGCAGGAAACCCTTAAGAAAGTCTCCCAATTCTTGTCCTGCAGTATCTTCCTTACTGAAGACACCTCTAACTACTCTCGTTCTGTGGTAATCTGCGGCTGCAGTATATGTAGCGGGCAACAGAAACGAAACATAACATGTTCCTGAATAATCAGGGGGCAACCATGTGTATGCTCTATCATAGCAGACAAAATACGTACCCTTAGCTGCTAAAAACGGTGGGGAAGTCTGGGACGCAAAAACATACGTCTCAGTACAAACACTCTTCCCTAACTGAGATCTCGGATTCTTGCCATTACCTTGCAGACAGAAATGACCACGATGGGGTACGATCCAAATTGGAGATTTTTATTTTTTTATTTATTTATACAACTTGTATAGCGGAAAATACCCTAAGGTGTCTCGGCGCTGCTGGATCTAAAGCTCAAGATGGGTTCTAATTTAATTATTGACTAAAAAGCCATGTTTTTAGTAGTTTCCGAAAGATCATTAAAGATGGACTGATTTTTATATATAGAGGGATAGAGTTCCAAAGTCTAGATGCAGATACTATGAATCGTCTATCACCCCAGTTCACTCTTTTTGTTCTCGGAACTGAGAGCAGAGAAGCTGCAGATGACCGTAGCGTTCTTTTGGGCAAGTAAGTGCATAAAGCTTTTTTTTTAAATTCTGGGCCAGTATTATTCACAGCTTTATAAGTAATACAGAGCGCCTTAAACTTGATGCGACTCCTGACCGGGAGCCTGTGGAGTTGGCGTACAATAGGGGTGATGGAAGAGAATTTTGATGTGCCTGTTAAAATTCGGGCAGCCGCATTTTGAATTAACTGCATTTTATTCAAAACTTGTTCTTGGGCATTTAATAACAAGCCAATGCAGTAATCAATTTTAGAGAGTACTAAAGTGCACATTAGGATTTTACCTGCACCAAAAGGAAGAAAAGGTAGTAGTTTCTTGATCATCCTCAGAGTGTAAAAGGATGAGGAGACTACTGCATTAGCGTGGTTCAGAAATGATAGCTTGTTGTCAAATAGTACCCCCAGATTCCTGACTTTGGTAACAGGCAGTGGGGGAGCTCCTAGGTCTGATAGCCACCATACTGGGGACCAAGACGGGGTCAGTTTTCCAAATACCATGACCTCCGTCTTGTCAGAATTTAATTTCAAACAATTGTGATCCATCCAGGAACTGATAGCCATCATACCTTCCTGAAAATTAGCCGCAACTGTTCCTCCGTTGTTATGGATGACCAGTACCAACTGGGTGTCATCTGCATATGATGTCACCCCTATTCCATATGTTTTAATGACCCTCGCCAAGTCCGACACATAGATGTTAAATAGTGTTGGACTTAGCGAGGATCCCTGGGGGACACCACATGGTAAAGTAAAAACAGGGGAGTAGAAACTACCCAGTTTAACAGACTGATTGCGGCCAGATAGGAAGGAAGTCAGAAGAGATTTGGCTTTACCCTGGATGCCAATGTGGGCTACACGGTCGATCAAGATGTTGTGATCGACCGTGTCGAAGGCCGCAGACAAGTCCAATAAAATCAGGACTGCTGCTCCTCCCTGATCCAAAATCAGTCTGACTTCATCTGCTGCTTTAATCAATGCAGTCTCCGTCCCGTGCCCTTTCCTGAACCCAAACTAAGTTTCATCAAGAAGATTCTTTTGATCAATGTAATCCATCAGTTGGCAATTCATAATCTTCTCAAATATTTTGGAAGGAAAGGGAAGAGATGCAATCGGTCGGTAACTTTTAGGTTCTAGTGGATCCAAGTCTGATTTTTTAAGTAATGGTTTTATGACCGCTTTCTTCCAAATTGACGGGTAGGAGCCTGACAAAAACATAGAATTACAAATATTTGTAAGAGTTGGAGCTATCAGATTAGTCACTGGTTTAAGAATCAAAGGGGGGTACGGGTCCAAAGGAGACCCGACTTAATACTGATCATAAGTTCCTCTAACTGCTGTTGAGAGATTTGCTTAAATTCATTAAAAGTTGTAAGGGAAAAAGGGTCATTCCTAATAGAACCAATAGGTTCAGTGCTCATCTTAACCGTAAAGTTAGAAAAAATATCATTTACCTTAGATTGAAAAAAATCCGCTAGGTCGTTACACAGATTTTGAGACGGTTCTGTAGTAATGCTTTCTGGTGGAATAGATAATTTTGTAACGACTTGATAAAGTTGTTCAGTGGAATTTTTGGCTAATTCTATTTGCTCAAGATAGAACATTCGTTTTTCTATGATTAAGAGCTTTCTGTATTCAGTCAGGGCTTTTTTATAAAGATCTTTTTCATTGTTATCATAGTTTCGGCGCCAGCGCCTTTCTAGATTTCTGCAACATTGCCTCTCTAACCTAAGGGTCTCTGTAAACCAAGGGGCAGAAGGTATGTTACGATTAGGTAGCATTTTTTTTGAAGGTGCTAGTGTGGTAAAAACGTTGTTAAGCCAAGCATTATATTTCTCTGAAGCTACATTGGGATCTATTATTACCTTTGGTTGAGTAGAAGCCAGAGTAGATTGTAAAATAGAACCATCTATGTTCTTCCAGTCTCGAAATAGGACATGAGAACGATTAGTCTGTGAATTTGTATAATTTCTCTTTACAATTGTGAACATTACCGCTGCATGATCTGTCCATATTAGCGGTTTCACTGAAGGCGGAGTGATATTAGAGTTATTAGTAAATATACCATCAAGGGTATGTCCCGCCTGATGGGTAGAAGGAGTACTCAATAATTTAAGGCCCGCCGAGGCGAGGTCCGAAATAAGGGCTGAAGAGTCCCTATCATTATTGGCTTCTAAATGAAAATTGAAATCTCCTAATATTGTATAACCAGTGTTAGCTGCTATGGGTTCTAATAAAGTATTAATACATGCCAGGAATGAAGAGCGGAGGGTTGGTGGACGATAAAGAAAAATGCCTTTAAAAGATTGGACAGGAGAAAGCAGAATGGAAAAATTTACTGCTTCAGCAGAATCAATATCGATGGATTCTATCCTTATTTCAAGATCTTTTCTATGTATAATAGCTATACCACCGCCTTTCTTCCCTGAAGATCTGTCCTGCCTGACTACATGGTATCCATCCGGAACAGCTATACAGAAATCTGGGACAGAAGCTTGGTCCGCCCAAGTTTCGGTAATGAAAAGGATATCAATATTAAGACTAGTTATTAAGTCATTAATCTCCTCTTTATGTTTAACTAGCGGCCCGTCCCGACGTTGTCCGGGTAAAAAAAGGCTAGGCAGCAATGGTTTTAGTATCATTGTACATTCGTCCCACATGATAAGAGACATTTTGAAGCAGTGTCCCCAAAGGTCCATTTTTCCGAATAGAGCATATTGAATCCCTTTCAAGGGAAACTGTTAGAAGCAGTTCAAAGGTAGAATGTGCTGTTTTCCCAGCTGTTAGCAAAGTGGCAGCTATTCCATATGAAGCAACAGCTAGAGCCAAATTCCCAGAAGATCGAACTTTGGCAAGTATGAGGTTGATTAGGTAAGTCTTTCCTGTGCCACCGGGGGCGTCTATGAACAATAGTTTGCCTTGCTTCTTTTCAACACTATCATCTATGGTGTTGTAGGCGAGTTGTTGTTCGGGAACTAAGTTAGGCAAGTGTTGAGCAAGGTAGTTATGAAGCTCTGGAATATTGTGTGCGGTAGCGATATTGTGGTATCCAGTTAGATTAGTTTGGACCGCTGGCGGCAGGCTGAAATCTTGTAAGGACTTCTCGCTTAATAGATACAGTGAGTCTTCAATTTTTATAAGTCCTTGGTTTATGATTTCATTGTTGATAGCAGCCCATGCCGACGTTGTCCGGGTATGAATTGCTGCCAGCAGTAGTATATTGTTATGTAGGATTTCGTTTTGATAGCATTTCTTATCTGTGGCAGGCCTGTGAAACGCTCCGATCCACAGTGCACTGCTGATTTACTTAAGAGTGCGCCTTCAGTAGTGTGTGAACTCGAGTTTCCCTACTTTATATTTCTTTGCAATATTATATAGCGCAAACTCGACAACATGGCATGAGCACAATTTACATTACAGAAGAACACATTCATTTGTGGTAGGCACGGGGAGACAAAGCGATTTGCCTGGAATCACAGGATGTTGAGCTGATGCCGAGATTTGAACGTAATAATAATAATCCACATTTGTAAAGCGCACAATCACCCGCAAGGGTCTCTAGGCGCTGGGGGCCGTCAGGAAGATTAAGCAAGCTATTGCCCAGAGTCACATGGTGCTGGGCTAATCTGCCGCCAGTGCCGGGGATCGAACCGTGATCCCCAGATTCCGGAGTCAGTTGCCCTGGCCGCTGCCCCACACCACCACAGCTCCCCAGCTCTAAAGTTCGCAATTCTAGAACTTGTGGCGGGAGGTGTGTCTAAAAGTGTATGTTGGTGCTGGCCATCAATGAGAGTGACCTGTGCATTTTTCAAATGGGTGGTGAAAAAATATGAGTATGTTGCTGGAGATGTGGGCTGCCGTGCCACCAATGTACTTACCGGGGGAGGGTAAACACCGATTATTCCGCAACTTTCTTTCCGCATACCATCACTCCGCATACTTTCATTACGAAAGTACCATGACTCCGCAATGCCTTTATAACGCATGGCATTACATTTTATATGCTTTTACTACGCATACATTTACAACGAAATTCGTTGTAAATGCATGAATGGTAAAAACATGTTTTTTTTAATGTTTGGATAAGGTAAGTATGGGTATAGGGGTATATGTTTTTGGGGTACTTAGGTATATGTTTTGAGGTGTTTGGGTATTTTAAGGGTTTAGATATAGTTTTGGGTTATGGCGTACAGGGATAGTTTTAGGGTTTAGGGATAGGTATGGGTTTTGGGGTACAGGGGTATTTTTAGGGTTCAGGGCTAGGTTTCGGTTTTGGGGTATAGGGGTATTTTTAGGGTTCAGGGGTAGGTTTTGGTTTTGGGGTACAGGGGTATTTTAAGGGTTCAGGGCTAGGTTTGGGTTTTGGAGTACAGGGGTATTTTTAGGGTTCAGGGTTAGGTTTGGGTTTTGGGGTACAGGGGTATTTTAAGGGTTCAGATATAGTTTTGGGTTTTAGGGTATAGGGGTATTTTTAGGGTTCAGGGGTAGGTTTGGGTTTTGGGGTACAGGGGTATTTTAGGGTTCAGGGCTAGGTTTGGGTTTTGGGGTACAGAGGTATTTTAGGGTTCATTGGTAGGTTTGGGTTTTGGGGTACAGGGGTATTTTTAGGGTTTAGGGCTAGGTTTGGGTTTTGGGGTACAGGGGTATTTTTAGGGTTCATGGGTAGGTTTGGGTTTTGGGGTACAGGGGTATTTTAAGGGTTCAGGGCTAGGTTTGTGTTTTGGGGTACAGGGGTATTTTAGGGTTCAGGGGTAGGTTTGGGTTTTGGGGTACAATTGTATTTTTAGGGCTCAGGGCTAGGTTAGGTTTTGGGGTACACTGGGTATTTTTAGGGTTCAGGGGTAGGTTTGAGTTTTGGGGTACAGGGGTATTTTCAGGGTTCATGGCTAGGTTTGGGGTACAGGGGTATTTTTTGGGGTTCAGGGGTAGGTTTGGGTTTTGGGGTACAGGGGTATTTTAAGGGTTCAGGGCTAGGTTTGTGTTTTGGGGTACAGGGATATTTTAGGGTTCAGAGGTTGGTTTGGGTTTTGGGGTACAGTTGTATTTTTAGGGTTTAGGGCTAGGGTTGGGTTTTGGGGTACAGGGGTATTTTTAGGGTTCAGGGGTAGGTTTGGGTTTTGAGGTACAGGGGTATTTATAGGGTTCAGGGCTAGGTTTGGGTTTTGGGGTACAGGGGTATTTTAAGGGTTCAGGGCTAGGTTTGTGTTTTGGGGTACAGGGGTATTTTAGGGTTCAGGGGTAGGTTTGGGTTTTGGGGTACAGTGGTATTTTTAAGGTTCAGGGCTAGGTTTGGGTTTTGGGGTACAGGGGTATTTGTAGGGTTCAGGGGTAGGTTTGGGTTTTGAGGGACAGGGTATTTATGGAGTTCAGGGCTAGGTTTGGGTTTTGGGGTATAGGGGTATTTTTAGGGTTTAGGGATAGGTTTGGGTTTTGGGGTACAGGGTATATTTATAGGGTTAAGATGGGTTAGTGTTTAAGGGTGTTGGGGTATTTTAAGGAGTAAGGGTGGGCTATGATCATGGGGTGCAGGGGTATTTAAAGGGAGCAGGGTGGGATTAGTACAAAATATGAGACTTGGCATGAAGGGTGGAACGTACCACACGCCCCCAGTGTTTGTCACGCCCACAGCACACGCCCACAAGGGACTACTTTGCTGGCACGGTTCTTTTACCTTTTAAATGTATATGGTGGGCGTCTGTATAGCCTATGTCCTTCTGCTGCAACTGCCCTTTCCAACGCTGTATTGGGTGTTGTGATTGGTGCTGTGGTTCCTGAGATTACCCGCCTCAAAGGTTTGGGCTCTCTCTTTATATTATTAGTATGGATAAGAGAGCGGGTATTAATGAGCGCACAATAAGTTTGTTTAGTCTTAAATTTTTCTTCTGAGGAGGTGGAGTGCGTATTTTGAAAAGGAAGCGTTAATTTAAATGAACAGTTTGAGCATTGAGAGGACTGTAGATTAAACAAAGAGTCAGAATGAAAATGATGGCAATGGGAACCACTCCTGGTGTTTCTTAAATCCCTTAGTTGGATGTTAGTATATGTAATTACCTCAGTCTCATGATAAGCGGAATTGGGGCCAGGGATAATGGCGCTAGGCGCGTTCTTAGCACGGACGGGCGCAGACGGGCACCCCTTTGGCGCGGCTTCGGCGCGCAGACGGCGCGCCCGCTGCGCGTCCGAGCAGCCATTGCTATTTAAGTGCAAAGCCCCTCCCCACACTAGAGCGCTAACTCTGTTAGCGGCGGGATCCGGCCCTCAGGCAATATGGCGCCCTACCCTGCCCTCCACATCAAACGGCACGAGGGCCGCGGTGGAACGGGGCTGGTAGGAGAATGCACACAGAGCAAGTGCAAGTGACAACAGGTACAAATAGGATTTAAAAGTACATCATTTTAAAAATACATCGCTGTAATTAAGTTGGGGTTGGGGTTTAAAAAATACTTTCTGCAAGTTATTTAGGCTAGTCCAGCTGGGGTCAATACGGGCAGAGGAGGATCCCCTCGCAATCTGCCGGACACCGAAGCAACACACAAGGAGCTGCCACCACCTTGAAAAATCGCCCGGACTCCCAGGAATACAATCTATTTAAGTGCAAAGCCCCTCCCCACACTAGAGCGCTAACTCTGTTAGCGGCGGGATCCAGCCCTCAGGCAATATGGTGCCCTACCCTGCCCTCCACATCAAACGGCACGAGAGCCGCGGTGGAACGGGGCTGGTAGGAGAATGCACACAGAGCAAGTGCAAGTGACAACAGGTACAAATAGGATTTAAAAGTACATCATTTTAAAAATACATTGCTGTAATTAAGTTGGGGTTGGGGTTTAAAAAATACATTCTGCAACTTATTTAGGCTAGTCCAGCAGGGGTCAATACGGGCAGAGGAGGATCCCCTCGCAATCTGCCGGACACCGAAGCAACACACAAGGAGCTGCCACCACCTTGAAAAATCGCCCGGACTCCCAGGAATACAATCTATTTAAGTGCAAAGCCCCTCCCCACACTAGAGCGCTAACTCTGTTTGCGGCGGGATCCGGCCCTCAGGCAATATGGCGCCCTACCCTGCCCTCCACATCAAACGGCACGAGAGCCGCGGTGGAACGGGGCTGGTAGGAGAATGCACACAGAGCAAGTACAAGTCAAATCATACATAGTCAATCAGTACAGGATGTTCAATCTCGCTAAACTTTGTCGGCCTCGGCACTCCCCATGCGTTAGCCGGGCGACCAAAAATTATTTCATAAGGACTAAGTCCAATTCGGGAATGCACTGTAGTTCTTGTTGACAAAAGTGCCAACGGCAAAGCATCGAGCCATTGGAGACCAGAGCTCGCCTGAATCTTGGCTAACTTCAGCTTCAGGGTGCCATTGTAGCATTCGACTAAACCAGCTGATTGGGGGTGATTTGCAGCATGGAATTTCTGCCTAATGCCCAAACCTTCACACACTTTCTTCATAACTTGACCCACAAATTCACTTCCATTATCACTCCACACCATCCTTGGCAATCCAAATCTAGGTAAGAATTCCTTGAGTAGGGCTTTGGCTGTGGACAAGGCAGTATTATCTTTCAGGGGGTATGCCTCTACCCATCTCGAAAAGGCACAAACAACTACAAGGACGTATTTCAAATTATTGCATCTCTCCATGTGTATAAAATCCAGTTGCAGCACCTCGAACGGATACGTCGGAGGCGCAAAGTGACCAGCTGGAGTTGGAGTTCCCTTGCCAGGATTATACATCAGACAAACCATGCAATTCTTAACCAAATTCTCCACACACTTAGGAATTCCAGCTTTCTGCCATACTGGAGCCAACAACTTACAAATACCTTTCGCACTAATGTGAGACATTCCATGCGCCATCGTAACCACTGCAATCACATATGCATCAGGTAACAACCATTGCTGATGTTCCGACAACTCAACCCAACAACCAGTCGAATCCAATTTTCCCGTACTCTCTCTCCATACATTCAATTCTTTCCCTGTAGCTTCAGCCTGAATTGACTTCACACTCTCTATTGTATCCTCACACATTCCTCTATCCAGAACCCATCTCGCTGGACCCGCAACATACATTCGACTCGTTACATCTTTTGCCGCTTCTTTCGCAACTACATCCGCAAACGCATTACCACGACCAACGTCATCGGTAACCTTCTTATGTGCACTGCATTTCACAATCGCAACTTGCATCGGCAACGTAGGTGACTCAAGAAGCTCATTCACCAACTGACCATGCTGAATCTTCGTACCATGAGACGTAAGGAACCCACGTTCCTTCCACAAACGCCCAAAACTATGAGCAACACCAAACGCATACTGGCTATCGGTATACACAGTCACTCTCTTTCCTTTCGACAACACACACGCTCTCGTCAGTGCAATCAACTCTGCTGCTTGAGCTGAATTTTGTGGGATACGTGCAGCTTCAACAATCGTATGTAAAGTCGAAACCGCATATGCTGCAGTCGTATCGCCATTCGGCAGCTTAAAGCATGAACCATCTACCCATAATGTACCATAAAACTTCACAAGAGGAGTGTCTTTCAAATCAATTCTACCCTTCGTTTCTTCCTCTGTCCTAAGAAAGCAATCATGCTGTTCCTGAACATCTCTCTCTACAGAAATCAGCAACAACGTAGCTGGATTCAACGTGTTGCATCGCTTTATATGCACATGACTTGCCAAAAGCGTCAACTCGTAGCCTGACAATCGAGAACTAGTCAAGTGCTGTGTTTTCGTTCTGTTTAATAAAGTATCCACTGCATGTGGAACCATCACAATCAACGTATTATCCATCACCAAACCAGCAGACTGTCGGATAGAAACAGCCGCTGCCGCTGTAGCTCTCAAACAACTCGGCAACACTCTAGCTACCGGATCCAAAGTCGACGAGAAATACGCACATGGACGCTGTTTATCGCCAAACTGCTGTGTCAGGACTGACAATGCACATCCTTCTCTCTCGTGGACATAGAGTGTAAAAGGCTTACTGTAGTAGGAAGTACCCAACACAGGAGCCGAACACAATGCATCACGCAATTCAGAAAAACTCTTCTGACATTCGTCAGACCAAGGAAGAGGATTTGGTGTATCCATAAGAGTAAGTGCTAACAGAGGTTTCGCAAGTAGCGAAAAATTCGGAATCCATTGCCTACAATACGAAGTAATACCCAAGAAAGCACGCACTTCTCTCTGTGTAGTTGGCACATTCATTTTCGCAATCGTTTGAATTTGTTCTGGAGTCAACCTTCTTCCCTCCTTCGATAAGAGATGACCTAAGTAGGTCACTTCTTGTCGACAATTCTGCAACTTCGAAGGTGACACTTTATGACGAAGGTCGGACAAATGTCGCAACAAGGAAAGAGTAGCTTCTTTACAAATCTCCTCATTATCAGCAGCAACTAACAGATCATCTACATAGTGAATAAGAGCAGCACCATCAGGCAAGACAATCGTATCAAGCTGTGTTTTCAAAGCCTGACTATAGATGGATGGACTCTCACAATAGCCTTGAGGAGCACGCTTAAACCGGAAGCTTCGACCTCCTAAAGAGAAGCTGAAAATATCTCTACTCTCCTCTGCAATCGGGATACTGAAGAAAGCATTCTTCAGATCAATCACCGAAAACCAGGCAGCTGAAGCAGGAATCATATTCAACAAAGCACTAATGTCTGGAACAACAGGAAACTGTGGCACAACAATCTTGTTCACTTCACGAAGATCGATCACGAACCTATACACAGGCGGCTGAGAAGAATCAGTACGTTTCAAAACAGGCAGAACTGGACTATTGCACACATTACCTCTGTTTAACTGTACTGGTTTAATTGCCACATTCCCTTCCAGCTTTCTTATAAATAGGTCAATATATAGAGCGAATAGCAAGGGGAAACAGGGGCAACCCTGTCTCGTCCCCCTTGCTATTCGCACCGGCCCCGACAGAGAGTCAGAGATCCTAATAGCCGCTGTCGGATGACCATATAATGTCTGCGTAGCTCTGATGATCTCTGCTGGAATCCCCATCTTTGCCAGCACAGACGATAGAAAGGATCAATTGACCCTGTTGAACACCTTTTCGGCGTTCAACAGGGCCACCCCTACCGAAGAGCCGGTCCCCTGTGCACAGTCCAGCAGGGATATTATCCGCCTAATATGGTCAGTGGTCAGTGGTGCCTCTGCCATGTATAAACCCGTGTTGCCTTGTGGAAACAAGCCTTACTGTTAAATCATTTAGCCGGTTGGCAATCAGCTTAGAATAAATTTTACTGTCAGTATTCAGCAGAGAGATTGGCCTATAAGACCCCATCTCTTCTGCGTTTTTACCTTTCTTTTTGAAAATAACAACTATAGCTTCTGCCCATGATCGTGGTGCCAACCCCGCAAAGGCTTGACTGCAAACTTCCACCAGTTCCCTTTTTAATTGGTTTCTAAATATTCTATAAAATTCAAACGGAATATTATCTGGCCCTGTGGCCTTGCCCGGGGCTAACCCTAATATCGCTGTCTCAATCTCTTCCCATTCTGGAGGTATCGATAGGATCCTTTTCTCAGCGTCAGAAACAATTAATGGGGTTACGTCCTTTAAATATTCATTTGGTTCAGCAGGTTCCCCTTCCTCACTGTAAAGTCTCTGATAAAACTCTTGAAAAGCTAGCAAAATCCCTTCTTTTGTTTCCTGAATACCCTAATTTTTGTAATGTCATTAAACACCTGCTTCTCCCTTGCTCTCTTTGTTAATATTCTTCCTGTTTTTTCCCCGTACTCATAAGATGATTCTTTGTATTGAGTATAGTTAGCTGCAATTATGTCAGCTATCTTAGAATAGACATTAGATCTTTAATTGAAAGATCATTTGAGCTAATTTACTCAAATTAGGGTCACCACCTTGGATTAACACAGCTGCTAACTTTTCCTCAGCTTTTATTATTTCGTCAAAATCTTCTTGTTGTTTGATTAAAAGTTGCTTCCGTTTAAACCCAGAGTAGCTGAGTGTCTCGCCACGAACAACTGGTTTGAACGTATCCCAAACCGTTTCCTGAGGTGCCGTACCTTTATTAATAATAAAAAATGTGTCTATTACTTTAGACATATGTAGGCAATACTGTGTATCTAATAATAGTTTACGTTCGAAAGACCATCTTGGTGGTTTTATTCTATCCCCCGTGTCAATACTCAATTCCAAAATAACAGGATTATGATCCGATATTATTTTAGGATCTCATGTGAATCATATACCTAGGCAAATGCCCTAACGCAAAAACATTTAAATACCGTACTGCTGCCATTTTCACCCCCCCAGAACCCAACCCTCGTGCCCCCCCCATCAACCCCACACCCCTACGAAACACCCCTCCCCTCCCCCCTCCCCACCTCCCCGCAAAATGAGGCCCAAGGACCATTAGTCCCTGCAGTGATGGAGTGCCGTGTCCCCCCCCCCCGCATCCCCGAGACCAAAATCTTAACCTACCTAAATCGCTAAAAAAAAGGGATAGAAGGAAAACTATAAGGTAAGGAAGAGAGAACGAAAGCAAAAAAAAAAGCAAAAAAAAAAAAAAAGGATGGCATTATTACCAACAGACCCTGTACATAGTCTACAATCTACAGTCTACTATCTATAAAGTTTCCAAAAACTTGGTCTGGCCTTTGAACATGTTCTTAAGTTTTGCCGGGTTCTGCAGATAGACAATGGCCCCTTTCTTTTGGAAGTCTGGGATGAGTTGCCTTAAATTCCACCTTTTAGAGACCGTTGCCTGGCAGAAGTCAGGCCTAACAAAAAAGTTGCATCCCTTGCCCGTTGCTTTCTTATCCGGTCTTGCTCGATCGAAAATGTCTTCTCGTGCTAAAAAGTTGTTGAAGCACACTAATATCGCTCTTGGAAAGTTCTCTTGACCTTGAAGAGATTTTCTAACATTGAACGGGAACCTGTGGGCCCTCTGGACTTCTCTTGTCCAGTCCCAGGCAGTCAAATCCGGAAAAGCTTCCTTCAGAAGTTCAGCGATGAATTTACGAGGGTTCCCCCCTTCCAGCCCCTCAGGAACCCTGCGGAAACGTAGATTTTGTCTCCGAGCCTGATTTTCTAACTCACACAGCTTATTGCTCAAGTCGTCACGATGTGCCTTGATGCTCTCCAGGTCCTCTTTCTGCGCCACAGCGCGGTCTTCTAATGCGGAATTCCTTACACTCCTCGGGGCGGAGGCAAGATGGCATCCGTGGTGTCGGCTGTGTGAGCAGCTCCGTCCTCCTCTCCTGCTCCGGGACCACAACCAGTATTACTGACGATATTTTCACCGGCGCATATGCAAGAGGACGAAGAGAGAATATGATAGTAAATTATCCGTCTGCAGAAAGAACAGTTGTTGGAGCAGTTGCTGGTGCCAGGTCGGATTGAGGGAGAGGAAAGGCTCGAATCAGCTGGGTGGGATCAGCTACAGAGAGTCGGGAGCCGGGAGCCGACCGGGAGGCTCTCTGGAGGAGCAGCGCGGCCACAGCTGGGGGAGGCACCGGTGATTAGAACCGAGAGTCGAGAGTAAGGAGAAAAACTCTGCTGGCAAAGACGCTGACCCTCAGCCCCAGACCCCAGTGACGGTGTAAAACACTGTAGAATTGTGAAGCAAGGGAGTTAAAGAGTGAGAGAGGATCGGAGACATCAGAGACAGCCCGGGACTTTTCTTTTCTGAGACACCAGCTGAACAAGGTGCAGGAGTAGCAGCTGGCGCAGCCGAGGTGGAAAAAGACTGGAAGTGAGTCAAAAGCGCCCTATAAAGTGCTAATAGATTTAGATTTGTCTGTCACTTTTGCTAAAAAAAAAAAAGAAAAAAGAAACAAAGTGTTTTTACAAGTGGTGGCAGGGTAATGCTGAGCGACCTAATAACATTCAGGTGCAGAGCACCTCTCTGGAGGTCTACTTTCCTTTCTCTGTTTGGCGGGCTGCAAAGCCGGGTTATTCGAGGCAAAGGAGGTGCCCTGAGTAGAAGGAAGATGCCCCCAAAAACTTTAGCGAACACAGAGAAGGAAAGAGAGACTATAATGGTCACTACCTCTGAGTGTGGTCTTGGGGTCGATGTGGATCTGGAAGTGAAGGTGTTCTGCGTTAGCGAGATTGACGTCAGAGCTGGTTGAGATGCGGATGGATTTCTTATGGACGATAGCGATGCCTCCTCCTGTTTGGTCGGTGCGGTCCTTACGGATGATCTTGTAGCCTTCCGGGATGGCAATGGTGATGTCCGGGGCTGATATGGCGTTCATCCATGTTTCTGTTAGGAAGGCGACGTCTGGAGAGATGGTGTAAAGTAGATTCCAGAGGTCGATGGCGTGCCTGTGGACCGAGCGGGTGTTGAGCAGGATGCATTTTAGGTGGTTTGTGTCAGAGAACTGTTTTGTGTCCGAGGATGAGGAGTTGTTCTTAGTGCCGACGAACTTGCAGGAGTTGCAAGAGAAGGGTCCATGGATGTGTCCAGGAGCGGCTTGGACGCAGTTGGGGAGATGGCCGGGGTTTAGGGCTAAGAGGGTGGTGACGTCGTATGTGATGTGGGTGGGGTGGGTGGTACGGGGGACAGGGGGTCTGGTGCTGGACGCGGGCTTAGCGCGGACGGGCGTAGACGGGCTTACCTTTGGCGCACCTTCGGCGCAACTGGGGCGCGACCGCTGTGCGTGAACGCTGCGCGAGAATGCATCTGTCATATATGGATGGAAAAGAGGGAGGGGCAAGGGAGGGTCAGCAGGGATGCGGGGCGGGCTGTGGGGGCCAGGCTCTGAGGCACCAACAACAACAAGCGTAAGATGGCGTAAGAAACTCTGTCGCTCCCTTGAGAAGGCCTGGAAAAAAGACCCAAACACCAGCACCAAGGACGCCTTCAAAAACACCACCAGTATACACCACCAAATGATTCGGACAGCCAAGAAAGCCGCTTTCAAGGACCGACTAGATAACAACGCCCACAACAGCAAGGAATTATTCAACATCGTCAAGGAATTTACCAACCCCTCAGCCAACTCCAACGACATCACCCCCTCTCAAGCCCTCTGCAACTCCCTAGCTTCATTCTTCCACAACAAGATCGCAGACATCCACAACAGCTTTGACAACCGACCCGAAGACCAACCCACCCAACCCTCCGCAGGACCTCCACCCCCCTTGAACATCCTCAATGACTGGAACCCAATCTCCACTGAGGACACCATCCGCCTGATGAACTCTATCCACTCAGGATCCCCCACAGACACATGCCCTCACCACATCTTCAACAAAGCAGACTCCATCATAGCACCACACCTCAGAGACGTCATCAACTGCTCCCTCAACTCCGTCACCTTCCCGGAAAGCTGGAAACACGCCGAACTCAGCGCCCTTCTGAAAAAACTCACAGCTGACCCCACCGAATTTAAAAACTACCGCCCCATCTCGCTCCTTCCATTCCCGGCCAAAGTCATCGAGAAAGCTGTCAACAACCAGCTCGCCGCCTTCCTCGAAACCAACAAATCCCTCGACTCCTCACAGTCCGGCTTCCGAGCCAAACACAGCACTGAGACCGCACTCATCGCAGCAACCGACGACATTCGAACCCTACTGGACAATGGAGACACAGTCACCCTCATCCTCCTCGACCTCTCCGCAGCCTTTGACACAGTTTGTCATAGCACCTTAATACAACGCCTCAGAAACATCGGAATCCAAGGAAAAGCACTGGAATGGATCACCTCGTTCCTTGCCGGAAGAACTCAGAGAGTCCGCCTTCCACCATACAAATCAGAAGCCACCAAAGTCATCTGCGGCGTGCCACAAGGATCTTCACTCAGCCCCACCCTCTTCAACGTATACATGAGCCCCCTCGCGGCCATCGCACGCCAACACAACCTCAACATCATCTCCTACGCTGATGACACTCAACTGATACTATCACTCACCAAAGACCCTAACACCGCCAAAACCAACCTTCATGAAGGAATGAAAGAAGTAGCCGAGTGGATGAAGCACAGCCGTCTAAAACTGAACTCAGACAAAACAGAAGTCCTTATCCTAGGTACCTCCCCCTCCGCCTGGGATGACTCTTGGTGGCCTGAGGCCCTTGGAAAACCACCCATCCCGACGAACCACGCACGGAACTTAGGTGTCATCCTGGACTCCTCACTCTCTATGAACAGACAAGTCAACGCCGTCTCATCATCTTGCTTCAATATTCTCCGCATGCTCAAAAAAACATTTCGCTGGATCCCCACCGAAACTAGAAAAACGGTCACCCACGCACTGGTCACGAGCCGCCTGGACTACGGAAACACCCTATACGCCGGTACCACCGCAAAACTCCAGAAAAAACTCCAACGCATCCAGAACGCTTCAGCCAGACTCATACTAGACATCCCGCGTAAAGACCACATCTCTGGCCACCTGAAAAACCTCCACTGGCTCCCCGTTAACAAGAGGATTACTTTCCGCCTCCTAACCCACGCACACAAAGCACTTTACGAACTTGGACCCGAATGCCTCAACTCATGACTTTCCTTCTACACCGCCACCCGCCAGCTACGATCCTCCAACCAAGCCCTTGCAACTGTACCTCGCATCAACAAAACCACCATGGGAGGCAGATCCTTCTCCTACCTGGCAGCTAAAACCTGGAACTCACTTCCCACTCACCTTCGCCTCACTCAGAACCACCTAACATTCAGAAAGCAACTTAAAACCTGGATATTCGACAAGTAATTCCCCACCCTTCTTCAAGCGCCTTGAGACCCTCTGGGTATGTAGCGCGCTATATAAATCACTTGACTTGACTTGACTTGACTTGACCGTCAGCTGGTGAATTGAGCAGCACCAGCACTGTTAATACCGCGAAATCGGGTGCAACCAACACTCCTGGAGTTAATTTAAAAAGCGACAAATGCGATAAAGGAAGGGTCTCTGCAGCCCCACGACCTCTGAAGAAAGGAACACAGAAAGGAACACAGAATTTGACTCTCCCGGCTATGTTTGAGCGGCAGAACGTCAGAAGTAATGATGGCTTAACGGGAATGGCAGAGAATGAGGCATCAATCTCAACTTTAGTACTAACTCCAAATGCTCTGGGGGCATTAGTTGAGTATGTAGATAACTGTGAAATCCAGGAGAAGTCTGACAAAGTGCAGACTACGAGACACATTGAATCTCGAGACTCTCAGGAATTTCTGGAACAGGAGCTGGGTAATCTTGAAAGTACTGCTCAGAGAGACGGTTTAAGGAGAAGCACGGAGGATATAGTCATGCATTCTAATTTATCACAGAAGGAGGTTGGCTCACAGGGCACCTTGTCAGTACCAGAATCTGGAGAGAATGACTATTCATTGTCTGAAAAGTCGTCAGATGAGGCCTGGATAGATGATGAAAGTGAAGTCAGTACTGGCGATGAATTAACTGGGGAAAGCGGACTCTCGCCTAACCGTACCGCCTCTACTATAAAGAGGATAACAAGGAGGGAAAAGAAAAGAAAAGAAAACTCAGAGGACATGCAAGAGTATTCTCAAGTATCTGGTCTTCCTACGGGAGAAACAGCAGAGGAGATACAAAGGATAAGTGAGATGAGAAAAGCAGACCCAGTATCCTCTGAGTCTTTACCCCCGCAGGAAATTACCCTCGCTACTATCTATGAAACAATAATGGGCCATAGGGCTGAGAGCAAAGCCGAAATAACACGGGTTCAGGCTACATGCAGCAAGGTAAAAAACGCTGTAAGGTGGGCGATAAAGCTAGGCGCTGAAACTGCCGACAGAATAAGCTGTACTCCTGAAGGAGAACAATGCAATGTCGCATACAATGGATTACGAACTGGGGCGCCAGAAAAACCTACCGAAACATTTGTCAAGCCAGACAAAGGTGCGCCAGGGAGTTTAGAGTGCATGATAGAACTCTTCGCCGCACCAGTATCCAACAGAAAAGGCTCTGACACACCTGATGTAATCACTTCAACATAAGGTCCACTCTGATCTACTGGAACTGACACTACTCCCTCTCTTTGTCTATGGCTGTCCTAGCAACCATTACCGTCAGCATTCTCACCCTCAACATAGTAATCGTCAGCATAGTACTGAGTCGACTTACCAGACACAACATTCTGTTGATCAAAACAATTCATAGAATTCTGTGGAGGAAAGGAACGTGCATTCTGGGGGAACACACCACGTCCTCTACCTCTAGGAGCTTACTGAACACCTCGACCTCTCACACCAGATGCACCATTCGTACGCTGCAACAGAACCGGACAACTACTCTTGAAGTGGCCTTCTTCTTTACAATACGCACACTGATTAGGACCTACAGGAACACGCTGCTGAAAAGACTCGGGCCTTTGCGATCCTCTCTGAAACTGCTGAGGTTGCTGAAACTCACGCTGATTATAACGAGGCGGATATGCCTGTTGCAAAAGAACCTTCGTCTTTAAGTCTTTAGTCTTTTTCTCTGCTTACTCTTTGTCATCCTTATTTCTATTCTCGTAATATTGTGCAGTAGCCAATATCTGAGCTGTCGAAGAAACGGCCCATGAACTCTCTGAATCCTTCAACTTATTACACAACTCTGGAAGCAAATAATGAACAAACTTATCTACAAATAACCTTTGGCCACCTTCCCTACTCATATCTTGACCACTCTGATTGATAAACGTCTCTTCAAATCTAGTGAAGAAATCAGACACACTTTCATCTTTTTTCTGCTTACATGCAGACAACTTATCCCAATTCACTCGCATAGCAGGCATCAGAGTATTCATAAAATTAATAATCCTACCTGGGAGTTCTGCAACTAAAGCCTCAGGTTTAGCCCCACCACCCTGTAGACCATCTGCAGCTGTAATGTTAGCCCATGTATCACCTAACTCTTGCGCATGATTCTCATTCCGAATCTTTGCCCACAAAGGCTGAGAAACCACATTACCAAACAGCATGTCTATATCGGCTAAATTCATAATGCACGCATCAGCTGTCTGTGACAACTCTTTGTAGTACCCTGCAGGATTTTTACGAGGATCAGGTAGAGTCTGTTGAAGGGCCAAAACTTCAGCTCTCTTCCACGGAACATGTACCCAAACATGCTGAAAATGAGCTAGTACAGCTTGAATACCCTGATTAGCATTAGCCTGAATTGCCTCTTTCCATACCGGAGGAACCTCTCTCATTGGATACTGTCTCACTTTTCTCCTAACGGAAGGATCAGGCTCAAACAACGACTGGGAAGGAAACACACTCCTAAACGCAAGCAGCGTCGCAACTGCTTTCTCAACATCGGAACCCACTATCGTCCCTTTCGCAAACTCAGACTGTACATTAAACAACTCTGATGGGGTCTGACCCAACTCACTATCTTTCCATTCCTCACGGAGGAAAGTACACATGATATCGAAGACATACCTCTGCTTCGGTGCTTCCCATTGACGGAAGACATCCATAACCGACTCTAAATCATATCTCAAAGAATTAGTAACCCATTTACGAGCCAAATGATGTAACACTGCCTGCTCTTCGGGACCAGGAAACTGGCTACGTAATTGCTTACATGCCGAAACAGGGGTCACATTCAATGACCCAAACAAAGGAGACAAAAGACCAGTAACAGTACTAGTCATTCTCTGCCGAACAGAAGGAGAAGTTGTCAGAAGGACAGGAGACAAAGCAGACTGAGATGAAACAAACGTAGGATTAGTAGCAGAAGAAGTAGCAAGTACAGGAGAAAAAGTCGTAGGAATTTGAGGCGGAACTGATAGCAAAGTCGGCGGCCCTAGAGAAGGCTGCGCCAGAGGAGGAGGAACCAGCTGAAGAGGAGCTGGGGACTGAGCAACAACAGGAGGCACAACAACTGGAGGTTGCGCAACTAAAGGCTGCGGAGGTGCCGTAGCACTCTGCACATAAGGGGGTGGCGAACTCAACAAATGTGACATCAAAGGATCCTTTTCAGGGTCTTTTGTTGCACCTTGTAGAATAGGTGACAAAGCTGGATAACATTTATCGATGGCCATTTCATGTTCCCTATGCAACTCTTCACTCGCTTGATCTTCTTCATTCTCTTTAAACTTGCCGCACTCACTAGTTACGGTTCGCTACTATCAAATTTGTAACTAAACCATGACCTTTATGAAACGGGTTCAGAATTCACGGAACCTCAATTCCTGTGCTTCCTGCCAGTCGGTGTCATCCAGTTCCCCCACCTCTTCCTGCCATCTAGCCTGCAGTGTTAACATGGGGTCCATTTGATTATTAATGATTTTATGATATGTAAGGGACATTGCTTTCTTGTCTAAGTGGTCCATTAATAGCAGGTCCACTAAAGGGGAGGCTTGAGGGAGAGTCTCCATTGCTGGAATAGCAGATTCTAGCACATGTTTTACCTGCATGTACTGTAACATCTCGGCGGGTCGATCGCAAATTATTCCTGCAGGTGAGCAAATGAAACAGTTTTCCTCCCCTTCCAGAGGTCACCCAACCGGGAGATCCCTATTAGATCCCACTTTTGGAACCCCTTGTTTTTGCCCAGAGTGCCTAGCTTGTAGGTATCCCATAACAGGGTGTGTTGTGTGAGTCTGTCAGCCCGCCCCAGGTACTGTGTCATTGTATGCCACGCGCGAACCGTATGCGCTGCTGGTCCCATCAAGCCTCATTTTTTCTGTTTATTATATAGCACTCGGTTTACTCCTCCTTATCCCAGAGCTAATGTATCTAGGCGGTACGCAGGGTTGGTGTGGGGTGCGTGGGTCCATTGATTGCTTACTACCAGTTGGGATGCCCAGTAGTACGCCTGGACACTGGGCAGGGCAATGCCGCCATCATGCCAACTTCTAGTCAGGTGGCCGCAGCTATCCAAGCCGGTTTGTTCTCCCACAGGAGATTATTGACTTCTGAGTCAATGGCCCTAAAGTACGATTCCGGGACACGATTAGAGCATGTTCTGCAAGGCATATAGAAACCTGGGCACACCATCATTTCAAAAAGTGCCGCCCTACCCAGTAGGGTGAGCAGCAATGCTTTCCAGTGTTTGACATCTCACCTCAGCCTCTGTAATGGTTCTTGGAGGTTTAGCGCCTGAAATTCTTCCAGATCAGACGTCACATGAATTCCAAGGTACTTAAAGCTACCTGTTACTATTCTAACTGGGCAATTCCTTGGCAACTTTGGATGAGGCCAGTATAGGAGATATAGTACGGACTTCTCCCAGTTGATCGTATATCCAGGGATCTCCCCGTACCTCTCAAGGACATGTACTTTTCAGTTTTGCATGTCCTTCTAGTGAAAAACACTAACATTTGTTTTTCACTACTGTGAAGCCTACTCCTCTCATAGATTAACATTGGGTATTCCTCAATACACTCTTTTTAGCTGCAAATCATGGTTAGAAAAAAGTAGTTGGGCCAGGTTTTACATCTTCTGTATTACAATGATAAATCCTCCTTACGGGTAAGATTGGATTTCATATTACTATTTCAGATATGCCCAGTAGCGGCTGGTGGAGGGAGTGCTGCTGGGCGCTGACGTGGAGGGGGGGGGGGGTAGCTAACTCCGGATTACGGCCGATTAGAGGTAAGTAAACATATAAATAAATTAAACTAATTTTGTTGCGCACGCTGTATCGCATTTGGCGAAGCAGCACGCGCAACAAAATTTGTTTTATTTATTTATGTGTTTACTTACCTCTAATCGGCCGTAATCTGTAGTTTACTACCCCCAACCCTGCCCATCCCCGCCCCACATCAGCGCCCAGCAGCACTCCCACCACCGGCCACTACTGGATATGCCACTTTTACAAAGTGTCAAAGAATAGTAGAAAAATAAATATAGACTCAGTCAGTTCTATATTGCCGAAGACATGCCCAGCCGGACAGAGGTCTCCAAAGTATTTACTTGAATAAGAGTTTTGAAACACAAAATGACACCTTCAACAATTCACGTGCGTGGAGCACAAGCCTGTACCCAACCACGACGATACATAGACACAGACAACACACAAAAGGGCTTGCAAGGCAAGAGCGGCAATCTCTGTAGAATTCCAGTTATACAGAGAGATTCTTATAGGTACCATTACATAGCATTGTATATTAATTCTTTTCACAGGTATATGGTACTCAAAAGGTCGACGACGTTTCGGACCCCCTACTAAATGATGGGGTCCATCATCAGGACAAAACAATAGTTGCCTTAGAATATAAGCCTCTTTAGCCTAAGGAGGAAGAAGGGGGGAACAAACATATATTTAGTTTAACCAATCACATAACATAATCATAAGGAATATGGTGACATTGTGTTGTGGTTATACTAAAAATCGCTTATTTCCGGAGCGGAGACAGCGAGTGATATTTACATTAAAGTGTTCGCAGGCATGCGACTGAGTGACTGAAAACATACTTTCGGTGACTGTTGGTGACAGGCGTTCAACTATGATGCCCGAATTGTGAAGGGTGTACATGGGTAGTTGGACGAAGTTAAAAAATGGGGCACCAATGAGCAGTTACATCAGTGCAAACCAAAACGGCGCAGTGAGACAGTTCAGTTTCAAGGAGAGAAAGTATTAGAAAGAAGAATTGCGTAGGCTCACCAAGAGAGCGCAAGATGAGAAGCTCACAGAAGAGCTTGAGATGAATTCAGTTCAGCAGGGCCAGGGACTTCGACTCGTTAATGTCGAGGACATGAATTAGCTAAAGTGAGGGAAGGCAAAATTCAGTGAGGAGTCAGCAGAGTTCAACTGTGCTCATGAGGAAAAACGGGAGCCGGTCACACTTGTGGGTGAAAATTGGCTTACCAGGGAAAAAATTATTTGCTGTTGTTCTCGGGCCCAGGGGCGGAGCACGCGAATTACTTAGAGTCCGCGTGTATCTGTATAGGTAAGGGTACAAGTTTTAGGAGACAGAGCGGATATAACCAGTGGCGTGTGTGGCCAAAATTAGAGGGATGCTTACCGCAATCCGGATACTACCGGTAGCGCCGAGTCGCGCTGGGGTCATGGAGCCAGGGGTGGCCTGCAAGGGGATAAATAATTAGGGCCTATTAAGTCAAACGGGCTTTTGATTTTGTGTGACCACAGGCGCTTGGGCATAGCGCGAGGTGCAATCTTACCGGGTCAGTCGGCAGCAATGGATTTCCTGGCTAGGGGTATCATGTGACCGACACCATTATAACACGGTTGGTCATTGGCGCTGGTTGGGGCATAAAAATAGAGGACGGACTACACATCGGTAGCCATATTGGATGGAAAAAGTAAAGGCAGAAGACAGATGAAGGGTGCCAACACGTGACATTTGTGACAATAAAAACAAATTGCGTAAAGTACATTTAGGTCATGGAAGCGCATTTAAAGAGTCTGTTGAAATACACAGTTCTTTCACGTGAGTTCTTTAGAGGACGTAGTGTGCAGAGCAAGGTCAGATTAAAGTGGTCCATTCCTCTTGCTGGTTAAGACCAGAGTTCAGACTGTCTGTCCTTATTATCCATTTTAGTTCTTCCTTGTTGAGCAGAAGATTGAGGTCACCGCCTCGAGGTGGCATTGTCACTTGGTTTATCACAGTCCAACGAATGTCATTTTCTGTGTGCTGCTTGGAGGTGAAGTGCTCAACCAAAGGCGCATTGGGAGTCCTACAGCGTATTCTGCTCCGGTGTTGGGAGATGCGAAGCTTGATTTTTTGTTTGGTTTGTCCCACATAAATGAGGTCACAAGGGCATAAAATTGCATATATAACATTGCAGCTGTTGCAGTTTGTAAATGTTTTCAACACATTTCTAATTTCCTTGTATACAAATTCTTTCCCCTCAATAGTGAAATCACACACCACACATGTACCACATTTTGAGTGGCCCTTAAGAGGTGTTGTAGCCCAGTGGTCATCAATCGTTCTTTTTAGGGGGGCAGTGGATGGTAAAGCTGCTCTCACTAGATGGTCTTTGATGTTTTTGCTTTTTTTGAAGGCAAAGAGTGGATTTTCCCAGTTTAGTTGGCCCGAATTTAAAATATGCCAATTCTTTTTTATGGTTTTCTTGATTTTGTTGGAGACAGTGGAGAAGGTCATCACACAAACCAGTTTGTTTGTAGTGGGTTTGGGTTTTTGTTCCAAAAGGGCCTCGCGCGGGCAGTACCATGCGCGTTTCATAGAGTTCTTAATGAGGCGACAAGGGTAGCCCCTTTGTTTCAGTTTGGTAGCCAGAATGCTCGCCTCAGAGAAATAGTCCTCTTTGTGGAAGTTATTCCTTCTCAGACGAAGGAACTGTGAGTATGGCAAACTATCTTTCAGTGCCCTAGGATGGCAACTATTGTAACTCAAAAGAGTATTTCTCTCGGTTGGTTTGCGGTATAGGGAAGTATATAGTAGCCCATCCTGGTGCTGGATGTTTAAGTCCAAGAAGGGGATATTTGTTTTGCTGTGGGTAAGGGTGAATGTCAGACCACTGCAGTTATTGTTTAGCCAATGTAGTAGGGCAGGAAATGTGTCTGTGTCTCCACTCCATATCATGAAGACGTCATCTATATAACGTCTCCATGTAAGGATGCCTTGGTTGAATGGATTGCTGTCAACGAGAATCGTATTGCATTCAAGCCAATCCATATAGAGAATGGCTAGAGTAGGCGCAAAAATGGCTCCCATGGAGGTGCCACGGACCTGTTGATAGTATTGGTTGTCGTATGTGAAGAGATTTTGCGTGAGGCAGATTTCAAGGAGCTGAATTATAAACAATGTGGGTACCCTATGGGGGCGTGTTCTTTGGTTAAGGATAGCCTCCATTACAGACAGTGACTCTCTCTGTGGAATGTTTGTATATAACGATTCGACATCGAGAGTACATAGGGTCTCGGTGTCGTGATTGAAAGGGTGATTCTCAATAAGATTTATCATATGTGTGCTATCTTTTATATAGCATTTGGTTGCTGGAACAAAGTCTTTTAAGAAAAAGTTTACGTAGTGGCCCAATGGTTCCAATACCGAACCACATCCAGATACAATCGGGCGGCCTGGAGGTTTTTCAAGCCTCTTGTGCACTTTGGGCAAGGTATAGATAACTGGGGTTCTTGGAGTGAGAGTGTTTAGAAAATCATACTCATGTTTGGTCAAATAACCATCATCCAAGGCCTCCGTGGTGATAACTCTGATCAATGCTTGAATTTCCCTTGTGGGATTGGTGGGAAGTCTGCAATAATGGTCAGTATTTCATACTTGACGTAATAGTAATACCGTACAATATCTCTTTAGAAGAAAAATCAGCCATTTCCACACTTAAAAACAACTCCAATCTAATTATTAAGCCAGCAGATAAGGGGGGTGGAATTGTGCTGCAAAATATCGATAACTACAAAGACGAACTATTACGTCAAGTATGAAATACTGACCATTATTGCAGACTTCCCACCAATCCCACAAGGGAAATTCAAGCATGGATCAGAGTTATCACCACGGAGGCCTTGGATGATGGTTATTTGACCAAACATGAGAATGATTTTCTAAACACTCTCACTCCAAGAACCCCAGTTATGTATACCTTGCCCAAAGTGCACAAGAGGCTTGACCAACCTCCAGGCCGCCCGATTGTATCTGGATGTGGTTCGGTATTGGAACCATTGGGCCACTACGTAAACTTTTTCTTAAAAGACTTTGTTCCAGCAACCAAATGCTATATAAAAGATAGCACACATATGATAAATCTTATTGAGAATCACCCTTTCAATCACGACACCGAGAGCCTATGTACTCTCGATGTCGAATCGTTATATACGAACATTCCACAGAGAGAGTCACTGTCTGCAATGGAGGCTATCCTTAACAAAAGAACACGCCCCCATAGGGTACCCACATTGTTTATAATTCAGCTCCTTGAAATCTGCCTCACGCAAAATTTCTTCACATACGACAACGAATACTATCAACAGGTCCGTGGCACCTCCATCGGAGCCATTTTTTTGCCTACTCTAGCCATTCTCTATATGGATTGGCTTGAATGCAATACGATTCTCGTTGACAGCAATCCATTCAACCAAGGCATCCTTACATGGAGACGTTATATAGATGACGTCTTCATGATATGGAGTGGAGACACGGACACATTTCCTGCCCTACTACATTGGCTAAACAATAACTGCAGTGGTCTGACATTCACCCTTACCCACAGCAAAACAAATATCCCCTTCTTGGACTTAAACATCCAGCACCAGGATGGGCTACTATATACTTCCCTATACCGCAAACCAACCGAGAGAAATACTCTTTTGAGTTACAATAGTTGCCATCCTAGGGCACTGAAAGATAGTTTGCCATACTCACAGTTCCTTCGTCTGAGAAGGAATAACTTCCACAAAGAGGACTATTTCTCTAAGGCGAGCATTCTGGCTACCAAACTGAAACAAAGGGGCTACCCTCGTCGCCTCATTAAGAACTCTATGAAACGCGCATGGTACTGCCCGCGCGAGGCCCTTTTGGAACAAAAACCCAAACCCACTACAAACAAACTGGTTTGTGTGATGACCTTCTCCACTGTCTCCAACAAAATCAAGAAAACCATAAAAAAGAATTGGCATATTTTAAATTCGGGCCAACTAAACTGGGAAAATCCACTCTTTGCCTTCAAAAAAAGCAAAAACATCAAAGACCATCTAGTGAGAGCAGCTTTACCATCCACTGCCCCCCTAAAAAGAACGATTGATGACCACTGGGCTACAACACCTCTTAAGGGCCACTCAAAATGTGGTACATGTGTGGTGTGTGATTTCACTATTGAGGGGAAAGAATTTGTATACAAGGAAATTAGAAATGTGTTGAAAACATTTACAAACTGCAACAGCTGCAATGTTATATATGCAATTTTATGCCCTTGTGACCTCATTTATGTGGGACAAACCAAACAAAAAATCAAGCTTCGCATCTCCCAACACCGGAGCAGAATACGCTGTAGGACTCCCAATGCGCCTTTGGTTGAGCACTTCACCTCCAAGCAGCACACAGAAAATGACATTCGTTGGACGGTGATAAACCAAGTGACAATGCCACCTCGAGGCGGTGACCTCAATCTTCTGCTCAACAAGGAAGAACTAAAACGGATAATAAGGACAGACAGTCTGAACTCTGGTCTTAACCAGCAAGAGGAATGGACCACTTTAATCTGACCTTGCTCTGCACACTACCTCCTCTAAAGAACTCACGTGAAAGAACTGTGTATTTCAACAGACTCTTTGAATGCGCTTCCATGACCTAAATGTACTTTACGCAATTAGTTTTTATTGTCACAAATGTCACGTGTTGGCACCCTTCATCTGTCTTCTGCCTATACTTTTTCCATCCAATATGGCTACCAATGTGTAGTCCGTCCTCTATTTTTATGCCCCAACCAGCGCCAATAACCAACCGTGTTATAATGGTGTCGGTCACATGATACCCCTAGCCAGGAAATCCATTGCTGCCGACTGACCCGGTAAGATTGCACCTCGCGCTATGCCCAAGCGCCTGTGGTCACCCAAATTCAAAAGCCCGTTTGACTTAATAGGCCCTAATTATTTATCCCCTTGCAGGCCACCCCTGGCTCCATGACCCCAGCGCGACTCGGCGCTACGGGTAGTATCTGGATTGCGGTAAGCATCCCTATAGTTTTGACCACACACGCCACTGGTTATATCCGCTCTGTCTCCTAAAACTTGTACCCTTACCTATACAGATACACGCGGACTCTAAGTAATTTGCGTGCTCCGCCCCTGGGCCCGAGAACAACAGCAAATAATTTTTCCCCTGGTAAGCCAATTTTCACCCACAAGTGTGACCGGCTCCCGTTTTTCCTCATGAGCACAGTTGAACTCTGCTGACTCCTCACTGAATTTTGCCTTCCCTCACTTTAGCTAATCCATGTCCTCGACATTATCAGTCGAAGTCCCTGGCCCTGCTGAACTGAATTCATCCCAAGCTCTTCTGTGAGCTTCTCATCTTGCGCTCTCTTGTGAGCCTACGTAATTCTTCTTTCTAATACTTTCTCTCCTTGAAACTGAACTGTCTCACTGCGCCGTTTTGGTTTGCACTGATGTAACTGCTCATTGGTGCCCCATTGTTTAACTTCGTCCAACTGCCCGCGTACACCCTTCACAATTCGGGCATCATAGTTGTACGCCTGTCACCAACAGTCACCGAAAGTATGTTTTCAGTCACTCAGTCGCATGCCTGCGAACACTTTAATGTAAATATCACTCGCTGTCTCCGCTCCGGAAATAAGCGATTTTTAGTATAACCGCAACACAATGTCACCATATTCCTTATGATTATGTTATGTGATTGGTTAAACTAAATATATGTTTGTTCTCCCCTTCTTCCTCCTTAGGCTAAAGAGGCTTATATTCTAAGGCAACTATTGTTTTGTCCTGATGATGGACCCCATCATTTAGTAGGGGGTCCGAAACGTCGTCGACCTTTTGAGTACCATATACCTGTGAAAAGAATTAATATACAATGCTATGTAATGGTACCTATAAGAATCTCTCTGTATAACTGGAATTCTACAGAGATTGCCGCTCTTGCCTTGCAAGCCCTTTTGTGTGTTGTCTGTGTCTATGTATCGTCGTGGTTGGGTACAGGCTTGTGCCCCACGCACGTGAATTGTTGAAGGTGTCATTTTGTGTTTCAAAACTCTTATTCAAGTAAATACTTTGGAGACCTCTGTCCGGCTGGGCATGTCTTCGGCAATATAGAACTGACTGAGTCTATATTTATTTTTCTACTATTCTTTGTCTCCTTGCCTGGGACCATTGTTGTGTTTGTTTAATAAGTTCCCCGAGGTCCCTCGCTGATACTATTGGGGTCCCTTGTTGTTTGAAATAGAGACTTTTACAAAGTGGACAATTCTCTCCTCTTAAAGCTCTGTGTGCCTGTATCCAATACACTCCAACATTAGTGCAGTTGCATTTTGAGGTTTAGGAATGTTGCAAAGAGCTTTCAGTTTATTCTTTCTTTTTTTCCCGTCCCACCTTTGTTTTCTTGGTGCATGAAGATGTACGATTCAAAAACATGTTTTTTCACTTTTAGTCCAATTACTTTATGAATGTAAAATAAATCATACTTGCAAACTGTGACGACATGCTGCGATTATATTAGATTTATTAGGGCTCTTTGACCATGGGCAATTTGTATAGGGTCACTGGAAATTCCAAATTGATGTCCTCCATCTCACCCAACCCTACCCCCTCCCCCCCTCACCATCATCCCTCCCCCCCCCCCCCCCCCCCCCCCCCCGCACAATAGAAAGAAAGTGTCTCCTACGCCCCTGGTAGGGTCATTGTTTGTGCTCACTTATTTGTGCCCCTACTGATTACATTTCCAATGAAGCCGCTGCGTGCCTCTTTTCTGTAGCTCGTCCATGATATTTTTGAAATGAGAGCGTTCTTCAGGGTGCGAGTTGTTCTACATCATTTATAGAAAGGCTTCATGACTTCCCGGACACTGAGAGGAAGGTGTGTCACTGAAGTGAGGCATGCCGGGCCACGTGACACAAACAGCTGCGCTCTGCGGCACGCGATGCAAAGTGTGTCCTGCATCAGCGGGAGCCACCTCGTCATGCCGAAGCAGGCGTGTGCTGTGCCTGAGCGGGCAGCAGCCCGGGGCGCCTCGCTGTGCTCTTCGCAGCTGGCAGCGCACTGTGCACTGTACGTGGGCCCAGCCCAGGATGTGGCTCCCAGGCACAGTCAGCAGCAGCATCAGGCACTCCCGCAGACCACACCCCCGCGCGAGGGCGAGACTCGAACGTGCTCCCTCTGTCACTGCTTATGTAAGCACAGGGCAGCCGGCTGCAGTCACACCTCCCCGGGCTGGGATGCTCCTCGCCGGGCAACACATGGCTGTTCAGGGGGAGGCTGGGCGGGTGTGAGCTCTGGGGTAAAGGTGCCCCGTGCGGCACCCGACCGGGAAAACCGGCGCCTTTTAGTAAGGGGGACCGGGCTTTCTGGGGATGGCCGCCCTTGTGGACCACTTTGCAGCCGAGTGCCTGGTGTCCATGTCCAGCCGTGTGATCCTGCACAGCCCGAGGGGGGACGCTTCCCCGAGTCCCCGGGCGCACCCTCTGGCCCTCAGACCAGGTGCGGCCCCAGCCCTGCCGGCAGCTCCCACGCCTGGGGCACTCGCACCGTCCCACGCCCTTCCCAGAGTTATCCTCCCGCCGCCCTCGGACCCCAGACCTGGGAATCCCTTCGCCCTGCCCACGGGAGAAGCTGCCGGGGACACTGCCTCCCTGCTGGACGTGGCCAGCATCCTGGCAGACCTGAACCAGCACAGCCCCGGTTCGGCGGGGGGAGGGGAGCCCGGCGGACCGACGCGATGTCCCACGCCGCCCAGCTACCTCCCCGTGACCGCCGCGGACGCAGGGCACCCAGAAGGACTCAACACCAAGCATAGGAGGGACCGGAGCGACCCGGAGATGCCCCAGAAGAAGCACAAGTGCCCGGACCCCGGCTGCGGCAAGGTGTACGGCAAGTCCTCGCACCTGAAGGCTCATCTGAGGACGCACACAGGTCAGTCCGGGCGGGCGCAGCGTGAGGGGGGCTGGCACTCACTTCTCGCTCTCTCACACCCTGTCCACAGGAAGAGCACATCTGTTTCTCATAAACCCAGCACGAGCCTGCAGTGGAGGAATATATTGAAACTTTGAACACTGCAAGATTTGTCCTCAGGGCCGCGCCCACCTTGCACGTCGGTTTTATAGTATTATGGAATCATCGGTATTACAATTAATAGGATGATCTCTGCTCAGTGATCCAGGGTTAATAAACATAAGGGGCCGCAGCTTAACAAAGTAAATGGCCACTAGACACCCAGTACCCGCCAGCCCATAAGCCCCCTTCGCCCCTCCCATACCACTGCTCTCTGCCGCGCCCAGAAGACAGCGTTAACCTCAGTGCCACGATTGCGTGCCAGAAATACAGCCAAAGGGAGCAAGCAGACCTGCTACACTCTCTTATTATCCAAAGCAGGGGTTCCTGCCAGCACGCCCAGCCCCTTCAGAGTAGGATAAGCACCGTGTCAAAGTACCCATAAAATCAGGGTGATTCACTCCCCTACACCTAAAGCCAGTATCGGTGTCATGAATAGCTCCCCCAGTGCAATGCGTATTACAAAAGAAAGACATGGCATCTTAACATTATTTGTACATATAAGATAAAATTACACCAGAGTACACTTTTATAACACCAACAATTACCTACAATATGCCAATGCAAGCACCTTGAGTATGCACAATTGTGCCAAGAATGTCCACAGTGTATAAACCAGTACCGGCATTTTGCTCCAGAGTTACTCTAGGGATGGCCAACATTGCATAAAGAGTGTTTTTAACATTTCAATAATTACCATGATTATGCCAGTGCACACCTTACACGGGAATGTATGTGAAGAGATGCATTTTGCCATATTTATCCTTACTGCATTTTTACATTGCCCCATTGCTTAGTAGTTCTCAGTCTGTGTTTATATGAGCCCATCACTCAGTAAACCTTCCTACGTTTCGATTTACACCACTGTTCAGTCTCGAGTGTGTGTTCAGATATGTACATAGAAATATCGAGTGCTGGCACTGATCTGCAGCATCACTGAAAAGTCTTGGGCGCACGGGCATCTTTGAACCATCACTTATCATTAGTGTGTTTTCAGTTTAACACTCAGTGATTCTAGTGCACATTAAGAGTTGCCACATAATTTAGTAACCATTAGTGCAAGTTCATATTCATACTCTCATTCACTAATTTCCAGTACATACCCAAATGTGCACCGCCACTCAGCCATAATCGGTGTGTGCTGGTATTTACAGAAATACTTTTAATGTGTGCTTGGATTTGCATCATTAATCTTAAGTCTTGAGGATGAGTTTTACCCCGAAATCCGATTTGCCCCATCACTTTTTAATCCGTAATGCATTTTTCAATTTGCACATCACTTAGTAATTCTTGGTGCACGTTCATCTTTGCCCAGTTCTTCAGTAATCCTTAATTAATAGATTTACCCCCTCTTTCTGTAATCTTTGCTGCAAGTTCAGATTTTCCCAGTCGTTCCCTAAAAAATAAATGCATGCTTGATTTGCACCATTACGGAGTAATCCTTTAGACATGCTGACATTTGCTCCAGCACTCCGGAATCTCAAACCCTCCCAGTTTTGCTCCATTACTCAGAAATCTGGACTGCCAGACAAGATTTGGATCAGAAATAATTCGCCTCAAACCATGTGCCTTTGCTTATCTTTCCTTCAAGATTCCAGAAAGTAGGCTGAGGTTGGTGCTACAGACCGTCTACAGACGTCATTCACCTACCTCAGTCTAGCACCGGAGCTAGGGGTTTGTAACGAGAAGCACACAGTGGTATGAGAAATGCAGGAACCACAGGCGCCACGCGGGGCATGGGAACCCAGGGAGCATGAGAGGCGCAGAAGCTCGAGACACAGTGGAGGGGGATGGGAGGCGCAGGTGGCAAAGGAGAAATGGGGGACTCTAGAGGTACACGTGGCACTGGAGGAACAGCGTAGCATGGGTTGCACAGGAGTATGAGCAGGCCAGCAAAGGGGCAGAGGCACAGGTAGGGAGACATGAGATACAGGCAGGGTAGCACAAGTGATGAAAGCGGACTAGGGAGACACAGGGCTTAAAGAGAAGTGGGAGATGCATGGAGGAGTTACAATGCTAGTGAATGGTTAGGCAGGAGCGGGTACACGAGCAGTGGTGGGAAGTCACGGGGTGCAGGCTGCACGCCACAGGTGGGGTGCTTGAGGCAAATGCCCTCTGTCAACTCCAAAGGGTCCTCTTATCTGCAGGAGGAAAGCTGTGTGTTATGCAGTCCAGTGAGGTAGTATACCGAACTCGACTGGCACTGTGACTTCACCCCGTGGGCAGGACTCCAGACAGGCCTCCCCTGCTGCTAGGAAACTCGGAATCTCTGATGATGACCTCCAGTTTCCTCTGCCTCTTTATCCTGCACACCTGCTGGGCGCAGACATTTTCCTGATCTAGGTATTGTGACCTGGGTACCACAGCCACTAATCTTTTAAGTCAAAAGTGGGAGTTCTTAGAAGCCTGGAAACAAGCATCCTAACACTGGTTACTGGGCTTCACCCCTCTTCAGCCAGGATAGCTTGACTCCAGTGGCATGGAGAGCACGGGACCCACCTTTTGGGCATACCCGTTCCATTCCGTCCATCAATTGTTTCTTTTGCATTTGTCGCCCTAAGTGAGAAGGGTATGCCCAGACGTGGGTCTCGTGCTCACTACACCACTGGATTCAAGCTACCCTGGTGATGCCCTGAAACCAGTCCCAGGATGCTTGTTTCCATTCCAGGGAGGACCTGGCTTTGTAGTTCGGGCTGGAATGTTCCCGCAAGGAACAGGGTCAAGACTGATTTGCATATGGCTGGGTCCAAACTGGGGTGGTGGGCTGAGCAAAAGAATGATGGATTTAACCCAGATTCTTGTGACTGGGGCTGAATGCTTGCATTGTCCAGCATTCCGTCCATTAATTGTTTCTTTTGCAACTGATCTTGGAATATGGCATTACTTTTTTCCTGTTGGCCCTGTGTCAGCTGTACAGGTGAATCTGGCCTTAGGGGTTTTGGCAGCATAACATATATATTTTAAAGTACTAATTCGCCCAGTAGGGTATTGTCACACTGAATAACAGATGTTTACTATTAGTCAACTCAGTAGATTTCATTTCTTCAACCTGAAGAGGATTATAGGCTGAGTGAGTCTACCAAGATTTTGACCTGTGACCATGAGGTCAAGTGCAGGTCTCTTCAATGGATACATTAGTCTGTTTAACCACCAAACCAGAGAAGAGGAAGAAACTAAAGCCTCTATTACAGCATTTAAAATAATCCCAATCCAGTTGTGTGCATATGTTTTTGGCTGACCCAGGATTCTGAGTGTGCGGGTTCACAAAACACATGTAGTCATTTATAGAAAAAATCTGTCGAACTGTGCCCAAATAACATTCCCAAAATGTGTGAATAACTTGTGGAATCTGTAATGGACATATGTCTTTATTAATTTATTGGAGTTTAGATCAACCAAAGTGAACAGTGCGTGACTGGATTGACCCTTTGGTTGATCTAAACTCTTATGATTCCAGGACTGACAACCCTCATCAGTCACAGCACCTTTAGAATAGTAGTATTAGTTTGAATATATCCGGAGTGCCCCCCACGAACCTTCCAATAACTTTTATTAATTTATTGACATCAGTAACATTTCAGAAAGACACGTTTGATGGGATTGAGGTTTGAGGGAGGACCTGTCGTGTGATGTTAACTGTTGTGTACAAAGCCATGGTTGAATGAGCAAGGGCGTATTTTGGGAATAAAGTAGGTACATGCATTGGGTATCAATATAGGCCTGAGGGAGTCCTTAGGCAATGGATCAGTGAATGGTGCGCGCTGATTATTGAGATATCGGGGAGATTTTATGAGAAAACAGTATGGTACAGTTGATTATTGAGTGATAAATCTATGGATCGCATTTAGATCTTGGCGAACGAGTGACTAAGTCGCAACGGTGATGGATACCCCATCTGCCGAAAAATAAATCCCATTATGCCCGGGGGGATTTATATTACAGAGGAGTGGCTATCCCTCATGATGGAGTAACCCGTCCGCTGAGATCTAATGAAAGGCCCTAGGTCTCCGAGTGTGATTGGCGTGAGTGAGTCTAAGACAGGGTAAAACCACTAAAGGAATGGGTGATCATACTAACGGATAGTCCATATGGTGCTGTCTCAGATATCCAGTGATACTCAAATGAGGATGATGCGTAGGATGGTGTAGGATTAGGGATGGCTGTGAGTGTTTTGCACTGGGGGATGCCTACTCTCCCTTCCTTTTGGTTCCCAGAGGTGCGAGAGAAGGTACCGTGAACAACATGGAGTGATGCTGGTGTTAATGAGTCCAAGGGATCCGAGAACCCAGCCGTCTCTTTAGTGCTCCCCCTCAACCGTTACATGATGTGCTTGGTCGATAAGGTGTTGGGTATAAAACCGTGGTGTGAAAGTAAATGTGCGGTCATATGAGGTATTGTGGCAATCTTTACCTTCAGTTTTAGTTGTTGCAAGGCGTGAGTAGATTAGTATGTGAAGGCAAGTGTGTTGCAGTGCATCTATGTATGTATGTACTTACCATTTAGTTAAAATGCATCAGCAGGTAGTAGTGTTCCCTATGAGGGAAAGAACCACACATCAGTTAGAATAACGTGTCTATAACAGTAATGAGCGTGAATAATTTGATCGCTATAATTGTAGCGGGGTGCTAAAGTATCTTAGAACATCTACTACCTAGAGGTGCAATCAGCACGTTACAAGGTGACATGCATATCAATACACAAGAAAAAAAAAGCTGTTACAGCACACCTATTACTATGTACACCAACCCAAAAGCAGTGTTCCACAACTACAGGGGTCTCCATGGACCGGTTTGGAGACCCCTGCATAAATGCTAAATACAATCTAGATTTCAATATATTCCTAAGCATATGAGGACAATCCAATGAGACAGATAATATGCAGAGCATTAAAAATAGTCCAAGAACGTCATTAGTTGATAGTTCTTTGTATTTTAATTGATTTCTTAAGGATTCCCAGCACACGATTTAACCGACACATGTTTTGTCTGTACTCAGACTTTTTCAAGGCAATTTGGGAATGACGAGATAGTTAAGTCCAATGTAGATGAATGTGAGTTTGCAAGTCCGATCGTGTGTTCCAAAGCCCAGAATGTTCGTACGATGTACCAGATGGTCTAACCAAAGTAAATAACTGTGATGTGACACAAGAGAGATAATGAGTCACGAATTCCAAAATGTGTGCTTAACGCCGCTACAGTCTTGACCATTAGCTTTGTCATTTATGTCTCAAAGCAGTAAAATATAATTATGTTGACCATGTGTAGCATCCATTAGAGTGCACAACATCCTTATGGTATATGACACCCATGGTAAATTTGCAACCCTATAGATGATTATATCTCCACACCAAGAAGGCATGTGACCGCTCGCAGTGTATGTAAAGGATGCCTTTTTTCCTTGTGCATCAGAAGGTATTACTTGCAGCAAAGCGAAATACGAAGTTCAACTTTGTTAAAGTGCGTTTTCGCGTAGTTGACTCAATGAGCATTCATGCTTAGCAAGCATGAGACATAGTCCATCCCTATCATTATTAATACAAGCAGTCGCTGGTAGGGCCTGACCCTTGCCACTCTATTGGTGTATCTTTAATGATTTCATAAAATACAACAGACAGACCTGCCTTACCTAAAAAGCCTCCACTATTTCACTGAAGCCTCCTGCATTTTAGATGTACTCACTTATGTCAACAGGCCAATCGGGGGTATACAGCCTTCAAGTGTGCTCTAGCAAGGTTGTATACATTGATACTAATATAAAATATGACTTTCCTATATTTTGTAGAAGTTTACAGTACCATTTGAATCCAGCGTGTCTCCCTCTCTGCTCCTCCTCTCCTATGGCTTCCCTTATGGCCTCCACATGTTTTCTCCTTGGCATCCATTTCTTTCTCTTCAGCCAGCTCTGTGTAACCCCATGGCTTATAATCAACTTCCTGTGTGTTCCCATAATTTGCCAATGTCTCTTATATGGCAACCTTAGGGCTTGCATGCAGCCCTAATATATCCTGATCAATGCCCAATTGCTTATGATGCTTGGCTATCAACTACAACATTATTAGAACTGGGGGTCTTTAGTTGGCAGAGGTAGGTACCACTGTCCAAATAGGGACCCTTGCTTCTAGTCAGGGTAAGGAGGAAACCTCTGAGATAACCCTTGGTAGCTTGGCACGAGCAGTCAAAGCTTTTATCAAAAGCAATGTGTAAAGTATTTGTAACAAAACTCACAGTAACGCAGTGAAAACACCACAAACTTACTCCCCAACAGTTTAGAAAAATAAAGGTATTTAACCTAAACTTCACAAGACTAAAACGACAAAAAACCAACATACACAGTTCAAGAATATGGTTGCAAAAGAATTCTTATGGGTAGCGATAAAATTATTCATAGTTGCGTCATGTTTTTGCCACAGTACCTTTTTTAGCGATAAAAAGTTCCAAGCACAGAAGCTGTAGCGGTGAAAAACAAGCGATGCGTTGCTCCTGAGACCATGGGGAGGCGTTAGCGACAGCCCCACTGCAGCAGCCAGCGTGTTGCGACGAATCCGGTCTGTATGGGGAGGAAGGCCACTTGTATGGATTCCGGTGCGTAGGTTCTGTAGGAAGTTTTCTCCCGCAAAGGCACGATGCGATGATTCTCGGGTGTTGCGACGATCTCCCGGGCGACGATGCGCGGTCCAGCAGCGATCTATCACTCGCAGCTCCTCGATGTGATGGCTCTGTGACGATACCCGCAGCGACGTGATGCGATGATTTCACCCAGCGATGACAGGCTCTGGGACGATGTTCTCAGCAGCGGAAATCTTCCCGCTAACGAAGGGTGCAACGTCTTCAGGCAGCGGTGACAGGCGCGGCGACAGGCGCTGCGACGATCTCGGTCTTCGTAGCGGTGGGAATTTTCTCGCTCGGCCGAGATTGCGATAAATTTTCTGTAGCAAAGTCTTTAAAAGCTTGATTTCCAGCTCCCCAACACAGGTACAACTTCCAGAGGCACCACACATGGGCCAAGCAATCCAGGAAGGACAGAGCTCTCTCAGAAGAGCTCAGGGAAGCTGGGGGTGGAGTCCTTTTGTTCCTGGGACTTCAAAACAGGGAGCCAGCTCATCTAAGGCCCTTGGAGATTCCTTCAAGCAAGGGGACACAGCACCAAGCAAAGTCCTTCCCCTCTCCTTGGCAGTAAGGCAACAGCAGGTCAGTCCAGCAGAGCAACAGCAGGACAGTCTTCCTTCTTCAGTTTCAGCTTTCTCCTTGGCAGAGGTTCCTTCTTGATTCCAGGATGATCTAATTTTCTGTTGTCAGGGGTACTGTACTTATACCCCTAAAAAGTCTTTGTTCTCTTTGTGCAGGAGGGCTCTGAGCCCGGGCTGAACCAGTTCTGGGTGTTCCTTGAGCACTTTGTTTTCCGGGCTTCTCCTTTCCTTTCAGAGTGAGGGGCAGGGTCGTCAGCCTCCCAAGCAGGAGGTGGAACCAGCATTGTGGAAGGCAGGCACAGCCCTATTCAGGCCCAGGTGCTATCTCCTCCCACCACTCAAGTTGCAAATGCAGTCATTCAGTCTAGGGCTGACTCAGCCAGCCACCTGGGGAATCCCCAGCCCCTGTCACTCTCAAACCAGACAGTCAATTCACAAACAGGCCAAGGCAAACAGAAAGGTCTGACAAGCGAACAACAACTTTCTAAAAGTGCTATTCTCAAACACAGGAGTTAAAAACCACCTTTCCTAACAGATGTGTTATTAAATTTTGAGTTCAGGGATACCAGACATTTATGTCCTATCTTGGTCTTATGGGAAGATATGCTGGTAGCCACTGTAGCCAGCACCCCCCATGATAGCCTATTGAGCAAGATAGCATTGCAGCAGTGAAAAACGAAAATAGTAGTAATTCACTGCCAGAGCATGTCACCTGCACAAGTACATGCTCTACCTTTCACATACACTGCACCCTGCCCAAGGGGGTACCTTGGGCCTTGCATAGGGGTGACCAATGTGCACAGAAAGGGAAGGATTAGGCCTGGTCAGTGGGGACACTGACCAGGAGGACATGGCAGTTCACAGACTGCACACAGGCACTGTGGTGGCAGGCCTGAGACACCATTTTAGGGCTACTCATGTGGGTTGCACAATCAGTGCTGCAGTCCCACTAGTTGCATTTGTCATCACCAGCCCTGGCACACCCAGTGCACTTTACTAGGGACTTCTTGGTGATACAAATATGCCAATCATGTATATCCAATCACAATACCAATTTACACAGGGAGCACTTACACTCTGACACTGATCAGCAGTAGCAGAGTTTCCAAAGCATCTAAACCAGGAAAAACGAAATCCGGCACAGCATCAAAAATACAGGAGGTAGAGGCAAAACGATAGGGGGAAACTAAGCCAAGGATGCCAGGTCTAACACATATAATGGGCCCGCCCACACCCTCTGTATTTCTCCACTCGCCCTCAGTTTTCCCCAAAGCCTCTATATATTTCCATGAACCCCACTTAACTTTTACAGCCCTCTCGTTAGGCCCCAGCACCTTCCTACAACCTTCACGACTCTCCAGCCAACCTCATTTACATAATGCCTACTATATGACTCTAATGTCTCCCTTCGCTGCACAGTATACCCCTACTTGTAGCTCTTTCTCTTCCCCTCAAAGACATTTGATTAGACGGACAAGAGCTTGACAATCACTTTCAGGGGCTCAGATGTGTTTTATTTTTGGCAGCCAGAAGGGTTTTGCCTCCATTGAGATGGAACAGACCCATGCTGGATGGTCCTATTTAGCCTAATAACTTGTGATAATATAACATTATAACTGACTGCACCATGAACACCCATTTAAAGGACTGGGTAGACAGCATCTAAAGTGAGCAGTTAAAGTCTGGTCCTTATCAATGATTGGTCTTTGGCAATTGAATCCTATTTTGCTATGGAAGAGGTTTCTTTACCCCATTATATTATTGCACAAGTGTGGCCTGGTGTTCAGATTCCCATCCCCTCTGTTAATTGGTTGATACCTACAGCCGGACACACTGTTATCCATTTGAATAAGGTCTCAATTTGACGCAAGTCCTTTGTCGCAGGTTTCCACAATTGGCATGGAGGCAGATAAAGAGTGTGCAGGTGGATGTTACCTCCTTTCCATCTGGTAATATTACCTACTTCTGTGTGTTTCACACTGGACCATGTCTTCCGCTGTCTTTAGTTGGAACCTTGGGATTCTAATTTCCTGATTGCTGTTTTAAGGTTAGCAATGTCTGTATTTTACTAATGGTAATGCTTTATCTCTGGTTTTACCATAATTGTTACAGGGTTGACATCATTGGGTGTAGTCGAAGACAACACCATCCTCGACCCTTCCCTATCCAGATTCCGAAGTAACCACAGCACCGAGATCGCCCTATTTGCCACTACTGTGGACATCCGCGCCCTCCTTGACCAAGGCCACACCATAGCCCTGATTTTACTCAACCTGTCAGCAGCTATCAACACCATCTCCCACCGCACACTCACAGCCAGACTACATGACGCATGGCCTCAGCCTAGTCTCCTAGGCCGACAAGACCAAGCTCATCCTCTCTCTCACCAAGGACCCCACCATCACCAGACTTAATTTCCAGGAAGGAATGCAGGATGTCACAGCCTGGATGAACAACAGCTGCCTAAAACGCAACTCAGAGAAGCCAGAAGCCTAGTCCCTGGAACCACCCCTTCGGTGTGGAACAACACTTGGTGGACCACCACCCTCGGCAGCCCTGACCCCCACAGACCATGCCAAGAACCTCAGCATCATACTCGACTCCTCCCTCGCCATGAATCGACAGGCCAATGCCGTCACCTCCAGCTGTTCAACACCCTCCGTAAGACCTTCAAATGAATCCACCCCGAGGCAAGGAAGACAATCACCCAAGCACTCATCACCAACAGGCTGAACTACTGACATGCCCTCTACGCCGGCATCAACAAATCCCTACTCCGCAAGCTCCAGACAATACAGAACACCGCCGCCAGACTCGTCCTCGGGGTCCCTCGACACAAACACATCAGCCAACACCTACGCAAGCTCCACTGGCTCCCCATCGAGAAAAGTGTCACCTTCAAGATACTCACCTACGCCTACAAATGCCTACACAACACTGGACTCCAATACCTCAATGACAGAATCACCCTCCACGTGCCCAAACGAAGGCTCCGCTGCACCAACCTCCTCCTCTCCGAAACCTTGCGCATCCACAGAGCCAGTGCAGGGGGAAGATCTTTCTCCTACATCGCAGCCAAGACATGGAACGAGCTCCCCACCGACATCCGACGTGCCCCCTCCATGAACACCTCAGTAAGGCTCTGAAGACTTAGCTCTTCGACTGATGCGGAACTGCTGACCATCTCCCCTCTTAGCGCCTTGAGAACCTCACGGGTGAGTAGTGCGCTTCTAATTCCCTGATTGATTGACTGAATGATTAGTCCATTGGCCCTAAGTTGAGGTACAGAGTGTTTAGCATATCTACCAAGATTCTTTCATTGGAAGGGTTCTTCTGAATCAGAAAGCCATTCTTTTGAACTTCTGTCTTGCTCATTGTTTTGAGCTGTCTACTTAGTATGAACATATGTTGTGTTTATTTGGTGTTCTTGGAATATATTGCATATTAATTGACTTTTTTACTGGTTTAGTACTGCTTAAGTAGTTTACACATTTCTCTAAGTTAAGCCTGTGTGTGCTCCGTTGAGATCAGGTTAATTCAGTGACTTTTAGGGTTACCTCTAACGAGGAGTGTTATTATTTCATGAGGCGGGCAATGACCCACCCATAACAATAATTCACTTTCTTACAATTATGGCAATAATTAACCTAATTATCCTTAAAATTAATTGAGCATCACTCAATGGAAACGCCATCATTGCTACTCCCAGAGTTATGCCTGTCCTTTTTTTGAGAACAACTGTGGAAATAGTCATCAAGATTGTTGTGTAGTGTGTGAATGTTGAAGGCTCGTGACATGCTTGCTCCCAGCATAAAAAAGAAAATGCAAAGTAAACTTTGTGGGGGAATTCCTGCAGTACAGAAATGTAGGTAATGCTTTAAAAAATTCTTTACTGGAAGGAGCATCTGACCTGTGCTGCTTCCCCTCAAGGAAGTGCTAGACATGCTTGGTTCATCATATTATCTGGCTAATAAAGGGAGAAAAGAAGCACCGGGTGCAGACACTGAGGGACTTATAAGATCTAATTCTAAACAAGTGCAAACTTGACAAAAACCATCTTAAGCGCATATGATAAGCCTTCAATACATGCTGTTGTTTTGCAAACGTGGAACGAGACGCTCGTTATTGGCCAACATCCAACATTGCGTTGCCTGGTCATGTCACTTTACCTTGCAGTCACTTACCTGACATAACCTCCTTAAACAGTATTAGCTGGCTAAGAGCAAAAGAGATCCAGCATCATTTTTTTTATTTTGTTTGCCAGATTTGTCTGTGCTGGTGGAGTTTAAAACTCTACATCTGAAAATCTGCCACACATGATTGACTACTTAGAGTAGACGGTAGAGTTTTTACAATAAAGTGGCTCTATCTACATGGGAAGAACACTTTGATGTAGAAACATGTTGACAGTGTCCAGCAAGAGTGATCACTGGAAATGTCTCCATCTGCAGAGCAGAGAATGAAAATTTAGGAGATAAAAAGTGAGGGCAAAAAGAAAGAAACGTAGGTAACATTAGTGCGTAAGACCAATGACCTAATACAGCAATAAGCAGCGAGTATTGCAAAGGCACAAGGAAGAAAGATAAGAAGAGAAGAAAGCAGAGTAAAGTGGCCATTTTCACTTAAAAAACTGAGAAGGGAGATAGTGTAAGATAGTCAAAGATATTAATAGAGGGACAGGGAGAGGAGATAAGGAGGAGACAAAAGAAAATAAATACTTGAGTTGACAAAGAGAGAAAGAAGCAAAGGAGTGGGATATATAGGAAAAGAAAGAAGTGTGTTATTGCAAGATGCAGGGAATGCTCAATTTTCATGCCATTCAAAATACTAAGTCTATCCCACACTCTAAAACTAACCCTAAGGTTAAGGTCAAACCATAACCTTACCTAAGCCGAATTCCAACGCCACACTTAAAATTAAACTTTACACTAAAACTAAAGCTGATCTTAAACCTAAATCTACTACTTACCGTAGCCTTATCCAAACCCTAAAGCTAACCAATATCTTAACCGTAGCCTAAATCTAACCCCTACCCTACTATTGCAGCGAAGGCTAATTCGCACCCTAAACCTAGCCCTAAGAAAAAGCCTAAATCTTAACCCTGCCTTAAAAGAAACCCTAACTCTATGCCTAATTTTGGACCTTACCCGTAACACTGCACCTAATCCTACATCTAAGTCATTACTTACCTTAACATAAACCTGCTCCACACTCAAACACTAAGCCTAAACAAAACTCTTAACTTTAGTCTGAACTAGAGGAATGGGTAAAACACTCTGTAAAATAACCCCGTGGATTTATTAGCTGATAAAGCACAAATTATGACAGAAATGTCAGCAATTGTTAATAATTTTACCATCAGTGGAAAATAAAAAAAAAAGGTCTTTATAAACGATCTAGTTGAGATGTATGTACATTGCCAGAGAAACCAACATTTACACTCGTGAACACACATATACCATCTTAAGCTTCAGAGGTTTAAAAGTCAACCTTGTAGTAAAACTAGTCAAATAATCACAGTTTCTATTTTGTTCGGATTATTTGATGAACACATTTCTAACAAGTCTCCTTGCCACTTAAGTTCTATGTTTACGTGTCTTATTCCCCTCATTATTCTCCTGAAAGTCCCCCTCCATTGAGGTATGTTTATCTATGTTACCCCTGATGTATCAAGAAAGGTTGGAGTCATAATACTTCAAAAAATCCCTTTCATTTCCTGAGGAAATTTTCATGGCCTACCGCCTTTCAGAGATTTTAGGGTTATCTTCAGATATAGGTTAGAGCTCTGTTCTTTTATTCAGAGTATCTAGTCCACCAGTGACTGCCCGTGTGCCAGATTGCACAAAGGCAATCTGCATTAACCACTTCACATGCATCATGCCCACACATTTTATTTTGTTGATGTAGCTCACCAGTATTTATGGGTATCTTGTAGCAGGTGGCTTCCAGTGGTGATTAATAGAATAGAGTAACCACTCATGTCCAGTCCAATTCTTCACATACTTAGACAGCATGGCTTTGGGGGGGAGGGGTGGTAGAAGCTAAAGACTCGCTGCACGTTGCAAGTTTTACACAGTGCACAAGGGAACAAAGCACTGGGGCTGTTCAGTGCTTTATATGTGCAGTGGCGGTCAGTGACAACAAATGAAATAGAATCCTGCACAGGTCCTGCAGCCAGAGGTCAGCTCTAGGCTGTTCTTCGCATGCTTTAAAACCATAGCTCAGCAGGGGATGGCAAAAGAGTCACTTTTCTTTCCAGAGAAAGAGAACAAGTGTCAGGAAACAAAGATCATCATCACTTTTAATGTTGAATGGCTGTCAGCTGCAGCAAATTGTATAGTCCATGCTCAGGTTCCACACCCTCTCCCTATTAAGTTTCCCACCATGACACCGCCACCTAAAATGCTTCTTTTGCTACTGGCCGTCCTTCTATGTTTCTCAAAGATCACAACCAGGTACTAACTGATTTTCAATTTTCTAACTCATTCCCATAGGTTTAAGGAGATTTGAACATGGATTGCCCCCAGGAGCTTTAACCTTCTTAGCTATCCTCCCTGCTTGTATACTGTTATATGTACCAATATGTAACCAAACAGCTAGTCACAGCGTAGATTTGATGATTGGACCAGAAACAAATCGTTACAAATTTCACTTTGACTTGGTGAGATCACTATCTTCTAATGAGTCAAATAAATTATATCTACTGTAGTAAGTCATCCTCTATTGCAAACAAATCTATGTGTAACTGACACCTTTTCACTACGGATGACCTTGCTCCATATTAGTACCTAATATTAACAATCGAAAACATTTCCATCAGCTAATGGTATATCGAACCAGACATCAAGGTTCTTCTACACCTCAATGTCTAGTACCTTTAACATCCTGGCACCACTCAGATTTGTCCACCAGCAAACCAAAATCAATCTTGCTCTGGGGTACAGCGAAGATCTTAAACAGCAAAAAAAAGTAGCTCTAATAATTCTGAAAGTGAATGGAGATATAATTAGAATCCCTCCATGTTAACCTGTTATGAAGTTTCATTATGGCAATATAAGAAGACTAAACATGCAAGACGTTCTTATTTTTCCAATAGGATACATTCTATCCTTAACATCTAAAAAGAATTCCTCTCTTTTATCAGACAATTTTCAAGCACTGGTGGCGTGGTTTTAGGGAATTCTTTATCATTTAAAAGTGAAAAAACTCCCCCAAAAAATTGTTTCCTTTGCATTGGCAATAGAATCTGGCATTTCCCAAGCTAACTGGAATAAATTTGGCCTTAGGAATTCTTCTCATTTGGCAATATTTTTTAAGTGCTGTAAATCAAGATTAAGACTGATTGACATTGACATTACGTTGGCATAATGTGTTTAATTGTGGAAATGTAATGTTACAATTGTTACAGAAAATTCCTGAAAATACGCCACTCACATAGTTACCCGGCAATCATGGTAATTTTTTTTTTTACCGCCGATGCCATTTTCGGTAAACTTCTATTGTGAACACACAAAAAATCAAAACTAGAGCTGCTTTCTGTAGTGCTTTTGTTTTTTGGTACTATTTTTTAGCACAAATGCATCCTTGTGTTCAAAATTGATGGATTTGCATTTCACATAATTTTGCATACATTTCCAAACGTCTACATAATTAGGGAAAATCAAATTACACAAACTTTGCACACCACCTATCTAGATCCCCTGGCCCTTCCACATTTTATATTTGTAGTTAAACTTCGAGAGTTTAGTGATATAGCCCTGCTGGACGTCATCCATATCTTTTTACACACTATAGTTGTCTCTGCTTCGTTGAAATAAGGCATTGACTGCACATACTGCACAGACATGCCAACTTCTAGAAGTTGCACTTCTCCACTAGACAGAACAAGCACTGGCGTTGCCAATAGGTTTCGCATTTGGAAAGTTGGAGCTATTGGTTTTGTAAATGACATTTTATATTTATATATCGTTATTGGCATTGTCAATAACAATATATAAATATAAAATGTCATTTACAAAACCAATAGCTCCAACTTTCCAAATGCAATCTTGCGAGGTCAAAGCGCGTCAAGAACTGCCTTGCGAGCTCGGCCTAGACTTACAGTGGACTCCACGGGCCGTTTAAGAAGCAGAGGAGGATACTAAACGCCCTACTAAGCCTGCTTTACGCAAGCACATGTATAGACAACTCGCTCTTAGGTGTATACCGGTCGGCTATGGCGCAGCACCAAGCAGCCGAGGCCCTGCTCTCTCACCGTAGGAAGCAGCGATAACAACAGAAGAAGGACTTATTGGCCTAGTTGGCGGATCCGCCCTCTACAGGGCTCCGGTAATGAGGCCATCTTAAAAGAGAAAGCTCGAGCAAAAATCAGGTTTAGCAAATTCAAAGTAACAAAAAATAGGCATTCACAGATATCAACCTCGTATACATATTGTTCAAGTGATAACATTTAGAATATCGCTTAAATAATAATATATTTTTGCAAGAATCGTCACGAATTCTCTGGAAATCCATAATTTCGTTACTGTTTTTGATAAACACCCTCAACATCTTAAAAGGTTTGATCACATTTGGTGAGCAAGGCCATTTTGCTCTATAAAGTTGCTAAAAGGGGGTTGAACGGCCACTTTAATGCTCGTTCAGTTTCTAATCCCATAGCCGCATTTTTAGGGAAAGGGTGCCCGTTGATGGTAGTCTCCGCCTTCAACAATGAAGTAGGTAGGTTTGTAGTGATGTGAACTTAATGTTTACGTTTAGAGGTCCTACTGAAATGTATAAACTCACGCTACAGCTCTATGTTATTTTTGTTACGCTCGCGTTCATCGAGTTACAGGCGACTGTCACTAAATTCTAGAGTGACCGCTCGTGGGTGAAATTAGACCATATTTCGGAAAGAGAAACGCCACGAGTGTGGCGGCCATTTTAGGAAAGGAAAGCGTGATCTCGTCCATTGAAACGAGAACACGCTTGGTGTTTTTTCTTTCAGTTTGTCAATGACAACTGCTTTTCTATTTTTGGATAGAATGCTTAAATGATCAGTGTTCGACAAACCCAATACCTAAACTACCGGACCTTACCTTTACTGAATTCGGTGGTACTTTTAATTTCATTGACATTGGAGTGTGTACATTGCAAAAATAATTCGTGCACATTCAATTTTGTTTCCTTATCTGTAGACGTGATGGTGTTAACGTTTCAAGCATGGCTGACGTGTAAGCAATGGCACATATTGATTGTGCGAAGATGTTTAGAAAAGAGCCTGGTGGTGGGGGGGGGCGGGAATGCGAGCGAGGGGAGGAGAAGTGTGGCATTAGGGAGATGCGCGGAGGGAAGCCGGATGGGGGCGGGAGAGCCTGGGGAGATGCGTGTGCTTGTGTGGTCACGTGACCCGCTTTTGTGGTCACGTGACTCACATGCACTGTGGAAAAACCGCAGTGGTTTGACGAGTCGATGGAGCACTTGAATTTTCGCCTATTACATTCGCAAGCGAATGATAATAGGCGAAACCTAAAAAATCTGCACACATCATCGCGCAGCATTTAATCTCACGAGTTCACACCTACCAAACCCGACCCTGCACTCCCCACACATCAGGAACTACCTTGGACACACATATCCCCATGCATTCCTAAGGGAGGACAGGCCACTCTCACCACACGCACGCACTGTACACTTGACCACAGTGAAAAAGTGCGCAGAGGCCTAAAATCACCAACACCAGGTTACAGAAACAGGCTAGGCAAATGCAAAAAGTTTCAGGGTGAACCTGCCAAAAGGGCCAAGTCCAACATTAATACATTTCTATTTTGCACTCCCTCTATATTTGTTCCATCCTTATTCTGGATTCTCCTATTTTTAAGGATTAAACAACTGTATGCGCTTTGCAGGTGTTTAAAACTTCACAGTTATCTTCACATTTGGATCTGAAGGTTAGTAGCCATCCATTTTGAGGTAAACTTTCCCTATATGCAAGAATTACTGAATGAACCAGTCTATATAACCATGCCACCGTTCCCTTGAACCTATATGCATTTTAAATGGCTGAAGGTATTTATGATACAACGTTGCCAGTACAATACCAGCAAATTAACAACACTATATTTACTTCTATTATTCTTATTTTCTTTAGTATAGCATGAAGTGCGCAATCCGACTTAAAAAAATCTAATGAAAATAAGCGAAAAACATAAAAAAGAGTCTCCTGAATCAAAGTTCTTGTTGTGAGAAAAATGCAATTAAGCTGTAACCTTATTCATCCTTGGAAAAGTGTGAAGTATCCAGCTACCACACAGCTAAACAGAAGTCGGCAATTGGTTGTTGGATTTATGTGTATAGTAAAGTAGGGGAACTGTGTTAGACAGCTGCAGTGATTAAGACTGAAACAAAATTGCTTGCTGTAGCTTGTGTAGGACGCTTATCTTCTTCTCACACCTGAATACAATGTCCGAAGGGTGTGTCTATTCTGTAAGCTTTTACTGTAGATAATTGCCGTCAGTTGGTCCGCTTATCTCCTTTCTGTTCTCCCAAGGTCCAGCTTACCTGAGGAGTGCCAGAGGTGTCCTCTTTGTCCCCACTCCTCTTCAATCTGTACATACGCCCCCTCATACACTCCTTGAAAAAGATGAAGGTTATGATATATAACTATGCAGACGATATGCAATTGCTCCTTGCCATCGATACCTCGCCAGAATCCAAAGCTGCTTTTCAAAATACATTTCTATTCATCCGTGATTGGTGAACCGTAATCAGCTCAAACTAAACTCTGACAAGACGAAAATTGTCTTAACTAGCAGCAAACTTGAAATGTAGAATCCTACTTTTTGACCAGTAGCAATGGGCACTCCTCCCCAGCCCAAGTGGTCAGGGAAGAGCCTTGGGATTCTCATTTACAACAATCTGTCCAGGAAACTGTCTTGCTTCTTGCAGCTGCTCAAAATAAGAAAGATAGGTATGTTTTTTATCTTTGAAGCCCTCATCAGGGCCGAATTGGCCGTTGCGGCCTCTGGATGTTTCCCTGGTGTGCCGCCAATGTTGGGGCCGGTTTTGGGCCCCTATGTGTCCGTTCTTGTTATCGGGTGCCTGGAATATCGGCCACCTGTAACAAAATCAGCCAAAACCTGCCCTTCCAAACAACTCTTCTGTACCCACTTAGCCCAACAAGGGGGGCCGGCCGAGCAGTTTGCCAGGGCCGGTTTCGGTTCCCAGTCCAGCCCTGGCCCTCATCCAGGTCATTATTGCATTCGTGATATCAAGGATAGACTATGCAAACTCCCCTTTACTGGATCTTCCAGAGGGCCTCAACTGCAGGTTATAACTGGCACATAACCAGGTAGCCAGGCTGATTTATCAAAACCCAGAAAATGCCACATCATCCCCTTGATGAAGAAATTACACTGGCTGCCGCTAAAACACTCTATATTTAAGTCTGGCTGCATCATTTTAAAAACCCTGTATGGCAACAGTTCATCCATCCTTCATCTCTGCCCGCATCCAAAAATATCACCCACCCGCAATCTGAGACCCACCCACCTAAATCTTCTTACCATTCCCTTCTTTAAAAAGAAGAGGCTCAATGGCTCTATGTTCTCTATACTCGCCCCAGAATCTTTGTTGTAAATAGGAGCCTGGAGCCTGGTATTATTTAGGTTGTTTATTTCAAGATAGATTGTAAGATCAAGTCTTCAAGATGGTAAGAAAATAAGTTATAGCGAAGACCCACCAGGAGTGACCAGGTTGCCACTCAGCCTGCCTGGTTCCAACTGCCAGTTGTCACCAGGCTAAGCCCCAAACACTCCATGATGTCACCAAAGGTTCTAGTGGTGACATCATGTGAATGACAATGAAATCCCACAGGCAGAAAAGAGACAGGCTAAATACAACAATCTTCAGCTCCCTGTCACTAGAAATTAGGACGACCCCTGCTATGGCAGACTTAGACAGATTTTGAAAACTTGGCTTTTCAAGCAGGCGTACGAGTGAACTGTGTGCAGTGTGGTATGTTTCTGTATTCTAGCCTCAAACCGGTCAGTGTACGTGCGCTCTATAAATGCTTATAACATAACATAATATAGTCCGGCACAGTCGCAATCTGTTCTGCATATTTTCAGGTATGTGTTCGCATCTAATAAGATTATGGCTGCATTGTTAATGTTTCAGCTTGGATCCTACACGTCGCAGACAGGATTTCCACTTATGTACTATCAGTGGCGTATCACAGGCCCCGCATCCTCCTCGGTGCGTTGGGGGCCCAAGCTCCGAGGGGCCCCACAGCGTAGTATTCTGGCCAGAGATCTCTTGATTGAGTCCGGAGGGGGGCCCTCCACGTGCCTTGCAGGGGGGGGGGACCCCTCCCCCCTCGAGTTTCGTTACTACAGTGTGTACTCTAGTACACTGCACATAGCTGCTGAGATTCCTGCTGAGATTCCTGCAACCCTTAACCACTTTTTCAGAATTAAACCTGTCATCTAAAAATTTGCCTAGGAGTCCCTTGAAATTAGGGGCATTGCCTAGCATCTTAGAATGCATTAATTAATGACCACACTTTTGAAAAGGGCCATTATGAACCTAAAGTCCTTGGTCAATTACAGAATATTATCTGGCTTAAACTCTGTAGCCAGCGTACTGGAGATTATTCTCACTTGAAACAGAACAATCCTGTAATTCTTTTCCAGGATGTGTTCAATGCATAATTGGGCACTGAGGCATCCCTTACTTGTAGAGGGGTTGGAAAGGCTCGACCTCTGGCTGCATTCGGTACAATTATTAGAAAATGTCAGAGTGGGCTTGAACTAATAAGGACATTAGCAGCATGACCATAGCACATAACAATGGCGATCTACTGTTCAACCACCAGCACTGTGTCATCAGCAGTAAAACCTCCAAAGGATCGGCGCTGTCACTGATTCGCCTAAGTTTTACATATTTGCTATACGTTATATCTCGTAAAGTAGTTTTGCTACATTTAAAAGAGGAAAAAGATGACAATTTTCTTCATTCTGTCGGTCTCTTTTGTTTGCGTGTACATTTTTGTAGGTAAAATCATTAGTCAAGTATACATTGTCATTTTAGCTTTACTCGTAAAAATATTTGTTTTTAGTTTTAAAAGTGTAGTATTAGAGCATATTTTTTGATTTGTCTTAAATACTGATCGCAACATGTAACTGTGTTTGATGTAACATAGATGTATATTAGGGACAAGACAGACCCTCCAATTGCGTTAGCTCGGGATGTGAATGTTAGCTGTTGTGTAATTTGCAGCAAAATACATCCAAAAGTACATTTTATTCCCCACCCCCATGTGCGCAAACAGCATATGAGCACTATTTGCTCCCATGATTTGAGGACATTTTTTCATGCTGCAAATTTGAAGAGCAAACACACCTTATTTTCTCCCACATAATGTTGTGATGAGGGCCTAAGGATGAAATTGTTTGCTTTTGTGGGATCCAGGGCCTGCTTCAGCATTGGTGGCACCCTGTGCAACAATGTTTGTTGGCGCCCCTCAGTGACCACCTCTGTCATGGATCCCCTCACTACGAGCATTTAACAGTGCCCCTCAAGTTTCCATAACCACTCTCTCAGAATCATTTTGTTTTATAGTGCCACTCATACCAGTGTAAGGTGTCAAAGCACTTTAAATCACATACACTTTGCACAGAGACAATCATACAAGTGTAAATCAGTGTGTAGGAAATGTTACACTAGACAAAGAACTACAAGGTGTAGGAGTCACTTCATCCACACTGGTAGGCAGTATAGTTTAAGAGTCCTTGGTCTAGAAAAGCACAAATTCAGGATTAAAAATGTAACATTATTGATAGGGGTTCTCTTTAATAATAAGAATTGATTTCTACCCAAATGAACCCTTTTTACAAGATTAGGATGATGAAAGACTGGGCAAAAATATTCATTAATTTGCACTTTCAAGGCTTTTCTCTCTGATTTTAGCATCACCCAATCACGCAACAGACCTACAATCAATCAATCAATGACACTTGTAAAGCGTGCTACATACCCGTAGGGTCTCAAGGCGCTGGGGGGGGGGGGGGGGGGGGGCGCTACTGCTCGAACAGCCAGGTCTTCAGCTTCTTCCTGAAGGAGAGGTGGTCTTGGGTCAGGCGCAGGTCGGGAGAGAGGGAGTTCCAGGTCTTGGCGGCCAGGTAGGAGAAGGACCTTCCTCCTGTAGTCGCTCTTCGGATGCGGGGGACGGCGGCGAGGGCGTGGTTGGCTGATCGGAGGTGGCGTTTGGGAGCGTAGAAGTTGACTCGGCTGTTGAGGTAGCTCGGGCCTTGGTCGTGTAGGGCTTTGTGTGCGTGGGTGAGGAGGCGGAAGGTGATTCTTTTGTTGACGGGGAGCCAGTGAAGGTCTCTCAGATGTCCGGAGATGTGGCTGGTTCGTGGGATGTCGAGGATGAGTCTGGCTGAGGCGTTCTGGATCCGCTGGAGTCTCTTCTGGAGCTTGGCGGTGGTACCGGCGTAGAGGGCGTTGCCGTAGTCCAGTCGGCTGGTGACGAGGGCCTGGGTGACGGTCTTCCTGGTCTCGGTGGGGATCCACCAGAAGATCTTCCGTAGCATGCGTAGGATGTTGAAGCACGCCGAGGAGACGTTGTTGACTTGCCTGGTCATGGAGAGGGAGGAGTCCAGGATGAAGCCTAGGTTGCGTGCATGGTCTGTCGGTTTGGGTGCGGTGCCCAGGGCGGGAGGCCACCAGGAGTCGTCCCAGGCGGAGGGTGAGGAGCCCAGGATGACGACCTCCGTCTTGTCCGAGTTCAGTTTCAGGCGGCTGGTCGTCATCCACTCGGCTACCTCTTTCATCCCTTCGTGCAGGTTGGCTCTGGCGGCGGTGGGGTCGTTGGTCAGGGAGAGGATCAGCTGGGTGTCGTCGGCGTAGGAGATTATGCTGAGGTTGTGTTTGCGTACGATGGCCGCGAGGGGGCTCATGTAGACGTTGAAGAGGGTGGGGCTCAGAGATGATCCTTGAGGGACGCCGCAGATGACTTCGGAGGCCTCTGACTTGTACGGTGGTAGGCGGACTCTCTGTGTTCTTCCGTCGAGGAAGGAGATGATCCATTCCAGCGCCTTGTCCTGGATTCCGATGTTGCTGAGGCGCCGTACTAGGGTGCGGTGGCAGACCGTGTCGAATGCCGCTGAGAGGTCTAGGAGGATGAGGGCCGCTGTTTCTCCCTTGTCCATCAGGGCTCGGATGTCATCGGTGGCGGCGATGAGGGCGGTCTCGGTGCTGTGATTGGCACATACCAAAGGTTCCCCACTAGACCTAATCATAGCTGAAGAGAACGTCATACAAGTGAATGCCACAGCACCTTGTGACTGGTCAGACCATGGCTAATCTCCTTTCTCATATTGTAAAGGGTGTTGATTAGACAAGAACAACCTCGTAAGTTCAAAAAATAGTCTAGAGATCTGAGGAACATCAACATAAATGATCTGACAAACTTGTGTAATAATCTTCTGCCACAACCACCCCAACTTGAGAAATCTGGCTGACCTCACTGAACACTACCTTCATTCCATGACAGACATATTTGAATCATTTGCTCCAGTGCAGCTAAAAAGGATTCCTATCAAACATTCAGAACCTTGGTTAAATGGCTCCCTTAACGAGGAACGACGTAAGTTAAGGATCGTAAAGGTGAACTTGGAGAAACTCCTCAACTACAATAAATCTCAAACAGCTAAGGAGAACAAGGAATGCGTGTAACAAACATATCCATAGTCCCAAAACAGATCACTTTAGGCCACAACTTGACAATGCCAAAAACAGACCTTAAAAACTATTCGAAATCATCAAACAACAAACGAACCACTCCGTCAAGCAACGCTCACTTCATTGGAAATAAAAAAAAGGTTGAACTAGAACTGCAACTTTCCTTAACAGACATGCATCATCAGTCTCTGTCCACTTCCTCCACACAACTTCTTCCTGAGAATCCACCTCTTGCTGGCTCACCGGATTTTTCTCCAAAAAATGGTGCATCTTGGAATTCCTTTGTACTTCCAAATGATGCAGAGTGCCTGAACAACCGCACTGCATTAAAACCCTGAAATTATTACAACGATCCTATGTCTACCAAGTTCTTTAAAGAGCATGCAAGTTCCATTTCCCCCCTCTAGTCTAAGATTGTCCATGAATCTCGTCTAGGGCACAATTTCAGATTGTGTCAAGATAGGACAAGTTGCCCCCATCCCTAAAAAGTAAAACTCGGATTTATCCGACCCTAACAACGTCCGACCTTGCTGCAGTATCATGACTCTAGCTAAACTATTTGAGAAATTCGTACACACGCAACTCTGCAAGCACATCAAACAGTTTCAGCTCAAGGACCAATACCAATCGAGCTTCAAATCTGGTCACAGTACAGAAAATACACTAACACACATTGTTGATGATGAAGTAAGACTTTGTGACCACAAGGAACCGTGCTTGTTGATACTGATTGATGTCTCCTTGGCATTTGACACAATCAAACATGATATCATGATTGAACTGCTTCAAAAAAGGATGGTGTTATCGGGCCCAGTTTTAAACTGGTTTGATTCCTTCCTTCATAATGGAACACAAAGAATCAAAGTAAACCATGACCTCTACAACAGTAAACAGTTCTCAATTGGAATACCTCAAGGATCGGCACTATCCTACACTCTTCAGTTTGTACATGGAACCTCACCGAAATTCTGAGCAATTCAAACATACACTTCCACATGTACGCAGACGATGCTCGACTGCACATGAGAATTTCTTTGCAGGTTGACATCAAAGTTCTTAACAGTTAACAGTGTACTTCTGAAAACCCAACAATTGTTCTCTCCCAGAATAGCTTATGTTAAACACACTCAAGACGGAATTCCTCCTAATTGCCCCTCACAATCATTCAGCCCTTATTCAGGATTGGCTCAAACAACTTATGACCCTCAATTACATCCCACAGGTTGTAAACTATACTAAATCCCTAGGTATAAGCTAGGACAAATGCCTAAGTATGCAAAACCACATCAGTGCTACAACAAGAGAAGCCAATCACCAACCCAACACCTTAAGGAGAGTCAAACCATTCTTACCGCCTGAGTACATGAAACTAGCTGTCGAATCACTGGTTATCTCCCGTTAGGATAAGTAATTGGGACCCTGGCTGTGTTACCCAAAGCTAAACTGGCACCTTTAAGGGCTACTTTGAACTCTGCTGCTAGACTTGTCTCAGGATCAAGAAAACGTGATCACATCACACCAGATCTAATCCAACTCAACTATCTCTTTCGCAATGCAAGGATCAAGTAAAACATAGCCTGCTTAATGCACTACATTACAACACGCCCTCTTACTTGAAAAAAAAAACGTGAACTTTCATGCATGAATCGAACCCTAAGAAGTTCCAATACTGTATTGCTGAAACTACAAAAGTTCAAAAGGAAGAAAATCGATACCCCCGCCTTCTCTGGTCTGGCTCCAAGAATTTGAAATTATCTCCCTCCCGAAGTCAAAATGACCCACTCGACAGCCGCATTAAACAGTAAGTCAAAGGATTACTCTTCAATAGCCAAATGCTACATTAAACCAGTAGCCTCTCAAAGTAACTCTTACTCCTTGTGTACAACTCTAACCTACCGCACTGCTAAGCATTTGTTGCATGTGTAACCTATTATTTGGTGTACCAATTTCTTTTGTACCTGCTTAATGTCTATGATTCAGTGTACAGCACTCTGATACTCTAGTGGGTCTTGTTCGCGCTATATAAAACTCTTCAAATAAAAAATAAAAATAAATATAACTCTAATATATACCTTAAAGTTGGAATGCAGCTCTAGGATGCCGGGTTGTAGCTCACTGTTCTATATCAGGATTTTAACTTATAAACTGCCCCTAACAAAAGGATCTCTCTTATAAAAGCAGTAACCCACTGACCTATTTATATTATATCTACTTTGTGATCTGCATGGTACACGCTCTTTGCAGGAGGCATATTAACCCCTTCCACGCGGGGCTAATTCCCCGACCCCCGTGCAACAATTCTGCAGATCATGGTGTGAGGAAATATATAATTACTTTAGCAAATACGAGCACATAGAAAGAAAATGTCATATTGCCGTAGCACCTAAGCAGGAATCCATGGCGTAATAATTATTCAACATCCATTATGCTAATGTCACCTGGACATGTTCAAACAAAATATAAAATACATTGACAATAAGACTTTTTTTAAGGGAATAAGTCTAGTGTAGAAAAGGAAGATATGGTTACAAGTGACAATTTTACTTATGCACCATGGAAAGTTCATTGTGAGGAAAACAATGGAATGAAAATAAACTAATATGACCTTAAATTGACTGTGTGCTGCGGAGCCTATGGGGTGAGTGTTGAAACTGGCACTTCCTGGTTGACTGAGGCGAGGCCCTAGCCAGGCAGAACCTACCACTCCCGTCAGGGGTGTGTGATTACACTCGCTGTACACCTATGTGTAGCTTCGCACTGACCAGTCAGGCTGAACACAGAGGCAATGTGTAAAGCATTGGCACAACACTCACTTACAATAAATACACTGAGCGTCACAAAAGAGACTTCACACGTCATATATGTATGTAACGTTTGTATTCAAGACACACAATAATCACCACAATATGAACATTTTGTGGTGATTATTCGCTGAGCCTATTAAAAAACTGACTGGTATCTGCTTCGGCACTCTTATGATCTTTAGGAAGTTCTTCCCTCTGCTACCACAGCAGGCTCGGGCACTTATCCTCTCCAGGCTTGACTACGCCAATGCCCTTTTTATTGGCATCCCTGGCTACCTCATGAATAAACTCCAACTGATTCAAAATGCGGTGGCCAGACTCCTATTTAACATCGCCAAACGATCCAGTGCGAGGCTGCTGCTACGTGACCTTCATTGGTTACCTGTGGCCCAGCGGGTTCAATTCAAGATCTTGACCATGGCGCATAAAGCCTTGCATGACTCTGGACCCTTATACATTAGGAAGCGCGTGGCCTTTTACAAGCCTGGCCGCTCGCTCCGCTCCTCCTCTCGTTGCCTACTGGCCATTCCTCGATTTCAATGCTCCAGGATGGGCGGCCAATCGTGGTCAGTAAAAGTGGCCATTCTATGGATCAAGCTTCCTGGCCTGTTGCGACATACACAGGACCTCTGCATCTTCAAGAAACTCCTCAAAACTCATCTTTTCAACCCTCCTAGTTAATTTCATTGGTGCCCTCTCTGTCTATGTCCATTCGCGCCAGGATACTCCTGAGTAGTTGCGCGAGTTACAAATTATATATAACATAACATAACATATAACATTATGTATTTGTGGGCATAAATCACACTTGGAAATATTACTATCGGTACTAGGCCCAACCATGTTGAAATGACATTGGTAATATTCACGCTTGGGAAACAAGGGGGAAACCCCCCTCCCAGCACCCTTATGCAGTGCAACATGTCGTTAACCCTAGTAATTCTTATAATTCAACACCACCCGGTTTTAGGGTGTACCCCAGGACACAACGATTCCTAAAACATGTACATGCAAAGAATTATAACACTTTTTAGCAGCACTGCCAGCAGAGGCTGCATGGGCAAAACCAATGTCAAATGTAGTGTTCTCCCGGCCAGAAATCAACATGTAAAGCAACACTGCCGGTCTGTGTCGTAAATTACAGGCAGTTTGCAGACTGTCACTCCTACACACATGAACATTCACTTAGCACCGATACACGGTGCAACTAATATTAGACAGGTCCATACGGAACTCGCTCGCACACATACACACACAGCACCCTAATGGGCTGCAACTGATATCCATCTGGTCAATTTATAGCACACTGCAGACCCCATGGGCCAAGCCTCCCTTCAGCCTCCAGCTCACCCCGGCTGTCATACGCCCATAGATTGGAGGTAACCAGCGCCCCACCCTCGATGCTGGGTCACACACAGCTGAAGTCACACTTAGTCAGGGTCCCAGGGGAGTAAGTGTGGGGCAGGGTTAGGTAGTAGGACTAACTAGGAGGCACTCGTCAGTTGGGGGCTTGGCAGCCACTCAGGAAGTTTACCCATAGGATGCAGAGCAGAAGCAGGCTGAGGGCAATAGTCAGTCACTCACAAGGGTTCCACAAGGGGCTTCTGGCAACAGTCCAGTTCTGCAAAGCACATGGGGGTCATTCAGGCTCTTGACTCGCTTCTGATTGCTCTTGCAAGTGTTCCTTCAGCCCAGTCAATCACTATTACTGCCCAAGCCCGAGCCGAGCAATACTATTTGGCACACAATGTCGTTGGGGGAGGAGAGAGCAATTGGTCTGCGCACTGATGACCAGGAAACAGTCAATGAATGGGGAATGAAGCAGAGTAGCCTCTCTGATAAAAGAGGCACCCCGGTACACGTCGATCAGACTCCCACCCAGACAATCTGGGCACAATGTCTAGTGAACTGTGATATGAGTCGCACCAGACAATTTCACCTTCGCAAAATGAAGAGTCGCACTCTCAGTACCTCCCTGGAAAGGAGACACTACGCCTGGTGCTCATTGATATGGGGCACACCAGACCGTTACGGTCACACACAACGAAGAGTTGCAAATGCCGTACCTATCTGTAAATGAGGCGCAACATCCGGTGAGTGTTGATATGGGTTGCACCAGACAATACCGGTCAAACACAACGAAGAGTTTCAAACTCTGTACCTTACTGGAAATAAGGGACAGCGCCTGGGGCGTGTTGATAGTGGTCGCTCCAGGCAATTCCGGTCACACACACACAGGTGCAAGTTTAGCAATGCCACACGAGGTAGAATCAGGCACTACTGCGGATGCACCCCCACCTCTATGGGTCGCAACCTGTGAAGCAGACAATGCATGCAATGAGCAGGCAGTCAGCATGGCAAAACAGAGAGCTGCGTCACAATCAACTATGCAGGCCACGCTGGATCCCTCAACCGGTGAATCCACTCACCACTAAGACACTGATGTGTGTTGAGGTCCTCGTGATGCAGGGGCCACAGCCTTAGATGCTGGCAAGAATTCTGGAGTGCCACACAGGGCAATCTGTTCTCCAGACATAACTCTTAGTTCCACTCTCATGCTGCGCTACCAGTTGGGATTCAGCAGACGGTTTGGTCACTTGAGAGGGTTCAACTCACCAAGTGTCACAAGTACATTGTGTGGGTCCCTCGTAGATCTTAATTGTTGTGAAAATATATTCTTCTCTTAAGTGTCTTACACTTGTTGCCACCATCCCTTGTCAACAAAGCCATGCTGACCATTTCACATACTAGTTACTATTCACTTCACTCATTAATCTATGGACTTCCTTTATATTGAGGGTACTCTGTGTACCTAAATTAATGTAAATTACAACAATGGGATAATTTATTGCTTCATATTTTTCATTGACTTTATTCAATATATATGATATATTCACCTCTATTTGCTCTTTTCCTTCTTTCTCAGAATGTAAGAGTAGATACTTTCACTTGACTTTGCATAGTTACCAGAAATGCCATTGTTATGCCGAGAAGACAGCTGCTTTTTGCACAACTTTCATGCCTTGTATGTGAGGTGAAAATAGTTCAGTGATGCAACTGATAAGGAACCACAGTTCTTTTCAAGTACCTATTGGGAGATTACAAATGCCAGGACCTGGAAGCTTCATAATAATAATTTTTCAGAGCTATGTCCTATCTTTGGACTAATGTTTTACCTTTTATATGGCACAAATACAAAAATATTTGTTTGAAATATATATATTTAGTTGAATATTTGTAAGTTTTATATAGCAATGCAAGTCACCTCATGGTTATGGCGTACAGTTCAAATTAAAGTCCAAGGGGCATATTATCAACAACTAGTGATATTCATCGCTAAATAAGCTTGGTGATATTTTTTTTATCTCTGCGCATCGCCGGATTTTATCGCAGAGATAACATGCTATTAGCAACGTTTATCTCCAAAGCGATAACATATCCAGCGATATCGGTGAAATGCGTGAATATCGATGGGAATCCAGCGATATTCAGGCATTATCGCTAATAGGGTCTTAACCTGAATATCCACCTCCCATTGGATATACAGGTTAAGAAGTGGTCTGAGCCGGCGTTAGAGCGAATTTTTTCGATCGATTCACCTGCGTTGATAATAGGCGATAGCGATGTTAGCGACTGCTTTCAGTCGCTAACAGGTTGGGTACGCCCACTTTGCATGTCATTAGCGATAAATATAGCTGACATACAAAGCGGGCCCCAAACCGCTCGCTATCGCCTACAAGCTGTCACTAACTGTTGTTAGCGACAGCTTGCTAATGGGGCGATAAAATTATCGCCGCTTTGCGGCGAAAACGGCCGCTAAAGCAACGATAATCTCATATCGCCTGCCTTGATAATATGCCCCCAAGTTTGTCTACAAAGCATGCTCTCTAGTTGCTGTCCATCACTTGCTCTCATCAAATCTTATCAAAGGCCTTCTAAATAGTTTGGTTTTCAGGAACTTTCTAAAGCACAAGTCAAAGTTTAGGAAAGTTAATCACTTTGGATTTTTAATTCAAAGGGACTACCTGTTTGATTTTATATGTTGGCTGATTGGCGTGATGTAGCTGATTGGAGATCCCTAGTTAGGATGTAGCTGGGGCACAATTTTGTAGTACCCTGCCATTTTTGACAGTATTCTGTATTTACCATGCCTACATCTTGATTCTTACTTCCAGAACTCCGCCGGAGCAGGTCTCTTCAGTGATGGGGGAACAGCATGGCAATATTCATAGGGGGGTGTCTGAGCTGTTGGAAGCTGGACTTATTGTACAAATTGTAACACTTATTAGGGAGGAACTGCACCAGAATATGGCATGATTGGACACAATAGGTCGTGTTTTTCAGGACATAAAGAATGTGAAAGGGCACTCTGAAGTCCTTCCTTTTCACCCAGATTTTGAAGTCCAAGAGGTCACAAGTAGTCCAGGCTTGTTAGAGCATACCCATAGGAACATGTCCATCTGTGGTGTCATTAATCTTTACTTAAATCCTCTGACTCATGTACCAAGAGATCAAGATAGGCCTTATATGCTGGGCAGAGTTAGGGGAAATAATTGTAAAGATACCCCAGTGGGATGGGCACAACAAGCAGACAGGCAAATGGAAGGAGCCAGACTAAGGCAGGAGAAGACATATTAGAAGACAACCTGTATTAGCCCTTTCCCCTGCAGTATGTCCATACTTAGGTATCCTTGCGGGGGCACCCAGATTAAGAAATGGTCACAATGAATCATATGATGAGACATTCAATAAAACCTTATGTTGGCGGGCCTGTTACAGAGGTTTCCCGCTCTTACAGGCTAATAGTATCTTGATGTTTAGGAGGGTGAGATGCATTGGCCCATAGGTCGCAGATCGTCAAGGGGATTGTATTCATCTTAATTTCACTTCCCCTCTTTTGGCCAAAAAGGCTATTTATTGGGTTTTGGGTATTTTTATAAACCTAATTATCAAAAAAGCATTGGCATAGCCAATAGGTCTCGACTTTGAGATCTTATAGCGTTTAGCCATGCAGCACACAAGCTGCGAGTTTACAAACATCAGAAAGTACATTCAGCAGACGGTCACAGTTCATGTGAATTGCTTTTTTAGGCATTCAGAACATTGCTTGGTTTACTAACAGTGCCCAATTGTTACTGGTGACAAGTAGGTAGGTACAGGCAGGTTGTTGTTAAAGTACCCTAACAGTGACTTCAAAATAAACTCCATAGATGAACCACATAAAGGTAGTAGAAAAGGGCGACACTCCTCTGCAAACAGCCATAAGTGTGTTGATGACTTGGGTTTTAGATGGGGGTGAGTATGCATACCTTACAGGCACGCCTGAATTTAAGGACAGCCACTCTGATTTGGATATAAAGTGGCAACACAGCGGTACCTGAGCTAGGGTGCTTAACAAGGGGAGTACTTAAAAAATCATCTGCAGGGGCAAGCCTGCTATCTGTCAATCAAAATTCCGGAAACTGACATAATGTACAATACACACCCCCTTTACAGCTCTCTATTAATACTGTGAGTGGCATGTGTGGGACAAAACGTTAAAAAAAATATCATTCTGATATTTAGTAGTAATTCACAAAAGTGAGGACCATTGCTCCAAAATACTGATTCAGATACCTAGCGCAGGACAGCACAAGCATTGGCAAAGCCACTAGGTCTCGGCAATCAGAGAGCTATTGGCCTTGTCAATGTCAATGTTTTTTAGGCATGCTGAATAGCAAGCAACAGGGCTTCTGTTCAGCGTGGCTGAAAGTCAATATGTATATACAACCAACATGTAATCTGTGGACACATTGTATTAAAACGCCAACCTCATTAGAACGCTCATGCCGATATGATGCAGAATTATAACATGAAAACTACGGGAAACAAAACCAACCCAAACACCAATCATATGAGATGGGCATACCACAACATTAGCTTTATCTGCTCCAACCATTTTATTCCCCAATCTCAACATGGCAGCTATGGGGAGGGGAATTTTTCATTTAGCCCGAACAAAGATAGCGGCTACTGTGTGTAATCTCCACTATAGATTTGATTTTGTCTCAGCAGATTTGTACATATGAGGGGTAGGGTTTAAGGCTTTGTGGAGTATTTTTAGCGACCATATTCCCCTTCTGCCTGAATTTGGCTGGAGAGGTTTGTGGGAGAAGATTCAGAACAGGTACAGCAACCCTCCTACATTAAAAGAGCAGGGTAGGCAAATAAGTTGGGGCAGTATAGTCCCTGAGGATTTTTTAAGGAAGCTAATCATAGGTTGTAATTGTGACTTTGAGGTCCGCCTAAATCCCAACTCCCCAGGTCAGGCTATTCTGGGTGCGTATGTTACCATATGCAGAGAGGTACAAAAAGTGCCCCTTAGCCCGAAATTGAAAGCAAAGGAGATATGATACAAATGGTTTGGTAGGCTTTGTTCGAAGAGCCATAAAGATCTAAAGCTATTAGGAATTCCCTCAAGGGTCCCAGAGGAAATTGTTCATGAAGAAATGAGAGCAAATATTATAACCGATTTTATTCTACTCCGCCCAATGCTTCTATGGCTCTCCATATGGCTTAAGAGTGAACTGGAATTTAACAGAAGGATTGTGATTGATTGCATGAATTTGGAATTAAGTCATGCCATATTATGGTTAAGTTACATTAAAACAACCCTAGGGTGTTGGGTAAACCTCAGCTGTTCAGCACCCTAGAGCTGATCAGTAAATCGGACATAGGTTGGGTGAAAGAGGCTTTTAGTTTAACTACATGTGAAGCTAGGCTCCACGTAGCTCAATCCAAAGGTAGTTATAAGCACTTAATGATGATGAAATCCATGAATACAATGGAAATGCTCTTAACCTTGGATATGACGGCTCATCATAGAAGATTGCTAACTTACTTCTGTTTAAACCTGTTTCCACAGCTGCTGATTGGGTTGTGTAAGCCATTAGACTGTCCTTTTTACGAAAGTGACATGTCTTCTTCACTAGACACTTTGCATATTGTTTTTCTCTGTCCTAACTGGTCAGCCTTAAGACAAAAGTACATTCACCCGCTTTTTGGTCCTTTGGGGTTTTATCAAGTGAGCCCAGCCTTACTTTACTTGCAACTTTTGAAATCACCAATAACCTGTTTTTGGCGGGGATTGCTAAATGAACTGTGACAGTGAGCAATTTTACAAATGTACTGTTCATGAAACCTGGACAAAATTTGATTAGATTAATGGTTTTAGGTGGCCCCTACTATTTTCTACCTACAAAGCGGACCCTTATATGGAGGTTTTTGTTTGTTAGGTTTTTACAGGATGAGCCCGACATTGTTTTATACAGTATTTTTTAAGATGTTTTTGCTGTATTTATGTTTTTTTAGTAATGCATTTTTATCTTTTCAAATGTATTTAAAAAGATTTGCTGTAATTTTGATAGGAGATTAATTTTGGATATTTTATTTTTATGTGCTTTAATGGCCTATTTAGGTCCAAAAAAGAATGTATTGGATTTGGTTCAGTTTCCACTTCAGTATGTGGGTTTAAACCAATATTATGGCTTTTTTTTTAGATGTCTAATGTTTGTTTTCAAAATATTGAATACGAGTGAAGTGCACTCAGGACATGAGCTGTTTTAAAACTTCATGTTGAAATTTATATTTGATAGACTGACTGACACATCTGGCGTGCTATGTATCACACAGGCGTTCCCCTATGTTGTGGTCTACAGATGTTAGCGCTGGCTCCAGGAGAAGGAACCTGGGGCCATGTTTACATAGAGCATGTTTATTTTTTTGTTCTGTTGTTTTTGTTTTAATATACAACAGTACTTGAGCCAATGCAATAGCTTTTCCACCAAGTCCTGCATCAGCTGATTTGGAAACAAAATGTTGCTGAGTTAGCCCCAAAAATGTCCCCAGTGTGCTAAAACTTTACCGTATGTGTTTTTGTGCAGTGGTATACTTACAGGGTTTGTTTGGTTTCTGTAGTTCGAGTCACATGAGTCCCTGAGATCATTATCTCAGATTGTTCGACAGCACTCAGACAATAAGGGTCATGTGAGGCCAAGGATTGCAGTCAGACAAGCTGTGTGCCGACTCAGCAGCTTTCAGAAGGGATGAAAGCCACTGCAGGGAAAGAAACCCCGTAAAGTACAGCCTGCCACTGGAAAATGAACTCATAAGTTATTCTTTGTGTAATTGCAAAAAGAGGCCCATAATAGCTAGGAAACTGACAACCCAAACAACATTAGGGCAGCACGTGCTCCTTAAATTACCAGAGTTTATTTATAGCTTGCCAAGTCAAGACTTGCCCAGTCTGTCTACAAAGTGTTCATTATTATATAAAACATGTATTCATGAAGTAAAGACTAGAAAGTTGCTTTTTTGAAAATGTACGAGCATGCAAAAATATTTCAGACTGTGCATTACGCTATGATGTGGTAATTAACTAAGATGAGTCGTGTATATCTATATTTAGAACTTTCTTTAAATGTACTTCAATGGATCCGGAAGTAACCCTTTATTTAAGAGCCATGTTTATCCCAATTTGGGAGCCAAGGTGCGTTTTCACCTGAATTAAGATTGCATTTTGTTTGAAAAATCTTGCAGACATGGTAGATTTCCTTTAAACGACTTCTTCCATGTGAATCCTACGAAATTTTCAGTCGACCCTCTCTAAAAACCGGGACCGAGGCTACATTTCCTGAAATCTGCCAGGACAGCTGAGAAAAACCGGGACCCTCCGGGCAAATCCGGGACGCCTGGTCACCCAATGCGGTAGCCAATCTGATTGGTACCCATGATCTCGAACTGCTATGAATTATGGATTTCTGGCTTAACATTCAGTATTGAATCATCATCGATTTGTTCGTATGTCAAAGTTACGGGATACTTTATATCAGGGCTCGAGTCGGGGTACCACGCAGGTGGACGGCGTCCCCCCACTTATTTTACCCGGAGCTCGATTACTGCAGCAAATGGAGCCACACATTCACTCTTTGGCCTCTCTGGGGCAAGATCGGAGCTCATTTCATGACGTCACTTCCTGTTGTGACGTCAGCGCCCCCCACTTCTTTTTTTTAGGACTTGTGCCCTGCTTTATATGCAGATAGACCTCATAAACAAGAGGAAGGCCTTGCTGTCATCTACAAAGATGCTTGGAGGAACCGGATCAGGTGTATCGCTTCAGAGCTCTGGGTTGAAAAACCCTGCGAACCACCCCACCACCTAAATACATCCTTGCAGTGGGAAGACACTGCAGGGCATGCCTCCCTCCCTTTCCCCCTTACTATGCCTAGGGAGGGTGGGAATCCCGCCACTCTACATCATTGAAAGGTTCTCCATGCAATGGTAAGAACTTCAGAACACTTCCTGCTCACCATCTGCCCCTGGCTCCTGACTGTAGCCAGACCTGGGTTAGGCTGCAGAGTACAACATGAGGTGACCAGATCCTTGCCATGCCAGTGAACGACCATCTCCACCTGGGCAGCCTTGTTTGATACTTGTAGCTTGCTGGTCACACTGACTATCTAAGGCACCTGTGTGGATGCACAAGTGTGCAAGGATTGCAACAAAACCATGGGGTTCTCTAAAGTTTGGTGTTGCCTCCATTACTTTATGGTAGTCCCTGCAGCTCCCATGTCTGTAACATCAAGACCGACAACCAGCCAAATTTGGGGTTAAAAATGTCCACCAAGAGCTTCAAGTCTAGAAAAGAGAAATAAAATAGGTATTTTTCTTTTTATCATTCACACAAATTATGGAAAAGATGCCAATGAATAGGCCTGCAATTGGAGAATTATTGGGATGGAATACTGCTGGACTCCTACACAATTTTCTCTACCTTTGGGTAGATGCGGAGGAGACTGCTCATCACTTTTGGTTGCTCCTTGGTCCTGGTTCTGGTCTCCTCAAGTCAAGTCAAGTCAGAATTTATATAGCGCACTACATACCCAGAGGGTCTCAAGGCGCTTGAGGAAGGGGGGGAGGTTTACTTGTCGAATATCCAGGTTTTAAGCTGTTTTCTGAAGGCTAGGGGGTTTTGAGTAAGGCGGAGGTGGGTGGGAAGGGAATTCCAGGTTTTGGCCGCTAAGTAGGAGAAGGATCTTCCCCCCCATGGTGGCTTTGTGGACATCGGTGAGGGCTTGGTTGGACGAACGCAGCTGGCGGGTGGGGGTGTAAAAGGAAAGGCGCGTGTTGAGACAGTCAGGTCCAAGTTCGTATAGGGCTTTGTGTGCGTGGGTGAGGAGACGGAACGTTATCCTCTTGTTGACGGGGAGCCAGTGAAGGTCTTTCAGGTGAACAGAAATGTGGTCTGTGCGGGGGATGTCTAGTATGAGTCTGGCTGAGGCATTTTGGATGCGTTGGAGTTTTTTCTGCAGTTTTGCGGTGGTACCGGCGTAAAGGGTGTTTCTGTAGTCCAGACGGCTTGTGACCAGTGCGTGGGTGACCGTTTTTCTTGTTTCGGTGGGGATCCAGCAAAATGTTTTTTTGAGCATGCGTAGGATGTTGAAGCATGATGAAGAGACTGCGTTGACTTGTCTGGTCATCGAGAGTGAGGAGTCCAGGATGATGCCCAGGTCTCCTGCCATCCTCATGTGAGTGAGACACCTGGTTGGGAGTCTGTTGGCTAACTTTAAAGGTAGGCCACAATATTTCTATGGTTACACACAAAAAAAATCTTTTTATGCATTTCCAAGCCGTAATTTGTCCCAGTCTTATACGTAAAGCAGGCCTTTGCAAGTGGAAAGACTCTCTCAGCCTATGCTGTAAAAAGCACTTCAATTCTGTCCTTTATAATGTCTCCCATTATGCACTTTATAAACGTAGGCCTAGTGGGCCCCAAGGCTCCTTCTACATCTAATTTAACTAATAATAAAAAATTGCCTTATTAAGTATGTGATATGCGTTCTTTTAATGTGGGTGATGTTGCTAGGACTAAGGCTATGGACTGCATCTGCAGCTTTGATGCTATGTTTTTAAAGTCTCCCATGTGGGTGCTGCAAATCCACATTGCGTGCAAATTTTATGTCACTGGCACCGTTTCTGCACAACTGTCTAATGTCTTTGCCTAAATGTCAGATATTCAAATTGGGGTTTGCTAATATTTGCAAACTGTAGGCGTCAGAGTACTTGCGCTCGTAGGGGTCAGCTTCCCACTGCTAAAAGACAGACATTGACAGCAAAACCAGTCAAACAAATGGGGAAACCACACAGCAAGATGCACTTTTCTACAGAAACCTTCTACCAATTTACTAACATAAGAATCTGTAAAAATACTGCTCAAATGTTTAACACTCGAACATTTTTGCACTACTCTTCACTGGGATGCATGGAGATTACTTAATGTGGGGGGAATCCCCTCTGCCCTCTTCTTTGCTATTACTCATTCTGAAGCTTCTCTACGTTTGTTGAAAATTACATCACACTTGTGAGAAGATGCCCCTTTTTGCTTTGTCACTGCCCCTCCCGCCATTTTTTGTAGAATTGGAGCGCTGCTGTCCAGTAACCAGTGTATGTGGTCCGACTTCTAAAACATGTACAAACTGGCTAATCCTTGACTGCTTATTTACCATAGAATGTGATGTTGAAACTGCACCTATGCCATAGACAGTGAAATGTCACTTGTGGACTGCACCACTTTTTGTTCCATCTACTAGTGTGGCAAGGAAAACTTGGCTTCAGGCCTACCATTGAAGTTTAAACCTGCAGTGCTGTTATGAGCCCTAATGTACCCCAATATAGGCATAGGTAGTTACACCTATATTTGTCCTACCTTGATCTACATAACGGTTTTGACGCTGACCTATAACTTATTTAGGTGCCAAATAAATGTTGTGTTGTTTTCTCTGAAAACTAGCCTGATTTATTATGCATGACGATTCTCAGTATCACAGCAGGATTTACATCTTCTACTTAATTACTCATTATAAGGGTCACCACTATCGTCATCCTTGGCCAACATGACCACAGAACCATGACACATCTAGGTAAAACTCCTGAGGGTACCATTTGGGTATAAAAGTACCACATCTTCGCTGGGCAAGCCAAAGGAGCAAAAACGTACACGCTGACCCAAGACACTGAAGTCCCTGCATAAAGACACTCCAGCACGCAGTGGTCGACCTCTCTCGATGGGTGTCCAATTCGAGACCAAGACTGGGTCCTTCGCTCTCTCACATCATGTAATGGGGTTGGCTCTTTCCTATGGGGATTCTTGACTATACACCTACATACATGCTAGGTACACTTAGGTACATGTATTTAGGGTTTGCATCGTAGGAGTACTCATGATTACTGCCATGTATCTATATGCCTTAATATATTCACTGTTTTAGCGCCATGGTTGAATTCTACCTTTTATTTACGCTACTGGTGCTTGCAATCGTATATATCTGTTTCTGCCTAATGGTTGTTGCAGCACACATAGTTTATACTAGAACCCTTTTCCCTGCCTGAAGTTCCTGGAGGCTTCTTGGCCTGAATAAGGTATGAATGAGGTGTGAAATTATTCCCAGGAGAAACAAAATTGGTCATTGTGAATGACAGGCCAACCTGAAAGGACATGGATTTCCCCTTTGAGCTCAGCATCCGGCAAGACAGGTCTGTCTGAGAAACATGTAAAACTTCTGCACCCTTCAAAGGAAGCAAACAGGATGACAAAACAGCCAGGGGATCTTATGTTTCCTATTTATCCTTGCTGCTGTCCTGTGCTTTTGTCCTACAAGACTTTTGACTTTTGTCTTCTGGATTGTTGTGAGTACAGAGCCTGCTTCAAACTTGATTTGAATTGTTAGTTCTCGGTGGACATTGGTAATTTCATAGCCCAATCCCCTACACACCTCTAGTCTTTAGAGCCAAGGTTTAGAGTGGCTGAAGACTTTAGCCATGTTAGAGTTGCCATAACACATTGCATTTTGGTCCGGTTAGCCATAAAGTAAATAGAAACGACTGAAACTGTAGGTAGGCGAGGCCAAGGGAAAATGTATTACATTGATTAAAGAGGGATTAGGAGTGTTTTAGGGTGCCCACACCCAAAGGCTGCTGAACCATACAGAGCTAGACCCTCACCCATCCTTCCTCAGAAAACTTTCTGGACCTGCCGAGAACACAGAAGGAATGCACCTGCAGTTTGAATCCTGTGAGGAGACCTGTAGGGCTGGACTTGTTCCACTTGGCCCCAGGACAAAGCAGTGGACTCCAAGAGTCAGTTGGCTGACCACCTGTGTAGCTGCAGGGACACAACAAGCTTTGAAAGACCTCTTTCCTAAAATGCCCAGCTGGTCTGTAGTAACTAGACCTGGACTGGGCCCTGCTGTTGGTCTCTGCCTGACAACCTCTGAGTCTCTAAGTGCCCAGGTGGCTCTAGAGGTGTACTTCTGTGGGTGTCTAGGCACAAAAGAAAGTTTGGCAACTTTTGACAACTTTTCCTTCCAACCAGTGTGATCTAACCAGGACCAGACTACTTGGTGTATCCGACACAGTTCCATAGTGGTCGGCATGAAATTGCATCTTGGTCCTGGTCTACCACGTCCATTTACTAGTATTGCTGCCTGATCTCTCCTTAGTTATTTTCACCGAGGGCGATATGTACAGATTTTAATAATCGTGATGACCTAATTGTGTTTTTCTACGAATCGCAATTAGGGAATTGTGATTCCTGATGCATGAAGCCCATTTGAAATTCATGTAACGATTCCTAATGGGCTAAAAAATTGACCTACCTCATGAATATTAATGCGGTTGGTCGCAATTTGCTAGTCATTAGGATTTGCAGGCATCACAAGGATGGTGGCCTGTCAGAGTTTCTAGACCACCATGTCTCTGATTTCATTTTAATAAGCAATCTTTTTCTGTTTTTTTTGTATATGCAGCCTGTTTTCCTTAAAAGAAAATGGGATGCATTTAAAAAGAGAACATTGAAATGTTTAAGTTTCATTTTGTAAGAGTAGGCAGTGGCCGTGGGACCACTGGCCACTCTTAAAAAATATTTGTGTCACAATTCCCATGGGGACCCCATACCATTTGCGAATGGCTACCACCTCCTTTGTAGTTCCAGTAAAAAATTAACGATTTGCGACCGTAATTTGGTTGCAAAACATTCATACATGCCATTGCGAATCGGTATTAGGAAGGGACATCCTAAACACGCCCCTTCCAAATACTGATTAGCAAACCTAAATTGCAATTTGGTAACAGGTTACCGAATCGCAATTTGGCTTTTGTACATTTTAAAAACCTTTTTTTGTGGCTGTAAACAACCTCAAAAACGGGTTTGTACGTATATCCCTTAGTACTTTAAAAAGTCATATCTCTGTTTCCTGCTTTTGGATTTTTGTGTTATTTTGCGTATAACATTTTTCACTCTTTTTATACATTGGAGTTTACTTTTTAATGTGTTGTGTTTTTAACTTTGTAACTGTTTCAGTACTTCTAAATGCTTTAATCATGTTCTCGAAGTTGCACACGTTTGCCGAGTGCCACAGCTGCCAGCTCAATTACTGAAACATTACTTAAACATTTGACTGGACCTAAAAGGTTAGTGGCTTTATTACTTGTGGACTCACATCCACCCCAATTAGTTATTCACTTTCTCAAAATTTGATCTTGGATTCAGTGGAAAAACAGAACTTCGGTGAAAACCTCAGAGCTGAGGACCTCTTGCAAAAGACTAAGGAGACTTATTTTTGAAATAAGAATGGGCCCTAGAATAAATGTCTCTGGGTGTCTGGCCAGGCTGCTGTGGATGCAAAAGCACCCAGTTTTAATTCTTGGAGCCCTTTCCAAATTAATAGCCAGATTAGAATTACTTAGGACTGAGGAAGTCTGATAGGCACTATTTGAAAGCACTCCATTGTAGATGCAGGAAAGTGTCCTCCTATTTCATCATCAGGATACTTTATTCAGTTTCAAACCATCAAATGAACAAAACGTCCATAGAATACATATAACAAATTTCACCTCAATCAGTAACTTTTTATATAATATAGTGTATAAAACAATAACGTGCAATCATAAAACTTGGCCCCAGCACCACACACAATATGATTTTATTACCGATGTTGCTCTCAAACTATCAAACTAATCCCTCAAGTTATAATCTTATTACTGTAAATTCCTAATGGATAAAGATTGTTATATTTTAAAAAGTGGAATGTTCAAAAGTGTTTTTGGAGAGAATTAGCTAATAAGAAATAACTATAAAACATGTTTACATGAGGTATAAATACAAAATTGTTTCCTCCAAACAACCTATGCATTGAGATTACTTGAGTTACAGTACTTTCAAAAATTTCTCCAGCTCAATCCAGATGTTAAACCAGACCCAGCTCACAATAAAAACATCCGGACCAGATGTATCAATCATTAATATTCTTTTTGCCTCTCTAAAATGTAGTTGGCCCAAGGACGAACAGATTTGGCGCAACCATTTTCTGCATGCACCGCGATATTCAGGACATACAAACATCACATGACCAAGGGTCTCATGATTCATGCCACAAACTGGACATGAATCAGGTGAAGAGTTGTTATTCAAATTTTTGTTGAGCAATCGAAGGCGCAAACAACCTATACTAAATCTGATAAACAAACTCTTGGCCAGTGGTGGTGTAATAATGTCAATATAGTTTTCAAAAGCTGGAATAGGTTTAAGTGCCAAGAACTGCTTGGTAAGGTAGCCCAGAGAGCCCCTAGTTGAGTCTTGCCACACAAGGTACAAATACGTCGATTTTAAAATCTGCTTATCCACACCTTGCAGTACTTCAGGCGAATCCCACATTCTGATCAAACCCAATTTTGTGCACCAGTCACGTACAAACCTTAACCAAGGTATCTCCATGGTACAATCCAAAATCATTACATCGCTCAAAGAATTACTATATTCGTCTAATATAGAAGTAATTCAAAGACGAATCCAGACAGTAGTGGTTATAAGTGTGCCTGGTCAAATACTCTTTTCTTCCCTGTGTCACTATAGAGCGGGACTAAAAGGGTACTTGTGGGATGGAGAGCAATGCTCTGAGAAATATTCTCCATCAATGCGAGCCTCGAGGTGTCAGTGTAACCCCAAACTTAAGCGCCATACAGTGCGGCGCTTTGAGCCTTAGCTTGATAGACTTCCAAAGCTGGGGAGATAAAACGCGAATATGTATTTTTCTGAAAGCGTAGGATGGCCTTAGCTCAATGTGATATTGTGAGGGTTCCTTTATTTATTTTGTGAAACCATATAAATTTGTTTGACAGGATCAACCCAAATAATGTAATCTGAACACCCTTTCCAAATGATCATTCCCCTCCACAACTGGACAGCTCTTGTGTACACTCTTGCTAAAGGCCATGAATTTGTTTTTTGCAGTCTTCCTGTGTCACTGTGCATGCACACAGTGTGTGCATGAAACATGCATTGGTATTGGCAGTCAACTTGGAATGGGTTTTCATTGATTGAAGACCCATTGCAAGATTGCCAGCGATGCGTGCACAGGTATCGTGGCACATGTGCAGGGGTACTGTTGGAGAAAAGCAATAGCTTTGCCTTTTAGAGCCCTGACCTTCTGGCTTTGCCTATGCATGTTTGTTTTTCCAAGTGATGAGCCCTTAGTGCCATGGCATGCTTAGTGGTGGGTCTCATTCTGACTGTGCCACTGGACTGAAGCTACATCTCACTGATGAGGCCAAAAAGTGCTGAGACCAGTCTGCGGTTGCTAGCGTTTTCTTCAAGAGGCTCCCTATCCTTGTCTTTCGGACTGGACCATGCCTATTGCTGCAGGACCAGGTCTGATTTGCACATGATTAGTCTTTGTCTGGGGGGGTATAGCAGGCAAAAAGAATACAGTACAATAAATTATCATTGGCTGAGAGGAATTCAAGCATTTGACTATGACTATTAAGGTGTGAATTGACAGCGCACCTGTCACCATACCATATGTAATCACACACATTTTTTTAAGAAGCACTATTTAGAGAGGGTCTTCAGCTCCATATTATTCTTCTGTCTGCAAGCTTTTGATTTATTTGATTTAGTAGAAGGGGTATGTCTTCACTGCAGAGAATGTTTGTTTTGCCTTTTGTGGAAAGTCAGTGCTTTATGCAGTAGGCCTGAGTTGATTATATTGACAAGCCAGTAATCAGCGTTATAGGCCTGATTTGTTTATTGGAACAGGTTATGACAGAAGAATTAGGTGTGATCTGTTTATAATGAAAAGTAATTTCTTAATGTGGAGGCCATGTTCCAGATTTAGAATGATGATACACTATGCACAATACCATATCAATATTACTATCTGCATGTTTGTATGTGATATTTTTATAGTGTGAACCTAGCCAAAAGGCAGCGGAGTGCAGTACAAAGCCAAAGGCAAGCTTCAGGGTCAATGAGTGTGGGAGGTAGCTGTATTCTGAGAATGTAATGTTAATGCAGTCTGATGTACTGTTCTTCAGCTTCTGATGGATAAGGGGATGTTGTTCTGGATCCTTTGTGCATAGATGGAAAATGTTTTTTACCTTGTTTTTTCTTTCTACGCTTCTTATTTGCCAATTTGATGGTGTCCTGGCTGCAGGTTGTGCTGAGAGGCACCAGGGATGGCAAGATTGTCTGCAATGTAAGCAAGGGGGCTGGTCTTGATAGCTTTGTATATGATGTAGCTGATTTTAAAGATAGTGCAGACTAGCAAGGGAAGCCAATTGAGTTCCGTTAACATTGGGGTGATGTGATGATATTTATTCAGGCCCTGGATGAGATGTGCTGTGTTGTATAGGATGCCCTTAAGGGGTCCACTGTGGAGCATGACATCACCAATGTCCAGATGCTAGAGCATGATGGCTTGAGCTACAGATCTAAAGTCGCTTTCAGAAGGAAATTGTTTCACTTCCTTTAGATGAGACAGCTGGAGCCAGGTGAACATTACTTTTTACCGTGTAGTCAGATGGTGTCCAGGGTGAATCCAAATGGCTTGGCATTCCATAAAAGTTGGGTTTTAAGTTGGGTCAAAATGTATGTAACTGAGCCAGGTTTCCACTATGTCTTGCTTTTTTATGCCAAGTAACAGTAAATCTGTCTTGGTTGGGTTCATCTTCAGGTCTGGATGAGGTGCTCACAGTGTTTGTGGCCATGGATGTATAGAGTGGAGGAGACTTTCATCAGCATATTGGTGAATTTTGATGCTCTTATCTGAGAGTGAAGCCCCAGAGGGTACCATGTAGAAGTAGAAAATGACAGGGGACAAGATTAAATCCTCCCACTTCCTCACTCCCAATCGCCACCATCTTACTTATCAAGTGAGTAGAAAGCCAGGCGTGAGATGAAATTTAGCAATCAGCTTATTTTTATTATTTGATGCCTCCTACCACTTTTACCTGAAAATGAAAGACTCACCTTTCTAAAGCCATTCATTTTCCCCATGGGAATCACTATGCTTTTCAGGTAACATTGTGATATTTAATGTCACTCTGCTGCCAGCATGATAGGTGTGCAACGCCATTCGACATGAGTCATCATCAGTCATGTGGCTATTACACATAACACTCACTTCACAACTGAGGACAAGGTATGGGGCGGAGTCAGTCATTCTTCAAGCCTGTGCCTTTAAAAAATGGTATGCCCAGACGTGGGTCCCTTGCTCACTCTACCACTGGATTCAAGCTAGCCTGGCTGATGAGGATTATGAATCCGAAACCGGTCCCAGGATGCTTGTTTCCGGTCCAGGGAAGACATGGCTTGGCAGTTCGGGCTGGACTGGTCCCATAAGGCACAGGGACAGACTGATTTGCATATGGCCATGTCTGAACTGGGGTTGTGGAGTTAGCTAAAGAATGATGATGGATTAAACCCAAATCAGTTGACTGGGGTTGAGTGTTTGATTTGCTCAAACACTCCTTCCATCATCCCCTTTGGTATCGCTTTAAAAAATGGTAGTCTGACAGTGCCATGAACGTATTCACCTTTCAGACACATTCACCTAAGGTACAAACTCTGTCCCTTTCTCAGGGGCGATCCTGGCACGTGACTTACTCTGCTTTAGCCCTGAGGGCTCTGCAGAACAGACTTTGCAGCTCACACGTCACAGACTCTGCCCCAGCCATCGTGACCCTCACCCTTCAGACATCAGTTCGACATGGACCTGGGCCTGATCAATGTAGGTGAGACTGACATGGGAATGTCTCTGTTTTTACCCATCAGCTTTTTCGCCTTCCATGTCATCAATTCGTTCCTAGCCCCCGCTGATGAGTTCCTGACTCTGCAACAATGCTAACGCTATTTCGATGGAAAATCTGACATATGCTTGTCTGTGTTCCAAATATAAGGCTACTGCAATGGCAAATACGACATGTTCCTGTCTCTGCACCAGAACCGAGGCCATTACAATGGGAAATGAATGTGACATGTGCTTCACTCTGCTCCAGCTATAAGTCTATTTTAATGGGCAATCTGGCATGTGCCTGACTGCCCCCAAACTACATGTTTTAATGGGAAATCTAACATTCTTGATTGTGCCCCAGATCTATGGCTATTTCAGTGGAAAATGTGACATGTGCCTAACTCTGCAGCAGATGTTACACTGTTTCCATGGGAAGTCAGACATGCGCCTGTCTCTACCCCAGATCCAAGGAGATTTCAATGGGAAATCTGATGTGTGCTTGGCTCTGCACCAGATCTAATGTTATGCCAGCAGTAAATCTGCCATATGGCTGTTTCAATGGGAAGTCTGACGTGTGCTTGACTTTGCCCCAAATCTAGTTCAGTGGGAAGTCTGACAATCTATGGTCTTGCTTTTGTCCCAGTAATGCAGCGTATGCCAGGCATCACTATCCTATGTATCTAAAAAGAATGTGAAGTGCCTCAGTATGGTAGAAGCCTGTGTAGAGATGTCCAAGGATATCTGTCTGACCCTGTCCTATAAGGTGTTTGCTAAAACGTTTGCCAAAAGTCATGTGAAAATTGTAGCAGCATTCATGAACGACACATCGAGTTGGAACAAGTTTTAATTCTCACCTCATATAGGACCTCCACTGACAGTAGCATAGGAAAAATGCAGTGGGCCGTGGTGCGACGAAGGAAAATGGCCTCTTTGATTGGTGTTTGCATTGTAAATACAACAAGCATTTGCAATGCAATTGGTCTCGCCTTTGGGACCTTATATGTATTTAGCTATACAGCGCATTAGCCTGGGTGCTGAAACATCTACTATTCTTTAACATGGAAGGAAAGTAAGCACCAAACTGCGTAAAATGCCAGGTATGGGAACACATGGGGAGATATATTGCCTTTCAGCGGGAAATGGTATAGTCCAAAGTCGGGACCTTCAGTGGTCATATCACTGAAAATACAAGATTTGAAAAGAATATTATTGTCTACGGGTGCTCGTGGAAGACCATTTCTATGGACTGGAATCTAGAGAATGCTAAATTGATTCTGGTATTATACTGACCTCTGCTGGTCGTTTTCTGTCAAGAAAGTTAAATGAAGGAAGATGCCAGAAAAATAAAAAAAAGAAAGTCTCTCAGCAGAAAGCAATTCTGGTATTTTACTCACCTCTGCTGGTTGTTTTCTATCAAGACAGTTAAATAGAGGCAGTTGAACAGAAAAAAAGTCCCTTAGCGGAAGCAGACAAAGCCTAGGGCTGATCTCCAGAGCCCAAAAAGTACATACACATATAAGTATATAATAATAAGTGTATACTAAACTATATACAAGAGGTCTCGAATGCTCGACCTAAAATGAATAGGTCTCAATGGGCCCTTCTGGGCTCTGGATCCCAGTACCATTGTACCTCTAGTACCAGTGATAGCTACGTGCCTGGACACTGAAGACAAGGGTGGTGCAACAAACTCAGCTCTGTTTATGATCAATTTTTAGGGTTATCACTTTCTCCTAGGTGCCAACCTTCAAGTCTTCCAACAGGACCCAGGAACAATATTCTCTGATGCAGCAAAAGATATATGTATCTGCAGAAACAATGTGCGCCTGATGCACAACGCTGGATATAAAGCATTACAATGGGTGTGCTGCAGGAGAAACAACCTCTGTTTAATACTGTATGCCCCAGTGGAATGAACACTCCTCTGGAAACATAAGCCGGGTAAATTACACCAGATTTAAATTCTGTGGGAGGAGATGACGCTCATTAATGTCCATGTGAAGGGCAATAGTCCATCAGAACAGTCCTGCCAGAAAGAAATAGCATCAGAACTGAGAATATTGCATGGATAGAAGCCACCATCTATTACCAGGTGATCTCAATAATTGTGTATCTGAATTTGCTGAAATACTACAGTTTGCAGTCAGTTGTATTAGGGTGGAGAATGGAAGCACTAGGAGAAAGACAAGGCTTTCAGATTCATCAGCTGGAATCACCGCAGGAAAAGAAGCAGTCATTCACGAGCTGAAGTCTGCATTGAGAAACAAAGATCATTATGTAAGCCCAGGGGCCAGATTAGAGCTAGGGGGCACCGCAGTGTCCCTGTTTGCCCTAACTGTGTGCACCAAGTACAAACTGGGACAGTGCACCCTATCAAGGTTACTATACTATCCCCAAGGGTAGCCACAAACTTGCACCTGCCCTGGGGAAGCTCATTATGAAAGGCAGGCAGGCGGTGTGAAGCTATAGCTCTTACAGTCCCAGTGCAGGCACACCCCTGGCTGCTTTAGAAGTAAAGACATAATCATCATCTTTTCCTTTATTTTGGCTCATGGAACTATAAAAGGTACAAAACAAAACATACCGTAAAAAATTAACATAAAGACCTATATATTCAAATCAAATCAAAATGTAGCTTTTATCGATTTTTGGGTAAAACCATAAAAGCACAATAAAAGCATGATTAAACATTTACAGTGAGAACGCAACTACTCGGTGCTTTGATAAAAATCCATAGAGAAACATATTTGTTAAAAAGGAACCTAGGTCATTACAATTCAATTTAAATAAGGCATTAAAAACCTGCATACAGATCTGAAAAAAGCAATATAGTGTGATACAATTAGTATAAATATGATAACAATTGACCACAGACCCCAAGAAATGTATTACTACTGAGCATAGATAAGAACACTAATGTATACAAATTGCATGCCGCGAAGTTAACAATATTTTTTTTAAACCCCAGTCTCATTCCCCAAAATGGAATCACACAACACAATATAGTCACTGGGCAAAAAGTGCCTTACATTTTGATTCCTATAGGTCTAAATGCCTTCAGCCTAATGTGCTATATTGAGAACAAATCATTTGAGACTGAGAAAAACAATACATTCTCTGTTTGTCTTGCATACTCTCAAGGCATTATAATGGTCACTAAACCCAATGAGACGACAAAGGGGAATAAGCCAGTATGAACGCTGCTTTGCGTAAGCACTACAAAAAAATAGAGCCTGGTCATCATTTTGATCTACCTGGCAACACATAGGACATCAGTTGCTTGAATTCGTTTTTTTGTTCCAAGCACAGGTAAAGGAAGCCAAAGATCATTTCCCTAGTCTACATTTTATAAGAAATGCTTGTGCAGGTGGATTCTTAATGTAATTAATAAATGCCTCAAAGTCAGGTGAACATTTAAAAGACAAATAAGAATCTATAATACTGCCCGGGAAAACAATATTTTGTCTCATATAACAAAAATTCAATAGCCCAATATATGCTTTTCACGGGCACCTCGTGATATTGCAGTGGGATGGAGCCAATGATAACTCAAGCCTAGCTTTAATAACCAAGTTGTTATGTGTAGTAGCCAGGAAATTGTGCTAACTGATTGCTCATTTAATAATTCTCTAAACCCACCCCTATAGGGCTCCAGGTCCTCAGTTGTCCAAAGATTAATCCATTATAGAATGGGTCTCAAAACAGCAATGTCTGAGATGGATCTAAGATTTTGATCAATTCTTACTGGGAGTGTTGGAGCATTAGTGGGAAGTCTCAAAGGAGACTGTATAAAGCCATTTTTGCCTTTTTTAGGTCTCGCCTATGCAGAGCACATACGCTACCAAGGCAAAAAAACCTTTTGCGATCGGTATGGCTTTTCAGCCAAACACGTGCACGCGTTCCATTGCCTTCAATGGCAACACATGCATTTGTGGCGATTCACTTGTGGGAGCGCACGGCGACATTTGGGAGCAATTATCGCTCCTGGCGCTGCACGCTACCGCAAGTGAAACGCACTCGCCCCCTCCTCTCGCCACTCCCCCTACTGCCTCCTTTTGTTTTAACAGGACACTGAATGTGCACCCTTCGTCCCAAAGTAGCTCTTATTTTAAATCTGTGCTCGGGAATATCCCAGTCAGCTCCTCGCCCCCTGCCTGCCCCAATCTGGTGCCTGGAAAGGATCAATTGGCATGAGGGCGGCAGGATAGTGCTGTCAGTTCAGGCCTCGTTAATAAATCACGGCGGTGCTTGAAAACACTGCCCGAACAGCTGAGGCGTTATTACTAGATGTGAGCCCAGCCACTGGCACGTCTATTTACTTTGAGGCATGTGAAACCCAGCCCTCCTTCCCTCCCCAACCCATCACACCTATAGCATTGTTTACAGTGGTCGAAACAGATATGCACATCCGTAATGTAGTGCAACAAGGGTAAATACTTTTTCCTTAAAGGAAAAAAGATAAGATAAAAACATACCTTTAGGGCCTGTAGGGACCTCTTCCAGCACGGCAGTGTATTATTGAATCCTGCAGCACAATGTCAAATGACGTAATTAGAAAACGCGCCCAGCACCTTCAGCCTGCAGATGGTTCCTGAGAAAAGGACGCGACAACAAACGACTTGTTCCGTCAGGCCGCACTTCTGGAGGCTCTGTGAACGTCACAACATCCCCAAATCTATGAACGCTCCAGTTTTAACATCATGTGAGCCAGTTGGGTCACATGTTATGTAGGCTGCACATAGGATGGCTTGAAATCCTCCTTGAAGTTACAGAGCCCCCGTGCTCTGTAACTTTAGATCTGCCAGTGTTCCCTGTAAACAGATTCAAGCCCGGGACATTTTTAGACTTCACAGAGGAGAATCTTGGGCTTTGAGGCTCAAAGAGTCGAAGGAATCGGGATGAGAAATTGAGGAAAAGCCCTCCCAGCTTTGGTGCACCGCACAACTGTATGTGCCACACTCCCTATTTTAAGAGGACAAGGGACAATTATTGCGCGGTACAACTCATTCATTGACATAATGTGTAGTTCGTCATTGGCTTAAAGAGCTTTTGTTTCGACAGCAGTGACCCAGTGGCGTAGCAAGGTGGGGAGAGGACGGGGGAGGGGGAGGGGGCTGTTCACCCCGGGCGTCACGAGTTTTGGGGTGTTATCTCCAGCCTACGCCACTGTGTGGACCTGGGCCCCAAGAGGCTGAACGTTTTTGCCATTCCTGGCATTTCCAGACATGTCTACTAGAACTGGGGGCAGTTTCTCCCACTTCGTAAATCGCTTTATCATAACTCTCCCTGGAATGGACATATAACTGCATAAACACTGATCCACAGTTACCTGCAGGGTCATCATATACAAATATTGAGAATGGCTAATGCAATTAATTCAAAAGAGGTAACACTTATTTATATTATGCTTCTATTATGCTGTGCATGGAAAAATTATCGGAGGTCTGACTGGTAAGTAAAGTGACAACATAATCTTCAAAACCATTTTGAAATCATAAGTAAAAATATCACCAGTGGTAATATATAGAAATATAGATGGTACCAGTAAATTAAAGTGATGTTTTTCACTGAGGGGTTCAAGGTGACACCAAATAGACAAGAGCGAAGTTCAGGTTGTGTATGATTTATACAGAGCCCTGAGAGGCCATGGTATGAATGGGGGAGCCAGGGCTTTAAGTGGTCCGGGTCTCAATAATACACTGCCATGCTCGAAAGGGGTCTCTATCGGGCTCTGTTTTGTGCCCTGGCACATGTGGTCCTTTTTTTTCTGGACTGCAGTGACAGCAGGCACATCCATGTATGCGTGGTGAGCGTTGTAGAGGAAGGGAAATCCTTTAAATAGAGTCATTTTTCTCTCTGAATTTCCCTTCTCTTTTTGAAACTCGGGAGCAGCAACATTGTCGTGGTGTCACCAGGGCTTTAAGTGGAAGTTTTTTCAATATTATATACAAGCCATTGTTGCTGCTTATTTATCTTATGCAACTAGCAGCCATTGACAAAGCCAATAGTTGTGGCTTGTAGGGATGATGTGACTTGTATTTTGCAGTTCCTGTCATTGCGTCTAGGAATATGATACAAGTCGGGCTGCACACTGTGCTAAATACAGCTTACATGTTTTTAAGCCACGTCCTCAATTACATTGACCACGCCCCTTTGAGAGACCCCCCAGTTTTTTCATCCCACTTAAAGCCCTGGGGGGAGCCACACATAGCATGACCTTTCCTCCTAATCCAAATGTAAACAAGCATTGGCATAGCCAGTAGGTTTCACTTTTGGGACCTAATAAGTATTTCGTTATGCAACACAATATCCTTGGTGCAACAACATTAACTGTTGCATGGTTAAACACTTATAAGGTCCCATAGGTGAGACCTATAGGCTATGCCAATGCTTGTTAAGTCTGTAAGGTTTGCAATAGCCCCACAAATCCGCCACATTCAAGGCTGCCCCAAATGCTTGAAACTTATATATTTTTATAGCTGGTGAAATAGCAAAGGAGGAGGTCCTGTTGGCAAATCTTGTAATGGACCCAGTTCTGTGTTTTAACACTTTTCCCTGTCTTGGGTAACCATCTGTGGGAATCGTTAAGTCCACACACAGGTAATCAAATTTATAATCCCTGTCTAATGTCTCACCCTTTAACTTTACCTTACAGTTGATCTTTTTTGAGCAGTAAATATCATGTAAATTGTTTTATTGCTGTTAATTTCTAATCTGTGGTCTTTGCAGAATAGGCTAAATTTACCCAGGAGGATAGATCAGCACCATGCAATTTAGAAAGAAGCAAAAAGAAGACTAGGTATTTTAGGCCCAAACATTTTGTTGGAGTCATTTTCACAATCTAAAAGATAGGGAATACATACATTTATACATAGCAAAAAGAGAGCAGACGCCAGGACACATTCTTGATGAGGACCTCTTTTAATGGGGCTTAATCCCCTCCACCTAACCCTTGCAAAACTATTGGTATACAAAGCCGGGATCAGAGACAACAAGCCTGCGGGAACCTAACAGTTCCCCAGAGCTCCCAAAGTATCGCCCTCAGGCATGGTCAAATGTGGCAAGCAGGTCCAAAAAAGCTACAAATAGCGACCCCCGGTCAATATCCACTGTTTTCTATTTCATGAACAAAAAACGTAAGACCTGATCAATTGTGCTTATATTGGATAAAACCCCGCCTGAAGGTGAGATAACACTTGTTTCGAGGATATCCAATTTCACTACCTTAATAAAGATTTGCATGGTATAAAACTTTTCAATGTTATCAATCAAACTTATAGGCTGATAGTTTTCTGTGGCCAGGTTATTTCCCTTTTTGAAAAATGGCATAATTTTGGTGTTTTTCCAATTACTTGGGATAGGGACTCCTAACGCTATATCATTAGACAGAGAATATACATATGGCCCCATATTTGGAGTTTGGAACAAAATATATTAGCTGGACCTCTATCTAAGCCAGGGGCTTTCCCATATTTCTGGACCTAGATTGCAGCTATGGTTTCCTCTCTAGAGCCAACGGATAGCTCGAGTTTTTGTGCAAGGTATATCGGGATGTTGAAGTATAAGGCTTTTTGGGTCATGAAAGACAATTTTTGGGTAGATCCTTGCTTCATATGGGAGCCAGTTAGGGACTTCGCCTCAGGGGTGATATGGTTGTTTCTATTAGAACCGGTGATGAGCCTTCCAGCAGAGTTAAGAGAGGCCCTTAGTGGAGCCATCTTAGATATGGGAAGGCGACAGAGCGTTGTGCTTCCATAATCCAACTTGGAATCCACTAAGGCATGCACAGCAGACCAGAAGTCATTGGGGGGTAGGAAAGGCTTTATTTTCTTTAAGATGCTCATTTGGAAGTTTGCTCCTTTGGTGAGTGTACTGATGTGCTTCTGCATGTTCCAACTCTTATCTAGCATTATGCCCAGTGAGCCCATGGAGTCAATGATGTGTGGTTTGCAATTAAGAGCTGCTAGTTAATTCATCCATTCTTCGTTGGCTGGTGACTGTTTGAGTGGGGCGGTTAAGATCAATTCCATTTAAAAGTGTTTCATTTAAGTTGGTTAACAGTCAGCCAATTTGGGGTTTTCTGTAGAATTGTGTTGAGAGTAACCTGATGTCTTCAGGGGAGGAGTGTTTGCATAGGATTTGCGCATTAGAAAAACATAAACTAGGGCCTTGGTGCCTAGACTGATTAGACACCCCTGCAGGATGTATTGGCCTATTGGCCAGCTAGCTCACTGTGCCACCGTAAGCCCTCCCTAACCTACCAAGGAGCGAATAATTTCTGGCAAACACAAAACCTGACAGCTCTGACCCCTCAGGGATCGTGGAAACATAGCAGGACCTTTATCTCAATCACTCGTGCTCACTTATTCTCAGAGGATTATACAAAGAATACACAGTGGGACGTTTTCAAATTAGTTATTGAACCAACGTTATTCTTGTATAGAATACATGTGCTGCAATGATTAATACAGTACAGCAAAGAAATGGTCCAGTAGCACACAACGCTTATTGCAAAAACAACAGTAAGTTGCATCCACAATACCAATTCTAGAAGTCAAACTTGCAAATAATGCAGTTTATGTACAATCAAATAGATATTCCTAATTGTGGCAACGCAGTTGCTCAATCATCTTCAAAAAATTGCTAATATTTACAATATTCGGTGCTCAGGGTTGGGAAACAGAAAATGAGAAGTGATTGTGATTAAGGTGAAAACGTGAGGGTAGTGGCCAAGGACAGGGTAGAGTGACATATATCCATCATATTCACATGGTGATACTGATTCGGCCTTAATAAAGGTCAATTGTTCCAATGAAATCACATAGCAGTCTATGAACACTGTCAATGTATTATGGTTGTCCTGGCTTGTGATCAGGTTGAAGTCAATCATTAATAGACAGGCGTAGATACAAGTGATTCCAAGCTCCTAAAGTGTGAATAGTAGATATAGTTCTACCATGGTGCTAAAAAAATGTATATATGCTGGCATATAAAAGAATGCAGTAATCAAAAGTACTCCTACCATGCGAACCGTACTATTAGTGTACCTAGAGTGTGTGTAGGTGTAGTAGAGCCAAGAATCACCCCAAGGGACGATCCAACACCCTTTTCTGGTGGGAGAAAAGAAGGACCCCTTCTTGGTCACAAACTGGACACCGCTCACGAGATATCAGCCTAATGTGTGGTGAATTCTCAGCATGCAAGGACCCTCGTGTCAGCTGGAGGGCCTCCTCTGCTAATCTATTGGGATTTTCATCTTTTATAATAGAAAGCAGCCTTGTGATGTGCATATAGATTTGGGATGTTATGGATATGGGGATAGCCCTGTCGCCCCTTGAGTGAAGATAGAGATGACATTTTGTACATAGTACGAAAAGAGACCTTGTACGTGGAGTTCAGGGCATTGTGATACTAGAAGCTAGATGTGTAAACAAGTTTAATTTAAGGGAAACAAATCCAACATTGGCACACATCAAATATGTGCAAAAGGTTACTACTGAAAAATAGGACAATGTAAGAAATAAGCTGCTTCCCTACATGGGCCTTACTCGGGAATATAACAGGAGACTTTTAGGTGCAGTTGGGTGTCACCAGCATACATGTGATAATGGATGCTGGATAATTTTACAATTTCACTTAATGGCTCCATATACAGGTTGAAGAGAGTGGTTGAGAACATGGACCCCTGTGGTATCCCTAGAGTGACTGGTGAGGGATTGGACAGGGATTGGTTAACCTTGAATCATCTTTGAGTTCTATTGTGGAGAAATTAGGAGAACCAATTTAGGATGGGCCCTGAAAGCCCCATCCTATGTTCCAATTGGTCTTGTCAGCTGTCATGTTTAACCGTGCCCCATGGGCACAGAGAGCTGGTGCGCAAACCCATTGGAACCTGTGGACATTTCTTGAAATACAGCCCCTGCAAAGCATTACGAGTAACTGTAGACCCTATTTAGAGTGAAACAGTTTCAGTGAATGGAACACCACCGAGTAGGGGGTTGGATGCAAACTGTAAATGAATGCCTTTGAGAGAGACAGAATGAAGACAAAATGCATGTTAATTGTGGTGTTAATTTGGTATCACACTGTATTTCATCGTGGTCTCTTTTGGTATCATTTATGAGTAGGTAGGGAAATAGTCAGATAGGATGTGTATGATGGTGTCATTATTGTGTTGAGTGAATGCTAATACAAAGTGATCTTGCTGCTGTGCATTGATATCCGCTCTCTAAATTCCCTATGGAGCGGCAATCTTTCACTACATGTTCAGTGGCCTTGGGCTGCATTGGAGAACCTCAATCAATAAGACCGAGTTAAGGCATTAAAATAGCTCCTTCCTGCAGAGGGCAATTCAGCTGGGAGGACATCCATTAAAGCTGCTCCCTGGCTGTGGCGTAACCCAATAGTTGTGCAATCGTTCTTCTTTTTTCTCCATTCACTTGCAGGCTAGATGAGAACTTAATGTGTTTTCAATTCTAATTCATTACCTGTTCATCACTGATTCGTTAATATATTCCAAAACCGTTGTTTGTAAGTAGTATCAGAAGCGAAGTGCACATCCGTGTTGCAATTGGTCATTGCTCGGAATTTGCTGAGTGCCGCATATCCTATTTCATTTGCTTATAATCTGGCAGGCTCGGCAGCACTGCGCTCGTAAATCCCTTCTCTGGGGTGTGATTATCGAAGCTTAGCCACACCCTGTTCCGCTGCTCTTTATAAACGGGTTCCACTGTGCTTTATGCACAGGGCTTCCGAAGAAGCAGCAGTAAGTGTACTGCAGTTCCTGGGATTAGTGGTAGAATGTAATCCTCTGTAGAGCTTTGACACATGCAAACTCTTCCACTCAATTGCCTCGAGAGTAGCAGAACACAAACACAGCCATGAAACTATGGATAATTTATGATGAGTATAAATAACCCATGCATACCTTCTCTTAGATCTCTCCTGTCCCTACTACCTTACTTTCTCTTTTATCACCCCCTTATTTCATTTTCATAAGCTGGAGTAGATTTATAGAGAAGATATTTTCATGTGTACCATGTGCCTAGAGGCAAGAACGCTTCATCACAAAGTGCTCCGGTAATGTTCTCTCACCTCTGGAAGAGGTAGGCCGACACCAGCACTAGTTGCACAGCCAGTCTTTGAGTTCTCTGCGAAACACTCTCTTATTAGGTTGGTTTGGATCCCACTTTTATACACATTTGCAGATGGGAGATGTGGTTTAGGTTGGTTCTCTTTCAAGTGTCAATTTCCGGCTGTTCTTCAGACACAGCTTTTATACAAGGTGATGGCACTCACATGAAGTAGCAATGGGACCCTTCACAAGCAAGAGAGTCCAGAAGAAGGGCACAATGAAGTGTGAGATGTCTACACCTTAGTCTCATCAGACTTCCTGTAGAAACAATCAAGGTCAGACAAAAGAGCAGGCCCTGCCTAAAAACCTCTTAACCTTAAACAGCAAAAAAAGCAGTCCCACCACTCAGCTTAGCCACGTACCAGATGGCTGTTATTCAGGAAGAATTCATCAGCAGCCATTTGCTAACAAAGTCCGTGCTGAATTTGAAAAGGCAGTCCGCTTCCATTCTCCCTGGGTACAGTGTATTGATTTCCACCGTCTAGCACAGGAAAGCAGGCAATACATTTCCACTGTCTAGGAAGCTTTCCGCATAATTTAGCTTGTGCCATGCGAAACCAAAAGCATACAGAATATGTGGCCTTAGCCCTAGTGTGCAGACTCCTACCACATACACACAGCCCTTCCATCGTACATGTGGTACACACTTACTGCACATACATGTCCTCAACTCACACACGGAATGTTAGTGCAAGGTGCTGAAAGGCACATACCAGTAGTGCTTTGCAAGACAGGGGTCGTTACAATGCACTCTCTGCAATATGGAGGAAAGGTCTGGTCACACTAAAGAGCCACAAAACAGTAGCAGCCCCCACCACTTTTTGCGATTGACCCAGGAAATGGACAGTAGCCCAGTGTCCACTATGACAACACTCTTGGTGTGACCCTTCAGATCACAGGACAGATTTCTGACTTTGCATTCCCAAGCACAAGTCTAGGCATTTTTGCGCTGGCTAGATTAATGTGATGCCAGGGTCAGAAGAAAAAAGTCAGGATACCAATATGACATGCAGTGGGGCATTCAGGCAGGAGTATATACCCATTCTCACGCAGGAGAGATTTCTGTCCCAACAGCACTTCATTCAACACTTCTGCTATTTCTAAGAGCTGTAAATGACAGATGTTACTAGTACCCAAATACATGTCATCATTTTATCCACCTCACAATGATGGGAGGTGGAGTCAAACTTGTCACATGCAGATCACCAGCAGATTTTGTGTTTCACACATTTCCTTCTGTGATTTTTTTTTTTAGCTGGACGAAAATACCCTTTTTAAACTGGATTGTGCTAGGACATTTTGCTGAGTAAATCTGAGCAAGTAATTATGTATTTTTTTAACTATTTGTCCTTTAAAGTGTAGCTCTCAACTCATTTAAATGGCTTGCTTTTATAAAGGAAGTTTTTCACTTTGCATTTGTCCATGTACAAATTCCTATCTAAGGTATGAGAATTATTGTCACCAAAATGATTTTTGTTTCTGGAAATCGCATAGTTTACCTGTGTAATTTTCATAGGTTTAATGACAGATGTAACTCGAGAAAATGTCTATGAACTAGCAAAAATAGTTAAATAACCAATTAAACCTATATTTTCCGGAATCTTTGAGATTCAGACCTAAACTGTTTACAATATCATTAGATACTACACCTGAGAAATAGAATGTTTAGATACTGGACTAGTAGGAGGTTGTACGATTCAGTGGCGACTGGTGACTTTTGAATGTGGCTGGCATGCACACAAACATTAAAAATGCTTCTAATTGATGGTAAATATTTGATAAATAGAATGTGCCCCAATCACCTCTGTGTTCCGAATTGAATTCTGCAATGCAGAGGTGATGGGGGCCCATTCTATTTATAAATCATTTACCAACCCTTATACTGGCAATAATTAACATAATCAAACCTGGACATCTGGATTGACCACACGTTCAGCTTGCAACTACAAACCAGTAATCTGAGGTCACATTTTTCACGCATCGCGCTGCCTGCCTCTAAACATGTGTATGCTGGTCCCACAGAAAGCCCGAAGCATCCTAGCCAATCCAAGCACTGCTTTCATGCTGCTTACAATAATAAACAGCATAAGAGCAGGGCCAGGATTGCTAGGCCAGGCAAACACTGCGCTCCATCGGAGACTGATGCCTTATCTCTTCTGTTGAAACTCCCTGGTAGCATTATTTCTGAAGTCTGAACTACGCATGTTAGGCTGACCAGAGCAAAAACACCAGACAAACTGATGTGTGCAGTTCAATTAACTGTTCCAGCTTGTCACAATCAATCTGGGAGAAAGAGTGCTGTAGCCCCAACCCTAATGGGAAAAAAATAACAGCAGTACGGTAGAAGTAAATTAGGAGAACATAATGAGTGTCTCAGGTTTGAGGGATTGCGGTAGAGGTCAACGTCCCCGCGCCTATATAAAGGAACCGCCCCTGGCACCATTGTCCTGAGAAAGTGGTGGATAAAATTGAGGACAGTGGTGTGGTGAGTAGATAGTTTATCTAGATCCAAGCAGTTGGAATTCTACATCTTAGCCGCATACACTTGCGACGTTTTGAGGTCTCGATCCTTCATCATAGACTTATTTTGATTAGTTACGTTTTCAAATGTTTCTTGCTATTTTGAGTATTAGCAAATGTGTGGTAAGAACGTTGCATGTACAAAGTGTAGAAAAGACTTTTATGAAATTGGATGGTGTCCCATGTTGCTGTATTCTCAAATATTAGAATCACACTCCAGATAACCGTATTAGTTACACATGGTAAGTTTATCCTCCTCTATGTTAATTTTTTTTTTCTTTTTTTTTTTTTTTGTATCCTCATCTGCCCGACACACGTCCCTTAGATGCGGAAGAAACCAACCAACCATCTCACTGCTTTTTTTTGGAGCAAGGCCCTGAGAATTGAGCCGCTTCACAACTCAGCAGAGAATTTTATGAGGTGATAGGGACATCCATACATCTTGTGACGATGTCTCAAGGCAACTTCGTGCCAAAATATTCAGTATTTAGATGTCGAATTCTGGGCAGACCACAATACTGAACTATTGAGTGGGTGGGCTTAATCATTGGATGTTGGGGAAAAAAAAAAAACCCAAGGAGAACTCACTTCCATTCTGTCAAAAGCTTCCAAAAAGTGAGATTTTTTTGGGCTCTGCATGATCTTCTCAGATCTACCTTTGAGGTTTCATATAATGAGTTTAACCAAGCTGAGTGAGTTGGAATTCTACATCTTAGCCGCATACACTTGCGACGTTTTGAGGTCTCGATCCTTCATCATAGACTTATTTTGATTAGTTACGTTTTCAAATGTTTCTTGCTATTTTGAGTATTAGCAAATGTGTGGTAAGAACGTTGCATGTACAAAGTGTAGAAAAGACTTTTATGAAATTGAATGGTGTCCCATGTTGCTGTATTCTCAAATATTAGAATCACACTCCAGATAACCGTATTAGTTACACATGGTAAGTTTATCCTCCTCTATGTTCATTTTTTTTTTTTTTTTGTATCCTCATCTGCCCGACACACGTCCCTTAGATGCGGAAGAAACCAACCAACCATCTCACTGCTTTTTTTGGAGCAAGGCCCTGAGAATTGAGCCGCTTCACAACTCAGCAGAGAATTTTATGAGGTGACTAGCGGCCCGTCCCGACGTTGTCCGGGTAAAAAAAGGCTAGGCAGCAATGGTTTTAGTATCATTGTACATTCGTCCCACATGATAAGAGACATTTTGAAGCAGTGTCCCCAAAGGTCCATTTTTCCGAATAGAGCATATTGAATCCCTTTCAAGGGAAACTGTTAGAAGCAGTTCAAAGGTAGAATGTGCTGTTTTCCCAGCTGTTAGCAAAGTGGCAGCTATTCCATATGAAGCAACAGCTAGAGCCAAATTCCCAGAAGATCGAACTTTGGCAAGTATGAGGTTGATTAGGTAAGTCTTTCCTGTGCCACCGGGGGCGTCTATGAACAATAGTTTGCCTTGCTTCTTTTCAACACTATCATCTATGGTGTTGTAGGCGAGTTGTTGTTCGGGAACTAAGTTAGGCAAGTGTTGAGCAAGGTAGTTATGAAGCTCTGGAATATTGTGTGCGGTAGCGATATTGTGGTATCCAGTTAGATTAGTTTGGACCGCTGGCGGCAGGCTGAAATCTTGTAAGGACTTCTCGCTTAATAGATACAGTGAGTCTTCAATTTTTATAAGTCCTTGGTTTATGATTTCATTGTTGATAGCAGCCCATGCCGACGTTGTCCGGGTATGAATTGCTGCCAGCAGTAGTATATTGTTATGTAGGATTTCGTTTTGATAGCATTTCTTATCTGTGGCAGGCCTGTGAAACGCTCCGATCCACAGTGCACTGCTGATTTACTTAAGAGTGCGCCTTCAGTAGTGTGTGAACTCGAGTTTCCCTACTTTATATTTCTTTGCAATATTATATAGCGCAAACTCGACAACATGGCATGAGCACAATTTACATTACAGAAGAACACATTCATTTGTGGTAGGCACGGGGAGACAAAGCGATTTGCCTGGAATCACAGGATGTTGAGCTGATGCCGAGATTTGAACGTAATAATAATAATCCACATTTGTAAAGCGCACAATCACCCGCAAGGGTCTCTAGGCGCTGGGGGCCGTCAGGAAGATTAAGCAAGCTATTGCCCAGAGTCACATGGTGCTGGGCTAATCTGCCGCCAGTGCCGGGGATCGAACCGTGATCCCCAGATTCCGGAGTCAGTTGCCCTGGCCGCTGCCCCACACCACCACAGCTCCCCAGCTCTAAAGTTCGCAATTCTAGAACTTGTGGCGGGAGGTGTGTCTAAAAGTGTATGTTGGTGCTGGCCATCAATGAGAGTGACCTGTGCATTTTTCAAATGGGTGGTGAAAAAATATGAGTATGTTGCTGGAGATGTGGGCTGCCGTGCCACCAATGTACTTACCGGGGGAGGGTAAACACCGATTATTCCGCAACTTTCTTTCCGCATACCATCACTCCGCATACTTTCATTACGAAAGTACCATGACTCCGCAATGCCTTTATAACGCATGGCATTACATTTTATATGCTTTTACTACGCATACATTTACAACGAAATTCGTTGTAAATGCATGAATGGTAAAAACATGTTTTTTTTAATGTTTGGATAAGGTAAGTATGGGTATAGGGGTATATGTTTTTGGGGTACTTAGGTATATGTTTTGAGGTGTTTGGGTATTTTAAGGGTTTAGATATAGTTTTGGGTTATGGCGTACAGGGATAGTTTTAGGGTTTAGGGATAGGTATGGGTTTTGGGGTACAGGGGTATTTTTAGGGTTCAGGGCTAGGTTTCGGTTTTGGGGTATAGGGGTATTTTTAGGGTTCAGGGGTAGGTTTTGGTTTTGGGGTACAGGGGTATTTTAAGGGTTCAGGGCTAGGTTTGGGTTTTGGAGTACAGGGGTATTTTTAGGGTTCAGGGTTAGGTTTGGGTTTTGGGGTACAGGGGTATTTTAAGGGTTCAGATATAGTTTTGGGTTTTAGGGTATAGGGGTATTTTTAGGGTTCAGGGGTAGGTTTGGGTTTTGGGGTACAGGGGTATTTTAGGGTTCAGGGCTAGGTTTGGGTTTTGGGGTACAGAGGTATTTTAGGGTTCATTGGTAGGTTTGGGGGTACAGGGGTATTTTTAGGGTTTAGGGCTAGGTTTGGGTTTTGGGGTACAGGGGTATTTTTAGGGTTCATGGGTAGGTTTGGGTTTTGGGGTACAGGGGTATTTTAAGGGTTCAGGGCTAGGTTTGTGTTTTGGGGTACAGGGGTATTTTAGGGTTCAGGGGTAGGTTTGGGTTTTGGGGTACAATTGTATTTTTAGGGCTCAGGGCTAGGTTAGGTTTTGGGGTACACTGGGTATTTTTAGGGTTCAGGGGTAGGTTTGAGTTTTGGGGTACAGGGGTATTTTCAGGGTTCATGGCTAGGTTTGGGGTACAGGGGTATTTTTTGGGGTTCAGGGGTAGGTTTGGGTTTTGGGGTACAGGGGTATTTTAAGGGTTCAGGGCTAGGTTTGTGTTTTGGGGTACAGGGGATATTTTAGGGTTCAGAGGTTGGTTTGGGTTTTGGGGTACAGTTGTATTTTTAGGGTTTAGGGCTAGGGTTGGGTTTTGGGGTACAGGGGTATTTTTAGGGTTCAGGGGTAGGTTTGGGTTTTGAGGTACAGGGGTATTTATAGGGTTCAGGGCTAGGTTTGGGTTTTGGGGTACAGGGGTATTTTAAGGGTTCAGGGCTAGGTTTGTGTTTTGGGGTACAGGGGTATTTTAGGGTTCAGGGGTAGGTTTGGGTTTTGGGGTACAGTGGTATTTTTAAGGTTCAGGGCTAGGTTTGGGTTTTGGGGTACAGGGGTATTTGTAGGGTTCAGGGGTAGGTTTGGGTTTTGAGGGACAGGGTATTTATGGAGTTCAGGGATAGGTTTGGGTTTTGGGGTATAGGGGTATTTTTAGGGTTTAGGGATAGGTTTGGGTTTTGGGGTACAGGGTATATTTATAGGGTTAAGATGGGTTAGTGTTTAAGGGTGTTGGGGTATTTTAAGGAGTAAGGGTGGGCTATGATCATGGGGTGCAGGGGTATTTAAAGGGAGCAGGGTGGGATTAGTACAAAATATGAGACTTGGCATGAAGGGTGGAACGTACCACACGCCCCCAGTGTTTGTCACGCCCACAGCACACGCCCACAAGGGACTACTTTGCTGGCACGGTTCTTTTACCTTTTAAATGTATATGGTGGGCGTCTGTATAGCCTATGTCCTTCTGCTGCAACTGCCCTTTCCAACGCTGTATTGGGTGTTGTGATTGGTGCTGTGGTTCCTGAGATTACCCGCCTCAAAGGTTTGGGCTCTCTCTTTATATTATTAGTATGGATAGGGACATCCATACATCTTGTGACGATGTCTCAAGGCAACTTCGTGCCAAAATATTCAGTATTTAGATGTCGAATTCTGGGCAGACCACAATACTGAACTATTGAGTGGGTGGGCTTAATCATTGGATGTTGGGGAAAAAAAAAAAAAAAAAAAAAAACCCCAAGGAGAACTCACTTCCATTCTGTCAAAAGCTTCCAAAAAGTGAGATTTTTTTGGGCTCTGCATGATCTTCTCAGATCTACCTTTGAGGTTTCATATAATGAGTTTAACCAAGCTGAGTGAGTTGGAATTCTACATCTTAGCCGCATACACTTGCGACGTTTTGAGGTCTCGATCCTTCATCATAGACTTATTTTAGTTACGTTTTCAAATGTTTCTTGCTATTTTGAGTATTAGCAAATGTGTGGTAAGAACGTTGCATGTACAAAGTGTAGAAAAGACTTTTATGAAATTGGATGGTGTCCCATGTTGCTGTATTCTCAAATATTAGAATCACACTCCAGATAACAGTATTAGTTACACATGGTAAGTTTATCCTCCTCTATGTTCATGTCTGAAATGTAATGCACATTTTAAAATTAAAATGTGTATGAACTGCATTCAAAGTAAAATTGCAAACTTGCATAAACTCTGCAGTGTAAAAGATTAAATATTTGTGAACAGCTAAGAAGCAGGCGGAGCCCAGTGAAAAGTGCTCACATGCGCATCTTCAGTCAGATAAGTAAAAGCAAAATATTTTTTAGGCGCAGCTGGCATTGGACATCAGATGGCTTACATTTTAATGCACAAAATTAAATAGAATTTCCAGGAATAATCCTCTATAATTATTGTTGTAAGCAAAGCCAAATTGAAATTCCTCTAAAAAATATCAGTGATAGTTACCCTGGGTCCGTCCTTCAGATGACAAGATGCTCCTCTCTATTAAATAGATCAATTTTGCCATGTTTTAAAAAAATCAGCGTCTGGCTTATAATGTCAGTTTTTAGTTAGAAAAAATAAGTGTGACTATTTCAAGCAACATCCATTGTTATTACAAGACCTTTCAACCTTAGGGTGGTCTCCCTTCAAACCTTTTACCTTACTCCTCCATTTTAGATGATCTTGTTTTTGTTGGCCTTAGGACTCTGTGCACTGTACCAAGGCTCAGTCCTACATATAATTAGATGCTCTTCTCCATAAAATCGCTCAATTTTGCCATATTTTATATACATTTGGGATCTTTGGTTTGGCTTGTAATGAATGCCCGTTTTTACTTAGAAAAAACAGCTGTAATTATTTCAAGCAACATCTAGGGCCTCATTATGATGTGCGGCGGTCGGAGGCAGTGGGTGGAGGGACCGACCAACACTTTCGACGGGTTCAAGGAGCTCGTCCGACCACCGGAACGTAATACCCTGCAATGGGTATTATGATGTCCCTTTCAGACATCCTTCTTATGGCGGTCCGACCGCCATAGAAAGGTTGTTGGAAATGGGCTTCGGGGGCCCCTATCAGGACCCCTGTACACCTGCTGCCTCTGCTATGAGGTCTGGGGGGACCTGTGGTGTCCCTCCATACATCCATACCCCGTGTTACAAGCAGCACTTGGTGCCTGGTACATGGTGCATGGATGTCTGAAAACCTCAATTTGTCCAATGCAGCTTGTGCTGCGGCCCTTTGCCAGCTGCAACAGAAGCCACAATGGAAAAATTGATGTTTCTGACTGCTCCCTGGATGATCACATACGTATTTGTCAGATGGAACCACCGACTACAAGTCAGGTGGTTTCCATTCCGAAACGATGTTGGTCGGATGCGCGTCTGACCGTCACTGTAATAAGGCTCCTAGTGTTATTGTTAGACGTGTCAACCTAAGAGTGGTATTCCCCCAAACCTTTTGCCCTACTCCTCCATTTTTTAAAAACTTTTTTTTGTTAAGTTCAGGGCATAATATAATCACATGGCACACAGACGTGTCACTGTTCATAAATATGAATTCAAGAGAGTGGATCTGCACACCTTGTGATGTACCAATAATCCTCTATTGTCACTTAGTTGGCAATCTTAGCGTGCTTCTGAATGTAAGGGAACGTGCCCCCTCCCTACCGGGTGCTAAAAGTGTGTTTATAAGGACAACGAAAACCCTGGACTGTCAGATGCACAGCTAGTGGGCTGTATGCCTTTTACAAAAGTTACCTTTTTACATAATCAAATAAGTTGGGTGTGTAATCACATTGCTTTTAATGCACAAAATTATACATACTAAGTAGAAAACATAATCAAAAATTCCTCCAAATGCATTACTTTTTATGATCAAGCACTGATGTTTACATATTAACTGAAAAACGTTCTTGAAACACATTCAACAATTCACATTGTTTTTAGAATTGCCTTGATGAGCAAACTTGAAATTATAAAACTTATGTGCGTTTGTCCCAATGCATTTCGGGTTCAAACTGAACCCTTCTTCAGGGGGTGCACAGTTCAAGAATATATAGTGAGAGTCTTGAGATGTTGAAATTCCGATTCAAAGTCTCTACGGGACCTAGAAAACAGCAACAGCAACGAATGGATGTGTATCCAACACTTACATTAATTACATACAGTTCCAGAAGAAACAATCAAGCTAGGGAGCCACAGAGGAATAGCCTTCACATGTGCGCAAAAGAGTGAATTCAAATAGGAACCGGAAACCCTACACAAAAGGAGAAGTAAAAGGAATAAAATGCCGGTGATCTAAATTACAAAAAACGTGAAAGAATGGGCCAATCACCCTGTGTACAATAACATAACCAAGTACGTGGGTTGTTACTCACAGTGCCAACAAACGTTATATGCGTTGTTCACCTCGGACCTTTCCTAGAGGTGCTATACTTTTGTAAAACCTACGGCATGTATATGCCCAGACGACTTCTCACAAAGCCTATGTGAAGAAGTGTCATCTTACTTTGAAAATAAAATAGAAACGATTTATGGAAAAATCCTAGGATCCCAACCTAATAGCGATTCCCAAAATGCCTCCTCCCTCAATGAGAATACTAACCTCACCCTAACTACATTCCCTTCTATAAATACTGAAGAGCTTGACACAATAATGACTCAAGTCAAATCTGGATCTCCGGATGATCTGATCCCTGTTAAAATCTTAACCCCCCTTCGTACCCTGCTAGCCCCATACATTCAGGATATCATCAACCAGTCTCTTAAAAAGGGAAAGGTACCAACTGAATGGAAAAGAGCAGTGGTGAACCCAATCCGCAAGAATGCGGCCCTTCCTTGGACGGAGCTTTCCAACCTCCGCCCTATCTCCCTCCTACCTTATTACAGTAAGATGGCCGAGAAGCATGTCAACGCACACCTGTCCAACTACATCGAGGCAGCGGGCGGCCTAGACCACTCACAATCTGGTTTCAGGCCCAACCATAGCACCGAATCAGCCCTTCTGTCAGTGACAGATAACATCAGAATGTCACTTGACAGAGGGAGCTCAGTGATTCTGGTGCTATTGGATTTGTCCGCTGCCTTCGACACGGTGTCGCATGAAGTTCTTCTCGGCCGTCTGAAGGGAGTTGGAGTAGAAGGGACCGCCCTTGCGTGGCTGGAAAGCTTCCTTGAGGACAGACAACAAGGGGTCAAATTAGGCTCCTACAAATCTGTCTGCAGGAAGCTCACCAAGGGGGTGCCACAGGGCTCATGTCTAAGCCCCACGTTATTCAACGTATATGTGGCCCCCCTGGCAGAGATCATTAGATCTCACGGGTTCTCACCAATCTCTTATGCTGATGATACTCAGCTGCTTTTCCCTTTTCAAACCATTACACCTGCAGTCATGCAATCTTTCCAAGACGGCATGAGAGCGGTGGCAGGTTGGATGGCCCAGAACTTCCTCCAATGCAACGTGACCAAAACTGAGGTCATGCTGTTTGGAGGGGCCACCCTGCTTTGGTCCCCGGAATGGTGGCCACCTGAGCTCGGACCTGTCCCAGCGCCCAAGCAAACCATCAAGAACCTGGGGGTACGCCTGGACCAAACCCTGATCATGAAAGATCACATCAGTCAGGTTACAGGAATGTGCTTCCGCACAATTGGTCTTCTACGGCGTATCTTCCCTCTCCTACCAAACACCAATAGGAAGACGCTGGTTCAGGCACTAGTCCTTGGACGGGTGGACTATTGCAACAGCTTACTCATATCCGCCAATCAGGAACAACTTCGCAGACTGCAGGTGGTACAGAACACCGCTGCAAGACTTATCCTGAATGCCCCCCCCCGTACCCCCTCCCGCCCCCTCCTCTCCCACCTTCATTGGCTCCCAGTGCAACAGCGGATTCACTTTAAGCTTTGCTGTATCATGCACAAATGTATCTATGGCTCTGGTCCCAGATACCTGAAGGACATTTTTCTTCCTTATTCCCCTGGACGCATTCTACGCTCCAGCAACACTATGTTGCTATATGTGCCTAAAGTAAACAGAGCAAGACAGGGTGGCCGTGCCCCCTCCCTTAAAGGTCCAATGCTGTGGAATTCCCTCCCCCCCCAGCTAAGACATACTCAGCACCTTTATAATTTCAGGAAGCAATTGAAAACTTACTTATTTACACAGGACTAACTCAGCCTCCCTTCCGCCTTTTCTGATTTATAGTTTTGCCTAACTCACTCAGAAGCCACGCGCGGAGATACCCCTTCGGGGCTGATTCATGCGCGATACAAGACCATAAATAAAAATAAAATAAATAAACTTTCCTCACTGTACCCGTAATTCCTGTTAAGAATGGCATAGAATATCAGGACCCCGAGTGGCAGAAATTCAAGGTTAGATTACCAAATGCACTACACGGCGCTTACCAGCTCACACGGTGATGGATCAAGCCCTGATCTGTTGACTGGGTACGAATATTATGCTTAATTCAGATGCTCTGTCCATCACCACCCCCCTTTTCTGAATCGTTTTGTCCACCACAAGCGTGGAAGGGTATGCTCAGATGTGAGTCCCTTGCTCACTGCACCATTAGGATTCAAGCAAGCCGGGCCGAAGACGGCTGTAATGCCAGAAACCGGTCCCCGGAAGCTTGTTTCCTTTCCAGTGAAAGAATTGGCTTGGTAGTTTGGTCTGCCCTGTTCCCATGATGCACTGGGCCAGGGACAGACTAATTTGCATGTAGCCAGGTTCTGAGCTGGGATGGTGCAGTGAGCTAAAAAACGGTGATGGATCAAGCCCTGATCTGTTGACTGGGTACGAGTATTCTGCTTAATTCAGATGCTCTGTCCATCACCACCCCCCTTTTTCTGAATCGTTTTGTCCACCACAAGCGTGGAAGGGTATGCTCAGAGTTGAGTCTTTTGCTCACTGCACCATCAGGATTCAAGCAAGCTGGGCCGAAGACGGCTGTAATGCCAGAAACCGGTCCCCAGAAGCTTGTTTCCTTTCCAGTGAAAGAATTGGCTTGGTAGTTTGGTCTGCCCTGTTCCCATGATGCATTGGGCCAGGGACGGACTATTTTGCATGTAGCCAGGTTCTGAGCTGGGTTGGTGCAGTGAGCTAAAAAACGGTGATGGATCAAGCCCTGATCTGTTGACTGGGTACGAGTATTCTGCTTAATTCAGATGCTCTGTCCATCACCACCCCCCTTTTCTGAATCGTTTTGTCCACCACAAGCGTGGAAGGGTATGCTCAGATGTGAGTCCCTTGCTCACTGCACCATCAGGATTCAAGCAAGCCGGGCCGAAGACAGCTGTAATGCCAGAAACCGGTCCCCGGAAGCTTGTTTCCTTTCCAGTGAAAGAATTGGCTTGGTAGTTTCGTCTGCCCTGTTCCCATGATGCACTGGGCCAGGGACGGACTAATTTGCATGTAGCCAGGTTCTGAGCTGGGATGGTGCAGTGAGCTAAAAAACGGTGATGGATCAAGCCCTGATCTGTTGACTGGGTACGAGTATTCTGCTTAATTCAGATGCTCTGTCCATCACCACCCCCCTTTTCTGAATCGTTTTGTCCACCACAAGCGTGGAAGGGTATGCTCAGATGTGAGTCCCTTGCTCACTGCACCATCATGATTCAAGCAAGCCGGGCCGAAGACGGCTGTAATGCCAGAAACTGGTCCCCGGAAGCTTGTTTCCCTTCCAGTGAAAGAATTGGCTTGGTAGTTTGGTCTGCCCTGTTCCCATGATGCACTGGGCCAGGGACGGAATTATTTGCATGTAGCCAGGTTCTGAGCTGGGATGGTGCAGTGAGCTAAAAAACGGTGATGGATCAAGCCCTGATCTGTTGACTGGGTACGAGTATTCTGCTTAATTCAGATGCTCTGTCCATCACCACCCCCCTTTTCTGAATCGCTCCTGTAAACCGGCCACTAACGACGCGGGTGCCGTTGACTACAACTCCCAGCCTCCCCTTTGTGGCACCCACACACCGCATCACGGAGAAGCGCCAGGAGGCGTATTAATACCGTTCAATGGCTCCCGCAGTGCGGGTCCCTTTAAACATTTTTCCGCTGCTGCTAAATAGAGTGGGCTTTAAGACATTTAGTGTGGACGCTAGCCCATCAGTAAGGGGTTGGCCATCGGGGGTCTGGTAATATGGATGAGAATTACGCTCGAAATTGATATTGTTCCCCTGCATATACCATCATGTGACCTGGTGGGTTTAAAAATGTTTACTCGGGATGGCAAAGACTTATATTTAATTAACATCTATAATAGGCCAAGTCGTGCCAACAAAGAATCGTTAGTAATAGAGCAGTTAGACTCTTTTTTAGATGTACTAGTGTCTAAGTGGAGGATAATCATAGGTGGTGATTTTAATTGTGATTTTGAACCTGTAATAGGTTTCAATAATCTTTTTGATGAACAAGATAGGGCAAACAATATTTTGGCTCTGGAAAGTAATAGGCAGGTAAAGTGTACCGTAGCAGTGGTCCAAATTTTGAAGTTTACAATGGGTCACGATTTGTGAGCATGTAATGGGTGCTTGCCTTCGGATAGGCCAAATGCATACACATTTTGTAGAGGCAGCTCGCGGAGCAATATAGACTATCTACTGGTTTCAGTAAATTTCTGGTGATATATTTCAGACCTTAAAATCGACTCCAGAACTGAGAGTGACCATCAGCCCTTACAGTTGACAATAACATCACAACTTTTCTTATCTACCTCAGTGGGCAAAAGAGAAAATGGCATCACTGAGGATGAGCGTATAATAAGCAATAACAGGCGAGCTGTAAAGTGGCCCTATATTCTAGGCAATACCCAATCTATGACAAATATCTATAGTACCTTCGCCGAGATCATTACACCCTTCTTAAATTTACCAGTAGAAAAAATCCCAGTACTCGATCTACACAATACCCTGATAAATGCCCTATTTCCGATTGTAAGTAACATACCTAAAGAGAGGAACGGAGATGGTAACGGGCAGAACGAGATGGGAAATTCCTGGTATAACAAAGATTGTCAAGTAGCCAAGACAGAATTAATCCAGGCAATCAAAAGTAGCAATATACTAGTAGTAAGGGAAAAGAGATATAATTATAAGAGATTACTTGCAAAAGTGAAAAAAGACTGGAATGAAGATATTTGGACAGATTTAGTAAATGCAGCTAAGTCCAAAGGCCAGGCAGGTTTTTGGAGATTAATAGTGAATGGGAACAAAACAGGTAGGTCTAATAAAGACCTATTCCTAGATGAAAATACATGGGTCGAACATTTTTCCTGTTTATATTCAGATACAAATTGGGACCAGTATGTCGTAACTAAAGATTTGGAGCTTGCCGCAAAGGCTGGCAATATGCAGTTTAGCCTGAAAGAAACAAATAAGGCAATTGATGCCGTTGAACCAGGGAAAGCCCCTGGGCCTGATAAAGTTCTAGGAGATTTATTGAAACATGACTCTGTGGTTTGGGGTCCATATATAAACTTCTTGTGTAATTCAATAGTTGCAGGCACACCAATACCTGAAACGTGGAAAGGGGCAGAGATTATGACGATTTTTAAGAAGGGTAATCGACATGACCAAGCAAATTATCGCCCTATCAGTTTAATCGATATTTTACAAAAAGTTTTTGCTAGGCATATTTTAAACAGATTAACTGAGTGGATAGAGGAGACCAAAGTTTTGTCAAAATACCAGGCAGGGTTTAGAATTAAAACAGCATGATTGATCAAGTTTTTAGATTTACATGTATATGCTGGAAATATATCAATGTAAGGAAAGACAGTTTATATATTGCCTTCGTAGATTTAAAGGCAGCGTTCGATCTGGTACCCAGGCACTTATTGTGGAGTTCGTTAACATTTTAGGGGTGTTCCCCCTCCCCGGGGATGTATTGGGAGCCTTGCTGTTGGTCTCTCTGCCCGGAGGTTGGGGCGAGAGACCCGGAGCGCCAGTCGTGAAGTGACTCCGGTCCGGTTCACTCCCCCCGCCCCCACATCCTGCCATTATCCAGAAGCACTGACACTGCCTACGGTCAGCGGAGGTCCAGCGGTGCCCCCTGGAATAACTCCGGTCCCGCTGCGCAGTCGGGGACTGAAGCTGTGTGCAGCAGAAATTTGGGCCTCCTGATCTGGTGAAGCCCGTGGCTCGAGTGAAATTAGTGACAGGCTGTGGATTGGATGGCACCCGCGGCTGGGACCGGGAGTTGCCAGCTGAGCTCGGATGTCTTCTAATCCTGCCCGCACGGGTAATAATTGAGCCCCCCCTCCTGTCTGAGGTACTTAGGAGGTCCATCGGGGGGTACCCTCTCACTGAGAGACGGCAGAAAAGAGTCCCCGGCTGACGGGGAGAAACAGAGAGACAACGGGCCCGGCCGGGGGGCCAGAGAGACTACCGGGTAAACGGGTGTGCAGAATTGCGGCCGGGAGACCGTCCATCGCGGAGAGAACACTCCCCGGCTCTGAGTGTTGTGTTGCACCCTGGGGTACCCTGCCGGCCAAAGGTTGTAGAGATAGGTATTCGGCTGCACGAGTGATCGCTGGTGAGGGTCGATCATCCGGCGAACTTTTCCTCTCCCCCCCCCTAAGATCTATTGGAGCCTTACTATAGTTCTCTCTGCCCGGAGATTGGGGTGGGAGGCCCAGAACGCCATTCGTGAAGGTTTGCTCTGCTGGACAGGGCGGGAGGGGGGCCTGAACTTCGTATTTTCCAGGGGTGCAGAATGAGTACAGCTGGCCCGGCGGGGTGCTGAGGGAGAGGGGTGGCGTTGGAGCCTACGGGGGGCAGCGAGGCCTGTGAGGGGGTCTGCCGACATACTCCGTGTTCTGGACATTAGTGAGTTGGACATCCCAGTCTCATAATTGTCGGTCTGGCCGGGTGTGTTGTTGCCGCGCCTGGCACAGTGGTGGGCCTTGAAAGACCCGAGTGGAAGATTCCAGATGGCGACCAAGCCTGAGAGCGATTAGTCACAGTCCCGGTCTACTAAAGGATCTTGTTACATCCAGGCCAATAAACTGGACGCTATACGACACCTAGGGGGTCACCTCCCGATTTGAAGAGAACACAAGACACTGGTAGGGAGTCTGCCAGTCCTCCACCGGAGCCCACATTGCTGGACTTGATGGCGGCCATAGATGGGGTCAGAACATCCCTGGGACAGAAGATGGAGTCACTTGACCATAAGCTGAATACGGTAACTATAGAAGTTAACCTCATTCATGCTGATCTCACCAAAACTAGTGAAAGGGTTAAGTCCCTGGACATTAAAACCGCTAGCCTGATGGACGATGTGGCGTCGCTACAACAGGAGGTGCGAGATCTTAGGGCGGCCAGTGACCTCACGAGCCGAAAGCTGGATGATTACGAAGGGAGGGCTCGGGGAAATAATGTCCGCATTACAGGAGTCCCGGAAAAAGCCAAAGGCCAATCCCCAGACTTATTCGTGGAAGACCTTGTCCTTAACCACTTTAAGCCCAAGGGACTGAGTAACTTTTTTACTATCAAGCGGGCGCATAGGGTCCTGGTGGGAGATCAAGGCCTGGGGCACCCCCTTGTCCGATGATTGTGAGGGTGCTTACCTTTAGAGACAGAGACGCTATCCTGCAGGCCTCCAGGTCGGGAGGCCCCCTATGATTTGAGAATGCCAGTTTTACATTTTTTCCAGATTTTACACAGGCGGTACAGAGGCAACGCCAGGGCTTCCTGGATGTTAAGAAAAGACTCAGGGAAAGAGGTCTGAAATATGCCATGATGTTCCTGGCCCGGTTGACGGTTGAGATTGAAGGGAAGACGTGGTTCTTCGACAATCCGAACGTCGCCTCGGACTGGTTGGAGGGACTTTCCCCGGTGGGGTCTGAGGGGCAGGATGGTGCGGAGGGGTGGACACGCGGGAGCAGGAGTAATGTACGCCACTCTTGTAGACGATGTTGGTAACTGTCAAATGGGGGGCCTCCGACATGCCCTTCCTTTCGTCCTGACCCTCGAGAGATGTGAGTCGTATTAGATGCAGAGCTTGATATTCCGGGGGTGGGAGGGGGTTACTGGGTGCTGCCTTCCTCCTCATTTCTACCTGTAGATAATTGGTTAGTTAGATCATGGGGCGACAGGCACACTGCAAGTTGGGGTTAGGCGGAAGCCGTGAGCAGGAGTACAGTGTGGGGGGAGGGGAGTTGGGAATATTGTTATTGTGGTGTTTTTCTTATTTTTTCATATGCTTCAAGTGGGATTGTTGCAGTTATTTTCCTTTTTTCTTTATGCATTAGGGGAGAATGGAGTAGCTGGATGTTTTTTGTGTGGGCTAGATGGCACAGGTTAGTCAGGGATCGGGGATGAAGGTGCTGAGCTTGAATGTGAATGGCCTGGGAGACAGGATTAAGAGAGGGATGGTCAATTAGCTTATTAGAAGACACTCTCCAGATGTGGTATTATTGCAGGAGACACACCTTGTAGGTAACCGCTGTATGGCCCTATATGCCGGGTTTACAACCGGGTCCAGAGGTGTCGGCATTTTGGTTAAAAATTCCTTTCCCGTGACAGTACAGGCCACTTGGTTGGATCAGAGGGGCAGGTATGTCGGTGTTTCGGGGCAACTATGGGGATGGACGGTCACCTTTTTGTCAATATTAACGGTGGGCGTAAAATCCGTTTCGTGGGTGAATTTGCGGATTTTCCGCGATTTCGCGATCCGCAAATCTCGCGAAATCGTGGTAAAATCCGCGAATCAGCGGGGACGAATTTTCAGCCAAGCAAGGGTTACAGCAGCAGGTGCAAAAGTTGAACCTAATTTCTTTGTAACCTTTTACAAAAGGGTTACAAACAAATTAACTTCAACTTGGACACCTGCTGCTAATTGCTTCCTGGCGCCTCGTTGCCTACTTGCAACTATTCTCTGACCCTGCTCTGACCCTTGAAGCAGGGTCAGAGAATAGTTACAAGTAGGCAACGAGGCACCTGTCCAAGGAATTAAACCTCATCAGGAAGCACTTACAGATATAAAAAACAGGAAGAAGGGAGAGGATGGCAAATACACCCATTTTGAGTTGTCAGGAGGGGTTAAACTAAAAGAGACCTTTACAGCACAATTTTCATATGCATTTTGCTAAAAAATAAAAAGCTGTATGTTCTGTCGAGGCAACTCAGGAATCTGGCCCTTCAGAGATCCGGCCTCTCTTTCTTTCTCTCGTTCTCTCTCTCCCTCTCTCTTTCCCTCTCTTTCTCTCTCTCTATCTATCTATCTATCTATCTATCTATCTATCTATCTATCTATCTATCTATCTATCTCTCTCTCCCTCTCCCATAAACGACTGCATGGGTAACTTCGCTATGCAAGCGGCTCGCGAAGACGCAAAAATCCCCGCGAACACGCAAAAAACCCAGCGAACACGCAAAAAACCCCGCGAACACGCAAAAAAACAAAAATCCGCAAATTCGCACAAATTCGCGGATTTTGCGGATCGCGAATTCGCAAATCCGCAAATTCGCGGATCGCGAATTCGCAAAATTCGCCCATGCTTAGTCAATATCAGCCTTCAGTCTGATACTTTTCGATACCTGAGTACTGTATTTCTGACACTGCCCCTTGGCCTTTTTGTTTTGGGGGGTGATTTTAACACAGTGCTAGATGGAGAGGTAGACAAGAGCCCGCCGTGACTACTTAGGCAATCTCAGAGATGGCTCGCAAACTTCCTTGAGACGCTGGGACTGGTGGATAGCTGACGAGTGCGTAACCTGACGCAGACACACTTCACCCACATATCAGCAGCGCACAATAGTTTGTCCAGGTTAGATTACATATTGCTACCGGCAGCTATTGCAGCCACAGTTCAAGAGCTATGGTATCTTGGCAGAGGTATTGCTGATCATTCTCTACTGTGGTTGCAGCTCACGTTCGGACGGACGGCGGTAGGTAGGGTGGTTCCTATTAGCGCATGGCAATTAAAAGACCCGGCCACTAAGAAGGAGGTTATTCAGATGTCAGGACGTTATTTCAGGGAGAATGTAGGATCAGTCGACTCAGCACAGTCCCTCTGGAAAGCTTACAAGGTTGTAGTGAGAGGTGAGGTCCTGTCTCTGGTTGTGGGGAAGAAGAAGAAATGTCAGTCGGAGGTAACCTGGAAAGAGGCAGAAGTAATACGTTTGGAGGAGAGAGTGGCTAGATCACCTGTGCCAGAAGACCTCCACCTATTGAGGTTACGGCAAGATGAATACAATTGCCTAGCTAGAGATAGAGCGATAGCCCAAAACAATGCCATACAGAGCCGAATATATGAGCATGGTGACAAGACAGGCAAATTGATCGCGTGGCTTGAACATGAGGAATGGGCATCTAGGCTCGTACCTGAGCTAGAGGGAACAGTTTCAGATACAGTTACAGATCCGCAGGCGTTGGCTGATGCATTTTCCGAGTACTACAAGGTGTATACACCGCCGGGAGAAGGTTTATAGAGGCGTAGAATAGTGAAATGATCAGAGATATTGTCATGCCGGCATTGTCTGAGGAGGATAAGTGCTATTTGGACTCTCCCTTCTCCGACGAAGAAGTCTCACAGGCTATTAGAGTGATGAAATTCGGTAAGGCGACTGGCCCTAATGGGATGCCGATAGAGTTGTATAAATTAAATGCCCATAAGCTCGCCCCGTAAATCCGAGCCATGTTTCTGGGGAGTAAAGAGAAGGGTCAGCTCCCATATGATCAGCGAGTTGCGAATATAGTGGTCATACATAAAGCAGGTAAGCCCAAGACACAATGCTCTTCATGTAGGCCCATTTCACTCCTTAATGCAGAGCCCAAAATCTTGGCGAAACTGCTTGCCACTAGGTTGGTTAAGGTAGACACAATCTTGATACACCCTGATCAGTCTGGCTTTATGCAGCGCCGTAATACGGCTCTGAACTTGCGGAGGTTGCATGGGATTCTCGGGGGTTCCTCGAAGATACAGGAGCCGGCAGTCTTGGTGTCCTTAGACGCCACCATGGCATTCAATAGGGTTGAATGGAATTATTTGTTTGCAGTGTTGGCGAAACTGGGTTTTGGTGGGGAGTTTATCGGATGGGTGCGATATTTGTACGCAAATCCCCTGGCCAGAGTGGTTGTTAATAACTGTAGATCGAATAATTTTTCATTGGAGTGGGGCCTGAGATAGGGATGCCCGTTGTCCCCGCTGCTATTCGCTCTTGCAATAGAGCCTCTGGCGGCGTGTGTCCGATGGGATCGGCCGATACCTGGCTTGCGGTGGACACCAGACTGGGAGGATAAAATGTAATTGTATGCGTATGAAGTTTTGCTCTATCTCACTAATCCCAGAGCGTCCTTGACCAATTTTCTTGATGTGCTTGCTATATTTGTTAGGTACTCAGGATTTGCTATAAATTGGTAGAAATCATACTTTTTGTCCTTACAGGCGAACCTCCGATAATTCCGCAGTTGTGCCCTATTCAGAATGAGCCAGTAGGGTTTAAATATCTAGGTATCTACATAACACTCGACCCAAAGTTGAGATACGCAAATAACTTGGGTTCCCCCTTGAACCGATGTAAGATGGATGTGGAGCGCTAGAGAGCTCTTCCACTATCATTGCTTGGAAGGGCTGCGCTGTTTAAGATGATGGCTCTACCCCGATTCTTATATGCACTTCAGAACTCAATGGACCCAGTGCCGGTCTCCTATTTTAGGGACATTGAGGCACTTCAGAGGCAGCTTCTTTGGGACGGTAGACCCCGAATAGCGTTTGTTAAATTAACTCTCCCGTGGTATGATGGGGGAATCGGACTTCCGGATTTAAGGAAGTACTATTGGGCTTCGCAATTAGCGGCTGTGAATCATATTGTCTATGGACCTCCTGGGGATCCAGGCTATGCCATGGATCGTGGTCTAGCGCCTGGTGAAGAGATTAATAGAGTTTTATATGCTAAGCCGGGGAGGTTTGCACTAGCAGGCCCAACAGTGCATGCAGTACAGGTGTGGCATGCGATGCGGCTAATAGATATTTGGGCTGGGAAGGAAAATTGACATTGGCCACCCCACTGTTGAATTTGGAGAGACTCTGGAGCTTGTGGAAGTCTAAGGGGTTTGATAAGTGGGATCTTATTGAATTACCCAGATAAAGGATGTTTGGGGAGGAGACAAGATACATTCATTCGATTTTCTTAAGCAACAGTATGGTTTGCAGGATAATGAGCACTATCGATATCGACAGGTGAGACATGCTCTCCTCACCCACGTACCCAGGGACGCTGTACTTCCGGAAGCCTCTCCTCTTGAAGATCGTGTGCTGGATGGGCACCTTCCTGAGAAGACTATTTCCTTGGTATATAGGAAGCTTGTCAATAACAATTTGGATCCGCTGGGGCGGGTGAGAGCTCAGTGGAGTGCTGATGGGTTGGAATTAGATGATGAGGACTGGGTGGAAGCAGTTTCCTCCCCGAAGGTAGTGGCGATTCAGATGAGGCTCCGGCTGGTGCAGCTAAAGATTTTGCATAGATCATATATTACCGTGCCTCGATTGGTGCGAATGGGGTGAGTGGGGAGTGGAGAGTGTACAAGCGAATGTGGAGAACCTGGCACCTTTATGCATATTCGTTGGCACTGTGTGGCTGTACAGGCCTTTTGGACGAAGGTACATGACAAACTGAAAGAGGTACTGGGAGAGGAAATACGACCAGAGGCCCGAAGGTGTCTATTGAATGTGTGGGAACCCACAGATCTGAATGTGTATCGTAGACAATGGGTGAAACTGGCGTACATGGGGGCTAAACAAAATATTGCTCAACTTTGGGGAGCAAGCCAGCCGCCTCGAGTCTCTAGATGGGCCGAGGATCTGGACTGGTGTATGTTTAGGGAGAAGTCTGTGTACAATGTGGCCAGGGGTTGCCCGGAGAAATGGGGAAAGGTCTGGGGGGCATGAAACAGTCTCCGTGGAGAGATTTGTGAACCACCGGCGCCACAACTGCAATTGGAAGCACAGGAATCCCTGTGATCCTATTACAACAGATATAGTTGCATGCGATTATGTACCTGTGAATATTGGCCTGTGCGATGAGAAGAGTATGATATCACCTGATGTCTTTATTTAACCCCTTTTTCTTTGTAATGTAATTTTATTTTTTGTTATTTGTTTAATAAAAAGAGTTTTAAAAAAATGTTTAGGGGTGCCAGCTGAACTACTTGTACAACTAATTAGGCTCCACGAAGGGAACTTTTCTAAAGTAAGATGGGGGCCTGGGGGAGAACTCACCAAGGCAATACCAGTGAGTAGGGGTGTTCGTCAGGGGTGCGTATTGGCAACCACGCTCTTCTCACTGTATGTAAATGATTTCCCAAAATACCTGGGAAGTTGTAAAAATGACTCTCCCAAGTTGGGGGGCGAAGTAATACCAGCATTATTATTTGCTGATGATACCATCCTAATTTCGCAAACCCCAATGAGACTGCAATGCCTCGTGGATTCTTTCTATACAAATTGTACTATGAAAGGTCTTGAAATCAAATCCAGCAAAACTGAATACATGTCTATAAATCCACATAAATCTTTCAAGAGGAATTTAGTATTAAAAAATCAAAAACTAGAACATGTGCAAAGTTTTAATGATGTAGGGATAACACTGGATACTAAATTGTCCTGGAGGCCGCAATTGGAAACAAATAGAATAATTCTGCTCCAAAATTCATCGTCAATTTTGAAAAAATATGGGGCTAGCGCTTCAAAAGCAGTTTCCCCTGCATTGGAGGTCTTTATATATAAAACTCAATCAGCCTCCCTTTATGGAGCGGAATTATGGGGGCTTTATTGCAAAAACAATTTTGAACTGGGAGAAAATAATTTAATTAGGAAATTATTAAGTATTCCTAATAGAACACCTCTAATTCCAGTTGTCATGGATCTTAATATTAAACATACTGACCACTATGCACTATTAAGACCTCTCTTATTTTGGGTGAGGATATGGTCAACGCCAGAGCTCTTACACTATAGAGAGGGCCTAGAAGAGATTATGAAGATTGATCAAAGTAAGGATATTCCTTGGCACAAACATGTGGCAGTGTGGTTGATGAAGTTCGGTTTATCCAATTATTGGGAGGATCCTCTTCAACTGGATCCGGCCTGTAAGAAATTATTAAAATCTTCTTTCTGGGCCTACATTAATGATAGTGTGCTACATGGTTCCTCCGTTGCTGCATCTAACATTAAGATTTTTAGCTTTCAAAGATGTAGCACAGTTCGAACTCCTTTTAGATGAGGTGCGTCCCCAGCTAGCGAAATCGCTGTTCTTGAAAATTTAGATACGGGGTTCTCCAGACAAATGTTAATAAATTTTGATGGGGCAAAAATGATGATGATAATAGTTGCGATTGGTGTACTTTATGTACAAAAGAGGCCCAGGAAATTGACTTACGTATATTGTTTTTCTGGCCCGCATATGATATTGCTAGGAAAAAATGAATAAGCCCACTTTGTAAAAACTTGAATATTAGGCGTTGTAGTGAGGCTGAACGTATATTGAAGGCAGACACGTCACAAATAATCTTCTTCAGTGTAAGCAGGTTCCTATTCAATGTAACTTTAGTTACTAGGGGGTTAGTGACCTTAAATTGTTAAAAATCCCTGCATTTGCACTTTAGCAAAAGTGGTTGCTTCACTGAGGGATTGCGTTTCTCTTCTGTTTGGCAATAACATTGCTCTATTAGCTATCTCCTAATTAAAATTACCAAAACACCCAGGTTAGAATGTATGTTTGGAAAAAAATTTATGATTTTGAATTTTCTTTCTTTTAAATGCCTAGCTTTTATATGGCTTTTAAAATATTTATTGAGGTAGTTAGGTTTTATTGGCGTATTTGTATTGGATCATGTAAACTGCCACAGACTTAAAATGCCCTACCATGTTGCTCTGAAACCATTGGATTTATTTATGAATATACTTTTATTGTAAAATTTATTACCTGCATTTTTTGTGGTTGAAATTAACCGAAATAAAGATGTGAATTGAATTGAAATTGAATTGAATTAAAATAAAAATTTGACTTTTCTTTGGAGGTAAGTAAACCTGCTTTTTTACTAAGCATACAATTATATTCATAACAGTATTTCTGAAGTTGGGATTTATATTGTGGATCTCTAGATGTGATAAAAAGTCCTTCCACTGCTGCAATCTGTGTCTCCAATTCATTGAGGTGGGAATAAAAAGATTTGTTTTCGTGTACCATTATAGAAATTGAAACTCCACGGATGTAAGCCGTGCCAATGTATGATTTTGGAGATGTCACAAGACTTATTTTAAAAAAAATAATCAGAAATGGCTGAGGCCATTTTTTAGCATTGGTGGGGTTCTGAGTTCATTCGCCATTTTTATTAGGAATTTTGGGGATCGGAAATAGATAAAGAAAAAGAGATTAAAGCATGGTCTTAAACCGTAATAGGGTGAATAACTGATTCACTAATCGTGTGACATAAATTACGTGAAGATAATAAATAATCAATTCTAGAAAAAGAAGAATGAGCATTAGAATATAAAGTAAAATCTTTGTCTGTAGGGAGTTCAGACCTCCAAAAATCAACCAATTTGGTAACAGGTTGAAAAGATTTCAAAGCAAAGAAAGCCTTGCTAGGCCCAAACTTAAAAACAGAAGACCGGTCCAACAATGAATCCCTGTTAAGATTAAAATCACCCCCCTTTATAAGGGACTCGTTTCCAATTTTGAGTGTTTCAGTAGAGACATAGGACCAAAAGGACCAAAAGGCAGGGTCATCAGAGGTAGGGGCATAAATATTAACCACATTTAAAGTTAGTTTGTCTATAGGAACTTGAGCAGCAACAAATCTACCATTTGCATCATGGTGATGTGACAAAATGTGTGCATGAGCTTTGTGTGAGAAAAATAAAGCTATTCCATTTTTACTTTTTGCACCAGGAGATGAAACTATAAGCCCTCCCCAACCTTTAGACATAGCATGCAGTATTTTGTCATTAACATGAGTTTCTTGAACAAAACAGATATCAACCCTAGACTTGTGTAAATATCCTAAAATATTACGTCGCTTACCTGGGTGTCTAAGACCTTTCACATTTAATGAAGCAACAATTAACGTTTGTGGCCTAGATATACTTTCCTGTAGGAAAGAGAAATAACAGGCCTATGTAAAAAAAGACAAAACAAGACAAACAACATGAAAGGAGGTCAGTCACCAAGTCCTCATATTAATAGAACATTGGAGACGGAGGTACGAAGCAAGAAGACCACCACCCGCACTTGCAAAGAAAGTGAATAACAACCTGCAGTAAGGGGTTAGAAAAATATTATTAATAGCAGCCCTCAGAACCAGAAGGTTGAGAGTCCATGAGAACAGGATGATGTTGATCCAAAAATCTTTTTAAATCTGCAGGAGCTGAGAAAGACTTAGAAATGTAATTTTTCCAGATGCACACGACTGCAGGGTCAAAAAGATCATATTTGTAGCCAGCTTCTCGCAGGCGAGAATCTGAAAATTGACGTAGTATTTTAACAGTCTCTTTGCAAAGTCCTAGTGAATGAAGACTTTGTTTCCTTCAATTAGGAGAGAAGGGATCTCTCAGACAGCCTTACATATAAGAAGATCATAATGCCTCCGAACTTTGAAAATGATTTGTCGTGGTTGGACTTAATGGGTTTATGAATTGAAGGTATTCTGTGAAGAGGCAGGACTAAAACCCCTTTAAGAAGGGTTGAGGCTTCTAAAAAAAAGAGGAGGTGTCCAGTGGGTTAAGTCCGCCTCTTCTGTGTGGAAGGCTGCTGAAGAATGCTGAGGAGAGCAGGAGCCCTCTGTGAGGAGAAACAAAAAATGCCTACCGAACTTCCTATGGAGGCACAGGATTCCTGAAAATGGACCTGACGCTACAGGAACCACAACGGAGCAACTGGGGGGCAAAAAAGAAGCTTAGTTTGCCCCTATCGTCGGTAAAGACTCGTCGGTTCGACGGAGCTCAAGGCGCGGCAGCCATCTTGGATCACACGCGCTGCCGACTCCCTTCCATCACCATGTTGTTTTGACATTTAGTTGAAAAATTGATACGTGGGACAGTAACAGGTCTGTTATACTGTGTTAATCTGGGGGGCAATGCTATCTTTGAGGCATTTTACAGCTCAAGTGTTGCCAACACAAATACTTGGCAAGCAGAGTTTTTTGGCAGAGAACAAAAGATCCATACATCTTAATGGAATTGACAACAACTGGTAACAAATTAATTTAGCACAGTGGATGCACTGGTTAACAATTGAGGTGTATTCAAAATAGTTACCTCTATTAGAACAATATAATGGCTAGAAGTGCTTAGTTTAGGCTGACTGAGTTTGTATTGATAGAAAGGCTATGCCGTAAACATTAGTAAATGCTATTACTACTTAAAGCAGCAACTAATTAATTCTAAAATCCCTTTTATAGGATAAAACACAAGAAGCAAGTGCCTTTTCGGTTGTGTACTGGATGGATAATGAAGACAAACTGGCATTTTACATGTTATTTCCCTGTGTAAATCTCATACAGATGCACCTGGTCAAAGTGGTACACCCAGTCATAGTTCTTGTAAACCTCTTCCCCTCCTCTGGGAACGTTCCCTACGATCTCAGGACATCACACGTCAAATTAAATCTTCGAAAAACAAGGCTATAACCCAACCAACCCTGTCCACTTCAGAATGATCTGCAATTGACCCTCTCAAGCCAAAATCTGCATCACTTAGCTCCCCACCTCCCTGATGCCTGTGACCAGGTACTACTGAAACCCTTCCTCAACCTTTCAACATCCCTCCTTACTACGGAGACTAATAGATGTTAGAGAACAAGGTATTGGCCCAGACTGCAATTTATCCTACCTTTCCAAAGAATGTGATATAATCTCCCACGGTACAACTGAGTCTTGGTCCTTTCTGGTCACTGCGAGCATTTAATTAATATCCACCATTCCTCCAGTTCCTTTAAATGCTTACCTATTATCAAATACTTTACCCAATGACGCTCTGACAAGGAACAATCCTCAGATGTGGCCTTTGGACCCTGCATTCCTACTTGGATCACTGAATGCCACAGAACCACTTCAACTCGCCCAAAGCAAAAATCCTCTTAGTGGAAACTGGTACACACAGCACCGCAAGACCTTCTGGCCCTGTGAATTAGAACCTCTGCCATTTGTCAAGAACCTGGGGAAATTATGAACTTTGATCTTTCACTTCTCCTTCAGGTAAATCAGGGAATCAAAGACTCCTGTTTCATGATCCACACCCTACAAGGTATTTGTCCACACCTCATGTGCCCTCACAGGGTACAGACTAGAATCTCTTTGGTCCTCCCCTGCATTCTTTAGGCTGATTGACTGTAACTGTGGATACCTTCCTCTATATGGTGCATACTCTAGCAAAAGAAAAAAACTCTCAGTGAAACACAGAGGGAATTCTCAATGGCAAACAGAGGGGTTAACCTTTGTCATTTGAAATCTGGTACATATGAAACCAGTAAGAGTGGGAAGAAAGTTGGAACCGTATAGGGTTTGGACAAAACAGAATGGTATTTCAGAAGTAGCAATTCTAGGAGAAAATGTCATGAGAGGTGGCAAATGTGCGACTCTCACAGCTACTTTCTAGATGTGTCACGATTGGATAGTTACTCTAACAGCAAAATTATCTTTGTGACATCCAACTTTCATGCTAATCTGTAAATGGGAGCTCTGAGAAGCTTCTTTGATGTGGTCATTATCAGTTGCATAGTAAATAATATTAATAAATAACAGTCTGCCGAAATAGGCCAGATTTAAATCCATTAAACCAGCTTACTGATCATACAGTTAAAAACAGGAAAACCATGCCAATGTAAAATGAGCATAACAATTTTGTAATGATATTATGTAAAAGCAGGCTTTATGAATTCAAATGTTGTCATGAAGTGTGGAGAAAAAATACCATTGCCTTTACTAAGTTCTTCATCTCTAACAATCAACACTAATAGGCATTCCAGAATGTTGCTTTTCTTGATGACGTCTCCTTGGGTTTTGAGGTCTATTGTGACATAATTCACTGGATGGTTTATTTAAAACGATTCAGGCATATGAGTTATTCATATATTGATTACCCTTTATGTATCCTGTGACTATTTGCAGTGTAACTAGAATGCAGCATTGACATAGGATGCAAGCTGAGGGATATTAGGATACTACTGTAGGTGGAAGATGTGCATGTTTATCTAATTTTGAATGGTAAAGATTAAAGACTGTGGCATGTCCTGGAGCACACACAGATATGAAAAATTCCTCCACGGTTAAGTTGAACAGTAGTAAACACGCAGCTAAAGCTTTTTGTAACCGATTTACCAAATCGCAGCAAGATTAAGACAGTTTCCCACCACATTCAGTATTAAATAGTGCTTTCACTAACTTAGGCCATGGGATTGAGCTTGGTGGTTGCTGTTCAAATTTGACTCTCTTGAGTCTACTTCACGAGACATGCAGCGTGAGGCACGGCTCCTCTCTGCTTGCTTGTGTTGTGAAGATTAGAATCTAGACAGGGCGATGCATTGACCATTGGAGAGCTGGCTGGCGGCTCCCTCCTGCTGATCTTTTTACTTAAAATCATTTTACCAGTCTGTTATTGCTGGCACATCTTTTCAATGGCGACGAGGAGAACCAGCAATGCAGGAGGAGAGCACCCTTGGGGGCCTGCAGTTTGAACAGTGTGGAGCACATCTATAGTCGCAGTGCCTACCCATGAAGACATTTTGCCGAAAGTTGCTTCACCGCAACAAAGGAATAAGTGGTGCTCACAATGTCTTCTCCTGGTAAGGTGCAGTGTGGCGCAGATAGCTGGTTGAAGTCTGTGCATGACTAAAAGATGTTTACTAGTGCGCCGACTGACGCTCCTAAGAAGCCATATTGAAGGTATTAGGGCATCTTCATCCAAGCACAACAAGCTTCGGAAGAGTCATGCACGGCGCGACGGGTGGCCATTTTGAGGCATTGGGAAAGTTCCCATTGACTACTGTTGCTCTTGCTGCCCTAATTTTCTAGGTTGGTATAATGCAGTGTTTATTTCCACATAACGGTAAGAGGCACACCTAAAGCTGGGAATTAAGCTTTGTGTGTCCACTGACCTTTGCCTGGAGAGTTAATTTTGCCAGGATTTCAGTGACCGGCATGCTATATACATACATGTACAATCAATAAACAGCTTTGGCAATTCTAGTGCTCATTTGCTGTGATGCGCACAGCTACTGTTTAAGTTCTTGTTATTTTGAAAAGAAAATCTAAGTTCTTGGCATTAACCTCAGTAGTGGGACTTATGTAGTGCATTTGGCGATACAATGGAAGGGTTAATAGCACCATCATCATGTTTGGACTTGCCAGGAGAACCAATTGTTATTTGGGATGATTGGAAGGAAGGTTTCCAAGCATATGTGGTAGCTGTGGGCGGTGCAAACTTTACCTCGTCCCAGAAATTGGCCTTGCTCAAATGTTTGGGGGTGGAAGGAAGAAGCATTTTAAAACACTTGTCATCATTACCTGATGAAAGTGATGAGGATTCTGAAGGAAATGTCTATGAGGTGGCAATGCAGAATTGTATTAAAAAAATTGGAAAGAAGAATGAAGTGGTGGAGTGTTGTACATTTAAAAAAAACACAGTTCACAGGAGTGTATGTGGACAAATTCATAGCGGTGCTTAGGCTGTTGGCGTCTACCTGCAACTACAAGGGGTTTCTGGATAAAAATATTCAGAGACCAGTTAGACAGAAATTGAGAGACAAAAGGGTTCAAGAAAGGTTGTTGAACACTGAGGGCTTGACTTTTCAAAAAGCTATTGAAAAAGCCAAAAAGACTGAAAGTATGGAAAAGGGGATGGGAAGAATTTGGGAGGGGTTCAAGGTGTAGTGTATAAAACATCCAGAGAGAAGGAGGTGATGGATTCCCTGAGGAAAAACACTTGAGGATGAGAGGGAACAATGTTCTGTTACAAGTGCGGGTAGAGAGGGCATGTAGCGTCTGATCCTACATGCCCAGTTGTGGGTCAGGTGTGTAGAAGTTGTAAAATGAAGGGACATTTTGCAAGAGTTTGTTAAGGAAAGGGGTTTCAAGCCAATGCATCTGCAGACAAGAGGAGTGCTAACATGTTGCACGATGAGAAGGAGGGCAATGATTTGCAGGAAGTGAGTGAGGTAGGAGATGAAGGGGTGAGAGATGATCCGTTTTGTAGTGTAACTATAAATGGAATGGAAGTGTGCGTGATGGGAGATTCTGGGGTATGCAACAGATTAGTAGGAGAAGTGTGGGGAGGGACGTTTTCTGGGAATTTTGCATGCTCCAGACGACAAGCTTGTGTCATACGGAAACCAGCCCTTTGACTTAGTGGGTAATTGGATGGGTACACTGTAGTTTTAAGGTGAATAGACATTTCCCCAATGTTTGTGGCCAAGTGTGGGTCAACTTTGTTGGGTTGGTCTAAGCAGTGAGAATCTATATATAACAGATTGGACCCCAATCACCCTGATCAAGTGATGGTGGCATTGACCAATGTGAATATAGTGTGTGAAACCAAGTGGGAGGGTGAATTTTCTGCAGTCTTCCAGGAAATATTATGCTTGTTAAAGCAGTTTGAACACAAAATTGTCTTGAAGAAGGTGCGTGACCCATAGCACACAAGCCTCGAGGGGTATGGGAAAGGGTACCATTGTAGAACCTTTGCGGAAGAAATTGCTTAGATATACCAAGAGGATGTTGTTGAGGAAATTGAAGCATCTGAGTGGTTGGCTTTGGTAGTTTTAGCTAAAAAGGGAAATGGAGACTTACAGATGTATGTGGATTGACATGACATAAACAAATGCATTTGGATTGATCGGTATCCTCTTCTCCACATTGGTGGTATGTTAATGTCAACGATAGGTCACTCCTTTTGTCACTATTGAAGGAGCGTACCAGTTTAAGTGTATGCCTTCTAGACTGGCATCTGCAGCAGCGGTGTTTCATAGGGCCATGCACCAGTTGTTTAAGAAAGAGGATATTATTTATTTATTTATTTTTAAAGTTTTATATAGTACTAGCTTAACCCGTAGGCATCAGAGCGCTTTACATACACACCGTAAACAGCAGAAGGACATTACATTACAAAGTGGGCTGGCAGAGAGAAAGCAAGCCAAAGAAAAAAATACAGCAAGGGAGATAAATATGCAGTGCAGCGGAGAGGGAGAGAGCAATAAAAAAGAAAAAGGTGAAAATGACATAGTCCGGTCACCCACTATCCTTGAATATCCCGGTAAAGAGGAGACAACTCAGATATAGTAGTCTAGGTAGGTTGACGTTGGTCATGAAAGTATTTGTTTAGGAGATGGAGTTTGAGGTAAGGGTGGGCGTAGTTCGTGAAGTAGCGCTACGCGAAGCTACGCGAAGTGCACTTCGCACTACGCGAACTTCACGTAGCACTACGCGAGCTGCTTAGTAGCATGTTCGCACTGTGCAAGATGCGTTTTCAATGATTGCACAGTGCGGACAAGCATCCGGCACTGTGCAATCATTGAAAACGGCATCTTGCACAGTGCGAGCTGTAGTTTTTTGCAGCTCGAGTAGATTTTTACTCGAGCGGCAGCTTTCTCAACAAGAACTGGTAGTTTCTCATTGCGAGCGGTTGCGAGCATGCGCAACCACTCGCAATGAGAAACCTGACCTCCCCGCGTTGAGAATATTGCCGGGATGTCATTTTGCTTGCTCGCGGTCACGAACATGACGTTGAGGACCGCGAACAAGCAAAAAATGACAGCTGCACTACTCTACGCTGCACTACGTGTGTTCGCACTGTGCTACGTGCAGCTCGCGTAGCGCGAATTTGCGCAAACTTCGCAAACAACGCGAGCGTAGCATAGTGCTTCGCCCAGGGTTAGTTTCAGGTCCCTTTAGAAACAGGAGAAGGAGTGGTTGCATATGAGTATTCTAGGGAGAGCGTTCCATATCCTGGGAGCGTTGCCAGAAAACAAATGGTATTGGGTGGATTTCTTTTTCATTTTTGAAGGAATAAGAAGGAGTGAGTTGGAGCTTCTCAGCAATCTGGATTGACCAGCTCTTTTCAATTTGTTATTTAGCTAGTTGGGGGCCGGAGAGTGAAGGGTTTTGTGTGTGATGCAGGCCAGTTTATAGATTCATCTCCCTTCCATGGGAAGCCAATTTAGGCAGTTGAGAGCTGGAGTGATGTGTTCAAATCTTTTAAATCCAGATACGAGTCGAGCGGACATGTTCAGCACTGCCCTTAGAGGGGCTAGGTGAGCTTTTGGAGTCCCTGTAAGGATGGCGTTCCCTTAGTCTATTTTAGAGAGAACTAGGGATTGGACTACTGTTTTGAGGTCATGGTGGGGTAGAAAAGGTTTCAATTTCTTGAGGTGTTTTAGAGAGAAAAGAGCACTTTTTGCAGAGTTTTTGATGTGGTTCTCCATTGATAAGTTCTTGTCAAGGGTGATGCCTAGAGACTTAACTGAGTCTGATAACGTAAGGGGGCAGTAAACGGCAACCAGATTCTGGAGCCAATCTTGGATTGGATGATGGTTACTTTTTGGAGAGAATAGAATTAGTTCTGTTTTGTCTGGGTTGAGCTTTAAGTGGTTAACGTAGAACCAAGATTGGATCTCAGTTAGGGTGGTATTGAGGAGTTGGATTTCGCTGGGGGACTTGATCCTCAAATAGATTTGGGTGTCGTCCGCGTAAAGATGGTAGTTCACTCCGGCTTTTTTCAATATGATTTTGAGGTGCTCCATGAAGAGATTGAAGAGGGACGGGGAGAGGATCGAGCCTTGCGGGACCCCAAGAGTGACTTTAGTAGGCTTTGAGAGACAGGAATTAATTTTGATTTGTTGTGAGCGGTGTTGAAGGAAGGAGGTGAACCATGTTAGTACTGTGCCATTTATGCCGTAGCGTTTCGACAGGGTCTCCAGAAGGGCTGGATGGTTTACTGTGTCAAATGCCACAGAAAGGTCAATTAGGATGAGTAGGCAGGCATCACCTTCGTCTAGGGCCTTGTGGATGTCGTTGGAGACCTTGAGCATAGCTGTTTCCATGCTACAGCCTTTTCTGAAACCAGATTGAAAGGCGTCGAGGAGGTTGAACTCATCAGTGTTTATTGAGTTGGAGGAGAACACATTTCTCCAATGTTTTTGCAAGGAATGGGAGGTTAGAGATAAGGTGACTTATTTTTAAGATGATATCCTGTATTTTGGGAAGGACATGGAAGAGCATGATGAGGTGTTAAGGAGAATGCTACAAATTGTCCAGGTGTGTGGATTGACCATCAGACAGGAGGAGTTCCTTAATGGGGGTGGAAGGTATGGCATAATTGGGACATTGGTTGCGCCCAAATTGAAGTTGGTGCAGGCCATTAAGGAGGCACTGGCTCCACTGAACAAAGACCAATTGATGTCATTAATAGCATTAGTGGAGTACTATTCACGATTTGCCCAGATGTTTGCTGACAAAACTGTATGAGAAAACTCATGGCAAGAATTATCAAATTGTACTGGAGTGGGGAATGTCAGAAGGGATATGTCTTGATCAAAAAATGTATTGCATTGGCCTCCGCATTGTAGCCATTCGACACAAGAGATGGATGATGTATAATATGCACTGATGCTAGCGGTGTGGGTTTGGATGCTGCATTATTGCAACAGAGGAATGGAAAGGAGGTGACCTTTGCTTATGCCTCAAGGCCTTCAAGAGGTGCTGAGTTGTCGTATTCTACGATTGAAAGAGAAGGTTTAGCGTGTTGGTGAGGTGAGCGTCACTTTCAAATGTTTGTGTGGGGAAGGGAGACTTTGTGATTTGCACTGATCATCAACCCTTGGTGTATGTGTTTACTATGAAAGGTACAGGTCAGGTTTCATTTAGGATTACCAAGTGGGTTTTGAGATTGATGGAATACACTTTCAGAATGGAACATGTGCCAGGAAAGGAAAATGTGGTTCTGGACTGTTTGTCTACATTACCAGTGGTAATTGAGGATGGAGGAGTTGAAGAGGCGGGGCATTGGCTTGTGGCGATTGTGAAGGCACTCACTGAGGGTCGAATATCTAATCTGGAATGTACATGCAGACCGTGAGGACGCCACATTGTAGGAGGTTAGGGAGTATGGGGCTCACTCACAGAACTAATCTGAGACAAAATCCTAAACTTACTACTTTTGGTATTCACAGAAGGCATTTAGTAGTAGTAAAGTTAGTATTTTGTCTTAAGTTAGTTTTTTGTCTAAAGTTAGTTTTAGTCTTAAGCCAAAATCCGAATCTAAAACAAAATACTAATTCAAGACAAAATCCTAACTTAAGACAAAATAATAACTTAAGACAAAATATTAACTTTACTACTACTAAATGCCTTCTGTGAATACCAAAAGTAGTAAGTGTAGGATTTTGTCTTAAATTTTGGTTTTACAACAAAATCCTAAATTGAGACAAAATCCTAATTTAAGACAACATACTAATTTAAGACAACATACTAACTTAAGACAAAATTACTAACTTACCTTCTACTAAATGCCTTATGTGAATACCAAAAGTAGTAAGTTTAGGATTTTGCCTCAGATTAGTTCTGTGATTCGGCCCCGAAATGGTTAAGGGATGGCCGGCCAAGGGTAAAGCGTCTGATAAGGCAGAGTTGTTCAGAAATGTTGACACAGAATTATCTGTCATTGGTGAAGTTGTTTTCAGGGGTGAGCTGTTGGTTGCACTGGAGGCATTGAGAAATCGTATATTGAGTTTGGCACACGAGAGGCATACTGGCAGGTGCAACCAAGCGTAGCCTGAGGTCAGAGTACTGGTGGCCAGGATTAAACAAAGATGTGGAAAGGGCAATAAGAGATTGTTTATCGTGTGCGTGGAGTGACAAATCATAAAAGCCAGTAGAATATCCACAAGTGGTAGTGAACAAAATGTATGCACCCTGGAAGAAGTTGGGTTTGGACATCTCTAGTCCATGCAGAGTGTTGGAGTTGTGCCACAAATTTGCCCTGGTGGCTGTTGATTATTATTCGCAGTGGCCAGAGGTGAAGTTTGTGGATCATGTAACGTCTCAGGACATAATGAAATCTTTGGAGGAATTATGGCATAGGAAAAGGTAACCTGAGCACATGGTGACAGACAATGGTGTGCAGTTTTTTGCAAGAAATGAAGAACTTCTTGGGAATGGATGGTGGTGAACACGTCAGGTCTACAGTCTATTTTCCTCAGAGTAATGAGCTTGTTGAGAGGCAGACTAGAATTTTGAAGGATGGTCTGCAGCTGGCATTGCACCCAGGTTATCAATGGAAAAGAGTAGTGTAGAAAGTGACGTGGGCTAATCGTACCATGCCCAACAGTGTCACAAGAAAGGTGCAGTTCTAAGTTATGCATGAAAGAAAAGTAAGAGGAATGATGTACAAAGGAGTGGAAAAAATGAATTAGGCTTAGAAGGTTGAAGGACCAGGGAAAGGTTTTGGAATTGGAGAATGGGTGTGAGTAAGGAAAGAATGTAGGGAGGACAAAGGATTGGCTAAATAATCTGATCCTTTACAGGTTACGAAGATTTAACCTTTCACTGTATTATTGAGTGAGAGGTATGTGTGGAAATGCAAGAAAGTGGTGAAAATTGCAGACTGCTTAAAGGGTGTAACAGAGGGTGGTATTGATGTTGATGGACATGGTGAACTTCACGTGCGGAATGGAAAGAGGCAAATTGGACAAAAGATTGAAGAACGTACTGACCGTGATCCTACTCAACATTCCACATGGGTTAGGCAGAAACTGGCTTGGCATGAAGATTGTCATTGTATGAGTACACACATGTATATGTGGATGTGAAGGATGCAGATCCGATTTGTATATTCATAACTAAGAAAGATACATGTTGTATTAGGGTGCACAGATATGCATTGATTTTAGTAATGTGCAGATATATATATTACCTACTGGCGATCACCAGTAGGTTGTGCTAGTTAGGACCCGATTTCTATTAAAAAGCTGTTTTTGATTTGCCAGTAACTTTTGCGTTATTTATTAAAAGATAGCTAAATTTTCAAAACTAATTTGACGTTCACTTCATATCCTGTAATGAAAATTTCAGAGTGATCCGTCAAGTTGGGGCGAGAAAAACTGAGGGTCCAAAAATGCTTTTTCTCCTTGTTAATTTCCATTGGAAACTTTAGACCTGTTACAGCCTGAACTGCTGAACGAAATTACACCAAATTTGGCACAAAGGTAGCTCTTGGTCCAGAAAACACCCTTTTTGTTGAATGGTGTAAATCCATTCTGTAGTTTGTGAGAAATGTAAAGATTTCTCATATAGCATTTGTAGAGACCCATTGACCGTTAGAGGGAATGTTATAAATGCCTTTGAATTAATATGTAAAAATGTAGCACAGTCACTCACGTGTAAATCTAATCATAAGCCCCGCAAAGTACACGGGTGGTTCAATGCTGAGTGTTCAAAGGCTCACAAAATCCTGCTAGACGCTCTGAAAAGTACACCGCGTGACACTGTTGAAGTGACTAGACTGAGGAAGGCTTATAAAATAACGGTTGAGGCACGCAAGAAAGAAATTAAAGCCAAGGCCTGGGAATCACTATATGATAGATTAACTCTGAGGGACAGTGCTAAGTTTTGGTCCATAGTGAATACACCTCTGTTTAATGGAAGAGAAAATGAGGTGATGGAGGTCAACATTACCGAGAAACAATGTCTGGACCATTTTGAGACTATCTATGGCAGTAAGACCGCCACTAATCCTTTCACCCCCATAGAATGTACGACCACAGAAACCCCGCTGAGAATTTCGGTGAAGGAAGTGCAAAAAGCCATAGAAGACACTGCGGGTGGCAAGGCCCCCGGCCCGGACGGGGTTCCCGCAGATATGTATAAGGCACATTCCCATGTGTGGTCTATAGTCCTTGCAAATGTTTTTAATTTAGCATGTATGGACAAATCTAGTATACCCGCCTCCTGGTCACACTCCATCATAATTCCCATTTTTAAAAAAGGCCAAAGGGGTGACCCAAGGTGTTATAGACCGATATCGTTGATCGATTCATCGTTCAAGATATTAGGTAAAGTCATCCTAGAAAAAATTAATAAGTGGGAAAAGGAAAACGAAATTTTGTGTAACGCCCAATACGGATTTAGAACTGGGAGAGGTACAGAGGATCAGTGCCTTAATTTGTACCTGACCATCAGTAAATATACTGTTGCCACTAGGGGGTCGATCCATTTGGCTTTTATGGACCTGTCCACAGCCTTCGACCTAGTAAATAGGTCGAGGCTGTGGACAATGCTCCTGGAGCTGGGTATGGACCAGGCTGTTGTAAATTTTCTAGCATACTTGCATAGAGACCTGACTGCATCAGTGCGTATGACAATGGACGGGAAATGTACTACTGGATTTAGATCAGCCAGAGGTGTACGACAGGGGTGCATCCTGGCCCCCATGCTGTTTTCCTTGTATATCAATTCATTGAACACAATTCTATCTACTGCTACACCAGATATACCCAGCATGGGAGGGATTCCATTGCCCGTACTGATGTATGCCGATGATACGGTCCTTATCTCTAGAACCCCAAACGGCTTACAGCTGCTCCTCGATTCTTTTGGGACTTTTATGCAGAATTTAGACCTGGTGGTGAATATGGAAAAGTCACATGTTATGTCACTGGGGAAAGGAAAGAAAATTACGAAAACCCTGCGCTGTAACGGGGTTGTGTTGTCAAAAGTTAAAATATTCACCTATTTAGGAGTAATATTCGATGACATGGGCACCTGGACTCCCCAGATTGCAAATAAAGCGATGGCTGTGCGCAGGTCGTCGGCGGCCATATTGGGTTTTGCGAAAAGGCTCGGAGGGAAACCCACAGAAGCCATACAGACCTTGTTTAGAGCCAAAACTTTGACTCTAGCAAGATATGGTGCTGGGATATGGGGTTATAAAGATCCTACCCCAATACAGAAAGAAGAGAACAAATTTCTGCGTTCTCTATTGGGCCTACCACATTCTACCGCATCCTTCGCAGTACATACGGAACTAGGGATAGGCTATATCGAGGATACACTCAAAATGGCCCCACTACTCCTTTGGGTGAAACTATGGCTGAACCCTAGTTTGACATTAAATCATAAAATCATCAGCGATTGTATGGGGCGAGACAGAGCCAAAGATATAAAATGGTTGACACATATTAAAACCATTGCTATACAATTGGGTCGCCCAGAACTTTATTTTAACCCGGAAAGCCTTTGTAAAGATGATATTACCTGGATAAAAGGTCAATTCACGAATAACAGAAATCTCTACCGTGAAGCCCAGGAAATCGTGAAACCAACAGTAAGGGCACACTATTCAGTAATATCTACTATGACTATGCAGCCTTATTTGACTATTGTGAACAGACCATATCACCGATGGCTTTTGACGAAATTTCGTTTTAATCAAGTGCATCTTTTACTGGATGAATATATGAAATGGTGTACTCAAAGTGAAAATGTCCCATGCAAATGTGACAACTTTACGGATCAAGACTTGATACATTTTGTCTTTTTCTGCCCTTTTTTGGCTGAGGGCAGAAAGAAATACATCATACCACTTTTGAGGGACAAGGGATTCAAGCAGGTGAAACCCGCATTGATGTTTTTACAACTTATGGTGTCCCCTATTGTGATGTTTGGGGTTGCAAACTTTTTGTTAACATCTATACGTGCTAAACGGAATAGACTGCTGAGAACCCCAATGACTGAATGTATACAGGACTAGTTTAACTTTATACCGATAAGAGTAGTCGATTCTTTGGGATTAAGTAACCCGGTAAAATGAAATTATATGTAACCCTCATTAACATGACAGATTTAAGGTACATGAAGTCTTTTTGTTTTTAATTGTTTCCTACTTTTCCTACCTAACTGTTTTTATTTGTTTTTATTAATTGTCAACATTCCCCATTAATTAATTGAATCTTTTTAAAATTGAATTGTATTGTTGATCTGTGTATATTTGTGTATATTTGTGCATTTGTATGTGTAGTATACTTTTATGATTTTAAAATAATCAAATAAAGTATTCTTGACTCTGACTCATATATACACCTGTGGTCGCGGAGGGTCCGCGACCCCTCCTGATCTCGTGCCTGAGATCTAATTGGCTGCCAACACTTCAAATCAGGAAGTGCTGGCAGCTATCTTCTGACTCGGTTCAACCGAGTCACAAGAAGAAATGTTAAATAAAAAGAAAAATGGGCAGGGTAGAAATACCCTGAGCCCCTAGGCCTGTTCAGGGGATCCCACAAGGATGCCCGGTGCAAAAAATAAGCACTTTTTTAAAAGCTTCATCAAGGCTTCCTCCCCCTACAGGTAGTGCATCAGGAGTTGCGTTTGTGGAATAGTGGAGAGAGGGGACATGGCCTGCTCTCAGATCTCAGCAATCCTGCTGTATGAGACTTACTGGACGTAATAGGAAGGGTAGTTGACCCTCAAGGAGGTCTTCAGGGGCCAACAACCCCTCCTGTTACCTTCAGTAAGTCCCACACCTCAGGGTTGCTGAGAAGTTGTCAGAACCCACGCCCCCTTTCTCCACCATTCTGCAAATATGCCTCCCTTTGTACTACTAGTTGGGGGATAGAGTCTCCTTGGCTCCAGAGGGACCTGGGGGCTAAGAAGCCCTCCTGGTACCCCCTGTAAGTCCTACACAGCAGAATTATTGAGAGCTGGTCGAAGTCCCAGCCCCCTTTCTCCACCACTCTGCAAATGTGACTGCTAGTTAAAAAACCTTAGAAATTCACACAAAAAAAACAAAAGCTACAGGGACGTTATAGTTAGGAATTAGCATTAAAAACTTTAGAAATTCACTGAAAAAAACATAGGTTACAAGGATGTTATAGTTAGCAAATAGAATAAAAAAATCATAGAAATTCACTACAAAAACAAAGGTTGCAGGGACATTATAGTTAGGGTCAGAGTCTACTCATACAAAACCAGAGAAATTCAGCCGTTATAGTTACCTGAGTTAACTATAACTCGCGCCCCCGCAATGCACTGCTTATGACCTCCCATATTACATTACTCATTACATGCAGTGACTATTTGATGTAATGTTTTCAGGTGTCACGGGTCAACCACGGGTTACTGGGCTTAGATCTGAACCTTCTAATACTTGTGACATAGGGCTTATGTTTACTGGTAAAGCGAAAACTGATCCCCAATTACACTGTTCTTGCACTTGACCCTGGTGTGGTGAGGTCGAGAAGTACAAGGCTTACTCATGGAAAGGGTGTTGGGTTAGAGAATCCTATCTCATCAGGCATCAAATAACAATCAATAAATTACTGTCCAGACGGAAACTGTAACACATTGTAAAGGCGATACTCCAACTTGCCTGTAAAGCAAAGTAGCAAGCTGCACAGTAACAGTGGCTGGAGCGGCTAAGGGCGGTGGGGCAGGGCAGAGCTGGGGGGAGATGAGAGGGGGAGAGTTGACAGACAAAAGGATAAGTAAAATTTAAATAAATATAACATTCCATTGTCTGTCTTCTTCCTCGCACTGGCCCCCCCCCCCACCGTGCTTACCTGCACCAGCCGTGACTGCGGCACAGTAAAACTTCTAAGACAGTTGTTATGTAGACTGACGATTGCTCTTGATAGATAACAGTTTGTCAGAACATAGTGGTAAAATTCATAGATAATTATCCATTATATATATATATATATATATATATATATATATATATATATATATATATATATATATATATATATATATATATATATATATATTTATATATTTTCTCTCCAAACAGGGCAATGGAACTTAATTACGAGACAGAAACTCTCAGCGAAAACTTATTACAGTGCAGATGGCAGGTTCTTCTCTTTGAGGAAGTACGTAACAGCCTTGAGGAAATGATATAATTCATATGTGTATAATACTCTACTCAATATCCTCACAAAACCCTTGTTCCTTTTGCGAGGTTTGAAAGTGAAGTTACACCTTTACAAAATGTGAATGGTACTACCCTTAACCCTATGTCTTCTGGGCCTGATAAAACATAAAAAATATTAAGCATATTCAGGTTACAGGAAGCATTAAACGTGTATAAGATGACATCCAAATTTGATTACATTCGTAGCTACATGTGCAATCATTAATACTGTATAATATGGAGGTATATGAACATAATGAGGTCAGGCGTAAGTTTTGTTTAACCCCTTAACCGGGGGGGGGGGTAATTCCCCTGCCATGCAGGGGGGTCGGCCGCGCGCGGCGCCGCGGTGCTCATGACAGGCCCAGATCGTCATAAGGCACAGTGGAGCTGTGCTCATGACAAGCTGGGCTCATCATGACTCCGCCCACTCCCGTAGAACATCCACACAGTCGTGGAATTTGCCACGCGGGGGATTGGCGCGGCCATTATGACGAGCCCAGCTCGTCATGAGCACAGCTCCACTATGCCTCATGACGTCATCTGCAGGCGAGGGGTTAAACAATACACATAGTGAAACTAGCTGGTAAATCTAGTGGGTAGGTGTAGTTCCAGGTTAGTGATTCAGTCCCAAAGAGTCACACTCTTCTCTCTTTTCTTGGGGTTGTATTGTCAAAGTTCCCCTCTGCCCATGGTGAAGCACTTGTTCATGCAGTGGTGTTACTTGTTCGGTAGTCCTATCACTCCAAGTGCTGCCTCCTGAGAGAAACCTGCCCGCTCTTCTTAACAGTCTTGCGGGCCCCAGTGTTTGTCTGCAGTAGATGTGTGCTTTACTGGACAAGTGTAGCCAGCATCACAATTTGACAGAGTAATAGTACTCCGTACTGTAGACATCTCTTCATCTGATTCATTGGTCCTATTGTCTCCATAACCTTCCAATGAAATTACTGGGTGGTAGTTCAAGCTTCTCTTCCACAAAATGGATCTATCAAGGTTCAATTTCGAAACTATTTGCAGAGACAATTTGCAAAAACTTGAATTAACTTTACGCTAGCTTTCCCTGTGCAGACTGAGCCATATCCTGGCACCGTATCTTTTTAAAAGCATAATTCAAGTTTTGCAATGTGAATATTTCTGGATTTCCAGAATGACCTAGTGAAAGCAGTAAATCCTTTTTAATATTACCAAATTTCTGTTCTGCCGGCTTCATCTTTCACATTGATCAAGGAAGTCTACTTTCCTTTTAAACTTAGTTCATCATCACAGTTTTTCGTATCTCATTTGCCATTCTGTTTAGTGTTTTTCTCTTGTCCTAATTCTAGTTGTAAGTGGTTGAACTGCTTAAGAACATTAACCATTGATGCATTCAGTAAAAAGATCTCAATATTTTTTCTTCCTCAATATCACCAGTTAGGTAGATCAGTCTGACATAATGGATTTGGCTGCTCATATTAACAATTCTGGGGTACCCGGTGAGTCCCATATCAGCTGTTAACTGAAAAAAGCACGGAATTGGCAAATGTGCAAATTTTATATCGAAAGCTAATGTTTGATTGAATATCCTCGGTTATAAAAAAAAAACGTTCGATAAGTTAATGTATGCAACTACCTCACAGTCTGATAAAGATGGGTCATTGTTTATCAAATGTTACAAGTAATGTCAGCTTTTTTTCAATAATGAATAATTCACATACTGGCCCAATAATAAACTTGCGCATGAGGGTGGGCTCCCTTTTTTGAGCTCTCTCCATAAGTGTTACCATGGCAATCTCTTGCTCTTTGATACCCAGACATCCAGTGATTAATCTGTAAAAGAATAAGTGCTGGTGTTAAGATCCAGCCACTAGGGCTTCAAAGCTGATTGTCGTGGTTCCTGAATACCAAGGCTGTCTAGTCTTGATTCAACCTCACGCCTCTTTTTTCACCACAACCACTTCCTGTATTTTTTTCTCACCCTTATCATTGCTGGTTCTTTTCATCCCTGCTTTAGACTTATGGCACTGCTTTCCCATCTTTCGCTTCCTCCTTTAACCCCTTTTCTGTCTTTCTCTCGCTTGTTCTGGGTCACCGTCTGATGATGACAAATGAGACATGGTCCTAAGAAAACAGTGGCTTTGGATTCACCTGCACCCATCGCTCAAATTAAGTTTAACAGAAATATTGACTCTTAACCACCATGCAGGCAGATAGATTCACATAAAGATATTAAAATCTCTGCAACAAACACTTTTTGACCTTTTAGCATCCGTGGGCAGCTTATGGATTTTAAAGTGATTTTGAGTAAATGTATAATTAAATATCTTATGTATTTTGCGAGTTGCAGTCTCACTAATTGATTGTATTTCTGATATAATTACCTGACCATTGACTCCATTTTTCCACCAATTGTGTGATATTCTTAACTTCTTTATGCCTTTCACCCAGTCTAACAGATATATTGTAAGAATGTGGGCATTCACAGCAATTCTTTTATCTAACTGTCGAACTCAGTGGGAGCAATATTATTACTGAAGTAGCTCAATGAAAATGTAGTTTAGTTCCTATATTCCCAATAGGCTCTGCGCATTGGAATAACATAAACGATAGTTTAGACGTAGGATTGAGGTCGACTAGGTCTCTATGGAATATGTTAAACTTAATTATGAATGCCAGCTAGCTCAGAGGTCACTAGAAACTTTCTCGAGTGAACAGGAATGAGTTAACTTTCCTGAACAGAAAAGAAGGGATTGGCTTCTGACAACCGCATAAACATGACAACTTTGCTCCCTCCAGAATAAGGAGTATATCTCCAGAGTCGTGTGAATACAATTGATAGCTATTTCACTCAGTCAATCGTGCATGCTTAGTTTCACCAGAGTGCAGAGAAATAGAGAGACAGGCGTTTTCAATAAAAGTTGTTATTTATTGAGCAGTCTTCTTTCTCATGCAAGAGAAGTGAATTGCCACAATTGCAATACTTGTTATAAAGTAAAGTGCGTACAGTAAAAGGAGTATTATGAAATAATACTGTAAAAGCATTTATATGGTTTCTGAGCCATATTATACTTAAAACGGATAAAATATATACAATACATATAATGATAAAAGTTGACTAAACGTACTCAACTGGTGCTTCTAAAATACGCATACCCCAGTGTACCTAACCTAAGACTAGTACGTGGGAAGGAGTAAGTGAGCTGCAGTTTAAGTTAAGTTAGTTTTGCCAAGAATCTGAATCAAGAATTCTCTAAGGATCTAATCAGCTCCGTACCTTAGGGATAGAATGAAGGAGGTCTTGTATCTCTTTCTCAGGACTCGATCTCCCAGCAACCCGCAAGGGTGACTGGAAACACTGCAGCTGGATTTCTCGGCAGGAGAAAAGACAGCGTCTCTCTCAGTGCGTCAAAATGGGAGGGTCGGCTTACTTCGGCACTCGCATCAGCTGAGCTTTGGGTAAGTAGATAGCCGCTCTGCTCCAAACCACCGCGTGTTGCTTAAGGCAGATGTTGGTATATTTATACCTGGAAGGTGCTGAGTTTGACGTAAGGTTAGACATAAGACGTCACTAAGAACTGACAGTTCTTTCAGGACTCTCAGGAGTTCTAGGACAAATCAAAACAGAAGCAGGGGGAATTCCCGGGCTGCTGGAGCCTTGGTTTGTTTAAAGAACGCGTTGTACTTTCTAGGAGTCTAGGGAAGTAGCCTTGCCGTATTTGGACTGCATTGGCTATGACTAAATATGTATATGATTCTTATGCCTTTATAAGGATATGATTTATTATAACTACATAAGGGCATGAATCGGGAATATTTAATTAGGGTCCTAGATACGTTCACAACAAAAACATCGACAAGTATTAGGAAAAGTGAACAGCCTTCTCTTGTTCCTCCGGTGATTTTAGCGCCTATGCCTTCTCAGCGTCCACCAATACTTCAAACCTGAAATTGTACTACGGGTGAAAAATTGTAAATGTGTCACCCAATGTTCTGCTTTAATAGTGACATGATAAAGGGATCCCAATTTTTTCAGCTGCATCAACAGCACCCCACTGCGCACAGGCCTCCTGGTCTTCATTAGTTAGGTATGGTGGCACTGAGTTTAACATATTAATCACAATCTTACAAAACATATCCACATTTTTGTTAATAACGGAGATTAATCTCTACGAACACAATTCAATGGTGACTTTACTGGCTCTAATACTAATAACATGATGGGCAAATTCCAAAAAGAATCTAATATGTAAAATGACTAGTGTTTGTATAGAGAATGAGAGCCATGACATCACAGTAAGTGCCTGTCAAGCAGGTGATCCACCACATTCTGTTGTTAGGATCAAATGAGGACCTCACACATGCATATCGAGTAACACAAATTATAAAGCTGTTTAGCTCTAATTCAAACATACTACCGAGTAGCTTTTTGCTGGTTCGTATGATACCTGAGGCGGTAATCTCTATGCCCGCAGCAGAGAACCTGGTCTAATGGAAAACCTAGGAACCCCAAGTCTACTGATACAACATCTCAGTCTATCAGGATGACCTCAAACTAGACTACCTATTAATCCATATGTCTATCCACGCTACACCGGACTACATTAGGATTTAGAGGAGCCAGTCTCCAAGACTACCTAGTAACCCCTGTGGTTACTTGGACAACACTTGAGTCTATCAGGCTTCAATGTAGCCTGTCTTAAGCACTACCTATTAATCCATATGGCTCCCCGCACGACTTCTGAGTTTGTTTGGCATAAGAGAAGCTAGTGTAAAAAACTGCTAAGCACTCCCTTACCCACCATTGCAGCTTCTGAGTCTATTAAGATTTAGAGGAGCCGGTCTAAGGGGCTTCCTAGTAACACCTATGTCTCCTCATGTGACACTCATGTGACACTTGAGTCTATTAGGAATCGAAAGAGCCGGTCTAAAGGTCTACCTGGTAATTCCTAAACCTACCGCTAGGATACATGTGTACTTCAGGCCTCAGAGGTGCTGGATCTTCCTTTAGCAGACTACTCATTAACCCTGAGCCTACTTGTTCTACACCTGAGTCTAACAGGCATCACAGGAACAGGTTGTATGAGCTATCTATTATTCCCTATGCATACCAGTGTGACACCTTAGTATTATAACCCTATGTCTGCCAATATGACACCTGAGTATGCTAGAAAATCAGAGGAGTCGGTCTAAGAAATTTCCTAGTATTTCCTGTCACCTATTAGATGGATTCTATAAAGTAGTGCTACTCGCGGGTAACTAAGCAAGCCTGGCTCTGACTGAGCAATGTTAACTCCTGATGTTTGTCACGAGAGGTTTATATTGGTGTAGGTCTACAGCAAGGTTCTACTGTACAGAGGTTCCGTCGTGTTATGGGTCTCTGAACATTTGGGGGTACCTCATATGATTGAGACTGTCACCCAGGGTGGTTCAGATGCATGCTAGTACTACTGAGCTGCATCCACACATTGTGCCTGTGTATGTCCAGCCATATATGGATGCAGGTACTGCATTCAAAAAAGAGGTATTGTTCGTGATCTAGAATTCAGCTTTATACTAAAGTTTCTGGAGCAGAGACCATGAATACAAATTGTCATCACGAAATATTACATGGGTTAAAGTACCCCCTGTCGTACCTTATAAGGATATTGAAAGTCACCAATGAGTTATGTGATCATATAGAGAAACAAAGCCAACAACGAAGTTTATTTTGAAGATTATGTAACTCTCATGTGGCTTGCACCATCTGTAGTTCAAAATTAAACACACAAAAAGGAGCCAGTAGTTTGTTGCAGAAGCTATTAGAATCTGTTTAATATAAATAAGATTAAAAAATGCGGTGGCTCAGGATGTATACAAGCATTCCACAAAAGTCTCCCTGTTCTATACTGACCTGTACTATGCAAAAACTAAACCTGTTGCCATAAATAATTTCTTTTTGCTGATTACTGTTCATTTTAGAAAAACAGGTCAGAAGAAGGAAAAGCCAGTACCTGTTTCCCTTACTTACATTGCGGTTGTTATTGTGCTCTGTGACCTTCATTTCACCTTGACTGCTTGCTCTGAGAGCAGCCATTAGGAGGTCATGACTCTGAGTAGCTACATCATTCCTTCATTACAGGTGGCTAGAGATCCCAGAAGTGACTTTAATAAGGAGGTTAGAGATGGGCTTTTATACCGGCATTGAAGGCTCACATGTATTCCAATAATAATAACAATAATAATACAGTGCTTAACATCGCAGGGTTACCTTCCGTAAGCACTGTGAAAATCAGATCGTCTTATTACACAATGTAATGGCAGTAGATGAATTCTCCATCACCCGAGTCCCTGCAGCATCTCTTGATGAAATGTGCCAAGGAATTTGGATACTCTCAGAAAAACAATGAATATTTGCCAAATTCCTTGTCACATTTGATAAATCTGCGCTTGGTTAACTCTATCTTGAGGGGCAGACTGGGAACCCAAAGTAGCCCAGGCAGTTATGTTGGACCAGCCCCTGGGGAAGCCCAGTATGGCCCCAGGAGGCTGGACACGCGTGCTTGCTGCTTTTGTTACTGGGGACCGATATTGCAGCGCTCTGTAACAAAACCGGCCCCTACCATTCCAGCCTCCCGGGGAAACGCCCGATGCCATGTATGGCCCGTCCGGCCCTGCTGACTTGGAAACCTTGATGCCAGCTACACTCCTTGCACTCCCTGTATGTGCCAGACACGCCGGCTCCCCCCAGGGCACTGTGTGAGCTTCAGCAGCTAATTGTTGCGCCATGTGATATAATTAGTGTCTCCGTTATTAGAGGTCTGCTGCTGTTTACTGGATTAAAATCTTAACTTAACATCCTCACAAAGAGTGTTTGATAAAAACAAAGAACTAAGAAAATGATAATTTGTCACAGCTGCTACGAGAAGCCTGCGGTCTGCTTGTAGTTCTGCCCAGCCATAATCATTGACGCCAGTTGTGCACCACTTGCCTATGAACTGGCCCTCATGACTGTTGCATCCTTGCCCGCCTGAAATAGTCTTGTGGAAGCATCCATTAGTGATTTCAGTTATCCCGGGATTGGAGCCCTCCGCGCCAAGACACCTAGTTATCGATCCCTCGGGGAGCTCCCAGTCACGCCCTGTGGATGGCTCTTGGGTGAGATCGGACGGTGCCCAGGGAAATGGAGACTACTCAAAAATAAAAATAAAACACTTCTAAAAACAGATTAGCTAAAGACGTGATTGGTGTATGTGTTTCGTGTTAACCGACTGTGCCAGTAGCACCCTCTGTACTTTTTAAGTATGTGTAATTACATGAACTCAACTGTATTTGTAAAACGCAGGTTCACCCGAGATGGAATATCTAAGCATGACAGAAACTACAGATGTTTATTGTTGCCCAACTCAGTGGGCACTCATAGTACATTATGTGATGTTACAGAGATTTATGTAAGTCAGACCAATCTAAAGTGGCAGAGCTGCGCTTCACAACATGGAAAGTTAACACTTTATTGCAACGTAGAGAAAACAGGATAAGTGAGGATGCAATAGCTAGAGAGGGGAGGGGGGTTGAGGCAGACCCTTGGTGCAGATCAGTCCAGGCGGTAGGGTGGGCAGAGGATATATCGAGTCAAGATCAGCAGTGAGCGCAAGATGAAGGCCTTTAATGAGTAACACAAGGATGGCATGAGAGGCCGTTTTATATGATGAATAAACATAATTACTTCTTTTTCTTAAACCGACGTTGCCACTTCCATAAAATACATGGAGTCTAAAACCTTTTTTTTATTTAGAAACCTTTAGTTGTCTTTTCAGTTTTTTTTACCCAAGCAAATAACTTATTTCTCCACTCCTCTGAGAAATCTTTGCTAATTAGTGCACATTTCAGTGGTTGCAACACCTCTTAGGCCTGCATTTCATATGGACATGTGGGTAATACTTTTGTAATTATTTGTCAACACATACCAAGTTACACCTTCATAGGTGCTCCTCTAACTTGCATAGGATTTCCCTGAAGTCTTTGTGTCCCTGAGGCTTTAGAATAGGAGGCCGGCACACACAGGTCCTATGAGATTCTTCTTCAAGGAGCTTCACAGCAAAGTTCCAGTCTTTGTCCTTTCCTTGGCAGAAGAAGCAACTTCAGGCCAACCCAACACAGCACCCAGCACAGGAGCAGTACTCCTCCTCACAGCTCTTCAGCTCTTCTCCTTGGCAAAGGTTCCTCTTGAGTCCAGAAGTGATTAATTATTTTTCTAGCTGTTTACTAACTGAAATTAGCATTATTAAATGCAACAATGTAACATTGTGTTTTACTATGGAACACCCAGCCTTGCTACAGTGAATATAGCTTTTGGGGCTTTTTCGCTGTATGGACATGTCCTAGTTTTATATACCATGCATCCTGCCTTATGGAAATAAGGGTGACTTAATAATATTTAAAAGGAAGGTTTTCATTTGTCAAAAGTGGTTAGTTTGACAGTTCGGAGTTTAAAACTGCAACAGACAAGCTACACATGGTAGACCAAACAAAACAAGTGATGGACCGAATGTGGATCAATGTCACACATTCACCCCAGTCAAAAGATCTGGGCCCAAATCCATCGTTTTTTTGCACTCCACACCACCCTGGGTTAGACAATGGCGATATGCAAATCAGCTCTGACCCTGTGCCCCATGGGAACAGTCCAGTCCGAACTACAAAAGCCATGTCCTTCCCTGAACGGAATCAAGCATCCGAGGACCGGACCGGTTTCGAGGTAACACCTCATCAGCCCGGCTAGCTTGACTCCAGTGGTGTGGAGTGCCTGGGACCCACGTCTGAGCATCCCCAGCGCACTTATGGCGGTATTGCAAACAAAACAAGTGATGGACCGAATGTGGATCAATGTCACACATTCACCCCAGTCAAAAGATCTGGGCCCAAATCCATCGTTTTTTTGCACTCCACACCACCCTGGGTTAGACAATGGCGATCTGCAAATCAGCTCTGACCCTGTGCCCCATGGGAACAGTCCAGTCCGAACTACAAAAGCCATGTCCTTCCCAGAACGGAATCAAGCATCCGAGGACCGGACCGGTTTCGAGGTAACACCTCTCATCAGCCCGGCTGGAGTCAAGCTAGCCGGGCTGATGAGAGGTGTTACCTCGAAACCGGTCCGGTCCTCGGATGCTTGATTCCGGTCTGGGAAAGATATGGCTGTTGTAGTTCGGACTGGACTGTTCCCATGGGGCACAGGGTCAGAGCTGATTTGCATAAAGCCATTATCTGACCCAGGGTGGTGTGGAGTGCAAAAAACGATGGATTTAGGCCCAGATCCTTGTACTGGGGTGAATGTAAGACATTGATCTACATTCTGTCCATCAAATTGTTTTTTGTAATTTTCTCCCTGAGTGTACTGGGGTAGCTCAGACGTGGGTCCCAGAGCCTCCACACCACTGGAGTCAAGCTAGCCGGGCTGATGAGAGGTGTTACCTCGAAACCGGTCCGGTCCTCGGATGCTTGATTCCGGTCTGGGAAAGATATGGCTGTTGTAGTTCGGACTGGACTGTTCCCATGGGGCACAGGGTCAGAGCTGATTTGCATAAAGCCATTATCTGACCCAGGGTGGTGTGGAGTGCAAAAAACGATGGATTTAGGCCCAGATCCTTGTACTAGGGTGAATGTAAGACATTGATCTACATTCTGTCCATCAAATTGTTTTTTGTAATTTTCTCCCTGAGTGTACTGGGGTAGCTCAGACGTGGGTCCCAGAGCCTCCACACCACTGGAGTAAAGCTAGCCGGGCTGATGAGAGGTGTTACCTCAAAACCGGTCCGGTCCTCGGATGCTTGATTCCGGTCTGGGAAAGATATGGCTGTTGTAGTTCGGACTGGACTGTTCCCATGGGGCACAGGGTCAGAGCTGATTTGCATAAAGCCATTATCTGACCCAGGGTGGTGTGGAGTGCAAAAAACGATGGATTTAGGCCCAGATCCTTGTACTGGGGTGAATGTAAGACATTGATCTACATTCTGTCCATCACATTGTTTTTTGTAATTTTCTCGCTGAGTGTACTGGGGTAGCTCAGACGTGGGTCCCAGAGCCTCCACACCACTGGAGTCAAGCTAGCCGGGCTGATGAGAGGTGTTACCTCGAAACCGGTCCGGTCCTCGGATGCTTGATTCCGGTCTGGGAAAGATATGGCTGTTGTAGTTCGGACTGGACTGTTCCCATGGGGCACAGGGTCAGAGCTGATTTGCATAAAGCCATTATCTGACCCAGGGTGGTGTGGAGTGCAAAAAACGATGGATTTAGGCCCAGATCCTTGTACTGGGGTGAATGTAAGACATTGATCTACATTCTGTCCATCAAATTGTTTTTTGTAATTTTCTCCCTGAGTGTACTGGGGTAGCTCAGAAGTGGGTCCCAGAGCCTCCACACCACTGGAGTCAAGCTAGCCGGGCTGATGAGAGGTGTTACCTCGAAACCGGTCCGGTCCTCGGATGCTTGATTCCGGTCTGGGAAAGATATGGCTGTTGTAGTTCGGACTGGCCTGTTCCCATGGGGCACAGGGTCAGAGCTGATTTGCATAAAGACATTATCTGACCCAGGGTGGTGTGGAGTGCAAAAAACGATGGATTTAGGCCCAGATCCTTGTACTGGGGTGAATGTAAGACATTGATCTACATTCTGTCCATCAAATTGTTTTTTGTAATTTACACATGGTAGACCAGCAGTCATATTGCACCGTCACTGTAGTGGATGGATAGCCCAATGGTTGCTGCAGTGCACTTATGACATTTGACCTGCAGGCCCTGGGTACCCTTTTGTCCCCAATAATCGGGACTTACAGAAAAGTGAAATATGCCAGTTAGTAGTATGTCAATTTTCACCATGATGAAATGGGGAGCAAAAACTTTTTCAGTGGTGCACAGAGCTAAAGTGCTTAGAGTTCTACAGCCAGCAAAAATATAGGGAACAGCAAAAGGTGAAAAACCTGGGGTGACACTGCAGAAAGAGTACATTTCCTATGACAAGTTGCCATCAAATAAAGACCTCATAAATTGTTAAAGGCTTTATGTGTCTATATTTCCATATTTGTAAAGCAGGTTCATTTATGGGGCACAGGAGTCCTAAAATCTTGCAAATGAAGCCTTGATTTTGGGAATATCCAGCAGGCACGGGCCGTGCCGGGCGTTACACTGGGGCGGTGACGTCAGGCAGGGGAGGGTCAGGGTGGGGGGATGTAAAATACGGGATAAGGACCATTAGAGGTAAGTATCGATAAAAATAAATAAAACGAATTTCGTTGCCCACTCTGCATCACCAAATGTGATGCAGAGTTCGCAACGAAATTCGTTTTATTTATTTTTTCTCGATACTTACCTCTATTGGTCCTTATCCCGTATTTTACATCCCCCCACCCTGACCCTCCCCTGCCTGACGTCACCGCCCCAGTGTAACGCCCGGCACGGCCCGTGCCTGATATCCAGATATCACCAAGATGTCCTTCCTGGATTCCGGTTTCTAGCAGTGAGGTAGCGTTTGTCTTCCATAAAAGTGTAAGTAGAGCTGGAGAGCTGTACAAGTCAAACAGAAGATTCTGGAAGTAATGCAGCTATGGAAGCCACTGAAGAGATGTGTGATGCGACCCACCGTTGTTGCCCGTCAGAAGATGAGAGCAACAGAATGTACAGTCGACTACAGAGGGATGAGAGTAGGGTTAGAGTGAAGCTGCAAAGGGGTTTCACAGTCATTTCTGTGATTACTTTTTGTACTGTTTGGCATCTGTTTGATGAGAACGCATTTAATAAAGGCAATAACATCTTATTTATATATTCATACTGCTCTGCTTTCATTTGTAAGCACTGTAAATATGTGGAGTTATTTTGAGCCGTTTTATTCACACTCAATTTATTGACCTTGGTAAGGAAGGATAGCTGAGTTAGCCTTTCTAAGAGTACAACTCATGGCCTCTAGATCACACATATCGCAGCAGCGAGAGTTTACTTTACATTACTAAACCATCCTTCTGGCTCATTCCAAATCCTTTAGTAATCATTCACATTGCTATAGAAACAGACAGTATCTTTAAATGTATGCACACACATTGAGTCTTACTGGGCTCAAGTGTTGGATGAAATAGATAAGTACTTTGAGACTGAAATCCCACGCTTCCCGGCGTATGTGCTACTGGGCCTCCCTAATCCCCTGACCTACCCTCTAAAATCTCGTAGAGGCAGACAGATAGCTATTGCACTGGGTTCGGAGCTTCAAAATATCCTCACACATTGGTGTACCCCCACTGTGCTCTCATTTATAGGATGTCTCCACCGACTATGGCACGTGGTTGGGATGGAGAAACTGTCCCTCTTTATAGCGGGGGAGGAGTCCGCATATGATAATCTGTGGCAACCGTTCCTCTCACTTTTGGCCACAGAGTTCCGAGAAGTCACATGTCCCCGATATCTTAGATTGCTACGCCTCACAGAACTGCGGAAGACAGACTGTTAAATAGGTTGCTGAGGGATTGGCATAGGCGGGAGGGGGAATGGGAGGTCGGCGAGGGGATGGTAGCACTGGACGGGGGTTCTGGGGGAGGGGGGTTCTTTTTGTTTCTTTTTCCATTGTTTGCTCTTTCACTTTTATTCAACGCACGAGCAATTGGCCGGCACTGTCTAGAATATTATATTTAAGCTCTCGGTGGGCGCTGCCAGGATGCACTGTTTTGAGCAAAGTTGAAGACAGCTAACTTTATGTGGAAACGCTTGTGTGTTTAAATTCAATAAAGATATTTGCACCATAAAGTAAATATAGATATAGGACTTTATTTCGAGTTTGGCAGACGAATAACAAAGTTCTGTAGCCACATAGATGTCTTATTATTCAACTGTTATGCTCCCGTCAGCTCCTACCAGGTGCCAGGATTCACAATATACAGTCTGAAGAAAACTTGTGTCTGATAAAGCAGAATTGCCACTGAATGCCTCAAGACATCTCAGTATGATGTATTTATCATTGCTGTTGTGATCCGTCTCAACACAATTTTTTCTGTTGTCCTCATCTATTACATCTTTTGTCATTGATGGCGCCCAGAGCTGAAAGGACCTATGATGGATAATGTTAGTATCCCAGAAATACCAGAATCAGGCACACACCGGGCTTCCATCCAATGAATCCCTGATTTCCAATTGCATAGGAATTTTGCAAACCCAATATTTATCCATGCACACATTCCTCCAGGTTCTCTATGTGTTTCTTAAGGATATTTGCACATGTGAAAGTGTCAGACCTAGGAATACGTCATTTTCCAAAGCAGTAAAACACCTGTATCCCATCTGGCACTCTTAACATGCATTGAAACTAGGGACTCACACAAAGGAAAAGAGGTAAACACTGGAACCTGGGAGCTTTTTCACCCCAAGCAGAAATGGCTCCTCTCTTACAGCTTCTGATCTGGCTGGAATCCATCTCTGATTAACAAGAGGGCTCCTGTAGCTGTCATGAACACAGAGCCTGTCTGCACTTCTGCACGGTTTGCTCATCAGCGCTGATTAACACTACTCACAGTTTTCATAAGCCCCTCCCAGTACTGTTGCCATCTGTCATTAATCACATGAAAACTGAAAGTAAGTGTTTTCTCATACAAATGACAATATATTCACAGTATCAGGTTCCTGCTTTAGCAACAAAGCCTCTCTGTATTTAAACATACTGAAGTCATAGTGTATATTGGGGATTAGATACTGCAGGGTGAACAACATAAAATGACCTTCTTCGAAACTAAAGGAAGGATTTTATGGCCCATGGACGCCTGTTTCGTCATTCGTAACAGATTAGACTATCTCTAACTACCACATACCGTCCGTACTAGTTAAAATATGAGAAGAGCGTGCTCATTCACCGTATAAGGGAGCATCTAGGGTGCTCACATTAAATACTGTACCTAATTCCTTCCTGACAAAGGCTTTTTTCCTAGTCCACCAATCCTTGAAGGTGTTTAGCTTAACATCTTTGGTTCCACCGCAAACAATCACCTGACAAGATGCTCTTAAGCATCAGATTCGCTTGGGTCTTGCATTGGGATGTGTTTATAAATTGTAGGAACAGATTAAATTCAATTTTGACCATCATCCCCCAAATTATCATCTCTTGTGTTATCACAGATGTTCTCACCCAAATCTTCCTCTTCCTCTCTGGGTAAGGATCGAGCCCGGACACTTTCATATCTGCAGCCTCAAGTTGTTTTTGTGTGGACGAAGCACACGTTACCTCTGTGTACCACAAAGGGTGATCTCACCAAACATGGACGGATGGCCACCCACCTGTTATGTTATATGTTATACGGGGATTTATATCGCGCACTGCTACTCAAGAGTGTCCTGGCGCACAGATGTTTGTATTAACCCCTTTAACTGAATGAAAAAAGGAAACTTGTCTAAATGAATGATGAAAGTTACACAGAGTAGTAGAGAAACTCGCAGGAACACGCACAAAATAGCTTTGACTCCGTATCGCAATATGCTCACTGCCCTTAGTGAGTCGAGGTGTCTCTTGCATCATCAGACATGTCCTTAGAAGTGAATGAAAAAGAAAAGAAGCTAATATGCAGGCCCAGATTGATCAAGGGCTTGCATCGCCCTTCCCTAACGCAAGGCGACACAAGGCAATGCAAGCACTTAAGTCAGATTTACTGCCATGCAGTGTCGTGTAATTCCTATAGTACCTATGCAGGACCTGTGCGTTTGGATAACATAAACTGTAGGATTGGTGGTGGCCGACTGGTTCCGTACACCCCCACTGAGAAATGTTAGCCTGTTTGCATATAAGCTAGCTCATAGTGATACTGGTGTCTCCTCTTATCGGGTGAGATTAGTTTCTGGCAGCCTTAGAACATGACAACCCTGATCCCTCAAGATCGTGAAAACAATGACCTACTTTTCGCTCAGTCACTTGTGCTCATTTAGTTTCTCTCAGAGAGTACCACAGAAGAAACATTCGGGCATGTTACAATAAGTATTTATTATACAGTTGTTCTTCTAGTGTAAAGTATATGTGCTGCAACAACCGTTAGACAGTAGCAGAGATATATGATCAGCAATACAGTGAATATAAAAGGATAGTACAGTTCTATCATTGTGCAATAAGCAAGAATAAATACATGAATATAAAATGCATGATAATAGTGCACGTACTGCTACGATGCCTATCTAGATCTACCTAATTGTACTTAGCATATGAGTAGGTGTGAAGCCAAGAATCCTTCAGGGATTTAGTCAAACCCTATTAGCTGAAGTGTGAGAAATGTCGGAGCCCTTCTTGGTCTCGAGTTGGACCACTGTCAGTTTGAGCATCTGCATGCAGGAGCCTCAGCGTATCCGATCAGTGTGTCGACCTGGAAGTCTTGGTTCCCTCTAACTATTGCTAGCAAGCGGTGCTGTATTTAGACAGAAAAGTATATAGAGTCGCTTTGTCCCTTGTTCTTGTGTTAATCAATGTTGGGTATGAGGATGACGTGTGTGATGAACCTTGTGCGTAGATATTAGGAAGGTGGTGTATCGCCCCTGCCTGGTTTCCAAGTAGCCTTATGAATATTTCTGTTATAGTTATCTAAAGATGAAGTCATAGAACACTATTGGACAGGGAAACCCCCCTCCTGCACCCAGGCCTAGAACTAGGGAAAAGGTTCAGTCCATAAAAGGTGTGCAATCCTTAAAAAGCTCGCTACAGTTTGATGTAGGGGAGATTATGTAGGTGAAAGCATATGATGTTACCTGGACCTATATTAGGGTATCTAAATGAAACATAACAGCAGAGCCACTCAAGAGCCACATTGAGTGGCTCTGCATGGCTTAGTAAATATGCAGTAAGTCACTGTCTTGCGTTACGGTGGAGAAGTGTGGCTCAATGATTAGAGCGGCAGACCCCGATGCAGAGGTCTAGCCCGGGACCAGGGTTCAATTCCCCGCCTCCGCGGGTCTTCGGCTCAAAAAAATTCCACAGACCTGATAATTCTCGCCTCGGTGCCTATTCCAATCATGGAGTCCCACTCTGGAACTCTGGGCAATAGCTTGCTGAATCTCCACAACGGCCCCCACAACGCTAAGGATGCCTGGCCTCCACCTTGGGGGTGCCCAGGAGTGGACGCCTCACAGGGAATGCCAGGATGGGTTCCACAGCGGTATTCGTACAAGTGCCTTGAGACCCTTGCAGGTGAGTACTGCGCTATACAAGTATCAATTTACATTTACATTTACTCTTCACTGGGAAGGCGTTCCATGGGTGGAGCAAGGGTGCTCCCATGAATCCACTCATGGCTTTTTATTGCATTCCTACATTGACTAAGACTAATAAACCTGGGAATACGTGAAAATGTCAAAACTTCCCAGGTGAGGCGTAACGAAGAGAAATATGTTTATTTCTTCTTCTTATTTCCTCTTTCTACATGCGCTGCAATCCGCATCATTCTGCAGCACACTTCAAAAGAGGAAAATGCGGCTGGGGATTGTTTTTGTGAAGGAAGCTATCCCTTCCTGCTTAAAAACAGTCCTGGCTGTAACACAGGTCACCCCTGCACTATGGTGCAAGGATGTCTGCTTATTTGGTGCTTGACAGTCACAAGTGACAGCAGGAATGCGCCATATGTTAGTGAGAGAGCAGCAATGCACCATAATTACTGTCACTTGGCCTTTTAGTAAATCTGGACCCCAATGTTTAGTTGTGTGTAAAATATCAAATAGTTGATGTCAAACAATCAAATTGCAAATACCTCGCATGTTAAGATATCAGAATTTTAGGCATTTCTACGCACTGTAGTAGAAAGGTTCGGGTGATACTCTAAAAGCATTCTGTTTTGGCAAATACTCATTCCACTGCCTTTACAGTGCCCATTTGAGGTGCGAATTTGTAATGGGTTTTTATGTCTAGTATCATAGAGTTTGTTTTAATGGATCAAATGTCAACTCCTTTCGAAAATTGATGAAGTCTATAACAGATCTCATATTCAATGTTTGGGACATAAACATTATCTAATGGAATATTCAGAAAATGAAGACAGGGATTTCAGAATAGACCCAATTCTAGATAGTTGGCCCTCTTGGAACTGGAATTATGGAAGGAGATATTTTTTAAGTCTGTCCAGTTATAACATCGTATTAGGTTTTGCAGCAAAACCCAAGTCCGGGTTATAGTCTTGTTTTCGTCTTTTTGAAATAACCCTATCCTCTGTGAGTTTGTTTCAGAAAAAAACATAATTCTGACCTGTTTAAATAAATATGGAGACCACTAAGCATTCAACTCTGCCTTTACTCATCCAACTCCACGGTGGATGCACTAAAGACATGATGATCCCTGCCAAAAAAAAAATGGATTTTATAAATATAGTGGCTGATCTTCAGCCAAAAGGGTGAAGGCCTGGGTGCGCTGATGTAATACAAAAGGGGATGATGGACGGAGCATTTGAGCAAATCAAACACTCACCCCCAGTCAACTGATCTGAGTTTAATCCATCACCATTCTTTAGCTCGCTCAGCCACCCCAGTTCAGACATGGCCATATGCAAATCAGTCTGACCCTGTGCCTCATGGGAACAGTCCAGCCCGAACTGCCAAGCCATGTCTTCCCTTGACCGTAAACAAGCATCCTGGGACCGGTTTCAGATTCATAATCCTCATCAGCATTGCTATCTTGAATCCAGTTGCCAAGTGAGCAAGGGACTCAGTCTGAGCATACCCTGCCAACTTAGGGCGAACAAAGCGATATAAAAGGGGATGATGGACGGAGTGTTTGAGCAAATCAAACACTCACCCCCAGTCAACTGATCTGGGTTTTATCCATCACCATTCTTTAGCTCACTCAGCCACCCCAGTTCAGACATAGCCATATGCAAATAAGTCTGACCCTGTGCCTCATGGAAACAGTCCAGCCCGAACTGCCAAGTCATGCCTTCCCTGGACCGGAAACAAGCTACCGAGGACCGGTTTCTTGCATTTCAGCCTTCTTCAGCCCGGCTTGCTTGAATCCAGTGGCCAAGTGAGCAAGGGACTCACGTCTGAGCATACCCTGCTTGATTGGTTCGGATTCTCCATCCATCACCACCTCCTTTTGTACCGCTGGGTGCACTGATGTGGCAGACAGGTGAGTCACCCATCAACTTCAGATTAGGCCCTCATCATCCAATGTTCAAAGAATCCTTTTCATATCACACATATTGTTGTACTGCTCCAGTCCACTGTATCAAACTGGATAGATACCCAATCTCGAATGTTGCCACTGATAGCAGATAGGGGAGGGGGACTTTGTAGCATATTGTTTACATTTCTACTATTTTTACAACCATTATCGTTGGCGGTCTGGTAAAAATGTCAGGTGTTTTACCGATTAGAGACATGTTATTATCAATAGTTCGGCCAAAGTCAGCAGGAGTGAATTGACCCATTCCACCTTCTCTGCAATCTGAATTTCAGTAAAGCTATTGCTAATGCATATATGGTGGGCAAGGGCCATTCTTGGTTCACCAGAATAAGCTTTGCTTTGAGACCATTTACCATTTCCAAGCAGTAAGGAGAGCGACAGGTGTGCAACTCAGAGGCCAGGCACCTGTTACCAGATAATCTACTTAAATAGCTTCTGAGGTCACAAACTTTCTGATTACTGTTGCAGAGAGCATTTCTTGACTTGTTTGATTAGATGTTGGTCTTCCACTATTGTATGCGTTGGTTATGACATCAGTGTGAGCTGTAATTCTATACATTTGTCTTTAAAATACATACATAAATGTGGAGCATCAATCTCACCTACAGCAGTTATACAATCGTTTTCTGTCTTATTACCACATAGAAATACTCCAAGACCAATAGCAACATCGAAACATCACACATGCACCAATGTAATGAAAGCAGATATCTGTGTCTTGAACATATCATTGTAGTCTGGCATCTACCAAGGTAATGTTTGCCATCTTTTCAAACACACCAAAGTTTACAGTTCTCCAGCCAACATATACATTTCTAAACATTAGCTAAAACGAATCTTTCTGATCAAATTAGGACTTTTCCATTTAGGATTAACACCTACCCTAACTTGGAGGATCTACCACCAATATATTTTAGAAGTCTTTTATCGTAGACCCCATTATGGTAAGGAAAGACCACAGTGGATCCCAACAAATCATTGATAAACTGGAGTGAAGCCTTTCTAAATAGCCTCTGTGTCAGACTGTAATTTACTAGCTGAGTGACACAACAAAAATGTCATCCTTGCTAAATTATTCACACTATTCTGATTACAAGCATCGCACATATGCTTCACATGCTGTATTTTCAATTCAGTTGGTAATGGCCCTCTAACGTAGGCCTTTTAAGAGTTAATTCCTGCACAATTAGATAATTTCCTCTTCGGTGAATAAGAGAACTAAAGAACCTTAACAATTGCGTTTGAGCCAATACCGATTGAGTTGGATGAAAGATGAGACAAGTTATTCAATCACTTGCTTTCTAAAGGATTCTAGAGAAATCACCTTTCAAGCTCTGCTCCATACTATAGGAGGGGAGAAACTGTGCCTTTGATGAATTTTAGTGAGGGTCCTACTGATAAGCTACCACACTGATTGTCAGTGCTAATCAGTACTCAGAGTTTACCTTTCCGAAATTTGAGCCAGAAAGCATCCAAATGACTCTATAGACCCACAGGAGCAAAATCCATTACAACCAAGAGTGGGTGGAATTGAATAATTTTTTGTAACAGAATTTCATGAAATTCCACAAAACATTTCTTGAAGTTATACTTCTAAGGCGAAATGTGTTTCCAGTATCTCTTGCATCATGTTTTAGCGAGAGCACTCTAGGTAAAAAAAAGATTTGCGAGATGCCGGTAATTGACTTTTTCAAACAAAAAATGGCTCTCAGCGACATATTTTCTTTGTCAGGTGTCTGTACTGCAAAAATTACACAAAACTGAATAAGTTAAAAATTCAAGTAATTCTGAGTATTTCACGTAACATGAAATTCAGTAATTAGACGAGTTTCACCAGCATAATTAAAATATATTTCAGGCCTGACTATAATCAAATTGTTGCCCTATAGACTGATGCACCATAAACAGTGATGTAGAAAGGGCCCCAGGGGTAATAATAAATGCAAACTACATATATGTGTGCCTGTTTCCCACGTGTTACCACATTAACTAGAGACCTGTGGACTTTGCCAATGCTTATTATTTTTTTAAATAGCCGTTATGTGTGCCGTTATGTTTGCATGTGTGTGTGTTTCAGCGAGTTACAGGGTTTGTGACTCCCACTCAGTTCAAGAAAGAAATGTCTGCTGTACTGAAAAAATATAACAAAAAGGGTTGCTTTCTATATACAGTGCATTTATGAGGTCCAGAGTCAAATGTGTGATGATTCAGTGTACTTTTCAGATGAAAAATAGTCCTTCATGCATTTCAGTGTTAGCGCCTGGCATAATTTCATTGAGTTAATTTGTTTGGAGTTAAGGAGCTGAGAAACTCTTTGTTACTCACAGCCTCCAGAAAAGCACTTTCAGACTTTCATAGAACTCTGAAAGATACATAGCAGTCAATTACGATGTCTTTCTTGGAAACCATTCCGACCAAATCTGTTTCAGAATGGTGAATCAGATTCTGGGAGTCCATCCAAATGATTACGATATTTTCCAACACCGTTGACTTCAATGGGAGCCAGTGTTTGATCGAATACACATGCTCCCATTGGAAATAGGGGTGGTTGGGGAAAAGTGTGCACCCTGTGGTGGGCACCCCTTGGTGCCTGCCACACTGTGCATGATTAGAAATTGGGGATCCATGGGTAACCCCCCGGGCCCTGTTCGGAGGCCCCTGGGTGAAGTGGGGCCTGTTATGGGCCCCCAAAGTCAGATTCCGACCGCTGTTCCGTGTCGGGCAGACTGATTTGGAACGGTTGTCCGAATTGGTAATCGTAATCGCTTGTTCGGAAACCATGTCCATAGAGCTGTATGATTCAGCTGCAAACAACTTGGGCTGTCCAAATCCCCTTCAGAACTGAATCGGACAGCCAGAAATGTTTCCTTTCATCCTAATCGGTCGTTTGGACATGTGTCTGAATGGGTCGGAACCATAAGTTCCGAATCGTATTCGCCGAATATGAATCCCGTTCGGAGCCTTTCCGAACAACAATGTTATCAGCCCCTATGAAGGATGCTTCAGGGAATGAACATTGGAGGGGATCTGTTGAGGTATTTATCATCAATACTGTACCTTTCAGATGAGTTGTGCTAGACTGGTATTTCATCAGTATATTGACTACAGAATATCGTAGGTCAAAATATTGTGGCAAAAATATCTATTATGAAAATATTGTGAAATTAAGATTTTATGTAGGTAAGCATAGGTTTACTGTACTTAACTTAACATACATGTACCTTGATAATATGAGTATGTTAAAGGTATGTATATGTGGAGTTAAGAAAAATAAATGTAGACTTACTTGTAGGCAGTCATCTTCTCAGTATTTTGGTGCTTGATAATTTTACCATGATATTTTGACCTCACAAAATATTTTCCTTGGCGCTCAGTGAACTTGCGCTTTATAATTTCTTTTTAAAGGGCATGACCAAGATGGCGGTGAGGTAAGACACAATCTTCGGAGCTCTCCCTCGCCGCCCACCGATTATAGCGACTAATTGCTTCTCAGGGGGCCGGAGTAACATATAACTGCTCCGGAGGACTCCCCCTCAGCATCGGCACGCTCGGTGCCCGAGGCGGGGGGCTACAGACTCCAGGCACTGAAGCCAGCACCAAGAGCAGACGAGACTGGCAGGCCTGCGTAGCTCACGCCGAGGCGGAGGCCCCGTGTCAGGGTCGTCCCGCTTCAGGTGCCGCCGTGGCCAGCTTCCACCAAAAGGGCTTCTGCCGGGCAGCCTAGAAGACACGCGGGCCTCCCCACTGTGCCTGGGGTCTCGCGTCGCTAGCCTCGGGACCCTATGAAATGGGAGGCTAAGTGGCATTGAAGAACTGAGAGCGGTGCAGAGCTGGGAGGCTGCTGGCCGGCCTGGACGCCACGCGCCTTCGCAAGCGGAGGTGAAGCTTTCTCGCTCCTTCGCAAGGAGACACAGCATTGCCCTGAAGACGTCGGAACCTCGGTGGGCCTACCCGTGGTGTGAGGAGCAGGCCGTGGACAGAGCCGGGGCCTGGAGTGGAGGAGGGCCGATTGCCCCCGCGCGGCCTCGCACTACACGAAGACACCCCCTGCAACAGATAATGGGGGCTGCCTGCTTCTGTCAGCGGTATGAAGATGATGCAAGACTTCCATGGTCGCAGTGAGTAATCCCGGGAGGGAAACCGTGCAGCCTCGCTGGGTGGAGCCCCGTAGCCTATAGCTGCCATTTTCCAACATATTGTAAGGCCCGGTCTGATCCCCAGCCCTAAGACTGACGCAGGTGACCGGCTTGGCGGTGGAGGAACGAGAGGGAGCAGCGACGGCCCACACAGCACTGGGTCGTGGACATAAAGGCACCCAACTCGCAGCAAGCACAATGCAAGCACGCCTTTAAGCTTCAGGGCCACGAATAGGGAGCCCACCCAGCATCGTAGCGCTAGTACGTCACGTGTACAGCAAGCAGCCTGGAATCACCGTGGCGCTCCTGCGCCCTTGGCCGTGATTTCCCGGGGTGCCCCAGACTTGTGGACGGTTCGTAGATCAGTGAACTAGGTGTGTGAAGTGAAGAGGCCTGACCAGCGGCCGGAGGTGGCCTCGGGAGTTACAGGGGTGCAGTTGGGAATCACAACGTCTCTCCCGGGTTGAGGGCGGAGTGAGGCTTCCTGAGTGGCTCCGGTTTGGACTTTTGACCTTTGGGCCCCCCCTGCAAATTTGCTATTCTGCGCTGGTAGACCTGGGACTTTGACACAAGCCTGGTGGTTAATGCCCTACCCGACCATTCACAAAGAAGCAGTGATTGATACTGAGCGCCGGGGGAGTACGACGGTAGTGCCCCTTAAAGTGGGCTCTCTTTGATGCCCTCCTGACTAAGACCTCAGTTAGAACGATGAAACAGAAATCCCTGAAGGATATTTTCGGGAGAGCGCAGTCCAACCCTGACCTGCCAGCTGGGTCCTCCCAGATGGCATCCCCTCAGACACACCCCGACGTCGGGAGTGAATTTATCACCAAAGCTTTCCTGGAATCGCTTTTAAATACCCTCACGGCGGATATACAGATGTTAAAGACGGATCTCACTGCTGAAATGCGAGAACTCCACCGAGATGTGGACAGCGTGGGAGAGCGAGTGGTGACTCTAGAAGTAAAGAATGACAACATTACATCAGATGTGCACATACTCCAGCAAGAGATTCTTCGCCTGCAGGATCAGCACCTAGATACCCAAACGCACCTGGAGGACCTGGAGAACAGGTAACGTTGCCACAATATTAGAATCTGGGGGGTGAAACCTTCAGAAGACACCAAAGACGTTCGCCTTCACAGAAGGCCTCTTCTGCTACATTCTGGTGGCACCGCTGATGTCCCCATTGTCCTAGACAGGGCACATAGAGTCAGTCCACCCCGGACGCCCAACGCCCCTCCGGCTGATTTCCTTGCTTGCAAGACTTAAAACGAAAGAAGCAATTCTCACAAAGGCCTTGTTCCTTCACCCCATCTCTTATCAGGTACACTCCCAAGTACTGTATCAGGACCTGGCTTTGATCACCTTGCAGCGACGGCATAAATTTCGCCCCGGGACAGAGCACCTCAGGTGACAGAACATTACGTATTCATGGGGCACATATTCCACCTTATCTTCCGCTTCAACAACAAACTACACCAGATGCGCTCCCTGGTTGAAACCTGCCAATTGCTGGGTCTGGCAGTGCCCAGTGTTGAAGACGAACAGCGGAGTGTGGTGTCAGAACCAGAGACTTCCCCCTCTGGGTGGCAACGACCCAAGCGACGGCGGCGGTTCCGGAAGCCAGACAAACGAAACATTGTGCAGGGCCAGCAGGGTGCAATCACCTCCGCTGCTGACGCGCTGGCAGGCCTGAGCTCTACTGCTGAATGAGGAGCTGACGCCTGCCTCCCTTGAATAAAGCTCTAATATAAACAATAGTTCTGTCGGGTAAAAAGTAGTTCAAGCTTTAGAAAATGAATTCATACACTTTTTTCACAGATTGCAGTATTAACTTGCTCTAAATAGACCAAACACAAAAATGCAAATCCAAAACGAACAAATAGGGTATAGACAGATTATTTTATGAGTTTAGTGTCATTCATAATTACCCAGTATTCAATACATACATTAGAAAGTTTTACAAAAACGGCGCATCAGAATAAGGTGATCGTGATATTGGAGTGCAGTGATTTATTGTGCAGTGGTGAAATAAAACCAGTGACTTATTTACAGGTGAAGGAAAGGTTGGAATAAGATGTTGGCCAAGACAGTATTCAATTGGAGATATTCCTCTGTGCCACAGCGGTTGGCGATTGCTATGGAATACTCTCCGTTGGTCCAAGGGTTTCTTTGTCGACGTTTCGACCCTAGTGACGCCCGATTCGTGGGTAAGAGCGGGTCTTCATCAGGACAAGGGGGGGTGGTGGGAGGGGGTGATGCCGCCTCTGGGTTGCTCGTGGGTGGAAAGAGGGGGGAGGGCACCCAGATTTCCACTGGATCTCAAAGGCTAAGTACTCAGGTTCCAGTGGGGAGGATCCTAATTCACAATTGAGTAATTCAGATTCTTCTTGCATGTCTCTTCTTTTTTCATGCTGGTAATAAATCGAGCTCTGCAGCGTTTCGTTTCCTTCTTGCTGACAGCTCTAGGCAGCATTCATTTGGTTCTTCGCCTCGCAAATTACTCAATTGTGGATCAATGGAGGCTTATGAATCAATAAAAGTTTTATATATTGGGGTTCTAGGAGGCATCTTTGACAGCTTGTGCATCACTCACATTGTCTGCATTTTCACTGCGAAGTCCTTATTGTAATCAGCCCCCTTATTGATCACTGCATATAAATCTATATGTTTTCGTTAATTACACCCCATGTCTCCTAAAGGTATGAGTTACATTATACAGTGCACTAGGCCTCGTCTCAAACACTGATCTACCCCAGCTAGCTCTCTAATGGAATGGAAAAATTCCCATTGCTTTATTAGATTAATTTATTTTTAGTATTGAAATACATCTATAGAAAGTAGCAAAATAAATGTTGTCGAGATGCTTAAAATATACTAGACTTGTAGCTAGGGAATTACTTTTTATATCTATGACATGAAAAATGTTACACATTGAAAAAAACTAATTCATGTACAACTGTGGTGCACAATTGTATTTCACAAATAGTTCCTTTTAATAAGTTAATGATGATTTAACTGTGAGGAAGGATCTTTGTATAACTATGTATGTCATATTTTCGTGTTTGCTCAATAATGTTACAAACATGTCTGAGTAGTCATTATAATTAAACATGGGTGCCTTACCCAAAAAACAAAACAATCAATAAAACAAATTTAGGAACACCAGTCATTGCTGTAGGCAGCACCAACCAATGCGAGGCAATGTTGCAAGGACAGTCTGTGCCTAAATCATACAATCCAGACTCTATCTCTAGCAAGGAGGGATAAAAACAACATCTTGACAGCTTATGTCACACCTAGGGCGTGTGTATTTAAACCTTGTACACATCCATTGTTTATCTAATCCCGCTTCACAGAAGTACTGATATGATCCAGTGAACTCACTGACTTGACATTCTTAACAATGACTAACACAAAGATTGCGAAACATGATACTTAAAGTGAACATGAACATGTTCCTGGCACTTCTTTGAAACCCAAAGGACACGGTCACGTGATAAGAAACAAGACGTGCCGTCACAGAGAAGCATTGTGCAAAGCCTTAACAGAATGAAGAGATTTGCGTTTTGGGTTGGTTTGTTTGTGTGTGTTGATATGTTAGTTTCCCTCAATCCATCAATGAGTTAATAGCTAGTCATTGCTCGAGCACAATACACAACTGCTTTGTGAGTTTTATAGCCCTTAAACATTTCTATAAACCACTAAAACCTTCCCACACTCTGCTGCTATTATTCAAGCATTACAACATTAAAAATGGCGAGCCAATCCTAGTGACAATAAGTGACCAGTATATCAATTTGAAGAATTATGGCCAGGTATACTAAATGTTTTACAGTCCCAGTCTGAATCCACAGCAAATAATTTTTTTTCATGTAGAAATGGCGTTTTAAGGTCAGTACATTTTTACTGAATTCTAAAAGTTGTTTGCAAATGGTATTCCCTCCAAATACGAATTGGTATGTGATGTATCAATGTTTTGCAAATTGAATCCGGTCGCAAAGCATTGAAAAATGACTGGGTTGGTGTGGTAAGCCATTGCTGTAGCCCTGGATGAATAAAGTTTTGTTGGGGAGTAGCAGTGGTTTAGGCCAAAGCTTAATAAAAACAAGGACACTTTTTTCCTTAAACCCGCATATAAAAATGTTTTCTTTATAGAAAGGCGATCGCAGTCATGGTAGTCTGCTTGACCCTAGTTGGCCAACAAACATGGAAGTCTGCTCTGATCCTAGCAGGCCATCATCCCTGTGATGGCCACTAATCAGAGTGAATTGCTGTTTTCAAAATGTCTTATTAATATTCATAAAAAAAATATATACATTTTTATTAACAGTTTTTGAATTAAATCACACTACAAATCATTGTATTTTGTAGACGACAATAGTATCATTATGTAACCATAGGATATACATCTTGTACTCAAAGGGGGTACGAGTCGTTGTAGTTCACTTGTCCTATCTGTAAAGTGATGCTAGGGGGGAACTGGGGAAAAGAAACAGGGGATTACATGAGGGAAGGGATCAGGGTACGTGCTACATATAGGGCATCAGGGTCATGTCAGTAACAGCCAATAGGTGTATCATCGCGTTGTGTGCGGGCTATCATAGGGCAGTGTTGCTAGTAGTGGTGTCTTGTGCGGTTTGTTGCGAAATTGTTGCGCTATGTGCAGTATTTGGGATTGTGGGAGCTATATCACGCATACCCCCGAGTGGAGCTTGCGCCTCCGAGTTTGGTGGGGTGCTTTGGGAGGCGCCTGGATCGGTGAGCTTGTGCAAATGTTTGAACTGGTGGGACAATAGGGCCCATTCCACAGATATGGGATGTTTTCGTAGTCCCCGTGCCTCCTCCTGACGCAGCGTGTCTTCTTCTGCCGCCACCCATTTCTTCACTGCACCCTCCCACGCCTCCAACAGGGGGGGAGGGGCCCTGCATGGCTCGCCAGTGCATGATGATACTTCTTTTTGCTAGGAGTGTTGCGAATGATGCAAAGCGGGCAGTGACTTTGTGTGTTTTTGGTCGTCAGAAGATTCCGAGGTCGACCGCCTCCCGCGTGTGAATATTCATGAGACCTGTGAGTTCTTTAAGTGTCTTGAGAACTATGGCCCAGTGCGGTTGTAAGTTGGGGCAGCTCCAGAACATATGCTGGAAGTGTGCATCGGGTGAGTGACATCTGGGACAGTGGAATTGGGTGTCTGGGTAGAATCATTGTAGGCGGGCTGGTGTTTGGTACGCTCTATGTAGGAAATAATACTTTATGTTTTTGAAGCGCGAATTCCGAGACACCTTCATCGGGAACTCTAATGCCCTTTCCCACTCCCTATCGTGCAGTTGATGCTCAAGTTCGTCCTTCCATTTGGCTCGGAGAGCATACATTGTTTTTTTAGTTAGTTCTCTTATGGACTTATACAACCATGTGACTAAGTGCCGGCCTGTTCCCATGTATAGGATGGTGTGGATAACCGGGTGTGTTGTTGGCTCACCCGCGGATAGGTCAAAATGTGGTCGGAAATGTTCTAGGAGCTGTCGGTGTGTCAAAAACTGTCCCGGGGGAAGATCGTAGTCCTCCATGAGCTGGTCGTAGGGCCGAAGTTGACCCTCTGTGAATAGCGATTCAGCCTCAGTAATCTCTCGCTCTGTCCATACACGTAGCATGGCAGCCGTGAAATATTCCTCCCGTTTGGGCCAGCCGACCAGCGGCAATCGGGGGGGGGAGTAGTGCGGAGTCTCTGCCGCCATGTGATGGATTCTTTGCATGCATTGACGGGCTACCAACACCTGCAGCGGGTAAGTTCGCCGAGGCTTGGTACCTGGGAGCAACATGCGCCGGAGTTCAGGGGTAGGAACCGGGCCCGAGACGTGTATGTTTCACCTGTGTGCCTGCCCGCAGTCCAGTAAGACAGCCATTGTAAATGTGCCGCCAGAAAATATGATTCAAAGGAGGGGGCGCCTAGACTTTCTTGTGTGGTAGGCAATTGCAGAGTGGTGAGGGCTATCCGGTGTCTGCTTGCCCCCCAGATGAGCGAGCGAAGGAGTGAGTCGAGGTCGCGAAAGAAGGTTTTGGGGGGGATAACCGGCACATTCGTGAAGTGGTACAGCAACCGGGGGACGATGATCATCTTAGCTATTATTATTATTATTATTATTAGGGAAATTTGTAGAGCGCCTGGTTACGCGCACCGGCGTGTCCCCGCGCTATGGTAAGTAAGGTAAACAGTCCCATGGCTATGCGGCATAGATTGTGGATTTGTCCCAGTTTACTTTAAGTCCAGACGCCTCCACGAACTCCGTCAAGGTTGTCCAAATGGGTGTGAGATCGGTGGTAACATCGCGAATATATAGGAGAAGGTCATCCGCGTACATGGAGACACTATGTATGGTTTCCGCTATGGGAATGCCCCAGTCTGGTCCCTCCTGGTGCAATCGTATTGCTAGAGGTTCTACGGCTAGGGCGAAGATCAGGGGTGAGAGCGGGTACCCTTGCCGCCTTCCTACGCTCCACCTTGAAGGGAGATCATACAAATCGGCCCAATCGAATGCGGAATGTAAGCTTAGTGTACAGAAGTTGTGTGTACGCCAGGAGAGTGGGACCGATTCCTGCGCGTCGCAGAGCGGTGAAGAGGTATGGCCACGTGAGAGTATCGAAGGCCTTTTCAAGGTCTAGGATCAGGCAGGCCGCATTAGGGTGCATGTCTCCCACTTGATCCTGAATGTGGAACAAACGGCGTATGTTTTAGGACGGATTTCTACTGGCAACATCTCCGCACTGATCTGGGTGCACTAGGGGTCACCGGATTTGTTCATATCTATCCACCAGAATTTTCCCCAGTATTTTACAGTCGGCAGAAAGGAGCGTGATATGGTGGTATGAGGATAGTTGCTGTGGGTCACGGTGTGGCTTAGGGAACGTTACAATTACCGACTCACTGAGGGAGCCAGGCAATTCACGCCTCTTAAGTGCGGTCGCGTACATTTATACGAGACGGGGGACCAACAGGGAGGAGAAAGTGCTGTAATATTTGAGTAATAAACAAAACAACTGCCAATACTGTTCTCCTTCTGACCTATTATTTTTCACAGCACAATGGAATCAAACCAAAGTGGGTTCCCAGACTAATTGTTCAGTCAGATTAAATCATCATTTAGTTTTATTCACTTTAAATGCATGTCAATTATTTTATACACTTTATACAAATCTTTACATCCCTGCAATCAAAAACATTATATAAAATCAATATCAAATACAATTAAAAAACAATACAAAGCATACATCAATTCCCTACCAATCCAAACATCCAACATTCACCCAGTCACGTTCATACTCATAGAAACATTGTTCACCATTTACATAAAACAATCATTGCACCATAAACAATATTTATATATGTTTGAAAATTTGAACAAAAATTACGAATATTTGAGATCATATGGCGTATAAACTAGCGGTCTACGCATTTCGAACTCCAAATGGGTTAGGAGTTCTCATCAGGACCTCATGACTGTGGGAAAAAACAGAAAGATCTGTTTATAACTATTTCTTGTTTGTGGAGTACTCCTGATCTTCTTCATGACAGCGGAGTCCGAGCACTATATCTGACGCCCGGTGGAGCTGCACTGTTCAGCTATTGAGGAGACTGGCATTGGTTCATCCCTTGACCGTCACCTACCCAGGCAGAATTTGGGCACAGTTTTTCTCCCCTCTCCCTGTCTCACCCACCCCCCCATCGTATTTCTGTAACTCTGCTTTTTCCTTGTCTCGTATCTAGCTACCTGTTCCCATTTAGCACTCTTTCTTCCTTTGTCTTACTTCCTTTGTTCCTATCCCCTTTCTCCTGAATCTTTCCCCTTGCCCACTACACCGCCTAGCCCCCTATCCTTTTGTGCCCTTTGACTAAGCACTCCTTCTCCCCTTGTTGGGGAAATATTCAATATTTATACTATGGAGTCTCAGCGAACCCGCTGAAGGGGTCCACAGCGCCCAGGGAGCCACTCACAGTTGAGGTATGGCATGGCATCCCTGGCCAAAGCACTCCCTCTCCCCTTTTTGGGAAAGGATCCAGTATGTAGACCTTGGAGTCTCAGAGACCCCTCTTAGAGTGTCCACTGCATATAGGGAGCCTCTTGCAACAGAGATGGGGAATATGGTATCACTCCCTTGGGATCACAGCTTACTGGACTTTGGACACAGCTATGACTCGCGTTCCCGTTTGTGTCCCCGTCACCCCACCTCTTTCTTCCATGCTTTGTCACACACCCTCCTCTCCTCTTCCCTCCTCCATTCTCTGTCTTCTTCCCATGCTCTTACCCCCTCCTACCCTGAACCTCTATCCTTGCCTGCTTTTTCCCTCACGTATATGTCCTTTTTGTTTGTCTCGACCTTACTTGTCACTATGTTGCCAGGCTCTTATAACTCTGTAATCTTTGTAACAATGTAATCTGCAATTATGGGCTGAATACTCATGTAAAATGCTCTGATACCTCCGGGTCTAGCCAGCACTATATAAAACCTTTTGAATAAATAAATAAATAAATACGGGCTGCATATAAAGATTAAAATGAAAGGGAGAAAGGATGGATGCATATGGGGCACTTCAGATTAATTTTTTTTATTTGGATAAATTGGTGATCTCAGAAATATGTCTATTAGAATATTCTATGTCTAAGAACCTCACGAAAGGCAGGGAGGTGGAATAGCAACGAATCAGAAAACCACTCTGTATATTGGCTCATTTGAAACATCTAATCGCCATCCGTTAGAGTAGATGCTCTTGGGGCCACATTCACACTATCTTGCTGTTGAGTGCTACCTCTTGTGGGCTCTTATCTGTATAGAAGAGTTCTTTTGCTAATTTTATTGATCCACTTCTTTCCTAAATGTATATTGGTCACTAGTGACATTAGCACCTGGGCAGAATATTTTTATAGAGAGCCTCACCAACTTTGTTACGTTTTAGTGACACAACCCTCACACCGTCGGGGCGACATTTTATTGAATTTTTTCTGTCAAATACCTCCATTTTCTATGACCTGATCCAATGATCTGAAAGTTTTTTTAGGCATTACTGTCTTCCATCACTAGTCTATTATTGTTAACAATTTACAATGAACTGGCCCCTATTATGATGTTGGACGGACCGCCACCGTCAGGCTGTTGGTGGCGGTCCACCCGACATCCAGGAAAATGGTCTGAATGCCGGATTAATATACTAGCGGTCAGAGAGCAGAAGGTGGGGTGAAAGATCATAGTAATCCCTACAATGGGACCGCCATAAGGATTACGATGTCCAGTTCCCACAGCCTTTTCATGGTGGTCCCACCGGCATGGAAAGGCTGTCAGAAAGGGATTTTGAGGGGCCCTAGCAGGGCCCCCCATGGGCCCCTGCTATGTGGCCAGGGGGGCATATGTGGTGCCCCCTCAAACGTCCATGCATCCGTGTGCCAGGCCCACTCATGTTGCCTGGCACACGATGCATGGATGTCTGCAAACATGCCCTTCTCTACTGCGGCTTGTGCTGCTACCATTTTCTGGGCTGCAGCATAAGCCGCAATAGAAAACTGCATGTTTCCTACCGCCTACACAGAGGTCCTATCATAATATGGTGGGTGGAACTGCAGACTACATGTCGGGCAGTCTCCATCTGACCCTTATCATAATGAGGCCCAACTAAGTCCTTAGACTATGCAGTGGTGTTTGGAACAGCCTGGAATGCATGCTACATATTGGTGTACAATTTCTTAGTGAAAGGCCACATTTCCTTTCTTCTTAATTTGAACAAATGGTTTGAACACACACAGGATACTATTACTTTTTTTATTGCCAGGATGGAAAAAAAAACATCCACACCGAAAACCAAGTATTCCACAAGTGGCCCTACTTTTATAAATTGGCTAACTTTGGAAAAACAATCTTACAACCCATATAAGGCTTTAATTAATTAATTGCGGGTTTCTAACGCGCTAGAATCGACTCCCGAAGGAGTATCTCTGTGCAATAGACTGCTGGGGAACCCGTCCTGGCTTTCTCTGTAAGATGGTCCCTACTGGGTATCTCCAGGGTGAAACCAGGCATCCCCGGCGTATGTGGGGGGCCGTTGTGGAGATGAGGCAAGCTAATGCCCAGAGTTGCCGAGTGTGATCCCTGGTTAGAGTAGGCACCGAGGTGAGAATTATCGAGTCTGCTGTCCCTGGTCCACGACCCTGCTGCGTTGGGAATTGAACCCTGGTCCCGGGCCATCCTCTGCTCCCGGGTCTGCCGCCTCTAACCAGTGAGCCACACCACTCCAGCCAAAATGTATAACAGTGTTATTATTATTAATCTCTTGATATTTCTGATGGCTCTAATACTTCCAAGGCACTTCTTGCAGGTGTTTGGGGAACATGTAAACTTGTTAACTAGGCAACCATTATCGCTCTTACAATGGTGCTCTGTGAAACTTGATATTTTTTATTCCAAAGCCAGAGAATATTTTTCAAGAAATCTACATGGCTCAAATATTAGAAGCCAACATACCCAGGAGCGGGCATCCTCCGATTTCCTTTACTAAATTTGACTCTATCTCATTAGCTGACTGTATTGCCCTGTTTTAAACAAGTTGGTATTTGGGCTCCCCTACTAAGGTAATGGCGTCCAATGCTTCTCGTCAAGATAGTGGCACCTGTGTTTTTTAGATATTGACATTCACTTTCTACAGGGCTAGTCCCTTTGACTTAAGTATGATAGTGGTGACGTTCTTTTTATCGTTTTCCTTCAGTTCCCCTAATCACACTACGGTATTCCACACCTTCAATTTTCCAGCTATTATACAATTTATGAAGTTAGCCAAGTTTTTAGCTAACACAACAATGACTCGAGGAAGACTTTTTCTTATAGATTCAAGTCATTGACTTATTTTAAACCTGAGTTTCTTGAAAGATTGAGACAAACTAATCAGTGATGGGGTTGGTTCACTAATTCTACTATTGTCATGGAGTTATTTTAAATTGGTGAGGATAAATTTCAGAGGCTGACAGCTTTTTTTCTCTCATATCAGTCTAGCCTTGGAGTTAGAACAGACATTTGTAGGGTACATCACCGCTCAACCTTGTTTTCTATGTTTTACTGCTTCCAAGTACAACTTGTGTAGCAGCTATCTAAAACTCAACAGGAGTATTGCTAATCCCTCACTTTTGGAGACAGAGCAGACATCGGATCTTGAAACTATGGCGCTCTTCAATAGACCAATATCCAGATCAGGTTTCCTTGATCAACCCAGTGAGTTATTGCCTGAAGAAGACCTGTAACTTACCCTCGAGCTGAATGTGGTCTGCTGTTAACTCATAGAGCTTTCTTTCACTGGTTGCCGTCTTTATTATGTAGACTTCATTACTGCAGAAACCTTTTTAGTTACATTGCATTGCTACCTTTCAGGTGGCTTTTGCAAGTCCTGAACTCTGCAGTTACATCTCATGTTCAGGATTAAAATCGCAATAGGTATGTCTCCCATGAAAGCCTGCGCGCACTGGTTAACGGCTACCTATTAATAGGTGTGTGCAGTTCAAGCTACTTTTTACATCCAGATAGTTTTTTTATATTGCTATATCTTTTTGAACAACCAAAGAATCCATCACAGACCACCATGCGATTTGAGATGGTCTATGGAAAAACTGCTAGTCAACCTTTGATTTTATGGTGTGAGACTAGGGGTGAAGCATGAGAGCTGGACAGTAATGTCTTCGGAGTGGTGGCCATTGGCAAGATCTGGAATTCTCTTTTGGTAAAAAATCTGACTTTTACTTGTCTATGGAAGACATGTCTGTCTCTTCAGTACATATAGACCGAACAGTGCCTAGATTTCAGACATCACCATAAAGTCCCTATTTATCTAACTGCCTTGCACTGTATTATATCTGTAGGAGAGTAGGGTCTGCAATCCTATGATCACCCAGATTTTTTGCTTTTGTTTCACTGGTTTACGACTTTCTCTGGCTGTGGGCCTGCCAATCAGACCCACAGCCTGGCTGTTCTCTTTCTAAATTACGAGATGTACCCTAGGTGCATTTACCAATTGGTACTGGGCCACCTTATCAGACCCTGTAACTCAGGGCATAGGTGTACCCAGGGCCGCCAGGGGCTGCAGCGTGTATTATGCCACCCCTGGCTGGCCTCCTAAATTTGACACAACTGGCTGCATGACAGCTGGGGCGAAGTCGTGTAATCACCCTTTGCTTTAGATATAGTAGCCCTATATCTAACCCTCCAATGGACACCCGAGTTCCTATCAGTCACTCCTATGGCAGGCCTTGACAATCCTGAAGGCAGAGTGCATGGGCTCGTGTGAACTAAGCTCTGGCCCGAGCCGAGCCCGGTTGCAGCTTGCGGAATCAAGACCCAATGGCTGTTCCATGATAACGCGTACCATATCGGTAACTTCGGTGTCGCGTTATCAAGACATGTCGAGTAAGGTGTCATACGAATCGGGATGCTGCCCTCTCACCAACTCTGGCGACGAGGTTAGCATTCCACCCTTCTAGAGGGACACGACATGTACGTAACTGTGAACCCCGGTTAAAGTTAACGAAAGCCTCAGCTCCACAAAATGGATGCTGCCACCACAGACACGAGTCTGACCTCCTGCTGCTGGGAGTCCTTCCAGCGAGGAGCACTTGGACAAAGGGTTTCCTGTCAAGGGCGGTGGTCGCACCGTCCCAGACAGGGTTTGTGTATTCTGGGTAGGTAGGGCTTTTGCGAGAAGGTGACTGCGGAGTGGCACCCCGGTGCTCACTACGCATCTGCCGGTTAGAACCAGTTCCAGGGGCGACAGCCCTGGCCTGGGGAAAGTCCGGCAGGGGAGAGGGGTGTAACTACCCCCCTTCCTGGTCCCACCCTTAGGGCAGGACCTAGTCATGTACCCACCCCTTTCTTTAGGATAAAGGCCGGAGCGGGGACCCTTCCAAATTAGATCATCTTTGAATCAAGAACTACTTTCTACGAAAGGACATTCGAGACTCTTCTCAAGATTTCTCCCTTGTGGCTAAGGAGTAGTCACCCTGCATCAGCGGGCACCATCTAAGAACTCTGTGGTTTGCTGTAAGTCCTTCCTCAAGGAATCCGACGGCCCAGCTCGACGAGAACCGGCTTCCCTGGCACCTCTGACCTCTACCCACGTCATCAGCTCAGCTGTGATCTGTGGGTGCGACGAGACCTCGAGGGACCGGCCATCATCAGAACCTGCACGCTCTTAAAAACCAGCACGACCATCGAGGTAACTCTCTGGTGAGTGCTCTGGGGTCCGAGAAGCCCCGACCCTGAGCCGCTCCAGCACCGAAGTGCAGTCTCCCAGCATCTCCACGATCTGCGTGGGGCCCTTCTGCTCGCTGCTCAGCACGTTGTCTGGTCACTAGCCGCTGGCTTGTGTCCTTCTGTGACGACATCCGAAAATCAACACTGCCGATCTGGTTGCTCCAGACTGGCCCTTGCTTCCATCTTTTCGAGAAGCACCCCGGACCCTCCTGGTCCACTCAAGACGCCGACAGCGACATCCGTCGTGGGACAGCTCGCACCTCCACCGTGGTCGCCGACAACGCCTCCTGGTCTGTGAGACTGCAGAGCCTAGCGTCGCCCACTCACCTGGTCGAGGTGACGGCCAACTGGTGCCTTCCTCGTACCCTCTGACTACTGGCTAGTAGTACGAACTTGGTCCCCTCTGCTTTCAGGTTTCATCAATCTCCGATCCAGGCTTGGATCCCTACGAACTATTCATCACTGGTCGCCGGCCAGCAACTCCTTTTCTTCCGGCTCCTGGCTCGTCAGCGAAGACCCCGACGCCTGTAAGACTTGCAGCCGCAGCCCTCGTGGCTAGGTAACTCGGCATTTCGGTGCCTGCATAGCCTCCTTACTCTAGGGTCCCGAGTCCCTCGCTTCCGACTTGCCTTAACCTTTCCGTGTCCCCGGACACTTGTTTTAAACTGTGCACTTGAAGTATTTGCTAAAGAGATTTGGTTTGTGCTTAGTACCCTGTCCTCATAAAGAGTACAGGGCTGTTGTGATTCTTAATAAATATACTGTTTATTTTCATAACACTTGTGTGGTGTCCTTTCACTGGGTGTTCAAGGGGTACATGTGTGGTGAACAGCTGGCTTAACGCGCCCTCTCGAGTCTTTAGCCTTAGACTGCTCGTATCCACGCTACTAGGATAGCTGGTCTATAGGTTGACTTACAACCAAACACCATAAGGGTCGTTGGAACGATACATAGCGGTCGCTAGAATAGCGAACGTTGCATATCGGGCCAACTTCTCACATTGGTGAGCAGCGGGTGGGATTTGAGCTTGCTGTTGTTTTACCACACGTATCCTAAGAATATCTTGGTGAAAGATCACACAAGCACTGTTAGTACATATAACTAAAACTTAGAATACTCTGAGTTCTACTGAACCAGCTGTTGTAGCTCCTCAAGGCTTAGCACACCTTGGCTACAGCTCTTAGCAAGGGAAAAGTAGGTAAACACATAGTGTAGGTAGGTGCATCACTTACACCACACTAGAAGCAGTATGTCGGACAAAGGAGGAAACTCTGAGTCTCCCCTTGTGTCAGTTGACCCTCCACAGGTCATCACGTCAAGATATACTGCGCTTAACTTCCATGAGTTACGACAAGTATGTACCTCTAGGAAGATTAAGCAAGGGGCTAACCCCACCACCTCCTTTCTGATTGGTCTCCTAGAGACTTATGATGCCAGAAAGGCTGAGAAGCTTCTTAGCCCTTCTAATCCAGAAGGAGGCATGCCTCCCCTCGAGGGAACCCGGGACGATCCTGACCTCATTCACCTCGCAACTGAGAACGAAGATGGCGAGGAGGATGAGGATCTCTCTGGGGACGAGGCAGATAAGGGACAGGTAGAAGTCGTCAGACTGACACGGTCCAACTTAAGCAAACATGATAGTGGTACTGGGGAAACCCCGGCGCTACTGTCGGGTCCGCTTAACATGGGGAATGGACGAGCCAGATCTCTGTCAAGAGGCTCTGGCAGATCCCTTCATACCAACGGCTCTCACAACTCTTCTCAAAGAGGGATGACGTCCCCTCAGAGGAGAGTGTACGAAGCTAAGGAAAGGGCAGCTAATCTGAGGATCGAAAGGGAAGAACTTGCCCTGGCCAAAGAAAAGCTTGCTTTTGCTAGAGAGCAACAGTTAAGTGGGGCAGTCCCCACTGGTGGCAGCAATGTACCTAGTAATAGGGAAAAGAGTTTCGATACGAAACACCTTGGGAAGATAGTGCGCCCCTTTAAGCAAGGGGACGACATCCACAAATGGATTACTGCTTTGGAGAGGGCCTGCACTGTGCAAGGTGTTCCCCAGAGTCAGTGGGCAGCTATCTTGTGGCTCTCCTTTGAAGGTAAAGGAAGAGACAAGCTTCTCACCACAAGGGTAGAGGACGCTAACAATTACCAAGTCTTGAAGAATACACTCGTTGAAGGGTTCGGCCTAACCACTGAGCAGTACAGGGTACTGTTCAGGGATACCCAGAAAACGCAGGCTCAAGACTGGTCTGATTTTGTCGATTGTGCCACTAAGGCTTTTGAGGGCTGGTTGCTGGGCAGTAAGGTTACTGATTACAAAGGATTGTACAATTTGATGATGAGAGAACAAATTTTAAACAATTGTCAGAACCAGTTGTTGCATCAGCATCTTGTCGACTCGGATCTGACCTCTCCCCAAGAATTGGGGCAGAAGGCAGACAAATGGGTTCGTACGAGAGTTAAACAGAACCAGGGCCAGAATCAAGGTGGTCAGAAGAAAGCAGACCAGAAGGGTAAAGATTCTAAGGGGGAACAAAATGACCAGAAGTCTTCGACAGGTCCCCAACAACCCAAAGAGGGTGGGGGTCAGGCTCCCCAAAAGAAGAAAGAAGGCCAATCCAAACGATGGTGCCAGTACTGTAAAAGTAAATCTCACTGGTTTAGTGAGTGCACCAAGAAAGGAGGAGGGAAGACTCCTGCCACTGCAGCCCCTAAGGCACCTGTGCCCCCTAGTACAGTCAGCAGTGGTAGTGCGCCTCCCAAGGGTTTAGTAGGGTTAACCCTGGGTTCTGAGGGGCGTGACAACTTAGTTGGCACACTCACTCAGGCTGTCCTTGTCAGTACAGGGGACGTGGACGTGTCCCCTGACGTAAGCCCCAATACTTTGGGCAAATACAGACAGACGCCTTTCATAAATGGAAAGATGGCTCAGGCCTATAGGGACACTTGTGCCAGCGTCACCATGGTGACGCCTAACTTTGTGGACCCTGGACAGATCATGCCAGGTACAGAATTCCTGGTGACCAATGCAAGCAATGTCACTACCAATCACAGTATGGCAATTGTAGCTTTCTCCTGGGGAGGGGTAACTGGCCAAAAGAAGGTTGTAGTTAGTCCAGACCTCCCAGTGGATTGTTTGTTGGGCAATGATTTGGAGTCGTCACAATGGTCAGAAGTGGAGCACCGGACTCACATGGAAATGTTAGGTTTGCCAGCACATGTGTTCGCTGTGACTAGGTCACAGGTCAGGAAATGCCCCACTGAACAGGTGCTGGATCCTGGAACAACGGACCAGACACCTCCCAAGAAAAAGAGCAGTAGGGTTAAGGCTGCGCCTTCCCCCTTGCCCCAGGTCGAGGATCAAGTCTCAGAGGAGGCTGACCTACAGGAATTGAGGGAAACTGAGCCGAGAGAGTTCGAACTTGATCAAGTTGAATTCTTGGGCTCAGGGGGACCCTCAAGGGAAGATCTGGGGAAGGACCAGTTAGACTGCCCTTCTCTTGAACCCCTCAGACAGCAGGCTGCTGCTGAGGCTGCTGGGAACGCCACAGGTACCCACAAGGTATACTGGGAAGATGGACTCCTGTACACTGAGTCAAGAGACCCCAAGCCTGGCATGACCAGGAGGCTGGTCGTCCCCTTGTCTCAGCGTGGTTTCCTACTTACCTTGGCCCACGAGATTCCCTTAGCAGGTCACTTAGGCCAGACGAAAACGTGGGACAGGCTTGTCTCGCACTTTCACTGGCCTCACATGAACGAAGATACCAAGGAGTTTTGCCGCTCCTGTGTCACTTGCCAAGCCAGTGGTAAGTCAGGTGGCACGACAAAGGCCCCCCTTATACCAATGCCTGTGGTGGGGGTGCCCTTTGAACGGGTGGGGATCGACATCGTCGGTCCCATGGAACCACCGACAGCATCAGGGCACAAGTTTATACTGGTGGTAGTGGATCATGCCACCAGGTATCCTGAAGCTATTCCCCTTAGGACCACTACAGCACCTGTTGTGGCAAGAGCCCTAGTTGGAGTATTCTCCAGAGTGGGCTTCCCTAAGGAGGTCGTCTCCGACAGAGGTGCAAACTTTATGTCGAGCTACTTAACTGCTATGTGGAAGGAATGTGGTGTCAACTACAAGTTCACTACACCCTATCATCCACAATGCAATGGGCTTGTTGAGAGATTCAACAGGACCCTAAAAGGGATGATTCATGGACTACCGGAAAAGCTTCGGCGTAGATGGGACGTCCTGATCCCCTGCCTCTTGTTCGCCTACAGAGAAGTCCCACAGAAGGGGGTTGGCTACAGCCCTTTTGAACTTTTGTACGGGCATCCTGTAAGAGGACCCCTGTGTTTGGTGAAGGAAGGATGGGAGAGACCTCTCAAAAAGCCTGCAACCAACATAGTGGACTATGTGCTCGGCCTCCGCTCGCGGATGGCTGAATACATGGAGAAGGCATCCGAAAACCTTAAGGCCAGCCAAGAACTCCAAAAAGCTTGGCATGACCAAAAGGCTGTCTTGACTGTTTACCAGCCCGGACAGAAGGTGTGGGTGTTGGAGCCAGTGGCCCCAGCAGCACTCAAGGACAAATGGTCCGGGCCCCACACCATCCTGGAGAAAAAGGGAGAGGTCACCTACCTGGTCGACCTGGGAACTCCCCGGAGCCCCCACAGGGTGCTTCATGTCAACAGGCTAAAAGCATATGTCGACAGGAAGGACATGAGTTTGCTCATGGCCCTAGATGAGGGACAGGAAGAGGAGAGTGACCCTCTCCCCGACCTGCTCTCTCAGAATCCTGACGATGGCTCGGTAGATGGTGTTGTCTTTTGTGGCAGCCTCTCCGAACATCAACAGAGCGACTGTAAACAGGTTCTTCAGTCGTTCCGACATCTGTTCTCTCTGACACCCAGTCAGACCGATTGGTGCACCAATGAGGTCGACACTGGTGACAGCTTGCCCGTAAAGAGTAAAATCTACAGGCAGCCTGATCACGTTAGAGACTGCATCAAAAGTGAAGTGCAGAAAATGTTGGAGCTGGGAGTCATTGAACCCTCGGATAGCCCTTGGGCTAGTCCCGTAGTTCTAGTGCCGAAACCTCACACCCAGGGTGGTAAGAGAGAGATGAGGTTTTGCGTAGACTACAGGGGTCTCAATGCAGTCACTAAGACTGACGCCCACCCAATACCAAGGGCAGACGAGCTTATCGATAGATTGGCTTCGGCCAACTACTTAAGTACGTTTGACCTGACAGCTGGGTATTGGCAAATCAGGTTAGCTGAGGACGCCAAGCCTAAAACCGCGTTTTCAACCCCTGGTGGGCATTATCAGTTCGTGGTGATGCCCTTTGGTCTGAAAAATGCACCTGCCACCTTCCAACGGTTGGTGAATCACGTCCTTACTGGGCTGGATGACTTCTGTGCGGCGTATCTTGACGATATTGCTGTCTTTAGCTCCACCTGGGAGGATCACCTGGTCCACCTGCGGAAGACATTGGAGGCGCTGCAAGCAGCAGGCCTCACTATCAAGGCCACCAAGTGCCAGATAGGGCAGACACAGGTTGTATACCTGGGCCACCTTGTAGGTGGAGGTCAGGTTCAGCCACTGGAGAGCAAGATACAGTCAATCAGGGACTGGGCTCCTCCAACCACCCAGACTCAGGTTCGAGCTTTCTTGGGCCTGACTGGTTACTACAGGAAGTTTGTCAGGAACTATGGTTCCATCGTGACACCATTAAATGAACTGACAAGTAAGAAAATGCCAAAAAAGGTTCAGTGGACAGCGAGCTGTCAAAAAGCATTCGATGACCTAAAGCAGGCCATGTGCACGGCGCCTATCCTCAAGAGTCCGGACTACTCCAAACCATTCATTGTCCAAACAGATGCTTCTGAGTTGGGTGTGGGAGCTGTTCTTTCTCAACTGAATTTTGATGGTCAAGACCAGCCCATTGCTTTTATAAGCAGACGGCTGACCCCTAGAGAGAAGAATTGGTCAGCTATTGAGAGGGAGGCCTTTGCTGTGGTTTGGGCCCTGAAGAAGCTGAGGCCATACTTGTTTGGCACTCACTTCAAGATTCAGACCGACCATAAGCCCCTCTTGTGGCTAAATCAGATGAAGGGTGAAAACCCCAAACTGCTTAGGTGGTCCATTTCCCTACAGGGGATGGACTTCACAGTGGAACATAGACCTGGTACTGATCATGGCAATGCCGATGGGCTCTCCAGATATTTCCACTTAGAACAAGAAGACTCACCTGGTCAAGGTTAGCTAGTTGTTCCGACGTTTGGGGGGGGGTCATGTAGGAGAGTAGGGTCTGCAATCCTATGATCACCCAGATTTTTTGCTTTTGTTTCACTGGTTTACGACTTTCTCTGGCTGTGGGCCTGCCAATCAGACCCACAGCCTGGCTGTTCTCTTTCTAAATTACGAGATGTACCCTAGGTGCATTTACCAATTGGTACTGGGCCACCTTATCAGACCCTGTAACTCAGGGCATAGGTGTACCCAGGGCCGCCAGGGGCTGCAGCGTGTATTATGCCACCCCTGGCTGGCCTCCTAAATTTGACACAACTGGCTGCATGACAGCTGGGGCGAAGTCGTGTAATCACCCTTTGCTTTAGATATAGTAGCCCTATATCTAACCCTCCAATGGACACCCGAGTTCCTATCAGTCACTCCTATGGCAGGCCTTGACAATCCTGAAGGCAGAGTGCATGGGCTCGTGTGAACTAAGCTCTGGCCCGAGCCGAGCCCGGTTGCAGCTTGCGGAATCAAGACCCAATGGCTGTTCCATGATAACGCGTACCATATCGGTAACTTCGGTGTCGCGTTATCAAGACATGTCGAGTAAGGTGTCATACGAATCGGGATGCTGCCCTCTCACCAACTCTGGCGACGAGGTTAGCATTCCACCCTTCTAGAGGGACACGACATGTACGTAACTGTGAACCCCGGTTAAAGTTAACGAAAGCCTCAGCTCCACAAAATGGATGCTGCCACCACAGACACGAGTCTGACCTCCTGCTGCTGGGAGTCCTTCCAGCGAGGAGCACTTGGACAAAGGGTTTCCTGTCAAGGGCGGTGTTCGCACCGTCCCAGACAGGGTTTGTGTATTCTGGGTAGGTAGGGCTTTTGCGAGAAGGTGACTGCGGAGTGGCACCCCGGTGCTCACTACGCATCTGCCGGTTAGAACCAGTTCCAGGGGCGACAGCCCTGGCCTGGGGAAAGTCCGGCAGGGGAGAGGGGTGTAACTACCCCCCTTCCTGGTCCCACCCTTAGGGCAGGACCTAGTCATGTACCCACCCCTTTCTTTAGGATAAAGGCCGGAGCGGGGACCCTTCCAAATTAGATCATCTTTGAATCAAGAACTACTTTCTACGAAAGGACATTCGAGACTCTTCTCAAGATTTCTCCCTTGTGGCTAAGGAGTAGTCACCCTGCATCAGCGGGCACCATCTAAGAACTCTGCGGTTTGCTGTAAGTCCTTCCTCAAGGAATCCGACGGCCCAGCTCGACGAGAACCGGCTTCCCTGGCACCTCTGACCTCTACCCACGTCATCAGCTCAGCTGTGATCTGTGGGTGCGACGAGACCTCGAGGGACCGGCCATCATCAGAACCTGCACGCTCTTAAAAACCAGCACGACCATCGAGGTAACTCTCTGGTGAGTGCTCTGGGGTCCGAGAAGCCCCGACCCTGAGCCGCTCCAGCACCGAAGTGCAGTCTCCCAGCATCTCCACGATCTGCGTGGGGCCCTTCTGCTCGCTGCTCAGCACGTTGTCTGGTCACTAGCCGCTGGCTTGTGTCCTTCTGTGACGACATCCGAAAATCAACACTGCCGATCTGGTTGCTCCAGACTGGCCCTTGCTTCCATCTTTTCGAGAAGCACCCCGGACCCTCCTGGTCCACTCAAGACGCCGACAGCGACATCCGTCGTGGGACAGCTCGCACCTCCACCGTGGTCGCCGACAACGCCTCCTGGTCTGTGAGACTGCAGAGCCTAGCGTCGCCCACTCACCTGGTCGAGGTGACGGCCAACTGGTGCCTTCCTGGTACCCTCTGACTACTGGCTAGTAGTACGAACTTGGTCCCCTCTGCTTTCAGGTTTCATCAATCTCCGATCCAGGCTTGGATCCCTACGAACTATTCATCACTGGTCGCCGGCCAGCAACTCCTTTTCTTCCGGCTCCTGGCTCGTCAGCGAAGACCCCGACGCCTGTAAGACTTGCAGCCGCAGCCCTCGTGGCTAGGTAACTCGGCATTTCGGTGCCTGCATAGCCTCCTTACTCTAGGGTCCCGAGTCCCTCGCTTCCGACTTGCCTTAACCTTTCCGTGTCCCCGGACACTTGTTTTAAACTGTGCACTTGAAGTATTTGCTAAAGAGATTTGGTTTGTGCTTAGTACCCTGTCCTCATAAAGAGTACAGGGCTGTTGTGATTCTTAATAAATATACTGTTTATTTTCATAACACTTGTGTGGTGTCCTTTCACTGGGTGTTCAAGGGGTACATGTGTGGTGAACAGCTGGCTTAACGCGCCCTCTCGAGTCTTTAGCCTTAGACTGCTCGTATCCACGCTACTAGGATAGCTGGTCTATAGGTTGACTTACAACCAAACACCATAAGGGTCGTTGGAACGATACATAGCGGTCGCTAGAATAGCGAACGTTGCATATCGGGCCAACTTCTCACAATATCTATAAGTGCATCTAAATTATGGCCACTGACCCACTACTCACTTGACGAAGCATTTATTTTTTCCGTTAGCACCCACTTCCCAGATGACCCTTGGATGTTGTGTAAATTTGGTTGCCTCAATCAGTCTGCAATGTTTGCTTTTGCGTTAGCGTTTGCTGTTTTTTTGCTGCAGTAATTAAAACGTGTTTCCTTGTTTTATGGATGTTATCTTTGTTTATTAGCATTTATGATCCCTGCATGTGATATCCTTCTGCACTGTTAGCTGCTTGGGGCTTTGGTTTTACCTCCAACCATAGAAGTTAGATGTTGGCCCTATGTGATTGCCTGTGAGCTGCTTTGAAAAGTTTTATCATCTTTGGCTTTTGAACTTATATCAGGGTAATTGTAAAGTTACAATGTATTTCTCTTCGACCTTGTACATTTCTTGCAAATACTATGATTTCTTCCAACATTATGGAAAGATTTCTGATATAGTGTTGACATCACAATAAGGACTTTCACACCCCTTCATCTAGTGCTTTGAGAAAGCATCACAGTTGTGAGGAAAATGTTTTTAAATTTAACAAGACGTCGATATATAAAGAGGTGCGATAGGGATGTGTACTCGCCCCAACTTTATATTCTATGTGTCTCAATGATGTGGTAGCCTACCTGCAAGATTATGAGAGTGACGCCCTATGGAATGTGGGCAGGAATATCCCCTGCTCTTGTTTGCAGAAGACACCTTGTTGGTTTCTAAGGCTCCAATGGGCCTGCAGACTTTGGTTGATCGTTTTGCTCCCTTCTGTATAGAGAGAGGACTGGTAATAAACCATGCAAAAACTAAATGTTATGACCATCCACTCACATAAGTCTTTTTGAGGATCTATTGCCCTTGAGGGAAAAAACCTAGACAAAGTAGCAAAATTTGACTATCTTGGCATTAGGCTTACCATTAATATGCTATGGTCTCCCCAGGTCAAGAAAAGTAGTATGAATTTATGTCACTATGTGTCTGGGATACAGAGAATGTATTGGGCCTTAAAAACTAGGCAGATTTCACCAACACTTAGCGTGTTCAGCAAAGGCTGAAGTTAGCGCCCTCTATGGAGCAGAGCTGTGAGGCTACACAGGGCTGCCTAGTGTGGCCATAGCTGAAAACAACTTCCTAAGATCCTGGTTGAGCCTCCCGAAAAGTACACCCTTGCTCCCTTTACGGTGGGATCTGGGTGTCAACCTAATTACCCACAAAGCACAGTTCAGATCGACCTGTTCTGCCAGAGGCTTACGTTTATGCCGGCCTTAGCAGAGTATCACAATGCTCTTAAAGAAATAGTTGATCTTGATATAGATTGCAGGTTACATTGGGTACGCTCTACCAGAGACATCATGCATCAAATTGACCTTGAGGATCGCTGGAGAGACCAGAGTTGTTTACTGAGGTGAGCAATGGGAAACAAGAAACCCTTACCACCGCCTGTCTAGACCTAAAACCCACAGGGTGCATGAACCATTTCTAGATTACATTTTGGTTCCTGCAGCAAGAGTCTTGTATGTTAGATTCCAACATAGAACATTGCCTCTTCAGTCCTTTTGTGCAAAATAGAAACCCAAAGCAGTCCCGAGCATGGCCTGTCCTGTATGCTTGCAATCTGAAGAAACTTTACAACATATTTTCTTCTATTGTCCTGGCAACCCTTGACCAAGGTGAAATTGGATTTCCCCAAATTGGTGGACAGTTGGGGGTTAAGCAATGTCTGGCGACTCTGAGTATTTTCCGAGCATAGACTAAAGAATCTATTGTCTATGCGGTCGCCAAATACCTTCAATGGTGTTGGAGCATAAGGGTCAAAGCGATGATGTGATTTGCAAAAAATTCCCCATCAGTTACCAATACTGATATTCAGAGGATCTAGCAAGTGCCCTGACCTCCCGGCCTGGGTAACCGCTCTCCCTCCACGCAGTACCGCCCAGCTGTCTCCGCCACCGAACTAGGAGATCAGGGTTCGAGACCGCTCTTGACTGGCTCCCCTACTTGTTTTCCTCTGCACTTATTTTACTTATTTCCTCTCAGCCCCAAGCTTTTTTTTACTTTATTCCTTCTCAGCCCCTGCGCTTATTTGTACTTATTTCTACTCAGCCTCAGCGCTGTCTTTGCCATTCCTTGTGTGCTGACATTGCCCCTTGAGCCACTGTCCCCTTGTCTGCCTCATTGTAATTCTCGTTTTCCCCTGTTGGCGCCCACTCAGCCCCGCCCACCTCCTGATCGCCGTTCCCGCCTTCCTGCCTCCCCTCTCCCCTACTTAATGGAGGCAGCTGTGCAGAGCCAGTCCGCGTCCCAACCGTGGCCAGCACCAGGAACCCTGGATCTCCAAAAACCCACTGATATGATTCTGCCGCCCTCCATGCACTCAATCCCCGAAGGCACACCGACTGTGTAAGATCCTCACTGAACACCACCCATGGACAGTTCTCCTGCAGACTCCGCTGAAGTTCCTTCACCATCGACAATGCCCCCCCCACAGCTGAAAGCCCACCATACTCATGCACCGCCAAAGGCCTGACATGCATCCTCCTCAACGTGCGCTCCCTACCCTACACCGACATGTCGTAGAGATCTGAGACCTGATCGACACCCTCTCACCTGATGTCGTATTCTTCACGGAAACCTGGACCAACGCCACACCCACCCCCGACATCGCCACCGCCATCCCCGACGGCTACAAGATCCAGAGGAAGGACCACCTCCACTGCCAAGGAAGAGGACTTGCCATCGCACACAAGACCTCGCTCCGACTCTCAACCTCCAGCACGAGTGACCCCCACTCCAACACATAACACCTCCACTTCCAGATCAAGACCAGCCCCCAGGACTATGCTACTCGGCACCCTCACCTATAGACCCCGGGACCTCGCATCCAGCCCGCAAATACCATCGCCGAGCTCGTCGCACCCCACGCCATCACCTCCACGGACTACATCCTACTCGGAGACCTGAACATCCATCTCGCCAACCTCAGCGACCCCGACTCCACCACACTCCTTGACAACCTCGCCAACCTTGTACTGAAGCAGCTCGTCGACACACCCAACCACAGAGCTAGACACACCCACAACGCCATCTTCGCAGGAGGTGCTAACATCAGCTTCAGCCACACCACCCAGCCCCCTGGACGGACCACCACTGCGTACACTTCACCTTCAACACCATCACCGCACCCAAGCCCGCCCAGCGCCCGCCACGAAGGAACTGTAGCACGGTCACAAAGGAACACCTCATCACCACCCTCCTCCAAGACCCCACCAGTGCCATGACCGATACCAACTCCACAGCCAAAGATATTCACCACTGGATCGCCTGCTGAGCCGACAGGCTAGCACACCTCCGCGACCCTGCCAAACATTGCCCCCTGAAGTCCTCCTGGTTCACCACAGAACTACTAGAAGACAGACGCTCCTGCAGACGCCTAGAGAAAACCTAGGGGAAACTAGAAAACCACAGAAGCACTGAACAAACACAGGAGCGCCCTGAAGGAATACCACCATTGCGTCAGAGACAGCAAACGGACCTTTATCAGGAACAAAGTCCTCACCAACGCAACCAAAGCCAAAGAACTGTTCAATGTCATACAGCATCTTACCAAACCCCCAGCGAAGCCATGGACATCACACCTTCCCAGGAACTCTGCAACGAGCTTAGCTCCCACTTCCATCTGAAGATCAAGGCCCTATACAACAACTTCAGCGAATGGACGCTGGACACCACCCTCCTCCCCACCTCTGCCGGCAAGCCAACCATCATGACCTGGAAGCCCTCTACCATCGCACACATCACCGCGACCATGAAGAAAACCCACTCAAAAGCCCCAACAGACCCTTGCCCTCCACACATCGTCCACAGGGCCGCCGCCATTGAACTCGAACTAGGACGGACCATCAATGCCTCCTTCAGAACCGGCACCTTTCCAGTTGACTGGAAGTGGGCAGAGGTCAAACCTCTCCACAAGAAACCCTCGGTCGACCCAACGGACCTGAAAACCACCGGCCCATCTCTCTCCTCCCCTTTGCGGCCAAAGTCACTGAGAGACTCGTAAGCTCCCAGCTGACCACCTTCATCCTAGACGCCTCCCAGTCTGGATTCCGCAGCAACCACAGCACTGAGACCGCCCTGCTCACCGCCACTGATGACATCCGCATGCTACTCGATCAGGGACACACCGCAGCCCTTATCCTTCTAGACATCTCCTATGCCTTTGACACTGTCTTACACTGCATGCTCGCTGCCAGACTTCACGGTGCAGGGATTCAAGGAACCGCCCTCAACTGGATCCAATCCTTTCTCTCCAGCAGAACCCAAAGGATCAGACTGCCCCCTTCCTCTCCGAACCCACAGAGATCAACTGCGGAGTACCAAGGATCATCGCTTAATCCCATGCTCTTCAACACTTACATGGCCCCCCTTGCCGCCATTGTCTGACAGCATGGGCTCAGCATAGTATCCTACGCCGACGACACCCAGCTCATCCTCTCGCTCACAAAGAACCCAGAGAACACCAGGCTCTGCTTCCAGGAAGGAATGAAGGACGTAGCAGCCTGGATGAAGGACAGCTACTTGAAGCTCAACTCCGAGAAAACTGAGGTCCTCATCCTTGGACCCTCCACCTCCGCCTGGGACACCCATCCTCCGCAAGACCTCTAAATGAAGCCCTCCCGAATGCAGAAAAACAGTCACCCACGCATTCATAACCAGCACACTGGACTACGGAAATGCCCTCTATGCCGGAATCAACAGAACCCTCCTACGAAAACTCCAAACCATCAAGAACTCCGCAGCCAGACTCCTCCTTGGGACTTCGCATCGCGAGCACATGACCCAACACCTAAGCGACCTCCACAGGCTCCCCGTCGAGAAGAGGGTTACTTTTAAACTCCTCACCCATGCCTACAAATCCCTCCACACATCGGACTGGAATACTTCAATGAGAGAGTCTCCTTCCATGTACCCAGAAGGAACCTCCGCTCCGCCGACCTCGCGCTGGCAGAGATCCCCACCAATCAGCAGAAACAGAGCAGGAGCCAGAGTCTTTTCCTACATCGCAGCCAAGACCTGGAACGAGCTCCCAGTGAATAACAGACACTCCCCGACCCTGAACATTTCAGGAAGGACCTCAAGACCTGACTTTCCAACTGATCTGGACCCGCCCCCACCCCCAATCTCCCCCCCACCACTAGCAGCTTGAGACCCTCACGGGTGAGTAGTGCACTTTATAAACCCCTGATTGATTGATTGATTGATTGATTGATTGATTGATTGATTGATTGATAGATGTCTTACTTGTGACAGATTTTTTATCTTTTTTTGTTGTAGCCAGTTACCCAGATTAAGGTTTTATACCATCTAATGTATGGCAATTTTATCATGATAGTGTTTTTATTCACCTATTTATTTATATCATGTGTATGTATTTATTGCTGTTGCTGCACTTTTATGGTCTTAGTACCGAATAAAGTACTTTACTTATTTAAATGTAAACCATGAGTAAGCATTGCATCCATTTTCAGAGACAATTAGTGTTTACCAGGAATTATTTACAGTTTGTGAGCAAAAACATTCTGTGGCATAAATGTAAGAAATGCAGGCAACTATGGAAACTATCAGTAGGTTAGAATTTGGGCCAGATGTACTAAATATTTTTCAATCACAAACAGTCTGAATTGCCTGCCAAAATATGTTTTGCCATGTCATAATGATTTAAGAGTCAGTACAGTATTACCGACTCCCACATGTGGTTTTGGAATTGGTACTAATTTGCAATTTGGTAGTGACATGTTGTATGCTTCCATTCCAAATAGGTATTTGATCAATGTTCTGTGACTGTAATCAAGATGTAAAACATTGAAAATGTGAATGTTAAAAAAAGTTTGTTGGGGAGTGGGCAGTGGTCCATGAGCCACCACCAACTTTCAAACAGACCTCCAAAAACAACTGACCCTTTTTTTTCAAATGCACCACCATATCCTTTCAGGAAAACTGTAAGTATAGGAGGAATTTCCAAATTCGCGTATCGCAAATTCCTGCAAATTCGTAATCTCGATTCGCAAAAATCCGCCAAATTCCGTGAGCTTGCAAATTTTTTTTTTTTGCGAGTTCGCGAGATTTTTTTACCAGTTCGGGAACGAGAACTTGCGCATGCGGTCGCAACGGTCTCGAACATGTTGTTTTCTCTTAACCAGCCTGCTCGCGATGCCTTTTTCCTGTTTTGGGTCACAATGACGTGTTCGCGTTAGCAATTTCCTGTTTCGGGTCTCAATGATGTGTTCGCAATTTCCTGCTTCTGGTCGCAATGACGTGTTCGCGATCGCGGCGTCGCTCGGCCAGCTACCAAAATCTTGCAGCGCACGCGAACACGGAGGAAAACACATCAGCGAACGCAGAATCATGGTAAGTCAATGCCGCGTGCTCAAGATTGTATTTTTGAAGCATGAACAAGAAAAAAAGAATCCACCAACTCGCAAATTGTGGATTTTTGGGCAATTTCACACGATTCGCGGATCGCAAAATTCTCAAAAATTCGCAAATTCCGCGAGCGGAACAAATTTTCCACCCAAACTTAGTAAAATGTTGGCATGTAAAAAAGGTTTACTTTATTGAAAGGCGATTAAAGACCTGGTAGTCTACTCTGACTCTATCAGGCCATCTGCCATGTGATGGCTACTAATTGGAGTCAATCACAGTTTTCAAAATGCCTCATTAATATTCAAGAGGTAAGTTGGATTGCGACCCATTCCAATTTTGAATTTTACATATTGACCTATTAGTCCATTGGTTAGTTCATAAAATGTGTTACTACTCAAAAAATACTACTCAAAAATTTAAACCAGTTTTTTTGTGACCAGTAATTAACACATCTGGCCCTATTTGTCTTAAAATTTGTGTTCACCCTCCCAACAACTCAACACTTTTAAAGAGTGAGTTTGAACTCATATTTGTTGAGACTGTACTGGGCCATGAGAAGTGCAGAGTGGCCATTGTTACAAGACGCATGATCGGGGTGTGGCCAGGTGTCAGTTTCTGTCTGTATCCATTCCTCTGCATATGGGAGTAGGAGGGATCTGGTTAACTTCTAAAAATTAAAGGTACATGCATTAGTCTAAGATACTTACGGGGACATTGTTCTGTAACTATTGGGGGAGTCAGAAATCGGTCATGTAGTAATAAATTGCATAACTCTCCTTGAGTCCTCTCCCCATCCAAGTAGCCAGTTTCTCCCTGCTGGACTAGCTTGATGGCATGAAGTACTATGAGTGTAATTGAATCCCACTAAATTCTCAGCGTACGTCACTGTGTTCTATCTGGAGCATCACCAGTACCTTTAGGGTATGAGGAGTGTGGGGATGAAGCTACGAGCCAAAGACCCACCTATACCAGAGATGTGTGACTTTTCTTTTTTAAGAATTAGTTTTACTCCTGTATTTCTACATTGTTTACTAAAAGGGAAGATTTGTTCATTAAATTGGCTCTTTGTCTTGGTCCATCTCAAAACTGGATGAAGTTTTTATGCACGAAAATGATAGGTAAAGATCGAACTGGGCAGAAGGTGTCTGAAAGTGGACATTTGACAGAGGAAGGAGGGAGGGATACCGTCTTTGTTTCACATTTTCAGTAGAACCTTTGGGATGCAGATTGACGACCAATTTATAAGACGGGGAATAGACGTTGGAGTTACGACACACATATTATCAATGCACGCTAATGATATCCTAATATACCTGCAGAAACCAGCAGGATCAGTACTATTGCTCCTGAGGAAAATGAACTAATTTTGGACGTTCTCAAGACTGTTTTCAAAGTTGGAAAATTAAGATTGTTCCCTCAGAGTAAGCAATACAAGGGGCAGTGGTTCCCAAAGCAGTGGCTTGCAAAGGGAAACTCCAGGCTTCTGGTATCTAGGTACATGGGTGGCGCTAGACGAGATAAATAACTGATTGCTCAATGTAGGCATGATGATAGCCAGGTTTAAAGAAGTTAATGACCTTCAACTCTTTTTTTGTCAGTAATGGTGTGGTGGTCTCAGCAAAAATGTTACTCCTCCCACAATGTTTGTACGTGTGCAGGTCTCCATGGCTCCCTTGCCAAGCAGGGAATTTCAAAAGCTGGACTAGCTACTAACCCTTAGTTTGGGTTGATAACAGAAGTTGAGTGAACCATGTAATGCTGACATTCCTGTGGGAGAATAGTGGGCTGGGTTTGCCAGATATGGAATTATGGGCCATATGTATCAAGAACCTGATTTGCGGTTCTCAAATAGCGATTTTTTAGAAATCGCTATTTGAGAATCGCAAATAGGGATGTATGTACAAAATTGCAATTCTTTAGCGATTTCTTAGTATTCCTTAACTGCGATTAGCAAATTGCAAATCGCAATTAAGGAATACTTTCCCATTCATTTCTATGGACCAGGAGGCCCATAGGAATGAATGGGAAGTTATTCTCAATTTGCGATTCGCAATTTGAGAATCGCAAATTGAGAATAATTTCAAGGGTGCAGGGGTGTCCAAAGCACACCCTGTTGCACCCCTGAAATAAGCATGGGTGCACATGTAGCGCACATACATGCCCTAAGGTCATGTATGTGCTTCACATTGCACTTTGAAAAATGCGAAAAAGTGCATTTTTCAAGAAATTCACAAATTACCACCAACATGAAGGCGGTAATTTGCGATTCCTTAGGGCCAATTTGCATTTTTTTTATGCTTCTTACATGACATTTAAGGAATCGCAAAATTTGTGATTCCTTAAATGCAATCGCAAAATAAGGAATTGCAAATTTTGCGATTCCTTATTTTGCACGCAGATTTCTTTGATACATACCATTTAGCACTAATGCGTTTGCAAATGCCGAAATTCTGCGAATTTCGGCATTTGCGAACTCATTAGTGCTTGATACATATGGCCCTATATTACATAACCTCGCGGTTAGAGCATGAGGAGTAGTGGCTGGATAACAGGATATCTGGGAAAATAAGCTGATAAAGGGCACATGTGGGCAAGAAGCAGTGCTGGATCTATTAATGATGGGGGAAAACATTCTTCATTCCTATCCATGTATCATCCATATATAATCTTGGAAGTGGGTTGTGGGTGGGAAAGAATAGTTAAAGTTGTATTGCAAGGATATGTGTCTGTCGAGTATTAAGCCCTTCAGGAAAGTAGATTATGGGATGTCTGTAGCAACTAAGTTGTAAAATGGTAGGAGATCTTTTCCCAAATGACAAATGGATCACTTGTATAGAGGCTCAGGATGCTTATTGAGCTGACCATGTTTTACAGTACAACAGCTCATCACAGACATTCCTGGAGGCACCAGAACTCACACAAACACTGGTCTCACTGATAGAACTAATGTGGGGGGGGGGGGGAAGACTAGTGAGCAACCTTTGTAAGACACTATAGCAGATAAGGACGGAACTGCAAGAGAATCAAGGGAGAACAGTCTACTGGTACCCTGGAGCCATTCTCAGATATGGCGTGCGAGAGCTCATGCGTACAGGTCATCAAAGTGTCCAGGAATGCTAGATTTAAGTTAATCCAGTTTAATTACCTGTTTCGTATCGCAGAACCTTATCAAGATATATGTCCAGAAATGCATTTGCCTGCCAGATATGTGGGGAATTTAATGTGGGTTTCATCCATATGACATGGAGCTGCCCTTGAACATGGCTTTCTGTCAATATCTGGCAATTTGTTCATATTTGCTGCACCGAGGACGACATTATGCCTATGAAGAATGACTAAAGGACAGAATAGTGAGGAAGTGTGATGGAAAATGAATGAATGTGAGATTGGATGCCCATAGTAGGGCGTTGCAATAGCTTGCGCAATTGATGTATCCGCATGTACAGATGTTGTTCATAATTGGTGCATTTTCTGTTGACGCACGCCCATCATGTTGATTTAAATATATATGTGCTCGCTTCGACAGCACATATACTAAAATTGGATTTAATATATTGTTGGAGATTAAAACAAGAATAATATACTTAATAGACAGAAAAACAAAAAAAAAACACATTTGTCTCATTTTCCGCAGGGTAGAGTTGTCACAGAATCAGGTTATTTAATCACTGCTACTTAATAAAGGCACACTACCTTCACAGTTCGTATAACTGTGGCAGGCTCCAAAGTGTTGTATCCTAGTTACCTAGTTTTATATTGTCGTAATAAATGGGGGACATTCAGTAAACGTAGTTTCATTTCTTTTGCTTGAATTATTTGCAAATGGTTCCCTGTTTGCACTCACTTGCCAACATTTAACATTTCCTGGCAAAAAAGAATGCAAATCGTGGGTGAATTCAATTTACCTTCAGCCTCAAAGTGAGGCTAGCATTAAAACAGCTGCAAATACATGTTGCACACGTTTAGGCACTATTAGAGGGGCTTAAGGAGAGACCTAGAGCTCAATAAATATTCTAATAGAGCCATACCTTTACATATAAGTTGTCACTGCACCTGTACTCACTGGAATAAAGGACCCTGTGTCTCGTTTGCACTTGACATGAGTCAGAAAATAACCAGAAAGATGGCAGCTGCCAAGTGTTGACTTTTACTTATTAAAGTTCGAAATAGGACAAAGTAGCAGCATTGGGAAAGCATTTTGCACTGAAGGCCATTCAATATCAAAAACTAAGCAGTGGTTTGAGCTCTGATTTTAACTTGCCATTGCTTTCCTTCGCCGGATGCACTATTTCTGCTGAAGTCGTAGACTCTGCAGTAGATCCAGTCTGTTTCTCTCCTCCTTCTCTTGCAGCAGTGCCCCCTGACAGACTGTGGTCATGAGGAGTGTAGTCACAGGTGTTCCCTACCTAGCATGATCCCACTGGGGAGCATCACATGGTCCTGGCACCATCTGAAGTCACATCCCCCGGAGAGCCCATGTGCACCAGTTTTACACACTCGTGGCTTCAATTATTGTGAATGAGTGAACTATAAAATCTCATTTAAAGCTTGAAATGCCTATATGCGCTCGATGTGGTGCACTGTGCAGAGCACAGAAAGTGGAGAGTTTAAAAATCGAGCCTCGAAATACGGTGTGTCAAGTTTCCTCTTAAGTACAAAGTCGAAGAACATTCAAGAGTGTTTCTCCTTCGTGGAAATATGAGGTGGCTCTCTGGGAATACATTTTAAAGCAGAGACTGTCACATTTGTCAAAATATTTTAAATGTCTTACGCAAAGCATCTGCTGAAGTTCTCACAATAATATCCTGGAGTCGACTAGAATTTTGGGAACAAGCCAGAGGTCCATATTTACTAAGCCTTGGCGTCGCCCTTGTGTCTCACAAGCTGACACATGGCAAGGCAAATGCTAATTTGGGATTTACAAAGACACACAAGGCCTGATTTGCGTGGCATTGCGTGGTTTTGTAAAGAAATGTAATGCAACTCAGCAGCTTGCTCTGCGTTACATTTCTTAGTGGTAGGTTTTCCATAGGTGGAGCATGGGTGTGCCTGTGCATCTACCCATGGATTTCATGCAATTCCATATGAAATATGTTTTTTCTCCTCATTACTTCTTCTTTCTATGCATGATAGAACATTATGCATATAAAGAGGAATTTGCCTCTTTGTATTGATTTTTTGCAGGAAGACATCCTTTCCTGCAGAAAAACAATCCTGCCTGTAACACAGGCACCCTTGAATCCATGGTGCAAGGATGCCTTCTTTGATGGTATGGAGCCTCAAGCATGCCACTGCTGTGAGAGAACTGAAGTGCATCATATCTTAGTAGATATGGTACTTTTCAACTCTCTCCCGCTCACGCAGTGCAAAACAGCAACTTTACTTGCGGCCCTGCATTGCATGAAGGTTTTTATAAATATGGCCGATAATGTCTTGAAGAGTGTTTTTGTCCGTCCATGGAACCAATTAGGTTTTTGTATAATCGGGTCAGCGCCATTTTATTTCTATAATCCCAATGTAGATTTGAAGTAAGTCAGTCTGGAACTCGAGAAAAACGAACATTTGCTTGGTGTAGTCTACGCTTGAGAAGGTGTCCTCTACTAAAGCCTGTTTATTTGGAGTAATCGTTAGACCTGACGTCCTTGGTCTGGTCTTTCCCCAAACTTTTTTGCCTTCACCCTCCTGTTTTTTGGAATTTCATTTATGTCGGCATTAGGACTCTGTGCACTTTACCACAGCTAACCAGCGCAAAAGTGCTTTTGCTCTCTCCTATAAACATGATAAAATTGACTTGTATCAAATTGGCACATTGAATTTACTTACAGGTCCTTAGTAAATTGGTATTACATGTACTCAGGGCCTGTAAATAAAATGCTACTAGTGGGCTGTGGTACTTACTGTGCCACCCACCAAAGATGCCCTTTAAAACTTGTCTCAGGCCGGCCTTTGCAGCCATCAGGGCAATTTTAAAACTGTCATTTCGACCTGGTGGCAAAATAAACCCTTTTCCAGGCCTAAACCTTCCTTTTTAGTAATTTATATAAGTCACCCCTAAGAAAGGCCCTAAACAGCCCGTCGGGCAGGGCGCATTGTATTTGATTTTGGGTTTCACATGCCCTGGTAGTGAAACACTCCTAACTAGCTTTTGAATGGGAACAGATAGGGATATCAAGTTTGGACTCAAATGAATTGTAATTTAAAACCCTCCTTAGTGGTAAATTCGGATTTTAAGTCACAAGTGATTTCTTATTCGTTTCTAGTCAGATTTTTTTTATTGCAAAGTTATTTAAAACTTTTGCATTTCTTGTTTTATTTTCTCTAATCCCATTGCAAAGTATTTGAATGAAACTCCTAAACTCAATCTGAGAAAACTGGCAGCAGGCACCTGAGGCTTGTCTGTCTGGTCGGTGTGACCTGCTGTGGGGGACAAAAGCTTCCTCCTTGCGCCAATGACTTGTTAATTGCACTGGTAAAAAGACACACCTCTCTCAAAGACTCTCTGACACCTTCTGGGGCCCGGGATGGAAGAAGGAGCACCACATGATAGCGTCCTCCTAACCCCCTATTGTCATTCTGCAAATAACAATTAACTGGCCTAATATGTGGCCTGCTCAGACTACCTCTCACCTGAAGCTGCAGCTGTAATGGAAAACCATTCCAGGGATTTGGAGTTTCTTGATCCACAAAAAATTGGCCCACAAGCTGACCTTTGACACAGGCCCCTCGGGCACGGGCCGATTGCACGCCCTGCCAATCTGACCCTGGTCCTGACAGAATAGCCCGTCCTAGTGTACCTAGCCCTGAATTCTGCATTCAAAAAGGCACAAACAGTAAAAACAATTTCAGATGAACGCAGAGATTGTAGGTGGAGAAGGGCTGCTGTGCAGCGTTGAAATCCTCAGTCTTTTGTCACCTTACAGTTCCTGGAGCCATTTGATTTGATTTGATTTGTAGATTTATAAAGCGCGCGATAGCCCATGGGCGTCTTGGCGCTAGGTAGATGCAGGAGACCTGACAGCTGCCAAGTTATGTTTCTAGCCGGCGGTGAACAGCCAGGTTTTTATCTCTTTCCTAAATAAGAGCAAAGAGGGGCTGTTTTTGATTGCAGTTGGGAGCAAATTCCACTCCTTAGCTGCATGCAGCAGAAAACTTGTCCCCCGCCCCATCTGACCTGTTTATATCTTGCCACCTGGATCAGTTTTAGTTGACTGGATCTCAAGGTCCTAGATGGCTCATACAGTTTCATGTGAGTTTTCAAAAAAACAATTTAAACGTTATTCTTTTTCCTATTGGAAGCCAGTGTAGGGATCTCAATTTGTGTGCTATTGGCTCATACCTGGGAATGTCCAGCACCAGCCTGGCTGCTGCGTTTTGCAGGCTCTGTAATTTTGGCAGATGCTGGACCTGGATCCCTGCATATAGAGCGTTTCCAAAGTCCAGCCCCTATAGGGCCAGCATTGTTACCACCGTTTTACAGGATTCATGGGGAATGAACGGCAGGAGTTTCGTGATCATTTTCAGGATGTACCAGATGGAGGATGCTACTTTGTTAGACTGTGCCTCATATGACAGTTTATTGTCCAGGAGTACTCCCAGGTTTTTTACCTTATTAACTGGAGATGGGCGATTGCCTAGGCTATCTGGCCACCTGTCCTGGGACCAGATTTGTATGTCTGTCCCCAACAGCATGACTATGCTTTTATCTCCGTTTAATTTTAGGCAATTGCCCTGCATCCATTGGTTAATCTGTTCCATGCAGTTTTAAACAGTCTCTTTGGCATTGTTTACGATTGACACTATGATTTGGGTGTCGTCCGCGTAGGAGACCGTCAGGAAGCCGCAGTTCCTTATTATTGCTGCATTGGTGCAAGGGGTGCCACGTACAGATGAAATAAAGTGGGACTTAGCGAGGACCCCTAGGGTATGCCACACGGAGAATTGAAAGATTTAGATTTAGCTTCTCCCAGCTCTACTGTGAACGTCCTGTTGGACAAGTAAGAGGCCAACAGAGTTTGAACTGACTTGTGGACTTCAGCTTCTGTTAGACGGATTAGGAGAGTGTCAGGGTTTGCCATGGCAGGTGAAGTGAGAAACCTTCCAGAACCAGCTGTGGGGGTAGCCAGTATGTCACCCTCACTTTAAAGGCTGGCACCAGGACCTCCTAAACCATCTCTTCAGTGCACTTCTGGACCCGTGGCAGGCCCCCTGCAGCAGTGTAGTGCTCAGTCCTGCAAGAGGACTGAGCACTGCACTGCTGCAGGGGGCCTGCCTAGACCACCTGCGGATGGTCCTGCTGTTTGAGGACTGCCTGGACCCCCTGCAGATGGTCGTTCTGCTTGAGGCCTGCCTGGTCCCCCTGCGGACGGTTCTGCTGTTTGAGGACTGCCTGGACCCCCTGCAGATGGTCCTTCTGCTTGAAGCCTGCTTGGACCTTCTGCGAACGGTCCTGCTGCTTGAGGCCTGTCTGTACCCTGCAGGCTATCCTGCTGCTGAAGGCCTGCCTGGACCCCCTGCAGACAGTCCTGCTGCTGAAGGCCTGCTTGGACACCCTGTGGACGGTCCTGCTGCTTGAGGCCTGCCTGGACCCCCCGCTGACGGTCCTGCTGTTTGAGGTCTGCCTGGACAACCTGCGGACCGTCCTGCTGTTTGAGGCCTACCTGGTCCCCTTGCGGACGGCCCTGCTCTTTGAGGACTGCCTGGACCCCCTCAGACGGTCCTGCTGCTTGAGGCGAGCCTTGCCCCTACGGCCGGTCCTCTGTGTGAGGCCTGCCTGGACCTCCTGCTGATGGTCCTGCTGCTGGAGGCCTGCCTGGACCCCTGTGGACTGTCCTGCTGCTTGGGGCCTGCCTGAACCCCCGGCGGACGGTTCTGCTGCTGGAGGCCTGCCTGGATCCCCTGCGACGGTCTTGCTGCTAAAGGCCTGCCTGGACCCCCTGCGACGATCTTGCTGCTGGAGGCCTGCCTGGACCCCCTGCAACGGGCCTGCTGCTTGGGACCTGCCTGGAACCCCGGCAGACGGTCCTGCTTTTTGAGGACTGCCTGGACCCCCTGTGACAGTCCTTCTGCTTGGGGCCTGCCTGGACCCCTGTGACGGTCCTGCTGCTTGGGGCCTGCCTGGACCCCTGTGACGGTCCTGCTGCTTGGGGCCTGCCTGGACCCCCTGTAACGGTCCTGCTGCTTGGGGACTGCCTGGACCCCTGTGACGGTCCTGCTGCTTGGGGACTGCCTGGACCCCATGTGGACGGTCCTTCTGCTTGGGGCCTGCCTGGACCCCATGTGGACGGTCCTGCTGCTTGGGGCCTGCCTGGACCCCATGTGGACGGTCCTGCTGCTTGGGGACTGCCTGGACCCCTGTGACGGTCCTGCTGCTTGGGGACTGCCTGGACCCCATGTGAACGGTCCTTCTGCTTGGGGCCTGCCTGGACCCCATGTGGACGGTCCTGCTGCTTGGGACCTGCCTGGAACCCCGGCAGACGGTCCTGCTTTTTGAGGACTGCCTGGACCCCCTGTGACGGTCCTGCTGCTTGGGGACTGCCTGGACCCCCTGTGACGGTCCTGCTGCTTGGGGACTGCCTGGACCCCTGTGACGGTCCTGCTGCTTGGGGCCTGCCTGGACCCCCTGTGACGGTCCTGCTGCTTGGGGACTGCCTGGACCCCTGTGACGGTCCTGCTGCTTGGGGCCTGCCTGGACCCCCTGTGACGGTCCTGCTGCTTGGGGACTGCCTGGACCCCTGTGACGGTCCTGCTGCTTGGGGACTGCCTGGACCCCATGTGGACGGTCCTTCTGCTTGGGGCCTGCCTGGACCCCATGTGGACGGTCCTTCTGCTTGGGGCCTGCCTGGACCCCCTACGACGGTCCTGCTGCTTGGGGCCTGCCTGGACCCCCTGTGGACGGTCCTGCTGCTTGTTGCCTGCCTGGACCCCCTGTGGACGGTCCTGCTGCTTGGTGCCTGCCTGGACCCCCTGTGGACGGTGCTACTGCTTGAAGCCTGCCTTGCTAAAGGAGAACTGGACCATCTCTTTGTTCCCATGAAGACGTGAGTGATTCCAAGGGTAGTATAAAAGGAACAGGAACTCCTGACAGTCATATGTGCATACAGACAATTAAGTGAAATAAAAATGATTACCCTGGTACTAAAACGGACTCGTCTTGGTAAAAAGGAGGTATTTGTTTTGATCTTGCATTAGCTCCGTAAATCATAAAACAAATCTTGCAAACACATCACCGCAAAACAACCAGGTTGCCTTCACAGTAACCCTTTGAAAACCGCCCTCCCTCCCTCCCACGCCCGTCCTGCCAGCTGAACAGACTGTACCATCTGCTGGGGAAGCACTGTTATCATGAACATGTTTGTTCCCAAGGTAGAGCCCTCTATCTTTTGGGAATCAGAGGTCCCGGCTGCAGCCATGGTAACTACACGAAGGCACAGCAACACTTACCTGTGCGCACCCTTCCTCGGATCCTCCTGCAGGAGCGCGCGCCTCGGAAGTCCGATTGTTGACTCTGTGTTAATCATCAGTGCTCAGCTAAGAACGCCGTGTACCTTCGAGTCTCTCGTGGTGCGTGAGGGAGGAAGGCCGCATTACAACTGTTAAAATGTCAGGTCACAGGTAGAAAAGCCCGTTGGTAAGACATCTGAGCGGTTCATGCACCTGCTGCTGCACAGATGCATGAATAAAACAGTAGTATATGTGTATACGGAGAGACGGCCCACAGAGTTTTTTTTGACTATAAAAGTAAGCAGATGCACCGTTTAGACGTGGCAGATAGATGGACTCAGACTTTTATCTTTACGACTCCAAAGGTGATAAAATGAGGCCTAATGAGTTCGATAACAGTGACTGATGTCTGTTCTTTGCAGAACCTTAAAAGTACATCAGCGTGAGACTATAAGTACATCAAGACATTACTCTTCGTCAGTCGAGTGCAGTGGTTCTTAGGGACAGATGTATCAAGCCTTTTGCGATTCGCAAAGGCCGTAATACTGCGAATTCCGGCCTTTGCGAATCGCAAATGGCTAATTAGCATTTTTTGACATGTATCAAAAAATCGCAAACTAAGGAATCGCAAAAATTAGCGATTTCTTATTTTGCTTAAGCATTTAAGGCTGTGGTTCCCAAACTGTGCGCCGCGGCGCCCCAGTGCGCCGTAATGAGGTGCCAGGGGCGCCGCGCACACTATCTGTAATTTTGGCCATCACAGGGAGCAGCCCTGCTCCCCTGTGAGAGGCCTCACCCCCGCCGCTGGAGGCGCCTCGCACTCCTTCAGGAGCACAAGAGCAGCCCCTCCCGCCCCATTGTCATTCAGTATGCCGCGGATTGCCACTTACTGAATGTCAATGGGGCAGTCTGGGGGTGTGACACCATGTGGCGGCCTCCTCCTGCCTCAGAGTACAGAAGTGAATATAAGACAAGGGGAGGTTGTGTCCAAATGAGCGCTGGGTAGGACAACGTAATCACATGTATCAAATAAAGGGAACCCAGTCACTTTTCATTTCTGCTTATTTTATTTGGAGCAGATACCACCCAACTTTTTTGGATTCGTGGGTGTTGTGATTTATTTATTTATAACCACATTTGCAAGTTGCTTCACTTGGATCAACCAGTGTACTAGTCCGAGGGTTTTTTTTTTTGTCAAACACCAGAGGCTAGCCTGTCATTTTAGAACTGAAGTATTTTCAATATTGTATTTAACAAAGCCATGGTTGCTCCTTTTTTTTTTTTAAGGAACTAGCAACCATTGACAAAGCCAATAGTCCTGGCTTGTTGGGGTGTAATGATACTTGCTGTATTATATATCTGGATGCAATGACAGAGACAACATAATACCAGTGAGGCAGAACACTATGCTAAGCGCATATTTTTAGCCTAGGTGTTTTAAGCTGCGCTCTTAATTACGTCAAACACCCCCTTTGAAGAGACCCCCCAGTTTTTTTTACACCGCTTAAAGCCCTGGAAAAAACACCATGTTACAGTAACCTCACATCCTGGCACTGTGCATCATGCATGACTTATACGTTTTCAGTCTGCCTATGTGCAGGGGCATAGTGAACTCTCCACCAGCCCACCCCTTGCTTTAGTTCATTCTTGATGGGACTCTTCTGCCTGCCACTCTGAAAACAAAGGCTCAGCTCATAATGCGAAAAGGTGGGTGAGTAAATAAGTGAAGGAATGTCTGAATGGCTGGATGGATTACTGAAAGGATGAATGCATGAATGAAAGGGGGAATGGATAGATAATGAAAGAAAGGATGGACGGATGAGTGAATGAATGGAAGTATGGATGAGAGAAAATGTAAATAGATGGATGTATGGGTGGAAGGGTAGATCTATGGGTGCAAGGGTAGATGGATGGGTAAAAGTGTGGATGGGTGTGTGAAAGGATGGATGGATGAGTGAAAGGGCAGCTGATGGGCGAGTGAATTGGTGGATGGGTGTGTGAAAGGATGGATGGGTGGATGAATGAAAGGGTAGATGATGGGCAAGTGAATGGGTGGATGGATGAATTGATAAGTGAAATGGTGAATGGATGGATGAGTGAAAGGGTGGATGTAAGGATTGATGAGTTAGTGAAAGGGGGTAGATGGACAAAAGGATGGATAGATGAGTGAAGTGAAAGGGTGGATGGATGAGAGAACGGATGGCTGGATGAGTGAACGGGTGGTTGGATGAGTGAAAGAATGGATGAGTAATAGGATCAATGGATGGATTAATGAATGGATGAGTAAATGGGTGGGTAGATGGATGGATAAGTGAAAGGGGGATGGAGAGAGAAAGGGAGGATGAATGACTGAAAGGGTGAATGGGTGGAAGGATAAATGACTGGGTGAATGGATGAGTAAGTGAATGGGTGGATGGATGAGTAAGTGAATGGATGGCTGGGTGCAAGAGTGGATGCATGGATGATTGTACAGATGGATGGGGTGAAAGGGTGGGTAGATGAATAATGGATGGATGAGTGAAAGGGTGGATGGAGGGATGGATGAGTGAAAGAATGGATGAGTAATAGGATCAATGGATGGATTCATGAATGGATGAGTAAATGGGTGGGTAGATGGATGGATAAGTGAAAGGGGGATGGAGAGAGAAAGGGAGGATGAATGACTGAAAGGGTGAATGGGTGGAAGGATAAATGACTGGGTGAATGGATGAGTAAGTGAATGGATGGCTGGGTGGAAGAGTGGATGCATGGATGATTGTACAGATGGATGGGGTGAAAGGGTGGGTAGATGAATAATGGATGGATGAGTGAAAGGGTGGATGGAGGGATGGATGAGTGAAAGAATGGACGAGTAATAGGATCAATGGATGGATTCATGAATGGATGAGTAAATGGGTGGGTAGATGGATGGATAAGTGAAAGGGGGATGGAGAGAGAAAGGGAGGATGAATGACTGAAAGGGTGAATGGGTGGAAGGATAAATGACTGGGTGAATGGATGAGTAAGTGAATGGGTGGATGGATGAGTAAGTGAATGGATGGCTGGGTGGAAGAGTGGATGCATGGATGATTGTACAGATGGATGGGGTGAAAGGGTGGGTAGATGAATAATGGATGGATGAGTGAAAGGGTGGATGGAGGGATGGATGAGTGAAATGATGGACGGAAGGATATATGGTGGATAGGTGTGCAAATGGTTGAATATGTTTGGATATAGATGGGCACACAGATGGAAGGACAGACCTTTTTAGTGCAAAAATAAGGCTGGGGATACTGATTACGACAGACCAAACTCAATGTTCCATTTTCTCAGAGCCGGTCTCAGTACCAAAAGGTACTGAAAGCAGCATGGCATAAATAATGGTTTGGGACCAGGTACTCTGTTGGGGAACAAAACGATGGATTGGGATGCAGCCAGTGGATGAGATTAATAATTCAAGCATTCCAACCAATATAATACTTTAATTGCATCCCAAATACTTTAAGGAAGATAACAGGAGGTACACACCACCCACCCACCCACCGGTAAAAAAATGGTGGGGAGCCACGGCCAACTGCCGATTAGGTCAGGGGAGCCACAGGTCAAAAAAGTTTGGGAACCACTGATTTAAGGAATCGCACATTTTGCGATTCCTTAAATGCGATGAATGTAGGTTTTCGAAATTGCGAATTTGGGTTAAGAAATTGCAAATTACCACCAACTTGTAGTTGGTGGTAATTTGCGAATTCTTTTAAAAATGCCCTATTTGGCATTTGTGAAGGTGGCATGTGACGCACATACATGCCCATAGGGCCTGTATGTGTGCCACATGCACACACATGTAAATTTCAGGGGTGCAGCAGGGTGTCTTTGAGACACCCCTGCACCTTTGAAATTATTCTCAATTTGCGATTAGCAAATTGCGAATCGCAAATTGAGAATATTTTCACAATCATTCCTATGGGCCTCCTGGCCCATAGGAATGCATGGGAAATTATTCCTTATTTGCGAATTCGCAAATAAGGAAGACTAAGAAATCGCTAAAAAATAGCGATTTTCTACATACATTCCATTTTGCGATTTCTAAATAGCGATTCCTTAAAAATCGCTATTTAGAAATCGCAAAATGGAATCTTGATACATCTGCCCCTTAATTTTTTGACTAATGTGGACCCTTACTTAATCATTACTGAAAAACAGGCTCCTCACTGAAGCATTATTGGAATCAAGGGAGCCCTGCGGAGTGACTACTGGAAGCCCGGGATCGATGGTGCCTGTCAGGGCCGGCTCTAAGGCAGTGCGATCGGTGCCACCGCACCAGACGCTGACTTTGAGAGGTGCACCGTGCTTTCAGGTACAAATGGTTTCAAAAGCACCTGCTGCAGCATTCCTTGACTCCAGCAATGTTCAGGCAACCCTTAGAAATGTCAAGATAACTGGTGAACAATGACCCTGCTGCAGAGACTTTGGAGTTTTGTCAAGTGGAAATTGTGGCTCATCATAAAGTATGGGAGGAGGTTAAAATGCCTGCTGGAAGCACGTCTACCATGCAGATCACAGAGTGCATATACTGCAAATAGGTGAGCGTGTTACTGCTACTGTCAAAAAGACTCTTCTGTTACTTGTAATTTATAAGTTTACATCCTAATATATATCAGTGAGCTATTGACTGTCATTAAAGAACTGCATGATAACTGCAAGGTATAGATTGGCTAGATATAGATATAGATATGGCTAGCTCTACGGCCAATTATACTTTATTGAGGGAATTTGATCTCCATTTTGATGACCGTTCACAGTTGGAGGCATAAGAGCTTAAGAAGGATATTGCAGCCTATCAGCTCCAACAAAAAAATTATTGAACCCACCCATGCAAAAAAGCACTTATTGGACCCCATCTTTTCCAACCTTGAGGATCTAACAGGGAGGAAACCTACCCCTGTGCCATGGTCGGATCTCTTCCTCATCCCTCTCCTCTGTTTGCCTCCGATGATAGGTTCATACTCAAAGTTCATTCGTACAAGCTCCCGTCCCTGGTCCAAATTGTCCTTGGAACATTGGATTGCAGAGCTAGAAAAAACCAAGCCAGCCTTGACCTCTGATGTTGTCACCGCTAATGATAACTTCAATAAGTGAATTAGAGATTCCCTAGACCGGCTGCTCCCTGAAAAACTGACTCAAATTAAAACAAGAAGCAACAGACAGGCATGGTTCTCCCCAAAACTTCAGGCCTTAAAGCAGTCCTGTAAGAAGTTTGAGGGATCATGGAGGAAGGACTTCTCTGGAGAGAAGAAGTTAAAATACAGAGAGGCGATAAAAGTATATAAAGTAGAAATCAAACTAGCTCAGGTTGCCTATTATGAAGAAAAAATGTCAACAGTGTCTAATTCCCCCGCGAGATCTTTCAAATTGCAAAAGAGCCCCTCTCCCTAGTAGCCCCTAACACCACAAGCTTACGCTGCGATGATCTAGCAGAGTTCTTTCTTGACAAAGTTAAATCAATCTTCACTTCCTTTCCCCCGACCAAGGGTTGCATTTTGAGCCGAAATACCAATGGTACTTAACCGTTCCTGGACACCATCCCTCTGATAGATCACTCAGCTCTAGAGCCTCTTTCTCCTCGGGAGTAGTCCCTCCTTTATGGAAGGAAGCAATGGTGAAGGCACTCCTCAAAAAACCTAGCCTGGATCCAACTGCCCTGGGTAACGACCGTCCCATATCTCTTCTTCCCGGTATCAGTAAAACTGAAGAAAAACACACTAACTCAGTGCTGTCTACATTCTTGGAGACCCACAACCTTCTCCATCCATCCCAGACAGGCTTTCAACCTTGTCAGGGAACAGAAACAGCCCTGTTGTCAGTTGTGGAAGAGTATAAAAGGATCGTGGACTCCAGAGGCACCGCTGTGGTCATTTTATTGGATCTCAGCGCTGCCTTCGACATGGTCAACCACCTCACCCTGGTACACAGACTCAGGAAACTGGGAATAACTGGAGATGCTCTTGACTGGTTACAATCCTTCCTGAGTGACAGATCCTTCCAGGTTTATGACCATGAGGAGACCTCCAAACAGTTGCCTCTGTGCTGTGGAGTCCCTCCAGGCTCATCCTTGAGCCCCACCTTGTTTAATGCTTACATGTGCAGAATCATTGTCACCCTTTGACGTACCAGACCATCCAAAACTGGGCAGCCAGAATGCTTCTGGGTATCCCTAATACATTCCAGTCAGCAAAATATGCATTGAACTCTCTTCATTGGCTTCCAATCAGGGAGAGAGTCAAATTCAAAGCAATGTGTATTGTCCACTAGTCCTTAGCAGGAAAGGGCCCCACTGTCCATGATTCCATCCTTCAGCCCTATCGAGCAAAATAATGCCTCCGTTCAGATGACATGAATCTTGTCACGGTACCCAAGATCAGGAAAGCCCGTAGTGGAGGCCGGCGTTTTGCACTTAATGCCGCCAGGCTCTGGAATACCCTTCCTTTGTATCTTTGTAAGGAACCCAATCATTTTGCCTTCCGTAAACTTTTAATGACATGGCTATTTCCTTAGTCTGGCTGTTTCTCTTTGTTAGCTGTTTCTAGCTCTGGGATGCCTCCGGGTAGTCTTGCGCTATACAAATGTTTGTTTCATTTCATTAGGGCGGTTTATTTTTGCCCCCAGTCTTTCATTATCCCAATGTTGCAAAAAGGATTCACTTGGGTAGAAATCAATTCTTATTAGTGAAGTTAACTCCAACTATAGTCTTACGTTTTAAATTCGGAGTTTCTGCTTCTCCAGACCAAGCACTCTTAAACTATACTGCCTACGAGTATGGATGACATGAGTCTTACACCTTGTAGTCGTCTGTCTAATGGAACATTTCCTATACGCTGATTTACACATGTATGATTGATTGTCTCTGTGTAATGTGTATGTGATGTAAAGTGCTCTGACAACTTGCACTGGTATGAGAGGTGCTATAAAACAAAAGAAATGCACGTGGTTATGGAGACTTGAGAGGCATTGTTGGAGGGCCGTAGTGAGGGATCTGTGGAGAAGGAGGTCATTAGAGGAGCCAGCAAACATTGCCTGTAGGCTGACACGCCTTCCCTTCCACAGCGCCCAGGGCCTACCCTGCACCAGGGAGGGAGCGAGAGATGTAAAGAGCTGCTCCTTTGAGCGGCTTTACCAAAGAAAGTTATTTTCGTCTTTGCAGACAGCCTGTGTTAATAGAAGGGTTTATTTTCTGTGCTCAGCTTAACTGAAGACTGTCACCCAAGATTCACCCCCTTAAAATACAAATGTGGGCCTAATGAGGGTTATTTCACAAACCTCAAAGACTCTTTAACTGATGTTTTAAATAATGTAGTCTCTGTTCACATTTCATGCTTTACTTCATTCTACATTCCCTAGAAGTACGTTTTTCATGCAAACATATCACTATTGTATAGTGCATTTTGCGTTTAAATCATTTTTACTCAGTCAGTCAGTCAAAATACTTTTATTCGATTAATCAAAATCAAAAAAAGAGACATAAATATGAATATATCAAAAGGAGTAAACAACAGTAATTCATATGGTATATAGTCAATATATATATATACATTACTCATAAAAATACAGTTAAGATATTTCCTATTAAAATAATAAAAACAGCCTATATGCAATTAATTCATACAATGGAAGGGAATACATTGTGACCTATGGCGACCTTTGTTAATACGGACATACGTTACCAAGTAGCTTGCTACATGAAAAGTGACTCGTGCACTAGGTAAGAGTTGCAGAAACAGGAGAGCGGACCTCACCTGGAGGAAGCCCGCCTCCCTCAAAATCGGGAGGAAACATTTTTTCCTCATTTCTGCATAATGGTCACAAAACTTCATAAAGTGTACTGTGCTCTGTGTTGAAAAATTGTCACAGTCGCAGGGTTTGGCCTTTTCTGGTGTATCCCAGGTAGGGAAAGAACCAAGCATGAAGTGTATTAGATTAAAACGAAATCTGATTAAAACAAACCGATGAAACGGTCTTGTTACTACCAAGAGATAAGGTGCAAGACCAGGGGCAGTTATCAGTCCATAATTCCTTCCTACAAGTGGTTTCTCCATCTCCTTTGCCTCCCGCTCGACAGTAAATAAATTTAACAGGGCAACTTTAATCTCCCTCACGTCTTCTCTTTTGATACAGCCGGGAGAATGGAAAAGCTCAGGTCTGCCTAATTTCGTCAACATGGCTTTAATATAGGCCAACCATGGTATCTTGAGGGCTTTATCCAAAGCCAGGCAATCCTTGAGAATCAAATGATTCAAGGAAATTTCCTGGTTAAGCCAGGTTTTGATCCAACAGATTACAGGAGCGGACTTCAATAGGTCTGTAACAAATCCCAACCCCCAACTCCGAGTGAGTTGAAAAGGTCGGGGTTGACTGTGGTACAGAGAGAAGGGATCTAATAAATTTATTCTCCACCTTCTGGATGTCATCCTGATTAGTATATCCCCAAATGGAGGAGCCATAGGTGGCTATTGCCAGACATTTGACTTTGTATACTTTAAGTATAGCCTCTATTGGTCTGGCTCCCAACCGTTTGGCGAAACCCAACACAGCCGACCTAGCAACTGCATTACATTTGAACTTCTGCTGGGGGCCCCAAGTTCTTTTTGCATCAAAGATGACACCCAGGTAAGAAAAGATGGGAACCCTTTTAACCTCTTCCCCCGTGCAAAAGAAAGAGCTACATTTACTTTTCGTTTTTCTACCACAGGGTCCCACCACCATAACCTTGGAGGTATTAATTTTCAAGTCTAGTGATAACATGAAGTCACCGAAAGATGCTAATAATCTATTTAGGGCAACTCCTGATCGAGCTAGAAGAACCCCATCGTCCGCGTATAGGAGGACCGGGATATTGGTATCTCCTACACACGGTACGTCTACAGTTGCCTCTACTAGTGCAGGCTCTAATGCATTTATATACAGAGTGAAGAGGATGGGGGCCAGAATGCAACCTTGCCTGAGCCCCCTCTCTGACTTAAAGTGGCTCGTACACCTCCCCTCTTGAGTGACTCTGACTGAGGCTAGGAGACCGCAGTGAAGGTCAGCTAAAAATCCAACCAAAGGAGGATCAAAACCTATTCCTAAAAGGGCCTTCCACAGCTTTGACCTGTTGACTAGGTCAAAAGCTGAGGAAAGGTCCATAAAAGCCATATATAGAGCCCTCCTTAGCAACCGTATATTTGCTGATTAAAAGTTGAAGATTAAGTCACTGATCCAGAGTGCTTCTCCTGGCTCTAAAACCATACTGGGCATTAGACATAATTCCACTGTCCTCTAGCCAGTCGTTAAGCCTACCTAATATGACTCTGCCTAAGATTTTAACGGCAGAGTCAATTAGGGAGATAGGCCTATAGGTCAGAATATCAGAACCGCCAAATCATCACACACACACACACACGAACACACACACACACACACACACATACACACACACGCACACGCACACACCCACCCACCCCCCCACCCCACCCCACCCCCCTAGTAATTTTAGATGGGATTCTATAGGAAAGTGTAGGACGGAGGTGCACAGCTGTCAAAAAGACTGAGAGTGCCTAAGAAAGAGAAAATGCAGAACTTACTGATAAGTGGGTGGATTATGAAGTGGAGGAGGTGAACAAAAGGAAAGAGAAGAGCGTACTCGAGGGAAAGAGGTGACATGTGAAGTATGATGATGGAGGATTTCAGAAAGATGTAGGTAGAAAAGAGGATTAAAAGTGAGAACCTGCAGAGGCAAGTGGTGTGAAGAGAACAGGAGAGATTGAGACACTCTGAAGGCTCCTATCCAATCCACAGATATTAATATTTATATCACGGTCTCACAATTTCAGAACTGAGCCATTTTCATTTATACTTATTATCAACAAAATCCTTGTTTCTACTATAATTAAATCTGCTAACAAACATTGACAATGACTGTAGGTCTGCTTGTTTAAGGCCTATGCCGATTATGATGTTATATGTCTGGATGCGATAACAGAATACTCACAGAGAAACACCTCAATACTGGCTGTAGGGCTCACTATGTGCAGCGCAGGCTTCTAGTTTTCCCTTAATTACATAGGCCACGCCTCCTGGAGAGGATTCCTAGATAGGTTTCTTTTGTTGTGCCTTTTTAGAGCCATTTTTCGTTCCAAATGAAGCACTGGACATGGCGGAGGTCCACAGAGCTGAGTTTGGACCCTGCTTCCACATAATGCAGACTTTTTGTTCTGACTCATGAGTTTACTTTATGCCTTAAGTAATTGGTAACATTATTGTCAAGAAAGAGCAGTAAAAGTACTTTACTGCATTGGAGTCATGCTTACTTAGGAGTCATGCTACCCATCCACATATTAAATAATATGGCTTTACCATGTATAGCTTAAGGTTCCTTCATAGCACTGCATGAGACCAGAAACCTAAATTGTGTATTTCAGCACCAAGATTTAGTTAGTGAGTTATAGTTATAGTAGGTGGGGTGTAATCCTTGTAGAAAGAAAGATGTGCTGTCATTTGCTCAGGTTCTCTAAATATTTACTGGCCCCCATGTATGGAAAATGGCAATACTTTGTGGGGGAATAGAAAAACTGGCAGCCAGTTACCCAGCTGACACGCTGGTAGTTAGTGGTAGCTGGGAGCGAGAGGTGAATTTGTCAGTCATGGGAGTGGTAGTTGGGTGCGAGAGGTGAATTTGTCAGTCATGGGAGTGGTAGTTGGGTGCGAGAGGTGAATTTGTCAGTCATGGGAGTGGTAGTTGGGTGCGAGAGGTGAATTTGTCAGTCATGGGAGTGGTAGTTGGGTGCGAGAGGTGAATTTTCTAAGTCATGGGAGTGGTAGTTGGGTGCGAGAGGTGAATTTATTAGTCATGGGCCTCTGGAAGTTAAATTACTCCATGCTCCTGAGCCTTATACCTGTGACTAGTTTTTTTGAATTACATATTGCCTCAGTGTCTTTTTTACAGGTGGGATGGGAAAACGTTTGTGAAAAAACTCATGCATGTCTTTCAGCTGGCTTGTGGTCAGTGTGACTTTCATTCAGTGTGATATGAGATGATGATATGATATGATAACAATTATTTATAGAGCGCACGTTCACTTGCGGTTTCTTGGCGCTTGGGTGGAGGGGCTGAAGGCCACGGCATTGTGTTGGAATTAGTTGTATGCTTGGGAGAAAAGCCAGGTTTTAAGCGACTTCCTGAATTGAGGATGGGAGGGTATTAAGCAGAGTTCTGGAGGGAGAGATTTCCAGAGGAGTGGAGCTTGGGTGGAAAATCTCAGACCGCCATGTTTCTTGCATCTGAAGGTGCAAGGGGACAAGAGATTGGAGCAGGAGGAGCGCAGGATGCGGGAAGGGACATAGCCGTGGATTCAGGAGGCAATGAAAGAGGGTCCCTGGGAAGAGAGGGCTCTATGGATCAGGCAGCCAAGTGTGAAGAGGCTGTGCTGAGTCACTGGGAGCCAATGAAGGCACCTAAGGAGGGGTTTAGCGTGGCTAAACTTTTGCTGGCCGTGGATTAGCCTGGCTGCTTGGTTCGGGACAAGTTGAAGTCGGTGGGATTGGTACGCGGGAATTCCGACATACAGAGTGTTGGCCTAGTCGATGCGGGACATGACTAGTGCCAGGGTGACTTGGACGAGAGCTTCATGTGAGAAAAATCTGCTGATTTTCCTGATTTGGCGTAGGTGGAAGAAGCAGACATAGACCACTGAGTTGATTTAAGCCCTCGTGGAGCGGTCGTTACTGATGGTGACGCCTAGGCTCTTGACCGAGGTGACTGGGGATGGTGGACAGCCCAGGGAGAGGGGGCAGAAATTGGAGTTCCAAAGGTTGCCTGGGGGCCCTGTGAGAACCAGCTCTGTCTTGTCAGGGTTAAGTTTGAGCTGGTTTGCGTTCATCCAGCTGCTGATGAAGGTCATGGTGGATTGAACGTTCTCAATAGAGGAGAGGGAGGGATCGTTGTTGAAGATGAGCTGCAGATCATCGGCATAATTAAAAATGAATACTGCTCTTTTCTGGAGTTCAGAGATCAAGGGGGGAAAGTACAGGTTAAACAAAAGGGGGGAAAGGGAGGAACCCTGAGGGACTCCACAGGTAATTCTTTTTTCCTCCGCAGAGAAATTGGAGAGGCGGACCGCTTGATATCGGTCTTTGAGGAATGAAGTGAGCCAGCTCAGCGGTGGGCCCCGGATGCCGGCGCTCTCGACTCCATCGAGAAGAAAAGCGTGGTTGGCGGTGTCGAAGGCCGCCGGCAAGTCCAGGAGCACCAATCCCTGCGAGGTGTTCAGATGAGCCCCCTTTCTAAGTTCATCATGGACGGCCAGGGCGATGGACTCAGTGGAGTGTTGGGGTCTGAAGCCAGCTTGATGGGGGTCTAAATATTGGGAGTTTTCCACAAAGGTGCTTAGGCAATTTGCTACAAAAGCCTCCAGAATTTTACACAGCAAGGAGAGTAACGAGATAGGGCGGAAATTACATAGCGCCTCGGGGTCGGCTCCTGCTTTTTTAAGGATAGGTGAAACCACCGCAGTTTTGAAAGAATTGGGGACCACGCCGGAAGTAAGGGAGTTATTGAGGAGAGGAAGGGGGGTCGGGGTGTTGAGAAAGATCTCCCGGGCAACGTGGGGGGTACAGCTGTCCCGCAGAGAGCCGGAGCGAACTTTCCTGAGGAGGGAGAAGAAATCATCCTGAGTGACCATGGGGAAGAAGGAAAGGAGAGAAGAGTTACGGGGTGTGTTGCTGGGATCAGGGGGTGAGACGTCCTTGGGGATACTGGTTTTAATGTTGGTAATCTTCTCAATAAAGTAATAGTAAGGAAGTCACAGAGGGATTGTGATGGCAGGGGTTTGATAGTGAAACAGTCGGGTTTCAAAAGTTCGTCCACGATGAAGAAGATGTCTTTTGCTTTACTGGTCGAATTCAAGATCTTTGAGGAGAAGTATTCCGTTTAGGCTGAGAGGATGGCGGTCTTGTCTTTTAAGGCAGAGCGAAGGGTGGATTTTTTGAGGGGACAGTAATCAAGTCTCCACTTGCGCTCAGTTTGGCGTAGGGCGAGTTTCCTTTCTTTGAGGTCCTTTTTGAACCAGTGCTGGGCATCTTGGGGCCTCTTATTTTTAAGTTTTTTCAGGGGAGCGAAGTTGTCTCTACCCTGGGCCAGCCTGGTGTTAAGGTCTTCAGCCTGAGTGTGAGGTGAGATCGGTGGTCCGGTGGATTGGGAGGTACTAGGCATAGAGGTAAAAAGGAATGCACAGAGAGTAGGAATATTTACCCAACTCCAGTTCCTGATCATGAGAGGATCAGTGGTGGGGGATTTGGTAGTAGTGGGTGTAATGATGGAGAAAGAAATAAAGAAAAGTGGTCAGACCAGGTACAAGGGGAGATCTGGAGATTAGTGATGTCAAGGTTAGAGGTCCAGACCTGGTCCAGGGTGTGTCCTTTAGTGTGGGTGGCAACTTTGATATGCTGGGTGAAGTTCATACCGTTGAGTAACTCCGTGAAGTCCATCGAGCAGGAGCTTTGGCGCGAGTCATGCGGTCAGTAATTGAAGTCCCCTATGATGAGGATTTTGGCATGATTTATCACCAGCTCAGCTGTCATGCTACTGAATAGTTGGAGAAAATTCGGCAAGTGGCCGGGTGGCCTGTAAAATAGGGCACAGGTTAAAGGGAGACTTTTGGATTCAAGTTTACACAACAGGAAGTCGACAGAGGGAATTTTGGGGGTGGTGAGGGAAGTACATTTATGGGATTGGGAGATGATAGCTGCGACTCCTCCCCTCACTTTGCCCTCCGGCCTATTTGCCTGGAGGATATAGTAGTTATCAGGGATGGCGGGCAGTATGTCTGGAGTAGAATCGGATGAAAGCCATGTTTCCGATAAGAGCAAAATGTCTGGCTTGATGGAGTCTAAAAGATAAAAAATCTCGAGCTGGTGCTTGACCAGCGACCGGGTGTTGAGATACCATATGGATTAGCGGTCTTGATTAGGGCTGGAAGAATAGGGGGGGATTTTAGGGTGGGAAACCCTTGGGCTCGAGGGTAGTGTGTGGGGAAGAGGGTCGGAGGAGGAGTCATGGGTGGTGTTTTTAAGCGACAGAATTCCAACGGTGTTTAAAGTGCTGAAAACGTCTGGGTGAATGAGCCATTTTCCCTGGAGAGATTTAAGCTCCATTGATGTATAACGGCGGGAGATACGGGCAGGGTACGTGGCCCCTGGCCCCGGTCGGCCGCGGACGGGCACAGACGGGCTTGCCTTTAGCACGCCTATGGTGCCCCAGCGGTACGCCAGCTGCGCGCATCCGCTGCGGGACTTGAAGCACATTGATGGTTATAGGTGGAGACACGGTGCTAATCGCGTTGCTCCGCCCCCATCTGGCAGTGAGGAAAGACTGCCTTCCTGCGTGAGCCTGCACCCTTCACAACAATCGGGAGAGCCCCGTGGTGAACCGGGGTGCAGGCGGAAAGTGCAGGAGGTAAGGTAAAGCTTTACAAAAGTACTGTGCAGATAGACAATTAAGTGCGGGTTAAAAATGTTTTTTTTTAAAAGCGAGAAAGCAGCAGGGTGCGAGTGGTACTTAGGTGTGACTGCTGGGCATGAGATCGCCGAGCCTTATGCTGCCGACAACTTTTCCCACTGAGTACCTTCAGCACATGTCCACAGCGCTAGGGGAAGCACATCCACAGTTAAAGGCAGCGGCACGGTGCTAATCGCGGTACTCCGCCCCCAACTGGCAGCGAGGAAAGACTGCCTTCCTGCATGAGCCCGCACCCTCCACAACAATCGGGAGAGCCCCGTGGTGGACCGGGGTGCAGGCGGAAAGTGCAGTAGGTAAGGTAGAGCTTTAAAAAGTGCAGATAGACAATTAAATGCAATTTATTAAAAGCGAGCAAGCAGCAGGGTGCGAGTGGTACTTAGGCGTGACTGCTGGGCATGAGATTGCCGAGCCTTATGTCCCCGACTACATTTCTCACTGCGTACCTTCAACTCAGTATTGTTTTTTAACCTCATAGTTCCAAGCTTGCTGGGACTGGAATACTTAGCTTGAAAGTCACTCTTGTGACTTCAGACCAGATGACTGCTGTGCTAGAGGAAGAGAGTTTATATTAAAAGCAGTCATTGTTTGGCTTTGTTTGAGAATATTATGAGCCTCAGCTAGTCTGTGGCTCAACATACGTCAGATAAAACACATGCCAGATTTTCCAGATAAGCACTGGCAAGGTAGAATAGTTCAATTTAGCATTAGCGTGTGTAAATTTATCTCATCTGGAAATCCTGAAAATGTGCATCAGTGTGGCAGTCCTGGAGCTACGGTAGGCAAAACTGTCCTAACAAGACGTTCAGAAGCTAATGTAGCAGCATTGGCGTTGGTTGTATGACCGAACAATGCAGGGAAATACTCTGCATGACTTTACCACGCATGTTTTTCTCAGCATTTATTTGGAACACATATGCTTTTACAACGTATGCCTTTTCCATGCATTGTTTATATATATACTTCTATATATAAACAACTAGCAGCCCGTCCCGACATTGTCCAGGTATGAATTGCTGCCGGCCAGTAGTATATTGTTTTGTAGGATTTCGTTTTGATAGCATTTCTTATCTGTGACAGGCCTGCGAAACGCTCCGATTCACAGTGCACTGCTGATGCACTTAAGAGTGCGCGTTCAGTAGTGTGTGAACTCGAGTTTCCCTACTTTAATTTTCCTTGCAATATTATATAGCGCGAACTCGACAACATGGCATGAGCACAATTTACATTACAGAAGAACACATTCATTTGTGGTAGGCACGGGGAGACAAAGCAATTTGCCTGGAATCACAGGATGTTGAGCTGATGCCGAGATTCGAACGTAGCTCCCCAGCTCTAAAGTTAGCAATTCTAGAACTTGTGGCGGGAGGTGTGTCTAAAAGTGTATGTCTTTGCTGGCCATCAATGAGAGAGATCTGTGCATTTTTCAAATGGGTGGTGAAAAAAGATGAGTATGTTGCTGGAGATGTGGGCCGCCGTGCCACCAATGTACTTACCAGGCGAGGGTAAACACCCATTATTCCGTAACTTTCTTTCCGAATACCATCACTCCGCATACTTTCATTACAAAGTACCATGACTCCGCAATGCCATTATAACGCATGGCATTACATTTTATATGCTTTTACCACGCATACATTTACAACGAAATTCGTTGTAAATGCATGAATGGTAAAAGCATGTTTTTTTTAAATGTTTGGATAAGGTAAGTATGGGTATAGGGGTATATGTTTTGGAGTACTGAGGTATATGTTTTGGGGTGTTTGGGTATTTTAAGGGTTCAGATATAGTTTTGGGTTATGGGGTACAGGGGTAGTTTTAGGGTTCAGGGCTAGGTTTGGGTTTTGGGGTATAGATGCATTTTTAGGGTTCAGGGGTATTTTAAGGGTTCAGGGCTAGGTTTGGATTTTGGGGTACAGGGGTATTTTTCGGGTTCAGGGCTAGGTTTGGGTTTTGGGGTACATGGGTATTTTAGGGTTCAGGGGTAGGTTTGGGTTTTGGGGTACAGGGTTATTTCTTCGGGTTCAGGGCTAGGTTTGGGTTTTGGGGTACAGGGGTATTTTTAGGGTTCAGGGGTAGGTTTGGCTTTTGGGGTACTGAGGTATTTTAAGGGTTCAGGGCTAGGTTTGGGTTTTGGGGTACAGGGGTATTTTAGGATTCAGGGGTAGGTTTGGGTTTTGGGGTACAGTGGTATTTTTAGGGTCCAGGGCTAGGTTTGGGTTTTGGGGTGCAGGGGTATTTTTAGGGTTCAGGGGTAGGTTTGTCTCATATTGTGTGCTAATCCCACCCTGCTCCCTTTAAATACCCCTGCACCCCATATTCATAACCCACCCTTACTCCTTAAAATACCCCAACACCCTTAAACACTAACCCATCTTAACCCTATAAATATACCCTGTACCCCAAAACCCAAACCTATCCCTAAACCCTAAAAATACCCCTGTACCCCAAAACCCAAACCTAACCCTGAACCCTATAAATACCCCTGTACCTCAAAACCCAAACCTACCCCTGAACCCTAAAAATACCCCTGCACCCCAAAAAGTGCTACATTTTATGTTCTCCTCACTTGCGGGGATAATATATACCAAGAAGTCAAATCAAGGGAAAAAACTTCATTAGCTTCAGGTCTGACTTTTTGTGTCCAATGAACTCACCAGTTGAAATATAGAGATAAGGTCCGGTTATCTACAACATATGTTTAAGGCTAAAAACAGCCAATTTATACTAGTTAGCAGTGTTGGAATAGAGAGAAAATCAAAAAGGAAACAGTTTGATGGACGGCTCCATCATGTGGACTGAGGCGTGCACCAAACTTCCAAAATCATTGACGGGAACTGCTGTGATTGCGGGTCCTGCCAATGCTTTGGAAATGAAGACAGCTTGGCAGTCATTTCTAAATTTGGCAGACGGAGTAATCTCGGCCTGGCATGTGTTAAATCCTCCACCAGACCAACGGAGATTACTCTACCCGAAAATTATAAATCAATCCCAACGTGTTTTGGAAGCATATTTGATCTGTAGGTATTTAAGGTATGACACATAATGATAAACATTTATTTATGCCTTGAAGGTCACTTACACATGTTTGCAGTGGATGCATTAGTCACACAGCCATTTGACATGATTGCAAACCATAACCTGTAGGATTAATAAGGATTTCTGTGGCAAAAGTGTAAAGCTACTGAGTTATTTTATGCACCTTAGAAATCAGTGGCATACATATTACATGTAACTCTTGGCATCAAACATAGCAATATTCTGAACTATTTATTAATTCAAATTTATGACTAGAAATTATACAGGGTTCTTTCCAGCAAGTGCCTTAATCACCTGAGCTATTTGCCTAGTATAATACCATGAAATAAAGATCTTGTCAGCAGGTGCAGTAACCTCCTAAGCATGCTGTCTGTTTATGAAGTAAGAATTAAAATCTTAACTATCACTTTGTTTTCCTTTTGTTAGTTTATTTCGGGTTAGAATGTGTAGTAAATAATGCTTAGGAGGACTGCCATTAAACATATGTTCATGACTCTAGCTTGGTGAATCCAGACCCTTTTTGCTGAAACATGTGTAACTCAATTTGTGGGTTCCTTGAGTAATTTTTTTGTATGCCTAGACTACCGGTCATGTTACAGGCATGTATGTATTTAGTAGTATGGAAACTGTATGCCACATATGCATACAATTTGGCAGTACTAAATCCAACACAATGAGTGGAGTGGGAAACAGGAAGATCAAGGCACTTGTGAGTTTGTGGGCGTTCACAAACTCCTCTCAGACACTTTCCCACCATTGAAATGGCCAAAGATTTGCTAAGTCTACAAAAAATTCATAAAGGTTTAGGGAAGGGGGTTTCTCTTAGGAAACATGTTTTTTAGTGGAAAAACAGACAAAAAGAAAAACAAATATGCATTAGACCAGTGGGACTACCTTTTCCAGTGAATGTGTGTCTGTGTGTACAATTCTGCACTGGAAAAACAGCAATGTCCTAAAATGTGACTGATAATGTCAATAGTACACCGGGAAAACTGCGACTAGTGTATCCTGCCAGCATACAATTGGTCGTGTCTCTGAATTGCATAATGTATATAAAACGGCACTTACTCACAAAGTGCAGATTTACTACTTTCATTTTTGAATCTGCCCTATTTACGCAAATTAATTTTCTGAGTTAATTCCAAGCAGATGCAAATACATGTTTGAGCCCACATTGTTATTGGTACCTTGGCCCAGAATGCGCACCCTTTTTTTTACCAGCTCAGGGCAGGCAAATAGCACACATGCACTAATAGCATTACTTGTAATGGGCAGCAACATATTCTGTTCACTTGTTATGCCCCATTCTAAAGTGTGACAAGAGGAGTCTGGTGCAAATTGTGCATCTGGCAAACATCAAATCCTGCACAATCGCTATTCCTGGAATTGCACACACTTGGCCTGCCTCGTATGATTAGGGCTTAATTGGTGCAAACAGTCCTTTCACCAGTTCTGCATGCTTTTCCTCAGTTTTTTCGCTCTCAGTAATTGCGCGCCAAAGCACATGTCCGAAGACCATTTGTGTCCACGTCCAAATAGAAGCAAATGCTAAAAGAGATCCTATTAACACGTGCAAACATTTTAGCACCATTGTCAGTGACTAAATGAAACAAAATGTGATGGGAGCTCGCTTGCAATAATTCTGACTACTGGCAATAGCGTGGGGTAGCATCCCAGCCCATCATTCTTTGCTCGCAATGCCATCTCAGCATGCTCAGAACCACGTCTATTCAGAAAAGGGGGTGGTGATGGACAGAGTGTCTGAATTAAGCAGACCACTCCTACCCAGTCCAAAGATCAGGGCTTGAACCATCACCGTTTTTTAGCTCACTGCACTAACCCAGCTTAGAACCTGGCTACATGCAAATTAGTCTGTCCCTGGCCCAGTGCATCATGGGAACAGGGAACTACCAAGCCAATTCTTATACTGGAAAGGAAACAAGCTTCCGGGGACCGGTTTCTGGCATTACAGCCGTCTTCGGGCCGGCTTGCTTGAATCCTGATGGTGCAGTGAGCAAGGGACTCACATCTGAGTATACCCTTCCACGCTTATGGTGGACAAAACGATTCAGAAAAGGGGGTGGTGATGGACAGAGTGTCCGAATTAAGCAGACCACTCCTACCCAGTCCAAAGATCAGGGCTTGATCCATCACCGTTTTTTAGCTCACTGCACCATCCCAGCTCAGAACCTGGCTACATGCAAATTAGTCTGTCCCTGGCCCAGTGCATCATGGGAACAGGGCAGACCAAACTACCAAGCCTATTCTTATACTGGAAAGGAAACAAGCTTCCGGGGACCGGTTTCTGGCATTACAGCCGTCTTCGGCCCGGCTTGCTTGAATCCTGATGGTGCAGTGAGCAAGGGACTCACATCTGAGTATACCCTTCCACGCTTATGGTGGACAAAACGATTCAGAAAAGGGGGTGGTGATGGACAGAGTGTCTGAATTAAGCAGACCACTCCTGCCCAGTCCAAAGATCAGGGCTTGATCCATCACCGTTTTTTAGCTCACTGCACTATCCCAGCTCAGAACCTGGCTACATGCAAATTAGTCTGTCCCTGGCCCAGTGCATCATGGGAACAGGGCAGACCAAACTACCAAGCCAATTCTTATACTGGAAAGGAAACAAGCTTCCGGGGACCGGTTTCTGGCATTACAGCCGTCTTCGGCCCGGCTTGATTGAATCCTGATGGTGCAGTGAGCAAGGGACTCACATCTGAGTATACCCCTCCACGTCTAGGCATACCCATGCCATCTAGGGCAGTCAATGAAACACAAAAAAATGATGGGAGGACAGCCGCGGTGCGTCCATTGGGGCGTAGGGGCGTAGCCCCACTAGCCCACATGGACCCGCGGCTGGAAGGCAATTGTTGAAGACTTGAAGTACTTATTATTTAAAAAAAAATCGCCAGCAGTAATTTATTTTTATGCGCCGCCGAGCCCCGCCTGGGATCCGGGCCGCACCCGAGTTGACCGGGAGTGCGCTGCGCGCAGGGGGGCTATCCTGCACAGCTTGAGTGACACCAGCGCTGTAGCAGCAGAGACAGGTACCCCTAGCGTGCATGTGAAGCTTGGGGCTGCAACTAGCCCAAGCATGCGCAGTTAGGTCCCCTCTCATAGTGAGTGACCAGGGTGGTGCATGTTTTGCCGGGCAACAGCCCCCAGCGTTAGGAAGGGCGAGAGGGCGAGCAGACAGTGTGCCCCCCTAGCCAATCGTGGCGCTGCATGCAGCGCCAGGATTGGCTGGTCACCGCGCAGCAATCCATTATTGGATGCCGCGCATGGGTGGTGCACTGTTGCTCAGCAGCACTGCATAATGGCCAATCACTGTGTCTGACTTGAATGTAGTCATGCAGTGATTGGCCATTTCAGTGCTCAGGCTGCTGACGTCTGAGGATCCGGTTCTAGTCCGGTCGCCTCGTGGTCGTGGACTCGTCGTGGTGTCTGCCGTGTCTTGTGTCAGCCCTGGGCCTGTGGTGCGCATCAGCCAGCCTGCCTGTGTCTGTGTGCCCCCTGTGTGGTTTAACGTGGTTTCATCAAGAGACAGTGTCGACCCGTCGTCTAATAGTGAATAGTATGTTCACCTGAGTATGCTATAATATTAATAACAGAGTCACGCTGTCTGAGTGAGCATGTCAAGGACTTAAGGGGGTGAATGAAGTTGCTTTATTGACTGAGTGACACTTTTCCAATTACTGTGTGAGTTCGAACCCCCGTCGGTCGCTTCAGTGTTACACCCGTGGCTATTGGCTAAGGCATTTTATTCCTGTTGCGCAGCCCTACCTTTTAGCTACGACTAGGTGCCTTCAAATATCGATGGCAATGCTGCCAGCCCAGCCGTAAGGAATGTGATTGCATGTCACAGCCAACCAGACCACGCTAACCAGCCTTCTTCGTAGTCACCACTTTACAGTGATTTTCTATTTGCCATTGCTGCCAATCCTAACGCCTGATTGTCTTCCAAACAGGAGCGAGTTATGGTAATTGGGACGATGGCATGGGGTCAGGTTAAACTCAACTCTGAATTGAATGATGGAATGATTTGACTAGACAATCGAGGACAAACTCTTAATTTGGAGACATCAGTCTGGGTAAATGTAAGGTGTGTTGTGTGACCTAACGTGTGTGGTTAATTTATTGCGCAACAACAACCCAGATCGCTTCAGATACATAAAACATGCATCATTATCAACTACGGGATCATAATGGTGGAGATTGAAATAGCATAAGGGTATAGGATGAGTAGCATGTAGGACCGATGTGCTGCATAATCCCATCCAGTTTTTGTTTCATCTACAGACCGCTTTGGATGGTTTTTTGTCGAAGACCTATTGTCTACAGTACATGATGCCCCTACCATTATGACTAAAAGATTCCGGTGAAACAGCATGCTTGAATCAGCCGTATCATGCAAAGAGATCGCACAAGCACATTGACTTTTTTGATTATTTGATTTTTATCAATTTGTCCGACGGTAGATCAGAGCACATTGCAAATCAGTTACATAATTTGACGTAGTTCAAACACTATGTGCAAAAAGGAATGCCCCCTCCATAAGCCTTGACATAACGTAGTGAATACACAGCACCAACGTGAACAAGTGTCCACAGGTGTATTTGTATTTTCAAATGATTTAAAATATGTTTCTGTTTTCAATAAAAGATGGGATTCAGAGCAAACAGACCATTGTTTCAAAAGAAGTCCACGTAGGTGAGAATTTTTATGGTTTAACTTAGTTTATTAGTATTATTATTATTATTATAATGATGATGAGTTCCATATACACTTGCCAGTGGATGACTTAAAAATGAAAAAATTAAAACACCCCATGTACCCTCCCAAACACCCCTCTCCTGTCCCGTACCCTTCGCTGCTTCAGACTAGTTTTGTAGTTTGCATCAAAAGTCATAACAATGAATGAGAGTTGGATGCCTCCCACTGCGGACCTCTGGTCTATCATAAGGAGGGGAGCTATAGTGCGGTACGCTGGACATGGTGTGTGTGGGGTATGGTGTCGAGAGGTGAAGCACCCTCAAGTACTAGTTGGGGCATGTGATTTCCCTGAACTCCTGCAAAAGGAATGCTCTGAAACTGCAAGGTCCTCAAGTTTTCTCAAAGAGGGCCACCCTCCCCTTCAGCCTGGCTGAGATTTGCGCTGTCCCCAAGAGTTTCCGCAGTCTGTTGAGCCATGCACAGTAGTTTGGCTTTGTGTCCTTTCCCCAAACAGCTGTGATCTCCTGTAGGCTGCAATAGAGCCAAGGAAATTGTAATGCCTCTTACTGATCTTAATAGGTAAGTTGGCCTGTTAGGTAAACCTAGGCAAATGTATGCTGAGAATTGCAGGATATCAGTAGAAAAGATGGCATTTATACTAGTTATTACTTATTGCAATTCCGCGGGAGTTAGGGCACCAACATAGGAGGTGCGTCAGAGTTCCTATACTCCCACACCAGCTGTCTGTAGTCTACATAGGGTTCCAGCTATGTATGCAAGCTGGGGTGTAATATTAATACAGTGTCGTTTTTGTCAGGGCCTTCTTGCCTTTACTGCTCAGGGCACAGATGCATGTTCTATAAAACAAAGTCCATCCATACCTTAAACATGTGTGAATACGCCAGTTCTACGTCCCACTTTTCTGTACTTGAGATTTCGCTGGAGGAACCATTTTTTAATGGCTTTACTAAATGTACAGTATATGTGCTTGTCATCATGGTTGGTGAAGACCCATTTCTCAAACAGTGTCAGCTGTATTGGCTTGGGATTTGATAGATGGCTGGGTCACCCAGTGTCTGATTTGTAGATAGTGTATGCATTCATTCTCCTGGGTACCATACCTGGATTTCAATTGTTTGAAGGTCTGCAGGCTCTCCACGGCATGAAAATATTTTACCCTCTAAAGATCTGCTAGTCTGCAAATTTATTACAGGTTAATGTAGGGTAAATTCAGGATTATTGGTTATTGGTGTCATTGGGGAAGGCATTGTTGTAAGACCCTTGATTACTGCCACCCTGTCCAATGCTTCTAATGTTGCACTAGTGGATGGGAAAGATTACAACTCAGTGACTGCGGAAGAGTACACGCCTTCTTCCTGGTTAACCAAGGGACCTTCCATGTATGGATACCTGCAATGTGCTTGTTGATAAAGCACCAATGTTTCTCAGGGATGGGCCGATGCCATTCCACCATAAGACACAGTTGTGCTGCCATCTAGTACTCATTCCAGTGGCCCTGGCTATAGCACATGCAAAGTCATCCAGGAGATGGATTCTTGGGAGACAATATATCTAATTAATTGGTTGGTCTGACACGCGCGTTTGATTAAATGCTGAATCCAAAAATGTGTCTTATACCATGCAAGGTAATTATTGTGCATAATGTACTGCGTTTACTGTTGAAAAGGCTGTCTTTTGTTCCCCTAGAAGGTGCAGGTGCTTTTAGTGTTTGGCTTGTTTTTGTCCCATGGGCCTACCTGGGGAACATAGGTTCCCCAGGGAGGCCCTTTGGCAGCTCTAAGCCCCAAGTGCCTGACGCTCTTGCAGTTTTGACTCAGTCATAAGTTGCCTCCAACACAAGGCCCAGGTTACTCCCTGCGATCATTTAGTTACCAGCGTGGAACTAGGAAGACTGAGAGAGCCCTGTATTATTATTATTAATAATGGTTTTTATTGAGCGCAGACATATCACCCTGTTGGGTCTCATGGCGCTGTTACGCTGTTATGTATGACTTCTTCTACTCTTAGAGCTGAGATTTCCATGAAAGTCTTATAGTCTGAATTCAGCACCTGAGAATATTAGGACGGAATGTATGAAGCTCTGTGGTTATACTGAATAATCAGCTACCTATGTTATGCCATCTATTAATGTAATAACTGCATTTTCACAATTGCTTTATTAACCTTCCTGCTTTCTCAAATTTGCTTGAAAATGCACGACTTTTCTTCTTTTTTTTCAAAATTTTCTTGGGGGGGGTAACCCCTCCAAACCCCCCTTTTGGGGTTCGGGCTCGCTCGCTGCGATCGCTCGCTGCGGTGCTGTATGCAAATCACCTTGCGCCCCGCCACATTCAAATGTCACCCACCGCCCCTGTGGGAGGAATGCGCTTGCCTTGGGCAAAACCGGTCCTGGGAGGCTTCTGTTCCGGTTCAGGGAGGACCTGACTTGGCATTTCGGGCTTCCATGAGGAGCAGGGTCAAGGCTTATTTGCATATGGCTGAGTCCAATCTGAGGTGGCATGGTGAGCAAAAGAACGATGGCTTGGAATGCTTAACTGAGCGATTGCCATTGGTTTGATAAATGGCAAGCATTCCTCCCATCACCTTTCGTGTGTTTCATGTACCACCTTAAGTGGCATGAGTATGCCCAAACGCTAGTCCGGTTTTGTGTCACTTGAACCAAGATGTACTTGGTTGATGAGCTCATATTTAGGGTGAAAGCAGTCTTAGGTTGCTTGTGTACCGGTTCAGGGCGGACCTGAATTAGAAGTTTGGGCTGGACCGTTCCCATGAGGAACAAGGTCAAGACTGAGTTGCACATGGTGGGGTCCAAACTGAGGTGGCATGGTGAGCAAAGGAACGATGGGTTGGGATGCTACCCTGAGCTATTGCCAGTAGTTTGACAAATTGCATGTATTCCTCTCATCCCATCAGCTTTTGTGTGTTTCAGTGACCTAAATGATGCCATAACCATGACCAAAGGCTGCTGTGCAGGGACTAGAGTGGTGACAGTCAGATTTTCCTAAGTACTATATGCTTGTTTGTATGATAGCATGCGCATTTGTTTGTGCGGTTTTCTATGTCAATGACACAAGAATGGGCCTTGCTTCCTTGAGAGAGTCGAACTGGAGTTGCTGACGACATTGAAGTGGCAGAAAGTTTCCACGGTGACACCTTTGAGGGTGAAACGAATACCTGGTCTTACTAATTAATGGAGAGAAACCTATGCAATATTGATTAACCTCTAGCAGCATCTTTAAATATGAAACAGTATTTCTTGAGACAATGTCAATGTATTGACCAAAATGAGAACCGAGCCTCGTGGTTTCGGCCACTGGTGCCGCAAGAGCGCCCCTCAAGAAGACCATGCATTAGGAGACATACTGAGGGGCACTCTTACCTAGAGCACAGCTGACATTTTTTACTGTTTTGGAAATTATTTTGTCTGATAGCAAACCATTCTATATCAGTGTATGATCTTTTAGCAGTAAAAATAAAGCCGGGTTTATCTTTTTTCAAATTCAATACCTACTAGCATTTCGCACCTACTAGCATTTCGCAGGGCCGTGAAAACCTACCTGTTTTAAACTTTTTATGTTGATTTTCACTTTCTTCCTCGCGTTGTGTTATGTTCACCTTTTCCATGCGCCAGGACGCTCCTTCGCTGGAGCAGCTGTGCGCAAAATAAATGTAGCTAACATAACATAACATAACAAATCACATTAGTACCATCACTAGCTAAGACTAAACATATTGTGACTTTGAGACATGCATCCACAATCCATTCAAGAAATATGCACCAGCGAAATCCACTTGCACGAGTGAAGGGCCACACTTTGGGTAGCAAAACCCACTTAAAACTGGCACTGTGTATGAACTGCTTCTCTAGCACAGCTTTCAACCATCTATTATGTGATGCATACTCTTGGTCTTGTTATTTTGCACCAAGAAGGATTTGATCTTGTTCTTGTTGCCATGGTCCTCCTCCCTTGTGGGCAGGTTTCCAAACTCTAGTTCTATCGCATCACGCATAGAAAGAGGACATTTCCTCTGAGTGTTGTTTTTATTCAGGAACACATACCTTCCTGCACAAAAACAATCCTGCCTGTAACGCCGGCACCCTTGCACCATGATGCGAGGGTGCATGCGTTGGGGCCAAGCAGTATAAAGTGCACCAGCGGAGGTAGAGAGCTGTAGGGCACCATATCTTAGTAGATATGGAACTGTTTGGCTCTCTCCCGTGCATGCAACACAGCACAGTAACTTTGCTTGCTGCCCTGCTGAACTTGTAATATATATGCCCTGATGGTTCATGTTGTTTAATCCGTTCGCTGCGGCGGCTATTCCGCCGCAGTGCTAAGGGGGCGGGGCGGCCGCGCAGCAGCCGCATGCTGGTGACGGAACCGCTCCGTCACCAGCCTCGGTTGAGGTGTGCTCATGAGGAGCGGTTCCATCATGGCCCGCCCCGCTCAATGGAACGTCTAGCGCAGGCCCTGAATTTGCTCCGCGCAGGCGCGGAATTCGCTCCGCGCAGGTGTTCCGAGCGGGCCATGACGGAACCGCTCCGTCATCAGCACAGCGCACCCGCAGCTGATGACGGAGCGGTTCCGTCATCAGCATCCAAGGAGTTAAGTGCATACCACTGGCAAGAGTTGGCCTAGTTACTATCCCAGAGCAATCTCAAAACTGCTGCAGAAATATTTGTTGCCAGTGTCATGCAATCTGACCCGAGGAAGAGCACCAGGTAGTGTTGATTTGGCCCTCCAGAAAAGGAGTTTACCTGTAAGGTTCTGATACATGTGATCCAAGCAGTATCTCTGGCAGACGATCCCATTGAAAAGAAAATGGTAACAGAACTTCTGTCAAAACATAGCACAAGTTTTGTGTACCATACTTAGTGTTCCATTGTACAATGCAGAAGGTGTCGGAAGGCCGGCGTAACCCTGGCTGGACGTTTGCTCTTGAATTTTTCCCGAGTGCTAGTTGCACTGGCCCCTGCTAACGTACAGGATCTATTAAGTCCAGGGTCATCCTGAGAAGATTGCTTACCCTCCAGAACCTCCTGTTTCTACTAGGATGGTGCAAATGGTCCTGAGACAGACAAAGCTGTTGACTGCCTTGAAGATTTCTGCACCCACCATTTGGTACTGAGCTTTTCTCTTTTTTCTCATCGTGGCTCTGCTTTCGTGTGGTCAGATGTTACAAAAAATATGAGACTGAAGAAACAATGGTCTGCCAGGGAGAATTATAGCAGACTATGAGTAACATTTCATAGCTTTTAATCAAGGTAAAGGTCAGAACGGTTGAGAGGAGGCCAGAGCAAGCTTCCAAACACACAATGACTCAATTTAGGAAGCTTTAACTATGCAATTTGTACTGCTCAGACCTTTTTTGGGATGAGACGTTTGAGGCTACAAAGGGAGCCCTCAACCAGTGTATCCAATCATTTGTAGCACTATATGGCTGGAGCATCTCGGCTTGCCTTTTTCAAGATTTATGAACTCCAACAAGATTTCTGTACCCAAAAGTAATATCTTTAATTTTGACCAGCAAGTAGCTCTTCTCAAGCCATGGCTTTGAGAGAGCGAAATTTGAATAAAATGTATATGCGAGTCATATTTACAAGCACATTGTATAACGTAGGAATGAAATGTATATCGTAATATGAAGTTAACGCTTATAGCATAAAGTTAACCGATATAATCAAAAGTAATATAGGAAATGTAACTGTATTTACTTTAGAACATGTATTAGACTTAGAAGGCCCGTATACGTAGTGGGCTAATGTTGAAATGTGTAGAAATGCTTACGAAATGTAGAACGTGCAACGTAGAATTCATGTACGTGAGTAACTTGAAATAGAGAAACGGCGTGAAATGTAATGTGAAGAAATGTGCAGAGAGCATACACGGCGATGTAACCAATGAGAATATAAAATTATACTCTACGTAGTTTATATTCTATGTACAATATCTTCACTTATACGTAAAGGATTTGCTAAATGCGATTGTATATAAATGTGTGTTAAAGGTTATATTGTGTAGAAGGCTTCTTGTAAGAATGTTAGAAGGGTTTAGGTCATTTGTGATTTTAACCTGACTGACCAAGGGTTCGCAGGAGGGTAGTTCGCTATTTGTAATTTAGTGGGCTCACAGGAGTCGTGAATAGCCTTGCTGTGAACGTGAGAGCCAAGGAGTCTAGTTCTTGTTAGATTTAAGGTGACAATGCCGGACAAAGTTTATGGCCTAAACGTGAGAGGAGACGCTTGGAATTTGAGTCTTGTTTTGAGAAGTCCGTTCACAGGACCAAGAAAGGTTATATACATAACTATAAAAATTAAAGTTCTACTAAGGTTATAAACTTTTGATCTGAAAGTGTCAATTGTAATGTCAATGAAGTCATCAATGAGAAGATGAAGATGGCGTCTAAAGAAGAAAGGTCAACTTAACGGACGGCGAAAGAGACGAAGCAAGGAAAAAGCTAGAAGATGACCTCACGGGGAAAGTCCGTGGTGGGCGTCGAAGGGGCGTTCCACCCACACTGTGATTGTGTATTTTAGGGACAGCACCCCGGAGATAAGATAGCGCAGATGGCATGAGCAGATGTCCAGTGAGAGAGAGATCAGAGCGCAAGAGAGCAGTAGGCCGAGGACCCTTAGAGAGCGGATGGGTAGGCAGCGAGGGTACTGCTTCTTAAATTTAAGTTACCTTTAGAGGTTAAGAGAGTTTGAACTTCTTTGGGAGTCAAACTGCTGACACCTTTTTAGGTTAGGAACTTGCGAAGTAGGGATGTCACGTAGTATAGAGTAGGGACAGATTTAACTTGATTATTTTTTTTTCTTTCTGTAGATGACGCAAAGGAACCACTTCATATCGAGGATTTTAATTTGCTGATTCTGGAATTGATTTTGTATTCTTTTGTATACTTTTCGAGATTTATCCTGAGAAGATTGTATATGCATTCTAAATTTTGATTCTATATAAAACTTTTAAACTTTATCAGTTGTCAGTGGTTCTTCAGAGTGGCGTCAGTTTATGGGGTTTATCTAACCTATGCGGGGTTTGTCTTTTACTCAATGACAGAAAATAAGCGATCCAAAATTGTCGAATGAGATAAGTTATTAAATTGATCATAAATTGATATTAAAATCTCATTCCCCGCAGTTGGTAGCAGAGGATGGTTTTCTTCTTGAGGAAGACAACCTAGGTCAGGTTTAGTTTACCCCAAGGTCCCTAGTCATCGACGACCAGAAGAAGAATCCCAGCCGAAGACGGTGCTGACGGTGCATCGAGAGAAAAAGCAGCAGAGTCGGTCGAGAGTGAGTATAAGGGTCATGCGTTGCCAGATTGCGGTGTTTTGTGTTGTACTTGTGTTGTAATGTCAAGCGGAGTTGAATGCCTGTAGAGTGATTGAGGGAAGGTTGTGAGCGCGCGCAACCGGATGAAATCTTAAGCTCCAGGGAAGGACTTAAGTGGTTCGGGTGTATCGAACACCCAGAGTAATTTGTCTACCATTGAAAGGGGGTCATGAGGTACCATTGATCGCCCGACAGACCGATGATAGGGGGTGCGTATGAGTGAGTGAATGAGTAACGGACGCTGGTCGTACGTTACTGTGTGTAAGTAACCTATCAGTTGAGGCGATTGTCTGACCGTAAGAGGGAAGACGTTTCGTCAGTTAAGGTAGCAATTACAGTTAGACTGTGGCCGTACAGTCAGAGAAAAGTGATCGCTTGGACGGAAGTAATCATTTTTCGGTGTATGAATGAAAACGCATGCGAGATCGTGAGACGAGTTGAGAAAGAAGGAGAACTGCTGTAGAGGGAACGAGTGACGTTAGCATAGAACCGCGCTGAGATTGGTTAGCTTGTCATACGTCAGCGAAGAGCTGCGCTGAGATTGGTCGGTCAGCGTAGAGTCGCACTAGGATAGGCCGATTTAGCGAGAGCCGCGTAGGGATTGGTTGGTTTATCATTGGGACATAAACAAGGAAGAGAAAGAGGAAAATAGTAGAGTAGCGAAAATGAAGTGTTTTAAGAGTTTAAGAGCAATCTTTAGGAGGAATAGAAGAAACTTATATGCCGGAGAAGAAGCTCCACCAGAAGGCACACCAGCTTATCATATGGCAGTAAATGTAGGCTTACACTCGATACTATGGATCTCCGAGTGGAATAGGCTAACTGAAGGGAATAAGGAACTGACGTTTCCGAGATTCGGTACGTTTAAGCTAGACGTGTTGAACGAACTGAAAGCGGTAATGCTTGCAACGAGACCTCTACCGAGGCCAACACAGTTCGAAGCCCTTAGTGCATGGTTTAGAGCAGCACATGAAAAGAGCGTAAAGAGGCGCCAAGAAAGAGTGAGACGATCAGTAAAGGCAGTGCAGGATGCTAAATGGGATGAGGAAGCCAAAAAGTGGAGGGTACAAAGGATAGAAGCAGACAAACTGTACCCGATGCTAGAAGTTACGGGAGAAAAGAAACCTCTAGAGGAAGATGAGGAAAGCGAGACGGAGGAGGATCTGATAGAGAGGCTATTAACGGATAGACCTCTTCCGTACAACAGCGAAGTTGCAAGTCCCGTATTGCAGCAAGGGGACGGAGCTAGATGGGGGGAATATAAATCACTCCCAGTAACAGAGTGGGATGTCAAGAAAGATGAGGAAGTACCTCAATCTAGTTCCGAACAGAGAGTAGTGGGAAGATTTGTGGTCCAGAAGGTGCCAGAAACGCAGCATGCAAGGTCATATCAATTGCCAGACGCTCTACAAGTACCTGTTACCATAGGCCCTATAGTGTCAATCTACAACCCAGAAGGGGTCCAGCAGGAGGAACAGGCACGATGGGACAGGGAAAGGGCAGAGATGGAGAATAGGAATACCATGATAAATCCTCAGAGGCAGATACTAGCACCGATGAGTCGGAGTACCCCATTAGATGCCGCAACAGGTCCCTGGATAGAACAAGGGAGTCAAAGAGGACAGATGGATCTGAGGGGACCGAAACCGAAATCCTATAAGGAATTAAGGGAGTATTTGAGAGAATGGGATGCTGCCGAAGAGACTCAGAATAAAAGATTAGAAACAGGAGCAGAATGGAGTGATCAGGATAACAGGATTCTCTCTCACTGCGGAGCTGGCGAAAGTAGCCCTGAGTGGGAGAAAGGGAGTCAAGGAAGCAGAGGAGATACTTGCCATACTAGCAGCAGCAATAGGCAAATGTGCGACGACAGGAGTGCAGGGTGTGGCGAAGTGCCTCGCGTCACCTTTAGTGAGGGGGAACGAAGGACGCAGGAGTACCGAAATACTTTCAGATGCACTCACCATACCCCGGGTGAAACAGTGCAACATTGGAATCACGGGAACATGGAGAGTCGTGAAGGGTCTCGCCATGCATCCGGTGATCGCGAGCGAAGTCATGAGAATATAGGGAGTCGCGAAACGTCTCGCCATACTTCTGGTGATCAGCATCGCGATCGCGGGAGCATGGAGGGCCATGAAGGACCTTATCGTTTATTGAGCGACACCAGACAGCAAGCGAGTTACAGTGGTTTTGAACAGAACGGTGGATCCTATCTCGTATCTGGAGAAACCGAGCCGAAAAGGCGCAATGTAGGGATGGGGGATGGAGTTATGTTCCACCACACCCCACGGGAAGATGGAAAGGCTTGGGATCTAGAGAGGTGGGAACAAAGAGATGGAAGGAAAACTCCTCATAATTCACCCGTGTTTAGGCGTAGGGCGCATAGTGGAGGTGAGAGGGGTATGAGCGAACCACCTAGGACTGATATACTGAGAGCTGAAATAAAAGCAAGACGGATTGATGTAATGAGTTTAAAATCAGACTTGGATGAAATAATTGACGGCACAGTGGCAATAGAGAGGTTGGAACTGTACGCACCAGATGAAATATTGTTCTTATCCAAAGATGTTACTCGGAAGGCAAGGGCAGCTCATGAAAAACTATCTGAATTAGCGGAGAAGTATATGATAGACATGTCACGAACTAAAGCTCTACAGCCCAATCATAGGCTAAATTGCACAGATCAAGATCTAGATGAACGTAGAACAATTGGACTAAGAGTACACATAAGGGAACTAGTCATGTGCATTAGAATATGGAGAGATCTGGATAGATGGGAGGAAAAATGGTCTAAGAGGGGATCTGTCAGAAGAAGTGCAATTGTAAAGTCCCAAGATACAGACCTAATGTGAATGGAAGCTTTCCCTTTGCGAGAAATCGCGAACGGAAACTACGTTCATGTACCTTGGAGTAGGGGGGATTTAGCGGCATTCACTAACTCTTTCCCCAAGTTAAGAGAAAACCCCGTAGAGTGGTACAAGCAGGTAGAGAGGTTCGTGAAGTTCTCTAAGGTGCTGTGGATCGATTTGAACACATTGTTCGATATCGTAGTACCCGGAGATTTGTGGACGGCATGCAAACTTAGTATTGAATGGCCCACTTGCGAGCCTCCGAGAGATACCCAGACGAATGGTCCATCAGTTAGAGTCATGGAAAAGTACGAAAGAGTAATAACATGGCTAAAAGAGAAAGTGCCAGTACAAGACATAGACTGGGTTAAGATAGATCGAACAACTCAGGAGCCTAAAGAAACAGTTCACGAATTCTATGAGAGGCTACTGAAAGCATTTAAACAATACAGTGGGTTAGATGTAATGGATCCTAAGGACATAGGACAGTTTGTGTCGAAGTTTGTTTTAGGATTGAGACCAGACATAAGCCTGATGATACAACAGCATTTGATCTGTTGGCAGAACAAACCTTTAGATGAGATTCTGAGGTATGCAAGGTACTGTAGCGATGAAATAGATTCAAAGGCAAAGAAACTCAAGGAAAAGCTAATGCTGGTACAAATGCAAGCAGCTGGAAAGGGTGGACAGCGGCAACAGGGAACAGGAACGCAAGCAAAGAAACAGAATAATCAAAGCAGAGATGGGGAGGAAAGACCAAGGCCAAGAATGGATATTGCGACACTGAAAAAGACGAGGTGCCATCAGTGTAATGAGGTGGGACATTGGAGACGCGAGTGTCCTTACAATGTTGAGACAGGGGAATTAGAACAAGAGGAGGAAGAGGTACAGACCAACGTGGTTAAGGGAGCCGCAGTCCCGAAGGGAAAGTTTATCAAAGGGGGGACTCAGACTCCTCGAGCCCCGTTTCCTCAACCACCTCGCATCACAAATGCAGGGAAAACCTATAGACAAATGCCATTGTTTGTAGGAGGAGAAGAATGCTACTACGTTGATCCTCTTACAGGGCAACGAGTGAATAGGGAGGAAGACTGTACTTTAGGAGCAGCCCTGGAAGTAGATCAGAGAGGACCATACGTAGAGGCTGAAGTAGCTGGATGTCCTACAACCTTTTTGGTGGATACGGGGGCCACTCGATCCACGCTGAGATCAGCGGTAGTCCCAGGTCTGCCAATATCGGGAGAGACGATTCAGGTGGTAGGAGTCGCAAACAAGAGGATGACGAATCCTCTGACCGAACCAGTGTCAGTGAAGATAGGGAATTACAGTGACGAACATCAGTTTGTGATCTGTGATTCTAGCCCTGTGTGTTTGCTAGGAAGAGATCTGTTGTGTAAACTGAATTGCACAATACATTGCACACCTGAAGGAGTAGAAGTGCAGACCAATGATGAGGATGCCGATTTTAAGGTTGTAGACTCGCAGGAGTGCGTGGAACTATATCCTACCTTAACAGTAATGTAATGTAATGTAATGTAAAAAGGATTTGTATAGCGCTGCGTTCACCGGACGGTTTCTTGGCGCTGATCACCAACCCAGGAGGAGGCAAAGAGGGAAGAGAGAAGAACTTTATGTATAGACACCGCGGAAAAGGTGAGTTTTTAGGAGAGAGCGAAAGTGAGGATAGGAAGAGGAGAGTCTGAGGTCTAAAGGTAGGGAGTTCCAGAGTGAGGGGGCCAAGAAGGAGAATCTAAGACCTCCGTGCTTTTTACGCCTGTACCTAGGTGTCTGGAGGAGGGCGTGATGGGAGGAACGGAGGTGTCTGGGGGGGGCGTACGGATGAAGAAGAGAGGAGATGAAAGAGGGGCCGATACCGGCCAGGGATTTATGGGTTAGGCAGCCAAGTTTGAACTTACAGCGCTCCGACACAGGAAGCCAATGAAGGGCTTTGAGGAGGGGACGAACGTGGTGATGTTTTGGCTGACGATGGATAAGACGGGCGGCCTGATTCTGGATTAACTGAAGTCTCTTTATTTGATATTGTGGAATGCCTGCGTATAGGGCGTTGGCGTAGTCGATCCGAGAGATGACTAGCGCCAACAGTGCCAGGGTGAGAGCTTCAGTGGTCAGGAAGTGAGCTATTTTCCGGATTTTTCTGAGCTGGTGGAAGCAGGAGGATACTGTAGCGCTGATCTGATGATTCATAGAAAGATCTTGTGAGATGTAGACCCCTAGGCTTTTTACTTTTTCAGCGGGACTAGGAGGGGGGCCAAGGGAGAGGGGCCAGAAGGTGGAGTTCCATGGATTGGCTGGCCCTCCGACAAGAACGAGCTCCGTCTTGTCGGGGTTAAGCTTAAGGTGGTGAGCGCCCATCCAGTCGCTGATATGGCAAAGGGTGGACTGGAAATCCTGGGCCGCTTCCTGCGAGTCAAGGTTGAAGATGAGCTGAATGTCATCTGCATAATTAAATGCAGTGACATTCCTGCCCCGGAGGGAGCGGATCAGGGGGGTAAGGTATAAATTAAAAAGGAGTGGAGACAAAGACGAGCCCTGCGGGACTCCGCAGGTGAGTTTCATCCTGTCCGCCGAGAATTGGGAAATTCGAACAGATTGGTGGCGGTTCGTCAAAAAGGAACAAACCCAATCAAGGGCCGTCCCTCCAATACCAGCCTCCTTGACACGGTCGACCAAGATGGAGTGGTCGACCGTGTCAAAGGCTGCCGACAAGTCCAGGAGGATTAAGGCTTGGCTGGCGTTAGAGTCAGCACCTCTGCGGAGTTCCTCCATAACAGAGAGAATGACCGCCTCAGTTGAATGGGCTGGTCTAAACCCAGCCTGTTGGGGGTCCAGGAAGTTGGAGTCCTCAACAAAGGAACTGAGGATGCTGGTGACATATGACTCAAGTACCTTACTAAGGTAGGGAAGGAGGGAAATGGGACGGAAGTTGGCCATGATCGTAGGGTCAGCGCTGGGTTTCTTCAGGATGGGTACTACTTCCGCGTTCTTAAACTGACTGGGAACCTCACCGAGCAGAAGGGAGTTGTTCAGGAGGGCCAGTGGAGGGGTGGGGCAGGCTGAAAAGGCAGCCCGGAGAATCGCGGGGGGCAGCAGTCTGTGGGGGAGCCAGAGGAGACTTTATTAAGCAGACTGATGAAGACTTCTTCTGATATCGGGGGGAACTGAGTCAAAGAATGAGGGTTGACAGGTGGTGCAACCTCAGTTAATGGTGTAGCCGGGGGAGCGGAGGAGATGCTATTTTTGATTTTAATAATTTTTTCTATAAAGAAACAGTTGAGGGAGTCGCAGAGTGCTTGAGACGGAAGAGGTTTGAGAGTTACCCTATCCGGGTGTGAGAGCTCGTCTACGATTGCAAAGATATCTTTAGATTTCTGCGCAGAGTTAAGGATTTTGGTGGAAAAGTAGGCGGTTTTTGCAGCAGAAATGGCTAGTTTGTACTCTCCCAATAATTTTAGAAGGGGTAATTTCTTTACGGGGTCGTAGTTTCTGCGCCAGTGGCGCTCGGCCTGGCGGAGACCTAGTTTTAAGGTTTTAAGGCTATCAGAAAACCATCGATGTGCGTCGTGGGGGCGCTTGGATCTTATTAGTTTAAGAGGGGCAACCTTGTCGCTGGCATATTCTAGCCAGTCGACTAGTGCAGCTTCTTGGGAGTCAATGGGGCCAAGAGCGGCCGGAACCGAGGATGATAAAGAGGTGAGGAATAGGTCATGGTCTGCTTTGTTCCAGTTGCGAGCTTGGAGGCAAGGGCCTCGGCTGCGAGGGGGCGGGGGAGGAACCAGGAGGAGAAAAGAGATTAAATGGTGGTCGGACCAGAGGCAAGGTGAGATCGTGAGCGACTTGATTTCAAGGTTATAGGTCCACACCTGGTCAAGGGTGTGGCCCTTGGAGTGAGTGGGTAAATGAATGTGTTGGATACCATTAAGCCCAGTTAGAAGATCGGTGAAAGCCAGGGATTGGGGGCTTTCATGGGTGTCTGATGGCCAGTAATTGAAGTCTCCCAGGACTAGGAGTTTAGAATTGTTGATGGTGAGCTGGGAGAGCAGGTCACCAAAGTTCGAATAAAAATTGGGCATAGATTGTGGGGGACGGTAAACCAAAACACAGGTAAGAGGGGAGACAGAAGATACGAGTCTAATTCCCAGACAGTCCACCTGAGGGATGTTAAGGAGGGAGAGGGAAGTGAACCTGAGGGAGAGATTGATAATGGCGGCTACGCCGCCTCCTAGTTTGCCGGTAGGCCTATTAGCATGGAGTATATAATATCCTGGAGGGATGGCTGCTAGAATGTCTGGGGAGGAGTCCTCAGTCAGCCAAGTCTCGGTTAGGAGAAGAATATCGGGTCGGTCCGAGTCTAGGAGGTGGAAGATGTCAAGATGGTGTCTGACAAGTGAACGAGTATTAAGGTAGATAACCGCCAATTCCATATTAGCGGGTACCTGAGCGAGTGGGGGTTTAGGAGGAGCAGGAAGAGCTGAGGGTTCGGAAGTGAGAAGGGACGGGAGGGACTGTAGCTCAGGAAAAGTACTCCGGGGTTGATAGATACCTAGTTGTTGCAGGCATATAGAGCTGGTGGTGTCCAGTGGCCTCACAGAGTGTAGAGCAATCAGGTCCCTGGGAGTGAGGGTAATAGTAATTTGGGCAGAGTGACATGGCCCGGGCCCCGTCCGGCCCCGGACGGGCGCAGACGGGCTTGCCTTAGGCGCGCCTTCGGCGCGCAGTCGGCGCGCCCGCTGCGCTCGTCCGCTGCGCTTCCGGTATGGACACATCCTAAATACAAGTGAATGGGGGGTTGGAAGGGGGTGTGGCCTAAATAAGTGGGCGTGGCCTAATCACGCGAGAGAGGCGGCAATTGCAATCAAGGCTGGTCTCGCCCGCCCGCTGCAGCGCTGAGTCGGCTGTTTGGGGGGTCTGGGAGTGGCCAAGATGAATCCTTCGTTGCACACAAGGTAAACAGTGTTTTAAAATCACACAAATCACACAAGTAATCAGTTTTAAAAGCAAATAGAGTAGCGTGGCTCCCGGCTGTGCCTCGGAAGGGAAGGTGGTTCAAGCGAGCGCTGGTTCTCAGTGCTTAAATGCGCTCGGCGAAGGGGGCGTGGCCTAAATAAGTGGGCGTGGCCTAATCACGCGAGAGAGGCGGCAATTGCAATCAAGGCTGGTCTCGCCCGCCCGCTGCAGCGCTGAGTCGGCTGTTTGGGGGGTCTGGGAGTGGCCAAGATGAATCCTTCGTTGCACACAAGGTAAACAGTGTTTTAAAATCACACAAATCACACAAGTAATCAGTTTTAAAAGCAAATAGAGTAGCGTGGCTCCCGGCTGTGCCTCGGGAGGGAAGGTGGTTCAAGCGAGCGCTGGTTCTCAGTGCTTAAATGCGCTCGGCGAAGGGGGCGTGGCCTAAATAAGTGGGCGTGGCCTAATCACGCGAGAGAGGCGGCAATTGCAATCAAGGCTGGTCTCGCCCGCCCGCTGCAGCGCTGAGTCGGCTGTTTGGGGGGTCTGGGAGTGGCCAAGATGAATCCTTCGTTGCACACAAGGTAAACAGTGTTTTAAAATCACACAAATCACACAAGTAATCAGTTTTAAAAGCAAATAGAGTAGCGTGGCTCCCGGCTGTGCCTCAGGAGGGAAGGTGGTTCAAGCGAGCGCTGGTTCTCAGTGCTTAAATGCGCTCGGCGAAGGGGGCGTGGCCTAAATAAGTGGGCGTGGCCTAATCACGCGAGAGAGGCGGCAATTGCAATCAAGGCTGGTCTCGCCCGCCCGCTGCAGCGCTGAGTCGGCTGTTTGGGGGGTCTGGGAGTGGCCAAGATGAATCCTTCGTTGCACACAAGGTAAACAGTGTTTTAAAATCACACAAATCACACAAGTAATCAGTTTTAAAAGCAAATAGAGTAGCGTGGCTCCCGGCTGTGCCTCAGGAGGGAAGGTGGTTCAGTGGAGGAGGAGGAGGAGGGAACAGTGGAGGAGCTTCCACAGGATCTGAGGGAGAAAGTGTCAGCTGAGGTGTGGGATTTTACTGGAGAGGAAATAGGATTGATTAAAGGAGTAGAACCAGTAAAGATCTTGGTAAGACTCAATGCCGAATATCCAAGAACACCACAATACAAGTTGACACCAGAGACGATTGCAGGAATAAAGCCTGTGATCGAATCCATGATTAAACAGGGAATACTGAAAGAGATCGTGGGTAGTCCATGTAACTCCCCGATTATGGGTTTGCAGAAGCCTAGTGGAAAGTACAGAATAGTGCAGGATCTTCGAAAGATTAATAATATTGTTGTCTCATGTTGTCCAGTGGTACCGAATCCATCAGTGATATTATTTCAGATACCGTTCCAAGCTGAATGGTTTACCGTGATAGATTTGTGCCAGGCTTTCTTTTCGATTCCTTTAGATGAAGAGAGTCAGTATCTTTTCGCTTTTAAGCTGGAAGATCGCGTTTTAACATGGTGTCGTATCCCTCAGGGGTATACAGAAAGCCCATCGATCTTTAACCAGCAATTAAAAAGAAATCTTGAAAGTCTAGTACTGCCCAAGAATTCGGTTCTAGTCCAGTACATAGACGACCTCCTAGTTGCGTCAGAAACTGAGGAAGCTTGCAGAGTAGACACCATAACCTTACTGAATCACTTGGCCGAGAATGGACACAAGGTGTCTCCAAGTAAATTACAGTATTGTAAGACTGAAGTGCAATACTTGGGCCATAGGATTGAAAAGGGAAAGCGGAAGGTGTCTCCAGACAGAATAGAGGCGATCATGAAAATGAACGCGCCTACGACACAAAGAGAAGTCAGGATGTTTCTAGGCATGGTCGGTTACTGTCGGCAGTGGATAGCTAACTTCTCACTGAAGGCAAAACCTTTATTACAACTGACGCACAAAGGAGTAAGTGATCCGGTACCATGGGACAAAGATTGTCTGATGGCGTTTTTGCAGCTGAGGGAGGACTTATGTCGCGCCCCGGCTTTAGGAATGCCTGATTACACAAAACCATTTTTGCTTTACTGCTGCGAAAGAGAGGGATGCGCTTTAGCAGTTTTGGCCCAGATACATGGAGATGCGCGTAGGCCAGTTGCGTATTTTTCGGCTACATTAGATCCAGTAGCCGCAGCGTTGCCCGGATGTCTCAAATCCGTAGCTGCAACGGGTGTCAGCATTGAACGTTCTGAAAGCGTGGTAATGGGACATCAGTTAGTGGTGTACGTACCACATTCTGTAGAATTGTTAATGACCAGGACTAAGACTCAGCATCTGACAAATAGCAGGCTCACACGCTATGAGCAAGTCATACTGGCTGCCGAGAATATGACCCTAAAAAGATGCTCCGTCTTGAATCCTGCAACTTTGATGCCACTTCCAAATGAGATAGATGATGAAATTTGTACAGATCATGATTGCCTTGATGTGACTGAACTATGCACCAAACCGAGACCCGATATCGTAGATGAGCCATTGGCTGACCCCGATGAAATATTCTATGTTGATGGTTCATGTGTAAGAGACGATATCGGTCAGCTGAGAGCAGCTTATGCAGTTTGCACAATTACGAGAGTAATAGAAGCCGCTTGCCTGGAAGGAGTACACTCCGCTCAGGTAGCTGAAATTGTTGCTTTGACGCGTGCTTGTTTAGCAGGCGACAAACTTCGAGTCACCATATACACCGATAGCCAGTATGGTTTCGGGGTAGTTCATGATTACGGGCAGTTATGGTCTCAAAGAGGTTACATGACCTCCTCGGGTTCTCCTATTAGGAATGGAGAATTTGTGAGACTATTGTTAGAGGCATTGCAAGGTCCGTCAGCCATTGCAGTTGTCAAATGTGCTGCGCATACAAAAAATGTAGATTGTGTGTCACAAGGTAACCGCTATGCGGATGAAGTAGCGCGTTACTGCGCAGAACAGGGATATTCTCACACTGATGTAAAAGTGGGGGGAATCCAAGAAAGAACTGAATTGACAATGTTGTTGGATACTGTAGATACGTGGGATGAGCTAAAGAGTGTTCAGGAAAATGCACCAGATGATGAGAAAAAGAGTTGGGAAACAGCGGGTTGTACTAGAAGTGAGATGAATTTTTGGATCTCTGCCGATGGGAGGGCAGTTTTACCAAATGAACTTGTTAGTCCAATGGCAAGGAAATTGCATGGATCAGCACACATAGGTAGAGATGCTATGGTAAGAGTGTTCAGACAAACGTGGTTTAACCCGAAGTTTAGAGTAGCGGCAGAAGCAGTGTGTCAGCGATGTGCGATCTGTCAGCAACTAAACGTGGGCAAGAGAACACCGGTCACATTGAGTCACATTGGGAGGTCTGGGGGGCCTTTCAATAGAATGCAGCTTGACTTCATAGAAATGCCTAAGTGCAATAGACTCAGATACGTTTTAGTGATTGTTTGCATATTTTCTAGATGGGTTGAGGCTTACCCTACACGTAGGTGCGATACACTTACAGTAGTAAAATTGTTACTTAGAGAGTTAATACCGAGGTTTGGGGTGCCATCCTCTTTGGAATCGGACAGAGGAACTCATTTTAACAGCGAAATAGTAAAGATGCTATGTTCAGCTTTGGGTATCGATCAGAAATTACATTGCAGCTATCGACCGGAAGCTTCAGGGATAGTAGAGCAAATCAACAGTACAATCAAGTCCAGACTTGCCAAAGTTTGTTCATCAACATCCCTGAGTTGGCCAGACGCACTTCCAGTGGTTCTTATGAGCATACGTAGCACACCAGATAGAAAAACAGGTCTCTCTCCTCATGAAGTGCTAATGGGGAGAGCCATGAGATTGCCATCGGTTCCGACTGCAGCCCTAGTGAACATCACAGACGATTTGATCTTGGACTACTGTAAGGGACTATCTGACGCCGTTAATTCTGTGTCCCTCCAGGTCCAGGCTGCAGAGGTTCCATCAGCACAAGATTTGTGCCATGACCTGAGTCCGGGGGACTGGGTTTTGGTGAAAAAACACGTCAGGAAGAACTGCTTAGACGTGCGCTGGAGAGGACCATTTCAAGTCATACTTGTGACGAATACTGCAGTAAAGTGTGGAGGCCTGCCAAACTGGATACATGCCTCACACACCCGAAGAGTGCCAACACCTCTAGAAGAAACAGCTCCTCTCTCGGATGAGAATCCAGCGGAAAGTGGAGAAGCCATAGAGGGGGAAAGCCAAGCCGTGGAAGTGATCGAAGAGGCTGAGACTGAGACGGAACAGGTTGACGAAGGTCAGGACACCAGTGGGACCGAAGTCGCCTCAGGAGAAGAGAGTAATTGGGAGATCGAATCAGACACTGAACAAGCAGAAAGTGACCAAGAGACAAGTCCAAGAACAAGGAGCGGGAGGACAAGGAGTGATGAAGCTAGTTGGCCGGAGAGAAGGAGAAGGCCAAGCTTAAAAGCAGATCAAGAAAAAGCTCTTGTCCCGATCGCTGAAGAATCGGATCAGGAAGAGGAAACCACAGACTCGGGAACTGAGAGTCCAAGACGATCAAGAAGGGTACGTGTGCCCTGCAGAAGGTACGCCACCCCAGAGTGGATTTATCTAGCAGATGTCTTGGGGACAGAAATCTGGGAGAGTGAAGAAAGTGAAAGTAATCGATCACGATCCATTTGTGGCAGTGGAGATATGGATGTTGACGCCTGGACTCGAGACTGAGGGGTTACTGACTTTCACACTTCCCATGCCCCCATATTTGAGTCAAATTCAAGATCTAGTGTTAAATAGATTACAGTTTCCGACTTTTGGTCATCAAATTCCAGAAGAAGAAGAAAAAGTCATTCGTTTTGAATTATTGGGAATTGTTGTGAAAGCTGCAGGTACGAGAATAATTGTTGATGCATAAAGGACTTTTGTATATAAGCTATAAAAAAGAAGATAACCTAGCGCCGAGTGGAAAGAAGAATAAAATTAGGGATTACATTTAGAGGACGGAGAAGGGTTAGGGTTGTCTGTTGCTAAAGGGAAAAAGACATTGGTTGCAAAAAAGAGACTTTTTGTTGATAAAGAGCACTTTATAGACTGAGAAAGTAAATAAAGCGAACACAGACTGGAAAAGAGAACTTTTCGCTAAGGAACGAGCTACGCTGTTTTTGATAACATGGAGAACGGCAACCCAAACCGAAAAACTAAATGTATAGTAGGTACACTAATAGCAGTAGTAACTTTTCTCATAATTACAGTAGTGACAATATCATACATAATAGGACATGAAAGCGATAAAGAAACAGCAGATGTAAAGCCTGTAACGACTTTGAGACCTGCTCTTGTGGGGAAGAAGGAGGAGAGCAATGTGATACGTGAAAAGGCGTTACTGGCAGATGAAGCTCGTAGGTTACACATAGACGAGTCACAGGGAAACTTTAGGTCAAACGCATATGCTAAACTGTTGTACGAGTATATCGATGCCATGGAGGCCAAAGATTGCTATGTTTGTATGCAATTGCCGGCTTCTGTAGATGAAGGCATTAGATATCATCATCTCCCACTGACTTACGGGATAACATGTAGTTTACTGCTTAGTATATTTTATGGTAGAGAAGGATTTGAGTACTACTTTTCAAATTATGATTCGGTATTGCCTGAAGTTCCGAATTATAAGCAAATGAATAAGTGGGACTATTACAAAAAGGAGGATAGATTAGCCAAATTCTTTCTTCCATAGGATACATTAGATACATCATACGCACGTAGAAATAATCTAACTTGCAAAGTATCAGAGGTTGAGAAAAAGTTCATAGGACAAGTAGATGACCGATACAGAAGGCAGAAGATTCTAAAAATGTCAGGCCAATGGAAAGCAGATTGGACCGAAGAAGAGAAGGCACATAAAAAGAAAGGTAGCAATGGTCCAATAGCATTGGATAGAACGCAGAAGGGGAAGTTATGTTTAACTCGAAGCAAGACGTGGTACGAGAGTGTATTTGTAGGTGAAGTAAATTGCGAACATGCTTTTAGATTAGAGTACTATACGAAAGATTTCATGAAAGGGATGCAAGCTATTCCGAATGTGTATTTTGTATGTGGAAGAAATGCCTATGTAAAACTACCTGACAATTGGTATGGTTCGTGTTACTTGGCAATTGTCTTCCCCAAAATATATCATGCAAAGGATTTAGCGATAATAGAAGGAAAGGCTTCGACGAGGGCGAAAAGGGAAGTAGGAGATGCAGAAGTTGTTGGAGATGTATTTGGAGTGATGTTTCCTATGTTAGGTTTAATTCTTAACGATGTTAAAATCAGGAGACTAGCTACAGTAGTAGATAGATTATCTGCAAGTACTGCAAGGTCATTAATGCTAGTAGAAGGCGAGATGCAGTCGATTAGAGCAATGGTTCTTCAGAACCGACTTGCTTTAGATGTACTATTAGCAAAAGAAGGCGGAGTTTGTAAGGCTTTGAAGGTTCAGGAATGTTGTACTTATATTCCTGATAATTCAAAACCACTTGAGAAAGTCATAAGCAACATTACACAGATTCATCAAGAGATCGAAGATTTATCAAAAATAAATGTTTGGGAAAAAGTAGGTCATGGAGTAGGAAAGGTTGGGAGTTGGTTTGTCAACCTTGGTAAAAGCATAGTATGGTATATATTAAAACCTGTATTAATAGTATTGATTTGTATAATAACATTATTAGGATTAGTAAAATTGTATAAATGGTATAGGTCGAACCGGTTACAAAAATCAATGAGAGAACGAGAAAGGAGATTGGCTGCGTTACAAGATCAACAGTACAAAAGCTTAAGAGCTCTCGAAACGATGAAAAGAGGGAATGTTGTAACTAGTTCTGTGTAAAGGACTTATTCAAATTGCATTTAGTGATGACTCCTAAAAGTCATCAAAGGGGGGAACTGAGAGAGCGAAATTTGAATAAAATGTATATGCGAGTCATATTTACAAGCACATTGTATAACGTAGGAATGAAATGTATATCGTAATATGAAGTTAACGCTTATAGCATAAAGTTAACCGATATAATCAAAAGTAATATAGGAAATGTAACTGTATTTACTTTAGAACATGTATTAGACTTAGAAGGCCCGTATACGTAGTGGGCTAATGTTGAAATGTGTAGAAATGCTTACGAAATGTAGAACGTGCAACGTAGAATTCATGTACGTGAGTAACTTGAAATAGAGAAACGGCGTGAAATGTAATGTGAAGAAATGTGCAGAGAGCATACACGGCGATGTAACCAATGAGAATATAAAATTATACTCTACGTAGTTTATATTCTATGTACAATATCTTCACTTATACGTAAAGGATTTGCTAAATGCGATTGTATATAAATGTGTGTTAAAGGTTATATTGTGTAGAAGGCTTCTTGTAAGAATGTTAGAAGGGTTTAGGTCATTTGTGATTTTAACCTGACTGACCAAGGGTTCGCAGGAGGGTAGTTCGCTATTTGTAATTTAGTGGGCTCACAGGAGTCGTGAATAGCCTTGCTGTGAACGTGAGAGCCAAGGAGTCTAGTTCTTGTTAGATTTAAGGTGACAATGCCGGACAAAGTTTATGGCCTAAACGTGAGAGGAGACGCTTGGAATTTGAGTCTTGTTTTGAGAAGTCCGTTCACAGGACCAAGAAAGGTTATATACATAACTATAAAAATTAAAGTTCTACTAAGGTTATAAACTTTTGATCTGAAAGTGTCAATTGTAATGTCAATGAAGTCATCAATGAGAAGATGAAGATGGCGTCTAAAGAAGAAAGGTCAACTTAACGGACGGCGAAAGAGACGAAGCAAGGAAAAAGCTAGAAGATGACCTCACGGGGAAAGTCCGTGGTGGGCGTCGAAGGGGCGTTCCACCCACACTGTGATTGTGTATTTTAGGGACAGCACCCCGGAGATAAGATAGCGCAGATGGCATGAGCAGATGTCCAGTGAGAGAGAGATCAGAGCGCAAGAGAGCAGTAGGCCGAGGACCCTTAGAGAGCGGATGGGTAGGCAGCGAGGGTACTGCTTCTTAAATTTAAGTTACCTTTAGAGGTTAAGAGAGTTTGAACTTCTTTGGGAGTCAAACTGCTGACACCTTTTTAGGTTAGGAACTTGCGAAGTAGGGATGTCACGTAGTATAGAGTAGGGACAGATTTAACTTGATTATTTTTTTTTCTTTCTGTAGATGACGCAAAGGAACCACTTCATATCGAGGCTTTTAATTTGCTGATTCTGGAATTGATTTTGTATTCTTTTGTATACTTTTCGAGATTTATCCTGAGAAGATTGTATATGCATTCTAAATTTTGATTCTATATAAAACTTTTAAACTTTATCAGTTGTCAGTGGTTCTTCAGAGTGGTGTCAGTTTATGGGGTTTATCTAACCTATGCGGGGTTTGTCTTTTACTCAATGACAGAAAATAAGCGATCCAAAATTGTCGAATGAGATAAGTTATTAAATTGATCATAAATTGATATTAAAATCTCATTCCCCGCAGTCTCTTATGGGTACTCCCCAGAGATTACATTGTTCATGGTCATCTGTATAGAAGCCACTTTGGACTTTTAAAATTCCTTTGTATTTACCAAAGGTTAGCTTTGTGCACCTTTCGCAACAATTGTCCTTTATACGTTTCCATCTTTCTTCTTGGTACAAGTTACCCTTAGTTGGGGGCTGGTAATCTATGTGCTACTAATGATAGATTGGTTCAGACTCTCCACATATTTTAAAAGAATTAAAAAAGAGATTGCTTCCAGGCAGATATACATGTTTGTGAAAATATTTATTACATTTTAGAATGACATGTTGTGCAAATACCTAAAAAGAAATTATAATAACAATAGCCACTTTAAGGTATTAAAACTAGACTGTCAGCCTTATTTTGTATGTACAGTTCTATTTCTTTCCCTCAGGGTGTGTTGCTGGGTTGTCTCAACACCATGTTGTTTTCCAGGGTGGCTGGCAGACCTGTGTGCTCCACCACAGAACGGTGAGAGCAAGGAGTAGCATAAGGGATTGTCAAGTAGGCTAGCATGACAGCTTGATCTACGAGGGAAGGGTCGCAGTGAGTCTGCTTCGGAAACCACACTGCCTGTCTTTTACATTATTGTCTCTAAGGAGCAGAGAGGGGTAACATACCCTGGCAGGGTCTAATGTCTTAATGGGGCAGAGGGCAATTGTTCCAGGTCAGAGTTAACTGCTTTTGAGTCATGGGCACTGGGAGGTGTATACATCACAGAGATCACTGAACATGTGTTTTTAATTTTTTAATGAGTTTTAACAAATGAGGCCAATGGTGATCCTTTTCTCCCGACCCAAGCATATCAATTTTCTTAAGGGACTTTGTAGCCGAAGGCATCCGGAGTATGAACGTCCTACTTGGTAAGACTGTGAAGCGGAATGTTATGTTCGGCTCGCGCCTTACACATTCTCCGTGTGTAGGACACACGCCCTACACGCCTCGTGAACAATAGAGGCTTTAGACTGTGGGTCGGTATTCGATGTCGGGTGGCGATTGGCACCAACTGGCAGTCCGCTTTGGCCAGCCAAGGGAGGAGACAGCTCCTACCTGTGTCATAAAAAAAATCCTTGTTTCTCCAAGCAACAAAGTTCCTGCATCATTTGTTCATAACACATAACTATGACGATGGCTTTCATTAGGTAGGCATGGTGGATTGCATAAAGCTACTTTTGCGCAACTGCTATTCGGGCAATCATACAATCAGTGTTTGCTGTGCTTGTATTCATTTTGCATGGGCATGATTTTTCCTCTTTGTTGCTACAAAGTAAATTTCTACATTCTTTTAGAACGTATTGTACATATTTCTCTTCTAGGTCTACTTTTTTTCTCTACCTTTACAAAAACTTAGGGCATCTATTCATCGGGGGAGGATGTTTGTGGAAATACTATAGAAACAAGTAAGAAACTTATCGTCTGTCAAGCTGCACAGGGGCCATCTTCGTTTCTGTAACTTGTACATTAGCAGAAGGAAAATAAATTATTTATATGTTGGTGCAAATAACACAAGCTGATAATCACCCTAGCTCAAATAATATTTGCTTTTTGACTGCCAGTTGGAAATGCTTCTGATGAAGTGCCTCTTCTCTGCTATTCCTACCAGGCACCCTCGGGACAAACTGGTCTGAATGTTGCACACTGTCATTCAAACCTCTTTTTCAACTAAAATACTTACCCTGTGGCCAATCACTGTCCCTTTTCCCTAATGCATGGCACTGCATAGGAGGCCTCTGCCAGATTGACTGTGACAGGCCTCTGCAGCCCTGCCATTTGAACGGGGCTTGCTTCACAGCTCACTTAGCTCCGTTTCAGCTCAGACAAATTAGTGTATTGAAGAAGCTGTCACTGAAAAGGGCAGGCGCCGTATGATGCTTCCGACTGTGTTCTGCGCCTGGCAGGGCACGTTCACGGGCACTCAGTAACAATGTGCGGCAGACCCAGGGGAGCTCGCCATCACTTCACGTGGAAGCAAACATGCTTTTCTGTGAGGAACACTTGTCAGACATGATTGGGAATCCCAGGCCAGAAGCAGAAGTGAGGATTTGTTGTGTCAGAAAATGCAACGATGCCTAAACTTCTTATTTTATAAAACGATGCATTTTTATAAAACACTTGATTTCGTGCTGTTTTAAATGAGCTTTCACAGGAAGCAGCATGATATTATATTAATATTTTGACGTGACGTGTATCACATTTCAGTGTTTCATAACACATTAAAAATGTACCAAATAAGAAAAAGGTATTTGCCAGAAAAACAGTTCTTTGACGGCTTTTCACCGCCACCGTGTTAGAGTGTTTGTGACTGTTAGATGGATACTAAGGTGTAGTTTTATCTTACGTTTATAAAAACTCTACAGTTTCTCACTCCTTTGTCTTCTAATATGCTATCAGACTCAGTTACACAGCCCAGATAGATTGCTGACATGCGTTTGGTGAAACACTTTGTCAAGCAACAATCTGGACCAGATTAACCCTGGGCGAAGTACTACGCTACGCTTGTGTAGTTTGCGCCACTGTGCACTACGCGAATTGCACATAGCACAGTGCACACATGCGTAGCGTAGCAGTAATTTTTTGCTTACTCGCTGTCGTCCACTTCAAGTTGGTGACCGCGAGCGCGCAAAATTACATCCCGGCGAGACTTTTTCCTCGTTCGTGATCAGCAACATCAAGTTGCCGATCACGAGCGGGTAAAATAAACCTCCCAGCGAGATTCTCAACGCGGGGAGGTCAGGTTTCTCATTGTGATTGGCCGTGTATGCTTGCGACCCCTTGCGATGAGAAACTACTAGTCCGCGTTGAGAATGCTGCAGCTCAAGTAGAAATCTACTCAAGTGGCAGAAAACGACTGCTTGCACTGTGCAAGATGCGGCTTGCACTGATTGCACAGTGCGGACAAGCATCCGGCACTGTGCAATCAGTGCGAACAGCATTTTGCACAGTGCACTACGCAGTTCGCTTAGCTATGCGTAGCTCGTGTAGTGCGAAGTGCACTTCGCGTAGCTACGCATAGTGCTACTACACGAACTATGCCCAGGGTTAGACCAGATGTCATTGACTTCGTTTTTGCTATGCTATGTAAAGTTCGATACAGAGGATAGGCCAGTAAGACACTAGCCCTAATTTAGGCTTGTTCTGCTAAAGTCAGGGAGGGTGGGGACGACTGTCTGGACGGTGATGTCCGTTTAGGCTTGTGTGATTAGAAAAAAGGAGGGAGGTAGGCTTGGTGGATTAGTGCTCAAGCAGCCGGGAAGGTGAGAGAAACAGAATGATGTAGGGTATATGGTGGTAAAAATAGTTAACTTCCACCTTGGTGGGTTACCTACTAGAGGCAGGAATCTGTGACGACGTTATCCTTCTTACAAAGATCTCTAATATCTAGACAATTGCCTAATGTGTATTTTATTCTCAAAACATTCGGCCATAAGCCATGTCTAATTACCCAGGTTCAGCTGGCTCATGACTTTAAGCCGGAAGGCATTATTATCGTTGAAGCTTATTGCACACATATAAATAATATTGGTAGGTATGCAAATTAATTTATAGAACTGACTTGCATAAGTACTACAGATTTTTATAGAATAAGGTTGTCAATAAAAAATCATGTTTATATGTAAACTGCTTCTCTTTTCTTCGTTTGGTCCATTACTTTCCCCATCCTCTCTTCTGCTAGATATGTAATTTTGAGTACAGCAGATTACAATTCAGTTAAAGAACAGCTCGAAAAGATTATGCTTAAGGTTTGATAGGAACTATGGGCCAGATGTACAAAGGTTTTTGCAGTGGCAAACTCTCTGATTTGGTAAAATACCGGGTTTGGGACTGCAAAACGTTTTTATTACTTATGCACTGAACCGATTTCTTTGATTTGAACATTTTTTACCAAATCGCAAAATGGGTTCCGAAATGATTACCAAACTGTAATGTAGAAGCAGCTTGTGTGGAGTCTTCTTTCTAAGTTGCGAATTGGCAGCTTATCAATTAATGATTTGCAACCATAATTCCACTCACAAACCATTGATCAGTGCATACTCTCACTGGTGGGCAATTGATTCAGAAAGGGAAATGGATCCCTCTTGTACCCTTTCCCCTTTGTGAATCAGCGTCGCAGCTTTAGGAGAAGTAGGCAGTGATCCAGGGCACCACTTCCTGCTCCCACTGAAGTTCTCAAAAACAGAAAACTTTAATTTCGTTGTCATACTATGGTGTTTAATGTTCGTTCAAGATATGATATAGCTTGTGTTTAAAAGCTTCTGTTGTCTTCCCCCTGTGGTAATTAAATAAAGTTGGGGAAAAAAGCAGCTGTGGTTTCTTTAACCCCTCCCATGCTAGCCACGGTGGCCGTGTGCTCATGATGAGCTGAGCTCCTCATATCGGCTGCAACGCTCGCATGCGGGGCTTATTCCACCGCTGTGCTGAGCGTTCTAAAGAAATGGGTGTGGCTGTGACGAGCACAGCTCGTCATGAGCACACGGCCATCGTGGCTCATGACGAGCTGAGCTCGTCATGAGCACCGGGGCGCTGTGCGCGCCCCCACCCCAGCACAGCAGGGGAATTAGCCCCGCAGGCAAGGGGTTAAGGAACTCGGCTGGGTTAAAAAAATAAACGTTTTCAGTTTTTCAATGTAGCCACACTGATGGTGGCCTCCTGTACCTTGAGTATTCAATAAATGAGTCTCAAATTGTGATCACATCTGATCAACTGCTATCACAGGGATGGCCCTGCGATAGCAGTCAATCAGATTTGGTCGCAATTTGAGACCCATTTATTGAATATTGTTTAAGCAGTTTGCTAGTGTGTGCCCTTTTCTGCAGGGTCATCCACAAACTTTTTGCCTTCACTCTTTTTTGAGGGGGTTTAGGACTCTAAAGTGCATGTGCTCTTTCACTAATACATGGTAAACTTGGCTTACACTCAATTGGCACATTTAATGCACTTGTAAGTTCCTAGAAAAGTGGTATTACATGTACCCTGGGCTTGTAAATGAAATGCTACTGGAGGGCCTGCTGCACCGACTGTGCCACCCACTTAAGTATCCGTTTAAACATCTTAGGCCTGCTAGTGCAGCCTGTGTATGCAGTTTAAAACTGCCATTTCAACCTGGCAAAATATACCCCTTGCCAGGCCAAACCCTTTCTTTAAATAAATATAGGCCATACTTAGGGTAGGCCCTACATAGCCCACAGGACGCGGTGCAGTGTTTTAAAAAGCTTAAACATGTACTTTTAACTTTTACATTTCCTGGTCCTGAAAAACTCTTAAATTCGTTTTTCACTACTGATAGACCTACCTCATCCAAAGGATAACATTGGGTTACCTTATTAAATTTAATGAGTGATAAATTTCAATTGGGAGCAAGTAGGAATCTTGAGTTTGATATCTAAAAAATGGCAATTTCAAACCCTCTTTAATGGCAAAGTTGGTTTTAGAAAGATAAAGACACACAATTGATGGACGCAGAACAAATCAAAACATTCACCCCCAGTCAAGAGATCTGGGTTAAATCCATCATTCTTTTGCTCACCATGCCACCCCAGTTTAGACCTGGCCATATGTAAATCAGTCTTGACCCTGTGCCTCCTAGGAACAGTCTAGCCTGTACTGCCAAGCCAGATCCTGGAAACAAGCATCCTAGGATCGGTTTGTGGTTTTCACCCCTCATAAGCCAGGATAGCTTGAATCCAGGGGCACACTGAGCCCGGGACTCATGTCTGGGCATACCCCGCAGACTTAAGATGAGGAAGCAAAAGACAGACAATTGATGGACGGAATTCTGAACAAATCAAAATATTAACTCCCAGTCAAGCGATCTGGGTTAACTCCCTCATTCTTTTGCTCATCATGCCACCTCAGTTTAGACCTGTCCATATGCCAGGTCCTCACTGAAAGATGGCATTTTCTTGTCATAAGCATTGGGTGCCTCAAGCCTCTATCCGGGGTCACATGACTAGATGTAGCTGGCAGTTGGTCTTTGTGTATTGCTTCCAGACAGTTAGATAAAGGCGAAATAGGTTTTGGCAGGAAGGGCACTCTCTGAGGGGGAGTAGCTGTAATCTACCATACTTGCACATCATAAAGGAACTGCCTTAGTATACTCACAAAGAGGTTGACAGCAGTCTTTTCTACCCCCAGACAAGCTAGGGCCTGGGCAGGGAGGCAGGACATTCAAAACTTTTCTAGGGGTTGAAACCTCAAGAACCGTCTCCTACCTCAAAGCTGGCACCAAGTCTAAATATTTGACTTTCAGGCCAAACTTCCCAGTACTCTGGTGCACTGCTGGTTGAGTAGTAAGTACTGGACCTGCAGCTTGAACCCAGGACCATTGGAGTTACTCCAAGTGATAGTTGGCTGGCCTCCTCTTCAGAGCCTCAGGGACGAGAAGGCTCCAACCACTTTGAACCCAGAACCTGGACTGTCTGCTGTGAGTCTTGACCCCAAGAAGGACCCACTCCATTCCTGGACCCTGAATGAAACCTTTGACATTTTTTTTAATTAGATTTTATTCCTATATGTATATTACTTATTTACCTAATGTCTACAGTACATTTGCTGCCCAATTGGTACCAAATCAGCAGTTGGTGCACCTTAATGCCGGTGAACGCAGCAGAAAGAGACAGCTGACAAAAGAGAGGAATCTGGGAGAAATTATGCTAACTGAAAATGACAATGAATGAGTCTTACAAAAATGGGAGTAATTTTACTGGGGGGAGTGGCATTTGATTTACAGCTTCGCAGCAACCACAGATAAAATGTTGGCTACTTAAGCCTTGGACATAAGCAGGAAATGTTGGCTAGTATGCAGCAGAAATGAGAAAGCTGTGTATGAGCCTATTTAGTTCTGAAGGCATCGAGGATTGTTGCAATCAGGCATGTAGAGTGAGGGAACTTATCTTCAGTGTAATCCTTGCTCTTATCTGGAGTCAGTGTAAATGTTGTAGGAGGGGGACGATAAGCCAATTGGTCTACCTTTAGAACTTGCTGTTACCAATTTAATTTGAATATAGTGATGCCAGCATAGAGGTCTTCAAAATAGGGGTATTAAGAATAAAGCATGGAATCCAAGGTGACATGCTGAGAATTGCCTAAAGTAAAGTGTAAAATGTTGAAAATTGAGTGTGTAAAGATTTTTGAATCAGGAAAATATTTGCTTAAGGATGGTGGGGGTGGCTGCAATAAAGGCTAGAGGCAAGAGACACAGGAAAGGGCCACAGCTTTGCAGCCATTGAGCTTCATGCTACTCCTGCCTGCCCAATTAATGAGTACTCTTCGGCACCTATTGACTAAAGAGAAGTATTTTGATTTCTATTTATATAAAATCACATCTGTGCGTGCCCTTGTGTGTCCTGCTAAAAGTGTAGTGCATTCCAAAGAGGTACACATTGCTCCATGTTGAAGGTTGTCTACAGGGCAGTGTACGTAACCAAGGCTATGGAGTCATTTGTGTTTTCAGCAGTGGACAGCATATCATCCCATGAATGTGAGACTGTCACATTTATGGCCGGGTAAAAAGATGTATAAAGTTAAAGGTTTCTATTGCATCTTACAGTTCAACACAATGGTTCAGCACACCATACAGTATATAGTGACAATGTTAATAAAATTTATGATATCAATAAGCCATGGAGTTTTCTTTCTTGTTTTTATTCCAAATCTTCACACACAAGTAGCCCCTTAGTCTATCTTTCTGTTCCACATTTCGGAGAGTCAGGGTGGCTCAGGGGTGAGAAGGTAGTTTGAGAGGATAGTGTTATTAAAGAGGAGTCTTATTCTTGCAACGGGTGCACATTTTTAAGTGGGTTGAGGACAATACCTGTAGTAAAGGAGGAGGTATTACTATAGCTCATTACCTCAGCATGAATATCTGTGAAGTATTTCATAAATGTGAAGTGGCATTTCCATCGGCCCGGACCTGAACCTGGGTTGCATGTGCGTCGAGTTGAAGAGCTTTGTTCTGCAGCGATACAATGGACCCAGAAGGGTAAGTTCATCATCCTAGATAGGGAAGAGGAGATGACAAGACAGCAGAGTTAATCTGGGAAGAGATACTGGAGTGCTTAGGACTTTTTTGACAAATCAGTTATTTGTGATGTCACTGCGATCCTTTATAAATAATCAGGACAGTTTTCAAGCAAGTTCTGTCAAAGAAACTATTGCACATTTAAGAACAGGCACAAGAGGTTGATGAAGGTTTAAATACATCCCATGACTCATGTCTCCTATCTACTGTGTTCTATGATGCTGCACAAAAGACCTGGGAAGAGAACATTGATAATGTCAGTGTTTGGAGGTCAGAATGTACGCTGCCAGGCATTTGTGGTGGAAGTACTGTGCCCGCTGTCTCCACTACATTCCATGCACCTTAAGGGTTTCAAGATGGGAGAAGGTTTTCACTGACCCTGCTTCTGAGGACACGGCTGGAGCACATTCCGTGAACTATGGCAGTGTTGGACAGCATGGATAGGCCATGGTGGCAAGGACGACGGGTCTTTCAGAAAAATGCCACCCAACTGTGTTTGTTTTTGGAAAACTAAAAATCTGTGGTGTTAGTGACGTGAGGAGGGTTTTATACCAGTTTATAGGAGATGCTGCTTGTTTTTTTCTGCCCGTTTTCCCTATGGTTGAGTGTGGACTATTCAGATGTCAAATCTGTCACTGAAGGCTGGTGGTTGCTCTGTCATGAGGGTTTTTCTAGCTGCAGAGCCTGCGGTGGCTCTGTTGTTGGAAACACAACAGTTTCCCACCCTCAAAGTGAGGTTAGATAACCCAGAGGTTGCCGAATTGAACATCTGTAAAAGTTTTCCCGATGCAACATTACTAAATTAATCACATCCTTTTCAGAATGTAAGGAATGTCAAAAAAAAATTAAAAGAATTGCTGAATAAAATTCAACATCCTTGTTTTTGTATGTGTGTGTGTGTGTGCAGTTATATGCTTGCATCACATGCAAGAGTTAGATGAGTGTGCTACCTCTGCTCTCCTCGGAGGACCACGATACTGCAAAAGACCAGTGCAAGAAAACACTAGATACATATGGTGAAGTCAGAATACAGTTACTGCAAATACACTGAGGTTTAACAATAAAAAAGTCTTCTTCAGAAAAAGTGACTATTACATGGAAGATGCCAGGCAAGATGGGGCAAAATCAGAATCTGCGTCCACGGCCCAGATTTACTAAATCTTGGCGCTGTTGAAAAGTGATGTGAGCTGATGGAAAGTGGTGCAAGGCAACACATTGCTATTTACTTGCCTGTAATAAAGGTATTTTGTGCTGGAATGGCCCCTTTTTTCTAACACAAATATTGTTCTGTACTACTTAGCACTGCTTTGCATGAAAGGGACATTAGTGGGGTCTGCTTGGACACATCACCACAAACACCCACAATTATTGATGCAAATCCGGATTACTAGGACAAGCAGACTGGTCTTTGCATCAAAACGAATGCCTTCTTGAAGCAGGAGAAATGTTTTCATTTCTGAGAAAACACCTCCGCATTGTATGTATTCGCGCACAGCACCTGTCTAATATCCTTCTGAAATGTGTCAGGGAAGAAGGATTTGTACTGGAACACATCCTATGACAGATAGCATACACTCATTGCTGCAGCATGTGTGAGGCTGTGCGTCACATAAGGTTGCCTCATTAGAGCAGCAGTCCACAGGATGACAGCAGCAGCTTGCCAATCATAGTAGATGTGGCTCTGCATTTTGTTTTCACATTTTGCAACACAGTGCAGCAAATTTTATTGCAGGATTATGTGAAAAATGTGTAAATCTTGCCTCTCTGTATAGTAATCAGAGCATAAGAACAAAAGTTGAGCAAATGACTAACTGGTGATGTCTGGCCAGATGTACAAAGCATTTTTCCGGTTACTAACAGAATCAGACCATTTGCAGAATCAGACCATTTGCGACCAGAAAAATCCTGTTTCAATTGTACAAAATGCAAAATAGTACTTAGTAACTTTTTACAGAATCGCAATTTGCATTTGTAATTTGGTATTTGGAAGGAACATCTTTTGGGTGTCCCTTCCGAATACTGAATTGGAATGGTATGCGTTATTTTTTTCGACCATATTCCGGTCGCAAAACAGTTATACCGTACCACCATTTTATGTGGTGGTAACCCATTTGCAAATAGGAAGGGGAACCGTTAGGACTCCTTTCCCTTTGAGAATGTTGAAAAAATATTTTTTAAGAGAAGGCAGTGGTCCCACGTATCACTGCCTACTTTTACAAAAATGAAACTTAATCGTTTTTTTTCTTCTTTTTAAACTCATCCCATTGTCCTTTAAGGAAAAAGGGCTGCATTAAAAATATATATATATTACTTTATTCAAAAGCAATCACAGACATGGTGGTCCTCTGACCCCAGCAGGCCACCATCCCTGTGATGGTTTTGATTCCTAATCGGAAGCAAATTGCGACCTACCTCATTAAAATGCATGAGAGTGGTCTATTTGTGACCCACTAGGAATCGCTAATGCACCTCAGGAGAGTTTCATACATTAGGATTTCCTAATTGCGATCTGGAGTTAATCACTATTAGGAAATCGGTATTCCTAAAGTAAGGACATCTGGCCCTTAGAGCCACCAGCATGTGTAAAATCAAGCCCAAATGTAATTTTCTCTTGATTTTACACTCTATGGTGTCTGGACTTGACACCAAATACCTACATGTACTACCAAAGAGTAACTGACCATGAAAATCTCATTAGTGTGGGTTACATCACTTACATAATGTTGCAAATATTCAATTTGCGCTTATTTTATTCAAGTATTTTACACGTAGATATCAATATTGCCTATTTCGCATCCGCGGCTGGGTGGAAATTTGATGTGTTGCAGGGTTTCTGTGCTCACTGCGTTCAGTCTAGCAAGCTGCCTTTCCCATCAGTTTCTATGGCCCAGATTTAATAACGCCTCGCATCAGGTGTGCATCACAAAAGTGACGCAAACCTGGAGCAAACTGTAGAGTTGGGATTTACTATCCAACGCAAGCTAAGTTTCGCATCGGAAAATTCCCCTAAGTAACGCAAAGGTGTGCTGCGCACTACTTTGCATGAAGGAGTTGATTCATAGGTGGTACATGGGCATTCCCTCGCGCAAGAAAGCATTGTCCACACCTTCTTTTAGGAGCAAGAAAGGCCACTTTTATTTTAGGACAGGTGCATCATAAAACATCATAAACACATTCATTATTTATTTATTATTTGCATATTTCAACTCTACAGTGAGCCTACTAAACCTAAATCCCAAAACCCCGAACAAACTCCTGCCTACTACCCCTAGCCTACCCAACGCTACCCTTCAGGATGGCCAACCCGCTCCAGGCTGCCCACCCCCACTAACAAAACCCGCCTACAAAAGAACAAAAGCACCCATCCTAACAGTGGCAGAACCTACCTAAACTAAACAGTGCCTAGAGCACCGCAAAATAAAGAACCCAGAAATAAATAAGGAAAGAAAGAAAAAGAGGGAGGGTGGGTGGGGCAAAAACAACCTCCCTTCGCCTCCCGCCACGCAGTTAGTAAAAACCCGCCCGACTTCCCCTTTTAAACCCTCTGCTAATCAGCCACTCCACCTGGTCATGCTCCTCGCGCGAACCTGCCCAGGGAGAGACCGGCTCGTGCCTGGCTCTCCCTGGGTCCCCCCTCGCGCAAGAAAGCATTGTCCACACCTTCTTTTAGGAGCAAGAAAGGCCACTTTTATTTTAGGACAGGTGCATCATAAAACATCATAAACACATTCATTATTTATTTATTATTTGCATATTTCAACTCTACAGTGAGCCTACTAAACCTAAATCCCAAAACCCCGAACAAACTCCTGCCTACTACCCCTAGCCTACCCAACGCTACCCTTCAGGATGGCCAACCCGCTCCAGGCTGCCCACCCCCACTAACAAAACCCGCCACCCAGGAAAACCTTTAGCGTTTTCCTGCCCCACCTAAAGGAAAGGAAGGAGCACACCACAATTGTACCTGAAGAACCTTGCTAATCAAGTCCCTGAGTTCAAGGAGGTAAAAAGAGAGGCCCAAAGCTGAGAGATGCACACCGTCCTCACAAAATAAATGATGTTCAGATACTGTCAAATGATAATGGTCCAAACTGTAGATACCCCAATGTTGACAAAATGGGCGCATTGTCCTGTTCACTTTCCTTCTAGCCTTTTCCAGGGCAGAATGATTCCGCGCCCCACGCCATTGCAAACGAGGCACAAACTCAGTCCATATAAGCATGGTGCTCACCCATGTGGTCCTGATGATTTCCAGATCCTGCTTCATCAATTTTAACAAGGTCAACCCCGAGAGGGAAACCAAGTCATTCTCTCCCAAATGTAGCACCAGGAGATCCGGAGGGCCCCCCAAACACTGTGAGACCAAAGCAGCCAAGGCGGGGAAAAGCCCGCCCCAGCGCATTCCCCCTGTTCCATGCCAGGAGACTTCGTGTGTCATACTGTTCAGACCAAGTGATCTCCCACAGAGCTGTCTGGCAGCGGCTAAAGCTGCCCGTTTAACAAAAGAGTGCCCCAGTATCCACACCCTTCTTTTGCATCCGGCGGCTGATGGCCAAGGACCTAGGAGAGAAAGAAATGTTAGACAAGCCAAAATGCACTATTTCCTCACATACTTCTCACAGCACTTGGAACGCCAACGACCAATGCGCCGGATCTGGGACCAGTCCCACCCCAACCTAGCGGCCTCTGTTGCCGCGCCAATTCGGAAAGAATGAGTACCAAATTGAACAGGATCCTTCCCCAAACGCAACAAAACCTTGCGTAGCACAGCCAACAATTGAGATGGCACTATGGGACTACCATCCGTATGACAAAATATGGACCCCTGGAGAAAATGCGGAGAGGACACAAACACCTCCCATTCCCCAACCGGGCAACATGCAGAGACCCCACTCCTACCAAGGAACACCCACTTACCCCTCCCCATCTGGTCGGTTTTAGATGCCCGCAGCCACAGCCGCACTCTGTCGCTTTCCAACACTACCTCATCGCTGGTCATACCTACCCTGCCCCGCAGCCCTAACAACTCTGATGCCCTAAATGCCCCAAAGAACAACCAAACAAAACACAAACGAAATTTGGCACTTTCTAGGGCATCATAACAACACACCTCCAATTCCGGCAACAGCAACTGGAGCAACTCAAAAGTCACAGGCTGCCGGAGCCGCTGACCACCAGTCCGGAGCCTGGCCAAACCTTTCAGCACTTTACGAACCAACACCCCCCCAACCGGATCCCTCCCCCAGCAAAGCTGCCCATAGAAAGAAACCCCAGCCAATTTGCCAGAAATGGTAGTGGGCGATAGGCCTTTGTCCGACAAATGTAAAACAAACTGCAATATGCATTGTTCATCAGACCAACCAGCCCTGGACGGCCCCATCGAATCCTTACCAAACTGCAGAAACTCATTCCAGGCTTTCACATAACCCCGCCGGGTGGATTCAGCCACTGAATTTTCAACCAAGTGGTGAACCCTTAATCCCCCAGGTCCCATACGTACTGTGGGATCGGTGTTGGTTCCAGGTCCGCCCCAGGAGCTAACTTGCGAAACTCGGACCACTGAAAGCGAGACAAAGAGTCAGCGATGCAATTAGAAATACCAGGAACATGCCGTGCTTTAAAGACAATATTTAATTGCAGACACCTTAGCATGAAGGCGCGCAGGAGCCGCAAAACCCTCAAATCGCGAGCCTTTTGGTGATTGACAAGGTGTACTACTGCCAAATTGTCCACATGAAACAGGACTGAGCGATTCTGAAACTCAACCCCCCATAAGTGCAAAGCAACCAGCAGCGGGAAGAGCTCCAGAAACGCTATGCTGCGACCTTGATCCTTCCAGTGCGCCGGCCAGCCGGCCGCGCACCAACGACCCTCCCAGAAAATTCCGAAGCCGTGAGCCCCCGACGCATCAGTGAACAACTGTACTTGCCACACCATGTCCTCATCCGCAAAAAACAAGGACACGCCGTTAAACTCCTGTAGAAAACGAAGCCAGACAGTCAAATCGGCACGCACAGCGGTGGTAATGCGCACCCTGTGATGGGGAAGGCTTGCTCCGGACATGGACAGACCCAGACGTCTGCAGAACGTCCTGCCCGCCCGAACAACCCGGCAAGCGAAATTGAGGTAACCCAACAACTTCTGAACCATTTTCAAAGCCACTTTCCGCTCCCCCAACACCAGATGTATGAAAGCAGACATTTCCTTCACTTTGGCCACAGGCAATCTCGCCACCATAGACAGCGTATCAATTTCAATCCCCAAGAAAGTCAGGGACGTACAGGGACCCTCCGTCTTATCCTGCGCCAATGGAACACCCAATTCCTCCGCTAGAGCCTGAAAGATGTTCAAAGCCGACTGACACTGCCCAGAGCGACCTTCCCCAATGAAAAGAAAATCATCAAGGTAATGACAGACCAATACGTGGCCACTAACAAAAGTGAATCGCCACTGCAAGAAGGTACTGAAAGTTTCAAAAAGGGAGCATGATACTGAACAGCCCATGGGCAACACCCGATCCACGTAGAAGCTACCATCAAAATGCATTCCCAACAGACTGAAATCCCAAGGATGAATGGGCAATAGCCTGAAAGCCGACTGAATGTCGCTCTTTGCCAGCAAAGCCCCAACACCTGCCGTGCGCACGAGCCGTAAGGCATCGTCCACAGAAGCATAAGTGACAGTTGAGTCAGCTGGATCAATAAAGTCATTAATTGATGAACCCTCGGGCCAGGACAGGTGATGTATAAGACGAAACTCCCCTTCCGCCTTCTTGGGCACCACGCCCAGGGGTGATACAATCAAGTTAGGCAGAGGACAATTCACAAAAGGACCAGCAATCCTACCAGACGCCAGCTCAGCATCCAGTTTCTTCCGCACAACATGGGGACTCTCCTTCGCAGACTTCAAATTGTCCGACCACCTGCCCACCCTGGGTCCCTGATACCCAATCCGAAACCCAATTTTGAAACCCCAAGACAAAATCTTAGCGGCCTCAAAATCTGGATAATCCACCAGCCAGAGATCAAGGACCTCTTGCCTAATAGGAGTAGGAGCCCTTGTAAGCAGACTGTTGGTGCTGTCCCCTACCCCCTGAACCTCTTCCCTGATCACCCAATCGCTGGCCGGGAAAACACTGGGTGAGGGCATGCTTCCCTCCACACTGCGAACACTCGTGTTTGTACCTGCAAGCAGGTCTGTTACAGGAACCCCTGTTAAAATGCCAGCATGTGCCAGAGACGGCTGATTGACCTCTGCCCCAAACCCCCGCTCCAGACTGAGCGGGGCGAGCCGAAAAGGGGCGATAATACACGGGCTGCCCGCTAGCTGTGTGGGCCGTAGCAGGCGGGTTTGCCGATGCCATCCATTGTAACCATAATTCGGAATCAACCTCACCCCACGAACGCTCAGGGAAAGCGCTCATGCGCGCCCTGAATTCGTCATCGTAGGACAACCAAGCAAAGCCGCCAAAAGAACTGTGAGCCTTGCGGATGACATCTGCATATTTAAACATGTCTATTGCTTTTTCAGGATGACGTTGACAATAAACGCTGGCATAAATAAGAAAGGCCGATGTCCAGTTCTCTATGGACCTCGGAACACGAGGCCTCCGAGCCAATTCTAATTCCTCCTCCTTCGACCCTTCTTTTGCCTGGACATCCCTATGTAGCAGTCGAAAAACATCCACAAATTCCCCAGACCATATCAGATTCTTTGTTTTTTCAGACAAATGGGACCCCAGGGGCATCCCAACCCCTGAATAAGGCAACTTTTTTGGACGGATACTATCCTCCGTGACCCTTGTGGCAACCACCCCACCATCCCCCGCTGTAGAAACTTCTTTTGCAACTTGCACATTAGAAACATTCGAAAATACAGGCCGCTCAAGCCCCCGTGCCAGAGCGACTCGCTCAACCACAACCCCACCATCCCCTGTCTTAGAAAACTCTTGTGCAACTTGCACATTAGAAACATTCGAAAATACAGGCCGCTCAAGCCTCGGTGCCAGAGCGACTCGCTCAACCACAACCCCATCACCCGTGCCAATAGATCTTGTACTTTTATCCGGGAGACTCTCCCTGGGTTGCCACACAGACCACCACCCATCCTTACCTTGCGGCAGTTGCTCCGCCTGCGGTTGAACAGCCACTCTATCCCTTGGATGAGATCCAGACCGCACTGCCCCTCGTACTGCTGCATAGTCCGCACTAGACGCCTGCAAAACACGAGAAACAGTGTGTTGCCCAAACCCACCCCCCTGGGCCCGTGCTGCCAAAAGCCCAACCTCTTTGTCTCTCAATTCCCCCTCTTCCAACTCATCATCATGAAAACTCCCACCGAAAGCTTCATCAGAAAATTCCACTTGAGCACTACCACTGGGCATAGCCCCATCACCAATACCCCCATCATAACATTGCCAGTCGAAGTTTTGAAAGCTATGTGCACTTAAAGCTGTAGAAGAGCCGTCCGCTCCAGACAGCCCCCCTGTAAGCCCACCACTGGAAACAGCCGTGTGGACAGTTCCCGGGCCCGTAGAAACAGCCAAGAGCCGCCCAGCCGATGGCGCAGATCGAAAACTGCGGCCGCTCGAGCCAGACAAAGAAACAGCCCCTAAAACATTGCCCCCCACCTCTAAAACGCAATCACCCCCCGACGCCAGGGCAGTGCCACCCACCGACCCATCCTCAGGTCCACCCAGAAAACCACCCGGACGACCCCTGGGGGCCGGGCACAGTGACTGGCCAAGGACTGGGGGCGCTCCCTTGCGTAGCAAACCTTTGCCACCCGTGGGCAGGGAGGCGTGGGAGGGGGGCTGGGAGCCAAGAGCACCAGTTGGGGCCACCGTGGCCGGAGGGGGCAGCAATGCATGCGCAGTCCCCAGCATAACCCCAGCAGGTGACGGGGGCAGGGCCTCCGGGTGATGGGGCGACGGAAGCGGGGCGCTAGTGCGCTGGGCGACTGCGTCAACCAGGGGGGGGGGGCCAACATCAGGGGGGGGGGGGACAGGAACAGGCCTGGGCAATGCCGGGGAGAGCAGATAACACTGCCCGTTGAGCCATAGGCATGGGGGAACCCCATCTGCCAAAGGCGATACCAGGATGGGAGAGTAAGGGGGCACCGCAGCGGGTAGAGGGGCGTGCAGGCGTCCTTGCATCTCCAGGCTGCGCCCACGCTTGGGCTTGGGGCCCCCTTTCGACCTCCCCGACTTCCCCAGTGACAATCCGCCTGTGCCCGGGGCCAGCCGGCCCACGGAACGCCCCCGCCTCCCCCCGGGCGCCCCTCGTGCACCAGCATCTGAAAACGGTAAAGCACATACCTGCTGGAGGGCGCCCGGGTCGCACGGCGGGGGTTCTGCAGTAACGGCGGGCAAAAGCAGCCCAGGCCCGTCTCCCGGCATGGCAGCCTCGCCGTCCTCCTCGTCCTCCGGGCCCGTCGATAGGCACGCCTCCACGGCCCTGGCGACGCCCACCGAGGCCTTGCGAGGGGGGCGGGCCATGCCGACCCAAGCTTCCGCCGGGACACCCGGCATCAACAGGTCCTCGCGCCCTGCCGCACAAAGGATTTGTACGGCCCTCCTAACATCTGCAGCTTCCTCCATGGCCCAAGACAAAAGAGGGATCACGAGCGCAAAAACAACCTCCCTTCGCCTCCCGCCACGCAGTTAGTAAAAACCCGCCCGACTTCCCCTTTTAAACCCTCTGCTAATCAGCCACTCCACCTGGTCATGCTCCTCGCGCGAACCTGCCCAGGGAGAGACCGGCTCGTGCCTGGCTCTCCCTGGGTCCCCCCTTGCAACCACCCCTGTGTTTGATGTAAATCGCTACCTAATAATATTAGAAAGGGATTTGCACAGAAATCTTACTCCTCCTCGTGGCAGGAGTAACAAGGAGAAGTGATTTTCTTTCTCCTTATTTGCCGAACGTTGCATGTGTGTTCCATCGCAGGGCACACATATGAAGTGTGGGAATAGTCTCAAAGGATAGGTTTTATACTGGAAGGGTCTCCTACCAGAACAAAACCCTTGCTTCTGAGAACTCGCAGTCCCTTGAACGGGATTGCTGTGTGTTGACACATAGCAGTCAAAAGTCTGCCAGCGCTGGAGGAGAGAAAAAAATGCAGCACATTTTAGAGATGAGACATTTCTTCTCTCTCCCTATGACGCAAGGCAGCGCCGGAGCTGTGTTGTGTCAAACATTAGTTCATCTGGGTCTATATTTCTGGGTGATTATTGGTCTCTGCTCTATTCACTCCATATTTCATCTTTTAAGTTCAAAATAAGCTTTTAAGGCCGTGTAATTGCTGACAGGCTGCTTGTTATTAAAACTGCAGCTTTATAATGCGCACGAGTTTAGTGCATGCCTCTTCTGAAACTCAATTTCCTGGTTCAGAGGTGAAGTCTCCGCCCATTTTTGCCTCGACTCCCGGCTCGTGCCAGTGCCAAGGAAGGCGAGCTGCTCGAACACACGCATATTTGTTTAGGTAGAAAGCGGAGGGCGTTCGATCGTGTCGGCTGAGCTTGTATTTCTTTGTTTTGGCTGGCATCCCCAGACCGGCGTGGCCTTCAGCGAGCCGGGTCACAGATGAGAATAGTCCGGCCATTGAATTATTTTCTTCCTCTGTGGTCGTCCCGCAGACGCAGAGCTCCAGTTTGGGATATGGGAGGCGTGGTGTGTGACTTTTAATAGAACATGTAAAAATAGCCCTGGTTGTGTGGCTGCCTGAAAATAGAGCCGGTGAAATCTGCCTTACTTCCCGCAGGATGCAGCATTTTGGCAAACTGCAAATTATACCCTCCTGTTCACAACACACATCCTACCACTCCTTGGCAAGTCAGTGCCCCAGCAAGTGAACGCTGCGCTTTGTCTTCAGCCTTTAATTCATCATCTGCTAAACAGTCTGCAAGCTTCAGCACTAACTACTACGGGTACCTCAGGGTGATGGTGCCGCCAACACAACTAAGTGAGTCCTGAATGTGTTAATAATTTACAGACATAATCCGCAGAGTGCCTTGCTTGAAGTTATCTAATATGAAACATCATCTCTAAAAGGTGCTATTACATATGTTCACTCGGTGCCTGATTCACAAATATGTGAACACAAACTTTTAAGTCGTGATGAGCCCCTGACAAATGAGCCGGGCACATATACTACTGGAATCTCGGCAGCCAGCCAAGTTTGGTGCTGGCCTCCATGCGTCTGCTCTGTTAGGGATAGGCTCGCACAAGTCACGTGGGTGTGCTGATGTGTCAGCAGGCTCCAAGCCCCATACCCACATCATCAGTGGGAGCATCTTTTACATGGACCATTTATATTAATGCCTACTTAACACTGCACTCCTAAATTAGGTTCTAGAATGTAAATCCCCATTGCCTACCAACATTTGTACCACCTGCATGCATTGCGTCGCACTCTGTGGGAGCCCTCCGCTGTGTCGCTATGCCATATTGGAATGGTGGACACACCTGACGCAGTTTCCACCACATATCTCTTTGATTGCGGGATGCACTGGAATCCGTGCCAGCCAAACCAAGGAGGCCCATTGAAATATTGACATACTGCAAGATGTGTGCTCACAAGCCAGTTTGCGCATATGCTCAAAAGGCATTTTTTGTTTTCAATTCTCCAAAGGTCAGGACCAGTGCTGTAATTGAAAAAAAATTACCATGCGAACCCATAAAAGCAAAGGGGGTGGTGGTGTAACTTGTAAAATAGAGTCTGACAGTCAATTTAAACATTTATTTAAAAATATCTGTTGCAAAGACGTTAGCAGCAAGGATATGTGTGACAGTAAATCTGTTCTAGATTACCTAATTGGTCTCACAAACAGGCTGGATTTTAAAATATATTACAGGGTTAAGACACCTGCTATAGAGATCATTCAGCACCCAGCAATTTCGAGGGGATTATAATAACAGTAATATAACTCTAGTGGTTGACACAGTTCTGGGAGAGTTCTGTGTTTTGTTCAGTCACAGTTTTGACTCAAAGTATCATAATTTGATTTTACATCATGTAACATGCACATCATAGAGTCGCATTTTATAAAGAGAGGTAAGTGGGCTACTACTTTTGATGCTGAGATAATTTTGTTGTTTCCGGGACATAAGTTGCAAGCCTTGTAATATAGCACAGTGCTTTATTTATCGGCATCAAGGGGCTGCATGCAAACTGTAAGCCTTGGGTTTGGATCCTTAATGTTTTTTCTCAATCTGTTGTTATTCGAAGATTGTAAATAAGTGCTTCTTTAGGAAGTAATAACTTCCTGTTAGTAAAGTAAGTAATAGGCTTGTCAAGTGCGCGAATGCTTGCAGGCATCTTGGCACTAACATCTAGAACAGTGCCATCAAAACGGTGACCGATTTGGCAAGAAAGGACCAGAAAAGCCAGGTTTTGAGCTGTTTCCTAAATTGTAGCCGCTTAGACTGAGCTCTGAGTTGGAAGGGCAGTGAATTCCACAGTTTACAGGCAGAGTAGGTTAAGTTCCCACCACCCCATCAAGCCTTGTTGATTCTGGGGGTAGCCACAATTTTAGCTGAACTGGACTGAAGGAGGCGTTTGGGCGAGTGCCAATAAAAAAATCTTTTGAAAATAAAGATGATGACAATCACTGCATTACGGTTTATATCCTGGCTTTGTGTTTCTTTCGGAAAATTAAGTTGTAACGTAAAGGCGCAGATTTACTATGATTTTGTGTTGGGTAGCTTAACCTTTGTGGCACAGATCCAATGCAAAATAATTTTTTGACATTGACTAAGAATCTTTGCTGGGCTTAGTAAGTAGAAAGTAGCACAATGAAGTGCGCTACTTTCTATCAAGTAGCATCCCTTGGGGGGTGCATGGGTGTTTCCATTCATCCACCCATGTATTTTGACGCAAACACAGATTTGCAAAGACTTGTAAACCTGGGTTTGCATCAAAAAGGTGCGCCTACCGGACAGAGGAGTAACAGAGAGAAATATCTTTATTTTTCCTTGTTACTTCCTCTTTCCATGTGAGCTGCATTCTGCCACACACACATAAACAGAAATATGCTACTAAGGATTGCTTTTGTGCAGGAAGGTATCTCTCTGTTTAACATCTCACTGCCCTGTCGGTCTATCCACATTTCTTTCAGTCTGAAATGGTATTTGCTCTTATACCTGCAAAAACTGCTCATTCTTTATATCTTTGGTGTTTGATCAGTCCATGTCCACTCTACGTGTGTGTCACACATTTCTCCATCCTGTAATCTCTATGATTGTTGCTATATATCTCTGCCTTGTGTGTAATTATCTCCTCATTCAACTTGTCCTAATAGCTATGTACCATAGGAACAGTGACTAAATTAATGAATGAAAATATAGGTTGGTTAGCAAAGATATGTCTTTGAATGATACCAAAAGCTGACCTAAAAAGGGAAGAGATAGATTTTCAGACCCTACGTAAAAGACAGATGATTGAACATGGTATACTAATACCGACGCAGAGAGATCCAAAGGGATGTTGGACAGTAAGAAAAGGAACAACTGTTCTGTGCATTCTTCTAAGAAATAGGACTGTCAGATGGAATAAAGAAGAAGAACGAAAGTGTGAATAGGAGCACATGAGTGAATATGGCCTGCGCGTGTCCCGTGCCTAAGCAGTCGACAGGTTAATAAACCATGCAGAGGTCTTTGCATCTTCTAATCTTTTCTCCTCCCACTTCTCATCTTCAACCCACATCTCTACCTGCCTTATAGCTATCCAGTGCTGGATGACCTTGTGCTCCCTCATGCTCAACACCTCTAAAAACGAAATCCTCTACTTCCATTGCTCTGCTGCCTACCTTTAACACTGTACCTCTTTCCCGTGATAGCCTTGTGCCCTCCTCCGCAGTTTGGAAACCTGTGAGTGCTCTTCAATTCCTGAATGAGACTGGACTCCTTTATCTCCACCAAAGTCACAGCTTTATAATATCTACTGCCTACTGTAATAAATATGTTCACACCTTCCTTTCAATCAGAAGAACCCCAAGAAAACACTACCATTGTATTGTTACAGCGTTATCAACTCACAATGAGCAAGGCACATTACTGTTACACGTTATCAACTTATCAGTTTGCATAGCGTTCATCCTCCATCATGAACCTGCCTCCCACTATCCTCTACATCTTAGCTGCTTTTCCACCAGCTGCAAAGGCTAGCGTAAAGGCGTTAGCCTAGTCTACAAAACTATCCATAATCTACCCTTGCATATGTCATTGCGGTCTTCTCTCTCTATACCGCAACTAAATCTGCATGATCTGTCAATGTTTACCATATTATGGTAAGCAAACCCCGATGTGCCCAAAATCAACATTCGTATTCAGTTCGAAAGAGTTTTCCAACTCGCCCAACCTTAAGATCTGTCTGAAAACTCCCCTTGAATTTGCAATTCCATCAGAGGGTAACTGCCCTTCCTCCCAACTCAGTCACTGCTAATAACAAATTAACTGCAAATATGTCCATATATAAACAGTAATTGTTGTCTATCTTTGTCGTTCATCCTCACATACAGCATGGTTCAAGATCCATACCTCTACCTCACATTTTTTGTTTTATGTCAACTGATCCTATTCCAAACACCATGAAAAACCCAACCTTTGACCATAATCATTAGACTGACAATAACGTAACCCTATACCTGCTTACCATCCCCTAATGGTAACTTGACCTTAACCTAAAAGTTTGACCTCTGCTGTTATTCAGTGACTTAGTCTGATCCTAATGATATTTTAACTCTGTTTCAAGCTTTATCCTAACAGTAATCGTTTTCCCGATTTTTATTCTGATTGAATGATCCAGTTTATCATACTTTGAATGAAATCTTTTTTTGATTTGTATTTCACTAATTTTGTTTTTAAACTACATTTTTACAATTAAATGTTTTAATTGAAATGCTATTCTCAGACAGTGTGACAGTGGTTTAAGTTCAATGGCATAATGCATATATACATTTGCATAACAAGTACTTATAACAAACCCCCCAAACACAAAGTAGCCTTAAATACAATCGAGAATAACTGCATACTATACAGATTCAGTAGAGATAACGCATTATACTGCGAATTCTAGAAAAGGTTGAAGTTGAAACAAAAAAACTAAAAGAATAACATAAGAAAAGTGGCAGGAACAAAGAATAATACAAAAGAGAAATAAGAACGTATATGATGTGGAAGAGTGAATTCATATTGTAACTACAGAAAGATGGCTATAAGAAGTTTAACAGAATAAATAAAAACACATATATATATATATATATATATATATATATATATATATATATATATATATATCTATCTCATTGTAAAATCCTGTACAATATCAACAATATATTTAAGAGATACACAGCCAGTAGAGAGAGCTATAGAAATAAGCAACTCATTGAGGTTTAACATTTATCATATTAGCAAAATACTAGAAATAGACAAAACGAGGTTAGAGGAAACCAGAAAACATACTTTTATTCGCCTTAAGAAAATATACACTAATGAACAAACGTTGGACTAGGCTTTAAAATAACCATTTCAGTATCTTATCACATTGTTATTTTTGTTTTTTCCTGAACAAATTTTCTACCTTGCACAGTAACTCTTATAAATTGATATAAGGTTCTCCTGTATTCTCTTGAACTTAACAGTTACTTTTTGGTATCTTGACTTTAGTTTGGTGTATGTATAGAGTAGGCTCCAAACTTGCACAACTCATTAGATTAACCATACAATATCATTTTTTTTCCACTAGGTGAGAAGCCCTTTGAATGCAGCTGGCAGGATTGCACCAAGAAGTTTGCAAGATCCGATGAGCTGGCTCGGCACTACCGCACCCACACCGGAGAGAAGAAGTTTGGCTGTCCCATATGCGAGAAACGCTTCATGCGCAGCGATCACCTGACAAAGCATGCCCGGCGCCATGCCACTTTTCAGCCTGGCATGCTAAAGAGCCGGGGTAGCAGCACTTCCAGAACAGGGTCTGTCAGTGACTATAGTCGGTCAGATGCGTCCAGCCCTACGATTAGCCCAGCTAGCTCACCCTAAGACCCTCTGCACTGGATGTCGGCCACAATTGGTCCACATAGTAGGACATTGTTTGTGTTACATTCATTATATACTTTTGTGTTTCTCTTTGTGTAGCTAGTGTGTAGCTGCCTTTTGCTGCAAATACTCAAGTCATTTTTATCCTAGTAAAAAATGGACGGCTAGAACTGATGTCAAATATGACCGGATTTAGTATTTCGATCTTTTTACCAAGTTCTGCAACTATTGCATTTTTTCCATGTTTTCCTGCCATAAATCGCAATGAACATGTTTTTACTATAATTTTTGCCATCATACACGAAGCAAAGATTTTTTTTCTTCAACTCAGGATTCAAAAACAGTTTTTTGAAGACAGACTGAAACGTTGTCCTGACGAACAGGAACCAACTCTTTCGAATCTTCTGTCTCGCTTTTCCCCTTTCTCAGGGAAGGATTTAATCAGGTCACACTACTGCAGCCTTACTTTTTAACATTCCATTCATATCAGGAGATGCCTCCCATAGGCCTTCATCACTGGAAGAACTTGTTCAGATTTGTGGTGCTGGGTCTCTCCAGAAAACTAGCTATCACTTCAACGGAGTAATGTAATAAGCCTAATTTTGATGTGATAATATGTCTTCTATGAATTATTTAACATGTTGGTTAAATTGCCATGTGTCATCCAATCACCTCTTCAGTTTGGTGTACCAATGGAAGAAACTCTATTAAGTTCTTGCAGATGAATGCTCAGGGCCAAGCTCCTTGTAAAAACCCTCCTTACATGGTCTAATGTGGATCATTAACGTTTCATTTGAAAAGAAATGAAAGGAAATTAAGTGCCTTTTTGCTTTCTAACTGGTTATGACTACAAGGAGGCTCAGATGGGAACTGCTTATTATTTTTCCAAGAAATGTTTTTAAACAGGGATCATCTGTGAATATCTGGGTATTTCTGTAGTGATTGGTTGCTTCCTTTCGATGCTGATAACCAATGGAATGAAGGAGCATCGGAGTAAAGTGACAGTGTAGTGGGCAAGCTAAGCCAATATCTAGCAAATGCGCTGTTCATAATGCTTCTCAATTTTGACGGAGTCTTCTCTACACATGGCAAAAATAACATTTTCCATTTTAAAAGGTTGCTTGTTAGAGGAATTTACATATTAAGTCTCGTTAGTCGAATTGCTTATTTAGTCATATGATTTATTTAGTCATACTTTGGTGGTTTCAGGCTCAGTTTCACTGAAGATCCCCTGTGACATTCTACAGTACATAAAAGTGTAACCATCTCACTACTAGGTTGGAGATATTTAAATCATCCCCTGCCACCAGCATTGCAACATGCTTGGAAAAACCTGTTTCCATTTTACTGGAATAGTGGGACGACTCTTCATGGTATTAACATTTCTTACTGGTAGAACTTGTGTTTCTTTGGAGTATGAAACAGTAGGGCAGTGTAACAAAGTAGAAGCATAGGCACAAAAATTGACCCCACCCACCTCCCAATCAAAATCTCCATCGTAAATTTAGTCTAATAATTTATATCCAAATAGGAGAACCAATCCTGTAAATTGAAGCCACCCCTTAAGTCTTAACACCTTTCTTGACCTATCTAGGTAAATTATCAGCGTCAGTGCTGTAAAACCGCAAGTTCGTGGCACGCAATACCCCTAAGTAACTTAATCCTTGCCTTGCAGAACTGCAGCACTCTGAAGTAATACCTTCTTACTGACTCATTTACCAAAGTATCTTAAAGAGTTCATAGCTCCCAAGTAGTCAATTAAAGTGATTTGTTACTTTCAGCTTCCAACCTTTTACAGCTAGAAAGGGGCAGAAACAAATCAGAACACCATTTTAGAAATCAGTGTGCAACAACTGCAAATATTGCAGCACAATGAAATGGAAATGAGGTGAAGTGAAACAAGATCAACAGATGCAAAACAGTAATCGAAGAGACACCAAAACATGTATAGGGATCTATCAAGGCCGGTGTATTCACGTATTCCTACTCTCAGAAGGAAAACAATGATTCAGCTGTGGCCTGTGCAGGTAAGAGCGCTGAGGCCAGGTGAGGGGGGATTTCGATGGACGATGACGAGGGTAAATTAAATAGTCCTTTAATTTTCCCTGGTCATCGTCTGTCGAAATCAGCCCCTTCCCGACCCCACCTCTCTTACATGCACAGGCCACGGCTGCAATGATTTTCAGTGCTGCAGGTAGAGTTGGCTAAATAAAAGTCTGTATGGTTCTTGTCAGAGGCTCCCTTAAAGTCACCAAGTGGGATACGGCCTGAGAGCTCCTGTAACAGTTAAAGATCTTGTGAGTTTCGATTACAAGTTTGTCCATGGTTAGTCTATTTTTCCAGTCCTTGCCCTTTTTTTCTATGGTGACTGGTTGCTTCTCATGGTTTTTCATGGATGTGTTTAACAAATGCTCTCTAGTGACATCTATTAGAAGCAGGGAACAGCAAACATTTTGGGTTGAAATGGAGCCAGTGAAGTTTACTGTCACAATAAAGGATACATGCCTTAAACTGGAAATAGGATGCAACAGTTTGGATGTTCAGAACATGTCATAAGCCTTGGATTGGGAAAACACAGTATAAATGCAACCGTATGCTATGAGTCAGTGAGAAGAATTCATTGAGAATAAGTGAGCATAAAGTAACAGGTTCGTTGGGGGTCAATTAGACATTCTTGGAGTAAGAAAAAGCATAGCGGGGCAAGAGTTGAAGAATTTCCATGCAATCGTTTGGTGACAATGCTTTCCACTGTCAAGCAAATTCAATTTCTTTCTTGGTTGTATTTCTTGCTTTTTCAAATAGCTGTTATGGAACAGGGTGTTTGGGGAGAGAGGGTGGAAGAGGGATTGGTTAACAGAATAATCAAAATGGGTGGCTCAACAGTTAAGAAATGTGTGTTTGCGTGGCTCAAATTGGAGATACAAACACTTAAGGGACACAATAGGACCACAGCATTGCATCACAGTCACTTGTGTTTTATAATTGTAGGGTATATTACATGGCATTCATATATGATCGGTAAAGCTCATGCCTCTCAGGAAATTTCTTTAGGGTGAGTTTAAAACAGATTTTAATTTTGATGTGCAATCCTTCCCTTTTGGCTAAGTAAATATATATCATTTTGTTTTTGTTAACCGACGTGGGGTTTAATTCTCCAAGTTAAAGTAAACTTTAATTCTTAGGTACAGATACCAATGTTAAGGAATTTTTTTAGAACAGTGTTTTATTAATACCAACAATTATTTACTACAATAATTGTAACTTAAAATAGTGCCTCAACTCCACCTAAACACTTCTAGGCAGTAGTGGGAGAGGTTGAGTTAGTACCACATGTTTCATAAACGAACCCCTCTACGAGGAATAGTACTGTGACTAGAATACCAACCATAACGATTATGCAGAATTAGGCTGACAGTAAAGTCGGCTGTTCCCAGATAACCTACTAACATAACTAAACTCCTAATACCTTACAATAATAAACCTGTTAATCAATTACTAATGATTCTGTAAGTGCAGTCAATTAGAATGTGCCTACTGATAAACTCTCTTCCTTTCTGTTTACATATATTGTTATAACTATGTTGATTTATTATATCAGCAGTAAACTGCACATTCATTGCTTTTAAGATAAAACTGTACTTGCATTCTATCTTGTTAATACTCTTTGTTCTTAGGTTTTGTAAGTGAAAAAATATAGCTTCATGTGTATTTCCATAGAAATACTACAGTATGTTAAAAACTGTTGAGTTTGACAATGCTTGAATTAAAAGGCAGTCGTTTTCTAAGAAAAATTCTAGACACAAATTTAAAATAATAAAAATAGCTTCACACCAATACATCTGCAAAATAAGCCCCCCCCCCCCCAATATACCTTTCCTACATACATGTCGTCTGCTATGCAATGACATTACAACATGAGTATTTGGCCCCAGAGCAGTTTCAAGGAGTGCACTTAGGCAGGGCTGAAACTAACACTTCAGGGACTCATGGTTGATGGTATGATTATCACCATAGCTCACTAATTGAGAAATGAGCTTCAGGACTCCCACCTGGCACTCTGTCTCTGCAGATTTGTAATTATCTCTCACACTTTTGTGGCATAAATCTTCAGAGAAACCAGAGCAACTACTGCTGCATCTGTGCCACCAGTGGAAACTGATCAGTTAACTCCCACTCCTCAGAAAACACTGATGAGAGCTTCTGCCTATGTCTGCAGCAAACTTCTCCCTCACTCAACCTTTCTTCTCCTACTAAGTTAGTCAGTTTCTATGACAATGTTCCTCCAGACAATATCTATGGCATCAATTACAATGTGCAGAAATACTAATTCACCAGAGTCCTTGGTACTCCTTTATACTGATAAACTACCATTTATACCATAACAAAGCTTGACGACTCCAGAGCCCTAGTAAAACTCTAGATAGATCTCATATTTGAAATATCTCTGCATAGACTGTACTGTAGCTTGCCTATTTCCTTGTTCACTAAGGCAAGACAATTTCTCCAATGTATTGTAGGACATGTATTTATTAATCTTTATTTATTAACAGATTTCTGTAGCAGGAACTAGGATGCTAGGACACTTTACACCAGGCAAAGTTACCAGTTATAGGTTCTACAAGAGAGATTACACAAATTATAAAAAGTAAGCAAAGTAGAATGTGGGGAAAACAATATTCTACTGTTCACTAATATTACATGCTAGAGGAGTAGCAACTATGAAACAATACACGAAAAATAGATAATAGTGAGAAATATTGTGAACATACAAACTAGTTTAAAATATTATGGCAGAATGTAGGCTTTCCAGAGTAGAAGCCATTTCCCGTAATAGCATGTGAGGTAGCATTGCAACAGCCCACATTTTAATTTTGTTAAAAATGCCCAGTAATGTACCAATGGGCAGAGCGATGGAGTGCCACACACTGGGGTCACTCCCAGAGAAGGATTGCTTTAGTGTCTTTGTGGACCATTTGGAATTTGGTGGTCAAACGTGACAGAGTACCCTGTCTGTCAAACCCCCAGTCTGCCCGGTGTAGTAAGAGTCAGGTAGATCATCATCTTCCCAAGCAATGCTGGTACCCCGGCTTGCTCTGATCTTGAAAAGCTTACTCTGATGGAGTCCAAATGTGTGCTAAACAGAAGACTAATAAATAAGTTACTTAGAGTATGACAACGAATGAAACATATAGGGCACCTCGTTGTATAGGTTAGGTAGTTGCAAACTGAAATGTGGCTATTCTAACAAGATACTCATTAACATTTTTACCCAGAGCAGGATAGCCTCTCTAAAGTTGGCACGCTTGCACAATGTGGGCAAACCACTTGGTTCTTGTAGAGAGTTCTCAACAACAATCATTTCCTCAACAAAGTAAAATATATAACACATTTTATGAATGCATTTACCGCACATAATGGGGACAGTAGAGGAATGAAGCAATCATTTATCTGTCAGTGAAATCAATTGTTAGTGTTGGAGCATGATATGTGCATTTCTTAGATGCAATAAAAGGAAAACAGAAAAATATCTGGGATCAGTTACCATTTTGTAAAAACAGGCAAAAATGTGTCCCAGGTTTCAGATTGCATTTTTAGATGGACATACCTATGTTCCTGCTTAAGCGTATCAGCACACAAATGTTCAAATGTATGAGGGCAGACTACTGCTGATACCGTATGGAGATGACACAATGAGGGCATATCAGCCAATACCAGACCCTGTACCTGCTGGGCACACTAGAGAGTCACCTGCTGCCATTGAGTATTCCCATATAGTGCTCCAAATTTGAAAGAAGCATGACGGCCAGGAGTACAAGTGCAACACATGTCCATGCGCCCTGCAGCCTAGTTGCAAATTCAGAGACAAGTGGTGGCCCATGCCCCTCTATGGGTGTTCAATAGGCTGCACATGGACTTTAGAGAACCTGCTGTCCCCTAGAAGTGTGGTGCAGTTAGAGGCATCACCATTCCTCAATGAACATTAGGGCCTCTGGTGATGTCTGATGCAGGCATGCACTGCTTACTTCTGTATGGTGAATAGAAACCCTGGGACTTCATAGTCCCTCTTTGGGAACCCCAAACCTTGGGAGGAGCATTTTAGCCCAGTGCAATATCTGTAATGGGTATTATTACACTGGGCCATTAAACCTGCAAAAGAGGGAAACTGTACTAGTACTTCCTATCACAGATGGAGCCTTCATTAGTGGGTTACAGTAATAAATGCTCCATCAAGAGGGCGAAGCATCCCCATAAACAACCAATACATATGTTACAACCAGTTCCTAGGATAATTAATTATTTTAGGCATTTTGAATACAGTGCACTAAAACTTTGCAAGCTCTTTAAACAATCCATCTCCAAATCAGCTGGATTATTTCTATTGTTATATTTAAGAAATATACTTATTTCTCACATTTTCCTTTTACAGATGTCTGTTTTTCTTTTCTTAAGATGCTGTTTTAAAAAAAACGGAACCATTCTACATTTGTAATATTTTATATGTGCGGACATTGTATTTGGTGTTAATATTGGCTTTCCTGTGGTGTAGCAGGCTGGGTTCGACGCTAGCAATTTTCCTGCACAGTCTAAGTGAATAAAATATGTAATTCCTTGGTGCTAGCCGTGTAACCCCCCCCCCACCTCTCTTTTACTCTAATTTTACTCTACTTTGTAGGTATTAAATGCAGTCAAATGTAGCAACATGAATGGCAGTTGTACTGTACACGAACTCCTGGAATTTGCTATCAACAATGCTTTGTATTCAAGTTGAGTTTGCATTCATGTCTCCTTTGCACAATGACAATTTTGTATGTTATTTTGTACTGTAAATATTGGCTTTTCAGGGATTCATAAGCAGCAGTGGAGCGGAATTCATTCTCTCTTCCAATAAGGGCTTTGCCATCCACCCAATTGTTTGTACTTGCCTAGTATTGCATAAATATTTTGTGGGGACTTTTCACTTTAGAAAAGAAGGAAAGGTCTGCCAGTCCAGCATTTTCCTGGTGGGATGTCAGTGCCAGCCCTGCTTTCCGAGCAGGATGGGCTGCCATGACCTAATCATGACCCCTTGACCCCTTGCTAGTCACAACCTCCTGAGGTGTGAGGTTGCTTCGAAAGATTTTGCCAAGCCTTGTTTTGATTTCCAGTGCAGCCATGTAAGAACACCACTTATCCAGCTGCCAGATGCCCCCTTGAAACAATGGACTGGATTGAAAGTCATGAACATCCATCTAAGGCTCAGGTGTACAAAGTAGGTCCTAGCTGGCAGCAGCCACATCAAGGGCCAGGCTTATCATTAATTGATGCAGCACAGAAAGACAACTTGCTGCGCTGTGTCAAATAGGGATGGCAGGAATGTACCATATTTACTTTGATTATGGTGAAATCCTGCTCTCTCCCAGCGCTGGCACGCTGTGTGCTGCCTTGCCCCAATGCAGGCACACTTGCACTAAGGCGCAAGGGTGCCTAAGCCGCAGAAAGGATGTTTTTATGCAGCAAGGGACACCTTCCTGCACCTAAACAACCCTTACTGGTCTTTCCAATGTCTAAGTATGCTGCAAAATACAGCACACTTAGAAACAGGAAAAACAAAGAAAAAAAGAGTTTTTCTCATCGGTGTGCTTCTATCAGGAAGGAGGTGCACCATTTTGGCACATTCCCATGTTTTCTTGTCTTGGTAAATCCGGGAATAGGCCAAAGCATGGGTGGATACATAGGAACACCCACTTGCAACACACATGGAACACCTTCCTGGAGCAGAGTAACACAAGGCAGCAACCTGGGCTGCCTTCGGTTACTCCAGAACTACCAAGCCATGGCGGTGCCATGCAAGCTGGCTTTGAGGGGCTTAGTAAACCAGACTCATGGACTGCAGTGCCCCCGTGTAACTTTACTTGACACCAGGACAACGCATTCCTTTGACAAATCTGGGCCTAGATTTTTCGGACAACAAATGACTATGTAAATGAGTTCCATTAAACAATAGGCTTATATATGTATCTTACATGGATGTTCTGAAAACATGGCATGGATCTGGCCCTCTGATCTGAGATAAATTACCCTTTCCTGAACTCAGCTAAAATAATCTCATTCTGAGCGTAAACCTGTCCACGCTAAGTTTTGTTTTGAAAAATATTCTGAGGCAGGGGCAGCCTTAGGCATGTGCAAGCTGTGCACCTGCAGAGGGCCACCAAACCCCAGGGGCCGCCACGCCAATACATATCCTTAATATAATAATCTTCTGAGGATGGATACATATTTGCGTGGTGGCCCCTGGCAGAGATTTTGCAGCCTCTGGCTCTGTTCCACTTCCAAACACCCTGCCCCCCGACCCCCTCTTCACTGGCCTCCGTGCTCCACCCCGCCCGGACCCCCTCTTCCGGGGCCCCCTACCTATGCTCGCTGCCCAGGGCCGCCATGAGCCTAAAGCCGCCCCTGTCTGATGGGCATAATTTGAAAACAATTATAAACTGCAATGGAAATAATATGTGTAAAGGTTACCTCTTTTCTGAATTTGGATTTATGGGTATTGGATTATAAATGTCCATTGGAAATAGCAAGGGAGTTTATACTAGTTAACTGAGAATGCGAGCCCAAGCCATAAAAACCAAGATGCAACTGGAATCAACTCATACTTAACAGTTTATTATATGTCCCAACCCATATGGTAGCAACTCCCTTCAGTACAAACAATTTCTGGTAGTAGTCAGCTGGGATTCCCACCAGAGTGGGGCTACTGCATTAAGCTTATTCAGCTTTTTCCTCAAGCCCTGCTATGAAACGGAGTGACTGGGGATGGAGGTGGTGCTCTGTGTCTTGGTTCTATTCTCCCCTTGGATACTGAGCATACTATTTTTCCGAGTTCAATCTTAATAATCACATGTTTATATGCCATGATCTCTGCTAACAAAATTGTGTTACAGACTATGCCTTCCTTACTGTAATGAATCAAAGGCAATCTGATGTGTCCAGAAATCAGGTGCCTGCTGGCTTCTTAGTGGGCCATTGCTTTTGATTGGCTGGTGAAGCAGAGTCATTCCCACACAGGTGAATCGGAAATGTGACTAACTCTCTCGCAGCTCAGCGGGTTCTTTTTCGGCGCAGGCCTGTTGTGAAATCTCCCAAGTACCATGTTGCCTAGTCCAGCTCTTTAATAACCAGTATGCATTAAAGTGTTCACTCTTGACATAACAAAGTCTCAATAAGTGGACTGCCTACCTGCATAACATGTTTTATGCCCGTGATCTCTTTATTAGGTCCTCACATTTTTATTTTCTAAATTGTACATAATATCCTCTTTCCAATGTATTGTATTGCGAGTCAACATACTCCTAAAATACAAGTTTGCACTTAATCATGTCAGTCTTTATTCTGTATGTTTTGTATGGCCTTGATAAACAATTATTTCAAACCATTTGCAGTGTCCATGACTTGACTATTTGCTGTGATCTTTTAAAGTAATAGAGCGTAAATCGATATCGCATTTTGTAATGAGGAGGTGAGTGAGTAAAGTTAACAAGGCAGGGGTACCGATCACATATTTAAAAAATGTAATTTTGTGGCCGAACTACTCCCGCTTTGTTCAAGGTGATGAGGAAAGTTTGCTATGAAATTCGTTTTTATACATAGTAATTATTTTGTACTATAACTTGTACCCAAATTTGGCAAATCACAGATCGTTCAAAGAAATATTGATATTTAAATTGACATGGGCTTTTATTATTTTTATTGAATATTCCTTCAATTCTGCCCTCCATTTTCCTTCATTTTCCCATCCTGCCTCTTCCAAGTAGGGTTCCAGTCAAACAATAATAAAACAAGCATAGTCAAAGCCAATAGGTCTCACCTATATGAGAGATATTGCCTTTGGCAATGTGGTTTAGCCATGTTGTACACCAGTGCAGATGCTGTTCAGCATGGCTAAAAGTGAGTGAGGTGAGGTGGTGGAGGGGTGGGGAAGAGTGTGGTAGTTTGGGGAAGATTGGGGTGAAGTGAAGTAGAACAGGGTAGAGTGGAGTAGGGGTAAATTGGTGCATTAATCAATCCAATCAAGCGGTACTTAAATGATGCAGCTTGTCACCTAGGATGGTATTCTGCTAGTAGTTTAAACCCACCTCCTTCTTTTACTTTACTTTTAAAGTATTAAATGCATTCAAATGTAGCAAAATGAATGGCAGTTGTACCATACACGAACTGGAATTTGCTTTTAAGACAATGCTTTGTATTCAAGTTGAGTTTGCATTCATGTCTCCTGTGCACATTGATAATTTTGTATGTTGTTTTCTACGTTGTAAATATTGACTTTTCAGTGATTCCTAAGCAGCAGTGGAGCGGAATTCTTTCGCTCTTCACAGAAGGGCTTTGCCGTCCACTCAACTGTTTGTACTTGTCTAGTATTTATATATATTTGGTGGATTTTTCACTTTAGCCTCTAACCTCACATAGAAAAAAAGCAAAGGTCTGTCAGTCTAGCATTTTCTTGGTGGGATGTCAGCGACCGACCTTCTTTCGGAGCAGGGTGGGCTACCATGACCTAACCATGACTCCTTGCTAGTCACAGACTCCCCCGGTGTGAGGTTGCTTTGGACATTTTTGCCAAGCTTGGTTTTGATTTCCAGTACAGCCATTGGAGAACACCACTGATCTAACGGCCATATGCCCAGTTGAATAATGGACTGGATAGAAATTCATAAATATCTATCTAAGGCAGAGAAACACAAAGTAGGTCCTAGAGGGCAGGAATGCACCATAGTTACCAAGAAACTATGCATTCCTGCTCTCTCCCAGCGCTGCCACACTATGGGGCACATTAGGATTGCGGATTTTCTGCATCCTCCGGGCCAGCGGAAGCCACCGCCGGCCCGGAGGATGTGGAAAAACCGCAGCGGACCCTCCAAAGACCCACCGCCGCATTAGGATGGCTGGTGGGTCCTGGTTTCAGTCCGCAGCTTTTCCGCCGCGGTTGGTTTACAACCGCGGCAGAAAAGCCCTAATATGGTGGCGGTGTCTCTCAGACACCGCCAGCCATATTAGGATGCCCAAAAAAATATGCTTTTCCGTGGTGGGTTTTCCGCCGTGGAAAAGCATACGGACCTTCACTGCGAGGGCCTGTTGCGGGCCCCCTGGGTGAAGGGGGAGGGGGGTGGGGGTTGCACATGGGGGATACCTATGGTACCCCCCTGCATTTGTATGCAGAAATCGGCAGGCACCGCACGGTGCCCGCCGCTTTCTGCATACAAATGCATTGCATGCATTTTTAACATTGCGGTGGGTGCAGCTTGAAGGCGCACCCGCCGCAATGTTAAAAAAAGAGGATGTGACCGCCATGGTGGCGGTCACATCCTAATTGCACAGGAGGGAACTCCGCAGGCCATGCGGAGGTTCCCTCCTACTCAGTGATCGCGGACGGACTCAAGTCCGTCGGCGATCATAATGGGCCCCTATATGCTGTCTTTCGCCAATGCAGGCACCCTTGCACTTCATTGCGAGGGTGCCTGTGTTTTAGATAGGACTTCTTTTTGTGCATGAAGGGACACCTTCCTGCACAAAAATAACCCTTAAAGACTTTTTTCCCCTTTCTTTCTAAGCGTGCTGCAAAATGTAGCACACTTAGAAAGAGGAAACTACGAAAAGTAATTAAGATATTTCTCATAGGTGTGCCTCTATTGGGAATGAGGCATACAAAATTTGATGCATTCCCAGGTTTACTTGCATAGGAACACCTACTCTCCACACAAACAACACCTTCCCGGAGCAGAATAATACAAGCCAGCATTTTGGGTGGCCTTGTATTACTCCAGATTTACCAGCCACGCAGGGCCATGCAAGGTGGCTTTGCAGGGCTTAGTAAATCAATCAATCAATCAATCACAAGATTTGTAAAGCACACTACTTACCCGCGAGGGTCTCAAGGCACTGAGGGAGAGGAGGGGGGTTGACGCTTCTGGTCGAATAGCCAGGTCTTGAGTCGTCTCCTGAAGGTCAGCAGGTCAGCAGGTCTGTCGTAGGTTGAGGGGAAGGGTGTTCCAGATCTTGGCGGCGCTGTGGGAGAAGGATCTGCCTCCGGTGGTGGTTCTCTGGATGCGCGGGACGGTTGCCAGGGAGAGGTCGGCGGAGCAGAGGTGACGGTTGGGAACGTAGAAGAAGAGGCGACTGTTGAGAGGTAGGCTTGGCCGGTCTTGTGGAGTGCCTTGTGTGCGTGGATCACGAGTTTGAAGGAGATTCTCTTGTCAACGGGGAGCCAGTGCAGGTTTTTCAGGTGGGGGGTGGTGTGGTTGTGGCGTGGAATGTCGAGGAACAGGCATGCAGAGGCGTTTTGGATTCTTTGCAGTCGTTTGATAAGCTTGGTCGGGGCTTCTGCATAGAGGGCGTTTCCGTAGTTGAGTCTGCTGCTGACGACGGCCTGGGTGACTGCTCTTCCCATGTCTGTTGGAATCCACCTGTAGATCTTGCGGAGCATGCAGAGGGTGTTGAAGCAGGAGGAGGGGACTGCATTGACTTGCTTGGTCATGGTGAGGGTTGAGTCGAGGATGACTCCCAAGTTGCATGTGTGGGCGGTTGGTGTCGGGGGTGACCCTAGTGATGGGGGCCACCAGGAGTCGTCCCAGGCTGATCGGTTGGAGCAGAGGATGGGGTGAGGATCTCCGTCTGTGTTCAGCTTAAGTCGGCTGCACTTCATCCAGTCTGCGACGGCTTTCATTCCTTCGTGGAGGTTGGATTTGGTGGTGAGGGGGTCCTTGGTGAGGGAGAAGATCAGTTGAGTGTTGTCGGCATAGGCGAGTATGTTGAGGTTGTGCTGTTGAGCAAAGCTTGCAAGTGGAGCCATGTAGATGTTGAACAGTGTCGGGCTAAGGGAAGATCCCTGGGGTACGCTGCAGACGATCTCGGAGGCTTCGGATCGGAATCGGGGAGGTGGATGCTCTGGGTTCTGCCGTAGAGGAAGGAGGTGGTCCAATCCAGGGCCTTGTCTCAGATCCCTGTGTCGTGGAGGCGTGTGCGTAGTGTACGGTGGCAGACAGTGTCGAAGGTGGTGGAGAGGTCCAGGAGGATTTATTTTATTTATGGCGATTTTTAGAGCGCGCAAATACCCGAGGGTGTTCCGGCGCTGTTATTACAGAACTCTCTGTCGGAGAAGGGGAGTTAGGCTTGGAACAACCATGTTTTCAGTTTTTTTCTGAAATTGAGCAGAGTTGGTGCACATTTGATGTGGAGAGGGAGTGTGTTCCACAATCTGGCTGTGGCAACGGTGAAGCGTTTGTCTCCCCAGTTGGCCCTTCTTGTGCGGGGGACTGTTAGCAGGTGGGCCGAGGATGAACGCAGTGTTCTTTGCTGTTCGAGCGGGCGGAAGGCTTGTTTTAGGAATAGGGGGCCATGATTGTGGATCGCTTTGTAAGCTATACACAAGGCTTTAAATTTGATGCGGCTCCTCACCGGCAGCCAATGTAGCTGTTGGATGTAGGGGGAGACAGATGCAAATTTGGGAATGGGTAGCAGGGTCCTGGCTGCTGCATTCTGTACAGTCTGTAGTTTGTTGAGGACCTTTTGTTGTGCATTTAGAAGCAAGGCATTACAATAGTCCGTTTTGGAAAAGACTAATGTGCTGACTAAAGTTTTGCCTGCAGAAGATGGTAAATGAGGAATGAGTTTTTTGATCTTTTTTAAGGTGTGGAAGGAGGATGAAACCACTGAATTGGCATGCTGCTGGAAGGACAATTTGTTGTCAAAGACAACCCCCAAATTTCGTACCTTGACTACTGGTTCTGGAGGTTGTCCCATTTGTTGGGGCCACCATTGTGGAGACCAGATTGGTTGTAGTCTCCCGAATGTCATCACTTCTGTTTTATCAGAATTTAGCTTGAGGCAGTTTGATGACATCCAGGAGCTTATTGCCTTCATACCAGATTGGAAGTTTGCAGCTACTGTTTGGCCATCATCGTATACGGACAACACCAGTTGTGTGTCGTCTGCGTATGTGGTGAGAGAAATTCCGTGGGATTTGATGACCCTCGCTAAGTCCGACACATATATATTGAACAGTGTCGGGCTTAGCGAGGATCCCTGTGGTACACCGCAAGGCAAGGAGAAGGTCTGGGAGGTGTATTGTCCCAGCTTCACCGTTTGTGGGCGGTTGGACAAGAATGAGGCGAAAAGCTCCTTAGCCTTGTCCCTTATTCCTATAGCTGCGACACGGTCGATCAGTGTGGTGTGATCGACCGTGTCGAAGGCTGCGGACAGATCTAAAAGTATGAGGATTGCGGCTCCTCCATTATCCATAGTGGATCGTATCTCGTCCGCAGCTTTCAGGAGTGCTGTCTCCGTGCCGTGTACCTGACGGAACCCGAACTGGGTATCATCCAATAAGTTGTTGTTGTGGATGTATGTTGACAATTGCTGGTTCATGATCTTTTCAAAGATCTTGGCCGGAAAAGGGAGGCATGCAATAGGCCTGTAGCTGGCTGGAAGAGAGGGGTCTAGACTGGGTTTTTTGAGTAACGGTTTAATAATGGCTTCCTTCCATACCGAAGGGTAGGTGCCGGATGTGAACATTGCGTTGCAGATAGTGGTTATTGACGGAGCAACGGCTTCTGAGACGAGGTTGAGAACGGCAGGAGGGCATGGGTCAAGCGGTGATCCGGATTTGGTTCGGGCGATCAGGGGTTGAACAGTTTCTTTCGTGGTATTGTCGAAGGCTGCAAATTGTGGAGTATTATTGACAATGGAGTGCTCGGTATAGGATAAGGAAGGGTCAGGCGAGAAAGTGGAAAAGATGGCTCTGACCTTATCTTCGAAAAATTTAGCCAGTGCATCTGAAAGGGCCTGGGATCCCTCTGAGGAAGGTGGCAGAGGATTGGACAGGTATGTTACCACCTGGAACAGTTTTCCTGATGAGTTTTTGGCCTGATTAATTTGATTGGTGTAGTAGGTGGTTTTCTCGGATGTAATGAGTTTTTTGTAGTTAGAGAGGACGTTTTTATAGATAATCTTGTCCGGGTTATTATAATGTCGGCGCCGCTGCCTTTCTAAGTTTCTGCAATATTGACGCTGTAATCTGAGGGATTCAGAGAACCAGGGGGCAGATGGAAGCTTTCTGTTCCTGTGAGAGGTTTTTGTGGGAGCTAGCTTGTTACAAGGTTCGTTCAGATTCTCCAGGTAGGTAGCTGAAGCGGCTATGGGGTCCTGATTGTTTAGCGGAGGGCTGTCATGTATGATCTGAGTGAGCTGGTTGAGATTAATGTTCTTCCAGTCTCTGAACTTTGTTGATCCAGAATTTGTCTGGGAGGGTGGACAAGGATTAATGGGAACTGAAAAGCATACTGCAGAATGGTCTGTCCAAATTAGAGGGATGACCTTAGTGATTGCGATGTCTCTGTTGTTGGTAAAGAGGCCGTCTAGGGTGTGCCCTGCTAAATGGGTGGGTGGTTTAACAATTTGCAGGAGGCCTACTGTCTCTAAGTCACCAAGTATTGTTCCTGTATCAGGGTCTTCGGGAGATTCAAGATGAAAATTGAAGTTACCCAAAACGGTAAAGTGTTGGGATCCAATAGACATCTCGATGATTTTGTCTAAGCTTGAGAGAAATTTTGATCTGGATCCTGGGGGGCGGTAGATTAGCAAACCTCTAAAGGTAGTTTTACTGGAGATGCATATGGCAAAAAGGAGAGTCTCGCACTCAGAGAGAGTTGTCTCTGATGTTGTTAGTTTTAGGTGTTCTTTGTGTATAATTGCTATTCCTCCGCCTTTTCTTAATGGTCTATCTAGCTTGCTTACACAGTAGTTGTTAGGCATGGCGTCTCTGAAGTCAGGACCAGAGGATTCGTCTTCCCATGTCTCGGTAATAAATAATATATCCAGATCATGGGAGTCAATGAACTCGGCGATTTCAAATTTGTGCTTAGGTAAGGAACGTACGTTTATTAGGGCTGCAGACACTGTAGGTGGGGAGGTAGTAGGGTCTGTAGGAGGCGTCTTTGTGCATGTGGGACATTTAAGCGGTCCGATGCAAGAGTTGTAGTTAAGGAGGGGTAAGGGATGGGCTTTCTCGGCGTATGGTTTATAACTGAGGAGTTCTGCGGAGGAGTAGGATAGCAGTGGGGAGTTGGTGATGGGCCGGGGACCAGGAGGAGCAGGGGGGGTGGCCCTAGGCCCGGCCTCGGCGCGTACGAGCGCAGACGAGCTTGCCTTATGCGCGCCTTCGGCGCGCAATCGTCGCGCCCGCTGCGCTCGTCCGCTGCGCTTCCGGTTCCTGTGCATGTAAATAGTATTGGATTGGATAGTAGAGGGCGTGTTCAGCTCCGATGGGCGTGTCCTGTGGCCGAGGGCGGCGTTGCTGTGGCAACCTCTCCGCAACAGCAATGGATCTGCTGGGCGGTCGGGTGCGATCAGCGAAGCGAGCGCTTCAGAGTCAATTCAGGTGACAGTAAATTACAGTTTTTTAAAAACACAACGTGCTCGTGAGCTAAAATCTCCCGGCTTCCGCCTCAGGAGAGAGTCTGTGACAACAGAGCTAGTAAGCAGCGCGAATCAATTTAAAGGCTGGCTTGTGGGCGTGTTCAGCTCCGATGGGCGTGTCCTGTGGCCGAGGGCGGCGTTGCTGTGGCAACCTCTCCGCAACAGCAATGGATCTGCTGGGCGGTCGGGTGCGATCAGCGAAGCGAGCGCTTCAGAGTCAATTCAGGTGACAGTAAATTACAGTTTTTAAAAACACAACGTGCTCGTGAGCTAAAATCTCCCGGCTTCCGCCTCAGGAGAGAGTCTGTGACAACATGAGGGCTGAGGGCCGCCGTCTCGCCGTTGTCCAGCAGTATCATGATGCCATCTGTGGCGGCGATGAGGGCGGTCTTGGTGCTGTGGTTGCTGCGAAATCCTGATTGGGAGGGGTCCAGGATGCTGTTATCTTCGAGGTAGCGGGTGAGCTGTCTGTTGACGATCTTCTAGATGACCTTAGCTGAGAATGGAAGCAGGGAGGTGGGCCAGAAGTTCTTGAAGTAGCTCGGGTCTGCCTTGCGATTTTTGAGTGGGGCATTGATCTCAGCGTGTTTCCAGCTCTCTGGGAAGGTCGCAGTCTCGAAGGAGAGGTTGATGACGTTGCGCAGGTATGGTGCGATGGAGATGCCGGCTTTGTTGAAGATGTGGTGTGGAAAAGGGTCTGATGGGGAGCCGGAGTGGATTGTGCCCTTGGTCTTGATTGTGTCCTTGGTGTTCACGTTGACCCAGTCTGTCAGGGGGTCATGGTATATGGGGTGCGGCGGGTCTGATGTGTCGGGGCCTGTTGGGTTTGTCCAGGAGTTGAAGCTGTCGTGGATGTCAGCGATCTTGCGGTGGAAGAAGTTGGCGAGGAAATCACACAGGGCTTGCATCGGCAGGATGTCGTTGGTGTTGGAGCTGGGGTTGGAGAGTTCCTTCACAAGGCCGAAGAGCTCCTTGCTGTTGTGTGGGTTGTTGTCGAGGTGCTCTTTGGTGGAGGTCCTCTTGGTGGACCTGATGAGGTGATTGTGGTTGTGGATGGCGTCTTTGTGTGCTTTGCGGCTGTCAGGTGTCTACTTGCTGTGCCATTTGTTCTACAGTTTCCGGCAGGTGTGCTTGGATGCTAGGAGTTTTGGGATGAACCAGCTGGCTCTCTTGCTGGTGTTTTTGTAGGTTGTTTTTTTTGGCAGGGCTAAGGTGTTGGCACAGTCGTCCACCCATCGTCTCAGATTGCGGGCAGCGTCGTCGGGGTTGGAGGAGTCGTGGGTGGGCTGAGTGCGAGGTTTGTCTGGAGTTGGTCTACAGTGACTTTGCTCAAGCATCTACGGGGGATCTGTAGAGTGCGGTGGTTTTCCAGAGGGTGAAGCGGATGCAGTGGTGGTCGGTCCAGATACGTTCGGAGGTGTGGCTGAAGGAGACGTGGGATCTTGAAGAGAAGATGGCGTCAAGCGTGTGTCCGGCGATGTGGGTCGGCGTTGTGACAAGCTGTTTCAGTCTGAGGTTGGCGATCAGGGTGGAGGAGTTGCTGTTGTTGTTTTTCTCCAAGTGAAAGTTCAGGTCTCCGAGGTTTATGTATTCGGTGGTGGTCAGGGCGTGCATGCTGATGAAGCTGGCGATGGAGTCGTTGAACTGGGGTCCAGGGGGGTCTGTAGATGAGGGTGCCTATTACGGTGGTGTTGGGATCCGTGTCCATCTGGAAGTGCATGTGTTTCGGCAGTCCTGAGAGTGTCTTTGGTGCTGGTCGAGACCCTGATGGTGTCTTTGTGGATGATGGCGATTCCTCCTCCGATTCCGTTGGAGCGGTCTCTGTGGGTGATCTTGTAGCCGTTGGAGATGGCTATGGCGGTGTCAGGGGCAGAGAATTCGTTCATCCATGTCTCTGTCAGGAAGGCGACGTCCGGTGATGAAGTGTCGAGTGGGTCCCAGAGCTCGACGGCGTGTTTGCATGCGGAGCGGGTGTTTAGTAGGATGCACCGGAGATGGTTGAGGTCCTTCTTGGCAGGAGTCTTGGGGTCTCCAAGGCAGGTGAAGCTGCAGTTCTGGCAGGTGAAGGAACCATGGGTGCGTTTCGGGGTGACTTTGAAGCTGCTGGCATCGTATCAGCGGCAGTCTTCGTGGCGGATGCGTGGGCCAGGTGTACTGGTGCTGGGCGCGGTCCAGGTGTGGACGCGCACAGACTGGCTAGCCTTAGGCGCGTCATCGGCCGCCATATATTGGGAGGTGGGAGGGAGGAGCATCTGGGAGGTGGGAGGCAGGGGCAGCGAATGGTCAGCGAGGGGGGCGGGGCCGCAGGGGACACAGAGGCGGGAAATGGGAGGGCGAGGGGGTACAGAAATCAGAAGGGGCACAGGGGGGCACAGAACGAAAAAACAGTGCACAGCAGTGGGGGCACAGAATGGAAAGGCAAAAACAGTGGAAAACAGTGGGGGCACAGAACGAAAACAGTAAGCAGCAGTGGAGGCACAGAATGGAAGGGCAAGCACAGTGGAGAACAGTGGGGGCGGAATACAGAGGGGCAAGACAGTAACAGTGATACTCACAATGACAAGAGCCTACCACTAGCCACCAGGGATGAGGCGCAGGTGGAGGCCTGCAGGTGGAGGAGAGCCTCAGATTCAGCAGCAGCAGGGAGCTGGACGCAAAGGTGGCGCTGCGCGGATGGGGGGTGACCTACCCAGAGGTCAGGGGTCACTCACCTCACTGCGCAGTGGCCTCCATATATGGGGAGGTGGGAGGGAGGAGCAGGTGGGAGGCGGGAGGCAGCACATTGTCAGCGAGGAGGGCGGGCCGCGGGGGACAAAGCGCCGGGAAACAGTAGGGCGAAGAGTTACAGAAATCAGAAGGGGCCCAGAACGAAAAACAGTGCACAGCAGTGGGGGCACAGAATGAAAGGGCAAAAACAGTGGGAAAACAGTGGGGGCCCAGAATGAAAACAGTGCACAGCAGTGGGAGCACAGAACGGAAGGGCAAAAATAGTGGAAAACAGTGGGGGCACAGAACGAAAACAGTAAGCAGCAGTGGGGGCACAGAATGGAAGGGCAAAAACAGTGGAAAACAGTGGGGCACGGAACGAGAACAGTAAGCAGCAATGGGGGCACAGAACGTAAGGGCGAAAACAGTAAACAGCAGTGGGGGCACAGAACTGAAGGGCAGAAACAGTCTAGAACATCGGAGCACAAATACATAGGGGCAAGACAGTAACAGTGATGCTCACAATGACAAGAACCTACCTATAGCCTACCACTAGCCACTAGAGATGAGGCGCAGGTGGTAGCCTGCGGGTGGAGAAGGGCCTCAAATTCAGCAGCAGCAGGGAGCTGGACGCACAGGTGGCGCGGCGCGGATGGGGTGGCGACCTACCCAGCTCTAACTTACAGATTGTGTTGCCCTAGTGTAACCCTGCTTGACACAAAAACAACCAATTTTCTGATAAATCTAGGCCCAGATCATTAGGACAATGACTGGCTATGTAAATGAGTTCTATTAAATAAATTTCTAATAAATGTATTTCACATGGATGTACTGAAAAAATGGCTTGGATCCGGCCCTCTGATCTGAGATAAAGTACCCTCACCTGAATTCAGCTAAAAAAAATCTCATTCTGAGGGTAAACCAGTCCATGCTAACTTCTTTTGTGAAAACTATTCTTTTAGGTAATATTTCAAAACATCACATGCTTCAATTGAATTAATATTAGTTAACTGAGAATGTCAACCAACACCATATGAACTAAGATGCAACTGGAATCAACTCACACCTGCTACATAACAGTTTGTTACATGTCCCAACCCACATGCTAGCAACTCCATTTAATACAAACCATTGGTAACAATAGCCAACTGGTATTCCCACCAGATTGCTGCTGCTGCATTAAGCTTATTTTCACCCCAGCCCCTTTATGATACAGAGTTTCTGGGGATGCAGGTTTTGCTATGTATCTTGGTTTCATTCTCCGCTTGTATACTGAGCACACTATTTTTCCTAGTTCATTCTTATTAATCACATGTTCATACGCCATGATCACTGCTAAGAGTGACATGATATACTCGCAACACAACTGGCCTATTAGGCACAAGTACCATTCCCAGCCCAAAAGGTCAAGTTAAGGTTGTCACCTCCCTACCATGTCATTCCAAACCATTCCATAACAATGATTTGCTTTGTAACAAAAAAAACAGGAAAGGCCTCCAAATAACGTGGACTCAAGATACGGTGCTCAGCCGTGTTCCTGTGTAACGTATGCCGCCACAGGAGAATGTTGAAATGCACCTAGCAAAGCTAGGCTAGTGAGAGATTACTTCACTGCTAATTATATTTCACCTATAAAATTCAAGCAGTTTAAAGCGGAAAATGGAAATTGTTTTACTGACAATGTTTTCCTTACTGTAATGAATCAAAGGCAACTGTAGAGTAGAGTGGGACAGATTGGAGTGGGGTAGATGTAGGTAGATTGTGGTAGAGTGCAGTAGATTGGAATGGAGTGTTGTCTGCTATATACCCATGGGGTAGATTGGGGTGGAGTTGAGTGCTACATATTTGAGTGGGGGTGGAGTGAAATTAGTGGGATAGATTGAAGTGTGATTGATTGGGGTGGAGTGGGGTAGATTGGGGTACATTGTAGTGGAATGGGGTAGAGTGGGGTAGATTGTAGTAGTGAAGTGGGGTATCTTGTGGTCGATTTGAGTGGGGTGGTGTATTATAGGGTAGAGTGGGGTGGATCGGACTGGAGTGGGGTATATTTGGGTGTGGTAGACTGGAATAGGGTAAATTGTGGTAGATTGGTGTAGTGTAGAGTGGCGGGCCTAGAGTATTGTAGAGTGGAGTGTTGTGTTTTGGAGTGGCATTGTGTGGAGTATGCATGTGTCATTACAGAGAGTACATTTTTCACGTCATGCTCCTCAGATTATGCCCACCTTGACTTCTGATACAAATGCAATTCCCAGGGTACGCAGTTAACCAGGTGCGATAAATACCACCTATGATGAGTCCCCCCTTCAAATGGGGAATAGTATACAGATTGTCTTCCTGTAAATTTCAGCAGGTCAAATCTTCTTGAATTGACACAGCTAAATTACAGGGATGCGATTTTAATGCACTCCCAAATTCCCCAGGCATGATAGACCACATGAATCTGTGCCCTAATATGTGTGGCAACAGAGGTTAACACAGACATTGGGATTCTAGAGGGCACTCAAAATCACCCCCTGTGTGCAAGTAGAAGTTAGTGCACAAATCTGGATTCTTAGTTGTGATGTCACAACCGTATGTTATTGTTTCCACACACAGTTATTGCTATAACAAGTTTCTCAGTATATTTTTCACACAAAGCCTGGAAAATTTGATTCTGGCGTAAAAGAAAAAACACGAAATAGTCAGTGTGCCTCATTATGCTAGGCAAAACTCAGAATAAGTTCAGTTTCACACCTTGGGTATGTGATTATGGAATGCAGTAAACAGGGTTGGACTGGTACAGAAAATAGGCTCAGTCACCAAAATAAAAATGGCCCCCATTACTCAATTAGATACATAAAAATGTGACCCATGTTTAGAACTGGGGCAATTTTTTGAACTTTTAAAGACAAGTTGTACAAGTGCTTTGCAAGGTTGGGAGACTTTATGGATTTGAGCTTGCTGCAGGCAATGTTTGTTTTAATATTGGGGAAACCAGCAGTGAATACCTGCCCAGCAGACTATGAAAAATCCCACAAACAACCAAAAACCGGCCCACTCACTGACCTGGCAAACCAGCCCATGGGATGCTGCCTGATTGCCCTATAGTCCAGTCGTACCTTGGCTGGTGGTAATTACCATGCGTTTTCCATCCTATGTGTCCTAGAGGCTTAATGCGTGGGCATTATCACAACACTGGCCGTAAACAATTTTGTCTCTGTGGAATTCTCCGTATCTGCACACAGATGGCAGACCACGTCCTCACATCCCTCGTGGCCTCCAGTGGCTTCATGCTGTGCAGCACTTTGAAGAACACATTGTTGTTTTATTGAGATCGGTAGCCAGATGCATCACGTTTTAACACATCCACCAGTGCACAGATGAGACAGACATGAAGGTCTTCACACATTAACTTGAGCGGCACAAACTCTGTGCTACCAGCTGCTTCCTGTTATTGGAACACTCACATGAGTCCATGTGTGGTGGTGCACCTCTGTTTGTCAAATTAGACAATGGAGATTTCACCTCCATGCTGAAAATCAATTTCATGCACACGTGAAAATGGCATGTGATTTATATTATGTAATGTTTCTTTATGTTATTGTGGGGTAGTTTTTGTACAGAGCTTCATAGTTCTTGTGTGGCACTGAAGTGTGGTTATGGTATTTTATGCTTTTTTATGTTATAATATGTCATGGCGTTTTAGCACTTAAATTGCATTTCTTACTACTGGCATTACCCCTAAAGTACTATGTTATGTTATTCGGTAATTGGATAGCACGCAACTGTCACTGGTGTAATATCTCTATTCACATGTGCCCTTCCTGAGTTCTGAAGCTTGCGGGACTCCTGATTTGGGCACAAACGGAAATTGACACACAAGTTAGGATTTCAAATTTCACTGGAAATAATGAAATTTGAGATGTTCTTCCCTTCGTGTAGCGCCACAAAAAACGTAGTGCAATGTGAATGGGGGAACTATTTTGAAAGAAACAAAACATGAGATGATCGATAAGACATTCCTTGAAACCCATAACGTTAGCAATACAAGGCGAAAAATGCCATAAAACTCCTCTCCACACTCTAACTCTGACTAAACAACCTAGCAGCTGCTACAACACTTGTAAATATGCAAAGTCAGCGCTCACAGGTGGAAAAAAAAATGTAGAAAGCAGATTTCCAGGTTGCTTGAGAAATGTTAACTCAGCAGCCATACCTGGAGAGCCTTCCCATGCTGTCAGACGCACCTTGCAACACGACAGAGGAAGAAAACAGTACCTTCCTGAAACATATGCAGAAACAAAAGAAAAAAATAGTAGGCATAACCAAGCCTAAATGCATACAAGTGAAAGGGTACAAGTAATGGGGCTCCGATTCATAGAAATGAACAACCGATGAAACGGAGGGACAAATAAGAAAGATTTACCACTTAGCATGGATTTTTAAACAACACTGGATTTTTTTTAAGGACACTTTAATGAACGAATGAAAAGAAATAGGTGGGCTATAAGCCGACAAAGTATAACAACATGTCTCGAAGAGACAGCGCAAGCGCTGTCTATGCCAGACCTAACAAGTAGGACCGATGAAATACCCCCCACATCCTAAACAAACAATTTACAAAACAGTCAGAAAAGGAAATTGGCTCTAACTCATAAGCTGTCAGTCAAGGGTCCTGTCCCCACAACATTTATTTATTTTTATTTGAAGAGTTTTATGTAGCGCGAACAAGACCCGCTTGGGTATCAGAGCGCTGTACACCGAATCATAGACATTAAGCAGGTACAAACGAAAATGATACACCAAATAATAGATGACACATGCAACAAATGCCTAGTAGCTAATGAAGTAAATAATTGTTCTATTAATGTTCCAAATATTAATCAAGGCATAAGGCTGGTAAATATCTCAGGGGTTCAGGGAAAAATCTCCAGACCAATGGTCCATTTCTGATGAAGGCAAGGGAGGGCCAGATGGTAACCTAGTCTCCCAGAAAGTATGCTTATGGAACATAGCAGGGCTGGACCGTCAATTGAATGAGCATGATCATTTTTGCATGTATTCATTAACTCAATTTTGCAGGAGACATGGAAGGTTACAGACACAGCTTTTCAAAGCTTTATACATATAGATGTTCCAGCAACTAAAGGGCAAAAAGGAAGACCGATTGGAATTTTGCCAGTATTGCTGAGCTCTAAATTGAGAATTACAACTACAGTATCTTGTTATAAACAAATCATTTTCTTTCAGTTCTTGATAAAATTTTAGTAAACTTTTTGAGATTTATCTAATTAACGCATACATTTCCCCTACACTGACAATGGAAAGGAAAGATTGTATCCGATTGAAATTCTAATCTGCTCAGCTAAAAACATGACAGTATTAGTTACCAGTGATTTTGATAATGTTTTATTACATGCAGCTGCTTTAGAAGATGATAATGATGATGATGACACCAGTGACCTAAAATTCGAAGTACCTGGAGCAATTTTTGTCAGAACAGAAATGAACTTTTCAGGGCATATGATCATTTCAACTTTTTATGATCTTGGCCTTTACTACTTGAATGGGAGATATGTTGTAGACAAGCCACCTTCAGGGCGAGAGGGCGTCAATCTGTAGTGGATTCCACCTCCATTCATGTGGCAAACTTTAACATTATCAAGAAATACCGATTAATTGTAAGAGTGGAAAGTGATCATTCCAACATATTGTCATTAACAAAAATTGAGAGGTTTAACTACACCAACAAGCTATGTAGGGAGCACTTATTAGTGAAAGGAGAAAAAAGGCTTGATAGCTATTCTAAACTGACCATCTAGCTATAGAAGATTTGGCAGCAACCATTCGTTATTGAATTAATGGAACCCACTATGGTTGTGAAAATGAATCATTTTCAGGACATTCCCAACTGTACTAACCATTCAGGTATTTTTAATGTTCTTGTTACAATAGCTGAGAAGGGAATAGGAAATATCAACATCAAAGCTCACTTAATCAAAAATCAGATTGCTTAACAAAAAGGGACCTTCATTGGACCCATCTTTGTCGGTAAAACAACTCGGAGATCATTTAAAAAAGGAAATCATCCCGATTAAAGGCACCCATCAAGAACAGATCAGGGTGGAGCTCCAAGATGCAATTTCCTCAACAAACTCAAGAAAGTTTTGGTTACCATTGGGTACTGGAAGTGAGTTTTACAAACCAGGCAAGGATTATCACATCTCATATAAGAGCTGGAAAAATTACCTGTCTGACATGTAGTCCATTCTCAAAGCGACTGGAAGGGCCACAACTTCAAGAAAGAGCTGGACGAATATGCTATTATCACAATCAGAAACGGAAAGTCTAACAACAATTCGGTCCATATTAAAACTACCCAGATTATATCACATGATTATACATTACATTAATTCAGCAGGTGTTATTCCAGTTTTCTTTATTCATTAACTCTTCTTCACAACAAATAAAACCGTAGCCAACGCGTTTCGTCCTCTCGGTCTTCTTCAGTGCAGAAAAAAGTGTGTTGGCCTTTTATTAAAAAAGCTGTCAGTGATGTTCAATCCGTTTATCTCAAAGTGATACTGATGGAAACCTTGTCAAAGTAAATCTCATCCTAGGTAATGGTATTGTTTGATATTACTCTTTTCTGGATGGCCAGTGTTCTTGTTTTAAATTCAACCATTAGCCAAAGTATGGCAGAGGGTAATGGGCAAGACACATGCTACAGTTTTGAAAGTTGTGGAATGGGATAGCACTCATTACCCTATGCCATATATTCTACATGGTTTCTAAAAAAACGGAGAAAATGTTACTTAAAGTCTAACTACATGGCTGTGAATCAACTTGAAAAGGGCTAGTTGACAATAATTAAACATTAAGATATTTCAAAGCCTCATGTTTTAGGCATCAAAGCTGTCCCTCAGTTAGACAGATCTTAGAGACAACACTCAAGTTACAGTTACCCTACCTTTTCAGACAGCAAACATATCTTACGTTACTTCCATCAGCCAGAATGCACTAGCAGTGATAATGTCATCCAATATTAGTGTATATGAACACATATCTCCAGATGAGAAATGAATAACAGAAAGAATGGCAGGTAACCCGTGTACTATTCGTAGTAAATGGTTCAAATTTCACATAAATCATTACTCAAATATCAACTTTAAATACATTTGGGAAATGCACTCATTTTGTGCCACAGCATCAAATATCATTTTCCTCTTTGAAAACCAGTCTGTTATTTTGGATGACTAATTCAAATATTTCTTCAAACGTCAGCCTGCCAGTTATCACAACAGCCCACATTTTACCATTTAATACCATGCTTTAATTTGTTTAAATACTCTATATTTTCCCAAAAACCACAGCTCACCGTATCCCTGCAAATAAAGTTTTTTATTTTTTGAAACCAAACTGTTATTATGTAACCGAGGACCTTTGGTTTTAGGAAATAAACATGGCTGGTCTACATATTTCAACTTGAAATTTTCATTAGGTACCCACCTTTGCAACTGCCCCACATGGACAGATTCTACCACACGTGCCCACCATTACATGCCTCCAATGGGCAACATATGGGTAAATGGCCTCTGGATGGCCAGGAGCAATGGCTGGCCAGAGTATTCTAGGGATGCCCACAAAAGTGCCCATATGTCTTATATGCACACAAGATTGTCAGAGGCAGCCACCAGAGGGAAGGGATACCAAGGTGGGCGTGGTATGGATTACGACGACGTGCAAATTTATACTGTCTATATGCTCCCTCCATCCCTATTGCGTGCAACCCTATGGTGCCAGCACTGCTGCACGCCTGTGCCAATAACAGACACTTATTCACATTTGCTGATTTATTTCCGAAGGACAGTTCGTATCATCACCCGTGCTAACTGGCATCCTGAAGCCCACTATGATGGATATTTTTCTTTATAACCAACTCCGAGCCACGTGCAGAGCAGAACATGACACTTTCCCTGAACCTCCTCCATCACTGCACGCCCTTGAACATATACTCACGAATACCTCACATCGAAAGCTTGTCACCATACTCTTCACTGTGATGCTGGTCAAGGCACCAGTATGTACCACCACAGAGCATGCCAAATGGAAATTGGATACAGCCCCCACCATAACTGCTAATCAATTGTCATATTGCTGTGCACAAACTGCAGCTCTATCACCTAACAACAGACTACACCTTATACTTAACCCCTTCGCTGCTGGCCCGTTTCCGCCACTGTGCGGTAAACAAACGAACAGGGGCGGGCCATGACGAACTCCAGCCGTCATCAGCACACGAGCGCCGCAGAGCGTGACGGCTGGGGTTCGTCACCAGCATACAAGGGGTTAAAATTTCTACATCAACTATACCGTACACCCCTACAGCTGCAGAGCATGGGGTTGAGGGAGGAGGCACGAAATTAAAAAGCCGGGCCGATGACGGCTGAAATGCCAGAAACCGGTCCCCGGAAGCTTGTTTCCTTCCCAGTATAAGAATTGGCTTGGTAGTTTGGTTCGCCCTGTTCCCATCATGCACTGGGACAGGAACAGACTAATTTGCATGTAGCCAGGTTCTGAGCTGTGATGGTGCAGTGAGCTAAAAAACGGTGATGGATCAAGCCCTGATCTCTTGACTGGGTAGGAGTATTCTGCATCATTCAGAAACTCTGTCCATCACCACCCCCTTTTCCAAAATCGATTTTGTCCACACATAGGGGGTCATTAGGATCGCGGACGGACTTGCGTCCGTCCGCGACCCCAGAGCAGGAGGGAACCTCCGCATGGCATGCGGAGTTCCCTCCTGTGCAATTAGGATGTGACCGCAATGGTTGCGGTCACATCCTCTATTTTTAACATTGCTGCGGGTGGAGCTTCAAGCTGCACCCGCAGCAATGTTAAAAACGCACGCATTGCATTTGTATGTAGAAAGTGGCAGGCGCGGTGCCTGCCGCTTACTGCATACAAATGCAGGGGGGTACCATAGGTACCACCCATGTGCTCCCCCCACACTCCTTCACCTAGGGGGCCCGCAACGGGCCCCCGCAGTGAAGTTACACATGCTTTTCCACGGCGGAAAAGCCGCCGCGGAAAAGCATGTTTCCATGCACATCCTAATCTGGCTGATGGTGTCTGAGAGACACCGTCACCATATTAGTGCTTTTCCGCCACGGTTGTTACCCAACCACGGAGGAAAAGCTGCGGACGGAAACCAGGACCCACCAGCCATCCTAATGTGGCAGTGGGTCTTGGTGGGTCCGCAGAGGATTTTCCGCATCCTCCAGGCCGGTGGTGGCTTCCGCCGGCCCGGAGGATGCGGAAAATCCTCCATCCTAATGACCCCCTAAGTGTGGGAGGGTGTACTCAGACGTGAGTCCCTTGCTCATTGCACCATCAGGATTCAAGCAAGCCGGGCCGACGACGGCTGAAATGCCAGAAACCGGTCCCCGGAAGCTTGTTTCCTTCCCAGTATAAGAATTGGCTTGGTAGTTTGGTTTGCCCTGTTCCCATCATGCACTGGGACAGGAACAGACTAATTTGCATGTAGCCAGGTTCTGAGCTGGGATGGTGCAGTGAGCTAAAAAACAGTGATGGATCAAGCCCTGATCTCTTTACTGGGTAGGAGTATTCTGTATCATTCAGAAACTCTGTCCATCACCACCCCCTTTTCCAAAATCTATTTTGTCCACACTAAGTGTGGGAGGGTATACTCAGACGTGAGTCCCTTGCTCATTGCACCATCAGGATTCAAGCAAGCCAGGCCACCGACGGCTGAAATGCCAGAAACCGGTCCCCGGAAGCTTGTTTCCTTCCCAGTATAAGAATTGGCTTGGTAGTTTGGTTTGCCCTGTTCCCATCATGCACTGGGACAGGAACAGACTAATTTGCATGTAGCCAGGTTCTGAGCTGGGATGGTGCAGTGAGCTAAAAAACAGTGATGGATCAAGCCCTGATCTCTTGACTGGGTAGGAGTATTCTGCATCATTCAGAAACTGTGTCCATCACCACCCCCTTTTCCAAAATCGATTTTGTCCACACTAAGTGTGGGAGGGTATACTCAGACGTAAGTCCCTTGCTCATTGCTCCATCAGGAATCAAGCAAGCCAGGCCGACGACGGCTGAAATGCAAGAAACCGGTCCCCGGAAGCTTGTTTCCTTCCCAGTATAAGAATTGGCTTGGTAGTTTGGTTTGCCCTGTTCCCATCATGCACTGGGACAGGAACAAACTAATTTGCATGTAGCAAGGTTCTGAGCTGGGATGGTGCAGTGAGCTAAAAAACTGTGATGGATCAAGCCCTGATCTCTTGACTGGGTAGGAGTATTCTGCATCATTCAGAAACTCTGTCCATCACCACACCCTTTTCCAAAATCGATTTTGTCCACACTAAGTGTGGGAGGGTATACTCAGAAGTGAGTCCCTTGCTCATTGTACCATCAGGATTCAAGCAAGCCGGGCCGATGACGGCTGAAATGCCAGAAACCGGTCCCCGGAAGCTTGTTTCCTTCCCAGTATAAGAATTGGCTTGGTAGTTTGGTTTGCCCTGTTCCCATCATGCACTGGGACAGGAACAGACTAATTTGCATGTAGCCAGGTTCTGAGCTGGGATGGTGCAGTGAGCTAAAAAACGGTGATGGATCAAGCCCTGATCTCTTGACTGGGTAGGGGTATTCTGCATCATTCAGAAACTCTGTCCATCACCACCCCCTTTTCCAAAAACGAAATTAACGATGCTCAGCACCTCAGGCTTCATTTCTACATGTAGCCTGGTAATGTCCTAAAATAGGAGAATACTAACATAAGATACACTCTTTACTTCAGCAAATTACTGGGCACCAAATTCCTTTAACCCAGCTAGAGAGTCTCCTCGGCTATTTTAAAGATTTGCCACCGACCTTCCGTCACTTAATTGCAATGCTCTTGATACTAGTTAAGCACCAATTAGCTAAACATTGGGGGAGGAGAGCGGTCCCTTGGGCTGCACTATGGCTAAAAGAAGCCACGTATTGCCAAGAACAATTGGCCACCTACTGGGAGCTGATGCCCATGCAATCTCGCCTGAAAGACTTCAAGAACATTATATGTAGATTAGGGATGTGTGAAATGTTATTGTTTTGTGAAATGTTGTAAAATTTAGTGAAATTTTATGAAATTCACTTGGTGGTATTTTGTATGAAATTTCAATAGATACCTTGGGTTCAGAAGTCATGCAAGATACGCCAGCTGATTTGTTTGAGGAGAAAAGATCTCAGCTGGGACATCTTCGTGAGACAGTTTTTCTTAGAAAAACTTAATTAAAATTTCATGTCCACCAATTGAAAAAATAAATCAACAAGATACATTGTAGCTTCTTCATTTCAATGTAGCTAGTAAAATAGTCTATAAAAACATGCAGGTCATTCAACATAGTTAATAGCAAAACTGTGTCATCTGTTCAATCAACAAATTGTTGGATGTCTTATTTTTTAACTTTCACTGCGCCACTGGAGCTTTTTGAGTATTATTATTGTGCCAAACTGTAATTGAGTTCAAAAACACCATCACCAAACATCCTGCCCTAGAAGATTCAAGGGTAAAAAAGAACATAGTATTTGAGTTCCTGTGATACCAGTGGGAAACAACAGTAGCCTACTTTCCATACTGGCTTGCAGTGCTCAATTTGAGCTGGTGTTTGCTGGTGGGGTCCACCGGCACTTATTTTTGGAGTCCACCACTTATTTTTAGAGACCAGCACTTATTTTTCTGCATCACATATTTACAGAATGCAAGAGATGGAAAAACACAGAGGGCCTGATTCACAAAGGGCCTTCATACTCGTGGCAGAGGCCCTGCAGTCAGAACTGGGGTCCCAAACTCATGGTGGAACCTTCGTACTGCAGTTACCCAATTGTGGAGGTCCCGCCACGAGTGCAGGATCCCCTGCCACGACTGTTGGATCTCTGCAAAGAGTGCGGAGGGTCTATGGGAATTGGTCTCAGTGACCGGAAAGAAAGAGGAAGAGAGTGACAACAAAATCATCAGAAAAGGAGAAAAAGGGGAGGGCAATGTCTGGTAGTGGATTAAAGCCTACCAGCCTTGATATTTGACCCGCTGAAGTTTATTTGCATCGGCCGCCGACTTCTGTGCAATGCTTCAGGCACTTGCACTCTTTCTTTCACAAACTAAGAACTTCTGGCCTTAAATCATGACTAAGAGCAAGGGTGGTGGAGGCGCACTCCTATTGAATTTTGTAAACTGAGTAATCTAAATTTACGTACTTGTGCTACGGTGTGACTCTTCCTCTCAAATCAAGCGTAGTACAATAAAGAACATGTGGTACGAACCGGCAGGGTTGTGTACACCGAGCGCTATCCACTGGGTTGCTAAAGAACCATATCAATTTCGGAAGCACATTAAACAAGCATACAGTGATCTATAAGACATTGCTCTTTAAACATATTGTTCAAAAAATTATATACATGTCAATGTACATTAGTCAACATGTTAATGACAACAATTTGCAAATGTACGACGAATTACAAGAGACGTGCATGTGGTCATTAAATCATGATCAACACATCATTTAGAGGAATGTCTGACATAATATCGACAGACAGAATATCGACATGCAAAAATATCGGAGCAAAAATATCGACAGCAAAAATATCGGAATCCTATCTTCATTATGGTAAGTACAAAAATATCGAAAAAATAATATCATAGTACAAAAATATCGGAATCAAAAATATCGTTTGTTTAAATGTATTAATAATAATGTAAAAATAATTTTAAAATACATATAATTTTACAACTATTACATAAAAATATTAAAACAAAATTAAAAATAATACATATACATTTAAAATAAATAAAACACTTAATAATTTAAAGTAATTTTAATTTTTTTCATCTAATTTATTTGATTTAATGTAATATTTTTTTGTTTTTACCCTGTACGCCTGTACCCCAAAAACCCAAAACTGACCCTGAACCCTAAAAATATCCCTGTACCCCAAAAACCCAAAACTGACCCAGAACCCTAAAAATACCCCTTTACCCAAAAACTGAAAACTGAGCCTGAACCCTAAAAATACCCCTTTACCCAAAAACTGAAAACTGACCCAGAACCCTAAAAATACCCCTTTACCCAAAAACTGAAAACTGACCCAGAACCCTAAAAATACCCCTTTACCCAAAAACTGAAAACTGACCCTGAACCCTAAAAATACCCCTTTACCCATGAACTGAAAACTGACCCTGAACTCTAAAAATACCCCTTCACCCAAAAACTGAAAACTGACCCAGAACCCTAAAAATACCCCTTTACCCAAAAACTGAAAACTGACCCTGAACCCTAAAAATACCCCTTTACCCAAAAACTGAAAACTGACCCTGAACCCTAAAAATACCCCTTTACCCATGAACTGAAAACTGACCCTGAACCCTAAAAATACCCCTTTACCCAAAATTAATTAATATTATTTAATTACCAATTAATTATTAATTAACAATAACAATAAAGTAAATATATTAGCACATTTGCTGTAATTAATTTAATTTAATAATTAATATTATTTTTCCCAATTAATTAATTAAGAATAACAATAAATTATAATTAAAAAACATTACTATAATTAATGTAATTAAATAATTAATATTAATTAATTACAAACGAATTAATAATTATAAATATGTAAAAAATTATATTAATTAATTAACTAATTAATAGAAATTAATTATTAATTAAAATATGTACAAACATATATCAATCAATTAATTATTATTAAATTACTTCCCACCCTATTCCCCTATAAACCCATAACCCGCTACAGAACATATTTATCAATTAATCAATTAATTAAAAATAAATAAAAATTATTTCTCAATTAATTAATTAATAATTCCTACTAATTAATAATTAATTTAACATAATTAAATTACTTCCCACCCTATTCCCCTATAAACCCACAACCCGCTACAGTAGTAAAAGACAATATTTAATTAAATTACATTAAAAATAAATAATAAAACATAATAAATACAAAATAATATACACTAAATTTATTTAAAAATTGATATTAGTAACATCAAAGTTATTAATTTCGATATTATTGACATCGATATTTACAACTTCGATATTACTGATATCATACCAATATCGATATTTAGACTGTCGATATTACTTACCTTCGATATTTTGTCCCTTCGATATTTAAACTTCGATATTTTTGTATATCGATATTTAAAAATCGATATTTTGTCTGTGTACCCATTTAGAGTTCACAAATTTTAAAATAAAGCCCGATGCATTTTGGGACTGTTGCGTCACTTCATCAGGTAAACGAAAAAATTAATTTTACTACGACTTCTTGAAATATTGGACGACAACATGTGAGTCCCATTGCATCCAATCATGAATAAGCCCAATGTGGAAACATGGTGTTATCGTGTTCTGGTGGCTACACCTGAGTGAAGTATAATATAGTGTTTGGCAATTGTTGTCCAGTACGAAACAGTGAATCTGTTAAAGAATAAGAAGTGATCCTTAAGATTAATGAAGGAAAGTGCTCCCCGAAGGTGCTAAAGAGAAAATGGGGGATTAAGAGTATAAAGAAAGGGAAATAGGAGAAATGTACCTCTAGTCTCGGTAATGGTCAAGCTGATATATTTATCGACTGGTGTGCTAAAAAAACGAAGGGAAAATTAACCCGAGATAACTCCAAAATTAAAGTGGAGAATATCGGTGTCGGAAAAACACTGAACCTCGCCTCACAAGATAATAGTATCAATCGGCGTGAACAGCGTAGTCAAAATGCTGGGGACACTGTGGAATGGGAATAAAACCAAAACAAAAGTGGGAGAAAGTACAACGACTGACACTTTTATAGTGAAAACGATATGGAAGTGTTAAAGTAATCAACTCTTACCCCAATAGAGAAACAATGGAGGATACTAGTGAGACCCACTATCAAGTGTGCTGGTGTTCTGCTAGTGGTTGCATCTTTATAAGATGCTAAACTCTCATCTGATGATGTTGTGGTTTTCCGATGGTAAATCTTTTCCTTGTGTAGATTTCAGCCCAGGTGTACACCTCATTGAGTTTGTAGTCAATGGTGTCCCTCTTATATTTACGAAGTTTTCCTTCTTGCAGTTCCTTTTCATATTTCTCAAGTTTTTGATTTAAAACTTCTAGTTGTAGTTTCCATGCGTTACATTCCATGCAAATTTTAAGTACACTTTTGAGCATGTACATTTCTTCTTCTAGATCCCTGATGGTCTTTGATAATTCTTCAATGATAAGCAATATTAAGTCCAAAGAACATTTGTTGAGTATAGCATACCTGTTAGATCTGGGGGTTTCTAGTTGGCAGGGGTAGGTACCAATGTCGAAATAGGGACCCTTGCTTCTAGTCAGGGCAAGGGGGATACACTCTTTAGACCTTAGTAGCTTGGCACGAGCAGACAGGCTTATCAAAGGCAATATGTAAAGTATTTGTACCAACACTCACAGTAACACAGTAAAACACCACAAATGGACTCCACACCAGTTTAGAAAAATAAAGTATCTTTATCTAAACTACACAAGACTAAAATGACAAAAAAACAACATACACAGTTCAAGACTATGATTTTAAAAGAGTTCTAGGGGTTTGCGTCAAAATAATCCACAGTTGCGTCACGTTTCGCCAAAAGTACCTGTAGATGCGATAAAAGTCCCAAAATGGAAGCTGCAGCGTTGAAAAACAAGTAATGCGTCACTCTTGAGACCCTGGTGAGGTGTTGCAACAGCCCTGCTGGATGCAGTGGGCGTGTTGCGACAAATCCTGTATGTATGGGGAGGGATGTGGTACCTTGTATGGATTCCGGTGCACAGGTTCAGTAGGAAGCATCTCACACACGCACTATGCGGCGATCTTTGGGACAGCGATGATCTCCGGTCGGCCGCGATGCGCAGCTTTGATCTTCTCCTCTCGTGGCCCCTCAATGCGATGGCTCTGCGAGGATGTTCGCAGCGATGTGATGCGGTCCGCAAGCAAGCGGTGCCGTGCGGCGATCTCATCCAGCGACGACAGGCTCTGCAATGATATTCGCAGCAACAGGAATCTTCCCGCACTGGGCCGTTGCGTTCCGCACGCGAAGGCTGCGTCAGCTCTGGCAGTGGCAACCGGCGCTACGACGATCTCAATCTTCGCGGTGGCGGGAATTTCCTCACACTGTCTGGGATGCGCACTGCAAGCGAGCGATGGATGAAAATTGCAGATTGTCTTTGTTTCTCCTTGTCCAGCTCCCCAAACAGCATGCACAACTTCCTGAGGCCCCACAATTGGATCAAGCACTCTAGGAAGGGCAGAACTCTCTCAGCAGAGTTCAGGAGGAAGCTGGGGGTGAAGTCCTTTTGTTCCTGGGACTTCTTAACATGAGACCAGCTCTCCTCAGGCCCTTGGAGATCTCTTCAAGCAAGGGGACATAGCAGACAGCAAAGTCCTTCCCCTCTCCTTGGCAGAAAAGCAACTGCAGGTCAGTCCAAAAGCACACAGCAGGACAGTCCTTTTCAGTCTTCCACCTTTCTCCTTGGCAAAGGTTCCTTCTTGATTTCAGGATGATCTAATATTCTGTAGTCTGGGTAGCCCCTTTTTATACCAGTCTTTCCTTTGTTCTCTGGAGGCAGAAAGGCTTTGGCTTAGCCAGAACCAGTTCAGGTCAGTTCCTGAGCACTTTGTTTTTCTGTCTCCTCCTTTCCTTTCAGAGAAAGGAGCAGGGTCGTAAGCCGCCCAGCAGGAGGTGGAGCCTGCATTGTAGAAGGCAGGCACAGCCCTATTTAGGCCCAGGTGCTAGCCCCTCCCACCACTCAAGATGCAGATGCAGTCATTCAGCCTAGGGCTGACTCATCCAACCTCCTGGGGGTTCCCCAGCCCCTGTCACTCACAAACCAGACAGTCAATTCACAAACAGGCAAAGGCACACAGAAAGGTCAGACAAGAAAACAGCCACTTTCTAAAAGTGCTGTTTTCAAACACAGGATTTAAAAACCATCCTTCCTGAAAGATGTGTTATTTAATTCTGAGTTCAGGGATACCAGACCTTAATTTTCAATCTTGCTCCTATAGGAAGATATGCAGGTAAACATTATACACAGCATTCCCCATTATAGCCTATGGGCAAGATAGCCCTCTCAGTAGTGAAAAACGAAAATGGCTGTAATTCCCCACCAGAGCATGTCACACACACTAGTACATGCTCTACCTTTCATATACACTGCACCCTGCCCAGGGGAGTACCTAGGGATTTCTATAGGGGTGTCCAATGTGTACAGAAAGGGAAGGGTTAGGCCTGGTCAGTGTGGGCACTGGCCAGGTCAGCATGGCAGTTAGGAACTGCACACAGGTACTGCGTGGAGTGGCAGGCTTGAGACACCATTTTAGGGCTACTCATGTGGGTGGCACAATCAGTGCTGCAGACCCACTGGTAGCATTTGAATCACCAGCCCTGGCACACTCAGTGCACTTTACTAGGGACCTACAGGTAAACAAAATATGTGAATCATGGATAACTAATCACAATAACAATTTATACAGAGAGCATATGCGCTTTAGCACTGATCAGCAGTGGTAAAGTGCCCAGAGTCCTATTGCCAACAACCACAGGTCAGGAAAAACAAGGAAGGAAGAAGCAAAAGGTTTGGGGATAACCCTGCAAAAACGGCCATTTCCAACAATATCATTTCTCCATAAAAGCGGAATTGAGATGGAAACGAAATAATAGTGGTTTAATGGCCAATCGGAGGCCCCGTGGTATGTGTTCCGCCTTTTGGTATTGAACCAATGTTGATGCAAGTAGCTTTTGGTTGAGTTGTCTTCTGGTAATGAATTCCAATTGTCGTAGTTGCTGTATAATGGGCCCGCCTTGTGTGTCTTTAGTTTTAACTGCTTGTATGAGTGCATAAATTACACTGGCTTCATCTGTAGTGTAAACCTTGGTCATGGCTCTGTTTTCTGTAATATTGGTGATTGAGTAAAAGGACATGGTAATCTGTGGGTGCTGCTTCCGAAGACAATAATCAAGACTAAGACCAAGATGGGTGGAGGCGCACTCCTATTGAATTTTATAAACTGGGTAATCTGAATTTACGTACTAGTGCTACGATGTGACGCTTGCTGTCTAACACATTTTCCATTTTTCAGACAATACCAACCCCCATCATTCATCCCACCATCTGTATTGAAACAGGGCTTTCACGCCTTTCCATCGCATCAATTATTAGTCATCATCCTTAAGATTTTTGCTACCATTTGCCCACATTTAGAATTTGTTCAAGTTAAAGTCCCACTGGACACTTCAATTTAAACAACCACTTCAGTATGGCCACCACGGTCCTATCTCTTGGTTGTCCTCTCTCTATCTTTGGTATGACGCTTAAGTCCGTGCACTTCCAGTCCCCCTTAAAGCTTAACGGTTTTCCGCTAATCCACACAGCCATTCCATCGAGCTAAATTTCTTTGAGCTTGGGATAAGCCCTTTCGTTTTAAAGTTTTAATATTCCTGCAGCGGTACCCTACTCTGACTCAACCTCCGTTACAGAGTACAGACTTGACAGCATCCTCAACGCGGGTCTCACCAGTATCCTCCATTGTTTCTCTATCGGGGAAAGAGTTGATTACTTCAACACTTCCCTAGCGTTTTCACTATGACAGTGTCCGTCGTTGTATTTGCTCCAACTTTTGTTGGTTTTATTCCCATTCCACAGTGTCCCCAGCATTTTGACTACGCTGTTCACGCCGATTGATACTATTATCTTGTGAGGTGTGGTTCAGTTATTTTCTGACACCGATACTCTGCACTTTAATTTTGGAGTCATCTTGAGTTATTTTTCCCTTTGTTTATTTAGCACGCCAGTCGATAAATATATCAGCTTGACCATTACAGAGACTATAGGTACATTTCGCTTATTTCCCTTTCTTTATACTCTTAATCCACCATTTTCTCTTTAGCACCTTGGGGGAGCACTTTCCTTCCTTCATCTTAAGGATCACTTCTTATTCTTTAAGGATTCACTTTCTCGTACTGGACAACAATTGCCAAACACTATATTATACTGCCCTCGGGTGTAGCCACCAGAACACGATAACACCATGTTTCCACAGTGGGCTTATTCAGGATTGAATGTAATGGGACACACATGCTGACGTCCAATATGTAATTGAAGTCGTAGTAAAATTAATTTTTTTGTTTACAGGTAGCCCCTGACTAAGGGACGTGACAGTTCCGAAAAGCATCTGATTTCTTTTAAAATTTGTGAACTCTATATGATGTGTTGATCATGATGCAATGACCACATGTACATCTCTTGTAATTCGTTGTTCATTTCCAAATGTTCACAATTGTTCTCATTATCATGTTGACTAATGTACATTGACATGTTTATAACTTTTTGACAATATAATGTTTAAAGATCAATGTCTTATTGACCACTGTATGATTGTTTAATGTTCTTCAGAAATTGATAGGGTTCTTTAGCAACCCAGTGGATAGTGCACGGTGTACACAACCCTGCCGGTTTGTACCACCTGTTCTTAAATCATGACTGCCAGGTAACCAGAGAAAAGGCATTGCACACCTGCAGCTTGAGTTCATACATCAAGTTAAGGTTAGTAACTCACATAACTGACTAGTACTGCTGTCATTATTGATAGTGCTCTGGTGGTGAACACAATAAATAAGTTATTGGAGAGATTACTATTACCATGCATGCTTATGATGGATGCCTCTATTTGCATGGGTACACGCATCATACTTTTTTGTGCAGTTCTAAGCTGCTCTTTGTGACAGGAAGGTAGTTTGATATGCTGTATAGGCCGGGTCTGGTAGCCAGCATGCTTATACAGTGCATTATTGTCTACATGGATGCATAAGTATTTCTTAACTCTGCTTTGGATGAGAACGATGGGTCTGGCTGGAGGAGGGGGTACCTGAAAACGAGGATGACTACTACATTCCAGGTTGTCTTCTTAACCCCTTCGATACTTGTGACGGAACCATTCCGTCATCAGTCACGGTTGGGCTGTGCTGATGACGGAATGGTTCCATCACGGCCACATCCATTTACATAGGGGCCCAGCACAGCAGGATAATCTCTTTAGCAGCCAAGGTGTTAATGGACCTCCTCCTGTGATGGATCTCTCAGTACTGGGATAGAAGGTAGGTTTGCCATAGGAGTACGACAGCTGGACTGAAGTTCCATCTTGAGTCGCAGAAAGGTATTTCCTGGGGCTACGTAGTTTCTCTTCGTCATCCCCAATCTCATAAGAAGGAAATGGCCTCTCTCCTGAAAGGCTAATGGATTAATGAGGCTTGGGTATGAAGCGTCATTGTAGTGGAGCCAAGAAGCCAGTTGGTGCAGTCTCTTAACGTGTCATGTGTGGGGGTGTCCCCAAACTAACACCCGGTCGATAATTTGGTTTAGAAATAATAATAGTCATTGCACCCATTCCTCAGACATTTCCCTAGTTAGGGCTGAGGGGTGAAGGATTCACAGGGCCAGACTGGGAACCCAAAGCTGCCTTGAAAAATTTCTTGGACCAGCTCCTGGGGAAGCACTCTATGGACCCCGACGGCTGGAAACGGTTGCTTGTTGCTTTTGTTGCTGGGGTACCGATATTGCCGCACTGCTGTTAAACTGCCCCCTAGTCACAAAACCGGCGTCCCCACTGCAAAACAGCCCCTTCCAATCTCCCAGAGAAATGCCTGATGTCCGGCCCTGTTCACCCATAGAGTAGTCCCAGAGCTCCTAATGTGACCATTTCACAATACGGCTGTCGTTGTTCTTTGGTTCGGAAGGTCCCACAAGGTAAATAATGAGGCATATGAAAAAAGAAAGGAAAACCTGATGTGATGAGAACCACTAGACCCAAGGATAGTTCCCGAACCCATCATTCATATCCCAATGTGTGTAGAGGCAACAGACGACTGGAGCATGTGTGATAGTCCCTGATTGAGTGATTATGTGTATTACTAAATACTGGTTTGAACCCCCAGCATTTGTCCCCTAGGAAATGCTACTCAGCTCTATCGGGAGATTTACTAAGATTTTATGCCACATATGCATCGCAAAGTGCTGCAAATTGGTGCTAAATCTTTTTTCCAATTTACTTACAGGACTAAACTTGTTTAGCGGTGAAAATAATGCGAAAGTAACACAAAGCCGCGCTGCTTTGCATTACTTAGCACCAAGGGAGCATACCTAGGGTGGAGCGTGGGTGCTCCCATGCAACCACCCAAGGTTCCTGACACTAAACCCTATATATTAAAGAAAGTAGACAGGGTTTAGTGCCAGAAAACTGTGCCCTTTTGAAGTAGGCGCAATGAAGGAGAAATGCTTTCATTACTCCTTACTTTTCCGAGTTTGTGTGTGTGCTGCACGTTACAGCACACATGCAAAGAGGGGAAGGCGTTAAAGTCAGTCTATGCATTGTATTGTGTACAGGAAGTGTACCCTTCCAGTACAAAACCTATTCTAGACTCACAGAGATACCCTTGCACTATAGCGTAAAGGTGTTTCCGTGACGCACCGGCGCTAGGGAAAAGGCATGAGAGTACCATGTTTCTGTAAATTTGGCGCTTTTCTCCTCTCTCTTTTTCACGCAGCACAGCATTTGTAGCTGCTGCACTGTGCTGCACAAGTAAGTGGTAAATCTGGCCCTATGTGTGTTGAGTACCCACCAATTGAGCTTCACAGGTCAGTACCGAATGTCTGTGGTCGTTTTGGAGATGATGCTAGCTCCTGGACTGTCGAAACCCATTAAGAGGCACTAAAAGTATATACCACATAAACCACGCATAAGCCTCTGCTCGTACACTATGCAGGCTGCAACACTTCTTGTCTCTCTCATTGTCTCCACTGGGATAGAAAACACCACCCTATCATGTACGCCTTAAGTGTGTCGTGAAGGTACAAAGGGCTGAACTACTGAAAGGTGCTTTGTAAGCTGAAGTACCACTTCCCTGAAAGGAAAACTGTAGACAAGCAGCCTAGGTCTGATTAAGTTGTGTATGATTCAGTACAGGCTCGATGTAATCCACAGGCTTCCTCATTGTGGCTTTAACATAATTAACACAGACCAAACGTCAGCGAGACAAGGTCACAGGATTATTACAAGTCACTTAGGCTTTCCAGGAAACCGTAACAATTAACTGCCTGTCAGTGGCCGTATTTTCATCTCAGGAAGTGTGTGCAAACAGCTCCAGCTGCGTGACAACATCAGGGTCAAAGGTTTCTTGGAGTAAATCTATGTGCCTATTTATAAATGCATTCTGGAGTACATAAAAATGCACCTGCCTCTGTAATTCTCTTTTATGCACTCTTGCACGCGTTTGTAAATCATGCCAGGAACTACTAAACGAGCAAAGAGCTCAGTTATTTCTAGTTGTATTATTTGTATAGGAATATTCCCTCAATTGTCTCAACTTAAATGTTTTGGGGCTAATTCAAAAAGGCATGCAACAGTACCACAGGAGCAGGTTTTTATCCCCCACCCCTATGCCTTTGTGAATAGACACCTGTATTTTGAAATACACGTGTAGACATAGATGGAAATGAATGTGACTGCACATGATTCACATTTCTACGATCAGGTCATGTAAACACGTTTTTTCAACAGCTCTGTTACTTAAAAAGGTGTGCTTACGTCGAAAGAGCATTAACAAAAGACAGGTATTAGCAAGTCGTAGCCTAAAGAGAACAGGGCCAGGTATTGAAGGATTTTTTAAAAAGCACGAATTTGTTGCCAAGGTGCAAATGTGCCGCCAGCTGGTTCCTTAAAGAAGATAATTCTTCTCAAAATTCTAGTCCTAGTCCATAGAGCAGTGCACCATTCTGGGCCAGGCTATTTTAGGGCTAGATTTAGTTTCAATGCTGCCTCCAGAAACCTACAATCAGCCAATGGCCAGTTGGCAAGAATCCCTAAGGCCTGGCGCACGAGTATGGGTGGAAGGATGCTTTCCTATCTTGGATCGGTGGCCTAGAATAAACTCCCTTTGGAGCTATTCTAGTTTGAGTCCTCTGACTTGTTCAAGAAAAGACTGAAGATATTGGCTCTTTCAACAAGTCTAGTACTGTGGTTGCATTTCGTGGTCAACTGCAAGCGCAGTGCCGGGACACTCCAGGGAGTAGCTGTGTGCTTCAGAAGTCTCTTTTCAAAGTGTTGCAGCCCTGACATGGAACACCTGACCATCGAATCTAGAGCAACTAATTAGTGCAATGCCAGGAAGATTGCAAAAGATGATCTAAGCCTATATGTTGGGACACATTGGATTAATTTATGTGGCAAGGACCCAGGGACATGTTGGTGTAAGTCCTGAAATAGGTAAAAGAGTGAGTTGAATGTGAATGGTTGGTAGTGGTAGTGCGGAGCATCCAGAGCTAGTATAGCTGAGGAGCTTTGTGGCCTGTGAAGAGCAAGCTTCACTGCCATGTTCTGAATGGGCTACAGCTGAGACAACTGGCTGGTACCTGAGCCCAAGAAAAAAGAGCTGGAGTAGTCAAGGCTGCTTAAGATTAAGGCCCAAACAACTAAGGGGAGAAACCTTGGCAGGCTGAGCGGGAAGAATTTTACCAGAACCCTCATCTGGTGAAATCACACAGGTAACATTTGGTTCACTTGACCAAGGAAAGATCTGTATAAAATCAACACCCCAAATTTCAAACCTTGGCCCGAAGAGAAATGAGAAAGGCCCAAGCAGCAATGGCCAAAAGTTGGTAGGGAAAGTATATAAAACCAGCTGATCTGTAACACCTATGTTCGAATAAAATAATCAAATGATTTACATGCAGTCTGCATTGTCCATAATACAGACTATTAAAGGTACGACTTACTAGATCTACCGTATGAACATAAAAGGTAAAAGGTATTGGGCCCAAAAATTTAACTCTGATGGACAACCTGATACAATTGCTTGAATTCAGAACAGAAGGGAGCACACTATATTGCCTGTTAGAAATTGAGTTTCTGGTTGGCTAGGGTATGCACCTAAGCCAGGCAGAACCCATCACTCTAGTCAGATCAAGTCAGTTACACACCAAAGATAACCTGTGCTCCCCCTCTGGTAGCTTAGCGTAGAGCAGGTAGGCTTATCATCATAAGCAATGTGTAAAGCGTTTGTGCAACACACTCAGACAGCAACACAATCAATACACAACAAAAGAGACTCCACATTGGATTCTATAAAAATACATAGTATGTTGTACATAAAACCAGACTAAAATTACATGAATCATAAAGTCTGTGCATACTATGCAGTTACTCAGATAGTACTCGTTATCCTGAACAAGGCAAGACTAAATACATCAGATCTTTAGTGCATGTAATGCAAGTTAGATTAGGTAAAAAAGACACATGAATCAAAATACATCACCATCAACACATAGGGTGCAGCGCACTTGTGCTCCTACTAAACTTTATATGGTAATTGTTAGAAATGGGGGTCTCTAGTTGGCAGAGGTAGGTACCTTTGTCCACACAGGGACCCTTGCTTCTAGTCAGGGTAAGGGGGATACACACTATAGATAACCCCTGCTCACCCCCTGGGTAGCTTGGCACGAGCAGACAGACTTATCCCAAAGGCAATGTGTACAGTGTTTGTACTCAAAACACACAGTAATATAGTGATAATACCACAAATGAACACCACACCAGTTTAGAAAAAGTAATGTATTTTTATCTAAACTCAACAAGACCAAAATGACAAAAATCCAACATATAAGAATATGACTTTTAAAAGGATTCAAACAACTGGGTCCATAGAAAACTACAGATGCATGATTTCTCACATCATACCAGTAGATGCATCAAAATTCACAAGGCCAAATAGCCCCAGGGATGGGAAGCATCAAGAAACAAAGAGATGAGTCAGTTCCTGAGACCATAAGGGAGGCGATGCAATAGATCCTCTGCACACAGGAGAAGTGATGTGTTGAATCTGGTCTGTAAGGGGAAGTGATGCGTTCTGGTCCAGTGGTTCTGGTCCGTGTGTGATGCATCGGTAAAACTTGCCGCACAGGTACGAATCGTGGAAATCCGATGATGAGTCGGCGATCAATGTGGCGGTGTCGAGCAGAACTGCGTCAGTTTATTCTGCCACGATCCCTTGATGTGTCTGTTCTTGCAGCGGCTACATGCGCTGCGTCGGTTTCAGCAGCGACGATGCATGGATATTCTTCTCCCACAGCGGTGCTGCTTCGGGAAAACACCAGCAAAAAGAGTGATGTGTTGATTTCTTCAGTTTTCAAGGTTTCTTCCAGTTCCTAGCAGCAAGCACAACCTCCAGAGGCCCAGAACTGGAGCAGCCCCCCCCCCCCCCGGCAGGTCAGACAGCTCAGCAGCAGAGTTCAGGGGTGCTCGGGGTGAAGTCTTTGTATTCCTGAGAATTCAGAACAGGAGGCCAGCACACTAAGGCCCTTGAATATCTTCTTCAAGCAGGTTCAAAGCAAAGTTCCAGTCTTTGTCCTTTACTTGGCAGAAACAGCAGCTGCAGGCCAACCCCACACAGCATACAGCAAAGGGGCAGTACTCCTCCTCACAGTTCTTCAGCTCTTCTCCTTGGCAAAGGTTGATCTTGAGTCCAGAAGTAATGTAACTCTCTGGGGTTTTCGGTCTAATACTCATACCCCAAACTGTCTTTTTTCACATTGTGCTAGGGCCTCTGAGCCCAGTCCAACCCCGTTCTGTCATCACTAGTGCAGTATGACTAAAGGGGATGGAGATAGAATTGTGCAAGTGGATAGGTCCTATTCAGGTGGAAGTAAATCTTCTCCACTACTCTAAATTCAGCCAAGCCCCATTCAGCTCAGCTCTGAGTCATCCAGGAAGGGCCAGGCACACCTCAACCCCCCCCCCCAGTGGCTGTCTACAGTGAATGTACATCCCCAGACTCTGTCACTCCAAAACCCGACAGTCAATACACTAACAGGCAGAAGCACACAGAAGGGTTAGACAAGAAATGCCTAGTTTCTAAAAGTCAACACTATCTGGTGCATCGCCACGCACCAGCTTAGAGTTGCACTGCTGTGCGACTTGAGTTTCAAGCAACTTAAATCCAGTGTTCATCCAGGTAATTCAAATTTCTTCAGTATTTTTCAATCAATTTCGAAACAGAGGCAACATCATTTGGACCTTCAAATGCCAGGGAAATGCCCATCCAGGCCTTTATCCCAAAGCACAACAGAATATGCTTTACATCTGGGTAACCATGCTGTTGAAAAAACCCAATGCATTTTGAGCCGGGGCCCTTCTTCAGGGGTAACTGTAACATAAAGAAAGCCCATCAGAGTCGTGGAGGATCTCATGCATCATGAATGAGCTAGCCTACAACAACCATCATGCACTCTACCCAATTACAAAAGCATGCTACTTGCTTTATAAATAAAGATAAATATCTACAGAAAAAACATGCGCTGTATGTGAATAAGATGAAATAAAGATAAAATAAAGTTATCTATCTCATACTGTACCAAACAATGTGCACAAACCTAAACCCACAAAAACCATCATGCACTATGCCTGACTACACCTCCATGCTATGTGCTCTATGTTAAAAAAATATTGCTTGTGAAAAATATATAATCTCCTACATGTAAATGAACAAAAACGAAAATAAACTGTGCTAACCTGAACTTTGTGAATAAGCATAACAATAAACTTACGTGCGTGGTCACTAATGTGAAATCTATAATCATGGTATCTCAATGCGGTAATCAACCCCGTTGGTCTTCATAAAATCAACAAAGTTGTCTGTGAAATGAACTGCTGATTTTAAACCCGTTGTCAACAACTCAGGTGCAACCAATAAAATTAAAAAGCAGATATAGAAAAGTGAACCAAAAACAGGTAAACATAGAAAATATACGCATCAATTAATACATGCTGTATAAGTATCATATAATGTGGTAAAAAAATAACTTAGGGGCATATTCCAAAGGAGCTATAGTCGAGTTATCAGCACTTAATCGCAGCCAAAGTCACGATAAATGTATCTCTCCATTCACAAGCTGGTGCTAACAGCCCATATCACCAGTTTACCTGCATTAACAGCCGCAAAATACATCGCCACAGATGACCCAGACAACTATCACTAATGAGATGCAGGGTAGGCATTCCCGTGCCAAAAGCCACGATAACACCACCCCGCCACATTCTCAACGACCAGCCAAATCGGTGATAAGATCACAAAACATGTGATAAGGCACGTCAGCAGCAGGAAATTAACACCTGCCCTGACCTGGTGTAAAGTCAGACGACAGCCTGCACCAGAAAAGGGAGCCCAGCCTATAGCCACACCAGAAGTACAACACATGTCATGGAGCTACTGATCATGCATCTGGGAGCCCCAACAGGGTCAAAACACCCACCACCATCACCCCCAGGACCCCCCTCCACAGGGAACCTCCCTCCCAGTCAAAGACATGGCATATCAACTACACTGAATCATATACCAAATAATTTGCCTGATGTCGCACATCACATTTGGTGACATGCATGTGTCATCAGAAAAATGAGAATCACACATTCACCTTCGAAATAACAAATGGAAATGATTTCAAATAAGCAGAGAACAGAAATGAAGACACATGGCGGCTCTGCTCGGGACAATGTGTAGGTCACAGCCTGCAAAACAAAAATCATGAGGAGAATGTGTATCTTGCTCACATCAAATGACAGGGAGAGAGCGTAGGAGAGAGAGAGATACAGAGAGAGAGAGAAAGATGGAAAAAGAGGGGGAGAGAGAAAGACGGAAAGAGAGGGTGAGAGAGAGAAATACGGAAAGAGTGGGGGAGAGAGGGAGAGAGAGAGAAAGACGGAAAGAGGGAGAGAGCGACACAGATAAAAGAAGAGGGGGACAGGGAGAGAGAGTGATGACACTGCACACCCAGGCCTCACTGCTCACCTGCTGACACTGGTGTGTCTCCAACCACATGCCGGTATGTAGTGCAGTACACCAGCTTCCACATCTGAAACAGATCCATTATCTGGAACAGAGTCTAGATACATGAACGGCAAAGTACATACAATTGCACACAACATCATTGCCTGTACGCCCTGTGCACCCAGTCAGCTACACCCCAGCACCTCCCGCTTCCCAGTGGTGCATGACCACCCCTGCGCACCCAGGCAAATGCACCCCAGCCCCTCCCGCCGCCCAGCAGTGCATGCCTGCCCCGGGTACCCAGGCCTCACTGCTCACCTTCTGCCACTGGCATGTCACAATGAGGCCCCACCTTGTGCTGGTGCAAGCCCCAAGCCCGGGGCCTGTGAACATGGCACCCTCCACATCATGCAGCCGCACTCTGCAGGCCACCAGAACTCACATTTGATAGAGGGTCTAGATTTTGCCATGGCAGAGGACACATCAGTGCACTTGACATCATCGCAGGCTGCACACCCGCTCAGCCCTTGAGGTGCCATTAACTCTATGATCCGGGAGATGACGCCTCGTGGCGGTAGGCCGGCGCTGCCCGCTGGCTGTGGCCTACACTGCGGTCCAGCATGGCACACAAATCCTGAGCATTCCGGCTCGCCGGGACAGGGCATCATCGCAGGCTGCACACCCGCTCAGCACTTAAGGTGCCCCTACCTAAGTGCACCGAAAGTCACCGTCCACGTGGCTGTGTGCCTGTGATGGCTGCAATGTATCCGGTGCCACCAATTCTATGCCCCGCAAATCATGGACCTTATATGATTGGGTATCTTGTATCGGGTGCGATCGCCATCATGTCACCTCCGGGCTGGGGGAATGTCATGTTGCTGGGCCCTAAGGCCCTCATGCCTACACGAACACTACACAGATACACCCAGATAGAGAGTGGAAATGGCATCGAGCACGTGTGCACGGCCCTTTTTACTTGCAGGGTCACATGTCCTGTGACGCCTGTGCTGGATGGATGGGTGGATTGGTGTGGTGTGGATGTACACCAGCCGTGAGGAAGTGGCTGGTGCATGCTGACAACTAGACCTGTGACCAGCAGATCACTACAGGGAAGACCTGGGACATGTAGCATTGCCGTCCCCCACTGTGAGCGTAAGCGGAGTGGGCTGGCCTGGCATATGCCAGTCCAGCGTAAGGATGTGCACACTGACCCCGGGGCTCTGAGCGTGGTTCTGGGCTGGACAAGGAAATAACTAATGCATGTGTCCCTGTTGTAGTGTCAGCGTCACCCAGACCACATTCGGTAATGTGTCACCCTGTGACCCCAGTTATACCACATGAGCCCCATAGACGTCAGAGGAATTCACTGATCCTACATTCATCCATACTTCCACACTTGAAAGACCATAGACATGACACATCTGTGTGATTAGGAGTATTTAATGCACATACAGTGGAATGTTGCATCTGGAGCAGTACAGGGCCATGCAAACCCCACATGGAGGGCCAGCCGGAGTCCTTCTGGGAATGGCAAGTCCAAAGGAAGAGGAGGAGTTCAGTCCACAGTCTGTTTGCTGTGTCATTGGCAATCAAACGGTATATGGCAGTCCATGTCGAGGTCCAAGTGAGTGTTTCAGAGTGCATCGGTGGACAATGGAAGGGGATGATGCAGAGGGCAGAACCAAGCAGAAACAGGCCATATGGCAGAGATTAATGCTACTGCGTCCTTCTTACCACGATGGCAGATTTACCCGCATCTTTGTCCTCTGCTGTTGCATGTGCCTCACATGTGTGTGGTGGTGTTATATCTCCTGCACTGTGCTGCAGTGACACCTCAGGGGACAGAGGTGGAATGTCTGCCGCCCTGTGTGGCACTGACACTTCAGGGGCAGAGACGTGGATGTAGTGGTAGCAGCAGCAGGCATCAGTGCCAGGCCTTGTTGCAGCAACCATGAGGATGGTCTTCAGGTCATTGAGGAACACAGCTACCACTCACTGGTGTGCAGCCGTGGCAGCCGCTCATTCCATATTTGCCCGCTCCATGATCTCCATTAACCTCTGCATGTTTCCCAACTCCTGTTTGACATCGCTAGAGCCACTCTGACAGGACAGTTGTCCTATTCTCTGAGTCAGGGCTCCAGCGATGTCAGCCATGGCCCATTGGAGAGCATGGAGCGGACTATGGGTGTCCTTTAGGGACTGTGAGTGGTCCCTGATGGGACTTAGACACTCACGTATGGCATCTAAATTGTTTGCCATGCGGCCAAAGCCCACCCGCACCTGTTCAACCAGATTCTCCTGGCACCCCAACACAAGGCGTTGGAATGCCATGTGTTTTTCATGAGGGAAATGGGAAGTAGTCGTGGTGGTAGGTGCTGCATGTTGTGGGGTCTTCTCATAGCAGCTGGACTGCCCTGCTCCTGGAGGTGGGCTGCGGAGGCTGTCCATGAGCTGTTGGACGGCGTCAGAGTTGAAGCTGTGGTGGTCCTCTTCATCATCAGAGAAGAGAGGTTTGGCCTGCTCTGCAGGAGGTGTTGATTGTCCCTCTGCAATGTAAAGGGGAGATGCAGTTTAACAATGTGTCCACATGTATGTTGTCACATTGTACATGTTTTCATACAGTCTGCATGACTGTGTACATTGTGGCTGTTTGGGTGGTGCTGCCTATTTGATGGGCGACAGTGGACATTTTGACAATATGGCGTGTGTGTTTTTGTACTTGTACATTGTCAACTCATATTTCAGTGCAATGCCAAATGTGATTGGCCAGTGTCTACACCCAGTCGGCACCAGTTGTGTCCTGTGTTCTATTGTGGACGTGTTGTGGTTTGTACCACATTGTTGTCAGTGTTGATGTGCTATGCATGTTATGTGTGTGTGCTGCATTTTGGGGGAGGGTCGCCCCTGCAGCTCTTTATTTGCTGCCCCTTCTCCCTTTTATGCGGTGTGCCTTTGACTTTTGTGCTTACACAGGGCTCCTCGCTCAGCCCAACCCTCTTCAACATCTACATGAGCCCACTCGCAGACATCGCACGCCAGCACAACCTCAACATCATCTCCTACGCCGACGACACCCAGCTGATCCTCTCCCTTACCAACGACCCCGCCACCGCCAGAGCCAACCTTCACGAAGGGATGAAAGAGGTAGCCGAATGGATGAAGAACAGCCGCCTGAAACTGAACTCGGACAAGACGGAAGTCCTCATCCTGGGATCCTCACCCTCCGCCTGGGATGACTCCTGGTGGCCCCCCGCCTTAGGCAGTGCACTCAAACCAACAGACCACACACGAAACCTGGGCTTCATCCTGGACTCCTCCCTCTCCATGACCAGACAAGTCAACGCCGTCTCCTCGTCATGCTTCAACATCCTGCGCATGCTACGCAAGATCTTCCGGTGGATCCCCACCGAGACCAGGAAGACGGTCACCCAGGCCCTCGTCACTAGCCGTCTGGACTACGGCAACACCCTCTACGCCGGAACCACCGCCAAACTCTAGAAGAGACTCCAGCGGATCCAGAACGCCTCAGCACGACTCATCCTGGACATCCCCCGTCACAGCCACATCTCCGGACACCTGAGAGATCTGCACTGGCTCCCTGTCAACAAAAGAATCACCTTCCGTCTCCTCACCCACGCACACAAAGCCCTACACAGCCAAGGCCCATGATACCTCAACAGCCGCCTCAACTTCTACGCTCCCAAACGCCAGCTTCGCTCGACCAGCCACGCCCTCGCCGCCGTCCCCCGCATCCGTAGAACCACCACAGGGGGACGGTCCTTCTCCTACCTCGCCGCCAAGACTTGGAACTCCCTCCCCACCCACCTTCGCCTGACCCAGGACCACCTCGCCTTCAGGAAGCAACTCAAGACCTGGCTGTTCGAGCAGTAACAGACCCCCCCCCCCCAGCGCCTTGAGACCCTCTGGGTAAGTAGTGCGCTATATAAATTCGATGATTGATTGATTGATTGACAGTGCTGAGATGTTGCATACTTGGGTACATTGGTCTTTTGGTGGTAGTTGGGGGCTGGGGCATTGCTTGTCCGCAGATGTGCTCAACTCAATTGTACATGTGTGCCATTGTGCCCATCTCCCCCCACACCCCAGTCCCTGGTTGTTACTCACCCTGGTGCTGTTGTGTCCGGTCATGTTGAGTAGTATCTGGTCCCCCAACTCCTACCACTGTCTCCCCACTGATGACTATGGACACCATTTCCTCCATGTCATCCAGCTCCTCCTGTGGTGCTGGATTCCCTCGTCCAGTCTGCATTGCTGCCTTCCGGTTGTTGACGAGTTTCAGCTTGGTATTGTGCTTGATATCATTCCAGAGCCTCTTGACCTCTTCCATTGTCCTCTTCAGCACTCCGACTGCATTCACCTTGTCCATGATGGACTGCCATAGTCCATTTTTTGTTGCCAATGACACAGTGGAGGTGACAAACCGTTGATGGTGTTCTACCACCTCTGTTATCAGGATCCTGTTTTCCTACGGACTGAAGAGCTTCTTCCTACTCATTTTCTCCTTGGCCCCGAGGTTCCAGGCAGGTCCTTCGGGGGGGATTGTGGGGTTCTGGTTCCCCTTCGTACTTGCTCCGGCAACCTCCATTGTGCTTCGCTGTTGTTTGGCAATTGTTTGTCTGTTTTTTTCTACTTTTATGGTGATTTGTCCCGCCTCACATGTGTGAATTGCAGACCTGTCACTGATTTTTGCATCACCGCAGCTTTTTTGACGTTCATGTTTTGCATTTTTGCGGTGTCGCTTTGGTTTTAACGCTGTCATTTGACGCGTTATTGTGAGACTATCGCTTGGTACGGCTGTGTTTAGCATTTGTGAAAGTTCACAATCCTCTACAATCGATAATACGATGTTGACAAGCATTTCTTCCCGATGAAATGTTATATCAACTCATATTCCCAGGGAGCCTCCGTGATGAGTAATGTTGTGCTATTTGTTCAATTAAACCATAGGTGCGTACGTCTGAGGGACACAATTGTGAACAATGAGAAGAGGAAGTGAAGGAATGCACTCTACTTATACAGTTTACAGAAATGTTCAAATATACATTTTTGCGTGCAAGCCAGAAGTATGCTATGTCCCAGTAGCACATATGAATATCAACACTTTCTGTTGTCAGGCAACAGACTTGAGTTTCAAAAAGGTCAAGAAACTTAAATTCAGTGTTCATCCCAGTAATCTAAGTTTATTCAGTATTTTACGACAGCTGCTTCTGTTTTCCCAAAACTCTTTCCAATACCTTTTACTGTTTTCTAACAAAACTGATACTCATAATGGTGGGTTGGAAAAGGTTCTTAAAATATTGCAGAAGAAGGGTATGACCCTGCAAATGGTGAAATGCACATTCTTGGTTCAAGAAGCAGAGTTTCTTGATGAGAATAGTATTCAACCAAAAGAAAATATACTGTCATTGAGAATTTGAAAGTACCTACCTTCATGGACCATCTTTGATCTAGGCCTTTGAGTATTTTATTCATGCTTTGTTCAGAATTTTGCCTTATTAGCTTCACCACTCAGAACGCTCTGAAAAAAAGGAGTAACATTTGTATAAGAAGGTGTTCACACACTAGCTTTTAACAATCTTAAATGGATATAGTCAGTGCTCCTCCGTTGGTGCCATAGTCTCACTTTAAACATTTACCCTATTTCTTGATGCTAGTGGAGAAGGAATTGGGGCAGTTTTATCTCAAAACACCACCAATGCTAAGAGAATTGTTTATTGTGCCTATGGGTCTTTGACTGATGCAGAAAGACATTATTCCACCATCGAAAGGGAAAGTTTGTGGGCAGTTGAACAGTTCATGTGGGTGGGGGGTGTAAGTTTATCATCAAAAATGAGCACAAGCCACTTCTGTTTTACTCCGTAAAGTTGGTACTAGCAGAGTTTCATCTGATAATGTCAAGTACAATTTTTTGTCAAATATGTCCTTGCGAATTGCCCAATGCCCAATGTTTTATGGTTACAGAAGAGAAAGGATGGACAATTATGTTTTGAGGAAGAGATGGAGAGAGAAACAGAAAGCGGATACGGACTAGGAAAGGAAGAGGTAGAAAAAAGGAGGAGCCAGAGTTGGGTGTGGGATTTAAAGAGACACCGGAAGTAGAATACAAAGAAGAAGATTGAATGCTAATGGAGTTGTGATGTGAATGGAGACGGACAGACTCAGAGGAGGGCAGCTTACCAGGACAGGTGACAGAGAGGGAAATCGAATAGGTGTAATATCCTGGATCCCACCTGAGCAGCGCATATAGCTGTCATCCTCCAGAAGAAGCGTGGCTAACCCAGGTACATAAGAAGGTCACTGTGTGGGAAGGGGAGAGGTAGAAACCTCAGAAAGTACAGTGATTACACAGTCTCTAAAATTGCAAAATAGAAAGCATTTGAGTTGTGGCAAGTGCCACTTTTGATTTATGTTCCTTTGGGCTCAGTCATAAATAGACACATGCAGGATATTTTACACCTGTTTGATTTTCTATTGATTACGAAGCGAGATCCTAGATACAAGGATCATCCTATCAGGTAAGCTGTAAAGGTGACTGATAGGAAAGATAGTCAGCAGAGAAAAGAAGTCAGTAAAATAGAACTAAGTACACCAGAAATCAACAGGATAATACCATGAGTTAGAGAAAAGAATCATATCCTGAATACTATGAATTGATAACAGATTAAGCAGGAAATATTAGTAATGCACTTATAGTTCAAGAAAGAGAGAGCAAACATTAAAAGCATGTTTAGAAGGAAGAGTAATACAGAGATAAATAGGTCACAGAGACAAAATAATGTTAAAATAGATAACCTCACGAAAATGAATACTGACCTGTGTTTTTTTGTTCTGTTTGAGGGTTCCCGATGGGAGGCATCCTAAAATCCACTAAAGGAGATCAAGCACCCAACATGGGACCACAATGCTTGAGTCTGCCGGACCAAGAAATTCGAAGAGGAACCTAGGGAGGTTAATGATGTACCCCGTTCAATTTACTTTCATCAGGAGATGGGACCCAGCTATAAGGTGAGTCTACATGTTAATCAAAAGTGGGTTACTGCTTTGTTAAACTCTGGGTGTATACAGTCAGTAATAAAGGACGACTTAGTCTTACCCAAACAGATAGTTCCAAATAAACAGGTTTGCATTAGATGTGTACATGGAGATCTAAAAACATACCCAGTGGCAACAGGGAAAGTAAAAATGGAGGAAGGAAAAGCCACTTTAATTGAGGTGGGAGTACTCAGGAATCTTCCCAAAGATGTTATACTGGGTACAGAAAACCCCCAATTCAAGTCTCTTTTAAAGCAAACACTGCATGAGAGTAAACCTCAAGATATCTTAATTGCCAAATAGCCATAGACCTTGTATTGTAATTTTCGGGCTGCCCAGATAAACGATCTAACTCTCTGTAATGCATGGAAGAGGTCTACACAGGTGGATGGGAAACTCATAACGGGATACCCAATGTTCAGAATACAAAATGGTTAAGTATACAGAGTAGGAAAAGAAAATGACACACCCAACATTTTTGTTCCAAATCCTTTCCGAGAAAAAGCTTTGTTCTATGCTCATTCTCATCTAATGGTAGGACATTTTGGGCCCAAGACAACAACTCAATCTTTATTGCCTAATTTCTATTGGCCAGGAATGTTAGCACATGTGAAGAAATATTACCAGGAGTGTGAAATATGCCAACAGAAAAATCCAAACCAACCTCCCAAGGTTCTATTGCAACCAATGCGTATAATCGGCAAGCTCTTTGCAAGAGTAGAAATAGACCTAATTAGGCTCTTACCTTGCTTTGGTAAAGTACATAAGTATGTAGTAGTAGTAGATTACGCCACTAGACATCCTGAGGCAATACCTCTATGAGAAACCAACACTAAAATAATAGCCCAGAACTTAATTGAGGTCTTTCAGTGAATGGGTTTTCCAAAGGATATCCTAGGAGATTGGGGTACTCCTTTTATATGTAAGTTAATGCTACAAATCTGTAAACAACTGGACTTTCGGCATCTTATGACCTCCACAGACCAGCCACACACTGATGAGTTGGTAGGATGATATAATGATATCCTAAGACTTACATTAAAAAAGACATTAACTGGAGAGTGAAAAAATGTAAACCAGTTACTACCTTTTGTCCTGTTTGTTATAAGAGGACAAGTCCAAAGAAGCCTGGGTTGCTCCCTATTTGAGCTGCCCTTTGGATGGAATATATAACGTTACAACGCACAGCATTACAACGCATGCTTTTTCAATGCAGTTTTTAAAACGAGACTACCTTTACATTGCACATTTTTACAATGCATGCTATTACAATTCATGTACATAGGGATACATTGAAACTACCAGTGCAACGCAGACTAGTACAACTCATATATTTACTACGCATAATGGATATTAATTTAGAATATTAATATAATTTTGTCTTTTGTCACCCACCCTCTGGGACAGGATGCAAGAAACAGGGGTTTTGAGTGGGTAACCAGGTATTAATTTTAATACTGAGGTATTCATTTAAATACTCAAGCAATAATTTTAAAATCAGTATATTAAATAATACATATATTTTTTTTTAACTCAAAACAGTTACTCAAAAATAAAAATATACATTGATGTAGATATAGAACCCTTTCTCACAGGATAAAAACACAAGATACATTTTTAAAAACAGCATCCACACACAAGGCATTAACAGCATACAAAGCAAGAGAAAAATTGAGTTCTCCAACTATTTGTACAACTTCAGGCAAGCCATCTCCGACTCAAAATGGATGCCATGCTAAGACGGAACGTAAAAATCAAATCTTGATACACAAAATTAAAAATAGGCCTTCTGTCAAGTTCTGAATCACGCGGAAAAAAATGTTTCTATTTTCTTTTACATTTTCGTTTATCCATTCTAAACGCATAAGTTAAGCCAACCACCATTTTGTCAGTGGTGCTCAGACTTTTCTGACAACCACACGGATCTGGAGTAGGAGGCGAAAACTGCCTCTTTGACCTGAAAACACTGCCATCTATTGATTAAAGTAGCTCAGTTTTGAGGGAGGTATCCCAAAACATTTCTAAGCATGTAACTAGTTCTATGCCCACAATCCCTAACTTAACAAGAATTATTCAAAGGAAAAAACAGGCCAGTAACCCCCAACGTGTACCACACCAAACATTCTCTAATATTAACATTTCCCCTCAACTATCTGTCCCTTTTACTAATGAAACATTTCTACTGTACAACAACAAAAACCCTCAAAAGAGAATACTAATCTTCAGCACACCCCGTAACCTTTTGATATTGGAGAGTAGTGATATTTGGATGATGAATGGATTGTTTAAATCCACACCCCATCAAATCTCCCTAATATACACTATTCATGCCTACATTAATAACACTGTAGTTCCCTTAGTATAATGTTTAATCCCTGATAAACAATCCTCAACATACACTGAACTTTTATCAGTGGGAAATTCTAAAACTTTAAAAAAAAATCCTAGAAAAGTGATAATTGACTTTGAGTTATCAATGATTAACACCATTACTAAATCCTACTCGGACTCCCAAATTCAAAGATTTTTTTTCGACAGGAATATTGGTGAAAAATTCCCAAAATATCCTAAATGAAGCATTACATATCGGACAGTAAATTACAATATGAATAAAAAAAACTAACAGCATTGTTCTTTGTTCCCCATGACAGTGTGGATGAATACTACACGTCAATTACTGAATCAGAGTATTTTACTGCAAATGTAGAAAAATTGGATACCTTACTATATTACATTGGGGAAACGTGGATTGACCATCTGAGCAGGTCAGGTTGTTGAAGGAATCCAAAGTTTCCTATCAAGTGGTGGAACTGTTAAACGTCCTGCTAATAGGGAGGAGCAAAGACCAATAATGCCAAAGCATGATTCCTTCAATAAATCTATTGGCATACCCCGCCCTAACTTTTATCATTTTTTGGAAATTTTGAAGATGGAGCAAAGTTTCCAAGATATATGAAGAGTGTAATCATTGACTGGTAGTCTGAACCTACGAATTAAAAAAAAAACCAAAGGAAATGTCTGAGACTATTTGGACACATTCAACAGTTTGCAGACTACCTAGATAATATTGCTCACGTACTACATTTCTAGATATGTCTAACACCTATTCTATCTTACTTGCCTGTCTAGTATTTTTTTAACACCTTGGCTGCTTTGAGTTTTCCCCTCCTATGCTGAGCTTTGAATTTTCCCCATTGTTCATGATGAGCTCAGCTCGTCATAAGCACAGCTCAACCGTGCCTCATGACGAGCTGAGCTCTTCATGAGCAGCGAAGGGGTTAAGTTCTCTGTATTTGGATTTATTTTTAAAAAACAATTTTTTTTATTTAAAAAACACGGTATCCTACATTCAGTCGTCTTTCTTCTTCGACTCTTGTTCCTCTCTAAAAATCCACTTTCCTGCAAGAGTCTTCAGCTCCCAAAATGTCTAAAGTGTGTAACCATTATCCACAATCCAATTCAAAGCCTGCGTTTAAGTTTCAAACAAAGATACAGATTGGCATAGCCATTTTTCTTTGCAAATCAAATGCTGCAAATTAATCTGTGTTCCCTAACAAAAACACGCATCCCCAAAATAAAATCCTGAAAATTTCAACAAAACTGGTAAAAAGAGCAACAAGAAATTCAGCGTAGCAATCCTCTTTCCATTGATTTTCATTCAAAGATGTCTCCATAATCAAGCACCAAACGATAAGATGATTCAAAATCAATAGTTTTTCAAAAAAATAGAGTTTAAAAAATACTGCAAGATGTCGAAAAGTTTTGTAATGGCGAACAATCTCATTGGCATAGTCCAAAAATTTACTTGGTTGAAGATCCATAAAAACGCATCTCTTTCAAAAAAGATTGCAACGCCCCAAAAAACTTTTGAATAAAACATTACTTCTCTTACACTTTGGTTTAAAAAAATAGAAATTCTTCCCAATTGAGAATTCTTTTTTTTAAACCAACGGTATGAAATTCACAAATAAAAACCCAGTTGTGAGCGTACAACTACTACCCACATAGGAATGAAATTGGTGTTAAAAACATAAAAAAAACACAACTACATACATACATACATCTAACTACCTCCCTCACCTCTCCGCACAATAAAGTATGCCTGTCACAATGTCTAATAAAAAAGTCAAGTTTTACTTACCTGACTGCAGCTCTTCCTTGCATCTGATCTTGACTTTGACGCTCCACCAACTGTAGAAATATATGTTCAACCGCGTACGTCATCTGAAAAAGTAAAAACGAAAAAAGGAAAATTTCACCCATTGAATGCAATTGGAAACTATGGAAAAAATGTCAAGAAATGTTTTAAAAATGTAAATGTATATCTTTTAATTTGGTTTGTATTAATACATTATTTTACAAATAAATATATTTGAATGCGTAATGAAAAACATTTGGAGTGTTAATTTTATATATTTTTAAATAAAAGTTTATTAAAAATAAATTCTTTAATGTGTCCTATATATTGTCTTTTATCACAAAAAGTATTATAAGTGTTTAATAATTTTTATAAATTAATCAAATTTATTTTAAAATGTTGAGTACATACATACTTTTTTATAAAATTATGTTTAGTTTCTTTAAATTGTCATATATTTTAAATGTATTATTTTTTTTTAAAACTACTTTACCTTGTATTTAATAATTAATAAACTATTTTTAAAAATACTACATTAGTAGGATTTATTAAAAGTTTTCAACACATCTTACATTCAAATTTTAAATTAAAGTTTTACATATTACAGCATTTTTTTTAAAGTACAATTTGTTAAAAAATGAATACCTGGGCATTTAAATAAATACCCAAGTATTAATACATTTCCCCCCCAAAAAAACCCTATTTACCTGGCATCCTGTGCCAGAGAAAAGGTGTCAAAATCCTTTTACGATATTAATAATTATAAAAAAAGTTATGTATTAAATGTTAATCAATTAATACCTGGGCATTAAAATAAATACCCAAGCTTTAATACACTTCCCCACCCAAAACCCCTATTTCCCGGGCATCTTATGCCAGAGAAAAGGTGTCAAACCCCTTTTAAAATATTAATAATTATATTTTATTTATTTTTTAAATGAAGAAAATGGGGGGAAACCATACCTGGGTTTTAAAATAAACACCCAAGAATTAATACTCTTCCCCAACAAATCCCCCTATTTCCCTGGCATGCTGTGCCAGAGAAAAGGTGTACAAACCAGTTTTAAAGTTTAATTATTTATATTGTACATTTATTTTAAAAATGAATACATTTAAAAAAGGCAATGCCTGGGTATTAGAATAAATACCCAGGTATTAATATACTTCCCCACCCAAAATCCCTATTTCCCTGGCATCCCGTGCCACAGAAAAGATGTTAACACTATTTTAAAATATTAATAATTGGAATTTAAATATATATTAAAACGTAATAAATAGTGAAAAGTAATACCTGGGCATTAAAAAAATACCCAAGTATTATTCGCTTCTCCACCCATTACCCCTATTTTCCTGGCATCGCATTTCTCATAATATTTTAGTTATATATATTTATTTTTAGTATACTTTGAATTAATACACAAAAATATATTTAAAAAATACACTACTTTAAAATTAATCTACTTAAACAAAAAATGTAAGACTTCAAAAAATAATATGCATAAAAATAAAAAACTTACCTCTGAAATGCATTGTAAAGGCATGCGATGTAAATGCACATGTGTTGTAATGGCATTCGTTGTAATGGCTCTAACGATGTAATGCTTAAGGCATTACAATGTAATGCCTGCGTTGTTATGGATGTTTCCCCTTTGGACGTAAGACCTGCACTTAATTGGAAATCACCTAAGAAGCATGGAAAAGGTAGTTAGTAGCATGCCACAACTTCCAGTTAAGAAAAAGATTGGGTAAACTGAGGGAACTGGCTCACATAATTCTAGAGAAAGACCAACAGAAACTGTAGTATAGCTTATGGGTCCATCGTTGACATTTGCTAAGTTAGCATAAGCTTTGCTGCCATGAGGCTGCTTTTGTGCACAACACAGAATGCATTTATTTTGCAAGGCTTTGTTTGTGCCTTTCACATGAGAACTGCCTGATTTTCGCGTTCTCTGCTGTGCTCTGAGGTTTAGTCTGCACACGATGTACAAGGTTGATCAACAATGCCCCTTGTTATTCTGTTCTGGTCAGTCCCTCTTACCTAGACATAACATACTTCCCACAGCAGCACTACTGGAAAACATGTGCTTTAATATTGCAAGCTAAACATGTTTGGACACACTTGGAGAGACACCTTTCCAGAGAGAAGAGCTGCAATGTGAACCTTTCATCCAGGCCTTGGGGTATCGGGTCTGCTGAGAAAGCACAGAGATCTTCTTTTTTATAGTAAACTATTACTTACAATGGGGAGGGTGGTTGGGTCTCTTAGTCCTTTTTCCACTGTCTTTATAAAATTATATCCCCATTTGTATTCTATGGAATTGTGACAATGCTGACTATATTGTTTTTTATGCCTTTTGCTGCTAGTAATGGCACATGCACTGTACCATAGAGCGCGTTAGTTTAAATAAACATTTTAAACTATACAGCAGCTCTGATTACTCACATTGTGGACAAGTATGAGAGAGTGAGTGAAAGAGTTGTCTGGCTCCTGCGATTCTCAAGAGAGAGTGAAGCGTTCTCGGTTGTCTAATCATTGGTAGCTTCGCTGTCGTCGGAGAACGAATGAAACACTATAGCTTTGTCGATAGGGATTTTGGGTACAAATGTGGTAGGTTGGTACACCGCTATTCACTGAGGTCCCGTTTTCCTGTGTATAGTTCTGTATATGTGCAGAATCCCTGCAACATGGCACCACCTACGTTTTGGTCTGGGTCTTATCTACAAGACACTTGAGTTGTGCTTGTGGCTGTTCACAATACCCTCACTTCTGTCTCCGAACACAGCTGTGATGGTGTAACCTCCTATATTGAAGTTTTTATAGGTTCTTTCAAGCTTTTAGTTTTAAATAAAAAGAAAAAAGGTTTCTCTCTTTATTCTTAACCCTTTTTGTGCTGCCGCTTCTTAAGTTATTCTTCTCAGCCTTTCGTGATGGGGCATAATATTACCGCACACAATCGAGCTCCACTCACGGATTATTTAAGACTCCATGAAGTCCCTGATACTGGAATAGACTTGATTTTTGTAGTAGAGGCAGATCCAGCATACCGCATACCGCTTCAAAGTCTTTTACTCTTGGGTCACCTTTTATGGCGATAGACGAAGCAGATAATCTGTTTCATGAATACACTGCCACGGCTGTTCTGGTTCTGGTTGCGTATCAGCCCTAGCAGACCCTTGAGGTTCCGCTCACAGCTTGGAGATACCGAATTTGGTTTAATTGCACCCTTCCACACTCATGCACACTGGTCCGTTTAAGTCCTTTATCAATTGAAGGGGCCACTTGGCTGGTGTTGGCTGGGTATACCCCTCACCTGCCTGGGTTGACGGTGGCTACACTGCCCGAACTCTACGTGTTACATGCTTCTTTGATACAACTGCATAGAGCTGTTATTCAGTTCATGTTGTGCAATTTCCAGGTGGCTCCCCCTGGCATTGCCGCACAGCCTGTGGGACGTGGTGGAGTAACAGTCAGTCCCGTCATGGTTAATTCGGTGATGGGCAACCGACCACAAAATAATTACCTTATTGGCTTGCTGAGAAATTTGGCCAGCTTGAAGCTGTTTTTCCTAATATGTCTCATGTAGAAAAACACAGGATTTTGATTATTAGTTTGCCCAAAGACTTACTTCCCGAGTTAGCTGATTGTAACACCTGGAACAAGGTGTTCGCAGCTGTGTATTCAAAGTGTTTCGGCACTCCCTCAATGACTGTACTCCCCTCCATGATTGCGCTTGTTCAAGATGAACATGGTGCTGGAGCAGCTGTGTTCGAAGTGGTTGCTGATATAATCCTTGCCAATGTCAAGGGCAATGCAGTATGCTTTCATTTCAAGTCGCTAACGGCTTGGAGGCTATCCCTGATGTGGACAAACCATGCGAATTACCAAACATTTTTTCAAAGGCTCATAAAACCATTGGCCGCAATAGTTTGGAAGTTAAGCCTCTTACTCAGACGCAATCATAGTCTCAAACACAATAGAAAGCTCAATCTGACATAGATGGGCATCCAGTCTTTTTTTAAAAAGAAGTAGAAAAATAAAAAGTGGAGGCAGCAACAAAAGAAGCAGGGGTCGCGTGTTGGGTCGCCGACACCTGAGGCTTCTAAGCGTACTTATGACTTGCGTGACCACGTGAAGATTAAGACTCCTGATAGATTTCAGGTCCCTGATCAGCGTTCTCCTCGTTCTTCACAGGACTCATCAGTATTACAGGTCGGTGGAAGGGAGCACCAAGAAAAGTCATCCTGTGCCACAGGGACGTGATCAGCCTCGTCAGTTTGAACATATGGGAAAATAGAATGATGAACCACGCTTCCATGCCCTGTTTCAAAAGAAAAAAGTTGCCGCTTTGACAGTGAGATATGCCTCAGACCTTGAGAACCTGACTGCCAAATTCGACTTAGGCAGTAACCCTGCTCGACAGCGCAGCGGAAGTTACAATAGTAAGGGAGGCACTGCATCCTTGTCTGGAGGCGAAAGCAACTGACACTTTCATTACTGTAGAGACAGCTGACACCCAGGATCGGCTGTATATTATAGTTTTTCACATTGAAGGTGATATTTAACAAGTAGTCACTGGGATTTTTTGGGAGAATCTAACCTCTTCCAATGACATTTTGATAGCACAGGCAGATTGGCCCCCACCTATTGTTCTGGCCACAACATGAGGGGAGGACGAAATGCATCCAAGTTTTTCGCCTTACGTCCCCAAGGAGCATACAGAGGCTTTTGAGGCTGAGTGAGCCACAAAGTGTGATTGAGACATGTGTCGCCAATGAATAATCCTCTTTTTGCTGTATCCAAACCTTTAGATTACCGGCATTTGAATTCTCATTGCCATACGTTTGCGGTACAGAATACCCATAGCTCTGCTCTTGTTGACAGTATTGTTTGTAAAATATATAGAACAATACTAGCCATAACATGTCCCTTGAATGCAGTCAATGGACCACATTCACCACCAGTGGAAAACAGAAAAAATGTCAGCATTTACCTATGGGGTATAAGAATAGCCATGGGGGTTTCGCCGCATGTGTTTTCTCCTTGTTAGACAACATTGACCCAGATGCTTATTCGAATGTTGATGATATTTATCTCACCGATGCCAAATTATGGCTGCATCTATGCCGTATTGACCGCATCATTTTTTAATTTGCGGATTACGGACACAAATTAAATTTTGCAAAATCACACATCGCTTGGTATGCGGGCTCTTTTTGGGCTATGAGCTCAATGACGGTCGGGTCTTGGCTCCCGACTTTCTGGAGAAATGCGCACATTTGCAGTCTAGAACTAACCATAAAAAACTTCCGTCTTTGCTGGGATTTTTAAATTTCAGGCGATCATACATTCTAGAGTATGCCCAGCGTAGCCTCTTTATGCCTTGATACAACCTACCTTTTCTAAAGCCAGCTGGCTCCCGGAACATTCTATTATTTTGCATTCTTTGCAATCTGATTTGCTTGAATCTAAGTACTTGTTGACACCTGATAACTACACAAACCTGGCGATACGCATTGAGCCAGGCACAGTGGGATTTACTTACTTGACGTACATAAAAGGTGACACAGTACCTATCGCATACAAATCACACATATACACTTCAGCCGAGACGCGATATGCGACTGTTGAGAAGGTTTTGACAGCTACAGTTGGCAGTCCTGAAGGAACGCGCACTGGCACAGGGGAAAAACATTTTGGTAGTTACAACTTACCCTGCTTTAGAAGCAGTGACAAAGGCAAGTGTGCCTAACTCAAAAACTTTACATCACCGTTGGATACAATGGGTTACTTCTTTGATGTCACCGGATATCACGTTTATTTTTGACCCCTCTCTTCAGACACAGGAGTTCTTGCAGTATGAACATATTCATCCGCCTCTTTTGTCTTTGCTTCCTTTGGAGGAGTACGCATGTATCATTTATACAGATTGCTCAGCGCAACTGGCGACAGGTTCTAACAGGTTCTAAACATGCTTATTCAGAGGCTTGTGCTATTGTGGCTGGTACAATGGTGAATGGTGAGTTCACGTCTAATATAGTGCATACTCAGGCGCTAGGTTATGGTACCGCTCAATTGGCCGAGCTGCGTGCTCTGGTTCTTGCTTTCGAGTTTGCAGACCCAAAGGAGTCAACTCTTATTGTATGTGACTCATTACTTTGTACAGTCTTTCAATGATAACTTATTCTTTTGGTCTCAAAATGATTATCGAGATTCTAAAGGTAGCACAATTAAGCATAAAACGCTTTAGGTTCAAGTGGCAGATCTTAAACAGCATATGCCACTAACACATGTTATACATACTCTTGGCCATCAGCTTGTGGCAGCACATGCACTTTGAGATGGTTTGTCGGATGAAGCGGCCAAATCTGCAGTAGCCATGTGTTCTGTTGCTACAAGGTCCATGACTAAGATTGATAGTGACATTTTGGCAGCAATAGCTGCAACTGTGAAGGGTTCTAATTATCCACAGGGTTTCCCTTCAAAATATTCTTATCAGTTAACTCCCAAGCAAGTTCCTTTTGCTAGAATACTTGATGTGGGAGATCAGCTGATTCCCAGCGCAGAAGCACTTTAATCAAAACCGCACACAAAGGTATGGCTTCGGTCCATGCCAGAGTGTCTGCAACTGTTTCTAACTTGCAATAACGTTATTGGTAGCAAGGTTTATATAAACAGACCCGTAATTATGTACTTTCTTGCGACATCTGTCAACAAATTAAGCCTACTATGTTAACACGACCACCACAAACACCGCTTTGCATTGCCAATCGCCCTTTTGCTTGTGGGTATCTTGATCACTGCGGTCCATTTTCTTATGATACTGCATATAAATAAATTTTAGTTGCAGTTAATTTGTGCACTAGTTTCCTTTGGGTTTGGCCACAATGCAGTGCTGACTCTCAAAACGTCCTCAGGGATTTACGTGTCTCTGTAGGGATATTTGCCTGTGGCAACTTTCGTTCTGACCAAGGTCCATCGTTCGCCTCTAAGGTATACAAGGATGCGATGAAGTCTTTGGGGGTGCTGGTGCAGTTTTCATCTCCATACAGGCCTGAGGGCTACTCAAATGTGGAGCGGATTAACTGTGACATAAGGCACACCTTGACAGCTAGAGTCTTAGGTACTGGCAGGAACTGGTTAGCCCATTTTTATGGCATCAGACGTGCACTTAATAATCTCCTTAGAAGACCTCTGGGTGGGCTGACCCCATACAAGATGCTCTTTGGCATAAAAATATTTGTTCCAGACCTTGATGGTCTAGACGTTGAGGCGGCTGCCGCGAACTTTGACGTAGATAATCATTCTACTATGATACGGAGCCAATAAGAGACCCGTGCAAGTCTTGCTCCTGAACATTTGTCCACAGCAACTGATGCAGCACTGCTGATTCCGGTGGTTGGCTGGCTTCCCAAAGTTGGAGATCTGGTCCGAGACAAGTTGGAGAACAAATAAGAATTTGGTCCCTCTTATCGTGCACCGGTTCCAGTGCTTGACTTAAAGGGTACTCAAACAGTAATTTTACCTCTTCTTCCTAGTCGCAAAGACAACAGATATATTTCAGTGGAAAATGTCAAGCTACAACATCTGGCCGATTCTGAATAGTGTGACGCCTGCTGTTTCATGTCCCACAATTTCGAGGACTCGTGGGAGTGGAACGTCTTCCACTGTACCACACGACACTGTCATGGAGATGGACCCTGTTGTTGACCATTCTTCTAATCCCCCAGCTTTCTCCTGTAACGCGGAGGCTGAAAACACATATTCCACTAGTGAGTCTTTACATGATTTGCCAGATAGTCCTTTGGACCATGGCAGTTTTTCCTACGACTCGTCCTCCACCTCCTCCAGTGGCCAAACCAAATTGAGTATTTTTTTCTCTGGGTTTGAACAGACTTATTTGGTCCCTCCATGGACATACGTCTGGTTGGTCCTTGTCGTGATTTTTCTCTTCATCTCAATTGGATTTATAACACTTTTTTTCCTACTCATCAATGGTCACTATTTGCCTGAACGCTCGGCTGTGAACTTGGTTGATGGTATTTTAGCCCCCCACTCATCTTCCCGCATCATGAAGCGTGGCCAGACTATTGTTGACATTCCAGTTTTGAAGGAATCGTCTGGGATAAAGTGGATACTCAGATCCATGGTCCGACTGAGGTCATCAATGTACCAGACATATTTCGTGTTTCTATGTGTGATGTGGTGACACAGGACATACGTTCTGATGATTGGGATGTGCTTTCAATACAAGCCCTGTTTTCTGATTAAAAATATTATGCAGCTTTGATGCTGAGGCATTATGTATAAATTCTGCCAATTATGCCGATCTGTTCTGTTATCAACATAATGGGCATCATTTTCTACAAAAGACATACATTACATCCTGTGGTTAATTACACTCAGTGGGAACATTGCCTAACACCATTAAAAGGAAAAAAAAAACACTTAATAATAAGGTTACATACTTCACAGACTATGATAGGTCATGTACTGAGTCATATTATTTTAAACTGAGAGGTTCTTCTTCTCCAAAAGTCATGTTGACCCATAGTAAATTAATTTATTCCACTTCTTTCCGACTTGAACTGTCACTAAAAGGTTATGTTCACTGGAAGGACACAGTTGATTTGAAATCAATCTGGGGTTCTAAGAGCTGGATAGTGCGAGGCACTGAGACCTTACATCGAGCCTGCCTCATCCCAGCACAAATTTTATTTTTGAATAATACAGTGTACCAAACTACATGCTTTGGTTTGGCTACTGCAAAGAAAATGAACGCCACATCCATTCCCTCTTTAGCTGAATATAATAATTGGCGCTCATACACAAATTATACTATTGAGTCATTTGTTTCAAAATAATTTATGTAATGTATCTGAAATGGATCCTCTCGGGTGGTTGGTTTGGCAGTCAAATTCAAATGCCTGCCAGCTCAGTTTTCGCAACCCTACTTCAGGCTATATGCATGACAGACCCAACCCAAGATTTCCTGATTTGCATTCTGTAACAACCCATTGGTTTGGTAAATTATGTCAACAGTGGTTGCAGCACTCTTCACTATCTTATGTTAAACAATACTTATTGTTGTTATCCAACAATATTAATTTGGCCGATTTTGTCTTGGGAGCGAAGGCTCCTAGGACAAAAAAGATGGATATACGCTACTTACAATGAAATTTGGACTTTCACAACTTGAGGCAGCATCTTGTTTGCGGGAAATAGACCAGGCTAACTTAGAAAAAGTTCTAGCTGTTGTTGACAACAATATTAATACACTGTCTTATCGCATTTATACATTAGACAATAGTATTTCCTCTGTTATTGGCATTGTACAAGAAGATGTGTCTGTGTTGTATCATGGTCAGAGTCAATTGCGTTCTGTAATGCAATTTGCATGGACTTTGCAAACTCTAAAAAAAAGGAAAAGTACAGTGGGATTATTTGAATGCAACTGCTTTGTTTTTACCGTTTAATTTACCAGACAAACAGCAATTCATGTCCATGAAAGATGCTATCTACACTCTTCTACACATTGAAAGAATAGATTCTGTAGCAGAAACTGATTGCTGATTAGATTATCCATTGGGTTAGCTCTTTGCATTTCTCACTGTTTCAATTCGGCTCTTGTATGAAACATTACCCTTTGGGCCGCTTTGAACACCTAGGAAGCACCTTTTTGCATGAATTGTGGTCTTTGCCTTTCACCTATCGATGTTTAAGGGAAGATACAGAAGTATATCTTACAAGGGAGGACTGTGATTCCACAGTAGGGCATCCCCTGGTATGCAAAAAAACCACACTTGCGCGGAGAATGTAACATGTCGGATGCGAACCTTGCTTGTGTTTTAAAAGGTAAACCAGTTCCCGCAATAATTCCCACGTTCACTCGGCTTACTAAGGTTAGTTATCTTATTTTAAATAACCAAGAATGCTGCAGCTTGCTTGGTGGCATATCCTACATTGCAACGGTTTCACAACTCGTAATTTGTTCCAATAATGTGCTTTCTCCGCCCCCACGTGGGCCGCTGGATAGTTCTGTTTTGCCTTCAATACCAACTTTAAAAGCACATTTCAACAAGTTAAGCAGATTAAAGCCGCTTTTAACCCAACAAGAGGTACTCCTTACTTCTGCACTGGAAACCTTCAGCCTTCAGGTGTCTAGCACTGCTACTGAAGTTCAAATGCTTCTCAACACTAATCCCCCACTACATTTTGGGGAGCTCATCCATCGCATATTTAATGTGTCGACTACTCAAGGCCAGGCACATTTTTTTTAAGGCTGGCGGCTTTGTCCTTGTGACTACTTTTCAAACTATATTTGGTATAATACCTGCATTCATTCATTCTATCTTTTCCAGCTTCTTTGGTGGGTTTCCCTTATTATTGGTCTTAGTCGCGGGAATCCTGCTTCTGCTGTGCCTGCTGCGCAATGGCTGCTCCTCTTGTGGTACTGCACAGACCGGGTCGGCTGCAATTGCTCCGTGACCGAATGCATGGATGCTTCAGTACATTACCACTGGCAACACTCAGTGTGTCTTATGGTTGTCCTTTCGTTTTGCATACTTCACTTGCGTGCAACCAGTCTTTTCATTCTTGAGATGTCAGTTTACATGTCCGGACCCGGATTTCGACCAGCTAATGGGCCCCTTAGTGGCTAAGGAGCAGGGCTGTTCTGGGATTGGCTTAATGGCTCGTGCGGCTGCACTTGGAATTTTGCCTCAATGGGATATCTGTGAGGCTGCACAGAATGTCCTACTTCAGAGTTATATTGAATATCATGCAAGTTATTCAGCGATGATAATGGAGGCACCCAACTATGAAGAACACTCTTGTTCATTCACCTTGCTAAATTGGATGACGTCTCTTTTTTCTACTGACCACAATGATGTCCTTTTGGAGGGTGTTGTATTCTTTTGCTCCTACACTCTGATGGATTAACTGCATAAATGGGCAGCCGGAATCCTTGGGTTTCGGGTGCCTTTTTCCCCCTATTCACTGAGGTCCAGTTTTCCTGTGCATAGTTCTGTATATGTGCAGAATCCAGAGTTTTTATTTTTTTTATATATGGACACGCCTGTTAATCTCTGCCCACACCTTTTTGAACTCTGTTTTTGTCCTATGCCTACATACGATGGACTTACCAGGGGGAGGGTGTAGTATAGCTTATGTGTCCAATGTCGACATTTGCTAAGTTAGCATGCACTTCGCTGCCATGAGGCTGCTTTTGTGCATGACACTACATATGTTTATTTTGCAAGACTTTGTTTGTGCCTTTCACATGAGAACTGTCTGCTTTTTCCGTTCTCTGCTGTGCTCCGAGGTATCATCTATGCACCTTTTCCAAAAGGTAATACCCGATGAAAAAGATTATTTGCTGCCAGGATATATTTCTGTTCAAAGTCAAAAACATAAAGTCCGGCTATGCTTGGGGCGATTGTCCTGCCCATAGAAGTTCCAGTCGTCTGGAGAAACAGCTCACCCTCATGTTCAAAGAAATTTTGTTTCAGCACCAAAGTGACGCATTCAATGATGAACTGCCTCGGGGAATTATATTCCCAGACAGCATCTTCCAGCACTTTTCCAAGTACTCTAATGGTATCATCCTGCGGGATGCTGGTTTACAAACTCTCGATGTCCAATGAAACCAAAATGGTGGAGTCTTCATCTACCTACAGATCTTGTAAGAGAGCCAGAAGGCTCTTCGTGTCCTTTGAGTAGGTCGAAGTCTGTTGGACCAGTGGTTGTCTAATCATTGGTAGCTTTGCTGTAGTCGGAGAACGAATGAGACACTATAGCTAGTCGGTTTTAGATTATGGGTACTAATGTGGTAGGTTGGTACACCCCTAATGAATGATGTCCCGTTTCCCCGTGCATAGTTCTGTATATGTGCAGAATCCCTGCAACAAAACATTTCTATAATAAAGGAAAGAAATGGAGAGAGATGGTGTTAGATGAATGGGTATTGGTACTGTTATACCAAAACAACAAAAGAGTGGGGCCAAAGATAATAACAAACAGGCAGAGAGAGTCACTCTATAAGTGTAAAAAGAACCCTTGGTGATAGATGAATGGGTATTGGTACTGTTACCCAGTTCAGATAATTAAATGAGATCAGAATGGCAAGGTCCCTATGATATTATAGACAAGATTGGTTGGGTCACATACAAACTGCAAATGCCACGGGGGCATCAACAAATCTATCATATAAATGTACAAATAGAATGGCTCTGCCCCCCCCCCCCGGTTGCTGTAGAGACTACCTTTGGCATAAACCATACAGAAACTACCATAGACCATGTCTCTGTAAATGATCTTCTTACTGACCTACAAAAAAATGGACTCATCCAAATTATCCCTTTTTTCCAACATCTTTTCTGACCTACCGGGAAAATGCATCTTACTGTTCATGCTATATATACAAAAGAAGGTACTGCAGTAAAACAACATCCTTGTAGAATTCCATAGGCCAGTAGAAAATCCATAAAGGAAGAGATTGTAAAGATGTTACAACTGGGGCCTATTGAGCCATCAACGAGTGGAAGGTGTTCACCCATTTTACTGGTTTCTAAACCTGATGGTACTATATACTTTTGTATTAAATTTCAAGCAGTAAACAATATATCAAAGTTTGATTAATTGAACAACTGGGGGAAGCCTGCTACATCTCTACCAAAGGGTATTGGCAGGTTCCTCAGAGGGCAGAAGACAAACAGTAGACTGCTTTTTGTATCTATTCCAGTTTCCAGTCCTCCCATTTGGATTACACGGGGTGTCAGCCATCTGTCAGAGATTAATGAATTATCTCTTTAAATCACACCAACAATATGTCTCTGCTTATTTATATGATATGGTATTATATATAGCAAAGATTGGGAAACCCATTTTAAACATATGAAGGCAGTGATCACAGAACTACAAAACGCAGGGCTCCATATTAATGCCAAGGAATCCAAATTTTCCTACAACCATGTGAAATATTTAGGATATTTATTAGGAGGTTTAATTGAACCCCAAAACGAGAAAGTGAAGGCCATCACAGACACATCTTTTCCTACCAATAAGTGAGATCCATTTTGGGTCTTGCAGGATATTATCGAAGATGTATTCCCCAATATTGTATTGTAATTGGTCCCTTAAAAAATCTACTTAAAAAGAATGTCTCTACTAAAGATTTTAAAACCCGATTTCATTTCAAGACCGGAGGCTACCATTATGCATATACTTGTAGCTTCCATTTGTCTTAATAAAATCAAGGTTCTCACTGCATAATAATTGGAGAATCGTCATTCTACTTTCTCCTGACCTCTCTAAACCTTTTTTACTACAGACAGGTGCATCTGATTGTGGCATTGAAGCTGTCCTGTCGAAGACAAATGAGAAGGGTGAGGAGAAACGTATACTCTTCATAAGCCACAAGTTGTTCCCCAGAGAAAAAGCCTATCCTTTTATAGAAAAAGAATGTCTAGCCATTAAATGGGTGATTGAAAAGTTTAAACACTATTAGGGTAGACAATTTGTCTTATTCCCTGATCACGCTGCCCTAACATGACTCAGCAGGAATAAGGGGGACCAATTCGAGGATATTTATTTATTTATTTTAATAGTTTTTTATAGCGTGAACATGACCTTTGCTGGTATCAGAGCGCTTTACAGAATTACAGTGAGCAGAGTAGTAAAAACAGTAATATCATATTCATAAAAAATCCACTACAAACGAATATGCTAGTTCCGTCATTATTAAAAACATATTGTCATGGTTCAGACCTCTGCAAGTACCAGGGTGCGTTGAGAATCAAGGGGCGTAAAGTCGCTACTGCATGGCAGAGCACATTAGGTAGCCAAGATAAGTAGTCAGGTGAGCGACTAAGGAGACTAGAGTCATGGGATCTAGGGAAGAAATTTGTTTATAAGGAGTTCTTTAACTTTTTTCTTGAATAATATGAACGAGTTATTCGTTCTGATTTCAGGAGGTAAAGAGTTCCAGATTCTTGGGCAATCTCAAAGAAGGTTGTAGGTTTTCTTCTTGTGGAATTTCTGAGGTTTCAGAAGAAAGGTGTTAGAGATTCTGGATACTCTGGAATTGCCAGAGTTTGAGCTTCTGGATTAGATAGTTGGGGGTATTGTGGTGGATGGCTTTATGCGTCATGCAGGCAATTTTTGGCTGGATTCTTGCTTCGTAAGTTGAGGGATCTGAGATTCGGGGTGACTTGATTGAATCTTTTTGAGCTAGTGATGAGTCTAGCGGCAGAGTTGAGCAAGACCCTTAGAGGAGCAAGTTTGGACCTGGGCAGTCCAGATAGGGTTGTACTACCATAATCCAACCTGGGAATCACTAGCACTTGTACTGCATGCTTGAAGTCATTTGAGGGGAGGAAATGTTTTAATTGTCTTAAAATACTAATTTAGTGATTGGCTGCTTTGGTGGAGGTACTGATGTGTTTCTGGATGTTGAGATTCTAGTCAAGAGTAATGCCCAGTGATTTTGCAGAGTCAACTATTTGTGGAGTGCAGTTCAGGGCTGTAAGCTATTTCAACCATTCTTTTATGACACATGCCTAGTTGGTTGGACGATTAGAAGGATCTCTGTTTTTTTTTTTTTTGCTGGAGGTGATTTGTTGCTAGGCAGTTTTGAGTTACCAATAGTGTTGTGTTGACTGAACTGATGTCTTCTAGGGAAGAGACTTTTAGGGATAGATGGGTATTGTCAGTGTACATGTAATAGTGGATGTTGGATTAGCTCAGAATTTCTGTAGGGGCTCCATGAATAGGTTGAAAAGTCTGGGAGATAGAGATGATTCCTGTAGGATCCCTAGTGTGATTGGCATGGACTGAGATAGAGAGAGATTAAGCTTGACTCTTTAAAATCTATTTAGAAAATAGGAAGAAAATCAGTTAAAGACTGGACCTGTTAGGCCCATACGGTGTGCCAAAAGGTCTAAGAGATTTGTGTGCTTAACCATATTGAATGCCGATGATAGGTCAGGAAGGAATAATAGACAAGTTTTGTTCTGATTCAGCATTGTTAGTGGATCGTCCACAGTGTGTGTTATAGCAGATTCAGTGCTGTGCCCTGCATGGAAGCCAGATTGAAATTTGTCTAATGGATGGAAATGATCGATGTGGTTACAGAGTTGAATGTGAGCAAATGTTTCCATGGAGTTTTATCAGGGTATGGATATTGGAAATAGGTTGGAATTTGTTACGGTCAGTTTGGTCCGCTTTTGTTTTTTTCAGAATGGGGATAACATGACCGGACTTTAGGCATTCACGGATGGAGCTTTGAATTTTGGTCCAGATTAGGAATATTGCGGGCATGATTTCTTCAAAGAATTTAGCTGGGAGAGGTTCATTGAAATGGTTTGAGGGTTTTGCCTAAGTAAGATTTTATGAATGGTGTTCCTTCATCAAAGGTTCTAAAAGAGTTCCATGAGGTGTTGTTTTGGGGAAAAGGCGGTGAGAACCTAATGGAATAAAAGACCTGGGAGGAGAGGTGTAGGGTTGAAGGGGGGATCGGGCATTGTTCTAAGGCTATCTGCAGGGTTTCAGACTTCTGCAGAAAGGAGGCAAATTCCTCACAATTTGGTAGAAAATTGATTCCCACCTTGTGTGCAGTTTGATTGTGATTTTATGAGATCAAATAGTTTTATGGGTTGGTTTATGAAGAAATTTGCCTTAGAAGTTCTGATTTTTTTGTAGTATCTGTTCCTCAATTATCTCTGGTGCTTGAGGTGCTCAATGGACGGTTCAGATCTCCACTGACGTTCGGCTAGTCTCAATTTAAATCTTTCTGTGTTGAGACTACTATTGTACCAAGGTTTAGAGATTTCAGTGGATATTCTTTTTAGTTTGAATGGAGCGATTGAGTCAAGAACAAACTCCACGGAGCGAGTGTAATGATTTGTAAGATCAAGGACATCTGAGAGCTCTTTAGGCAAGGTCAATCGGTTGTGACTGAGAGAAGTAAGTAGTAAGTAAAATCTTTATTCGGATTCATTTTTACAAAGAGAACCATAAAAGTGTACAAACATTTTATAAAATTTAACAATACAAATTAAAATTCAGTTTGGTAAGGGATCATCATTGACTTATCAAATAATTTTAGAGGTTGTTATTTTCAAGGTTTAGCCTATGCTTAAAAATGCATTTTAAGAAGGTGTTAACAACTTTACACACGTACGCCGAATTTAAGAATTGTAACCATAACATAGCAGGGCGACATCTTCTAAAATGTAAAGATCGAAGCAGAGGAATTAACCAAAGTTTGCGATGAACAGAATAGAATTTACAAAACAAAACAGTGTGCATTGTTGACTGTTCTGATAGTTCGTCGCAAGGGCAAAGAGTTAAACATTCATCCCAGCTGTTTCTTTTAGGGAATGCTACCACCCTGTGGAAAATGTTCAACCTAAATCTTGTTAATAAGAAACGTTCAAACTGGGAGTTTACGTATGTTAGATAGGGTTCCATTTCCAGGGTGGACATAACTGCTATGGAATGCTGTACTGATTGTTTCCTGATCTCCACAGTTATGCGAAGCTCTTCGAAATAGCTTAGTGCTTTTACCTTTAGTTCTTTTTTTGTTATTTCGGCAATAGTTTCAGGATTGTATTAGTACTCCGGCATTCCCAGGTCTGCAAAAAGTTTCTTTACATATGTAAGCCAGACTATTTTTTCAGCCCTGTCTAGAGTCATACAGTCCATGATTATGGCTTTGGTAAGTGTGTTTTTTGTTGAGACCCATATTCTGCGCCAAAGAAGTACTGGTTCAACTTTAGCCAGATCTTCAATATGTAGGAGTCCCAGTTCTGCATGACAAGCGTAGGTGGAGGCTCTTTTTGGGACCGGGAGCAAGAATCTCAGAAAAGTGTTTTCTGCTACCTGCAGGGCATTTATATTTTTGTGTGCCCATAGGCCCGCCCCGTATAGAGCGATGGAATGGCACTTAGCTCTATATATCTTAAGTAATTCTACCGGTGGTTTTTTCCTCAGTTTTTGGGCAAATTTCATTAGAGCAACGATAGAGCACAGTAGTTGGTGTTTGTGCGCTTCTATGGCTGCTCTCCAGGTGAGCCTCTCATCTATCACAATCCCTAAATAGGGGTACTGGGAGGTGGTTTCCAGCTTTTCATTATTTAGGAAGATAGCTTTTCCCTGTTTCCTGGCTTGTCCCGCCACCATCACATACGTTTTTTTTATATTTATGTGGAGGTCTAGGTCGCTCATAAATTTAGCGTAGGTGTTCAGGGATTTTTGGAGCTCTCGTGGGGTGCGTGCTAAAAGCACCGCGTCATCCGCGTACAGGAGCGCGGGCACCAGTCTCTTGTTCACTCGGGGCAGGTCCAAACCCCCCCTCAACATTTCCGCCTCGAGACCATTTGTGTAGAGGGAGAAGAGGAAGGGGGCAAGGACGCACCCCTGCCTGACCCCACGCTCCACAGAAAATGCTTCCGACAATTCGCCCCTTGCTCCGAAACGCACCCGGGAGGAGGCGTTCGAGTAGAGTTCCCTAAGAAAAGTCACCAAGGCCTCGTCTATTCCCATATCAGACAGCAACACCCACAGTTTTGCATGGGATACGCAGTCGAAAGCCGCGGAAAGGTCGACATAAACCATGTAGACCTTCCCGCGTTTTGCCGACACGTATTTTCCCAGCAAAAGGGCCAGGTTCAAGGCTTGCTCCGTTGTTCCAAGTCCCTCTCGGAAGCCGTACTGGACGTCCGAGAGGGCCCCGGTATCCTCTGCCCACTCCTGCAGACGCTGGAGTATTACTCTTCCCAGTACTTTCCCCAGTGAGTCGAGAAGGGAAATAGGCCGATAACAAGTCACCTCCTCTCTATTGCCCTTTTTAGAGATGGGTACTAGTATAGATTGTGTCCAAGAGTTAAACAAACCTTGATGCATTGTTGCATTGAAGACCCTAGTTATGATGGGCGCCCACAGGTCTATTTTGAATTTAAAGAAATCGACCGGGACCCCATCAGGGCCTCGCGCTTTTCCACTCTTGCTAGCGTTTACTGCCATGATAACTTCATATAATTGGATTTCCAATGGGATTGGGTATACTTCATCCTGATTTAGGCAGTGTCTTCTATCTATAGGGACTACAGGCTGGGTTTGTCCAAAGATCTTAGCAAAGTGATTGACCCAGGTTTGTCCCTCAATGGCCACATCTATGCTAGGATGGTCGTCTGTGTCGTTCAGAAACGGTGCTTTTACCACCTTCCAAAACAGATCACTGTCTCTATTGAGTGAACTTTCGTGCAGCTGATCCCATAGGGCCTTTTTTAGTTCCTCTTTACGCGCTCTACACGCTAGCCTGTATTGTTTCCTCAGGATCCTAATCTCCTCCTGGTTTCTTGTTGTCTTTGACAGGGCTCTCTTTAATTGTTTATGGGCAGCCGTACAACCTGGACTAAACCAACCCTTTTTCTTTATTTGCTTAGGCCCTTTCTGTTCCTTGGTAAGGTATTCATTTACTTTGGCTAATATTTCTTTAAAGTGGAATATTACATTCTCATCACTAGCCTCGAGGTCCAAGCAGTTAGATATAGCAAATTCTGCTTCGGTTACCACTTTATGTGTCAGCTCAATTGGGTCAATCTTTCCCCACCCCAAGGTGTAGCCGTTTGTTTTTGTGAGCTGTAAATTATTTTGGGCGAGGGTAGACATTATAGTCTGGACTATTGGCTGAGCTTGGTCTAAGGTTAGATCAAAAACTAAGGCAGAGTGGTCACTCAGGATGTTAATTTTAGTTTTAAAGTTTGCAGTCCTATTTACTAGGGATGCTGTCGTAAGAATGTAGTCGACAGTTGTTTCGTGGCCCCTGCCAAGGTAGGTGGGATCCAGTTTCCCGGTTAAGGGGTCAATTTGATTTAGTATAAGTAGATCCAGCCTCAACAGTGTTTCATTTAATAGATCACCCACCACTGAATGACTAAAGTGGATTATCTGCCCTTCTGAGTCACCACCGATCCCGCAGACATCGCAATTTGACATCGTACACGGATGGTGATTAAAGTCACCTCCCCATAAGATGCTTGCGGGTTCCAGCCCTGGTCTTAGTCTCGTGCCATTAGATAATTTCTTGCAAAGGGCCCCCAGCATTTTTAGCCTGTCATTTTCCCCTGTATTATCATATAGATTAACAAGAATTACTGTCCTTTTTGTCTTGAAAACCAGCTTTAACATTTGGAAGTTGAGTTCTGAGCTAAGTACAGTCGCTTCCAAGCCTGGTATAGTATTAGATATGTAAATTGCCAGCCCTCCGTTGGCTCTTCCATGCGTTCCTGCGATCCCTGCCGAGGAATAGGTTTTGTATCCTACAAGGTGCATTTCTTTCGTAACCCATGTTTCCTGAAGGGCCACTACTTGACAGTCTTTGACAAAGTCTAATAAAGTTCCATCCACCATTTTTTCACGGAGGTCCGCAACATTCCAGAACATTATCTGGATATTTTCTATTCTCCTGGTGAGGATCTGTCCTTTATTTGGTCCATCTTCTGTTTGGATTGTGACCTTATCTGGCGCTGGAATAGATTCCCTATTTCTTCTGATGGGCCTCGCATTTGTTTCGGTCTGTATGCTAGAGTCTTTCTGCTCCCTCGGACTTGTTCCATGGAATTGGGTAGGTTGAGGTTGGCTTACGTTACTACAGGTTTCAATTAGAGTGTCTAGAACTGTAAGAACCAGGGGGATATTCTCTTTTGTCATGAAGGGTTCTGCGGGTGAGGATTGGTTGCTGGCAAGTCAATCTATTCCATCTAAGCCGCTCAGGGCTGAGAAGGGGTTGAATGTAGGTATGTTGTAGCCTGAGGGGATCAGATGGTAATTGTTGTTAAGCAGGTTATTTTGGTAGGGATGGTGATAAGGTGGGTGTTGTTGTTGATTTAGAAACTGATTCTGGGTGAATTGATAGCCTAGTTCTCTCCACTCAGGGCGCTGCCTACTAATGCGATGGTGAGGTGGCTTATTAATTAATTCCCGTGGGTAGAAGTAGCTAACGTAATGTGTTGTGATGTTGTCCCCTTCTGTACTCTCATACCAATCACCTATAGTTCTTACTGCCCTGTGATCCTTGAAATTGATGATTATGACATCCCCTCTTTTGTCTTTCGGCCTGGACCCCACCCAAACAGCCCGCCTGACCGACATAATTACCCCGTTAACGTGAGTAGGGAGGGGTCTATTCTGCGTCAACCAATAGATGGTTTTATTTTTTAGCGCGTGGTATGATTCTCTATCCCCTTCTGCTAGTTCTGGAACTCCTGCCATTACAATTGTGTAGGGTGCAGATTCAGGAGGTAAATCAACTATCCTACGTCTGGGTCTATGTGGGCGCTGTGATAACTGTTCGCCCAACTCGGTAGTTGGTATTGGGTTCGTTGGGGGGTTAGAGTTGGTGTTAGATACGGGGAGGGTTCTTTCTGTAGGGTTCTTCCCTGTCGTGTTTTTGCCCTCTACGGTTGGTTTTGCCCCATCTTTTACCTGATTACTGTTCAATGGTTTTGGGCTATCTTTTTGTTGTTGTTTCTTTTAAGGTTTTTGCTACCGCTTTTTTCCCTTGTGTGGTTCCTGGTTTCAGGGACGCACTACTGGTCGATGGTTGGGCCAGTAGAGGTGCGTTTTGGCCTGTAGGGTTATATGCTAGGTGTTTGTGTGGTTGTGAGGATAATTTGAGAATGGCCGCAGTATTTTCTTCTAGTTGTTTACCCAGTTTTTCTAAATGGGAGCTCATTAGTCTTGTTCTCTCCAGAAGAGGGAGCATGAGAGCCTTCACTATTACCTCTATTCTGGAGAGAAGTTCCGCCTCCATTTCAGGAAGTAATCCTGTCGTGGTGCGGGTATTCTGCGCCGTGGTGGTAAGGAGGAGGGGTGTTGACTGAGGAGGGGTTGTGTTCAGAGTAGTGATTGTATTGGAAACAGTAGAGGAAGATTGTCGCTTTCGTTTCTTGGTGTGATTGTTTGTTTGATCTAAGGGAGGTGGGGGGGAAATGGAGAGATTTGGGGAGCTAGATAATCTAGATGCATTGGGACTGACTAGAATTATTTCAGGAACCGGTTCTTGTTCTGTTTCTAGTTCGTTTCTAAGTGGGTGAGTGATTGTATCCCTTGCATCGTTTCCCGAAAATGAGAGTGAGTTAATGTTAGAGGAGGGAATAATGGAGGACTGAAAATCAGAGTCAATCAAATGTGGAGAGCGGGCATTCCCAATCAGACCTAAGGAGGAGCGCTTACCGGTTAGCAAGTCCATCGATAGGCGCTTTTCAGTGTCCGCTATTTCTTTTTCTAGGACAATTGTGACTCTTTTAAAAAATTGATCAATGGTTCCTGTTACTGGCCCCCTCGATGTGTTTACAGTGATATTCCTGGGTTTTGCATGGTCCAAAGGCATGATTGTTCAGGGATCTATTTGACAAGAGGCAATATCTTATCCGGCTTGAGGTTAGTAGATTTAGTAGAAAAATCCTTGGAGGTAGTGGCAGAGGAAGGGAAGGTCGGTTGCCAGGGGTTAAGCGTTAAGGGGGTGACCCGTCCCGTCCTTGTTCAACCTTGGACGGCCTTAGACGGTCCCGCCCTTGTCCCGGGCTTCTCCCGGCGCGCTCCCGCGCTGCGGGTACGCAGCGAGCTTTTATTACAAGTGGCGTGATTGGCGGGTGGGCGTGGCCGGCAGGGAGAGCAGCCCAGCTGATGGCGATTGGGCGCGCAGGGACTCATGGTCCACGGAGTCCCTGCCTGTGCTCGCAGCCCTGCCGGTCGTGAGACACCATCCCCTTGCAGCCCCTTGCAGGAAGAACAACGGCCCCCTCCTAGGCAGCCGCTCTGCGGGACCCGCGAAGCGGGTCCGGCGAGTTGCTGTTGCTGTCTCCGGTCTCCGCTGGGAAGGGCTCCCGCTGCTACAGTCCTTCAATTACAGGCGTTTGGTTGAAAGGTCCCACCAGGTAGGAGGCAAAAGACACCTTTATCCGTGGGCGGGTGGGCATGGCCGGCAGGGAGAGCAGCCCAGCTGATGGCGATTGGGCGCGCAGGGACTCATGGTCCACGGAGTCCCTGCCTGTGCTCGCAGCCCTGCCGGTCGTGAGACACCATCCCCTTGCAGCCCCTTGCAGGAAGAACAACGGCCCCCTCCTAGGCAGCCGCTCTGCGGGACCCGCGAAGCGGGTCCGGCGAGTTGCTGTTGCTGTCTCCGGTCTCCGCTGGGAAGGGCTCCCGCTGCTACAGTCCGTCAATTACAGGCGTTTGGTTGAAAGGTCCCACCAGGTAGGAGGCAAAAGACACCTTTATCCGTGGGCGGGTGGGCATGGCCGGCAGGGAGAGCAGCCCAGCTGATGGCGATTGGGCACGCAGGGACTCCTGGTCCACGGAGTCCCTGCCTGTGCTCGCAGCTCTGCTGGTCGTGAGACACCAGCCCCTTGCAGCCCCTTGCAGGAAGAACAACGGCCCCCTCCTAGGCAACCGCGCTGCGGGACCCGCGAAGCGGGTATGGCGAGTTGCTGGTGCTGTCTCCCGTCTCCGCTGGGAAGGGCTCCCGCTGCTACAGTCCGTCAATTACAGGCGTTTGGTTGAAAGGTCCCACCAGGTAGGAGGCAAAAGACACCTTTATCCGTGGGCGGGTGGGCGTGGCCAGCAGGGAGAGCAGCCCAGCTGATGGTGATTGGGTGCGCAGGGACTCCTGGTCCACGGAGTCCCTGCCTGTGCTCGCAGCCCTGCCGGTCGTGAGACACCAGCCCCTTGCAGCCCCTTGCAGCCCCTTGCAGGAAGAACAACGGCCCCCTCCTAGGCAACCGCGCTGCGGGACCCGCGAAGCGGGTCCGGCGAGTTGCTGGTGCTGTCTCCGGTCTCCGCTGGGAAGGGCTCCCGCTGCTACAGTCCGTCAATTACAGGCGTTTGACTGAGAGAAGTCAGAACATTCCGGCGATGTTGTGTATGTTCCTTTTTCAGACTTTGGGCTTGGATAGTTGTGCTGTGCTGTCTATCAGAAGTCCCTTGATGAGGAATATAATGAGGTGGTGGTCAGTCCAATCATAGGGTAGGATAGATTCATTCTGAATTGAGTTGGGCTTTGTAAGGATAAGATCTAAATGTGATCCTTTGTTGTGAGTGGACTTATAACAGAATTGAGTCAGATTTAGGTCTTCCAGAAAGATTTTGAAGCTGTTGATTGCTGAATAATTCAGGTCACTCCAGTGCAGATTGAAGTCTCTAAGGAAGGTTTGAGGACAATGCTAATCAGCGTTTGTTCCAATGGTTTCCATGATTTGTTCAATAAAATCTAAGTTGTCGCTTGGAGGGTGATATAGCATGTGCAACTTGCAAAGGGAACTGTAGTTGCATGAAATATCAAGGCAAAGGTATTCACAGGTGGGTGAGACGAGGTTTTGGGCGTGTATGACTGATAGGTTGAGGCTGTGTATTCAAGCGATGCCTCCACCTGGTTTATCTAGTCTAGAAATAGCATGGTTAGTGGGGACTAGAATGTCCATGACAGGTGCAGAGGAGTAATTTAGTCAGGTTTTATTAAGATTAGAAAGTCAAGATCATGTGCGAGAATCAGGTCTGCAACATCTCCAGCATGTTTTGAGCCAGATGTGCAGTTGATTAGCATGTATTTCAGTTGGGTTTTGTGGAGTGCAGGGTTAGAGTGTGTGAGGTTAATTCATCTAAGTTTGTTTGTTGACAGCTCTATGGTTGAGTCCTAGAGCTCTGAGAGTGTTAGTTGTGATGACCTGGATAGTTTCCGGACTATCCAAGTTCTGAGGGTGAGAGAAATTGTATGATAGGAGTAGGGTTTGGAGGTCATTGTCGGATAGGGGAGCTTTACATCTAGTTAGTCGTGAAGGTGTATTGGAGTAGAGTTTAGTTCTCAGAACCCAATGCAAGGACAGCGTGGAGGGAACGGTCCGGTTGGTAGGGAGATGTTTACGGGTTGTGACCGGGTAGTTGATGGGAAAGTCATGTGGGGGTTTATGCATCATGTGGTTCTTATTAGGCCCCAGATAGTTGGTAATCATCATTGTGAAATGAATGATCCTCTGTAGGTCCACTTTCAGATCTAGCAAGCTTTTTTAAATCTCATCCAGTTTAGAATCTAGTGAGATCTAGGGGCAGGTTGACAGGTTTGACACATTGGACAAGGAGGCTTAAGTGTGAGGGCAGGGGCTGGGGTGCAAATATATTGAGGAGAAGCCATGAAAAAAGGTGGATTGTGGGTTGAATTACCGTCTGAATTAGGATGGGGAGCGCTCAAGAAATGAGTGCTGAAGCATGATAACGGAGTGTCATTGGGTGTTATAGGAGGAGCAGCATTCGGGGCAGACGGAGGTTGAGGGGGAGAAAGAGAGGTAGAGATGGAGAGGGTTGTTTGGTTATATTAGTCCGGAGTGGTTACTATTGGTGTAGGAAGAGTCGGTGATGTAGTGTGGTGGGTAATGGTTACGAAATCCATGGTGGATGGGGGTGTGTTGAAGATTTCAAACATGGTAGGAAAGAATTAAGCGGCGGATGAGTCAGAGGTTGATGCCGATTTTTTGAAGAGTGGAAAGGATTCCTCAAATAGTTTAAGGTGGCCATCCGATGCCTGAATGAGGATGATACCATAGTTGTAGATTGTGATGGTGACTGCTGCTTTGTATGCCAAAGAAGGGGCTACAGACAGTTTAAGAACATGTGGAGTTTGCTTAGTTGTATAGATCAAGAGCATTGAGAGCCGGGCTTTCCTCCATTGTGCATTACTATTCATATAGAAAATGAGGTCACTTATTATCGTTCCGTTTGTTGGCGCAAAAGTAGGGGTTGGAAACCTGTGTTTCTGGATGGGATTTGAGGAGTCGGTGTTCTAGGGTCTTGGAAACTTTTTTTGATAGATTCTGGGGGGTAACTGATTTAATGAGCAAACTGGCCCAATGGTTCTATGATGATGTTTGTAACACTTAGTGGATCCATGTCAGAGAAAAGGAAGTAACTGAGGGGTAGTATGTAGGGGGATGATATGAAATGGAATGGGGTTCGCAGGCTGGACTTCTTTCTTGGGATAAGGAGCAAGTTTAAGAACTCTTATTTAATAGAGTTGGCAGTGAGTAGCGATTCTTCATTCACTATTTATGATCACATCCTTTTTTCTAATAGTGGTAGTAGATACTTTGGTTAGGGAGAGCCCACAGCTGGTAAAAGCTGGTAAAAGGTAGATGCTGGAGAGAGGTAGGTGAGAAAAACAATACAGTATGGCCGCTGTTAGCAAAGTAGAATTCTAATGGTCATAGAAGGGCACATCTTAAGATGTTAATGGGCTAATTAGAGTACTGTCTTTGTGTTTTGTTTTAGAAGTTACCTTTAAAATAAATAGGAGGTGGTAGCAAAGTGTGTGAGTCCTTCTTCACTTTTGAAAATTAATGTGTTTCAAGTCCTTTGTTTTTAGATTGGCCGCCATTTAGAGTGGATGGGGGCGAGGGGATTGCAAATGATTAAAAAATATCCACCATGCCACACGGGAATCTGTGCATTTAACCCTGCACAGCAGTCCCAGTGTGATACAGCAGAAACAGTGGAGGCTGAGAATGTGCACCAGTCAACATAGTGTCCACAGCCAACACGGGCCCGATTAAGACTACCTCCAATGGTGCTTGAGGAGAGCAGGCAGCGCAGCAGGCAAGTATATATATTTTTTAAAATTTTTCAAAACCTTTATTGAGAAAATGTAAGTCAGACACATTACACCGTGCAACATTGCAGCTCAAATTGACACGGGAGAAATCATGTCATGCAGTCAGAAACCAGTAGATTACACCTTGCAGTACACAGTAATACATTAACATGGAAATCTCAGCGACACCACCAGGGGTCCCTCCCCTCATAAGGGGACCCATATATGGAAAGCAGATCAGTTAGCGCAGCAGCAAAGTATTGTTGTGTGTCGATTTAGATACCGTAATAGGTTTCCAGATTTATGCCCTTATATAGGCACAATTCATATCGCCCTTATTTAGGCATAGAAATCCAACCCTTATTTCGGCATTACCCATGCTAACCAAATACAGGCATGGTCACCTACATCTACTCTATCCACGTCACAATGAGTTCTTATAAAACCAGACTCCCCTGATTGGATTATTGAACTCATTATTATGCATGAGCATCTATTCCTTAGGGGTTCATTCATGACGTTCCTCTGCCCGACTTTTACGTCAATACTGGCATTCCTAAACACCTTCAAGGTATGAATATACCTTCACTTACTATTGCAAACCACAGCTCGGCTGCATACTTGTACGGCACGGCTCGCCATGGCAGGTTCGGAAGGAATTCGAGTCCCCACCTGACGCACTGACCAGACGGTGTCATCCTCCTTGCAGAGAATCCATATCCAGTGTTTCTGACTCCCCTTGCCGGGTGTTAGAGATCGAGACCCGGAAAGAGATTCCAACCTCTCTCATTCTAAGGTATGGAGCAGCTTAGAACCTAGAGGGACTCTTGGCAACTCTTGGCAAAACGAAACTATAGCTAGCTATACTTTAAAAAACAGCACCTACTTCTTACCTCGTACTACACTTAGGTTAGGTACACTGGGGTAAAATAATTTAGAAGTACCAGCTGAGTATGCACATTATATCTTGTGTTATTTATGTATGTATTTTTATGAATATATGTCATAGCTACAAACCATGCTATTGCAGTATTATTTTATCTTACTGCTAACGCTGTACATAGTATACTTCACATTCTGTCTTACGATTGTAGCAGTTCATATCTCTTCCACAAGAAATAACACTGTTTAATAAACCCTTTTTATTGAAATGCCCGTCTATCTATTTCTGTGTAACTCTGTAGAAACGAAGCATGCATGATTGACTGAGTGAAACTGTTATCTATTGTTTCCACGATCATGAAACTGTTCCGAACCTAAAGGGAAACAAAGTTGTCATGTTTACATGGTTGTCAGAGACTAATCTCTTCTTGTTCATTCGAGGAGTTTCTAGTGACCTCTGAGCTAGCTGGCACACACAAGTAATTAAGTTTAATAGTCCTATGTCAAGACTATAGTGTATAATATTCCAATGCGCAGAGCCTATCAGGGATATAGGAACTACACTACATGGTTCCCAACGGTTTGGTAAGGCACTAACTTAATGCTAGATACTGAAGTAACAGCTTTATCAGTGAAACCAGAGGAACTCTGGTGTCATCCCTTATCGGCACACACTTTTTCGTGTTTCCTTGAGTGAAGAAAACACTTTCAAACCATTTTCATAGTATCTTCTTTTTATTTCATAATTTTCATTGTTGTTTATCAGATTTCATCGTATTTAATCATTCATACATCAGGCGATATCAAAAAGCATATCCAATGCATTTCGGGCATTCAAGTGGCATGCCCTTCATCAGGGATGACACTACAAAAAGATGATATAAACGGACATTAGGATCAAAACGGATCTGCATGGTATTTACATCAATGTCGTGGTAAACAATATCACATTCATGGTTATTTCAAGATTGTCATCTCATAATCACATGTATATCATGCATATTGCGGTGTGCTGGTGATATGGGGAAATGGGTCAAGGGTTGTGGTTAACGTGCAAAGAAAAAAGTGCGCTGAAAAAAATATATGTCGTTCACTTACAAGCCTGGTGAACGTTGTCACGGTAATCTGAAACGGGGGGAGAAAATGTTGAACGCTCGTTAGTAAAATGAGGTCGGTGACGTAAAAAGCTCACATTGTTTTCGGTGCTAGAGATCAGCGTAGAAACTAACCTGGAGTTAAAGCGTCTCGCGTTTCATCCGGGGCTCGTTTTTCAAAATCGCCGGTGAAACTGGTCAGTTTCCGGCGTTCTTAAGTTCAAAGTGAAGTTCCCGCGGTCATGTGATCAATCACATGCTTAGATACTGAAAAAAGACTGTCGTGGTGGCGGTCATAATCTATGCGTGAAAAAATATACGTGATACAGGAATCAAAAAAGGCGGTTTTGGGGATATGTATATTAATAAAACGAATGGGTTAGGAAGAAAGTGAACGAAATGTGGATTTCCCGTTTACAATTATGTGTGTGTAAAAAGTAGGGCTCTACAGGATCGAACCGTCGTGGGAGAAAAGTAGTGTTGTGTGAATGAACTGAGCTGTCACAATCTTAAGTAACTCAGTTGTGCTTTTCTCAGAGACCATCTACTCCTAATATTCCATAAGACGTCTGGAGTGGGTAGGGATAATATCCGCCATAGCTGAGTAGGACGAAAACCTATGTATTAGCTGTTTGGTTTGTTCAACTTTGAAGGATACAGTGTTCCAAAATATTGTGCACCTTATCTTTTCATTTTTCATTAAACAATGTCTAATGACGAGACTAACACGAAACCGGTGGATCTGTTATCGACGAAGTCGCAGCAGCTTTCAATTATACAGGTTTTAATGAAACCGAAGAGAATGCTATAATCATTCCTCCAAATTTAAGGAGAGCCCTCGCTCTAAAACTTATAAGACATGGCCTAACAACAAGTGGTGGTAGAGCAGTTTTTGTGATAGAGGCACATGAATCTCACCAGACAGAGGTATTCAACTCATGGATAGTATTACCTAAATCACATCCAGTAACTAAAATGTTTCACTTCTATAAAGAAGATGATCCACCGAGGATTATATTCCTTTTGAGGATATTGAAATTCCTCTCACATACCAGGAGCATGATTTCTGGTTTACCACGTTCGGTCCACTAGGTATTCCAGAAGCAACCGAAACGATTTTAGCTGGTTACACACCTCATCCTGACATCGAAGAAATGTCAAATGATAAATTACTTGCTCAACTCAAAGAGTTAATCAAAAGTTACAGACAATTGGTTCAATATGTCATGCGAACTTTCACAGTCCAACCACCATTAGTTATTCCACAATAAACCTCTCACCAGAGGAACACACTTAAAATCACTCCACAGTCTTTACACGCAGTCATGGGTAAAATGCCCACAAAACGTGAACAAATTCCATTCTGGATAGCTCAATAAATTATTTAAATCGAAGCAGTATTTCCTAATACAAGCCCTTATGAGAAACACAGAATTCTAACAATCTATTTACCAATGGGGATCACACCACATCTGGAAGATTGCACCTCTTGGGGCACAGTCTTTGCTGCTATCTATACTAAACCACATGGTGTTCCGCCCATGGCGGTAATACCTGATGTCCTGAAACAGATTCAAAACAAATACGGGGCTTGGCCTGCTCTGAATTTAGGTATGAAGTTACTAAAAAATTTGGACCAGGTCTCATCAATAATATGATCTAATATTAAAGGAGAAGCAGCATCAGTGACGATCTTCCAGAAATTAAGGGAATTTGATGTAACAGAACAACCACAAGAACTAGCCAGAATGATTGAAAAATCCTATGAAGAATTAGGCAGAGACAGTCTGGGTGGGAAACCAGTTAAACCACAACTGTCTGTGGGTCCTGAAAAAGGCTCTTATTAAACACAATCTTACAACTTCTAAAAAGAAGTGGGAAAATAGCAAACAACATTCAAAAGAGAAACATTCTCCTTCCCGAGGTAGGTCTCCTCAAAAGGAGCCCTCTGAAAGAAGGTACAACCTCAGGAATAGGGATAATTTAAGAAAACCTGACAGGTATCAAGATACTGGAACACGTTCTTCTCGTATCTTTCAGATATCGTCACAGACATCCAAAAGAAGAGGATGGTCAGATCAATAAGAAGAACACGTGAAGTCCAAAGACAATCAACACGTTCAGAAAAACAAACCAAAACCTAAATTCTCCAAAAAGAAGGTAGCAGGTCTGAAGATTCTGAGAGCACAACTCAAGAATGAAGAATGGGCTCAGACAATGCTGGACAGTGCAGCAGAAGTAACAATAGCTCAGCAGAACATGAAGGGACTTCTGGAGACAGTGGACTTGAATGAAGACATTCAAGTTGGTACTGTAGACACCAGGGTTAGTTCTCCTCATAGGTTATATGAAATAACTCTCCGGATGGAGGGAGACATTCAAAGAAAAGTAAAAGCACTCTTTTGGGAGTATCTTTCAAAGGGTTATGACGTACTAGAAGCTGAACGGGACTGGCTACCAGAATTTGTCACGGAGTGCCCACATGGCGAATACATCGTTATGCCAGCCTTCTCCATCCATGTTCCAGTACATTTAAAATATTCTTATGCCAGGAATTGGGCAGTAGCCCAGGCCCCAGCATTATACAAAAATAATGTAGGATGGGAAGAGTACTCACCTCACCACACGATCCAATTAAAAAATCAACCAACTGCACAAAGGCAGTACCCAATTAAGTAAGAAGCTAAAAAGCAGATCAGTGAGATCTTAGATGAACTTGAATACCAGGGGGTGATTGAAACATGTACCTCATCAATGAACAATCCTTTGTCTCCTGTTTCCAAACCAGACAACACATACCGTCTAGTTTTGGATTACAGACACCTAAACTCTTGTTGTAAAACATTTGCAGTGCAAAATGCACATAGTACAGCATTAATAAATAATATTGTGCGTAAAAAATATAAAACCACATTAGATATTTCTAATAGTTTTTTTTGTCAAAACATTGCACCTGAAAGTAGGTTTTTGACAACTTTCTCAATAATGGGAACCCAGCGTCAATTTTGTCGACTCCCACAGGGGTTGAAGAACAGCCCGGGGTTATTCTCAGCAAGGGTAACAGAGTTACTACAAATTTTTGATGATGAGGCATATGTCGATGATATCTATCTGATAGACGATGACCTAGACAGGCACTTGAACAGGGTGAATACCATTATACTGGGTTTTGCCTCCGAGGGTTACAAATTCAGTTTCAAGAAATCAAGAATTGCCCATCTCAATGTCCTTTTCTTATGATATGAACTATCAAGTGAAGGCAAAAGCCTGGCAGCCAACTTTTTAGAAAAGTGTGCGCTGCTCCAACCTCCAAAAACGCTGAAAAACTTACAGTCGATTCTAGGTTTCCTGAATTCAGGGGAAACACATCATGGTTGTGACCCCTGTACCAACCTTGGAGGCAGTTACAAAAGCGAGCATTCCAAATGCAAAAGCTTTACATCTGAGATGGATACAATGGGTTAATTCTCATGCTGCAACTGATGTTGAATATGTTTTTGATCCTTATTTGAAAACACAAGAATTTCTACAGTACGAACACAAATGTCCTCTGCCTACTCAAATTCTCCCTCTGACCAGTATATATTTATAATTTATACTGACGGATCTGCACAACCCGCTATGTGGGGTAAGCAAGCTCATAGTGCAGCATGCGGAATCGTTAAAGGTTGTATGCTCGATGGTAGATTTCGACCAATGGTTACAAAAACACAATCTCTAGGAGATTGTACAGCTCAGCGAGCTGAACTACAGCCATTCAAATTGGCACTTGAAAATACAGATCGCGAATTCCCCACACTCATAGTGTGCGATTCATTTTACTGTGTTCAATCTTACAATGAATATTTACAGAATTGGCTTCAAAATGGTTACAAAGATGCAAAAGGTGGCGTAATGAAGCACAAAATGCTTTGGGAACAAGTAGTTCAGTTGCGAGAGGAAGTACAAAACAGTCACGTGATGCACATGCTGAGTCATCAATGTGATGGCATTCACGTTGAAGGGAATAAATCGGCTGATGAAGCCGCGAAGGGGGCTGTGCAAACGGCTTCCGTAGCTGCAATCACTCATTCAAAAACAAAAATAGACAGTGAAATAATATTGTCAATGCTTCAAGCAAAGGCAGCGGTGCAGTGTTACCTAAAAAAAATTCACTCAAATACTCGTACATAATTGATGCGAACAACGTTCCTTTTGCTCAAATCCTTGGAGTGGGGGCTAGGGTCATTCCAAACATGGAACGTAGAACAGCTTTGATTTATGAAGCATATCTGGGAGAGGATCTAATACATCAGGGAATCTCTAAGCCAATATGAACATTAAAAGAGATGTACTGGTGGCCAGGGATGAATACACTAATTCATATCTTCATCAATAACTGCATATACTGCAATAAAGAATGCAGTACAGAACGCCACCGGACACCTGACTACGGTGTAGCCAGCCCAGTACAGACACCATTGTTAGATAGCATTAGACTATCTACGTCCTTATAGACAACTGCAATCCCACAAACACACAACAAGATTGCTATGGATGTGGCCTCAGTGCTCAGCTGACGCTCGAACTGTTATAAAAGGTTTACGAGTCTTTATCGGCACATACGCAATAGGCACGCTACACTCTGAACAGGGCCCTGCGTTTAACTCTCGAGCTTACAAAGAAGCCATGGCCAGTTTTGACGTTGAATTGCGGTACTCTTCTCCATTCCATCCTGAGGGAAATTCTGTTGGGGAAAGAAAAAACAAGGACATTAAGCAATCTATAACAACTAGGGTATTAGGTTCAGGTGATGGGTGGGTCAGACATCTTTATGGGGTCCAACGCTCATTAAATAATTTGCCAAGAAGTTCTCTAGGGGGTGTCACTCCGTATGAGGCCCTATTTGGGACTAGAATGTTGGTAACTGACCTCAACATGAAAGGCACAGTGGTGAAAAATAAGCAATTGTTCGATATCAAAGATCGTTTGGCTGTTTTACAGGACTTAAATGAACTAAGATCGAAACAAAGTAACGTGTTCCCGAAGCCAACCACCACTAGTTAAAATCCGGCTGTCCCAGCAAGGCCTGCCTGGATCCCAAAGTTTGGGGATCTAGTCAGAGAAAAGATCGCGGACAAGAAGGAATATGTGCCTTCTTACAAACAACCAGTACCTGTCCTAGCAATCCACGGTTCAAGAACAGTCCTTCTGCTGCCCCTTGCTTGTAAAAAGGAGAAAAGATTTGTGTCCATTGACCTGACCACCACACTGTCTGGCCAATTCTAAGCAGCAGGCCAAGTGGACTCCAACAATGTAGCAGACACACTCCTCTAGCTACAATCCAAGAGGTTCATACTGAGAGACTCATCACTTTTGAAGATCCTACAGTGAGAAATTAAGGACTAAGCAACAATGCTATGGAACTCGTACCTCTCGAAACCCAAATAACAGTTCGTCCTGAGACACCTGTCTACAATGAAGTAATAAGTGATCAACTGGTTCCAGCGATTTCAACGAATCATGATGGAATTCCAACTATTGACAGAACTGCCTCTGAATATTTCATTAACTCTGATACATTTTCTGAGGATCCCGGCGAACCTGAAAAAACGCCAGCACAAAGAACTTTCAAAGAACAAGCAACAGACTTTTTTCATCACCTGAAAAAGAGTTATCTGGTTTAACTATTGATTGAGCTATGCATTGGTTTGGGAATATTTTTCTTTCTTCTTTGGCTAGTTCTGGTAATGACTATGGGTATACAGATAAATTGAAAATATATTCAAATGGACACAGCAAGTAAAAGAATGTACTTCCTTCTCCAGCCACACAAATCATCCCATCATGAAGCAAGAGACTTGTCAGCAGTGAACATCACAGCTCTTCCTATACCAGATAGCATAGTATGGAACAAAACTGAATATGACATTTTTGGCCCGTCAAAACATTTCAAGATTACACACTTGTTTAAAATTTCATTAAGTGACTTTATTACTTCTAGTACCTTTTCTGATGATTGGGACTTCGGGACTGTTAATAACATGATGTCTGATCTAGAAATGTCTGCAGCATTCACAAATCATGAATATTTAGAGGTTCATCAGACTATGAACAGCTATATTATTATAACCATGATGGCATCATTTCTTGCATAAAACTGTATCACCTAGAAATGTATTTATGTTTAACCAATGGGAACATTATCCTACACCTCCAAAGGGTAGCTCACAAACTTTAGCAAAGAAGATTCCATATTTTTCAGGGTTCAACGTGTCAAATCCAGAAACATATTTCTTTAAAAATGTGAACAAGACAGGAACGAAAAATATTCTAACCAATTCAAAACAGATTTATTCTGCAGCCTTTATTGCCCAACTGTCTAGACAGGGTTTTGACATTTGGAAAGACAACTTTGACACAAAATCTGTCTGGGGTACAAAAGATTAGCAAGTGCGGGGGTAGAAGCTTTGTTTAGAGCCTGTATCATCCCTGAGCAAATAATGTTTTTGAATGACACTGTCCAACACATTTCTTGCCTTGGGATAGCCAAGATCAAAGAAATGAACACTCCATCCATATCTGCACCTGCAAGTAATAGCACTACACAGGGAGAGGTCGACATACATACTATTTTGCATCACAGCAGATCAGATCCTGAATGGAAAAAATGGTTGCTCTGGCCCACAGACACAAACAACTGTCAAGATTGATTCCTGAACAAAACACAGGGTTTCACTATCAATAGGCCAGACCCACGATATGTTCAACATCGTGAAAGAGCTTTCCAACCCCAGCGCAGGAAACAACGACATCACCCCATCGCAAGACCTCTGCAACTCCCTCGCTTCATACTTCCACAACAAGATCGCGGACATACACAACAGCTTCTACAACCAACCAACGCACACCATGACCGAACAACCACCCCCCACCACCACCCTCCACGCCTGGACCCCGATCAGCACCGAAGACACCATCCGCACGATGAACTCCATCCACTCCGGATCACCGACCGACCCCTGCCCTCACCACGTCTTCAACAAGGCCGACGCTGTCATCGCACCCCACCTGCGAGACATCATCAACACATCCTTCGACACCACCATCTTCCCTGAGAGCTGGAAACACGCCGAACTCAGCGCTCTACTCAAGAAACCAACAGCGGACCCACCGACCTCAAGAACTACCGCCCCATCTCGCTCCTCCCGTTTCCAGCCAAAGTCATCGAGAAGACCGTCAACAAGCAGATGGCCGCCTTCCTCGAGACGAACGGATCCCTCGACCCCTCACAGTCCGGCTTCCGAGCATATCACAGCACCGAGACCGCCCTCATCGCTGCCACCGATGACATCCGAGCCCTGATGGACAATGCAGAAACAGCGGCCCTCATCCTCCTAGACCTCTCCGCGGCATTCGACACGGTCTTCCACCGCACCCTAGTACGGCGCCTCAGCAACATCGGAATCCAGGACAAGGCGCTGGAATGGATCATCTCCTTCCTCGACGGAAGAACACAGAGAGTCCGCCTTCCACCGTACAAGTCAGAGGCCTCCGAAGTCATCTGCGGCGTCCCTCAAGGATCATCTCTGAGCCCCACCCTCTTCAACGTCTACATGAGCCCCCTCGCGGCCATCGTACGCAAACACTACCTCAGCATAATCTCCTACGCCGACGACACCCAGCTGATCCTCTCCCTGACCAATGACCCCACCGCCGCCAGAGCCAACCTGCACGAAGGGATGAAAGAGGTAGCCGAGTGGATGACGACCAGCCGCCTGAAACTGAACTCGGACAAGACGGAGGTCCTCATCCTGGGCCCCTCACCCTCCGCCTGGGACGACTCCTGGTGGCCTCCCGCCCTGGGCACCGCACCCAAACCGACAGACCATGCACGAAACCTGGGCTTCATCCTGGACTCCTCCCTCTCCATGACCAGGCAAGTCAACAACGTCTCCTCGGCGTGCTTCAACATCCTACGCATGCTACGGAAGATCTTCTGGTGGATCCCCACCGAGACCAGGAAGACCGTCACCCAGGCCCTCGTCACCAGCCGACTGGACTACGGCAACGCCCTCTACGCCGGTACCACCGCCAAGCTCCAGAAGAGACTCCAGCGGATCCAGAACGCCTCAGCCAGACTCATCCTCGACATCCCACGAACCAGCCACATCTCCGGACATCTGAGAGACCTTCACTGGCTCCCCGTCAACAAAAGAATCACCTTCCGCCTCCTCACCCACGCACACAAAGCCCTACACGACCAAGGCCCGAGCTACCTCAACAGCCGAGTCAACTTCTACGCTCCCAAACGCCACCTCCGATCAGCCAACCACGCCCTCGCCGCCGTCCCCCGCATCCGAAGAGCGACTACAGGAGGAAGGTCCTTCTCCTACCTGGCTGCCAAGACCTGGAACTCCCTCCCTCCCGACCTGCGCCTGACCCAAGACCACCTCTCCTTCAGGAAGAAGCTGAAGACCTGGCTGTTCGAGCAGTAGCGGCACCCTCCCCCCCCACCCCCCCCAGCGCCTTGAGACCCTACGGGTATGTAGCGCGCTTTATAAGTGTCATTGATTGATTGATTGAAAGACAGCATCCAAGGGTAGTAACAACATACAGTATCAGCAGTTAGCGCGGGGACACACTGTTTTTTGTGTAGCCAGGCGCTTTATAAATGGCTTATTATTATTATTATACAGTGTAGGGAAAGTATGCCTTGATTGGCTACAGAAAGCTACACTAGAGGATGTAAAACCACACTTAACTTTACTTAAAGAAGGCTCAGACCTTAGGCAATTCGTGTTAGGACCAAGAAAACTGCTTCAAAAACGTTTCATATATGCCGGTATCTACGCTGCTTATAATGATATATGGAAGGTTACCGAAGCAGAGACTGCAGAAAGAATACGAGAAATTAATCGTGTTAATTTAGAGAAATCTCTCGCTGTAGTCGACAATGGGTTAATGACTCTGTCATCCAGGGTATATTCATTGGTCAACATTGTATCTTCTGTCATAGACATCATTGAACAAGACTTGGTCATGCAACAACATGGTGAGTCTCAATTACATTCTATCATGTTATTAGGCTGGACGCTACAAAACCTGCATGCAGGCTATATGCCTAGGCGTTTAATCAACACTACGTCACTGTTTTCAGAATTCAATCTCACTGATAAGCAGATCAAACTGGCATGAACGGGAGCAGCCTATACGATGCTGAGCATTGAAAAACTACCATTCACAGTGGCATAAAAAACAGCTACTGAGTGGATCATACATGGTAAAATTACTCTGCCTGTTACAACTTTACATTTTCAGCATTGCCTAAAACATATACCAGCAGGCAGATATGAAAGGGTGTGTAAAGAATACATCAATACATCCTGGGTTTTACCTTACACACACACATGTTGGAGTGGGGGGTGTGAAGTGTTTGTAAGCGGTACAAACTATGAAAACGCACTAAGTGGTACTCCCCTATGTCAGGGTATTAACTTACACGGGGCCTGTGACGGTTCCACTACAAACTTATCCTGCCACCTGCAAGGTTCTCCAGCAGCAGTGATTAATCCAATTTTTGGACAACTTTCGAATGGAAGTTACCTCATGTTGAATGATCACAGCTACTGTGGCATGTTGCCAGGTATCCCATATCTAGTAACGGTTACATCCAGCGTCATTTGCAGTATGCAAGTCTTGTTTCCACAAATAGTGACAGCTAGGGAGTCACCTTTATGTCCTCACTGAACATCTCTTCTATACGAATTGATACTCTTAGCAGAATGAAAGCCATTCTTTTGCAACAAAGCATGCCACTGACCTCAGCCAAAGAAACCTTCTATCTACAAATCGAAGGACTACAGCCAAGATATATGCCCTTTTGAATTCAAACTTCCCTATACATTTCTCAGAAATGCTGGGACATATCTTAAACATGTCTGATAGGAGCGGTATTGTACAAGTATTTAAGACCGTGTGTTCAGGACTGTTAGCACCTTTTCAAGCAGTCCTCTGAATAATTCCCAACTTTGTGCACTCTGTGTTTGGTGGACTGCCACTACAGTAAGCACTCATTGCAGGGATCCTGTTTTTATTCCTGCTGCTCCGATATGGCAAGCAAAATCACCAGTGTCACTCCAAGCACCATAGAGAAAGCTCTACTGGAGATGAAATGTTGTGAGCGCATCGTCCAAATTTTGGGTTTACCTCATCTACGAGAATTAAATACCACATGGTTTCTGTCATTCAGACCTATCTGGACAGATTGCATCTTACCTGTTCTACCCTACCTGCTTTGCAGTGAAAAATGTGTGCTAGACATCTGTCTAACACTCCCATCAGTGATGCCTATGGATGTCGATACTCTGCTGGACCCGGTAACGGCCCATGCTGTTTGTTGTCCCCGGTTGGCCAGAATATTTCACTAAAAATTCAAGTCAACACAGCCAATGAGTACTGTGTAACTAAAGCATGTGTTTAGCAAAACATTTATTTTTCATTCAAAATATTCTTTTTCTTTCATAAAATCATGACATCAAAAGGAAACCACTATCAAAAATAGTCAAGTCAAAAGCAAAAACAGACGATGATGTGCAACATACATACAAAATATACAAACTTTACAGGCATGAATATCAAATATTCAAACAATTATATAACACCACAATACAACTTAGAATCCAAAGAGGTACAATCCAAATAAGTCTGTAAATCAAAAACCTTACAATATAAAGAAACATATAACCAGTCCTATAGCTGGAATACCAGTGGACAGGCGAAATTAGGGATGGTAAACCAATGCCTGCCTGTCTCACAAGACCCGTGGCTGAGTGGCTATTGCAGTTGCAAGCCAGGGCCCACACAAGTGGACTGAACTAATCCCTAGCTGCACCCTTCTTTCTTGCCGCGGGCTGGGGGTCAACACGTCATTAGAGGTGGCAGTGGGGACCCCGATGTACGCCTTTCTCAGAAGGAGGCTTATCTGATTTTGAAATTTGACACTGCAAACTCTGGTCTGAATGAAATGTCCGAACTTGGCAATCTGTGATCCGCATATTTTTCTGCTTTGAGTCCCAGCCGTGCTGCTTTGATCATAGTCATTATACGATTTCCCATTTATGATATTGTCCTCAAGCCTTGATGAGTGGTCTATGCTTTTCTGTAGTAGTAATTCATTATAATTGATACAATTCGTTTTTTCCCCCCTTAATGCAAAAAACAAATAAATTTTGATATGTTTTCTGAACGTTGTCTATGCTAGATGTAGATATGCATTTAAGAGGTGTGTAGATAGAAACACCTATGTTTCCACTTTTGAAATGTGTCAATATCCATCTTCTCCACATTCATTGATGTGTTATACACTGTGTTGTGCCTGAATGCTAATATGCTATAGTCTGCATTAGCAATGTCCTAGCTTTAAACATTTTTTACAATGATGTATGCGGTACATGTCATGTTTTTGTTCAGGTCTTATGTGGATAGCTGTGGAGAAATGCAATTATGTCACCTTCCTTGTTTTTCGAGTATGCAGCAAATAATGGCTGGTAACATGGTTCTAATGTTAGATGGTAAAATATTCTCACAGTGAGCCAAATCACCCTCAGGTAGCTTTGGATTAAGCCCATTAATGGAAGAATAGCAAGCTCGCATTTCCGCAACAAACGAGGGGATAGCCCGTCGGATGACGCTGTCACTTATCATTCTTTTTTGTACCGCACGCGACTATAATAATAAACACTGGTGTAATTCGTTACATGAAGTGCAGGCGGGGGGCCCACAAATTCAGAAAAACTAAATACTTTGTCCTTTGATTAGTCCGATTGACTGCAAGTACCAGCATTCCTTTGCAGCCGGGTGTCCCTCCTCTCTATCGAGAGCCTTTCGGCTTTTTCATTTAGGAGCTTCTCAAACCCGCCCGCGCAAAGGATTTTGTGTTTTCCTTCGGACGCGGCGTGGCTTGAATCCGTGCTGCTCATGTAAGTAGCACCCCTTGATGAGCATTGCAGAAGAGGTTTTTGATCTCGCAGGCAACCAAAGTCACTCGGTCTTAATTGCTTGTTTGTTGCAGCGGTCCGATGCGGTTGATTCCCTCCCGCTGACTCAATTTCATTTCCGACATAGTTCCTACACAGCCGATGCCTCTGACAGACGGCGTGCAGGTAAGAACAGTGCCGCTCATGAATGCAGCACTTGGCGTGTACTTGCTCCCAAGTCCGTTTTTGAAAAGGGTTCTCTAATCTCTCCACAGCCCATATCAGATATGTGAAATCTGCCGCTTTTTTACAACGTACCGCTTGGCAGGCGTTCCTGTTTGCAGACCTCTGGATTGTTTCAATCAGGTAACTGAGCTGGCACACACAGAAAGAAATGTGTTGAGTTTGTCTACCATAGTCCATAGCTAATGTGACCACTCCAATTATTTTTATTATTATTTTTTCAGAGAATCACCTGCCTAACAGATTATCCTCACTACAGCAACCTGCTGTGCACGTGGTGCAGGTAACATGTTGTGTTTGCTTTGTTAGGAGAGTTCAGAGAGGTCCCCCGAATTGTGTGCTCATTTTTTTGACACCCTCCCCTTTTAATTTTTTCACAGTTAAAGGTGTACCCAGTCCATGTCCTGAGGAGAACCTTTAATCAAGTTTGGTTCGAAACGCGTTGACCCCCAGCCCATGGCAAGAAAGAAGGGTGCAGCTAGGGATTAATTCAGTCCACTTGTGTGGGCCCTGGCTTGCAACCGCAATAGCCACTCAGCCACGGGTCTTGTGAGACAGGCAGGCATTGGTTTACCATCCCTAATTCCGCCTGTCCACTGGTATTCCAGCTATAGGACTGGTTATATGTTTCTTTATATTGTAAGGTTTTTGATTTACAGATTTATTTGGATTGTACCTCTTTGGATTCTAAGTTGTATTGTGGTGTTATATAATTGTTTGAATATTTGATATTCATGCCTGTAAAGTTTGTATATTTTGTATGTATGTTGCACATCATCGTCTGTTTTTGCTTTTGACTTGACTATTTTTGATAGTGGTTTCCTTTTGATGTCATGATTTTATGAAAGAAAAAGAATATTTTGAATGAAAAATAAATGTTTTGCTAAACACATGCTTTAGTTACACAGTACTCATTGGCTGTGTCGACTTGAATTTTTAGTGAAAAATTCTGGCCAGCCGCTTGTTCTGTTTTGCTAATTGTTGAGGTCCAGGCTGGCCGGTTCATTGGACCCAAAACCTTTTGTGTATACATGTTATCCCCAGCAGCTACCAATCCTGATGACGGCATTCATTGAGATCCCACAGACGCAAATTTCTACTGTTGAGGTACGAGAGGAGTCAACAGGCACACAGGTAACATCGGATACGAACATTGCTGATGCTCTCAATGCTGAAGGCGATAGTTCCCAACTATGTGCGGTTAATCTTCTACACAAGGTATTCCAAATTTCACCTACAATGGTAGACAACTTTTTGTCTACAGAAATAGAAGATTTCATGTACTATCCTAGCCCACACACAGACTTTTGATTCAGCGCACAGTGTATTGGGAAAGCTTTGAATTTGGCCTTTATTTTTCAAAACAGAGACTAACTTTGGAACGTTTTATCTATGATTAATTTTTTTTTCTACATTTGAATTTTTCTTTTTTATAGCACAGTAATTTACTTATAGTAGAACTATTCACAGAGAACAGAATTATTTGAAAAACTTCCAGAGACATTATGTCACCAATGGATTCATGTAACATTAAATGAAATGGTTTCGACACCTTTTTCTTCTGTATTTACGAGCCATTTCATCATGTGTATATATATTTATGATTCATTCATTTAGCACTCACTGTAAATGTATGCTTAGAATGAAACATTGCTTTGATATGTACAGCGCCATTGCATTTTTATGCATAGCAACAGTTTTAATGCATTTTTTACAATGTGTTTCAGACATGTTTTTTAGCAATTCATGTGTAGCTATATTTTAGATATGTTTAGCATGTTTAGAATGCAGTAATGTAATTCATACGGAACTGGAGTGGGTGTCGTGTGTCGATTTAGAAACCGTAAATAGGTTTCCTGATTTATGCCCTTATATAGGCACAATTCACATTGCCCTTATTCAGGCATAGAGATCCAACCCTTATTTAGGCATTACCCATGCTAACCAAATACGGGCATGGTCACCTACATCCGTCTATCCACGTCACACCGAGTTCTTGGAAAACCAGACTCTTAAGCCTTTAGGACTTCTGCTTCGAATATTGATTTCTCCAAGAACTCATTTATTATGCATTAACATCTATTCCTTAGGGGTTCATTTATGACGTTCCTCTGCCCAACTTTTACGTCAATACTGGCATTCCTAAACACCATCAAGGTATAAATATACCTTCACTTACCATGGCAAACCACGGCTCGGCTGCATACTTGCACGGCATGGCTCGGCACAACAAGTTCAGAAGGAATTCGAGTCCCCGCCTGACGCACTGACCAGACGCTGTCATCCTCCTCGCAGAGAATCCAGCTCCAGCGTTTCTGACTCCCCTTGCGGGGTGTTAGAGTTCGATTCCCAGAAAGAGATTCCAACTTCTCTCATTCTAAGGTATGGAGCAGACTAGAACCTAGAGGGACTCTTGGCAGATCTTTGCAAAACTAAAATACAGCTAGCTATATTTTAGAAAACAGCACCTACTTCTTACCTCATACTACACTTAGGTTAGGTACACTGGGGTAAAACAATTTAGAATCACCAGATGAGTATTCACATTTTATCCTGTGTTATTTATGTATGTATTTTTATGAATATATGTCATACCTACAAACCATGCTATTGCAGTATTATTTTATCTTACTGCTAACGCTGTACATATTATTCTTCGCATTCTGTCTTACGATTGTAGCAGTTCATATCTCTTGCACGAGAATAAGACTGTTCAATAAACGCTTTTTATTGAAACGCCCGTCTGTCTATTTCTGTGTAACTCTGTAGAAACTAACCATGCACGATTGACTGAGTGAAACTGTTATCTATTGTTTCTACGATTCTGAGACTGTTCCGATTCGAAAGGAAAACAACGTTGTCATGTTTATATGGTTGTCAGAGACTGATCCCTTCTTGCTCCTTTGAGACGTTTCCAGTGACCTCTGAGCTAGTTGGCACACACAAGTAATTAAGTTTAATGTACTCCATAGAGACATACTGACCTCAGTCCTATGTCAAGATCATATTGTGTATTATTCCAATGCGCTAAGCCTATCAGGGATATAGGAACTACACTACAGTATAGGCCAGACAGAGCCCACAATCAGGTTGCGAGGGATTGTAGTGCCTAGAGTGCCCACACCAGTCCAATAGGCCATGTGCAATACCTGCTCTGGGGACAACCTGGAGGGCGGGGGGGGGAAACCGCACCTTGCAGTCGGAAGACAGCACAATTAAAAAGGCCTGCAATGTCCTGAGAAAGGATGTGTCCTAGCAAGGAGAACTCTGGAGAGCAGGAAAGGGAAGACCGCTTATGGGCCAACAGAGACTAAAACAGGCAGGTCAGCACACATTCAGCAGACAGATCAGAGGGCGTCTACGCGAGAGCGCCAGGCAACACCCTACAGCCGTCAAAGAGGGCAGCTATGCAGAAGAGCGGTGGGCTGAACAGAGATTCCAATGTCGGTCCCCCTGTAGACAGGACAGTGCCGTTACAGCCAAGCTGGTACCAGGGTATTCTAGGCTCCCAATCTCTATGTCTGACGCGGCAACAGAGGGTCTCCCAGGGTGGCAGCCAGGTTCCTCAGGTTGACGCAGAACTCTGGCGCAGATGCTGTCACAGAGTGTCTCCTAGGTCAGCAGTCGGGTCTCCTAGGTCAATGCAGATGTGAGAGACATGGTCATCAGCCTTCCACAGTGAGTAAAGTTGAATTTCCCATAGATGGTTTCTTTCCCTCCAACCCTTCCAGCTTGATGTCCAAAATCATAAAGGGAAAGAACAGGGAAATGTTCCTCCAAAGGTGACCTCTTTCCCCCAATTATGAAAATCGTGGAGAAGGGGTATGTTAGCAGGTAGTAGAAGAGGAAGAAGACCTACCTGAAATTCCATGTTTGTCTGCTCCTGAGTTGGATGCTTTAAAACAAAAAGACAGCAAAGTTATAGAAAGAGAAGAAAGACACATTACTACAGGGTTACAAAAGACTATTATTTTTACAGGAAGAGACGGAAAAAGATACAGAAAGTGAAGATGGACCAGGAAATTAAGAAGCCGAAAAAAAGGAGGATCCAGCGTTGGGTGCAGGACTTAAAAAGACCCCAGAAGTGGAATACGAAGAGGAAGAACGAAAGCTGATAGAGTTGCAGTGCAGAAGGAGATGGGCAGACTCAGAGGAAGGTTGCTAACCAGGATGCGAGACACAGAGAGAACTCAAATGGGCGTGGTGTCCCAAACCCCCCTAGAGCAGCGCTCAGATTTGCCATGATACCTACCAACTCACACAATGCCACTGTGTGACACATGATATTGGCATCCATCACACGGTCTTCCGGTGTGGAGCCAATTTCCCACAGTGGCAGGAAAAATGTGCTGAAAACTACTGTAAATAGTGTTTTTCCTGCCCCTTTTCCGAGGCTTTGAACTAACAATGTCCATTTAGAGGTGCGAAACACCCCAGGACGTCGGCACCAGCCTCAGCAGGCTTTTTTGGGGGGGAGGCGGGGTCCTGTAGTTGGGGTGGAATGGGGTTCAAAATTGCACCGTAGGTACTTCTTGACACGAGGCTCCGCTCCCTCCTCACACCGTGAGATTGTTCTTTAAGTTGGCAGGCTTGAGAGTGACTAATCCAAGGGCATGAGAGCATCACCCGGTGGAAGGGGAAAAGGGGAAAACTCAGAAAGACCAGTAAATACACAGTCTCTGGAAATCGCAAAACAGAAGGAACTTGAGGTGTGGCAAGTTTTGATTTATGTTCATTTGGGCTCAGTCATAAATAAAAGAATTTAGGATTTTGTTTTCAATGTGTTTTTTCCCCTAGATCAGTAAACGGGACCCTAAAGATGAGGATTATCCTATCAGATAATCTGTACAAGTGACCAACATTGAAGATAGCTAGGAGAAATAGGAAGTCAGTAAAATCACACTAAGTACACCAGAAATTGACAGGGTACTAAAATGAGTGAGGGAAGAGAAGCATTTCTCGAATATTAGGAATTGATAACGGGTTAAGCAGGAAATGTTAGTAACACACGTACAGCTCAAGAAAGAGAGAGCAAACATAAGAAGCTTGTTTAGAAGGAAGAGGGAATACAGAGATAATTAGTGCAACAGGTAAAAGAAGAACTCTCATTACACTACCGTAGATTGGGGGTCAGAAGGGAAAAAGTCTACAGTCTAGTGGGTGTGTATTCCCTTATCATAAACTAAATACCAAAAAACAAACATCTAGTCTTGTTCATGTGTATCAAATAAGTTTATGCAGTTTTCGCCATACCTCTCTCGAAACTAAACCAAGTGATGTTTATCATCAAGGGGGAAGACATCCCTTAAGGACAAGAACCCTCACTCACCCGAAGGTGACATGCTTCATCATATGGGTCCTCCTTACCAGTATTGAAAACCTAGTTAACATTGGAAGCTACTACTTCAAGTTTTAAGGAAGGAGCTCACAGATGTTTTTTGGTAAGGAGAAGGATAGTAATCCCATATGTGGAATGATGGGTGTAGTGAGGTTAGCAGTGCTGTGTGAGAAAATAGAAAGTGAGTTAAAACTGCCTAGGTAGGCTTCACTGTTAACTACTTTATTCTAGTGTTCTACCTGACAGGATTAAAATGAAACTGCACAGTGGTATGGATATATAACCACTGTCACTTTATGGTCATCAAGTTTCAGCCTGTTGATCTAAACCCTTTGTATCAGCGGCTTTCTTCAGGACCAGATATAATCGTGTTATTGCTGCTGCAAGAAGTGAAAAATAATAATAATAAAGTTTATACAACACCGGTATTCCTGTTTCCCCCCCACCCCTCTGCAGCTCCACCATTGAGGGACTGCCCTCTGAGCCCGAGCTTCGTGCCAGGTAGGTGTTTGAGGCCCTCCTCCACCCGCCGACTCCTGCCTGCGCCTCATCTCTGGTGGTCTATTAGAAGAGTACTCTGCTATTTTGCTATTCCGCCCTGTTTTCTGTGCCCGTTTTTCTCTTTTTGCTTTCTCTGTTTTGTTCTTTCTCTTTTCTGCTCTTTATGTTTTGCCCATTCTGTTATGTTCCTTCAGTTCAGCCTTTTCTCTTTTTTTGCTTCCATTTCTGATCCTTTTCCCGAGCTCCCAACTGCTGCTACATTCATGGCCCTTCCCGCTCCTACCTGTCAATTGACGGCCCTCCCCTGACCCCTACTTAATGGTGGCCGTGTTGCTGATGCGCCAAAGGCAAGCCCGTCTATGACCTGATGGCGACCAGGGACCCTGGTCCCCTGACCCACCGAAGGTACGACCCCAGCACCCTCCATGATCTCAACCCTGGACGCAGCAACAACTACCAGCTCTCAGCGACAAACAATACCCAGGGCCTAATCTCCTGCAGACACCGCTGCCGCATCCTTACCCACCTCCCGACCCCAGCAGTAGTCCCCAGCCCACCTGACGCCAGTGCACACAAACCACTGGACTGCATCCTCCTCAACATGAGGTTAGCAGCACTGTGTGAGAAAATAGAAAGTGAGTTAAAACTGCCTAGGTAGACTTCACTGTTAACTACTTTATTCTAGTGTTCTACCTGACAGGATTAAAATGAAACAGCACAGTGGTATGGATATATAACCACTGTCACTTTATGGTCAACAAGTTTCAGCCTGTTGATCTAAACCCTTTGTATCAGCGGCTTTCTTCAGGACCAGATATAATCGTGTTATTGCTGCTGCAGGAAGTGAAAACTAATAATACTAAAGTTTATCCAACACCTGTATTCCTGTTTCCCCCCCCTCCCCCTGCAGCTCCACCGTTGAGGGACTGCCCTCTGAGCCCGAGCTTCGTGCCAGGTAGGTGATTGAGGCCCTCCTCCACCCGCCGACTCCTGCCTGCGCCTCATCTCTGGTGGTCTATTAGAAGAGTACTCTGCTATTCTGCTATTCCGCCCTGTTTTCTGTGCCCGTTTTTCTCTTTTTGCTTTCTTTGTTTTGTTCTTTCTCTTTTCTGCTCTTTATGTTTTGCCCATTCTGTTATGTTCCTTCTGTTCAGCCTTTTCTCTTTTTTTTGCTTCCATTTCTGATCCTATTCCCGAGTTCCCAACTGCTGCTACATTCATGGCCCTTCCCGCTCCTACCTCCCAATTGACGGCCCTCCCCTGACCCCTACTTAATGGTGGCCGTGTTGCTGATGCGACAAAGGCAAGCCCGTCTATGACCTGACGGCGACCAGGGACCCTGGTCCCCCGACCCACCGAAGGTACGACCCCAGCACCCTCTACATGAGAACCACTGACCCAGAAAACACCTCGCCCACCATGGAACATCTCCCCTTCCAGATTGAGACAAACACCAAAACCTACGCTAGTGGAGAAGCGTGGCTCAGTGGTTAGAGGTGGCAGACCCGGAAGCTGAGATCGACCGTGGACCAGGGTTCGATTCCCCGCCTCGGCGGGTCTCGGGCTCAAAATTCCACAGACTCGACAATTCTCGCTCTGGTGCCTACTCAACTCACGGGGTCACACTCTGTGACTCTGGGCAATAGCTTGCTTAATCTCCACTACGGCCCCTCGCGGCGGGATGCCTGGCTTTCACCTTGTGGACACCCTGCAGTGGTTTCTCACAGGGGAATACCAGGACGGGTTCCCTAAGCAAGCGCCGGGACGCTTACGGGCAGCTGTGCGCTTTACAAGTCCAGCACATTTACATTTACATTTACGCTCTGCTGAACCCTCATCTACCGACCACCTGGCCCCCGTGCTCCTGTGCTCCGTTCACCAACATAATCGCCAACCTCATCGCACCCCACGCCCTCATCTCCACTACTCGGAGACCTAAACTTCCACCGGACATTCACTACGACCCCAACACCACTGCCCTGAACTCTCCCAATCTGGATTATCCAGCAACCACTGCATGAAGACTGCCCTCCTCACAGCCACTTATGACATCCGGCCCTCCTCGACCAGGCAGCCTTCACCGTCTCCCACCACACATTAGCCACCAGACTCCACGATGCTGGCATCTGAGGAAAAGGTCCAAGACTGCATATGCTCATTCTTCACAGGCAGACCACAGAGAGTCAGACTCCCGCACCACCTCTCAGAACTGACAGAGACCTGATGTGGAGTACCCCAAAGATCCTCCCTCAGCCCCACTCTCTTCAACATCTAAATGGCCCCCTCAAAACCATTGTTAGAAACCAAGGGCTCAACATCGTCTCCTACCCCAATGACACCAAGCTCTTCTTCTCCCTCATCAAGGAACCTAACATCACCAGGTACAACTTCCAAGAAGGGATGAAAGCCATCGCAACCTGGATGAAGAGCAGCTGCCTGAAACTCAACTCAGGGAAAATAGAAGTTCTCATCCTCGGCTCCACACCCTCAGCTTGGGACGACACCTGGTGGCCCCCTGCCCTTGGAAACCCACCCACCCCGACAGACCATGCACATAACCTCAGCATCATACTGGACTGATCGCTCACTATGAACCGCCAGATCAACGCCTTCTCCTCACCCTGCTTCAACACTGTCCGCATACTGCAGAAAACATTCAAAAGGATCCCCCACGAATCCAGAAAAAATGGTTGCACATGCCCTCATTACCTGCAGACTAGACTATAGCAATGCCTTCTACGCTGAAATCTACAATAAATTCCTCTGCAAACTCCAGACCGTCCAGAACACCTCAGCCAGAATAACCCTTGACATCCCCAGGCACAACCACATCACTCAACAAGACTCTCCACAACATCGGACCACAGTACCTCAACAACCGTCTCTCCTTTCACACCTCCAAGAGAAACCTCCATTCAGCCAACCTCTCCCTGGCCACCATCCCATGCTTCTATAGGAACAGAGCGGGTGGAAAGCCCTTCTGCTACCTCACAGCCAAGACCTGGAACGACCTCCCCCTCCACCTCTGGCAAAGCCCTACACTGCACCAATCCAGGAAGGACCTCAAGACCTGGCTCTTCAGATGGCTCAAACAGAACTGCCCTCCCTCAGCTCCTTGAGACCCTAACGGGTGAGTGGTGCACTCTATAAACCCCTGATTGATTGATTGATTGATTAATTGATTGATTGATTGACTTTGCCACTGTATTCAAGCTAGCTTGGCCGATGAGGATGCTTTGTTTTGTTATAGTCCCCATCCTGTTCCTCTTTGTGAGAAGTAAGAGCAGCACAATGAACATGAGTGGCTCTGAAAGTATTAAATCTCCCAATCTTAAGTGTAGGGTATTTACCAGTCTCCTTTATGCAGACAATTGTCAAGATAGGCTGTCTTTTCAGTAATCCTTGTATTTGTGGTTGAAACATTGAGTTTATCAGCACAGTAGGTATGTACATTGCTTCTGACTGTATTTTCTTAGTATATCACATCCAGCTGTGACGGGCTGTTTCAGAAAATGCAATAGCTCTTTCCAGGGGCCCTAAGGTAACATTAGTGCACCACCATTGTGTATTTCTTTTCATGCAGTGGGAGGGTCAGCAGCCAAGCTTATAGTCCCCCATTGCAATTGAGCCACCATGTAACAACGTTCATTGTGGGGGATACCCAAACCTCCCTCCAAAGTGGCAACACCCCATGTCTATGTGTTTCCAGATCAGTGGGAGAAGGGCACTATCAAGGTCTTTAAGTATCCTACTAGACAATATCACTGGCATATTAGTAAAATAATATAGTAGTCTTGGTAAGGTGACCATTTTCACTAGGGCTCTCCTGCCCACAATGGAAATAATTGGTTTTTCAAAATGTCTACACAGTCCTTAATGGAGGTTATTACAAAAATGTGAATATTCCCTGATATATCAGCCTTGTCATAATACAGTTAGATTCCCAGGTATATTCGTATCTACTGTTCACCTCTAAATGGCCTGGGATGGTACTTTAATGGATATTCTTGTATACAGGGATTGATGTAGGGAACTCAGGATTCTTTCCAGTTCAATTTAGACCTGAGGTCTGCCCAAAATGTGTCAGTCTGTCTATTGTTTGATTCAGTCTGATGTCACATTCCCAAGATGCATCAAATGTCATCTGCATAAAATGATATCTTGTGTGTCTGGCCGATATGTAAATGCTTATCTGTTTCCTCCCAGTTCGCACCAGAGATATGAGGGGTACCATGGCCTGGCAGTGCAAATATCAGTGGCTTGACCTAACAGCCCAGTTACGTTCCACTCTCAATTTTGAATGAGTCTGAGATAACGCAACCTGTGCGGACACTCGCCATCAGCACTATGCACAGCATTTGGTTATGTAACATTAGGTTATGCAATGACTACTTATAAAGTGCACATCTCACCTACCAGAGTATCCAGGCACTTCATAAGGCGGAGGCTGTTGTGAGTGCTGTGAAGGGCACCCAGTCTTGCACATATTAGTATCCTTCTGGTATTTGTACAAAGCAAAGAGCATAAAACAATGGTGGACCACAGATGCCGCACGTCACTGTGGGTTTCAACAAGTTATGTCCTTGCACTAATTATCCGGTACCTGCTGTTGTTTAATACCACTGTCCAGCAAAACCACAATGAAACCAATGTGGAAAGGTGCACCCAGAAAGAGAATGTTGTCCTTAACAATACAAACAATGTTACAAGATATCTGTTTATTTCCTTTTTTCCTTTATTTCAACCACAAAGAACATCCAGTCAACGTGTTTTGTTCAAAAACACCTATTTTGAACTTCATCAGGGCTATGACCAACATACAAAAGGAGTGGGTAACCCAATAAACCCTTGCGGGATCGGGCAGGCAATATGTTTAAAGAAAAGTTCCAGCAAGGGATTTCTTTTATCGAACACAAATTTTTGAAGAAGCAATATGGAACAGTCAGTGAGTAATATAGACTGTTCCATATTGCTTCTTCAAAAATTTGTGTTCGAAAAAAGAAATCCCTTGCTGGAACTTTTCTTTAAACACAACATACAAAAGGACATGAATAAGACACTCATAATTGACACATTTAGAAGACAAAAGGACATAAATAACACAGTCATAACTGACACATTTAGAGGGCCATGCATAGCTATTTACACTTACACAAAATACACCAAATGTAAATAGGTAAATATACAAGTAACATAAAAAACCTAAACCCAAAAACAACATAAACTCCATCAGAACACTGAATCAGACAACAGAAAAACACTTGAAGCAGGACTTAATAAAATACCACATGGATTTGCTATGACCAAGCAGCAACAGAATAATTGACTTGCATAAATATAGTCATTATCTGCCTACACATTTTACACAGTTGACCACATAGAGCACAATGTTCCAGTGTAAACACCTCTATATGTAGTAGTTAAACACTATCAATGGCAAGTATTTACCACCTGTTTCTTAGAATACTAGGTTGTTGGGACATATTTGCAACAAGAAACTTTCAGGAATATTATTGGAGAAACATGTTTTATAAACAGTACTGTTTCCATGGGGAAAAGGGCAAGACTGATTTGCTATAAGGCTGGGTCTAGACTGCAATGCTGTGATGAGCAAAAAAACGATGAATTTAAACCAGATCTGTGACTAGGGGTGAGTTTTGAAGTACTGTTCTTAAGGTTAGTGCACTAACGGAAAGTGTATCAACCAAGGAATTGTTTTTGATGCAGGACAACTCTTGAACTGTGTTTATTATTAAAAGCACATACTGAGGCCTTGGTAATAGCACCCAGTGACATTCTTATGTGCCATCCTTTATTGTGCTGTAGTCTGTGTAGTCGAAAGCACACTCTTCCATGTTACTCATAAAATCCTATTTTGCCTAGACCTGCCCAGCACGTCCACATCCTCCTATAGCTATTGATGAACAGCTGGAATTCGAGGTTCAATGGATCCTTGATGCCAAAAGAGTGAAATTGCTTTTATATTACTTCATATACTGAAAACGGAATGGGCCAGACAATTAATCATGGGAACCAGCTGCCAACGTGCATGCCACCCAACTGGTTTGCCTCTTTCATGCATGCCATACCAACAAACCCCACTCAGTAAGCCCTTCTTTGTGGGGGGAACTTTCATGACTCTAACATCCTTGTGTTTTCACTCCTCCTGTACCCTATGTGTGGGGGACTTGTGGGATCGAGCGTATGTCTCAATGCCTCCCTGGCTGTTCATGGGAATTCTTGCCTGGTAGGCTTGACAATGTACTTGGCATGGTGAGTATCCCTCGGGCCTCGACCACCGAGTCATGAAACACCAAACTACAAACAGTAACATCCCCCAGTGACTTCCGGCTGACTCATCATGACTATGGTAGTATTTGGGTAGAATTATCATGACCATGATGATATTTGGGCTGACTCATAGGCACTGGACTATGGAAATATTTGGGCTGACTCATAGGCACATGACTATGTAGATATTTGGGCTTACTCAGGAGGATTTGGGAATGATATTTATACTGCACTCAAACCATGAGACGGTTCTTGGCTTACCCATTAGTTGACAAGGACCGATCCTCTTCCGCAATCCCTCTCACCTGAACATCTCCACGACCCAGCCGAGTTCCATCTGCATTGCGGATCTCCGCAAATTTCCAAACTGCAGACATCCTCTACACTGAAAATCCAGCTACTTAGCATACTCCATCCCTGCAATGCTGCATGGCTTTCCTGTGAATCTCTGACGCTGCAGACATCTTCTTCGTGCAACACAACGATCACCATCCCTGCTACGCCACACCTGAAAGGAGAAATCATGGCTAAGCACCATCCTTAAGGTTAGTACACTAACAGAAAGCGTATCAACCAAAGCCTTGTTTTTATGATGCAGAAAATCAGGAAACAAGACAACTCTTGATCATTAAGACATTCTTAGTATTATTTAAATTGCATACAGAGGCCTTGGTGTTAGCGTTAAGTCACATTCTTATGTGCCATCCTTTATGGTGCTGTAGCCGGTGAATCGAAAAGCATACTCTTGCGCATTTTGTGCCTACTGTAGATCAAGCAAGGTGTACCTTACTGTGTGATATGAAAACACGATATAGCCTCTGCTGGGAGTGCAGCAAACTCCAAGGATAACAGCTGAATATTGGAAGTCTATGCAGCAATAGATTCATTATCCTGTAAATGATGTTAATACACTTTTCAAAGGCGGGAAGGAATATTTCACTACCACTCAATCATTGAATAACCTCTCTACTTGTCTTTGCAGAACAGCTCACCACGCACTTCATCACACACATATCTCAATGATGCTTTACAGGACTGAGAAGAGACATATGACACCAAGAAGACGGTGGCTGAGCTCGTAGGAATGCAAGTCTCTCTGTTTCTTTTTTTCCTCACCCCTCCCCCCCCTTCCTTTCTGGGGCAGCAGTTGATTCATGGTTACACTTCTGTGATCATACGCCACTCTAGGCGAGATAGGAGGTCAAGCATCGGCCCTGTGGACAAAGGCCAGTGAGTGGCATGACAGCACGTACCCAGGGCCTGTAAATAAAATACTACTAGTGAGCCTGTAGCACTGATTGTGCCACACACTTAGGTAACACTTTAAACACGTCTCAGCCCAGCCATTGCAGCCTGTGTGGGCAGTTTTAAACTGTCATTTCAATCTTGCAAAATAAACCTTTTTGCAGGCCCAAACGTTCCTTTTTACTACATATAAGTCACCCCTAGGGTAGGCCCTGGAAAGCCCAGAGGGCAGGGTGCAATTCATTTAAAAAGTTGGCCATGTACTTGTAAGTTTTATCCTGGTAGTGAAAAACTCAAATTCATTTTTCTCTGCAGCAAGAGCTACTTCTCCCATAAGATAGCATTGGAATTACTTTATTACATTGTCTAAGTGTCATTTCCAAATAGTAATGGGTACCCAGTTCATGTTTGGTGTCTCTGGAAATTGATTTTTAAATCATAAATTATGGTGAAGTTAGAGTTTAATTTAAAATTTTAAAAATGCCCCTTTTAGAAAGTTGGCATTTTTTTGCCTTAGCCAATTGGTGCCTGCAGACTGTCTCTGGGTTACATGACTGGGTGTAGTCGACTGCTGGGCTTTGTGTATTTCTCCTAGACAGAAACACACAACGGGGAGCTAAAGTGTGCCTAAATGGGCCATCACTGGCAGGATGGGAGGGAGGAACTTGGCCCAACCCCACTTACACTTGAATAGGCTGTATCCTGTCTCCATACACAGGGCTTCATACCCCCTGTAGTTAGTGAAGGCAGGGCACCTGTTTACTTCAAAGATATGCCTCTGGAAGCTTCTTACCACTTCAAAGCCACAACTTGGTATAAACCCTGGACCTCATACTCCACCTCTTCAGTGCACTTCTGGAACTGTGGATATTAGAACTGCTGTATTGCTGAGAGACTGCCAATCTGCTGGACTGCTACTCTGAAGGACAGTTGCCCTGCTGTGCTGACCTGCTGCCCTCTTGAGTGGGTGAGACGGATTGGTTTAGCATCTCTTGAATTCAGATCCCAGAGTGACTCAACCAAAGGCTAGTTGGCTGGCCTCCAGATATGAAGCCTCAGGGACATAACAGGCATCAGACAACCTTGCAACGTCATCTGGACTCTGCCATTGTTAGACCTGTCAGCTGTAGGGTGGTCTTTCCTATGACTTTTTGCCCTTGCCTCATTTTTCACACCTACTTTTTGTTGGCTTTAGGACTCTGGGCACCCTCCCATTGATAATCAATGCCAGGGTGCAGGTGCTCTCTTTCCCCAACATGGCTGCCACTGACCCCTGCTACTGCAGCGTGGTCTGAATAGGCGCACTCTAGTAGCCAGGAGCTGGCTGGAACCCTTAAACAATGTTGCCATACCAGCCAGCCAGCCAGCCCATAGCTAGAATGAGGGAAGCTCCTGGAACCTTCCAGAATAGGGGAGGCACCAACTGCCACTGCCAACTGCCAACTGACACTATATAAGGAAAAGGAGGGAAACCTTCTAGTCAGTTGGGACATCACTGACCTGGGGGACCCACGAGGAGTTTAGGCGGGAGGGTTTAGTCAGGGGCTTATGCCACTGAGAGTGATAGGATTGAGGTACCCTAGACTAGCCCCCTGATCTGGCCAGCGTCAGGAAACCCAGGGACCAGCCAACTCACCCCCCACCCCCCCCCCCCCCCCCCCGGGGAAGCAACAACATCACAAGGGCGCAAAGCCATCCAAGCGCCAAGAAGACTGATTATCTGACAAGAAGACTGTTGAGGATCAACCAGGTATTGGACCAACTGTCCTGCCCAAGCCCTGCCTGTTCCTCTCAGAAGTGCTATACACTGTCCCTGAAGCGCTTTGAAGTAACCAAGCCTGCCAAGCGCTGTGAAGTAATTGCCCCCGCGAAGCGCTGTGAAGTAATTGACTCTGCCAAGCGCTGTGAAGAAACTGACACTGCGAAGCGCTGGGAAGTAACTGCCTTGAAAAGCGCTGGAAGCTGCCCCCCTGTCAAGCGCTGTGTAATAGACTGCAGCCCTGTCAAGAGCTGTGTGCCCTCTGCAACGTGCTGCCAATTCCCGTCGCTATTTTGCTCAAGAGCTACTGGGCCCACCGAGCGCTATATTTCCCCCTGAGAGCGCTGACTGAATCTGATCCCAGCGCCGTGAAACGCCCCTCAGGCGCGACCTGTGCCCAGCACTTACTTGCAGCGCCTAGTGAAGCGCTAATATTAGCCCCGGGCGGCCCTCGGTGCCAGGAGAGGGCCGCCGCTGTGTGCGAGTGGGCCGCGCCCGGTCAGAACACCGCCGCTGTGTGCGCGTGGGCCGCGCCCGGTCAGAACACCGCCGCGAACGTCGACCCGGCTGGGTCATGACTGGAGGCCCCGGTTGCCGGGCCTAGGGAATTCCTGTCAGCGTGAGGGGTCTAGGCCGCGCTAGGCCTGAAGCCGGCTCCCACCCCTCTTAGCCCCGCGCAGCCATTGGTCCTGGCGGCGCGCCCCCGAGGCGGGCTCCGCGATTGGTGGAAACAGCCCCGGCCCCTGCCGTAATTGGTCCCCAGGCCGTGGCTGTGTCTTAAGGCCCAAGGAAAGCACATCCTCATCGCGGAGGGGGCCGTGAAGCCTGAGAGCCCCCTCCAATTGCCCCACAGAGCCTAGAACTGCCTCTCGACTGGCACCGGTGCCCCGCAACTGTTCCCTGCACCGCGCCTGGTCGAGTGAGGCCCACGGTAGGACCGGAGCCCCTCCTCAGCCCAAAGAGCCTTCGCAAGGGCCCCGGAGGGCCGAAGTTAAAAGGTAACCCCAGAGGAGAAGGGCGGAAGGCCGGGGAAGGCCCCATGTTCGCCCCTCCCCCGGGGAAAAGTGAGACTGGGCCCTGTTGGCCCCAATGAGCCTCTTGTGTCGGCGAGGCCCCTAAGTAACAGTTTATGCCTGAGAACAGGCTGGCCATGTATTAACTGTTTAGGCCCTGAGTAACAAGAGAGTGGTGCTGGGCTTGGTTGCCTGTTTAGGCCTAAGAACCTATTGAGTTAGCACGAAATGGTTTAGCCCTGTACAAGGGAGTTCATTGCTTCATTTAAATGCTCAATTGAAATGCTTCATTTAAACGCTCAATTGAAATGCTTCATTCAAATGCTCTATTGAAATGCTTCATTCAAACGCTTTATTGAATTGCATAATGAAATGCTTATTTGAGATGCTTTATTGAATTGCATAATGAAATGCTTATTTGAGATGCTTTATTGAATTGCATAATGAAATGCTTATTTGAGATGCTTTATTGAATTGCATACTGAAATGCTTATTTGAAATGCTTTATTTAATTGCATAATGAAATGCTTATTTGAAATGCTTTATTGAACTGCATAGTGAAATGCTTACCCGAAATGTTGATGAATTAATACTGCATCGCTCTATCCTAAAGCTTATATAAAAGATCTTGATTCTTTTAAATACAACTACTGGTGTGGTCTCCATTATTGCGCCACTGTGTGTTTCATTGGATGTGTGCCTCAAGTAGCTGCTTTACACACAAGCCCCTGGCTGCCTTCCTGCTTGTGCCATGCTACCCCCATAAGAGCTGGTAACCCCAGGTCTCACAGCCATCCATGAGTCTACCCTTCCAAGTGGTGCCACCCCAGTCCAGGAAACTTGAAAGTGGACCTAAGGTGTTCTACCAGCGTCTGTGGATCCTGCAGAACTGATCATTTCCTCTGCTGCGTGGTGCACCCCTAAGCAGAACCAATTCATTTCCACTGCAGTGTGGATTTGACCCGTTGCCTCACTGCCATAGCCTGGAATGCCTTCCGAACCACCTCTGCGCGATGCATCCTCGGCACAGGCCCTTGTATCCCTCATTGATGACAGCCTCGATGATGGACTCCACATTGCAGCCTCGCAGGTGCTCGGAACCTACAAATCACCTCGACTGCATGCCGCCTCCTTGACACAGGACTTTGCATTTCAAGCCCTGCCGGTGAGATACTCAACAACAATGCAGGTACTAGCATGGCAGCCTAGCCACATCTTGGAACTTTGCATCACTTCAGCTGAGTGACGCATGTTTGACGCAGATCCTCTCATTGCTCTGCAAAGCAGGATCTAAGGTATTCTATTCAGTGGTACTAACTGGGTCCCTGTAGCCGTCCCTCGTTCCATTGCATTTGCCCCTTTCCGGTGCAACCAGATAGCCACTGATGGCGCTTTGTGGTTTTTTATGATATTTTCACTAAAATCTTTTAAATTGCTTAACTCCGGTTCTACTGATTGGATGTTTGTTGGTTTGGTTTTGTTTCATTTATTAAAAGAAGTTCTATTATTCTAACATTGTGTGAGATTCTTTTTGTGTCGTGTTTTCACTTTATTACTGTTTGAAGTGTTGCACAAATACTTCTCCCATTGCCTCTAAGTTAAGCCTTACTGCGCTGTGCCAAGCTACCAGAGAGCTGCAAACAGGTTGATTTTGGGTTGGTTTCTGCTTCACCCTGACAAGGATTGTGGTTGCTCTTCGGCCAAGGCTCACACCTTAGTCAATCAACAACCCAATTTTTCACACAAACCATTCATACATCTGATACCGATTTGGCCACAACATGACTCTACTACTGAATCAGTATCAATTCACAAACACACATTAGGAGGTATTTCTCGTGAGAATAAGGACATTCATGTTACATTGAACTTGCTGAAAATCATGTACAACCCCTCCTGTAAACTCGTGAAGAAAGGCCATATACATTTTCAGCTCCAGCTACCACTCAAATTAAAATATCCTATTATTGCAGGAAAATTATTCCAAGGCGTAGTTGGCAAGATACAGGGAAACAGGAGACAGGAAAATAGCGAGGACCAACCACTCAAGCATTAATTCGCTTTGGAGCGCCTCGTGATTTGGAGTGATCTAATTAGCTCTCTGCTTTAGCAGCCTTGGAAAGTATTCAACCTTCATTTTCTGTGACCTACTCATTGATTTAAGACATCCTGGACAAGTAGACCTCAAACGTCTCTCTTTAGAGCGTCTGGACTATCATCTGTTCCATTTTTTCGCTTCTCAGAAACACTAACACTGCTCTGTGAGACTCTTTAGTACATTTATTACAAACAAACATTAGCTCATCTGCACAGCGTGGAACCAGAAACCAATTTGCTAGAATTGAGACAGAGAAAACATGCTCTAGTGGCATGATGGAACTTTACTGAGAAAGCATTGCATTCAAAGACGAGGTGCTGAGGGACTCGGCTATTTTAACAGAATTGTACCAACTTCACAAAGGAATGGCTTCAAAATGAAGAAATATGCTCAAGTTAGTTGAGCCCTAGTTTGTTTGTAGTAATGTTCTCACTTTTAGGATATTCACAAATAATCTACAGCAGTCAAAGAATTCCAGCACTACCAAAACCTTGCCACATTAACTTATGTCGATCAAAGATTTTCCAAGAAATGATCTTAGCAAACAATTTCCCAGGGACCCCGCCTTCCAATGGGTGGCCTGATAAATTGAGAGGAACAGTTGAAATTCCTGCCCTAATAACCTTGCTCATGAAAACGTCCTATTTTTCTAATTTTACAACTGCACCTGCTTAGCAGAAACAGGGCCAAGTGTATTAAGGATTTGCACAGGGGCAAAATGAGTCAAAGTGGGGCAAAGCAGCACAGACTCTTGCAAGGACACTTACATTCCAATGTAAAAGTTATTTTATGCTAGAAAAGTGTTTTTTTTTTTAGTGCAAATAGCGCTTTGTGCTGCTTTGCACCTCTTTGCATCAACGGAATGTTACTTGGGTCAAACTTGAGTCGATAAGTGCAGGCACCCATAGTTTCCAATGCAAAACTCAATCTATTCGGATAGCCCGGCCAGGATTTGCATAAAAAGTCTATGTCTCCTTGAAGCATGCACTATCGTAACAAAACTGCTTAATTTCTGCAAATATTCCACACATTGCATGTGTGCTGCACTGTTCAGCACTTATAAAATGCGCTGATGCTTAAGAAATTGTCTAGCATTGGATATCATACTTGAAGGGTATGCTGCAAGTACAAATGCTATGCTACACAGTACACATACACACACCGCTGCATCATGGTGTAGAAATTGTGTGTGGTGCTAGGCAGCCTGTTAGGTTGCCAGTGCAGTGAGCAGCAGCATGACACTGTAATGTGAGCTGCGTTCTCCCCCATTGCCCAGCCAAAACCCTCACACTCTCAGGCAGTTGGTGACAACTGACAAATAATCATTCTGTGTCATTATCCCCACTTACTTCTCCTCACTTATTCTACCTTAAACCTAGTATACTCTCATTCTATCCCTACTTCTCTCTATTTCAGCTTTCTCTCCCTCATCTCTGTCTCCCTCACTGCTGTCTCAATACATCCACTATACCTCATTACCTTTGTTTCTCTAGGCCTCTCTATTGAGACCTTGTCCCTCTCTCTACTGTACCTACATTTATATCACTTTTGAGTCCTTCTCACTACCTCAAATCTCACTCTACCTCATCTCTCTATCTGTGCCTCATTGAACAATCTTCTCTCAATGTATCTCTCCTCCTTTTACTTCACTTCTCACACATCATCTCTATCCTTACTTCATCTGACAATATCGTTCCATATCTTTACGACCCATACCTCTCTCTACCTCTCTCAGAGCCCTTACATTACATCATCACCTCTCACCTCTGTGTCACATTTCTTAATTTCTCTATTTCAAATCCCCTTCATTAACTCAGCTCTTTCTCATTCACACCTGTCTTACTCACTACCTACCATCTCAATTTACCTCACCATTAGTTCACTACCTCACCTCTCCATCTCCTCCTTCTCTCTTTCTTGCTGTATTCCCTTTCCTTCATCTCAAGAACTATTTTACTCATCTCTGGCTTTCTCTGTTTCTCTTCCTCTACCCTTTTTCTTTATCATCACCTCCTCTCCACCCCTCTCTCTTTCTCTTGCACAGAAAAACTCATATCTTTCTGGACCTCCTTCTCCTTTTCAACTCATCCCTTGAACCCCAACTATCCCTCTCTATCTCAATCTTTATAGATCTCTCTACCTCACCATCTCTTCCCCTTTTTATGTCACAGTCTCACAACTCTCTATCTATATCTGTATTACATATTTCTCAACGTTCTCTTTTAGCTCTACACCGCATTTCTCTTTCTACCCCTCATCCCTCTTTCTATCTTCCTTTCTTCCCCACTACTTTCCTTACTTGACTCATTTTTCTTTACCTCTTCTCATTTATCTCTCTTTTATATCTTAGTTTTTCTTTATTTCTCTTTGTTTATGCCTACCTCTCATGGACTATACCTCTCTATTATTGACCTCTTTTTGTTTACCAGTCTTACTAACTCACCCTAACCAGTACCGCACTCCTCCACCTCTCTCTGCATTTCCTTACCCATATCTCTCTCTCTCTACCACTCTACTGCACTCTAAAACTTTACCTATGTCTCTCCCTCTCTTTCTCTACTTACATCTTCCTCTTTCTACCTCTCATTATCTTTCTTTCTGGCTACCTCACGTTTCTTTAGTATCTTTACTTCTCACCTTACCTTCCACCCATTTCTTTCTATGTTATCTCTACCTGCTACTTCAAGTCTCTCACTATACTGTTCTTATGTCTCTGGCCATCTCTTGTATCTGTCCGTGTACCATTTCTCTTACTCAGGAGGGTCACACGTAACTGTCTGACCAGAGAATTACACATATATAAAGAGGAGCAGATGGACAAGAGAGGCGAAAGTTAAATTGATTTTAACCAATAGGATGGTGAAATTCATCAGAGCACTGCTTTGCTTTTCAGTGTTGCAGCAAAAAGGCAAGTAGTGAAGGGGGTTATCCTTGTGATTACTAATATTAAGCAATTAAAGTTACAATTTCAAATACTATGTACATGTCTTACTTTAACACTTAGGGGCCCATTAGGATAGCGGGCGGAAAACGACCCCAACCTCCATGGAGGCGGAAAACAACCGTTCGGGACCGTGGATAAACCGGCAGTCAAATTAGGATCAACCGCCCAAAAAGACCGACTGCGGTGGTAGCGGGCTCACAAAAAACGCCCGACGTGGGCGGTGACGACCTAAAACCGACGATGCAGTTGGAAAAGCAGCAGAAAAGCTACACCACGCCGCAAGCAAAGCGGAGACACCGCGCGGGAAATTAGGATTTCCCCGATTGTCCCGCGGTACGAACCGCTGTTTCGGATCACCGCGGTCGCCCACAGCAGTGAATGGGAGAGCCAGCGGAAGAGCTGCAGCATAGCCACCGCAGCGGACGCTACATAAAAAACATGGCGGACGAAGCCAAAACACTGCAACGATACCTAACTGAGCACAAATCAAAGTAGCCATGCCCCACAAACACACAAAACACATACCAATGATAAAACAAATGCAAACATTAAAATACAATTCCAGGATAACACCCACAATACACCTCACAGCAAAGGCTCAATTGGACACACCCACACAGCTGAGTATAAATACAGGCCCTTTACTGACCACAATCCTTTGCAACACTCCAGAAGAGAAGGCCAAACACCACATCTGACAGGAGAGGCAAAACAACACAACACACACACCACCACCACCACCACCACCATCACCACCCCATCACACTAGCACCAACAATCCCCCAGCACACAACACACCTCACACCTCAACACCACACACACCCCTGCACCCACAAACACTGCAAACACCAACCACCAGGGCAGCACAGAAAATGCCCGAATTCACAGAGGGTGAGTTGACAGTCATGGTCAATGAGATAGTGAGAGTGGAACCACAATTGTTTGGGAGCCTGGTCCAACAGACACCATTAGCCACAAGGACACAAATGTGGGAAAGGATAGTCCAAAGGGTCAATGCAGTAGGAACCACCCCGCGAACCAAGAAGGAGATCATGAAGCGGTGGCATGATCTCAAGAGGGTTGTCAAGGAGAAGAGGAGCAAGAACTGGGAGCTGGCGAACCGGACTGGCAGTGGCCCTCCCATCCCACAGAAAACATTCACACCATGGGAGGAGAAGGTACTTGCCATACTGCATCCTGAGAGTCTCACAGGAGTAGCCGGGGGAACGGAGGATGGTAAGTACAAACAAATGGCAACCAACACACTGATAAGTACTTCCTTGCACAACCCAAACACCATTGCACTGTTCACCCTCACCTAACAGGTAGTCAGCCATACTCACTGGGAGACATGTTTGGGGGTGGGAGGCCTGCACTACCACTCCCAGCATGCCCCCTGTTCCACACTCAAGCAGCATGTAGGCCTCCCTCGCCCAGGATCATGTGTCAGCCATTGCAATGTCCACCCTCACCTAACGGGTAGGTAGCCATCTTGTATTGGAGGACTGTTTGGGATGGGAGGCCTGTATTACTACTCCCAGCATGTCCCCTGTCCCACACCCCAGCAGCATGGAGGCCTCCCCCACCCAGGAGCATGTGTCACCCTGGCACTGTTCACCAAACAGACTTACAGGGAGGTAGCTATCTTGTATTGGAGGCCTGTATTACTACTCCCAGCATCCCCCCTGTCCCACACCCCAGCAGCATGGAGGCCTCCCCCGCCCAGGAGCATGTGTCGGCCATTGCACTGTCCACACTCACCTAACAGGTAGGTAACCATCTTGCATTGGAGGACTATTTGGGGTTGGGAGGCCTTTATTACTACTCCCAGCATGCCCCCTGTCCCACACCCCAGCAGCATGGAGGCCTCCCCCACCCAGGAGCATGTGTCAACCATTGCACTGTTCACCATCACCTAACAGGTCAGTAGCCATCTTGAATTGGAGGACTGTTTGGAGGTGGAAGGCCTGTATTACTACTCCCAGCATGCCCCCTGTCCCACACCCCGGCAGCATGGAGGCCTCCCTCAGCCAGGAGCATGTGTCAGCCATTGCATTGTTCACCATCACCTAACAGTAAGGTAGCCATCTTGTATTGGAGGACTGTTTGGGGGTGGAAGGCCAGCACTATCACTCCCAGCATGCCCCCTGTCGCACACTCCAGCAGCATGGAGGCCTCCCCCACCCAGGAGCATGTGTCAGCCATTGCACTGTTCACCCTCACCTAACAAGTAGGCAGCCATCTTCAGAGGGAGACATGTTTGGGGGTGGGAGGTCTGCACTACCACTCCCAGCATGCCCCCTGTTCCACACTCAAGCAGCATGTAGGCCTCCCTCAACCAGGATTCAGAAAAGGGGGTGGTGATGAACAGAGTGTCTGAATTAAGCAGACCACTCTTACCCAGTCCAAAGATCAGGGCTTGATCCATCACCGTTTTTTAGCTCACTGCACCATCCAAGCTCAGAACTTGGCTATATGCAAATTAGTCTGACCCTGGCCCAGTGCATCATGGGAACAGGGCAGACCAAACTACCAAGCCAATTCTTATACTGGGAAGGAAACAAGCTACCGGGGACCGGTTTCTGGCATTTCAGCCGTCTTCGGCCCGGCTTGCTTGAATCCCTCAACCAGGAGCATGTGTCAGCCATTGCACTGTCCACCCTCACCTAACAGGTAGGTAGCGATCTTGTATTGGAGGACTGTTTGGGGGTGGGAGGCCTGTATCACTACTCCCAGCATGCCCCTTGTCCCACACCCCAGCAGCATGGTGGTCTCCCCACCCAGGAGCATGTGTCACCCATTGCACTGTTCACCATCACCTAACAGGTAGGTAGCCATCTTGTATTAGAGGACTGTTTGGGGTGGGAGGCCTGCACTACCACTCCCAGCATGCCCCCTGTCCCACACTCCAGCAGCATGGATGCCTCCCCCACCCAGGAGCATGTGTCAGCCATTGCACTGTTCACCCTCACCTAACAGGTAGGTAGCCATCTTGTATTGGAGGACTGTTTGGGGGTGGGAGGCCTGCACTACCACTCCCAGCATGCCCCCTGTTCCACACTCAAGCAGCATGTAGGCCTCCCTCACCCAGGAGCATGTGTCAGCCATTGCACTGTCCACCCTCACCTAACAGGTAGGTAGCCATCTTGTATTGGATGACTGTTTGGGGGTGGGAGGCCTGTAATACTACTCCCAGCATGCCCCCTGTCCCACACCCCAGCAGCATGGAGGCCTCCGCCACCCAGGAGCATGTGTCACCCATTGCACAGTTCACCAAACAGACTTACAGGTAGGTAGCCATCTTGTATTGGAGGACTGTTTGTTTGTGGGAGGCCTGTATTACTACTCCCAGTATGCCCCCTGTCCCACACCCCAGCAGCATGTAGGCCCCCCCACCCAGGAGCATGTGTCAGCCTTTGCACTGTTCACCATCACCTAACAGGTAGGTAGCCATCTTGTATTGGAGGACTGTTTGGGGGTGGGAGGCCTGTGTTACTACTCCCAGCATCCCCCCTGTCCCACACCCCAGCAGCATGGAGGCCTCCCCCACCCAGGAGCATGTGTCAGCCATTGCACTGTCCAACCTCACCTAACAGGTAGGTAGCCATCTTGTATTGGAGGACTGTTTGGGGGTGGGAGGCCTGTATTACTACTCCCAGCATGCCCCCTGTCCCACACCCTAGCAGCATGGAAGCTTCCCCACCCAGGAGCATGTGTCAGCCATTGCACTGTTCACCATCACCTAACAGGTCGGTAGCCATCTTGTATTGGAGGATTGTTTGGTGGTGGGAGGCCTGTATTACTACTCCCAGCATGCCCCCTGTCCCACACCCTAGCAGCATGGAGGCCTCCCCCCCCCAGGAGTAGGTGTCAGCCATTGCACTGTTCACCATCACCTAACAGGTAGGTAGCCATCGTGTATTGTTCATGCAGGGTGTGGTGGTCAGCATGTTGATTTGGGCATCCCCTGTATGCGTTGCTTAATTTGCTTTGTCCTGATGATGTCATTTATACAACCCTGCATCTCTCTCTCATGCAGAATCGCCAGTGGGCACGGAGGAGCAGGAGCCGGAAACCAGTGGTGGCGAGAGTAGCACTACAGCTGCACTGGAGGCCAGTGACACAGAGCTCACCAGCGCATCTGAAGGGGACAGGAGTATGCAGGAGGAATCCGTGGCTGAGACATAGAGTACTACATCATCTGATGCGAGTGGTAATGCATCCATGTTGTCAGGCACAGGGGATGGCGAGTCTGCTACATCATCTACTACTCAATGGCCAGTGCCCAGCCTCCCATCCACTTGCTCTGGTGCTGCCCGTGTACATAAGAGGGGAAGAGTTGCATTCACACCAGGCACGGCTGAGCCTGCACTTGTCCCCCTGCTGCCCTCAGTGCTGAGTCTGTAGAGCTCCTGCGCCAGCTTTGTGTGGGCCAGACCACCCTGCTCAATGCCTTCAGCGACCATGACAAGAAATTAGGGCAGGTGGTTGCCTACATGGAGGGCATACACTCTGATGTGGGTGGGCTCCACCGTACAGTCCAGGATTTGTCATCCGCGGTAACGTCTGCCCTTCAACAAGCACATGCTCCCATTCCTGCTAAGGTACCTTTGTCCACCCCCCAGTCAGTGGCCACATCAGAGGAAAGTGACCACGGTTTGCATGCGTCACAGGCACGATACAGCTCAAGGAGCACAGAGCAGACACAACCCAAGCCTTCCCGCCCACAGACACCATAACCCCAGAGCCAGCCCAGAATGCAAGAAAGACAAGAGCCCATCAGGGAAGAGCAAGGATGAAAAAGCAAAGAGGCTGACATCAGCCTCACAAACCTCTAAGGCATCACCAGCTAAGTACTCTACTGTCCCTAAAACTTCACGCAGAGCTAGGCGTGCAGTGTCTGTGCCCACTGAGGAGGTGTTGTATTGCAAGGGTACACCTAGGAAGGGTACAGGCCCACATCCCTCCACCACATCAACTCCAATTCCAAGCCCAGTGAAGCAGGTGGAGAAGGGCACTGTAGGGGCCACAGCAGGCAAAGTGCAAAGGAGAGCACGGTAAGTGGGACACCTGGCAAAGAGGCAAAGAAGGGCACTGTAAGTGGGACACCTGGGAAAGAGGCAAAGGAGGGTACTGTAAGTGGGACACCTGGCAAAGAGGTAAAGGAGGGCACTGTAAGTGGGACACCTGGCAAACAGGCAAAGGAGGGCACTGTAAGTGGGACACCTGGCAAGCAGGGTAAGGTGGTTCAGAGGCGTAGCCAGATAAAGCGTTCCGCAGGATCTAGCACATCACCAGAGGGAGTGCCAGTGTCTGTATTTATTTATTTATTTATGTATTTATTTATTAGTCTTATAAAGCGCACTATCACCTTGCAGGCATCCTGGCACTGGAAGCTCAAAAGAAGGACAGGACAAAAGTCAGACGGAGCAGGACAGTCGGATTACATCTCTTGGGAAAAAGCCAAGTCTAACCAGATGCGGGACAGTTGGGGCCCGATGTAGGTAGGGCTTTACCGATCGGTATTGGCCGAAAATACCGATTTTTGGCCCTTACCGATCGGTAAACAGCCATCGAGATGTAGGGAACCAAAAACAGAACGAATCGGATAGAAAACCGATTCGGAATGAGTACCGAATGGGAAAGAATCCGATACGTACATACCGAAAATCGGATATGTAACGAATCGGAAAAACACCGAATCGGTTACAAAGACCGAATCGGTCCTTGTACCGATTCGTTAGTGACACCGAATCGGAAAATCACCGAATCGGTCCAAGAACCGAATCGTAAGTGACACCGATTCGGAAAATCACCGATTCGGTCCTTGTACCGATTCGTTAGTGACACCGATTCGGAAAATCACCGATTCGGTCCAAGAACCGAATCGTAAGTGACACCGAATCGGAAAATCACCGATTCGGTCCATGTACCGAATCGGAAAAAATACCGATTCGGACATGATCCGAATCGGAAAACATGCCGATTCGTATGAATCTCCGATCGGGAAATTCCCCGATTCCGACAGTTGGGGAGATGTAGGGAGGCACAGAAACTCCGAAATCGGCTCAAAATCGGTAGAATTCACTCGGTATTTACCATGGATTGCAATCAGGTGGTAACCAACTCCAACCCATATAAACAGTCCCAAAATGCATTGCAACTTGCAGGATGGCAGCTTTCTATGTCATTGCGAGGCGGCTACGGCTACAGCAGGAAGAACAGAGGGAATGGCTACGAAATGAACAGGTCTACAGACAGAGGATAACCCTGTTCATGCTCACTGAGGCTGAGATCCTACAGAGATACAGGCTGGACTCTGACACCATACTTGAGCTCATCAGGGACCTTAAGCCATACTTGGACCACCACACCCCAAGGGCACACGCCATCCCTGCGCACGTCCAGGTGCTATGCTGCCTACACCTGGTAGCGTCTGGTAGCTATCAAAGTGGAGCAGCAGCAGCAGGAGGGGTGAGCCAGAGCAGCCTGTCAAGGTTCTTCCACATATTCCTTGACGCCATGATAGACAGGATGGAGCAATACATCTCATTCCCTGCAACCCACGCAGAACTGCTACAAACCAAAGCAGACTTCTACCAGATGGCGCAGTTTCCCCAAATCATCGGTTGCATAGATGGCACGCATATTCCGATTTGCCCACCAGCGGACACCGAATACATATACCGCAATCGGAAATCGACACACACCATCAACGTGCAGGTGATCTGCAATGCCAAGTGCACCATCACAGACCTGGTAGCAAAATTTCCAGGGAGTACCCATGACTCCTATATATTCCAACAGAGCGGCATATATGCACGGCTGATGGCTGGCGATTTTGGAGAAGGATACCTCCTAGGTGAGCCACATCATCAGACCCCCATAACACATAGTAGGTAGGTGTAATACATGTATGCATGTGTCTAATGTGACCCCTTTCTCTTCCAGGCGACAGTGCATATGCCCTCCGCTCATTCATACTCACCCCCTACCTCAACCCCTCCACACCCAGCCAAAGGAGGTATAACCGGGCCCACATACGCACCAGGAATGTTGTTGAACGGACCTTTGGCATCTGGAAAAGTAGATTCAGATGCCTGCACAAGAGTGGAGGTGCAAGGCAGTATACCCCCATCACCTGCTGCAAGATCATAGCTGTATGTGCAATGTTACACAACCTTGCGGTCAAGAAGGGCACTGAGGTGGAGTTGTCTGACTACGAGGACTATGACGACGACGAAGCTGTGCCACTGACACAGCCAGCTGGGGTGTGTACGCCATGTGATGGCAGATACAGACGTGAGGAGATCACTGAGAACTATTTCTGACTGAGTACAGATGCAAAGACAGCTAAATGTTGCTTGGAAAATTAAATTTTTAATAGTGATGCACCACAGTTACATCACTGAAGTGCATCAAAAAATGGAGTCTGTAAAAACAAATAAAGTCCAGGGTTCTGGTTTGCTCATCCCCCCTTGCCAGCCTATTTTTTGGCCCGCTTTCCAGACCCACTGGGGTGTCCCTCGGCCCCCTCCGAATGGCCTGCAGCATCAGCGGATCGCCTGGTGCTCCTCCTTGGCTCTGATGCAGCGCTGGCCGGGCTGCTGCGGCTGCTGCTGTCTCCAGCATCACCCAGGTCCAGGGCAGGATTGGAGGCGGCGTTTGATATTAACATGGCCTCCATGGCCGTGGTGATCCTGGCCATCCCCCTGGTCAGCTCAGCCGTATGCTGACTGAGCACCGACTCTTGATTTGAGCTTCGATGGCACAGCTGTGCGGTCGCCGCTGCAAGGCGGGCCATGGCCCGGTTGAGCACCCGGGCATCCCTCCTGCGCGCAACCTCATGCTCCTCCTGCCTGGCAGAGGAGTGGGTGATGGCAGTGGTCAGCCTGCCCAACCCTGCTGCCACCTCCTTGTTGCTGTCCACAACAGCCTGGAAACCCTTCACCAACTCCCCCATCTGCATGTTGTGCTGCAGGAGCTGGCGTTGGCAGGCCATGGTGGATCTGGCCTGTTGGCGCTGGATTTTGACCATCTGGCCCTCCAGGCCCAGGAACACACTGCCCTCCCGTGCTGGTGCAGCAGTGGTGGTGGTGGTGGTGGTGGCACGGCGTCTGGCACTGCTGCCTCCGGCCTGCTGAGTGGGCAGGGGTGCCACTGGTGGGGGTGTGGTGCTGGCCGGTCCCGGAGCCCCTGCTCCCAGGACAGGTAGGACGGGTGGCAAGGCCACGGTTGTGGCAGGTGCTGTTGTCGGCGGAATGGTCTGCCTTGTAGGGGAGTTTTCAGGTGAAAATTGCAAGGGGGGTGTGCTGGCCAGTACTGGGGAGTGCACTGCTTGGTAATCAATCACCAGGACTCCCTCCATTCCAAGCCCTGGGGTGTCTCCTTCCTCATCCTCATCCTCCTCCTCCTGGCCAGGCTGGCTGGTGCTCGGCCCTGCCACTGCAGTATTTGATGTTGAAGCTCCCTCTGCTGCCACAGTGGTGCCGCCTGATGGTGCCCCTAGGTACAAAGAAGCATTTGTAAACTGAGTGCCGATGTATTACAGTCAGTACAATTATGGCATTCCACATGTCCTTGCATCTCCTTACACCGTGTCACACTGTTTCCTGTCTTGTGATTCTGCACTGACATATTTGGCTAACTTCTGCTGACTACATGTACCATGATGCTTGTCTCTTGTATGTTGGTGACAGTACAGTGCTGGTGTTTGCCTATGCATTGTGTCTAATGGGGAGGTGTCTGGTAGGGTGTGTCATGATGCGCATGCTTCTTACCTGTAGCTGTGGCCATCGCAGTGCTGTCCAGGGTCCCGATCCCTACGATGCTCTCCCTCTCGATGGTGCTGGAGACAATTTCCTCCAGCTCGGTGAGGGGTGGCGCCGGGTTCTTGCCTCCTCCGGTGAGTCCAGCCTGCCTTTGGAGGTCGGCCAGCTTCCTCTTCGTGAGGCTGCGGAGGTCGTAAAACCTTTTCTTAAGTTCCTCAATGGACCTGGGGGTGACTCCAGCAGCATTGACCTTCTGGGCGATGTCGGCCCACAATCTCCTCTTGGTGCTGTCTGGCACGTTGAGGGACAGCTTGCCAAAGAGCTGGCGGTGCACCCTCACCACCTCCTCAACCAGCACCTGAAGTTCTGTGGTGGTGAATTTGGGCTTCCTCTTTTGGGAGGACTTCTGGCTTCCTGCCTGATCTGCCATGTTCTCCTGCTCCTGCTCAGTCTGCAACCTCCTTCTCCCACTGCTGCTAACTGTGTGTTGGGCCCAGGCAGGCTTTCCAGAAACTTCTAGATACTTCTTAATTGGCTGCACCTGCCAGGGTTGCCACTCCCTGTTTGGGTGGGGGAGGGGGAGCCACCTCATTGGCTGAATCGCCTATTGCCGATTCGGCTATTACCGAATCGGTAAAATCCGATTCGGTAAAATCCGATTCGGTATTTTCCGATTCGGTAAAAGCCGAATCGGTTCATGCAATGCATTCCTATGGGCTTTTTCGCCATGGGTCTATGATTGCCGATTCGGTTTTTACCGAATCGGCTTTTACCGAATCGGTATTCGCCGATTCGGAAATATCCGATTCGGTGGTAGCCGATTCGGTGTTTTCCGAATCGTTGTTGGCCGATTCGGTAATTTCCGATTCGGACCGAGCTGAATCGGAACGTACCGAATCTCATTACCGATGCCGACCGATTCGGTTTTCATTCGGTATTTTTTTCCTACATCTCGTTTTCCGATTTCAGAATACCGATTCGGCCCGCCTCGGTATTTTGAAATCGGAAAATCCCGTTTACCTACATCGGGCCCTTGGTGTGTGTACCTGTTGTGTCATCACCAGTTTCCATTAACCCGAAGACAGGGAAGCCATTTCGTATTCCCAAAAAGTGGAAGGGCACCCCTCCAAAATCTCCCACCCACACTGTGTCCCAGGTCTGCATGACTCCACCTCCACGTGCCACTATACCACCTGGTCCAAACAGCCCTCCAGCTTGCCAAACGACTGATAGCTCTACGTCACCTGCTTCCCTGTCTCCCCAGTCAAGTGTTCCTGCTGACCCCGACACACAGCCAGCTCCAAGTCCACCTGACAGCCAGATGTGAGTGGCAGTCCCCGTCATATACCTGTCTCTCATAGAGGTGTGCTAGTCCTGACCATTCTTTGCCACCTGGTTGTGTTGCTGGCCATGGAAGGGTACAGCCAAACACACTCACTGTGCAGCTTCTCATGTCCTGACTGAACTTCTCCCTGGCCACTGGCCTTGTCGTTCACTGTTGTTCTGGCCTTGCCTGTGCAGCTTCTCATGTCCTGACTCTACACTTCTCCCTGGCCACTGGCCTTGTCGTTCACTGCTGTTCTGGCCTTGCCTGTGCAGCCTCTCATGTACTGCTGTGCCACCTGCCCTGGACACTGGCCCTGTTGCGCTGTTGTGTTGGAGTCTCCCCTGTGCCATGGACACTGGCCCTGTTGCTCTGCTGTGTTGTACTCTCACCTATGCAGCCACTCATGTACTTGCTGTGCCACCTGCCCTGGACACTGGCCCTATTGCTCTGCTGTGTTGAAGTCTCCCCTGTGCCATGGACACTGGCCCTGTTGCTCTGCTTTGTTGGAGTCTCCCCTGTGCCATGGATAATGGCACTGTTGCTCTGCTGTGTTGTACTCTCACCTGTGCAACCTCTCATGTACTTGCTGTGCCACCTGCCCTGGACACTGGCCCTGTTGCTCTGCTGTAATGGAGTCTCCCCTGTGCCATGGACACTGGCCCTGTTGCTCTGCTGTGTTGGAGTTTCCCCTGTGCCATGGGCACTGGCCCTGTTGCTCTGCTCTGTTGGAGTCTCCTCTGTGCCATGGACACTGGCCCTGTTGATCTGATGTGTTGTACTCTGACCTGTGCAGCCTCTCGTGTACTTGCTGTGCCACCTGCCCTGGACGCTGGCCCTGTTGCTCTGCTGTGTTGGAGTCTCCCCTGTGCCATGGACACTGGCCATGTTGCTCTGCTGTGTTGTACTCTCACCTGTGCAGCCTCTCATGTACTTGCTGTGCCACCTGCCCTGGACGCTGGCCCTGTTGCTCTGCTGTGTTGGAGTCTCCCCTGTGCCATGGACACTGGCCCTGTTGCTCTGCTGTGTCGGAGTCTCCCCTGTGCCATGGACATTGGCCCTGTTGCTGTGCTGTGTTGGAGTCTCACCTATGCCCTGGACACTGGCCCTGTTGCTCTGCTGTGTTGGAGTCTCCCCTGTGCCATGCCCACTGGCCTTCCTGTTTACAGTTTGATTGTGCAGGATATCTTGCATTTGATCTGCATTTTGTACCTTGATCTACTATCACATCTGTGCAATATGTGAATAAAGATACTTACTCCTGTTGTCTGTTTTATCAGTGTACTTGCTGATTAAAGATCGTTTGGTGTGTGCATTTAGTTGCCTGTGCCCCATGCTCTATGTGTCACTTCAACATTGCCAAGCTCTTTGCCCACATCACATTTTTGAACGGGGTAACAGGGTCTTCAGTCCATTCAGACACTGATACTTGTGCTATCTGTGTTGGCTCTTTTAGCTGTCATGCAGTTCTCTTTTGAGTGGTTGTGTGTTGTTGGCTACGTTGTTGCCATGTCAGGTTGGGGTACACTACCAGCACAGGGTGTGATGCTGTGCACAGGTTTGCATGCATGCTGGGCACTGTCATGATGTATGTGTAATTCCTGTATATGTGCCCAGCTGTGTATGTGTATGGTCATCCTGTGTTGGCCTTTAGTCCTGGTCCCCTGGCATACATGAGATGTGTGCTCTTGGGTGGTGAGGAGGTGTGCAGTGTGAAGGGTGTGACTTTGTAGTGGGTGTGGATGTGTGTGTGCCCCTGGATTGTGTTAGCCACACATGTGTTAGCCAGGAGTTGTCTGCCTGTTGTTTGGATTGTCCTGCCCTGTGTAAATGATTGTATGCACTTGTGTGAGTTGTCTGTTGTGCACTGTGCAGTATGTTGATGTGTCCATGCAGTTCTGGGTGACTCCTCCTTGTTGTTTTGGTCACTTATGAGTGTGCAAAGTGTGTGACTTGCACATCAGTGTTGTGTTTGCTTGATCATCAATGTGTGTTGTGTGTGTTTGTGTGTACTGTGTGGCCCTGCTGCTCCTCATTGGCATTGTGTGTGACTTTCTCTTGCACTGCAGGCACATGGTGGCTTTTCTCCTCCTGTATGGCATGGTGTGTGGTGTGATGCCATCGCCTATGTGCGACACTTGTGCCTAGCCATTGTGGGTCTGCATTCCCTCTATTTGTGTATGGTACATACCTCATATGTCTAATGCTGACATGCAAGTCAGATGATTTGGATGTCAGCTGTTCCCTTTGTTTACATGTGTTTGTGCCTCCCCATCCCTTCATTTGTGAGACTGTGCCTTGTGGTGCAGTTTTTGGGCCAGGAGTGCTGTTCCACTCTGGACATGGCCACATTGGTTTATGTGTGATGTTCTTGTGCTATTCATCAGTGTGGATTGTCCTTGTGCACTTGAGCTGTGTGTGCTGCCCAGTGCTCTGGTGTGGCTGGTTGTGCTCTTGTATCCCAGAGTGGTGCATCCTGTTGTAGTTGAGTTGGTTGTCTGTGTGTTGGCTGTGGTGTTGCTTCACTTCCTGGGTGTGCTGTTGGTTTTGTGCTGTGCTGATTTGTGGTATGTGTGTTGAGGTTGTGTCAGTCATGTCTGTGTGTAACTATTGTGCTTGTTGTGCACACACTGCTTGATGTGCATACAGTGTTGTGGGTTTGTGGGCTTGGCATTGCCTGATGTGCATCCCCTGATGTCCTGTGGTGTTGGTTTATTTGTGCTTTTATGTGCATGTGTGGTTTGTTTGATGTGGCAGTGTAGTTCTGGGCAGGTGCAATTCTTGTGTGATTTGTGGTATGTTGTGTGTGTTTTGTTGGTGAGTGATGATGTTGTGCAGTGATGTTGTGTTTGGTTTGTACTCCCATTACCTTTCCACAATTTGGCTGGGAGGGTATGTCGGCTTCTGTTGGGGTTGTGTGTGTGTTCCTGTGGTGTTTGTGTGTAGTTTTGGGCAGGCATCTGTTTAGGCTACACTGTGTTTGTGTTCTGTTTGAGGATACACCCATGGTGTGTGTGTTTGTGTGTGTATGTGCTGGGAAGTATTGTCAGCCTTCAGTGTGTGAGGCACAGGTGTTGTGTGTTCCATGTCAGCTACTCCTCCAGTGACTGTCTCCCTGGTTGTCTGTAGTGTGGTGCAGGGTGTGTATTGTGCTTGCTTGTTCCTGTGCTTGTTGCTGTGCATGGGGGTGCACAGGATGGGCACCTGGCCTGTGACTTGCTGGTGGGTGTTGATGTGTGGTTGGGGTGATGTGTCCCTGTGGTCTCTGTGCCCTGCCCATGTCTCGTGGCCTTGCCTTGTGCATTGTGCGCATGTGTTGAATGCTGCGGTGACGTGACCGGGAGCGTGACATTGCTGCTAGTTCACGGTCAATGTGTGTCCCAGATGCAGAGGGGTGGCTTGTTGGCAGGTGGGTGATATAGGGGTGCCCTTGTGGATGTGTTGTGACCCCCCAGCAGGGTGTCTGTGGTGGACTTGGACCCTGTGTTAGCCTGTGTGTTGTGTGTTGTATTTGTGTATTAGCGTACCTGCTGCGTCGTCCAGCGGCGGCCCAGTTGATGGTAGTGCAGTAGGAGGTACATGATCGGATGCATATGAAGGGCTGGGTCCATGGCATTCATGATTGGGGGGTGACGACAGGCTCTGTGCTATGGTGCTCCGCTATCGAGTTTCCGCGTGTGTCTGGTTGGGCGGTGTCTCCGCTGCGGTGCATCTGCCTGTTTGGGCCATCCTAATTTGTGGAGCGGTGTGGACGTCATTCCGCACGGCGGTGAGTCTCCATTGGCTACCACCGCCACGGTGGCGGGCGCACTTTGATGCCGGTGCGCGTCGCTACGCAGCGGACGGGGAATGACCTATGTTTTGCTATTCTAATATGGTGGACGTGAGTTCCGCTGCTCGCGGGCGGAAAAAGGCATTTTTCCGCCCCCCCAGCACCGCGGTGGTGCCACCTTCCGACATCCTAATGGACCCCTAAATGTTTAAAAAATCACACTTATCATGTATATGTTTTAACACTGAATGCCACATAAAATGTTGCTGTCGCAAGTAAAATAAACATTGGCAAAACCAATAGGTCTTCCCTTTATGCGCATACGGAGTTGTTGGGTGTGTGAGTGATTGTGTAGTATTGTTTACATGAAAAGAATTTCAACATACTGAAGGAAAAGAACACACATATCTTATTGTATCTCAAAATTGTACATTGATATCAAAGTTTTCAATGTTTATAAATACCACTGCTTATTTTCAAATATTTGGCACTCAGGAAACTGTGAAAAAGAATAACAAAGTGTCAGAATGTAAAGGGAAACATTTGCCAAGATCCAATTTACTTTCCACAGGATTCAGCATTGGCTTCTCAGGGAGCACAGGGATCATATTATGGGCCACCAGGAGAAGTGTAATGCTAAGTACACTTTATATCTTAGATGTCAGGTGAGTGAGTGCCCCACATGGACCTTCTCCCAGTGCTAGAAAAGCCTTTGTGTACCAAAGCTTGTGCTATTTAACAACCCATAAAGCCTGCTCTTCAGTCATATCTCATTAAACTTACCCCTGTTGCTATACTTCTATAGATTAACTTGTCAAATATCACAAGAGGGAAAGAGCTCTCATTGAGTGGTGAATGAAAACAAAAATGTAGTTACCTAAATGTAAGTTGTAACAGAAAGCAAGTCAAGCAAATACAAAGATGCTAAGGCTCCAGAGGAGAGACAAACAGAAGAAAATGAAGGCAAGCTTCTGAATAAGGAGGACGCAAGGGAGCGTGAAAATAAAGCCAACCAGTGGTAAGTAGTAGGCACACTGCAAACCCATTGTTAGCTCAAAATAGATGGTTAATGCTCAGGCAGCTTGTTCTGTAGGCGCAACCCAAAACTCTATATCCAAACTCAAGATAAAATGGTAAATATTGAGATTCAAACTCAAAAAGAAATGGCCTTCAAGCTTTATTTGGTGCTACTAGACCTGTGGACGCAAAATAGCTTGAGCCCTTGGCTGTTTTTCCATACTAGGATTTTTGGAGGTTCAGCGTGTATTTCAACATTGTTTGGCATCTCAAGAGCCTGAATGAGCTGGAAAGGGCTACATAAAATTAAAAATTCCTCCAAATAGGGGACCCCAAAATATATCTCGCCTTGTAATATGGGTGTTTACTGCAGTTTTTCAGGCCAAAAGCCCTTGCCTACAATACCCCCTCTTTCACTTAGTGGTAAATCTCCCTTCCTATTGTATTTACTACTGTCCTCAGTGTAATTTACAGCAATACAATACCATAAGTCCATTTCTGAGACTGAGGCATGGAATTACTTTGTTGTGCATGCAAACTGTGCTTACGAATATACAAAGGGTTGTGAAGTAGGTCATATTTATCTTCATCAATAATCATTGGGCTCTAGCTAATTATTAAATAGGTCTAGTGATATGTTTAATTCAGGTAATGACTAGCAGGAGAAAGAATGTACTATTTTTAATACATAAAATTTGCAGGAGTTGTGTCCCTACCCACTGGTTCATGTATCTTGAGGGCATGTGTGACAAATGAAGCCTCCCATTAAAAGCAGTCTTGGGTTGGCACTCGGTTGGGTGTACTTAGCGTTGGGTGCTGCTGTGTCAAGTTACAACCCCCAAATGACATTCACATTCTAACTGAATAACCCTCTAACTGAATAACCCTCTTCCTAAATCAAGCTAGAGGAATTAATCTCACCCTTCTAAATAACAACCCATCCCTTCCGGATAATCCATCTTTTTCACCAGTCGAAATGTCTTTAGGTCACCACCAACACCTTCCCCTTAAAACACACCCCTTGACCATACATTTCTACTTCTGAAAGGTTTACATCTTTAGTCAAATCTTCCTACCATTTCTTCTGATACAAAGAATATAGGATCATGATCTGCTGGCAGATTACTTTGTCTACGGTAATGTAGCTTTGGATCGACGAAGTAAGGAGTAGGTTTTAGAGTTATGGTGATTTATGTTTTGTCTTCTGAGGCTCTGTAAAATCCAGACACACTTCAGGGTTGTTTATGAAGAACAATATGTCATTGTCAGTCTTGTTAGATAATACAATTAGCCTTTACAAACCTCTGTTTTGAGGTAACCTATCTCAGTTGACATGACTGATTTAGGATGTTGTGCCTGTTGGTTACGTAATAGAGATTGTTTTAGGACCTGCACTTTACAGCTAGTATTCTAGGCCGCCGCTCATTTTTTTAGTGTTTCCATGGTGCCATGTAGCCTGGAAAGGTCAGTAAGACTTTATACACTTACCCAAAGTAATTAGGAGTTTAAGTTTGAGTCTATTCCCAAGTATGGTTTATCTGTGAGAGGATCCAGATGACGAACATGCTTACTGCTCTTTCTTAGGCAAAGAGTTTTCTCACAAGAGGATGCTACCCGCCATGTTTCCACGCATTTCCTTGGCTCTCAAGCTTGGCATAAGTTGAGCCTATAAATTAAGAGAAAGGGTATGTAGAGTTTTACCACCTTGATAAAGCTGGTGTACAATGGGACAACGTACAATGGGAACATTTTACCTCTACAACCATTCTGAAGTTTTTCCATTTCCTACTTCTATGCAGTTGTAGTAAAAATGCTTTCTAAAGTCAGGTCTATACATTTCAGTTAGATATGGGCGAGTTAGGGGCCCCTCACCACATTTTGCAGGAGGCCCCAACAATTTACGTTGCACCACTAAAGGAAGGCAGTAGGACACTGGGGATTTAGGAGATCTCAGATTGGATACTGGCCTTGGAGTTGTGTGGAGAGGTTGCAGAAGGGCTCTGGCGAAGATAGTGGGAGGAAAAGTGGGCCGAATGGCAGTGTCATCTTAAGAATGTTGTGGGTCCTGGGAAAGTTATTTTTGGGGCCTCCTGTAAGGAACAAATTTGAATTCTTATTAACTATTTCCTGCAAAGTCAAGCCAGCATATTTCCAAACAAGACTAAATACTATCTCAAACTTAAACAGGGTCACACAAAAACAGTTGAAATATGTCTTGCTTAGGACCATAGATGACATTGGGTAGAGAGATAGAGGCAGGTGGAAATGGAGATAACTTTAGATAGAGAAATAGAATAAACTAGCGTAAAATAGAGTGAAAGTTCACCTTCCAAAGGGGCCATAGGTAAGTGGGGTCCCTGGGCGATTGTCCATTTTGCCCATGCCTTAGTTAGAACATCTGTGCAAGTGGGAATCTTAACTTCTGTGGATTGCGGGGGCTGGGGGCGTGGGGGGTGAATATGTCTCTCAGCCGGGACTGCGGGAGTGGGAGGGATCGTAGTGGATGGTTACCAAGTGGTGGCAGTTACCCTTGTTGCAATGTGTGAGCCATAATGAATTTTCTTTTAAAACTGCAAATAGCTCGACTTAGATTTGTTTTATTATGAATGAAAGATTTGAGCTGTACAACTACGCAAGTTCACACCTTTAGTTAAGAGTCCATCAGCACTGAAAAGATCCCCTTTTCGAAGAGATATAGGATGTAATCTGTCGCCATTCTAATATAATAATAATCCAAAAAATTATAATAATAAAAAATGGTAAGAAGGATTATATTATCACGTATTAATGCAATATTTAGTATTTATAATAGTAATGATGATAATAAGGACTGTATTATATTATAATAATAATTATTATTATACATTATGGGCCTTATTTATGAGGCCTTGCAACACTTTTATGCAGCCCCTGAATCACTTTTTGTGACGCACTGCAGCGTAAAAATGCACCAGGTTGCGCCCTATTTACAAAGTGACGCATCTAAGCAGTTGCGTCACTTTGTAAAGCCCTATGCTACATTATACCTGTTTCAGGTATATTGTATGCAGGATGGGTGTTTCCACAGCTAGATTTCACTGCGTCATGTCTAGGACGCCACTGTGTCAAAACCTTACGCCTGCCTCACAGCAGGTGTAAGACTGATACAAGTCATTTCACAAGAACACATTGCTAGAATTGCATCTGTTTTCAGACAAACCCCAGCAATGCTTCTCTTTTTCACCTACAGAAATTTCAGAAATGCGGACATATCTGTAACTCTTGCGAAATGTAGCGATGGACATTAAATATGGTGCATCAATCGGGTCGCAAGGAGGGCGCATTGAAAACTGTCACATCACTGTTTTGTCACAGGGATGCCACAGGTTTTATAAATGAGGCTCTCCATTTTTAAAAATCATTTTCTACTAAAGATTGACCCTTCCTTATACGCTCTTCATACAATGCATTACTTATACCTGCTCACTTTGCTGACAGCCCTAGGATGTGGGGCTGAAGCAGCTTTTGAGAGTGTCCAGGGAACCGGAAGAAGGCCTCATATACAAAGAGCATGCGTGCAGTGCCGCAACAATGCCACAGCATTCACTATTATCAGCGTATCTTGCTAGTTATCTGAGCCCACTGGTGGGTTCTGAGAAGCATTTCGCTGAAAAGCAGACACTTTTCTCTGCTGAGAGCGCGTTCACTTTTAGCCCAGTTAACAGCAATGCCCTCGGGCTGCGCATGCAAGGTCAGGCTAATTGAAGCTTTTCTTGGAAGAATTCAGAAAGGGCCCCCTTTCGTTCTAATGCACCGCTCCTGTAACATACAAGTCATTTCTTCCGGCATTGTATATTAGACCATGTTTTATTTACAGCTCCTTCTAAAAGCTTGTCTCAGTGCACTTTGACTTGAACCATACTTTCCTGTGATTGTACTTTTTATGGTAAGTATTAAGATACTTTATATGTAAACGATGTATTAATCTGTATTCAAAGGCCCTATTTGCAGTGTTCATTTGAAACATTAACAGCAATGAAAGGAACAACACACCCGGGGCTATGCTCCATATGTATTAGTGCAAAAATAGAGGGCCTCATTTATGAAAAGTGACGCATCGCTGCGTGAACACAGCGATGCGTCACTTTTCACTGCGCACTCCTTGCGACACCAATGATGTGTCATATTTAATGTATGACGCATCATGTCGCAAGGACTTACAGATACGTCAGTATTTCTGACGCATCTGTAAGCGCAAAAGTGACGCATTGCTGGAGTGTGTCACAAAAGTGATGCAACTCCAGCAATGCGTCCTTTCACATGGGGAAAGCCCCATGTGAAAGGGCTTGCGTCAGTCTTACGCCTGCTGTGAGGCAGGCGCAAGATTTTGACGCAACAGCATCCTAAAAGTGATGCAGTGAAATCTCATAGATTTCACTGCGTCACTATTACGAGGCTTTTTGCGGGGGAACGCCCCCTCCGCATACATTATACCTGACGCAGGTATAAGGTGGCGCAAGGGTTTAAAAAGTGACGCATCTACCTAGATGCGTCACTTTTTAAATATGGCGCAACAAGGCGCATTTTGTACTCCGCTGGTGCGTCACAAAAAGTGACGCACCGGCGGCGCAAAACTGACGCAAGGCCTCATAAATAAGGGCCAGATTATTTTAAGCACTGCGACGTAATTCCAGATGCAGAGTGTGCTCTACAAAATAAGTCGATATGAAACATCAAAGTTACCTTAACTTGAGCACATGTGCAATATGTAAACAAGATAGGAACAAGCAAGGATTAGAAACAACCTACAAGAGTGGGATAAAGAGACAGAGATTGTAGGATGGTGGAGGAGCCTGGCATCAAGACTGGCAGCCTCGGTAATCCGAAGCACAAGCATTCGGCATCACTGACAACAGTCTCCTGCAACTTGAACCCCTGCACTTTTTTTGTTACAAAATAAACCATTCTTCTTTCTAGATTAATGTGCCTACGGCGACAAAATAAATGCGCTCAGCTGCTTATTTTACATGGGGCAGTTCGACCTGCCCATATTTGTACTGCATAATTGGGAGATTGCAAGTTCCATTTTATATGCTGATAACCACCTTCTTTATTTAGGAGGGAGTGATGAAACCCCTGCAAAGGGCTGCAGCCCCTAGGTCTACCCCACCCTGGCAGGGGTCTTCAAAATTGCTTCATTCACAAAGTGCTAGTTTGTTTGTAAATATATCAAACACAAAAATTGTAGCAAAAATGTTAGCAGCAAAACTATAAAAATATTGTTTGTGGTTATTTAAAAGAAGTCCCTGAGGATTGGGGATTACTTCCTGTTTGAAAAAGGCTTTTTTTTCCAAAGTGCGTTACATTCTATTGTGTGGCAAACTCTATAGTCATATTCCACTGGAGTACCAACATGTTTGTCTACGGAGGAAGTGCTGCATTTAAAATATATATATATTTTTTTTTTCACTGAAAATCTAAGGTAACAGGGATGTTTTAGTTAGGTCCACATTTCCTTCGTACAAAACCCAAGAAATTGAGCAGTGCACTGCTCACGACCTCACATATTACATCACATATGACATGGTCAGTGACATCACTGATGAAATCACTGATGACATCTCAAATGACATCAATGATGATATCATCCAGCGAGTGTGAGTGTTTTCTAACCGTTTATGAGTCCTAAACTACAAAAGTATAAATTGTATACTTTGTGAACTAATAATGAGTGATACTATTTCTAACATCTTATGTGAGTTGCTGCACAACTGTGTATCTGTGTGTGAGTGGGTGTCTAAGTGTCTGTATGGGTCTATAAGTGGATGTGTGAGTGGCTGTATGGGTGTATAAGAAGGTGTGTGAGTAGCTGTGTGGATGAGTGAGTGACTGTATGAGTGGCTGTTTTGGTAAGTGAGTTGGTGTCTGAATGGCTGAATGAGTGAGTGACTGGCTGTGTAACTGGAATATGGGTGAGTGAATGGCTGTTTGAGTGGGTCTTTGGTTAAGTCAGTTGGTGTGTGAGTGGCTGTATTGTAGGTTACGTGTCTGTGTGAATTGATACATGGGTGAATGAGTGGATGTGTGGGTGTTTGTATGGCTCTGTGAATTGGTATATAAGTGGCTGTGTGGGTGAGTGAGTATGTGGGTGTCTGTATGGGTGAGTGAGTGTCTGTGTTGAGAGGCTGTATGGGTGAGTGAGTGGCTGTATAGGTGAACGAGTGTGTGAGTAGCTGTATGGGTGAGTGTGTGGCTGTGTGAGTGGCTGTATGGGTAAGAGACTGGTTGTATAAGTAGCTGGGTGGATGAGTGAGTGGTTGTATGAGTGGCTTTATAAGTGAGTGAGTGAGTGGGTGTGTGAGTGGCTCTATGGATGAGTGATTGGTTGTGTAAGTACTTGTATGGGTCTGTAAATGGGTATGTCAGTGGTTATGTGAGTGGGTGTATCAGAGGTTGTATATGGGTGTGAGTGGGTGTGTTAGTGCTACTGTGGATGACGTAATCTGAAATGCCATCAGTAATGTCACTGACCATGTCATAATGAGGTCATAAACAATGCATTGCAGGGTCATAAATTATAGTTAGCTCTGCTAACTATAACTGCTGCATTTCACTGGATTTGTACAAGTGAAATGTGAGCCTAATTATAACATCTCTATAACTGTTTTTCCAGTGAATTTCTAAGGTTTTTTAATGTTGTTTTTTAACTATAATGTCCCAGTAACCTTTAGATAGTTTTATGGCCCATAGTAAGGCTCGTAAATAGATACAGCACTCATGATAGAAGGCGGTTGGTTGTGGCACTTAAAGTCCAGTAATAATACCGGATTCTGTAGGCAGCAGCTCAAATTGGCTTTGCCAATAGGTAGCAAGGGAGGGTTCCCTTGGGAGGTAGGGGCTTTGGAGGGGGGAGCACAAGTGGTGGGGATCATAGGGAAAAACATATATAAAATAAATTGTCTTCATTAAGAATAGAAGGGGTTAAGATGTGTTGTGCAGCCGTGGAAGAAGATGATGGGGGATAAGGGAAGATCGCAGGGGGTTGAGTATTTGGAGGTTATGAGTTGGAATGTGAATGGTTTAAGAGCTAAAAAGAGGGAGCGTGTTGTCCTTAAATACTTGAAAGAAAGCCCAGCTAGGGTCCTTTTGGTTCAGGAAAATCACCTTTTGCGACCTGAATGTTCAGCACTATTTACAGCTAAAGACCAGCAATATTGCTCTAAAGGCGTTGCTATAATAATTAAAGCAAATTCAGGGATAGAGCTACGAAGATCTCAGGCAGATGAAGGCCGGTGCTTGTTAGTAGCGGAAGTAAAAACTGGCTGACCTTTGTATATTTTACCTAGCTACTACAGCCTGAATGAAGATGATACATCCCACCTGAATAATCTTTGTTCTAGTTTACTACTCTTTGAGGCTCCACTCATAATTGGTGGAGACTTCAATGTCCTTTTAAACAATAATTTGGATAGATCCACTCCCCACACTCAAATCACTTCACCACAAGTTAAACCCTACCTCCTTTCTATGCTAGATAACCTACATCTATGAGATGTGTGGCGTAGGGTCGTGGTGACTCTAGAAACTATTCCTTCTACAGCAAAAATAATTGTCACTATTCTAGAATTGATCACTTTTTTATGGAAGTGCCAAAATCAAAAAAGTTTACAAAAATGATTATCTGCCTATTCATTTACCTGATCACGCTGCAATTTGGTTATAAATCGAGCTCCCTTTAAACCTGACTCCCAGAAGGTGGACCCTGAATAGAAGCTTAATCTTGCAATCTGATATTATTAGTAGAATAGAAGGGGCACAGCAGATTTCTTTAAATGGAACTTAGCTTCAGCCCACACACATGTGGTATGGGATGCTTTTAAGGCTTGGTTAAGGGGGTCCTTGAAGGGTGCCTTGGCTGCTTGGATTAGAGTAGAAAAAAGACCGATTGCTTCATTTGAAGATCAGCTAGCCATAGCAGAAGCAAATCTGAAGTCAGGGTATTTCCAGGGTACGGAAAAGGTGAGTTTAGCTGGTAAAGTTGAGGACTTGCAACTTAAATTCAGACTTATGATGGAGGAGAATCTTATGCAGAAAAGGAAAGTTAGTAAGCTGCGTGAATTCGATCAAGGGGAGAATTGTGAATTTTTTTTGCAATGAGGAGTAGAATGGATAGGTCACGTAATTATATCAGGAAGATCAAACTGGAAGGCTGGATCAGATTGTGGATGATAGGGAAGACATTGAGTCAGCCTTTACTAAATTCTTTCAGGATTTATATCTCGAAGATCTAGTGGTAGATGAGGCTGTGTTAGATCATTGGCTTACTGAAAAACAACTTCCACCACTGAGTATTGAAAGTCAACTATATCTTAATCAGGATATATCAGGAAATTAAATCCTGACTACTCTTAAAACAATTAAGAAAGGGAAATCAGCAGCGTCAAATTTGATTCCAAATTACATTTATGTGTTATGGGCTTAAGAAATTATTCCGGCCTGGCTAGAGTTATTTAATGAAGTGTTGAGGGGCATCTCACCACTTCCAGACTCTTGAAATGAGGCTGTTATTACTTTAATTTTAAAACCAGGTAAAGACCGCACTCAGTGCCAGTCTTATTGCCCAATATCTCTTCTGAACTGAGATTATAAAATCTTCACAGGGATACTAACAGTGTTTAGGAAAAATCGTTGGGTCCCTAATAAATGTGGGCAGAAGGGCTTCCTTCCAGGGAGGCAGATGAAGGAGCTCATACATAGGCTCAATAGACCTTGCCATGAAACATGAAGCTCCATTATCAATAAATACCCTAGATGCAGCAAAGGCCTTCCATCGGATCAACAGAAAATATTTTAGCGGGACTTTGAAGGCATTTGGCTTTGGTGAGACATTTAGAGAGATCCTCAAACAATTCTATAATACAGGGAAGACTCTCTGCACTGGGGGGTTGACTTTTCTGGAAAAAGATAAGACGGAAGTTTGTACATGGTGGTCTAGGCCTCCCAGATTTTCAACTGTACTGTTGGGCATACCAGCTACAAAACTGTAGGATGCTTTATTTTAATTTTATTTATTTATTTAACATACTTATAGAGCGCACAGCTACTCAGTTGAGTGTCCCGCCACTAACGGACAGAGCGAATAGGAGGAAGCACAGGTGCGGGGGAGAGTCCGAGTTACTGCTGGAACAACCATGTCTTCAGTAGTTTTCTGAAGTGCAGGATATCAGGCGCTTGCCTGATTGTTATAGGAAGTTCATTCCATAGGTTCGCGACCTGGACTTGGAAGGAGCGCCCTCCCAAGCGGACCCGGTTGAATTTAGGCACACTCAGTCTATGTTGGTGGGATGATCTGAGTGCTCTACCAGGAATGTAGTAGCTCACTCTTTTCCTAAGATAGGTGGCCCCAAAACCGTGTTAGGGCTTGAGGGCGATGGATGGGGCTTTGAACTTGATTCTGTGTCGGATGGGAAGCCAGTGCAGTTTCTTTAGGTGAGGCGAGATATGGACTCTGGGGCCCAGCATAAGGATGGCTCTTGCGGCTGAATTCTGCACGACCGCGAGTTTTCCGAGAAGGTGTTCTGGGAGACCCAAATAAAGGGCATTAGCGTAATCCAGCCTAGAGGTGATAAGGGCCTGGACCACGGTCCTTCTGTGGGAGAGGGACAGAAGGGGAAGAAATCTCCGGAGCATTTTCAGGGTTCCGTAACAGGTGCCCACCACAGCTTGAACTTGGGTCTTCATGTTCAATGTGTTGTCCAGTTTGACCCCTACGATTTTGGCTACTCCCACCGAGGTCTGCGGGGGAAGACATATCAGGTGGCCACCACTGTCTCCAGGCATCCTGGTCCGAGACTCCGAAAAGAATTATTTCGGATTTAGAGGAGTTGCACTGAAGCTGGTTGTGGCTAAACCAGGAAAAGACCTGTCTTAAACAGTTCCTTATTTTGTCGCCATCCAGAGCCTCTCCCTTCTTACAAGTGAACAGAAGCTGGGTGTGGTCAGCGTGGGATATAGTCATGGTTCCAGCCGCTTCGGCCAGCAGGGCGAGAGGGGCCATGTAGAGATTAAATAATAATGGGCTCAGAATAGAGCCCTGTGGAACACCCACCTCCGTGGGAGGCATGAGGGAGGAGAAAGGTGGGATCCAGACTTCCTGCCCTCGGTCTTGTAAGAAAGAAGAAACCCATTTCAACACCGTGCCCCCCACCCCATAGTCTCTCAGTCTCTGTAGGAGATTCACATGGGGCACGCTGTCCAAAGCTGCGGAAAGATCAAGCAGAATCAGAGCCGCACTCCCACCTGCGTCAAGGGTCATTTTAATGGATTCAGAAATTTCGAGGAGAGCTGATTCGGTGCTAAAGCCAGCTCGGAATCCTGATTGGCTCGTATGGAGACAGTTGTTCAACTCCATAAATTCGGTGGTAACAGAGTTCACATGGTTTTCAATGACCCTAGCAATGGAAGGCAGGAGTGAGATGGGTCTATAATTAGACACCATTAAAGGATCTGCTGTGGGCATTTTTAGCAGTGGCAGAATTTTGGCGTGTTTCCAAATGGCTGGGACCTGGCCACTGCTCAGAGATAGGTTCAGCACCCTATTGACCTCGGCATTGATCACCGTAGCCACAGATGCCAATGTTTTAGCTGGGCAGGGGTCTACTGGAGAGCCAGATTTTAAATTCTTCATACTTTTAGGAATTGAGCTAATGTAATGGAGGGGAATTGAAGGAAGGTGGCGGTTGGTAATGGTTTGACGTGTGGAGGGGGTGAGTCGATGAGTGTCTTAGTGGAGGGGTTGAGGGAGATCTGTATATCGACTATCTTCCTGTGGAAGAAGTCTTCTATTTGGTATGTCCAGACTTCAGAGACTACGCCGTTGGAGACAGCTGCTGGCGGTGAGGTGAAGTGTTTAACGATTTTAAATATTTCCTTGCTTTTATTGACTGATAAGTCAATTTTAGTTTCAAAGAACCATTTCTTTTCCGCCAGAATTTTCTGGTGGTAGGTTTTAGTTCCTTTTTATAGAGGAATTTACTATTGTCGCTAAAGTTTTTCCTCCATGTCCTTTCTAGCTGTTTGCAGACACTTTTATATTTGCGTGAGGTTTCATTAAACCAGGGTGCAGAGCGATGTTAGGCCTGATGATACTTCAGTGGGACGTATGTATAAAGCTATGTTGGCGGGCTGCTTGGAAGAAGGTTTCATGTATAAATTTGGAGCTCCCAAATTCTTTTTAAAAGTCCGCCTGAAGGTTCTGTATGACGCAGCCAAAGTATGGTTTGAATATCACCTATGTATGGGTATCCCTTACTATAGTGAATGGGCCCCAGTGTGGGACACTCCTGGAACTCCAGAGTGTCTCTTAGATGCCCTCGCAAAACCTCTGCAAACTGGTGGTGTCTCACGCTGGGGAGACATAATGGAAGTTCATAGCTGCCTGTCCTGGGATGCCTGGAGAAATATGTCAAATGACATGTTATCCAGGTTCAAGTTTTACCAAATCTCAGTGTGGTGTAGGTACCAGCAGTGGCAATTCCCAGCTGACAAATCAATGGAGAAAGACCTTCAAAATTTTAGACCCGGAAAGAAGGAGGTGGCCCTCTGGTATGGATATCTCCTTGCTGCAACGGAAGAAAGCTCAAGGCCCCCTTACATGGTCTGGGAAGACTGCTTGCCTCATGAGGAGCTGAAAAATGTTTGGCAAGTACCTTTAGACATGCTTTATTCTCTGATTAAGTCCGCTGCAGTAAGGAGAAATCATTTCTTCACTCTACATAGGAACTTCTGGTCTACACTTAACTGTCCACAATAAGAAGCGGTGTGTATGCCAAATGTAAAAGGTGCTGTGGCCAGGAAGCAGACGATATCCCCATATTCACCACCTGCCCGGCGCTGAAAGAGTTTTGGGGTAGTGTGGGTAAGACCTTGTCGGATGCTTTGGGCAAAGAAGTAAATGTAAGACATTCCCTAATCTTGTTTGGTATTATGCAGCCATTTGAGGGTTTGGAAGGTTCTTCGGGGTTGCAGCACAAGCTTGCATTTTACTTGATTCTTTTGGCTAGAAGGGAGTTTTGTAAAAAGTGGCAACAGGTGGCTCCCCCTACATGGAAGAGTGGTGGAATTCTGGTACATTCTTTAGAGATCTCGATACAAAGGACACAGCTCGGGCTATTTTGAAACTTATTGGACAATGAACACCGCGACTAGGAAGTACAATGCTTACACCACTTGGTCTGCTCATGATGTACAACACAGGTTTGACCTCATAGTGACGTCAGCTGAAATTAGACCCCCAAGATATAAGCTATTGGACTGTAGAGACTAGGAGGATGCTTATTTATCTGTGGTAATATTAGGACAATACATTTTTTTTTGAAAGAATACAAATTAACTGCAAATCGAGAGGATGAGCATACACAATATTTTCTTTGAACATTCAGAGCAAGGTACTGCAAGAGGGTACAAATCAAGGAGATCTATGTACCTCCAGGGAGTCTAGAGAAATTGACTCTCCTTTGGCCTGACCCTCAACATATAAAACAAATACCGGGAGACAGCAAGGACCAGACTTTACCTTGCATCAAATTTTAGGATTCAACGGGCCTCTACATGTTACCTGACTACTGGATTCTACCAGACTGCTACTAGCCATTTTCTACTTATGGCCAGGTAGGCTGGGAATAACAACAGGACATGCTCTTCTGTTTCCCTAGTACTCACACACATGTGGCAGGCTATCATGGCTGGCTCTGGCACTCTAGCCTAATTAGCAGTAAACGTGGCAAGCGGTGATGGGCAAAACTGTAGGTATAGGTTCCTCACTAGTGAAGTCTGAAATTCATCAAGAAAGTACTCACATTAAAACTCAACCTTTGTCAAAAGGAAAGAATCTGTTAAGATAGAAAGGAGGGTTGTGCGTGCAAAAAGGCTCATCCTACACTGAGTATAGTTCTCCTTTAAAGTTGATTTATCAATTGCGGCAGTAAGCATTGGATCCTTGCATAAGTCACCATAACCTATCTTTCTCAAGGTCTCTCTTATATACTTAATGCAGGGTATATTTCCTGCAGCAGGCATTCCTAGAACTTCCTTCAGGCCCTCTCAGTAGGATCTGAACTCTCTGTAATTGCCCCATATTGAGCCTAAGGGGGAGTAGGGGGCGTGCTGGTTGGTAATACTGTCATTTGACATAGGAAACAATTTTCCACTATTGCCAATTTGGTTTCATCATAATGACCCCAGAGCTCCGCCCTATAAAGGGCTGCTCCCAGGGCCTGCTGGTTATATATTTGAATCACTGGAGAACTTATGCGGAGGTGAGATCTTTGTTGTACTCAAGCCAGCCCCCCAATTTGATTTTCGAGTTTAGGCCAACTTTTTCAAAGTGGCACTGCCAGTCAAGCTAGTCAGTGATGTCACTTGAGATGGCATCAGTGATGTCATGAGTGATGTCACTGACCATGTCATGAGTGATGTAATATGTGACGTCATCAGCAGTGCATTGTGGGCGCGCAAGTTGTAGTTAGCTGAACTAACTATAACAGGGGAAATTCAATGGTTTTGTATGAGTGAAATGCCCAGCTAACTATAACATGCTTGAAACCTACGGTTTTTCAGTGAATTTCCAAGGTTTTTTAAATGCTAATTCCTAACTATAACGTGGCTGAAACCTATGGTTTTTTAAGTGAATTTCAAACGTTTTGTAAACGATAATTTTTAAATGTATTAATTGTTATATTTTTTTATACTAATTTACTACATTGTTTTAAAGTATTTATTTTTAGATATTTTATTTTTTAAATTACAATATATATTTTTAATATAAATTGAAAAAAATGTTTTTAAAATATTGAAATTTTAATATATTTTTTTTATTTAATATTTTTTTAAATTTATATATATTTTATATAGCAGGCAATGATATCCTATGGAAGGAAATTCAAGTTACTGGTAAGTACAGTTAAATTTCCTTTTCAGGAATAGCAGTGAGCTGAAAGATGCAGCACTGAGGTATCTCCTGATAACAGGTGAGTAAATTGGAATTCGTAGTTTGACTGATTTTTGAGGAATTTTTTTAAGTTCCAAAACTCCACACTTAGAAGAATTTCCAAGTGAAACCAGTCAATGTTAGCCTATGGAAGGAAATTCAAGTTACTGTAACTACGATTAGAATTACTTTTTATGATCAGTAGTGGGCTGAAAGATGCAGCATTGAGGTCTCTCCTGATAACAGGTGAGTAAATCGGAATCCGTAGTTCGGCTGATTTTTGAGGACATTTTTAAATTTCCAAAACTCCACACTTCGAAAAATTTCCAAGTGAAACCAGTCAATGTTAGCCTATGGAAAGAAATTCAAGTTACTGTAAGTATGGTTAGAATTACTTTTCAGGATCAGTAGTGGGCTGAAAGATGCAGCACTGAGGTCTCTTCTGATAACAGGTGAGTAAATCGGAATTCGTAGTTTGAGTGATTTTTGAGGAATTTTTTAAAGTTCCAAAACTGCACACTTTGAAAAATTTCCAAGTGAAATCAGTCAATGTTAGCATATGGAAGGACACTCAAGTTACTGCAACTACGATTAGAATTACTTTTCAGGATCAGTAGTCGGCTGAAAGATGCAGCACTGATGTCTCTCCTGATAACAGGTGAGTAAATCGGAATTCGTAGTACGGCTGATTTTTGAGGAATTTTTTACAGTTCCAAAACTCCACACTTCGAAAAATTTCCAAGTGAAATCAGTTAATTTTAGGCTATGGAAGAAAATTCAAGTTACTGTAACTACAATTAGAATTACTTTTCAGGATCAGTAGTGGGCTGAAATATGCAGCACTGATGTCTCTCCTGATAACAGGTGAGTAAATCGGAATTCGTAGTCCGGCTGCTTTTTGAGGAATATTCGTACGTTTCAAAAATAGACACTTAGAAACTTTTCTGGTGAAAACCACACAATAGATTCCTATGGAAGGAAATACAAGTTCCTGGCAAGTACGCTTAGATTTACTTTTCAGGGTCCGTACTGGGCTCAAAGATGTAGCACTGATGTCTCTTGTGAGAACAGGTGAGTACATCGGAATTCGTAGTTCCGCTGATTTTAGAGGAATATGGTGCTCAATAGTGAAGGAAGGGGTGGGTCCTGAGGTGACCTGTGTGCAAACACACCCTGTGGCGCATTTTAGATTGGGGAATTAATTCCTCTTCAATCCTGATGTCCCCTGTGAGCCAACTAGCCCACCAGGTACCTCCAGTATGCGCCAGGGAGCTGTGTTGCAGAGAGGTCTTCAGAGGGCACGCCCCCTTTTTACAACAAGCTGCAACGCAGCTCCGTGGCGCTTAATCGAGGTACCTGTTGGACTAGTTGGCCCCTAGGGAACCTCTGGATTGGAGGGGAATTAATTCCCCAACTTAAAACGCACCACAGGGCATGTTTGCACACATATCACCTCCAGCCCCGCCCCCTACCTTCACCACTGTGCAAACGCGCCCGTAGCATGTTCTACGTTGGGGGATTAAGTCCCCTTGCATACTGAGGGTCCCTGGAGCCCAACTAGCCCACCAGAAACCTCCAGTATGTGCCAGGGGGCTGCGTTGCAGAGAGGTGTAAAAAGGGGTGTGGCCTCATTACACCTCTCTGCCACGTAGCCCCTGGCACGTTTGCAGAGGGAAAACTAATTCCCCTTGCATGCTGGCGGTCCCTGGGGGCCAACTAGCCCACCAGGAACCTCCAGTATGCGCCAGGGTGCTGCGTTGCAGAGAGGTGTAAAAAGGGGCGTGGCCTCTTCACACGTCTTGGCAAGGCAGCCTCCTAACGCATGCTGGAGGTTCCTGGTGGGCTACTTGGCCCCCAGGGACCCCCACTATTCAAGGGGAATTATTTCCCCCTCTGCAAACGCGCCAGGGGGCGCATTTGCAGAGTGGTGCCTTTATGTTTTTTTCTGGGATCAGCAGGGTACACGTACCCTGCACGTATCCCGGGATTTTTCCAAAAAATGTTTTAAAAAATGTGGCCTTTAGGTCCTTGTGAGACCCCCTGAGCAGGCCTTGGAGGTCAGGAACCTCCTGTATGCGCCAGGGGGCTGCCTTGCAGAGAGGTGTAAAAAGGGGTGTGGCCTCTTTACATGTCTCTGCAAGGCAGCCCCCTGGCGCTTTTGCAGAGGGGGAACTAATTCCCCTTGAATACTGGGGGTCCCTGGGGGCCAACTAGCCCACCAGGAACCTCGAGTATGCGCCAGGGGGCTGCGTTGCACTGTGGTGTAATGAGGCCCTCCCCTTTTTACACCTCTTTGCAACGCAGCCCCCTGGCGCGTTTAGAGAGGGGAAACTAATTCCCCTTGCATATTGGGGGTCCTTGGGGGCCAACTAGCCCACCAGGAATCTGTTCAACACAATCTCCAGTATGCGCCATAGAGCTGCATTGCAGAGAGGTGTAATGAGGCCATGCCCCTTTTTACACATCTCTGCAACGCAGCCCCCTGGCGCGTTCACAGAGGGGGAACTAATTCCCCTTGCATATTGGGAGTCCCTGGGGGCCGAATAGCCCACCAGGAACCTCCAGTATGCGCCAGGAAGCTGCATTGCAGAGAGGTGTAATGAGGCCATGCCCCTTTTTACAACACTCTGCAAAGCAGCTCCGTTGCACTTACTGGAGGTACCTGGTGAGCTAGTTGCCCCCCAGGGCAAGGGACCCCCAGTATTCAAGGGAAATTACTTCCCCCTCTGCAAACGCGCCAGGGGATGCGTTGGGAGAGGGGGGACTAATTCCACTTGAATACTGGCGGTCCCTGGAGGCCAACTAGCCCACCAGGAACCTCCAGTATGCGCCAGGGGGCTGCGTTGCAGAGAGGTATAAAAAGGGGCATGGCCTCTTTACACGTCTCTGTGAAGCAGCCCCCTAGCACATACTGGAGGTTCCTGGTCGGCTACTTGGCCCCCAGGTACCCCCAGTATTCACAGGGAATTATTTCCCCCTCTGCAAATGTTCCCGAGGGCGCGTTTGCATATAGGTGCCTTAGCGGTTTTTGGGGGGGATCGGCAGGGTACTTGTACCCTGCACTTATCCCTGGGATATCTAAAAAAAATATATATATTTTTTGGGCCTGGGGGTCCTTGCGGGACCTCCTGAGCAGGCCTAGGGGGTCAGGAACCTCCAGTATGCACCAGGGGGCTGCCTTGCAGAGAGGTGTAAATAGGGGCGTGACCTCTTTACACGTCCCTGCAAGGAAGCCCCCTGGTGCATTTGCAGAGGGGGAACTAATTCCCCTTGCATACTGGGGGTCCCTGGGGGCCAACTAGCCCACCAGATACCTCCAGTATGCACCAGGGGGCTGTGTTGGACAGAGGTGTAATGAGGCCCTGCCCCTTTTTACACCTCTCTGCAACGCAGCCCCTTGGCGCGTTTACAGAGGGGGAACTAATTCCCCTTGCATATGGGGGTCCCTGGGGGCCAAGTAGCCCATGAACAACCTCCGGTATGCGCCAGGGGGTTGCCTTGCAGAGACGTGTAATGAGGCCACACCCCTTTTTACACCTCTCTGCAACACAGCCCCCTGGCGTGTTTACAGAGGGGGAACTAACTAATTCCCCTTACATATTGGGGGTCCCTCGGGGCCAATTAGCCCACCAGGAACCTCCAGTATGCGCCAGGGAGCTACATCGCAGAGAGGTATAAAAAAGGGCGTGGCCTCTTTACACGTCTCTGCAAGGCAACCCCCTGGCGCATACTGGAGGTTGTTCGTGGGCTACTTGGCCCCCAGGGCCCCCCAGTATTCAAGGGGAATTATTTCCCCCTCTGCAAATGTGCCAAGGGGCGCGTTTGCAGAGTGGTGCCTTAATTTTTTGGGGGGGATAGGCAGTGAATGTGTACCCCGTGATTTAAAAAAAAAAATCATTTTTGGGGCCTTGAGGGTCCTTGTGGAACCCCCTGAGAAGGCCTAGGGGGTCAGGGTGTTTCTACCCTGCCCCCTTTTCTTTGTTTTCACCTTTGTTTCCCTGTTTTCTTGTGACTTGGTTCTACCGAGGCACAAGATGGCTGCCAACACTTCCTGGTTTGGGGTGTTGACAGACAGTTGACAGCCAATCAGCATGCAGCTGGCACTCATAATTGAACGGATCTCCGTACGCGTGTAGAACTCTGTCTCTAGATATCGCTATGATTTTACTTTTAATTTTCTCAGAAACTACTGAACGGATTTACACCATTTAACAAAAAGCACAATCTGCGAACCAAACTCTACCTTTCTGCCAAATTTGGTGTAATTCCGTTCAGCCGTTCGGGCTGTAGCCCTTGCTAAAGGTCCCTATGGAAAATTGCATGGGGAAAACAGGTTTTGGGACCCCCCTTTTTTCTCAGCCCCCACTTGACGAATGACCCCCAAACTTTCAGAGAAGGAGCGAAACCAAGCAGGCTATTTTCTTGAAGAAATTCACGCAGATTCGTCCACTAGCGCCAAAGTTATTCCAAATAGAATGTTGTGAGTTTCCTATGGAAACTAGGTCCTAACTATAACTACCTACTGGCGACCGCCAGTAGGTAATATGTATTTATATAAATATATAAACACAGCAAAGTTTAAATATAAGTTAAAGTTAGGAAAGCTTTTTTTATCTTTTGTGACCAAACCCAACTTAAACTCCAGAAACATTAAACAATATACAGTTATAGTTATATCTTCATCAAAGTAATATTAGTCATACTTATAACTCACATTTTTACTTACGCACAACCTAAAAATTCAGATAACTCACGCACCTCTGTACACAGTCTTGTGTCACCTCGCATGCCACACTATATTAACTATAATCACCACTGTACCATGGAGTGTGTTCAGGCAAATCATGCAATTTGAGATGACATAAGTGTAAGTATTGTTATTAATGAAGTGATTTCACATGCTTTAACTTCTGTAGTGAGCAAGGTTATAGGTAGTTCGTAGAGAAGGGTCGGGTTATAGTTAATGTAGTATGATCAGTGAGGTTAGAAGATTGTGTATGAAGGCGCACAAGCTATCTGAATTTTAATTTGGTACGCAAGTATAAATGTCAGTTATAAGTATGACATATTACTTTGAAAGTGGTGCTTAAATGATAAATTAAAGACATAACTATAACTGCATATTTTCAACTGGTTGTGTAGTTTAAGTTGAGTCATACCAAATAGAAAGAAAGTTTTCCTAGTTATACCTTATGTTTAAATGTTGTTTTTTCTGTGTTCATTTCAATGGTTCTTCTAATGTTTGTAACAAAGGCTTAATATTGATACAGTTCACTGGTGTGGAGTGGATGTTCATTAAGTGGAGTGTGGTAGAATATAGTGTAGGATAGTGTTGTAAAGTAAACTGTGGTACAAGTATATTTTGGTGGAAAAGAAGGTGGCAATGATGAGAAAACATGGCGGCCGCTAGCTAGGGCGTTGCGCTCGTCCCTGACGAAGCTCTTGCTAACATGCAACAGAGGTAGATGTGTCGATAGCTCTTGATCCTGTGCGAGTGGCGACATTGAACGTGTAAACCGGCTCACGAGCTGGGAAGAAGGTCAGCGGTTAGTGGTGTTGTGTGGATAGCCTCTGAGAGGCGGCGGCGGTGAGGCGTGTGCAAGCGGGCTGCGGCTCGGGATCAGGCTACGGTGGAGGAGAGGAGTGGAGTGTTCGAGCAGCTGAGCAGGCGGAGCTCCACTAGTCCGCAGTGTGGCGTGGTCTGCCGAGCCGAGCCGCTTGGGAGCCGTTCTGAAGGTGGCGTGTATCGCGCATTCAGCAGGTTGAGGGGAAAACGTCCGAGAAGAGTCAGCGGTAAGGCGGCAGCTGAGCCGCTCTGAGAGGAGAGGCGTGTGCTGTGGGGGGGTGCTGAGAGGCACCGAGTGGGGAGACGGCAAGTAAGCCGAGCGTGTGAGCACAGGCTCTGGACGAGAGAGGAGAGTGGGAGTGAGCGGCAGGTGGGGTTCTACCCACGGAGGATTCCAGAGGATGAGCTGTCCAGAGAAAAACAATTAAATAAATAGAGCTCCCGAAGACCACAGTCAGACAATAAGAGTCGTCGGTATCCACAAAAACAGTAAAACAGCAACATCCTGATATAGAGACCCTGTTTGGTGGGAGATCTTTGGAGCAGGTTTGGGCTCAGGCTCAGGTCCGCTTAGGACATATACATGATATTAATGGTATATACTGGCCATACACATGGAAGGGTGACACGCTGATACTAACGGTGATTGGGATCCCAGTCTAGGAAAAGGTCTGGAAAAGACTGAAAACTCACCAGCATAAGAACAGCTGGGTTCTTCAGAAAGCAACAGTGCTGCATGAATATAAAGGTGGTTAGAGCTGCCAATGTGTTGGGGGCAGACTCTTCTCCCCGCACCTCACCGCTGGGGCGACGCAGCTGTGGAGCTTCGAAGAAGTAGGAGAGCTGCAGTATATAGCGTCTCTTCAAAAAGAGTGGCAACAACTATTTGGTGCGGTAAGGGGGACCAGCAGAGGGGGAAGGTGAAGGTGTCTAGTTCTTTGGGAAGGGAGGTTCAGCCTATCGATAGCCAGGACCTCACAGATATACAGGGTTGTCACTCTTCACAAAATTTAGACTCTGCACCCAGACTCTTTAGATTTAACGCACAATCTCAAACCTCTTGTCAGGCATTGAGTGAGACTTTAGATCCAATTATCACCAGAACCCTGGGGAGGCGGAAGGCTAAGGGGAAAGGAAAAGGCAGCAATAAAGACAAAGAATTAGACGCCCCTACAGACCTCAACGACACAGGTCAAGTACAAGTCGCAGAAAAAAGTCCAGGGGAGCAGTCTTCCATTGAGTCCGAGCCAGAATTCGAGCGAGAGGCAGTAGTTGATAAATTACAACCCCCAGTTTTAAGGGTATCAAAAAGGGGCAAGGAACGACAGCTACGGTACACCGCTCCGAAGGAGTTACCACATAAGGCTAGCCTGAGTAAGGGGGGTTTTAAAACAAAAGATAGTAAAACCTCCCGAATCACACCTTCGTTGAAGTCTTATTTTAAGGTCCTCCCCCAGGTCTTAAATGTAAATCAAGAGTCCTGAAAATTACATTGTACTCAAACTGCACTTGTATCAGTTGGAGATATCGGTGCTATAACCACTTCTACATCTCCCATACCTGTACTTGGTAATCTTGGTAATCTGAAGGAAAAGGCTGGAGAAGTAGTAGGGGCAGGAGAGCTAGTCAGCGCTATAGAGATGGGGGACCCAGTTGAACGAGTCGTCAATGTTTCTTTGCCGCCAGACCAGCAAGCCTTGACTGCAGGAACAGCAAGCGAGATAAAGAATTTGGATCAAGGTAGTGGGGACTGCGAAACCACTGGTAGTGACAATACCATCCAAGCCATTCTTCTCAGCATGAGGGAAGAGATTAGAAATGGGTTTGAGGAGTCAAAGAGATGTTTTGAGGAGTCCAGACACACTCAATCAGAGATCCGTACAATGTGCGAAAACCTAGAATCTAAGGTAGACGGTCTCTCATTAAGAACTGGTGGTTTAGAGAACTGTGTTGAGGAGCTCAAGGCTAAACTGGAGTCTGCTGAAGTGAAGATTCAGACATTACGACGGGAAGGTGACTCAGTCAAAGAGAGGGTCGAGTCTCTCGAAAATGTTTCCAGAAGGAACAACTTGAGACCCTAAAAATACCGGAGGGAAAGGAAGGAGGCGAATTAAAAAAGTTTGTTGCAACTTTACTAAAAGATTCTCTAAACTTGGATGAAACTTTGTCTGAGATAGAAATAGATATTCAGAGAGTACACCGGGATCCGTTCCGTCTTAAACCGGGCAGGGATAAACCAAGGAAGATCCTAGTGAACTTCTTAACATATACCTTGAAAGAGAAGATCTTGACCGCAGCCCTGAAAACCAAGACTTTGAAAGCCTCTGATTTCTCTTTTGAAGTGAGATCAGACCTCTCTAGAACAACGCTGGACAGGCAGTGGGAATTTGGTCAACGGATGGAGAAGTTCAGAAGTCTAGGAGCTACCGTGCAATTGAGATTCCCTGCCTTTCTAAGGATTATGTACAATAATAAAATGTACAACGTTAAGTCACCCTTGGAAGCAGATGAGCTACTTGCCACTATTAGTGAACACGCAAACCCTCCTGACCGTGGATGAAATTCTTGTAAATATATGTAAATGAGTTAAAGGAAAGATAAAAAGAATAAAAAATAAAAATTAAAAAAAATATATAAAAAAAAAGAAAAAAAAAAAGGGGATAATGTGGGGAAATTAATTAATAAAAATGGAAAAGGAAAGAGAAAGGGAGAAGGGAAAAAAAAAGGAAAAAAAAGGGGGAGAAAAAAAAGAACCAAGGGGAAAAGGAAAGGAATAGAAAAGAAATTAAAGAACATAAAATAAAAAAGAAAGGAAAAAAAAAAAACAACACGCGAAATTATTAACACTTGAGTTAACGCACAACTTTGTTATTAAAACATTATTAGGTGATACATTATAAAAGGTTGCTAATTGGGAGTTTCACTATAGATTTCCACCCTAGTATACCCACATCAAAATCTCTGTGCTAAGAAGTTGTAATGATGCCTAGCTTTTGATTCCCACACTATTGCCCAAATCTATACTTGGATTTTAGAGTATTATTAATCGCAATAATATATTATTATAGAATAGCCATTAGATAAGGGACCTACAACTTTGTTCTATGTTTCACCACCGCTTATATTTTAAGCATAGTGACCGGTAAAATGATTGATAATATTGATAATAGGGCATGGAGCGGGAGCATGTCAGAGACGACAAGCTGGCAAACCATCATGCCAGAGCAAGTTGGGAGGGGTTTTCCAGGGAATGGAGGGGGGGGGGGGAATGCAAAATATAAAAGTCCTCATAAACCGAATTTTATAATAACGAATAATATGGATCCAATTGTGTCTCAAAGTGACTGCTTGGCTAAATCAGAAAGAGATATAGCTAATGATAGGTTGCCTCCCCAAAAAATTAATAGAGTTGAGGGCTGGGAAACAGAGTCAAAGAGCTTTAAAATTAATGTCAGACATTAAATTCCTATCCTGGAACGTAAATGGTCTGCGCGTTAGGGCTAGAAGAAATAGAATCTTACAATACTTAAGAGACTCGCCCGCGCAGATCATTGCGATCCAGGAAACACACCTGAATAAACAGGAGATTACTGATATACTTAAAAAGCTTAAATGGGTCGATAAATTTATAACCACGGATCACAACGCTAATATTCGTGGCACCGCCATCATTTTTAAAAAATCAGCAAAGGCCCAGATTACGGGTTGGAAAACAGATGCTAGCAGTAGATGGCTGATAGTCAATGCTCAATTATATTCAAAGGCTGTTACCATTATCAGTTATTATGGGCCTAACCAGGATGACCCTTCTTATTTAAACATTCTGCAAAATCAGCTGATTTCTTACTCTGACCCCATATTATGGGTCGGAGACTTTAATCTGGTCTTAGATCCAAAATTAGACAAATCTGCAACTTCTAGGGCCGTAGTACATAGCAATATGAGGGATACACTGCATAGATGTATGTCGAATCGTGGGTTAATAGATCTATGGAGACAAAGTTCTGGGAACACTATGGGAGTCTCATACCATAACTATAAATACAGGCATAAATCACGTATTGATTATGCCCTATTTAGTCTTTCAATTAAGGATCAGGTTAGAAGCATAACATATCTGCCTCTACATCTGTCAGATCATCCTGCTATTTTCTTCACTATAAAATCAGAGCAGAAGTCCACTCACCTATCTTGGTCTTTCGACCAAACAATTCTATTGGAGGACGAGGAGAAAGAGTATTTGAGGCAGGAAACTGTTTTCTTTCTAGAGCAAAACTTAGGCTCTGCCTCTTTGGTCATTGTATGGGAGGCTTGGAAGGCTTTTATCAGGGGTTGTATTACAGGTAGGGCCTCATTTAGGAGAAAGGAATATGAAGAGGCAATTCGACATATAGAGCAAGAATTGACCCACCTAGAATCATCAGACCAGTCCCTCGCTGATAAGCAAGAGGAGAAAATAGAATTAAAGGCCAAGCTAGACACACTATTGCAGGAAAGGATAAATAAAAGATGGCAGGCAAGCAAACTTGCCCACTTCGAATATGGTGAATCTGCTGGAAAACTGCTGGCTTGGAAAATCAAAGCTGATCAGTCCAGAAACTTTATTAAGGAAGTGAGGGTCGCTGGGGAAGCCAGTAGTAGGCTAACAGATACAGCCATTGGGGAAGCCTTTAATAAGTTCTTCCAGAATATCTATACAGAGGAACTTAATGTTAATTCAAATGAAAGGAATGAATGGATGAATAATATAACTCTCCCAGAATTGGAATGCCATCAAACTGAAAAACTAGATAAAGCTATAACAGAGCTGGAAGTTTCCAATACTATTAAACAACTAGCACAGGGTAAAGCCGCGGGACAAGACGGTCTCCCAGGAGAATTATACAGGGTACTTAATTCTATTCTTACCCCAGTCCTTACGAACCTTTTTAACAACATAATGATTAGAGGGGAGATACCACCAAGTTCTTGGGAGGGAAGCCAATATAGCTTTAATATTAAAAACAGGTAAGGACCCAGCCGAGTGTGGGTCATATCGCCCAATCTCGCTTCTCAACAATGATTACAAAATTTTCACCTCAATCTTGGCTGAGAGATTGGGAAGCGAGATTGGGTCAATCATTCACTCTGATCAAAAGGGGTTTATTAGGAGCCGGCAATTGGCCGACCTAACCTACGACTTGGTGGGAGCCGCGGATATTGCTTCAACTTTCGGCCTACCCCTGGCCATCATGACCCTTGACGCTACAAAAGCGTTCAATAGAGTAAACTGGGTATATTTAAAATTAATAATGGAAAAATATCATCTGGGTCCTAATTTTTGCAGGGCCATAGGCTTACTGTATAACAACCCTAGAGCATCCCTATTAATAAATGGCACGCGAACAACTCCTTTCAAAATGAGTCGAGGAACAAGGCAGGGCTGTCCCTTGTCCCCCCTTCTTTTTAATTTATATGTAGAACCGTTTGCGCAGTCTATCAGGGAGGATACCAACATTCCACATTTTACTTTTTCGGGCTGGGAAAAGAAGATCGGTCTCTATGCAGACCACATAATCATTTACACAACTGATCCCGCGCTGGCATTCCCAATTATTATAAAGAAAGCGGAGAATTTTGGAAAATTTTCGGGATATGAAATTAACGCAGGGAAAGCCAAAATTATGGTTTGGAATATTCATAATCTCCAGCTCCCGGTAAAATCTTCATTGAGGTACCTGGGTATTACAATTACTAAAGATCTAGAACACTTGGCTCAAAATAACTTAGCCCGTATTTCCCGAGAATCCCAAACCTTGATGAAAGCTTGGTCCTTCCTCCCGCTCACCATCTATGGGAGAACCAGCTTGATAAAGATGAGTATCCTCCCGAAATTTACTTTTATTTTTTGACCCACTCCAGGATGTTACTTAAGATCCCTTGGGAAAATGCAAATGGGCGTATGTACAAAGCAATGCTAATGGGTTCGGATCTTCCAGTGAACGGATTTCTCTTTAAGTTCGGCCACCAGAAGTTCTTTAAAAAAATTAGATTAAAGTCACTATTGGGTGCTTTAAAAGAATGGTCTCAAATAAAGTCTAAGATCGGGACAGGATACCTATCCAAACATGCCCCGATTTGGGATTTATCGGGACTAGCGTCACAAGAAGCCAACACAGTAAAAAGAGTCTTGCTAGATGCAGGTATCACACAGTGGGGCGATCTCCTGGTGGAAAAATCAATCATAGATTGGGAAATTTTTAACTTCAAGGTAACATCATCATTCTCTTGGGTAGTATACTTGCAATTAAGTAGTTGGCTTCGGATTCAATCTAAGAAGAAAGCAATGATGGGAGAGGAGAGTCTATTAGAAAATATTCTTGTCGAAAGACCTCCCGGGAAAAAGGAAGTAGCACTCTTCTACTGGCATATCATAGAGGATGGAGAGAGGGAGCTCAACCTCCCGGAAAAACTTTGGAGTCAGGAGGGAGAACCACATATGGAGGACATATGGGAGGAATCTTTTACCCTGCTCTATAAAATTATCCAGCCAGCATGGCTGAGGCGCAACCACCTTTTTACACTTCACAGAGCGTACTATTCCCCTAAACGCCTGTCGAAATTTCAACCCGCGAAGTGTTGTTGCAAATGTTCTCTTCTAGCTGCCTCAGATCTTCACATGTTCTGTGAGTGCCCGAGCATTGCTACATTCTGGAACGAAGTGAGAATAACACTTGAATCCATTCTCGGTTCATCTATCCCATGCTCATGGCTTTTAATTATTTTTGGAGTAAATGACAATATCAAGGGATTAGAGAGAGAATTTCTGTTTTACGCCATTTTATTGGCAAGAAGAGAGATCTGGCCCTCTGACCCAGCAGAATGTCCATCTTCTAAAGAATTTTCAGAAACCCTCCAATCCCTCAACTTCACATCTCATATTTATTCTCCTACCCATATCAAAGGTCACATCTTAGACCAGATTTGGTCCCTGAACTGTCCTGTTGAGTCCCTTTCCATCTCGCCTTGCACGTTGTCTGACCACCACCTGATTTCATTTGCCCTTCCCATTCACCCTCCGATCAAGCCCCCTCTCCCCAAAAACATCTGGGTCCGCGCTTGGGGACGAGTTGATCCGGAAAACCTATCCTCCCTACTCACCACTTCCCTCCCTTCCCTTCAAGGCCTATCCACCCTCTCCCAGGTCAAGGCCATTAAACAGTGGCTCTCCTCAGGCTGCGATTCTGTTGCCCCTCTAAAACGAATTACCTCTAAACGGGAGAAGGACGCCAACCAGTGGTTCAACGAGGATCTTAAGGCCACCAAACTAGCGGTACATCGTGCGGAGCGGGCTTGGAGGAGAAATTACTGCCCCTCACTACGATTGGAATTCATTAACATCTTGACCCAATACAAAAAAGACATCTTGGAAGCTAAAACCACCTACTTCTCCTCCAAAATCCTCGCAGCAGAAAACCAGTCGAAGGAAATTTTTTCGATCGTGCACAACTTGGCGTTTTCGGATAGAACAACTTTAAAGCCCGCCCCCTCCGAAGAACTCTGTCATTCCCTCAATAACTATTTCATTCAGAAAATAGCCACCATCAAGGCCAATATCCCTCCCCCCTCCCCCACTTTTGTTGACCCCCAGTGTCCCCCTTCTAAGGGAGAACTCACCACCCTCCCCCTTCTAACTAAGGAATCTCTGACTTCCATAATACCCCTTGTCAAATCCGGCTCCCCATTAGACCCCTGTCCTGCCCACATTCTCCGTCATATCTTTACCACTTGTCCAGACCCCCCCTTCACCTCCTCAATAGCTCTCTTTCTCAAGGCGTAGTACCTAATCCACTCAAATCAGCGGTAATTGTACCCATCTTGAAAAAGCCTGGCGCGGACCCCTCAATCCCTGCCAATTTCCGCCCCATCTCCCTCCTGCCATTCTTGGCAAAGGTGCTCGAGCGCCATGTCACCTGCGCTATGAGCTCTTTTGTGGAGAAGCATGGAGCTCTTGCCCCCCGCCAGGCCGGGTTCCGCCCCGCACACTCTACGGAGTCCGTAGTCCTCTCGGTCCTGGACAACCCCAGGGAGGGCATGGATACCAACCAGCCCCAGGCCCTGGTCCTCCTCGATCTTTTGACATGGTGGATCATACCATCTTGCTTTCCCGTTTCAAGGCGGCAGGGATCGGGGGCACCGCTCTGATCTGGTTATCCTCCTTCCTGAGTGACCGCACCCAGGCTGTTCGCCTGGGTGACTTCACTGCGGACGTTCGGAAAGTTCAGTGCAGGGTCCCCCCAAGGCTCCTCCCTTTCCCCTCTTCTGTTTAATCTTTATATTGCCCCTCTTATCTTCTCTCTGCAACAAATGGAGGTCGCCGTATTTCATTATGCGGATGACCTCCAGCTTGTCTTCAATCTGTCTTCTTCCCCCTCTTCTGTTCTAAATTTCCAAACTATTATGATCCATATCCGGGACAGGATGAACCACAACCATCTGAAGCTCAACCCAGATAAGACCGAGCTGGTGTTGACGGGTGGTTCATCCAGCCCCTGGTCTTCTTTATTCTGGCCCCCTTCTCTCGGTCCTCCACCTACCCCCTCTACCTCAGTCAAAACGCTAGGTATAAAACTCAATTCTCAACTCACTCTTCAATCCCAGGTGAGCTCAGTGGTTTCTTCTTCCTTCCAAGCACTGCGCACTATACGCAGGGTGTCCCGCTTTTTTTCCTTTGCTGCCCTCAAACTGATCACCCTGGCCATGGTGGTTTCCCGCCTGGATTACGGCAACGCCCTATATGCAGGTATACCTGCATATAGCCTACGGCGTCTGCAACAGATCCAAAACCAGGCGGCCCGCCTGGTCCTCAAACTCCCAAAATTTCACCACACCACTCCCCTCTTGAAGTCTCTACATTGGCTCACTGTTCGTGCCCGTGTCCAGTTTAAGCTCGCCTCCATCACCTTTCAGGCTCGACTGGGCACGGCACTGGCTTTCATTTCATCTGAGATCACCCCTTACGTTCCCACCAGGGAACTACGCTCATCTACCCAGTCCCTTCTTACAATCCCACGTTACCGGAGAAAGAAATGGGGAGGTTCGAAATTTGCGACCCTCGCCCCGCTCCTTTGGAACTCTCTGCCCCTTGAGCTCCGAGCCTTAACCCTGTACCCACAATTCCGGAAACAGCTCAAGGCCCATCTGTTCACGAAGTCCTTCAATTAACCCTCCAGCAGTTTGCTTTTGTTTATCCAGCTCCGGTCCTTTGTTAGTTGTAGCGCCAAGAAACCGCTGGTGTATGTGCGCTTTAAAAATAATTTTAAATTCAAATTCAAATTAAATCTGTAAAAACTGGATCAATATAAACCCCCCAACACATGCAGAGTGGCTGTCTTCATTATATGCAACGTCAAAGCAGGATCTATCTAGAACATGTAGTCCTCGTTCTTTGAGATTTTGGGACCTTTTGATCAATTGGAAAAGGGACAGTTAGTCAACCCGGGTTTTTTTTTTTTTTTCCCCGGGTCCGATGATTAGGCCTAAAATCTCGCTGTCCAAAGGGAGGCACCGCACAGCTATTGGACAACTGGCTGAATTGGTCTGAAGGGAGAATGTTCGTCCATGCTCTGCTGGCGACATGGGGACTGACTTTCTGAGTACTTGGAGCTTAGTATTGGGCTTCTTGGTGCTATAGGGGGGTCGGGCCTCTTGTCTGTGTCGAAATGAGCACAGTTGGATCGACTAAATGGCTAATGAGGACAAAAAAAAAAAAAGATAAGAAAAAAAAAGTATATTTTGGTATATGGGAGTGGAATAAAGTGGAATTTGATATACTGGAGTAGCGTACACTGGAATGGCATACAGCAGTGTGGCTTAGAGTGTGGTTGCATACATTGGAGTGTCATACACTGAATTCAGATGCTGTAGAGTGGCATATATTGCAGTGGCATAGAATGTTTTTGTGTTCAGTGCACTGGTAAACAGTGGGAAAACATAGGGTGGAGTGTGGTAAAGTGGAGTTACATCCTGTAAATATTGTAGAGTGTATTCGCGTACAGTGGAGTGTTGTATAGTGTAGGCACACATATTGGAATATTGTATACTAAAATAGCACACAGCGGAGTGTAGTACAGTGGAGTGGCGTTAACTAGAAGAGCGTACATTGGAGTGGAGTACAGTGGAGTGGAACACAATGGAGTGTCATACAGTGTAGTGTTGTAAGTACAATTGCTTGAAGTGGCTTGGCGTATATTGAAGTGCTGTACAGTGCAGTGGTACAAAGCTGAATTGTGTATACTATAGTGGTGTGCAGTGTAATAGGGTATTGTTGGACATGGTTCTTTGTGCAGGGTCACCCCTAAACTTGTTGCCTTTTTCTCTGACATGGTGTTGGTGGTTTTAGGCCTCTGGGCACTTTAGCACTGTGATCTAGTGTAAAGTGCGTGCGCTGTCTGTGTACATTTAGTAAGGTTGGCCTGTCCTCCCATAGGAATGCATTGGGGATTCCCTGACAAAGGGTGTCAGTGGTAATTCCTGGGATGGGAGGAGCAGCATGGTCAAGATTAGTATGTATGAAATTGTAAGAATAAATGCTGAGCAATGGTGTGCGCAGATTTATGATGACTGGTTGAGAAATGCCACTTTTATAAGTTGGCATTTCTGTGTGCTATGTTTCTGCCTGCCTTATGTGAATTGCATGTCAGGCTTGTGAGTGACAGGGGCTGGGAGGTGTGTGGCTCCAGGAGGGGCAGGGTGAGTCAGCACTAGGCTGAATGGGACATCTGTGCTGGGAGTGGTGGGAGGAGTAATCCCCTGACTCTGAATAGGACTGTGCCCAGCCTGTACAGACAAAGAGATTATGTGGTATAAATATTTGGGCTGTGACCACATGATTTTGTTCTGTTCTAGACTTGTGTGCTGTTCCTTACTTTTCTGGGGTGTGCCGCTGCTGTTGGGGCTTACCTCCCTGGGCCCAGCCTTGCCCCCTTGATCCCAGAGGACCTTAAAGATCTTTGGCTGCATCTAGCGCCTCGTGAGCACTAACTTTTATTAATTATTCCAGGAAGAAAGAGAGCGTGGGCTTGGCAGTGCTGCGCTGCATGAGGAGAGGGAGGGAATCACCAGCGTAGGGATTCCCCTGTGAGGCCGTGGAGCGGGTGCCCATCCCGCATTCTTTGTGTACTGAGTGGGAGCTCACCTCGCTTATTGGGTATTCAAATATGCAGGTGCCCACCCCGCGTACGCGTTTATTTAAATGGGTGGTGCCCACCCCGCATTGGTGCTTAACGGAAAGTGGGTGCCCACCCCGCATTTGCGAAGGAAATCACCGCTGTGGCCCGGGGAAGAGGAGCGCCAAAGGAGGAAGCCAGGTGCGTCCGCCTGACTGTGGACAGGAACTCGCGGGTGTCCCTTACGCCTTCCCCCGTCCAGGGGAAGGCGACCCGGAAGACAGGAAATGCATAGCAGGGATCCCCTGAGCTGAGGGAAGCCCAGCATATGCCGAGAGAAGCTGCGGCCAGAGAGGAAGTCCAGGGTCCTAGGAGGGGACACGGGTGAAGGGAGCAGAAGTCAGGTGGGAGCTCACCCCGCACTGGCGAACCAAAAAGGAGAGCCCGAATGGAGTCGTGAGGGCTCTCCCGGCCCTGCAGTCTACAGTGCAGCTGGGAAGGAGGAGAAGTGCTGAGGGAGCCCAGCGGGGCTCCTTGTGGTGAAGGGAGAGCCTCATGTTGCTGCACAATGAGGATTCAGTGTCTGCAGGCCACAGCCCGGTGAGTGGGTCTTTCTAGTGGTTCTCTGTGTGTGCCGATCAAGGCTCAGTGCAATCTCCAACAATGGGGGCATTTTTGATAGAGTCCCAGTGGGGGATGGAAAGGCACAATGGTGCCAGCCCCCTGTACGTTATTCACAGCTTCACCGCCATAGCGGGCAGCTGCAATGTTGGCCGTATTTTGTTGTAGAGTCCTTGATTGGGACAGAGGAGGCACAGTGGTGCCAGGGCTAATTTCTTCTCCCAGCTGCCCTGCCTGATAGAGGGCAGCTGCAATGTTTGGCGCAGGTTTGAATAAGAGTACCTGAGTGGGACAGGAGAGGGCACAGTGGTGATATTCTGGCCCAGAGGTGGAGATTCCGGCCGGTGGCGGAGACTTAGTCACGGCCGAAATCTCCACAATTGGGCCGAAATCTCCACAATCGGGCCGGAATCTCTACCTCTGGGCCAGAATCTCCACCTCCGGGCCGGAATCTCCGCCACCGAGCGTAAAGTTAGTATTCGTAAATCCATTTTGTGAATGCCAAAAGTAGAAAGTGCATTTTGTGAATACCAACAGTAGTAATACATTCTGTGAATAGCAAAAGTAGTAAGTTTAGGATTTTGTCTTAAGTTAGTTCTTTTAATTGGGCCCAAGGTGTTTACTGTAATAACAAGGAGTTTACTGGTGTTAAGTCTTGAGACGTACATTGGAGTGGCATATAGTGGAGCTGTATACAGTAGAGTGTCATACAATTCAATAGTGTTAAATATAGAACCATAGAGTCTACTGACATACACTGAGGTGTTGTTTAGTGGAGTGGCGCAGAATGTAGCTTTCCAATGTGAAATAGCATATAGTAAATTATGGTTACATTGTGACACACTTCAATGGCATATACTGTATTTAACTAGAGCTGGGCACTACAGAGTGGAGCAGCTAACACTGGAATAGCGTGCACTCCAGTAGTGTACCATAAAGTGGGACATAGTGGAATAGCTCAGCCCTCCACAGGGCTTGGTCGCTCCACTCACTGCTGCCGCTCCTGCCTGCCTTGCCGCCTCCTGCCTGCAGATTCCTTCACTCGCTGCCCGCTGCTCCTGGGACTTTCCCGCTGCCCGCTGCTTCTTGGATTTCCCGCCGCTGCCTCCCTGCCGCCCCGCCCCCTGTGATTCCATTCGCCGCCCACTCCCGCCACCCAGCTGCTCCTCCCTCCCGGCTCCCTACTTATGACGCCCCCAGAGCGACCGCGCAGCGGACGCGCGCAGCGGATGCACGCAGCGGACGCGCGCAGTGGGAGCACCGATTGAGCGACGAAGTTGCACCAAAGGTAAGCCCGTCTGCGCCCGTCCACGCCTGGACCGCGCCCAGCGCCAGAACCCCTGGCTCCCGCATAGGCCACCCCACTCGCCGAACCTACGACGCCGCCACCCTCAACGCACTCAACTCCGGCCGAACCCCCGGGTGCTACCGAGCCACCCCAAGACGCACCCACGGACCCTTCACCTGCCAGTCCTGCAAGTTCTCCTGCATCCGGACCTGCACCGCACCCACCAAGCCGACCCCCAGCAGCAACCACCTCAATTGCATCCTGCTCAACACCCGCTCCGTCCACTGACACGCCGTGGAGCTCTGGAACCTCCTCGACTCGACATCCCCAGACGTCGCCTTCCTCACGGAAACATGGATGAACGCCTCCTCAGCGCCCGACATCGCCATTGCCATCGCCATCCCGGACGGATACAAGATCACCCGGAGGGACCTCGTCAACCAGACGGGAGGAGGCATCGCCATCGTGCACAAGAACACCATCCGCATCACGACCTACTCCGACGACACCCTCACAGCCACCGAACACCTGCACTTCCAGGTCCACACCGACCCCAAGACCACCCTCAGAGGCACCCTCATCTACAGACCCCCGGGACCACGCTCACAATTCAGCGAAGACTTCGCCGACTTCATCAGCCCGCACGCCCTCCCCTCCGCTGACTACATCCTCCTCGGGGACCTCAACTTCCACCTGGAGAACAACAACGACCGCAACACCACCACCCTGCTGGATAACCTCGCCAACCTCTGACTCAAGCAGCTGGTGACCACCCCCACCAACTACCCAGCCACACGCTCGACCCCGTCTTCTCCTCCAGCAAGGACATCTCCTTCAGCCACGCCACCGGACTCCACTGGACGGACCACAGCTGCATCCACTTCAGCTTCAGAAGGACCTCGATCCACCACCACCAGCAACAGGTTCCCCTCAGAAGCTGGAACAAGATCACAGCCGACCAGCTCGCCGCATCCCTGAACAAGAACCCTCCCGCCAGCTCAGCGAACCCCAACCATGCCGCCGACAACCTCACGAGGTGGATCAGCCCCTGCGCAGACGACCTCGCACCACTGAGGACTCCTCCCAGCAGACCCGGCAGCAAGAAAGCATCCTGGTTCACCGACGAACTCAAGAGCTCCAAGAAGAACTGCTGAGCCCTCGAGAAAGCCTGGCGCAGAGACCCGACTCCAGACAACATGACCACCCTCAAGCTCGCCACTCGAAAACACCACCAACTGATCCACACCACCAAGAAAACCGCATTCAAGGAATGACTGGACACCAACGCCCCCAACAGCAAGGAACTCTTCAACATCGTTAAAGAGCTCTCCAACCCCAGCGCCGGAAACAACGACATCACCCCATCGCAAGACCTCTGCAACTCGCTCGCCTCGTTCTTCCACAAAAAGATCGCAGACATACACAACAGCCTCAGCACTCAGCCGACACACCCTACAACCGCACCAGCGCCCCCCACCACCATCCTCCGCGCCTGGACCCCGATCAACACCGAGGACACCATCCGCACGATGAACTCCATCAACTCCGGATCTCCAACCGACCCCTGCCCTCACCACATCTTCAACAAGGCCGACTCGGTCATCGCACCCCATCCAAGGGACACCATCAACGCCTCCTTCGACACCGCAACCTTACCGGAGAGCTGGAAGCACGCCGAACTCAGTGCCCTCCTGAAGAAACCAGCAGCAGACCCCTCCGATCTCAAAAACTACCACCCCATCTCCTCCCGTTTCCGGCCAAAGTCATCGAGAAGACCGTCAACAGACAGCTGACCGCCTTCCTCGAGACAAACGGATCCCTCGACCACTCGCAGTCTGGATTCCGAGCCAACCACAGCACCGAGACCGCCCTCATCGCAGCCACTGATGACATCCGAGTCCTGCTCGACAAAGGGGAAACAGCGGCCCTCATCCTCCTGGACCTCTCCGCGGCGTTCGACACTGTCTGCCAACGCACCCTTGTACAGCGCCTCAGCAATGCCGGAATTCAAGAGAAGGGACTGGAATGGATCATCTCCTTCCTCGCCGGAAGGACACAGAGAGTCCGCCTCCCCCCGTTCAGATCAGAAGTCACCGAAGTCAGCTGCGGAGTACCACAAGTATCATCACTCAGCCCCACGCTGTTCAACATCTACATGAGCCCCCTCGCGACCATCGCACGCCAACACAACCTCAACATCCTCTCCTACGCAGACGACACCCAGCTGATCCTCTCCCTCACCAACGACCCGCCACCCCCAGAACCAACCTACACGAAGGGATGAAAGACGTAGCCAAGTGGATGATGAACAGCCGCCTGAAACTGAACTCAGATAAGATGGAAGTCCTCATCCTGGGATCTTCGCCCTCCGCCTGGGACGACTCCTGGTGGCCCCTGCCCTGGGCAGCGCACCCAAACCAACGGACCACGCATGCAACCTGGGCTTCATCCTGGACTCCTCCCTCTCGATGACCAGACAAGTCAACGCCGTCTCCTCGTCATGCTTCAACATCCTACGCATGCTACGGAAGATCTTCCGGTGGATCCCCACCGAAACCAGGAAGACGGTCACCCAGGCCCTCGTCGCCAGCCGACTGGACTACAGCAACTCCCTCTACGCCGGTACCACCGCAAAACTCCAGAAAAGACTCCAGCGTATTCAGAACGCCTCAGCACGACTCATCCTGGACATCCCCCGACACAGCCACATCTCCGCACACCTAAGAAACCTGCACTGGCTCCCCGTCAACAAGAGAATCACGTTCCGACTCCTCACCCACGCACACAAAGCCCTCCACAACCAAGGCCCAAGATACCTCAACGACCGCCTGAACTTCTACACTCCCACCCGCCAGCTTCGATCGACCAGCCACGCCCTCGCCGCCGTCCCCCACATCCGAAAAGCCACAACGGGAGGAAGATCCTTCTCCTACCTGGCCGCCAAGACGTGGAACTCCCTCACCACCCACCTCCGCCTGACCCAAGACCACCTTGCCTTCAGGAAGCAACTCAAGACCTGGCTGTTCGAGCAGTAGAGGATCCCCCAAAGCGCCTTGAGACCCTCCGGGTGAGTAGCGCGCTATACAAATGCTTTGATTGATTGATTGATTGATTGATTGATTGAATAGCGCAGCATGGAGTTGTGTACAATGGAATAGCATACAGTTGCGAGCAGTACAATGTAGGGTCGACAAGAAAACTGTCATACACAAAAGTGTAATAGAATACAGTGGTGAACACTATAATAGAAAAGAGTATGGTGGTGTAGACTTGAGTGGTGTACAGTGGAGTCGAGTGGGGTAGAGTGGTGTAACGTACAGTGGATTAGTGTAGAATTTAATGGCGTATACTGGAGTGGCGTAAAGTGAAGTGGTATTCTATAACCAGTGTAGACTGCAGTGGCATAAAGTCTACTCATACACTGGGGTGGCATAAGGTGGAGTGCATAATTAAAATGAAAGGTACTGTAAAATTATGTGAACATATGTGGATGTTATATCTGAAAAATATGAATTTTATTATCTAAACGTTTATTTTCTGGCTGTATATATCAATAGTGTAAGTAATAGGAAACGTATAGATTATTTAAAACATAGTTATATATTGTGCTATAGTATAGCTTGCAAAGTTCATGGTATACCACAGTACATGGGGCTTAGAACTGGAAACGTGATTGGTTTATGGCTGAGTTTACTAAAGGTAGAAATTAGCCATGTCGTTTTTATGACAATTTAGCATTTATGTACAGTCAGCTGACTTCTGGGTTAGGGTGTTACATATAGTTGACTATTACGTTTTATTATTATTAACAACCTATTACCACTTTCATGAAGTTGTAATATTTTTATATGTTTGTTTTGAAAATTGTATATATTATCTACCTATGGAATTTTAAAAATGTCATACCTTAATAACTTTGCACCCTTTTTAGGAATGTCTGCACATTTTAGCAGACTCCTTCCACCAGTTTATTTGTTGAAGAAATAAAAGTTTGATGGGGTTTGCTGAAGCGGGCATAAAGAAAAAAGGGGGTCTAAAAATGTGCTTAAATCGAATATAGTTAACATACACGTTTAAATTGTGCCTTTCGCTAAAACCGGGATTCGTATTTTGTTTAAATTTGGCAGGATTACATATTATGGTGCACACATGTTTATTTGTGTAGTACAGGTAAGTAATGTTAGTCATATTTGCTATTGCAGTATTTTTGCAAAATTTGGTAGTATTTTGCAGCAGTACCACGCTACATAGTTATCACAAGTCATTAGCTGATTGGTTAATTATTTGCTTTACAAAAGTTAAAGGCAGACATGTTGTTTTTAAGTAAACTTTCCAATTCTTGTGTGTTACGCCTTCCAATATAGGTAAGTTTTAGGTTTGGTATTTTTGCCCACCTAATACCACTTTAGGAAAGTGGTAGTAGGTAGAGAAAAATATTTATAAGTTTCTAGAGGGAGTTGCATGTTAAGCAGCTCCCTCTGTCCAAAAGCAATGCCAGCTCACGCAGTACGCAGGGACCTGGCAGGAACCATGGGAGCCCCGCAGACCCAGTGGGGGGTGTGGTCCCCGGGCCCAATTAGGCCCGGGGATTGGAATCGTGCAATCTCCTTCCCTAGTATTAATTGACATTTTCTTGTAAAAAGGCTGGGCTTCTGGGGATTGAGTCCCCGGGGCTCAAATCGACGAGGGCCTCCCACTCCCTTTCAAAATTGCCTGTCCCTGAGGAATGAGGTCCCTGGTCTGAATTTGCTCAGGGAAGGAAGGCAATGCAGCCCCCCTTCCATTATAAAGAATGTTGCACCACTCTGCAAACATGCTTCCTGGCACACAACTGGTTGCGGGATGAAGTTCCCCTGCTTACAGTGGGTCCTTGGGGGCCGAGTTCCCTTCCTGCTACCTCCAGTAAGTCCCACACAGTGGGATTCCAGGGCGATCATTGGCGGCCACTTGCCCTTTCTCCACCATTCTTCAAACGCACCTCCTGGTGCACTGCTGGTAAGGTGAGGAAGTCCCCTTAGCTCCAAACGGTCCTGGGGGGCCAAATAGCCATCCTGTTACCTGCAGTAAGTCCTACAGAGCCCAAATGCTAAGAAGACTTCTGAGGCTATGCCCTCTTTCTTCACCACTCTGCAAATGCACCTACTGGTGCACTGCTGGTTGGGAGATGAAGTCCCCTTGGCTCGAGAGGGTCCGTGGGGGCCAACAAGTCCTTCTGTTCCCTCCAGTAAATCCCACACACGGAGATGGCTGAGAGGTCTACAGAGGCCACACCCCCTTCCTCCACCACTCTGCAAACTCACCGCCTGGTGCACTACTGGCAGAGGCATGAAGTCCCCTCGCCTCCAAAGGGTACTGTGGGGTTCAATTAGCTCTCCTGTACCTTCAGTAAGTCACACAACAGAGTGTGATTGCTTATAGGACTTCAGAGGCCATGCGCCTTTCTCTGTCACTCTGCAAACGCACCTGCTGATGCATTGCTGGTTGGGGCATGTAGTCCTCTTGCATGCTGATGGTTCGTGGGGTCCCAGAAGCCTGCATGAGTAAGTACGACATAGCAGGATTCCTGAGAGGTGGCCGTGGACCCCACCTCATTTTCCACCACTGTACAAATGCGACTACTAATTAAAAAAACATAGAAATTTACTTTAAAAAAACAAAGGATACAGGGACTTTATATATAGGAAATGGAATTTTAATAACAAACTTAGAAATTCACTGACAAAACCAAAGGATACAGGGATGTTAGAATTAGGCTCAGGTTTCACTCATACAAAACCGGTGAAATTCAGCAGTTATATTGACTCTCTCCCCTGCAATGCACTGCATATGAACACATATATTACATCACTTATGACATGGTCAGTGACATCATTGATGACACCTCCCAAACCACGATGATTTTAAGCATAACCAATTTTACAATATGAACGTGGTGCAGTGTGCACTGCAATACATCCGGAGTGACAGGCCTAGTCAACATTTCCCAATATTGTAGTAACCAATGTACATGTCGCTGCAGCTAGACTAGTCTGTAAGGTCCCGCTCCGCCAACCAACGCGTCTCACCCCACCTCAGGCAACTTCATTGGTTGCCGGTAGCCAAACATATTGAATTTAAGGCCCTTACGTTTGCCTTCTGAGCGTATCAAGGGAAAGGGCCCAGCTACCTGAGGAAAAGGCTTTGCCCATACCATCAGACACATCCCTAAGGACCAAACACAAACGATACATCACCAACCCTCGTTTTGCAGAGGCAAGAATGGGGAATAGGACATTCGAGGTGGGTACCACCAAGTGCTGGAAGAAACTACCTGCCCACCGAACAGGAATTCAGAAAGGCCATGAAGACCTGTCACTTTAGTCGTAATGGCTAGATGTGTGCTCTCTTCTACCTTTGGTGCTGTCTGTGTTAGCGCCGGGACACCCTATTCGGGGTAGCTGCTCACTTTAAAAATGTCTATTATTATTATTATTATTATTATTATTATTATTTAATATTATACATGAATGTTTATATCTTTAATATATGCAACCCCTGCACAAAGTGTGGGGGGCACAACACATAGCGCTGAATTGCTCAAAGATGCGGCTTGCCTGCATCCATGCAGTGCAAGCTACAGATAGATCACATTTAGTGAGCATGGACAACAAAAACATAGATGCAAACTCATAGCGAAGTATTCAACTTCTCGAAGTGTTTAAATGTGCTGTTGAACTCCTTGACAATTCACCATATTAATCTACTAAAAATAAATCTCGGGCCAATCATTTGTACTTGAAAAGTTCCGCTTTTGAGACAGTGTCTATAATGAACTGGAGTGAGAAGGTCGTCCTAAGTGGAAGTGTTTCAAATTATGGGATTCCAAAATTGTGACCAAGAGTGCAGGAGGAGCCAGCAGTGTGCAGAATAATTGTGGAAATGTTACATCAGATTAAATTTAATGAATTTAGTAATACCTGTTCTTTCTCAGCAGAGCAGCACCAAAGGAAAGATCTTTCGAGAGGAAGTTTAAGTCGGTCTGAAGACAAGTCTGTGCAGAAGGCTTCCCCATCCTCTTACCAGACCCTACATTTGCTACACTCTCTGGAAGACGTCTTCAGGAGGCACTGGGAATGGCCACAACACAAGGATGCCGGGCCTCACGCCACTGAGCTATTTGAAGCCCTCTCCTATTTAAATCTCACACAACTTGTCAAGTCCCCCACCCACAGTGGAGGCCATATTCTCGACCACATTTGGACTCACGGGGTTAAGTCCTCTTGCCCGTTGATCACTCCCTGTGTGTGGTTTGACCATTCTCTGATCGAGACTGTAATCTCTGTCGATGGTCATATCAGAGCCCCGCCACTAGAGGGCGGTGCCGCCCGCAAGTGGAGGGCTGCTGACTCTCATAACTTGCTCTCCCATCTGTCAGAGACCCGCCCCTCCCTCTCCAACGACATCTGCATCAACGAGCTAGATGGTAACATCTCTCACTGGCTTACGTCAGCTAGCGATATTTTTGCCCCTCTAACCAAGTTTCCCCGCTCTCGGCATAGCAACTCCCATAAGTGGTTTGACTCCCAGTTAAAACCCCAATAAGTGGTTTGACTCCCAGTTAAAAACCCAACAATTGGAGCGTAAGTGGAGGAGAGATTACTGCACCACAGGCAGAGACACTTACGTGGCTGCTCGTAACAAATATAAAAAAGCCATCATTGCGGCCAAAACAGCATATGTCTCCAAGAGAATTCTGTCAGCCCCTTGTAAGTCGAAGGAGATTTTTAAAGTCCTCGATGAATTTACCTCTGACTCTAGGACGCTCCCGAACCAGGCTCCTACTCAGGAATCATGCAATGCTCTCAGTACGTTCTTTCTAGAAAAAATTGTTATGATTAAGGATACTATTCCGGTCACCTTTCCTGGCACTGACACTGTCTGTCCCCCTCATAATGCACTCTCTTTCACACATTTCCCTCCTCTTGATCCAGAATCTTTGGCCAGACTGGCCGCTCGTGTCAAGTCTGGCTCACCTGACGACTGTTGTCCACCATCTATACTACAGGACATCTGCCTTACCTTACCTGATTGCATTCTCCCTGTTGAATTCTTCTCTTTCTTCTGGCACTGTGCTCAGCTCCTTCAAGGAGGCCGTTTTGGTGCCTCTACTGAAGAAGCCAGGAGCTGACCCCGCAGTTTTGGCGAACTACCGGCCTATCTCTCTTCTGCCCTATTTCTCTAAAATTCTGGAAGCCCACGTCACCGCCTGCCTCTCACAGTTCATCGAGAGCTCCAAGTTTCTTGAAGCCAACCAGGCTGGCTTCAGACCCGGCCACTCCACGGAGGCAGTGATCTTGGCCGTGTTGGATGCTCTGAGAGGCGGCGCTGACAGGGGTACCCCCCAGGCCCTGGTTCTCTTAGATATGTCGGCCGCTTTCGACACGGTGGACCATGACATCCTTCTCCATCGTGTCGAGCAGGCCGGCATCCAGGGCCTGGCATTGGCATGGGTTGAATCCTTTCTGACCGGGAGGTCTCAGACAGTTAGTCTGGGCACCTTCAGGGCATCTAAGGAACGATCGCATTGCGGGGTTCCCCAGGGCTCCTCTTTATCTCCCCTTCTTTTTAACCTGTATCTTCGACCCCTTCTCTTTTCTCTGAGGCAGTGGGACGTCACCGTCTTTAACTACGCTGACGACCTGCAACTCATCTTTCCTCTCAATTCTTCTTCTGCTATCACTAATTTTCAGGCGATTATGTCCCACACTCTCCAGTGGATGAGCCAGAATCAACTCAAACTGAATCCCGGGAAGACGGAGCTCCTTCTCCCTGGTAAGAGCTCTATCCACTGGGGCCCGCACCTCTGGCCGGTAGAGCTAGGCCCTCCTCCCACCCCTGTGGCCTTGGTGAAGAGTCTCGGGGTCATTATTGACTCCGAGCTATCCCTTAAGCCCCAGATAGGGGCGTGGTTTCCTCCTGCATGTACCAGCTGCGCAGGATCAGGAAGGTGGCCTATCTCCTGACTCCCGAAGTTCTGATTCAAGTCATCATGGCTCTTTCCAATGTGAAATAGCATATAGTAAATTATGGTTACATTGTGGCACACTTCACTGGCATATACTGTATTTAACTAGAGCTGGGCACTACAGAGTGGAGCAGCTAACACTGGAATAGCGTGCACTCCAGTAGTGTACCATAAAGTGGGACATAGTGGAATAGCTCAGCCCTCCACAGGGCTTGGTCGCTCCACTCACTGCTGCCGCTCCTGCCTGCCTTGCCGCCTCCTGCCTGCAGATTCCTTCACTCGCTGCCCGCTGCTCCTGGGACTTTCCCGCTGCCCGCTGCTTCTTGGATTTCCCGCCGCTGCCTTCCTGCCGCCCAGCCCCCTGTGATTCCATTCGCCGCCCGCTCCCGCCACCCAGCTGCTCCTCCCTCCCGGCTCCTTACTTATGACGCCCCCAGAGCGACCGCGCAGCGGACGCGCGCAGCGGATGCGCGCAGTGGGAGCACCGATTGAGCGACGAAGTTGCACCAAAGGTAAGCCCGTCTGCGCCCGTCCACGCCTGGACCGCGCCCAGCGCCAGAACCCCTGGCTCCCGCATAGGCCACCCCACTCGCCGGACCTACGACGCCGCCACCCTCAACGCACTCAACTCCGGCCGAACCCCCGGGTGCTACCGAGCCACCCCGAGACGCACCCACGGACCCTTCACCTGCCAGTCCTGCAAGTTCTCCTGCATCCGGACCTGCACCGCACCCACCAAGCTGACCCCCAGCAGCAACCACCTCAAGTGCATCCTGCTCAACACCCGCTCCATCCACAGACACGCCGTGGAGCTCTGGAACCTCCTTGACTCGACATCCCCAGACGTCGCCTTCCTCACGGAAACATGGATGAACGCCTCCTCAGCGCCCGACATCGCCATTGCCATCGCCATCCCGGACGGATACAAAATCACCCGGAGGGACCTCGTCAACCAGACGGGAGGAGGCATCGCCATCCTGCACAAGAACACCATCCGCATCACGACCTACTCCGACGACACCCTCACAGCCGCCGAACACCTGCACTTCCAGATCCACACCGACCCCAAGACCACCCTCAGAGGCACCCTCATCTACAGACCCCCGGGACCACGCTCACAATTCAGCGAAGACTTCGCCGACTTCATCAGCCCACACGCCCTCCCCTCCGCTGACTACATCCTCCTCAGGGACCTCAACTTCCACCTGGAGAACAACAACGACCGCAACACCACCACCCTGCTGGATAACCTCGCCAACCTCGGACTCAAGCAGCTGGTGACCACCCCCACCCACTACCCAGCCACACGCTCGACCCTGTCTTCTCCTCCAGCAAGGACATCTCCTTCAGCCACGCCACCGGACTCCACTGGACGGACCACAGCTGCATCCACTTCAGCTTCAGAAGGACCTCGATCCACCACCACCAGCAACAGGTTCCCCTCAGAAGCTGGAACAAGATCACAGCCGACCAGCTCGCCGCATCCCTGAACAAGAACCCTCCCGCCAGCTCAGCGAACCCCAACCATGCCGCCGACAACCTCACGAGGTGGATCAGCCACTGCGCAGACGACCTCGCACCACTGAGGACCCCTCCCAGCAGACCCGGCAGCAAGAAAGCATCCTGGTTCACCGACGAACTCAAGAGCTCCAAGAAGAACTGCTGATCCCTCGAGAAAGCCTGGCGCAGAGACCCGACTCCAGACAACATGACCACCCTCAAGTTCGCCACTCGAAAACACCACCAACTGATCCACACCACCAAGAAAACCGCATTCAAGGAACGACTGGACACCAACGCCCACAACAGCAAGGAACTCTTCAACATCGTTAAAGAGCTCTCCAACCCCAGCGCCGGAAACAACGACATCACCCCATCGCAAGACCTCTGCAACTCGCTCGCCTCGTTCTTCCACAAAAAGATCTCAGACATACACAACAGCCTCAGCACTCAGCCAACACCCTACAACCACACCAGCGCCCCCCACCACCATCCTCCGTGCCTGGACCCCGATCAACACCGAAGACACCATCCGCACGATGAACTCCATCAACTCCGGATCTCCAACCGACCCCTGCCCTCACCACATCTTCAACAAGGCCGACTCCGTCATCGCACCCCATCCAAGGGACACCATCAACGCCTCCTTCGACACCGCAACCTTCCCGGAGAGCTGGAAGCACGCCGAACTCAGTGCCCTCCTGAAGAAACCAGCAGCAGACCCCACCGATCTCAAAAACTACCGCCCCATCTCTCTCCTCCCGTTTCCGGCCAAAGTCATTGAGAAGACCGTCAACAGACAGCTGACCGCCTTCCTCAAGACAAACGGATCCCTCAACCACTCGCAGTCTGGATTCCGAGCCAACCACAGCACCGAGACCGCCCTCATCGCAGCCACTGATGACATCCGAGTCCTGCTCGACAAAGGGGAAACAGCGGCCCTCATCCTCCTGGACCTCTCCGCGGCGTTCGACACTGTCTGCCACCGCACCCTTGTACAGCGCCTCAGCAATGCCGGAATCCAAGAGAAGGCACTGGAATGGATTTATTTATTTATTTTATTTATTTATTGTTATTTGTAAAGCGCATCGTGTACCCGTAGGCGTCTTGGCGCTAGGTGTTTGCAATGTTCATCTCCTTCCTCGCCGGAAGGACACAGAGAGTCCGCTTCCCCCCGTTCAGATCAGAAGTCACCGAAGTCAGCTGCGGAGTACCACAAGTATCATCACTCAGCCCCACGCTGTTCAACATCTACATGAGCCCCCTCACGGCCATCGCATGCTAACACAACCTCAACATCCTCTCCTACACAGACGACACCCAGCTGAACCTCTCCCTCACCAACGACCCCGCCACCCCCAGAACCAACCTACACGAACGGATGAAAGACGTAGCCGAGTGGATGATGAACAGCCGCCTGAAACTGAACTCAGATAAGATGGAAGTCCTCATCCTGGGATATTCGCCCTCCGCCTGGGACGACTCCTGGTGGCCCCTGCCCTGGGCAGCGCACCCAAACCAACGGACCACGCATGCAACCTGGGCTTCATCCTGGACTCCTCTCTCCGATGACCAGACAAGTCAACGCCGTCTCCTCGTCATGCTTCAACATCCTACGCATGCTACGGAAGATCTTCCGGTGGATCCCCACCGAAACCAGGAAGACGGTCACCCAGGCCCTCGTCACCAGCCGACTGGACTACAGCAACTCCCTCTACGCCGGTACCACCGCAAAACTCCAGAAAAGACTCCAGCGTATTCAGAACGCCTCAGCACGACTCATCCTGGACATCCCCCGACACAGCCACATCTCCGCACACCTAAGAAACCTGCACTGGCTCCCCGTCAACAAGAGAATCACGTTCCGACTCCTCACCCACGCACACAAAGCCCTCCACAACCAAGGTCCAAGATACCTCAACGACCGCCTGAACTTCTACACTCCCACCCGCCAGCTTCGATCGACCAGCCACGCCCTCGCCGCCGTCCCCCACATCCGAAAAGCCACAACGGGAGGAAGATCCTTCTCCTACCTGGCCGCCAAGACGTGGAACTCCCTCACCACCCACCTCCGCCTGACCCAAGACCACCTTGCCTTCAGGAAGCAACTCAAGACCTGGCTGTTCGAGCAGTAGAGGATCCCCCCAAGCGCCTTGAGACCCTCCGGGTGAGTAGCGCGCTATACAAATGCTTTGATTGATTGATTGATTGATTGATTGATTTATTGAATAGCGCAGCATGGAGTTGTGTACAATGGAATAGCATACAGTTGCGAGCAGTACAATTTACGGTCGACAAGAAAACTGTCATACACAAAAGTGTAATAGAATACAGTGGTGAACACTATAATAGAAAAGAGTATGGTGGTGTAGACTTGAGTGGTGTACAGTGGAGTCGAGTGGGGTAGAGTGGTGTAACGTACAGTGGATTAGTGTAGAATTTAATGGCGTATACTGGAGTGGCGTAAAGTGAAGTGGTATTTTATAACCAGTGTAGGCTGCAGTGGCATAAAGTCTACTCATACACTGGAGTGGCATAAGGTGGAGTGCATAATTAAAATGAAAGGTACTGTAAAATTATGTGAACATATGTGGATGTTATATCTGAAAAATATGAATTTTATTATCTAAATGTTTATTTTCTGGCTGTATATATCAATAGTGTAAGTAATAGGAAACGTATAGATTATTTAAAACATAGTTATATATTGTGCTATAGTATAGCTTGCAAAGTTCATGGTATACCACAGTACATGGGGCTTAGAACTGGAAATGTGATTGGTTTATGGCTGAGTTTACTAAAGGTAGAAATTAGCCATGTCGTTTTTATGACAATTTAGCATTTATGTACAGTCAGCTGACTTCTGGGTTAGGGTGTTACATATAGTTGACTATTACGTTTTATTATTATTAACAACCTATTACCACTTTCATGAAGTTGTAATATTTTTATATTTTTGTTTTGAAAATTGTATATATTATCGACCTATGGAATTTTAAAAATGTCATACCTTAATAACTTTGCACCCTTTTTAGGAATGTCTGCACATTTTAGCAGACTCCTTCCACCAGTTTATTTGTTGAAGAAATAAAAGTTTGATGGGGTTTGCTGAAGCGGGCATAAAGAAAAAAGGGGGTCTAAAAATGTGCTTAAATCGAATATAGTTAACATACACGTTTAAATTGTGCCTTTCGCTAAAACCGGGATTCGTATTTTGTTTCAATTTGGCAGGATTACATATTATGGTGCACACATGTTTATTTGTGTAGTACAGGTAAGTAATGTTAGTCATATTTGCTATTGCAGTATTTTTGCAAAATGTGGTAGTATTTTGCAGCAGTACCACGCTACATAGTTATCACAAGTCATTAGCTGATTGGTTAATTTTTTTTTTGAAAACCTTTATTGTGCAGAGTCAGCAAACAGTTACGGGCCTACAACCACCAGGCCGGCCTCGGCTACGATATGTAGCACAGTAGCAAGTATACGGCAACTCAGTAGTACGTTGATAAGAACAGCAGGTATGTCAAGTTACACTAAAACCAGTGCGACCACTGAGATACAGGAGGAATTAAGGTTAATTTTTATGATTTTGTAGAATGTAGAGGATCAAATGCTGTATAGTCTAGCAACAAGTACCGAATGGGCATTGCGTAGAACAAAGCAATTAAGCAGCAAACACTTAAGACACCGGTGCTAAGGATTATCAAAAGGATAAACGAAAACCGTACTAATAACACACAAGTCAATACCCATCTCAGGAACATAGAACAACCCTAGTACCTCCCGCAGGACCGCGACAAGCGGAAAACAACGAAAGGTGCCCCGCTAACCCAGCATAACGATCCAAGGAAGGGAAAAGAAGGAAGGAAGGAAAACACAGAAGAAAAAGAAGAAAAAAAAGGGCCCATAGTAACTAAGGGAAACCAAAACAAGAACCCCAGCCCCCAACCCCCCACCCTGCACCCCTGCAGAGGCTACGGCCCGCCCCCCCCTGGCAGCGTGCCTGTCGCCCTCAAAACGAATACCCGGAATTTAGAGAGAAGACATGATCAGGAAAAGGCCATAGAGTAAGAGTATATAAACCCAAGAACCCCATCCCCCAAACCCCACCCTGCACGTCGAAGAGGCTACGGCCCTCCCCCCCAACTAATGTGCCTGTCGCCCCAGGAATACCCACATAAGGGAAAAGAAGGGGGAAAGTCAACACAACCAGACTCCCGCCCCTCCCAACTCGCACAGAGCAGCTCAGGCTCAATCACAAACAGACCAACAGGTCGACAAGCAATGGCGGCGTCGTAGTGCAGGTCAGCAAAGCGTCCACATCATAATAGGTGACCGGGCATCCGTCCTGCGGCATATAGAGGAAGAGTTCACCCCTGTCCCAACTTGACCCTTCCGTCAATACGTAGCCACTGGAAGTTTGCAATGGAGCACAGCCTCAGACGAACAGGGTGGCCAGGCAGGCAGAACAGAGTCAATTCCGTGAGAGACCCCAGAAGCAAGGGGCTGAGAAGAGAACTCTTCCAGACATGTAGGCACAAAAACAGGGCTCCGGGCCAATCTCTCAAATTGCGACACATTAGGGGCAGCGCAAAGTGGCTGGGTAGTGGAACAGGCCCATGGAGGCAATCCGCCTGCGTTGCAGCACCAAGCCCCGATGTCACAGTCACGCGGCCGGTCGAGTTGGACCTGTGACCAACACTAGCCAGGGCCCCCCACGGAACCACCTGTAGACACGTAGCAATTGCACTCAGTGGCGGTAGAGATCCACTTACGACACCACTCTTCCCCGGATCGCCGGAGCCCTCATCCCTCGGCGGGGTGGTAATAGCGTCTAGCCGCCGTCCAAGGTCTCTGGCCCCATCCACCCAAGCAAGACGGAGGGAGCCCAGAGCAGCAATGAGGTCTCGAACCGTGGGTTCCATCCTGCTTAGCCAATATAAACTCTCTCGCACTCTGTGTATCTTCTTCCCCAGCCAGCGCCAGTAGCCCCCACAGCACCACCTAGCCAAAAGGCTGGTATTAGATCCACCAAACGGGGGCTGGAGCCACACCCAGCTGCTACGAGCAATCCGGCATTTCACCTTGCCAGTACACCGATCACTCAGTCTCAGGATGCCCCATGAGAAGCGCGGGCAGTATTAGCGCTGTGTGGCACAGAGTCTTAGTAGCAGGGACAGACCCACAAACTGTGCGCAGGAGTGCCGACCTCCACGTCTCCGAGGTCCGAAAACGATGTACAGGTCTGCCCCAGATCCGCAAATGCCAGCAACGTTGCGCCCATTCCAAAATGGCGACCCCAGCCCGCCCAGTCGACCCACACACAGCATAGAGAACAAAGGGACAGTCTTACTAGGCGGTGGAATCGAATCTCCAGCGTGTGCGTCCGTATCTGGGGCAGCGCTTATTCACCACGTCCGTCTGGGTAGGTCCAGTGTCGCCTCCCGCAGCTCCAAGCTATGGGCTCCTTGGCCCGCAAAGCCGCGTCCTCGAGTGGCATCCGCGGCCGGCATCAGCATCCGGTCCCTCAGCCAGCAGTCGGACACCGCCACGGCACCAGGCAAAAAGGATCCAAGAAAGGGCTTCCGGTCACGGCCAGACACCAGAGTTGCTGCCCGCTAATCCCCGCGACTTCCGACGCCGTGTCAGCTCGGCCCCGAGCTTGTGAAATCCGGGGAAGGCAGGATAGGAACAGGATTAATGCCGTGGCGAGCGGAGCTCGCGGACTAGGCGGCCATCTCGCTCCGCGCTCGGCCACGCCCCCTAGCTGATTGGTTAATTATTTGCTTTACAAAAGTTAAAGGCAGACATGTTGTTTTTAAGTAAACTTTCCAATTCTTGTGTGTTACGCATTCCAATATAGGTAAGTTTTAGGTTTGGTATTTTTGCCCACCTAATACCACTTTAGGAAAGTGGTAGTAGGTAGAGAAAAATATTTATAAGTTTCTAGAGGGAGTTGCATGTTAAGCAGCTCCCTCTGTCCAAAAGCAAAGCCAGCTCACGCAGTACGCAGGGACCTGGCAGGAACCATGGGAGCCTTCAGGCTGCCCCGCAGACCCAGTGGGGGGTGTGGTGCCCGGGCCCAATTAGGCCCGGGGATTGGAATCGTGCAATCTCCTTCCCTAGTATTAATTGACATTTTCTTTTAAAAAGGCTGGGCTTCTAGGGATTGAGTCCCCGGGGCTCAAATCGGCGAGGGCCTCCCACTCCCTTTCAAAATTGCCTGGCCCTGAGGAATGAGGTCCCTGGTCTGAATTTGCTCAGGGAAGGAAGGCAATGCAGCCCCCCTTCCATTATAAAGAACGTTGCACCACTCTGCAAACATGCTTCCTGGCACACAACTGGTTGCGGGATGAAGTTCCCCTGCTTACAGTGGGTCCTTGGGGGCCGAGTTCCCTTCCTTCTACCTCCAGTAAGTCCCACACAGTGGGATTCCAGGGCGATCATTGGCGGCCACTTGCCCTTTCTCCACCATTCTTCAAACGCACCTCCTGGTGCACTGCTGGTAAGGTGAGGAAGTCCCCTTAGCTCCAAACGGTCCTGGGGGGCCAAATAGCCATCCTGTTACCTGCAGTAAGTCCTACAGAGCCCAAATGCTAAGAAGACTTCTGAGGCCATGCCCTCTTTCTTCACCACTCTGCAAATGCACCTTCTGGTGCACTGCTGGTTGGGAGATGAAGTCCCCTTGGCTCGAGAGGGTCCGTGGGGGCCAACAAGTCCTTCTGTTCCCTCCAGTAAATCCCACACACGGCGATGGCTGAGAGGTCTACAGAGGCCACACCCCCTTCCTCCACCACTCTGCAAACTCACCGCCTGGTGCACTACTGGCAGAGGCATGAAGTCCCCTCGCCTCCAAAGGGTACTGTGGGGTTCAATTAGCTCTCCTGTACCTTCAGTAAGTCACACAACAGAGTGTGATTGCTTATAGGACTTCAGAGGCCATGCGCCTTTCTCTGTCACTCTGCAAACGCACCTGCTGATGCATTGCTGGTTGGGGCATGTAGTCCTCTTGCATGCTGATGGTTCGTGGGGTCCCAGAAGCCTGCATGTTACCTCTAGTAAGTACGACATAGCAGGATTCCTGAGAGGTGGTCGTGGACCCCACCTCATTTTCCACCACTGTACAAATGCGACTACTAATTAAAAAGCCATAGAAATTTACTTTAAAAAAAAAACAAAGGATACAGGGACTTTATATATAGGAAATGGAATTTTATTAACAAACTTAGAAATTCACTGACAAAACCAAAGGATACAGGGATGTTAGAATTAGGCTCAGGTTTCACTCATACAAAACCGGCGAAATTCAGCAGTTATATTGACTCTCTCCCCTGCAATGCACTGCATATGAACACATATATTACATCACTTATGACATGGTCAGTGACATCATTGATGACACCTCCCAAACCACGATGATTTTAAGCATAACCAATTGTACAACATGAACGTGGTGCAGTGTGCACTGCAATACATCCGGAGTGACAGGCCTAGTCAACATTTCCCAATGTTGTAGTAACCAATGTACATGTCACTGCAGCAAGACTGGTCTGTAAGGTCCTGCTCCGCCAACCAACGCGTCTCACCCCACCTCAGGCAACTTCATTGGTTGCCGGTAGCCAAACGTATCAAATTTAAGGCCCTTACGTTTGCCTTCCGAGCGTATCAAGGGAAAGGGCCCAGCTACCTGAGGAAGAGGCTTTGCCCATACCATCAGACAAATCCCTAAGGTCCAAACACAAACGATACATCACCAACCCTCGTTTTGCAAAGGCAAGAATGGGGAATAGGACATTTGAGGTGGGTACCACCAAGTGCTGGAACAAACTACCTGCCCACCTACAAATGATGCTTTCCGAACAGGAATTCAGAAAGGCCTTGAAGACCTGTCACTTCAGTCGTAATGGCTAGATATGTGCTCTCTTCTACCTTTGGTGGTGTCTGTGTTAGCGCCGGGACACCCCATTCGGGGTAGCTGCTCACTTTAAAAATGTCTATTATTATTATTATTATTTAATATTATACATGAATGTTTGTATATTTAATATATGCAACCCCTGCACAAAGTGTGGGGGGCACAACACATAGCGCTGAATTGCTCAAAGATGTGGCTTGCCTGCATCCATGCAGTGCAGGCTACAGATAGATCACGTTTAGTGAGCATGGACAACAAAAACGTAGATGGTAACTCTAAGCGAAGTATTCAACTTCTCGAAGTGTTTAAATGTGCTGTTGAACTCCTTGACAATTCACCATATTAATGTACTAAAAATAAATCTCGGGCCAATCATTTGTACTTGAAAAGTTCTGCATTTGAGACAATGTCTATAATGAACTGGAGTGAGAAGGTCGTCCTAAGTGGAAGTGTTTCAAATTATGGGATTCCAAAATTGTGACCAAGAGTGCAGGATGAGCCAGCTGTGTGCAGAATAATTGTGGAAATGTTACATCAGATTAAATTTAATGAATTTAGTAATACCTGTTCTTTCTCAGCAGAGCAGCACCAAAGGAAGGATCTTTTGGAGAGGAAGTTGAAGTCGGTCTGAAGACAAGTCTTTGCAGAAGGCTTCCCCATCCTCTTACCAGACCCTACATCTGCTCCACTCTCTGGAAGACGTCTGCAGGAGCAGGCACTGTGAACGGCCACTGAAGGGTAGGCGAGAGTTGGTAGCCCCCTGTCAGGATTGATCCACCCGCTCAGGAGGTAAATCAATGGGGCATATTATCAAGAACGGCGTTACAAATTATCGCTGGTTTAGCAGCAGAAAACTGCCACTAAAGCGGCGATAATGGGCTTGATAAATTGCCTTGAGAATTCCAATAGAAGTCAATGTTCTGGTGTGAACATAGGCTTCTATTGGAATTCTCCAGGGCATATTATCAAGCCCATTATCCCCGCTTTAGCAGCAGTTTTATGCCGCTAAACCGGTAATAATTTTAACACAGTCCTTGATAATTGCCCCTATGTTCTTCCTCCAGGAGACCTGTTCTCCTGGGGAATCCTTACGCCAGACATCCTTTCTATGGGTGCTTACTGAGCCCGCTAGGCCTGTCGGGCCTCAGACAGTCTTTAGGACAAGAGACTGTCGACCCGATTTACTAAACAATTTTCCATTGGAGCACCAATAATTCACAAAATCACACTGTTTTCAAATGAAAAAGGGTTTTGTGCAGTGCATTAAACCCATTGTGCAAGATGGAAAAGACTAGCAAAATGGGCGCTATCATTAAGCATAGACCCTCTGTGGCCACTCTTAGACGATGTACCTGTTTCCCCATTAAAATTAACATCAGAAATTTGCACCTCGAAGGGAGGGAGGTCACTTAATTGGCGTACGGTTGGCCTGGACGAGGGGAAGATACAAAATATAGGTGCCACAACGGCGACAGCCCTGTCTAAGCTGGATGTTCTCCCCCAGGAATCCCCAGAGGTCCTTGGGCTCTTTTGAAATACTATTAAAACCTTGGGCAACCTATTTATAAAAGCAAGCAGACACTCCCATGCAAGGGTGCACAAGAAACCGAAGGGCACCACAGGTTAGTTTACCAAAAAGTGCCGACATATGAAAACAGCACTGGTGAAGGCCGTTAAATCATAAGACCAACAACTGATCCAGGTTGCTAGGAAAGATTAAAGACTGTCTATTAATGAAGCAAAAAGGGATTGGGATGACCAATTTTGGTGTGACCTAAAGGTGGCCAGTGCAGGGAGGGACCCAGAAGGCTTCTGGAATCTGATTAGGACTAGGAATAGGCCTGATAGCAGCTTCATTACGTGTAACATCACTGGGCAAACATGGTTTGATCACTTCTCCCTCCTCTATTCTACCAATACAAATGATGGGCAAGGGTTGCTTCCATTACCATTTTTGGGCAACTCTGGTGAGAGTGCAGCCATCCACTTTACAGCTAGGGAGGTGGAAGATGTGATCAAATCCTTAGTGCCAAATAAGGCAGCTGGCCCTGATGGGATACAGGGGGACTTGCTTCGCCTGAATTCCAAGGAATGGGGAATGCTTATTTCATCTTTGCTCAACTTTAATCTTGATGGCATGGCGATCCCGGATTCCTGGAAGGGGGCTGAGGTCGTCCCGATTTTTAAAAAGGGCTGTCGGGAGGACCCAGCAAATTATCGGCCCATAAGCCTTATAGATTCTACTCAGAAGGTTGCTGGGAAGGTGATTCTAGGGAGAGTGCTCCAGTGGGAGGTTGAAAATAACATCCTCTCAGAGTTCCAAGCAGGGTTTAGGACAGGCACGGGCACCATTCAGCAGGTCTTTAGACTAATGCTCATATACTGGAAGGTGGTAGTGCTAGGCAAGGGCAGTCTCTATCTCGCTTTTATTGATTTAAAGACTGCCTTTGACTTAGTACCCCGTGACCGCCTATGGGCGGTACTATCTGATCCGGGGATGCCGGGCTATATTTTGTCCTTGTTGGTGAAGTTGAATACTGGGAACTTTGCCCAGGTGAGGTGGGGTACCCAGGGCCAAAAGACCGAAAAAATTACTGTGAATAGGGGGGTCCGCCAGGGATGTGTCCTTGCCCTCACCCTGTTCTCATTGTTTGTGAATGGAGTGGTCGAGCACCTCCTGAGCAAACCATCTGATGCTCTGTCCCTGGCGGTAAGAAAATACCAACCCTCCTATTCGCCGATGATACCCTCCTCATCTGAAAGTCACCCATGGGCCTCCAGAGCCTTTTGGGCAATTTCCAGATCTTCTGCGCCAGTAGGGGGCTTAGGATTAACACCGATAAAACTAAGTACCTGGTATTGAATCCACCAAAAAATCTAGGCCAACCCCCTGTATTGAACTGTGTCCCCCTGGAAAGAGTCAGGGAATTTGACTACCTGGGCATCCGCTTGGCTGACTCTATGCAGTGGAGCCCTCACCTCCAAAAACTGTTGTTGGGCCATAAAAGGGTTGTTGGGTCACTTCTTAAAGAGCAGCGCTCGTCCTCCTTTGAACCTATTGTCCCTGTTCTAGAAATTTATAAAGCAAGAGGAGTCAGTGCAGCGCTATATGGGGCTGAACATTGAGGTTTTTCCAAGATCAATCTCCACTCCTGCTCTGAAAACAATTTTTTGAAGGAGCTGATGTCCCTCCCTCAGAGCACAACAACGTTACCCCTGCTGTTGGATATGAGCTGCCGCTCGATTAGTGACCAGGCCCATCTCCGACCACTACTACTATGGGCTCGCCTATGGAGGGTGCCTGAACTTGCTAGTTATGCGGAAGGACTGTCAGAAATACTGGGTATGCTGGGCTGGTCCAAATTAGGGTGGCTTAGTAATGTCAAAACTCTGCTTGGTGATTTTGGTCTTGCAGACGCTTGGTCTTCCAGATGCGCCCTCCCGAAAGCTAGCCTCAAGACTATATACTGGCAGTAGGTAGCCAACAAATCAACTCCAATCCCAAGGAATGCAGAACCACTATGGAGTTCCTCAAAACTAAGGATGTACCTGTATATGAACCCTACCTGGACTTGATTTCAAAGCCCTTTGATAGAGCCCTGTACTTCAGGTTTAGAGTGGGTCTTCTTCCCCTAAGAGAACTGTCGGCCCGTTGGAAAATTCCGGGGCAAACCACTCCTTTTTGCATATTTTGTACATCCAGAGTGGAGTCCATTGCCCACTTTTTATTTGAATGCCCGGTCTACAAATCTCCAAGATTTATGTGGTTAAAACCATTATGTAGAGGGCTGGCTACCAGACACTACAAAGTCGCTTTACGAATACTAATGTCTGATACCCGTCCGCTGTTTGTCTGTGGTATGGTTTAATATTTGGTTGGGCATGGTCAATTAGACTTAAGAGGCTAAAAATTATTGTTTAATTGCGTTCATGTATTACAACCATTTTTATCTAATTTATTGGAAAGGTTTTTATCCGAATCCTTAGCCAATGTTTTTAAATTATGGTGTTTTACTGTTTTCTCTTGTAATGCTTTTAAGATATTTTTTTATCAAAATAAAGCTAATTGACTGGCAAATTGACTGACTAGCAAAATGGGCTTTGTAATCCATTCTGAACTACAATTAAGAGCAAGCATGAAAGGGGAACTCCTTCCAAATTGCAAGTCACAATAGTACATATCTTCAAAGGAGGTGGTAACTGATTCACAAACGTTTAGGTGTCCTCGGGACAGGGGAAGCTGGAAGTGGAAACAGAAAACATTTTTCTAAAGCAGCACCAGTATCTTTAAGAAACGTGGGCTGCTTCAAAACAACAACAAATTACCTTTTGGGAATGTAAACACTGGGACGATGGTTTACTGCGAGACTACCATCCCTGTTTTGTAGCCAGTTACAGGGGGTCTCAAATAGTGATCTGTCTAAATAATAGTCATTAAGAAAGATATTCTAAAAAAAACTGAGATTGGAGAATTAATGGAATGACCTATCAGTATATAGGTTGTATCCCAAAATGAGAGATGGGCCTCAAAACGTTGATGAGCAGGGTGTAACCACTTTGTATGACCTGTTTCATTGAACGTCAGGCCCCATGGCCCAAAAATGTTCAGAAATACACAGCTGCTACATCATTTACTGACTCATAATATTGTCTAAATTTCAATTTCTAAGTCAAATTTGCCGCTCAAGACCGCGATCCACGGAAATAAGCCCTCACTTCAAGTTTTCCATCATATGCTGCACTGTAATGATGCTCATCGATCTCAAATGTTTTCATTGTGAGTTGTGTTAAAAAAAAATATTATTTACCTGTGATTAAAATCTAGTATTTCTGCTGCTACCGATAAAAAGTGTGCTTTAGCACCAACAATTACTAAGGCATCCCGAAACTTGCATTTTCCTCAAAACTACACATTGCCTACCCACCATGGTCATCACTGTCGAGATAACATTGTTGTTCTTTTATGCCGTGAACACCAATTAATCTTATCTTGCCTCATGCCAAACATTGATGAAATTTCACCCTGACATAACACTCACTTTGCCTGACCTTACCTCGTAGGTACTGGAGCTCTAAGCTTTCAAGTCAAAATGTAATTATTGGGCTGCTGCATCTTTGACATTTATAATGATGAAAAATCATGTTCCAACTCTCTGACATTAATCTGCATACCCGCCCCACCCTTTTGTGTCACTTCAGGAAACGTACAACAAGCTGCCCTACACCAAAAATCTCTATCTTTTCCCCTTCATCATCTGCACCTCTTCTATCACATCTCTCAACTCCCCTTCTTCCTCTGTCCGTAAATCACCTCTTCTTGGCTCCTTTACTCACTCCCAACCTCCTTTTCCCCGACCTTCCTAGGTCGATTTCCCTTTGTCAATTATTACACCAGGTGTCCATCTAATGCATTTATTTAGCACAGGAGTGACCAAGATTCCCATGTGAACGGTACCACAAAAACGGTTCCACCCCAGCCATCACTCCGTACTGCTATCACAGAATGCCCCTATTATTGTTAGTGACGTCCCCTCATCCTACACTTGCCAGCTGACACTATCTCTGGCATGCTTTAGAAGTCTCGACAATTCTGGAAACATCAAAAGAATCTCTTAGCTCTACACACAACAACCAGCCCAATTTTCCGAAGTCTCAAATAAGCACCAGACCACCTCAGTATAATGGAAATTCTAACACCGAACCTGCTGCCACCTAAACCACTGGCAGACACCTCTATCCAACAATCTCACAATCTCCCTCAGCCAAGGTTCCACAGCATCCTCCCCTCAAGGGGACATAACACCCTTAACCGAGGATCCACAGCCATCTCCTCGAGACAAGAACCTGCATCTGTCTCCCTTACCAAGGCATTAAGACATGCACCAATCCGACATATATGTAATGTATCTGATGCACACACCTAAGAGTGCAGGGATTCTGCAATGGGTTTGTGTCAGAACAGCTGTAAAGCTAAATGGAAGCCTCATTTTTTTCCAAAATGGGATAATGGCATCCTGGTGTTGCCCTACCAATTGTTTTGCTTACATTTCCCTTAATAAAAGATGTAACTTAGCAGTTTCAGACTAGGCTATTCACTTTGGAGTAAGACTGATTTGTATAGAGTTGCCCCCTGTCTGTAGCGCCGATACATCCATGGGTATTTGCTCGCTTTATACATTGTATAAATAAATAAAGGGGCAAATAAACGATGGAAACATGTTTAAAAGGACATTTTGTTTGTATAAATATTTAATTGACTTTAAATCCGAATGCTCTCTTATGATGCTCTGCTCCTTCCCAAACCAATAGATCATCACAGAAGACAGCATTGTGTTTCTCCAGGTTCCTTTAGCGATGGCCTAAAGTACTGCACCCTGAATCGGGAAGGTGTAGATTGCAGGTCTTAAAAACTCCAAAGGCATCCAAATGTGAATGCCAATGAGATATTGATTTTGCCAATGCTTGTTTAACATTTTAAATACTTTTTCACAATGCTTCATGTGTTAATATAAAATTGCGGTTTCCATATTAAAACTTTGTGGAGGAGTAAGCCATAAACTAAGTTACACTTTAAATATGTTTGTGCTATATAATACCCATACCTACACACCCAAATACAATCATTTTTATGTTTTTCTCCATTCTTGGTAGCATTGAATATTTCAAAGTTTTATTACTACCGAATTGGGCAACAGCTTTACCTCCTTGTCCATGTGACGATCTTTCCACTCAGGCCACCATTCATACTATATTATTCTGTAAATTTTATACTGAACCAAGGAAGATTTGGCTTATTCCTTTATTAAAATCCATGGGAATTAGGAGATGCCGTCCCACATTACTCTCCCTACAGATTCTGGAAGAGGAATGGATAACGAAAGTTTTAATTACATTTTTAAAGTTTATTTTCCGTCACAGGCCAAATTTAGAGTAGGTTAATTATTCCTTTGTTCAGGATCCTTAGCTTTTCTATGTTATTGTGAAATGATGTATTTTTTTATATCGTCCTTTTTATAAAGAATGGATATTTGCATATTGCGAGCTGCTAATATATTCAGATGAATGTATCATAAAAAAAATGTTATTGGAACTTTTTTAATTACTGTGATATGAAAAACTGTTTTCTTAGAATTGTACTTTTATGGTTTTGTACACGACTAACACCGAATAAAGTTACTTTTGATTTGATTTGATTTGATACTATCGTCTGATTTTAGCATGTGGACTTAATGAGGTTATAATCACAAAGTATTCTTTTGGCAAAGTTAGTGACTCTTTAAAATTCCCCTGTCACTCAAATGCCTTCCCACCCGCATTACTACAAAAATACACAGGCTAATGACAAATGGGCATTTTCTATTTGACCGATAAAACAGGGCCGGTCTTGTAAATTTCGGCCGCGCTCGCTGGTGTGTCTGTAGCCAGGATGTGGATGCATCTCTAGGTGTAACTGCTGCATACGCCTTTTCTAAAATTAAACGACTTAGCCCCACTTAAAGGATACGTAAATAAATGGCGTCATTCTCGCCTGAATCCTGCATTCATAGACGTCTTTGCAAGCCTCGCTAGGAACAAACTCGACAGCCTCTTGCTGTTCCTGACCAGGTGGCCCCACCGTACAATTATCTCATTTCGGTTTTCTAAGAAAACTTCCAGGCGGTTCAGCTGACTCAAGGGATAACATCTAATCTTCTCAGGGCCTGCAGTAGGAAGCACGTTACTGTACCCAACAAAACCCTATCATCTTCGAAGGTACGCGTCCCTTTCACTCCACAGCCATATGACCGTGTGGGGAACCTTCAGTTAGTAAAATAATGACAAGTTTTTAACTTACGGAAGAAAGGAGCTTTGAAAATATGCATTTTGTTTTTGTCTTAATATAACATACAGATTCGTGGCAAAACGATTTAGGAACGCAACGGCTTTGGGCTACAAGGCTCATAGTCCACGACGCGGTGGGTAGGGTGACCAACTGGCATAGGTGCAAATTCAGGATGGGGAGTGTAAAAATTCAGGACAAAAGGTAAAAATTCAGGACAAAACTTCAGGACAAAAAGTACGTTTTATAGACACGTCAGAGGTGGTGGCGCATAATATATAAGTAAGTAAATAGACAACGACCTCAGTACAAGTCAAAATAAGTTTATATTAGGTTGAGACAATCGTGCACTTCACGTTTTTTCAGTATGGTTCGCAGCTTGCTTCCTTAGACGATTCAAAATTTGCATCTCGCTCCAGCAGGTACATTACTCACCAAACAATGGTGAACCACACCTGAATATAAGTAAGGCTGCTTTTTTTGTTGATTGAAAACTACTGGATATACAAGGAATTGTGCAGTGCCAGCCACCAGTAACAAAACTGCCCCCCCCTTTCAGCCTCCCAGGGAAACACCTGATGACTTGTCTGGCCAGTCCGGCCTTGCTACCGCACGCCAATGGTGCCCCTCATCTTCACTTAGATCCTCTCTCATGCGTATTTAATTTTTTTATGGTCTTACTCGTCCCAAGTATGTAGGGCGGGGTGTAGGAGTGCGTTACATCACACACACATTATACAGAGACAATTATTCATATTAACGTGAAAGTCAATGTACAGGAAGTGTTACTTAAGATAATGGGTGCTACAAGGTGTAATCATTCTTTTGTCTATCATTCAGTCTTTCACCATTCATTCTGTCCTTCCATCTATGTGACCATCTATATCCAAACATATTTAACCATTTGCAAATCTATCCACCATATATCCTTCCATCCATCATTTCACTCATTCATCACTCCATCCACCCTTTCACTCATCCATCCATTATTCATCTACCCACCCTTTCACCCCATCCATCCGTACAGTCATCCATCCACTCTTCCACCCTTCCATCTATTCACTTATCCTTCCACCGATTCACCCTTTCAGTCATTCATCCTCCCTTTCTCTCTCCATCCCCCTTTCACTTATCCATCCACCCACCCATCCATCTACTCATCCATTCATGAATCCATATATTGATCCTATTACTCATCCATCCATCCTCTCATCCATCCACCCTTTCACTTCTTCACTCATCTATCCATCCTTTTGCCCATCTACCCCCTTTCACTCACTCATCAATCCTTACATCCACCCTTTCACTCATCCATCCATCCATTCACCCTTTCACTTATCAATTCATCAATCCATCCATCCTTTCACTCATCCATCCACCCATTCACTCGACCATTATCTACCCTTTCACTCATCTATCCATCCATCCTTTCAGACACCCATCCACCCTTTTACCCGTCCATCTACCCTTCCACCCATACATCCATCTATTTACCTTTTCTCTCATCTATACTTCCACTCATTCACTCATCCATCCATCCATAATTTCTTTCATTATCTATCCATTCACACTTTCTTTCATCCATTCATCCTTTTCAGTAATCCAGCCAGCCAATCACACATTCCTTCACTTATTTACTCACCCACCTTTTCACATTATGAGCTGAGCCTTTGTCTGCAGAGTTGCAGACAGAAGAGGCCCATCAAGAACTTCACCTCTCTGTAGTTCCTAAAGCAAGGGGTGGGGTGGAGTGGGGGAGAGTTTACTATGCCCCTGCACATAGGCAGTCTGAAAACGTAAAAGTCATGAGTCATGCATGATGCACAGTGCCAGGATGTGAGGTGACTGTGACATGGTGTTGTTTCCAGGGCTTTGAGTGGTGTAAAAAAAATTGGGGGGGGGGGGGGGGGGAGTGGGGATCTCTTCAAAGGGGGTGTTCGATGTGATTAAGGGTGTGGTTTAAAACACCTAGGCTAACAATCTGCGCTTAGCATAGTGTTCCAGTATCATTACACCAACACAAGCCAGGACTATTGGCTTTGTCAATGGTTGTTAGTTGCTTAAAATAAAAAAGCAGCAACCATGGCTTTGTTGAATATAACATTGAAAATACTTCAGTTCCAAAGTGATGACCCGTTCTTTTCAACTTGTTTTACAGGCTTCTTTATATAATCTGTTTTCTAACCGTGCAACATTGGCGTTTTACCTTTTATCGAACAGAATGCTCTGCTGTACACCGAGGCATGAGGAGGCCACCACATGCTTTAACACCCCAGACTGCCCCATTGACATTCTGTCTGTAGCAATTACCCGGATTACAGAATGACAATGGGCAGGAGGGGCTGCTCTTGTGCTCCAGGAAGAGTGTGAGGTGGCCCCATCGAGGTGGGGGAGAGGGAGAGGGGGAGGCCTCTCACAGGGAGCAGTGCTCCTCCCTGTGATGGCCAAAATTACTGAAGAAAGGCGTCTGTAAAAGGGATCCTCACAGACAATGGACGTGAGGTCCAAGTTACGGATGGTCCGTGAAATTTACGGACAGTTGGTCACCCTAGCTGTGGGGGCCATTTTGCACTTGATATCATCGGCGCTATAAGGTGCCCAGCTCGAGCGCAAAGCGGATGTACTGAGGCTGCGTCCAAGCCAAGATGGGGCCGTCGTTACCCAGAAGCAGCTGGTCTGGGCTCCTCTCTCAATCATGCCTTTAGTAAAACGTGGGGAAAAATGAAAATAGAAGCATAGCTGCCATGGTTTCAGGTTGCTTTGTGTGACATTTTCATAATTTCAATATAATTATGAGTGACATTTCAACGACTAGGAGTGACATTTTCTCATGATGGTCCATTGTCCTAAAACTTTGACAGCGGGCCCCCGCTATACGAGTGCAGAAGTATCAATGCTTAGCCTGTCCAGGTAAAGGGGCCCGATTTCCCTGCTAGCTTAAAGCCGCGGTTCCTGTCCTTGCATCCAACAGGGTCTTGTGGCGCCATTGAGTACAAGTATTGGGAAGTCTTGTATGCTCGGTGGTATGGAGAAAATCAACACGCTGCTCTTGCCCTGCAAGATGGAAGGGCCGATATTACAGTCCCAACCCTGTGGTGCCGCTATCAATGCTGTCCTGATTTACCAGAAGGGCAGAAGTGGCGTATTCACCTGCCCCACAAATATGCAGTGTAATCTAGGGCCGTGGCGGCCAGAAGTGCAGAGATGCCAGCCGCCTGTAAAAATTACCCCAAAGCCAAGCGGTCCAGCCCAGTTGGCAGCACATGACACACGCAACTCTAGGACAGCCACCACATCAGTATGGGGTATCAGAAGATAATGCTCCAACTGCCATTTCCCTCGAGACTTCACTCCAGACTCTTACCGTTTGGAAGTCTAGCCTATCTGCTCACCCGTGAACCATGTAAAGAAAATGAGTAAGCGCGGTATCGCTTCATGCTGGTTTATGGACAGACACGTCACTGTGAACACTTCTGATTAATTTCTGATTACATTTCCCTTGTATCCCTATCCGGCTTTAACTCTACTGACCTCATTGAATAACTATACTCTACACTTGCCTCCACTTTTAGACAACTATTCCAATAGCTTTTTTAATGCGTCGAGCGAATGGAGCTTTGCCATGATTAGGTCTTTGCGGAATTCTCCCCAAAAACAGTCTCCTCAGAAACAACATGTTGCATTTTACTTATAGACGTACAGCCAGGCCTTTAAGTGGGCCGGGTCTCACTGGTACTGAGCACTGCAGATTTTAGGTCGAGTGTAGCAGCAGCACGCATGCGCTGCTCACTCTGCAAGGCATGCTGTAGTAGAGTATGCTGTGAAAGCCTCTCCCACTCTCCTCCCATATTTTTCATTGGCTGGTGTCATTGTTCGTGGTAAATGCTGGCTTCTGATTCATTATGAGGCTTATTAGTTCCTCCTTGTCACCGCCTTGTCGTCATTTGTTATCGCCCATAACGATTGGACCTTTTACTTGGCATGTTACACGGTCGGCTTTATCTAGGGGGGGTCAACACTATTTTGTTTATGGGCACTTATGGGGAGAATGGCGGATGGTATTTTTTTTTTGTATTTGTATCCTGAGCGCGGCGCCGACTTTAGGAACACCGCGCTCAGTTTATTTATTTATGTATATGTAACTTTAATGTTGAGCACGGCGTCCACTTCTGGGACACCGCGCTCTGTTTATTTTTATTTTTTTCAAACTTTCAAAGTGAGAGTGTTGCCCACTTCAAAGACACAGCGCCCTGTTTTTTTTTGTTTTTTTACTGTAATACTGAGCGCGGTGCTACTTCAAGTACACTGCGCTCGGTTTCTTTATTTTTTTTTCACTTTAACACTGAGCGTGGCGCATGCTTCAAGGACACTGCGCTCAGTGTTAAAGTAAAAAACAAAAAAGAAACCGAGCGCGTTGTCCTTGAAGCAGCGCCGCAGCTCAGTTTTAAACTTAAACAAGCATGCAATGCAATAGGTCTTGCATTTACGTGAGTGTAAGCTATTGGCATTGTAAATGACAATACCTTTTATTTATGTTTTAAAAAACGAAAATAATAAGCATTGTCATTTACAATGCCAATAGCTCTAACTTGTGTAAATGTTAGACCTAATTCATTGCAAATGCTTGTTTAAAGGGGGCCTCGAAACAGGTCTCTATCGGGTTCTGTTTTGGCAGGCGGTCCGTTTTTTTCGGACTGCAGGGACAGCAGGAACATCAATGTGCGCGTGCTCACACTGCTCACTTCTCACTAGTGGAAAAGTAACGGGATGACGTCATGCCAGATGAGCGTAGTTGGTGAAGGGAAATCCTTTAAAGAGTTTGATTTAGGATTTCCCTTCTCTTTTTTTAAACTTAGCTGCAGCAACATTGTTGTGGTGTCACCAGGGCTTTAAGTGGAAGCTTTTTAAATATTATATACAAGCGATAGTTGCTGCTTAATTATATTATGCAACTAACAACCATTGACAAAGCCGATAGTTCTGACTTGTTGTAGGTATGATATTACTTGTTGTTTCATATATCTGGATGCAATGACAGAAACAGCAAAATACAAGTCGGGCGGCACACTACACTAAGCACAGATTCTTAGCTTTCGTGTTTTTAAACCACACCCTTAATTACATTGGCCACGCCTCTTCGAGAGACCCCCAGATTTCTATCCCACTTAAAGCCCTGCGTACAGCCTGTGTCGTTTAAGCTGCCCCACACATTACTATCCTTGCCCTCATCTAGCGCTAATGATACTGTGGCTGAGTTTCCCATCTCTACTTCTACTGCCGTTGGTGGGAGTTTGGTAGCTCCACAGATGGTGCCATCTCCTATATGGACCCAGAGGTGGAACCCTAAGTTGGTTGCCCAGACGGTCATCTAAATATTACACATCACCCTAATACTCCTCTAACTACTTTGAGCCTGCTGCCAGAAGCATGCCTGTATGCCCTGGTTTAAGCCAAAGTACCCAGATGACATCCAGATACTGGTGAGGACGGCTTGTAATTAAAAAACAAGGTGGTGTTACATGGAAAACGTGCTATTATACGCTTACAGGCAGCCATGTGATGATAGTACTAATGTAGTCCCGCCACTAGGCAATGTTTATTGACTGGGCCGCCCCTGCTTCAAAATTATCCTCACATTAATTTGTCAACCATTTTGTAACAACTTTTTCAAATTTTGGCTTAACCTTAAACAACAGATTTAAGTGCCTGGAGGGCCTTGAAAAGGTAGACTGACTCCCTGGCCATGTGGAACATACTAGTAATTCTGATAATCCATCTACTATTCATGACTGTCACTTTCCTGGTACAGTGTCCCCACTAAAGATGATTAGCTGAAATATAGTAGGAATTAATACGAAGATTGATATAGTAGAATACAAATAATTTATAAATTGGTATGATATTACTTTGCTACAGAAAATCCGGGCTACAGCAAATTTTTCCAACTACGCTGTATCATTATAATAATGATTTATTTAGGACACTGGACAGTATTAGGAAGTGCACTGCGCTCTCTCATAAAGAGTTTAAACTAACTCTGTGTGGGGATTTTGGGCCAGATGTATGACCCTACCAATTTGTGGGTCACAAATTGCATCGTTTTGCGACTCTTAAATTGGAATTTACAACAGTGTCTCAGACACTGTTTGCAATTCCTAATGGGTTCGTAAATTGCCTGCCTCATTAATAGTCTTTAGGCAGTGAAATTTGCGACCCCACTAGGAATGGCCAGCACTCCCAGGGATGGTGGCCTGCTGGGCTCAGCAGACCACCATGTCAGTGACTGCTTTTTAAATAAAGCATTTTTGTTTAATGCAGTCTGTTTTCCTTAAAGGAAAATAGGATGCATTTAGAAAAGACAAATGAAACGTTAGTGTTTCATTTTTTATGAGGAGGTAGTGGTCCGTCGGACCACTGCTGGCTCTTAAAAAAAATTTTGAATACCAATCACAAATGGGGAGGGGTCCCCTGGGGACCCCTTCTCGTTTGCAAGTGGCTTACCACCTAGGTGGTAAACTGCAAGTGTTTTGCAACCACAATCTTGGTCGCAAAACGATGATGCATACTATTAGGACTCGCTATTTGGAAGGGACGCCCTTGGTACAACCCTTCCAAATAGCGAGTCGCAAACCCTATTTTGTGAGTCGGTAATAAATCATCGACTTGCAAAATAGGGTTTGAACATGGGCCAGAGCTATTTTGCAGTCGCAAACAGGCCAATTGCCAGACTGCAACTAAAAAAAACGGTCGTACGTCTGGGTCTAAAATGCTAATTTACATAGAGACAAAGACACTGCATACTGCCAAGATGATGCTAAGGGCACAGGGTTGTGTAAGTATGTTCTAGAGCTGGACCTTGTTAGCACTTTGACAATAGATGCTGAGGATGCAAATTCTATTCCTACATTGTTTGGGAAGAGGTAGTAGGTGTGCTACCTATTATATATTTTTATCTAGAAGTTGGTTATCTCAATGCATGAGAGGTAGTAGTGATGAATAGTGAGGATTATAACCCCCTGACTATTACTTTAACAACTTTAGATGCCTATTTTTCTTGCACTAAGGAAAATCAATGTTTAGTGATTAAAGATAATGGACGAAGGGCCAGATGTATGACCCTTATATTTACAAAATGTAAGTTATACCAGTGTCTCAGACACTGTTAGCAATTCCTAATGGAGTTGCAAATTGCCTGCCTCATTAATATTCATGAGGTAGGTGCAAATTGCGACCCCAATAGGAATGGCTAGAACTCCCAGGGATGGTGTGACTGCTTTTTAAATAAAGCAGTTTTTTTTTTGTCAAAAATTATTTTTATTGTGCATCAATATAACGCATAACACAAAGAGCAAAGCCCTCAAGGGCACTCCAGTACATGCAGGTGACGGGATTGCAATATAGACAGCTATGTGGGGCTCAGCTTCACACGATCCCTCGGCCTGCCACAGCACTGTACAGCTTAAATGATGCTAAAGTACTAAACATGAAATGTTCCCTCCCAAAAACAAACACCCCCCCGCCCCTCCTACCCCCTCCCTGCCCGGTGGTGACTAAAGTATAAGGGAGAAAAAAAAAACATAGGGGGCAAGCTTCGACTTGGCAGATTGATTAGTGCAGAGATTGAAGTCAGACCCTGAATACATCTTAGGGGCCTCAGCACGTCGACATGCCAAAAGGAAGAACTACAGTTGGAAGAGGTGCATGCCCGTACCAATGGAGGACAGACTGTAGCAGGCAGACCTCGAGACAAAAAGGCTACCAGTGGGCCCCAGCTGAGCACAAAGTCCTCGTAGTTGTCCCGAAAGATGTCTGCAAGACGTTCCATAGAAAGGATCCCCCACAGTCAGGCATGCCACAACGATTTCGCCGGAGTATCAGTCTTCTTCCACGCAGCGGCAACAGTGAGCTTGGCTGCCCCTAGACAGGCCCACATGATCGCTTTGTCACATTTAGATTGCCTGACAAAGGAGGGGTCTCTAATGCCAAGGAGAGCAAAGTCGATAGAAACCGGGATTGGATAGTCCAAAATGTCTTTGATGTGGGATAACATTTTGTCCCAAAATGGCCGAATCTTGGGGCAGTCCCACCAGATGTGCCTGAAATCCCCTTACAGCCCACAACCCTGCCAACAGAAATCTGAAGTGCCCGGGAAAATACGTTGAAGCTTAGTAGGGTAGAGGTACCAATCGTGTAATGTTTTATAGTGTGCTCCTCGAAGGGCCATGGATTTGTTGTGCTTGGAAATGTCCCTCCAGATGTGAGCCCATTCCCCCCTCTGATAGGTCCCTACCTAGAACTCGTTCCCAGAAAGACATATAACGTGCCCATGGGGAGTGGAGGGTGTGGAGCAACATCTCATAAGGAGCAGAGATAGCGCCTTTCATGGAGCCCGCCATATGAACCACAAACTTCTCTATGTCTGTAAGATCCCTAGTAGCTGCCTCCCTAATCGAAGGTGTCGTAACCCAGTGCTTGAGTTGAATATAGTGGTTAAGTTCACTTTGAGGGAGCGCAAGATCCTTTCTACATTCCTCAAACGTTAAGAGTTCCCCATACCGGAATAAATCAGATATTTTGAGACAGTCTCCTTCCCTCCAGCTGTCGAAGGGTCCCTCACGTAGAGCTGGGGGAAAAGCAGGATTAAAGTGAATGGGCGTGTAGGGGGAGGGGAATGAGCTCCACCCCTCTCTCTTAGTAACCCTATCTCAGATGAGCAAGGTCGTTCGGGTGGGGGTGCTAAGGTTTGTATTAGGTGGGTGGTCACTTCTGGGTTTCCACAGCACATCCCATATATAACGTCCTATGACGGCGCAGTCCATATGGAGCCAGTGCTTATCAGATTCCCTGGCAGACCATTCAGCTACTACCTGCAACTGAGCAGCTTGATAGTATAAAGTAAAGTGAGGAAGGGCCAGCCCTCCCATATCCCGAGGTCGCCTGAGCACATGGTGGGGCAGGCGTGCCCTCCCTCCTTGCCAGAGAAATTTAGTGATCAGAGTGGGAGACTTGGTAACGGAGAGCTCTCTAACTCGATAGGAAGTGCATGGAATAGATATAAAAATTTAGGCAAAACCGTCATTTTAATGGCGTTAATTTGCTCCAACCAAGAGAGGTAGAGGGGCGACCAGCGCTTGAGGTCACGCTGGAATTGAGTCAACTGAGGAGGATAATTCGCTTTGAACAGATCCCCCAAACGCGCCGTGAGATGCACTCCCAAATATATTAAAGAATGTTTAGCCCGGGGGGCGTGGCCAACTGCCGAGCATGGCGGCAGCTTAACCCGGGAGCTCCGCGAGGCATTCCGGCCCGCACATAAATCCGAACGCCCATCCGAGCATCAACCTGCCTGAAGGGGTGAAATCGGCCCCGGGAACCCGAGCGACACAGAAAGATCCGCTTCCAGCGACAATCCGACGCCGGGAAGTGCCCCGTCCGTCGATGGGGAGGCGCGGCCTGTAGCGACTCAGCAGCACCGGCCCTGGGTGCGGAGGCGAGCCGACCGGAAGTGCACCTCACCCGGCCGGGAAAGAACGGAAATAGCCGGCGACCGGTCCCCCTTGAATGACAGTGAGCTCCGCCTCGGCGCTCGTACAGCGCTACACCTGAGAGCGCACTTCGCCCAAGACTCCGATTGAAGCAAGGCCAGTGGGGGACCCGCACATCATCGGGGAAGCACCCTAACGAAAGCGGCGCAAGTAGGTAGACGGCGCCTACATCGGCGCGGCCCCCCCCCCACATCACTGAAAATCACCCCGGACTGCCATCAAACAAAGGGGCTGCCCACACTATCGAGGCACCAGCCCCCGGAGGCACACTGCGACCGCCACACGCATCGGCGCGCTCCGCATGCAGGAGTGACAGTAAACGGAGTCAAGGCCCTCCAAGCACAGCAGGGACAATCTCTCTACTGCCTTTAAAGGCAGCCACGGACCGGCCGCACCACGGGCTGAAACGGCCTGAATCCTGCTCTACCAACCGGCTGCATCAACGATACACAGCGGGGGAAGGTCTGCATAGACACGGGCAGCGCTAGCAGGACATCATGGCGGGCAAGAACACGAGGAGCATGTCGGCTACGCAATCGAAGCTGGACAAATTTGCCTACACCCACACCGGTCATTCGCAGGGGCCTGGTCGGCACTCAGCCGGAGCCTCGTCTGACACCAATGGGACTGAGAAAGTCACCCTGGAGGCCATCATGAGAACCCTCACAGACGTACAGGCGACGGTCGGTACAATCTCCACGGAGGTGACCCTGCTTCGTGCAGATTTCAAGAAAATATCGGAGAGGGTGGCACAAGTAGAGGTGGTCACGAAATCACTTATTGAGGACACCTCGGACCTGCAGGTGGCAATGGAGCGACTAGAAAAGACCACCAAACAACTTCAAGAAAAGCTGGACGACCAGGAAGGACGCTCCAGAAGGAACAACGTCCGTATTCTAGGCCTTCCGGAGTCGGAGGGGAAGGGGGCCATGGACCTGTATATAGAGGACCTTATCAAGACGAAACTGCAGCCTAAAGGGCTATCAGCCTTCTTCTCCGTTGAGAGGGCACATCGAGTCCCCGGAGGTACACCCCAGCCAGGAGCCACACCGCGACCAGTGCTGGCCAGACTCTTCAACTATCGAGATAGGGACGCCATTTTGCAAGCGGCCAGGGTGGCGCCGCCGGTGAAGATACAAAACTCCACGCTGGCGTTCTTCCCGGACTACACGGCCGAGGTGGCCAGGCGTCGAAAATCCTTCAATGCAGTAAAAAAGACTCTGAGAGACAGGGAATTACCCTACTCGATGCTGTTCCCCGCTAAACTGCGGATTGTGGCCGAGGGGAGGACGTGGTTCTTCGACAATCCTGAGGTAGCGCGAGAATGGTTGGACGGCTGGAGACCGGCAGGCAAACCTCAACGCCCGCGCAAAGACCGCCAAGATCACCGTAAGGAGAAAACACCGGAGCATCGCACGCCCAGCCCGACCACTGAACAGGGAGCCGCCGGGGGACTGGACTCCGATCTTGAAAGAGATCCCTTTGATTCGGGACAGCCTAACAGGGGATGACAGACTGCGCTGGAAGCATCAAGCACTGATCACTACACTTGGGACCTTGGGCCGATGGAACCGAGTAGGGCGGGTTCAGGCCGGTGCCTGTAGGGGACTCACCAACCCCACAAGCAAGTAAGACTAGATAGGGGGGGGAATCAAGCACTCTGCCAAGTTGGGGATGCGGGCGGGTATTCGTCCGTGGTGCAGGGGAGCAGGGAGGGGGGGATGGGTTGGGAGTTTTGAAGTTCGAGTTAAAGTTAAGTTACACGGTCACGGTCACCACTATTGCGATCTCACGGGGCATGAAGACCCCACACACTATGGGGGGCGTGCACCTCCTCCGCACTCTGGCAACCTTCTCCTCCTGACAATGGAGACCTTGGTTAATTCATACACATGGCACAACATAATCAGGCTACACCAGCGATGGGTACCCAGGCGACGACTGTAACGCCCCCACTGAAGCTCCTTACTTGGAATGTCAGAGGGTTGGGAGACAAAATAAAAAGGGGTTTGGTGCTGCAAACAGTTAAGCGTGCTAAGTCTGACCTGGTGCTGCTACAGGAATCACATTTAGCGGGAACCACCTGTAAGGCCCTGAATAGGCGTGGTTACACCATGGCGGTACATTCCGAGTTCACCTCGGGCTCCAGGGGCACGGGGATTCTCCTCAAAAACAACTCCCCCTTCCTGGTCACTAGCCACAAGACGGATGACCAGGGCAGGTTTGCAGCACTCTCAGGCCAGTGGGAGGGAAGGGCCCTGAATGTGGTATCAGTCTACATCCCCCCAGCGCTACACGCTACGGCCCTCCCGGCACTTAGCCGATTCCTTATTGATCTTCCGGAGGGAGATGTGATAATGGGGGGGGATTTCAATGCCATAGCGGACCCTCTACTGGACACCTCTCCCCAGCGAGCCCGCCAGAGAGGAGCCGCCACGCTCCAGGGCTTTCTATCTGCTATGGGCCTCATGGATGTCTGGCGTCGCCTGAACCCAACAGAGCAGCGTTACACACATTTCTCCGCACCACACAACACCCTCTCCCGAATCGACTACTTTTTCACTCTGGGGGTTGGAATGAGCTCAGTGGACAGTGTTGACATTATGCCACGGGGCATTTCTGATCACTCCCCGGTCACCCTTCACATTTCCACTAAGGAGAATAGGCGGGGTAGGATATACCCGATCTATCCCACTTATCTGCAAGTTCCTGGCATCAAAAAGAAGCTTAAGTCGACAACCACACACTACTTCGAAGAGAATACTGGGTCGGTCGCCTCGCCCTCGATTCTGTGGGAGGCATATAAGACGGTCCTCAGAGGGGCATCCATATCTGCCATTACTGGGCATAAGAGGGAATCCAGGGCTACACTGGCCACATTAGAAGCGGCCTTACACACGGCAAGCACTGCGCATATGACAGACCCCAATCCGGAGACACTACATGCACTACAGCTTCGCCAGCAGCAACATCAGGCACATCTTACAGCGGTCACAAAGGGACACCTCGCGAATACAGCGCACAGGATCTATGACGTGGGCGACAAGGCAGGAAAGATGCTAGCGTGGCTGGATAAGAGGGGTGGCAGCAACAAAGGGATCCACGGACTCTATGATTCGAGCGGCACGCTGCGAACTCACCCAGAGCACATAGTCCAGACTCTAGCCTGTCACTTCCAGAACATTTACACACCGACGCGGCAAGTCACTGAACGGGAGGCTCTAGACACACTCCGCAACATCCATGTCCCGGTGCTCTCACCAGAGGCACAGCAGGAACTGGACGCAGACCTGACTGTTGGGGAGGTCCAATTGGCAATACAGGCGCTACAATCCGGCAAGGCCCTAGGCCCAAATGGGATCCCTGTGGAGTGGTACAAGGCGATGGACTCGGTCCTGGCCAAGCCCCTCCTGGACATGTTTAATGACAGCCTACAGAAGTCGCTACTCCCGCTAGATCAGCGCACGGCCACCATTGTGGCCATCCCGAAACCATCCAAACCACCAACCGATTGCGCCTCATACAGACCCATCTCACTGCTCAATACAGAAGCGAAGGTCCTGGCGAAACTTCTAGCCAGCCGCCTCACCAAACATCTCACTACACTGATACACCCGGACCAATCGGGCTTTATGCCACATAGGAGCACGGCACTTAATCTGCGCAGGGTGCACGGGGTGTTGGCAAGGGCGCATCTCCTTCAGGAACAGACAGCGATACTTTCTTTAGATGCTAAAATGGCGTTTGATTTGGTTGAGTGGGAATACCTTTTTGCTGTGCTAACCCGCATGGGCTTCGGGCCCCTATATATGGCATGGGTGCGATTACTATACACCCGACCGATGGCGCAGGTAGTAGCGAACGGGCATCTATCCTCCACCTTTCCACTAGGAAGGGGAACGAGGCAGGGATGCCCACTATCACCCCTGTTGTTTGCGATAGTGCTAGAACCACTGGCAATCCTGCTACGAGCGACGCCGTTGTTTAGAGGGATTGAGTGGGGCGATGGATGGGAGGACAGGGTCTCCCTCTACGCTGACGACATGTTGGTGTACATGACAGACCCAGATACAGGGGTACCCGCCCTACTGGAGATCTGCGACGAACATGGTAAAGCATCCGGATACACCCTGAACTGGAACAAGACGGTGCTCTATGTGCTAACCGGACAGGCCCCGGTATTGCCGGCGACCTGCCCTCTCACAGTGACCACCTCTTCTTTCAAGTATCTAGGTATTTATGTGACGAGAGAGGCTAAACAGTTTTATGTCGAAAATTTGCAACCGCCTCTGCAGAGGCTGCGTACAGATGTCCAGTATTGGGCTACGCTGCCACTGACCCTCTTGGGGCGCGCAGCTCTCTACAAAATGATGGCTCTCCCGAGGTTTCTGTATGTACTAGAGAACTCTCCATATGTGGTTAACCCGCAATATTTCCGGCGAGTGGCAGCGCTGGTCTCCAGCCTGCTGTGGGATAACAGGCCGGCACGTATAGCGCAGGCGAAACTAGTGAAGAGTTGGTACGAGGGAGGTATAGCGCTACCTGATCTCCAACTATATTACTGGGCAGCGCAGCTTAAAATAATTAATCAATGGATTCATGCTTCCAGGAACGATCCCGCATACAAAGCAGACTGGTTGCAACTAGGGACGGCTGGCATGCTGTCTGTACTATACGACCGCCAGAGGGTGAAGACCCTGCTGGGCCCAACACTCCACACAGCGACACTCTGGCACATGGCGCAGTCACGCCTGGGGTGGACAGGGAAAATCACTAAGATGACACCCCTTTGGGACACCAAGACACTGGGCACACTTAGGGCCTATAAAGGCTTTGAGAGATGGGATGACATAGGTATCTCAGTGGTCGGAGACCTCTGGGACAAGGGCACGGTTGTTCCCTTCCAGCACCTCCAGCAGCAATACGGCCTAGGGCCCACTGAAACATTTCGCTATGTACAGATTCGACATGCACTACTGCGCGCTATCCCACCAGACACGACACTCCCAGAGTCCTCACCCCTTGAGGATAGACTGCTTACCGAATACATGGAACAAAAAGCGACCTCACTCACATATAAGAAATTAATTAATAACACGCCTGATCCCACACTCAAGCTTAGGGAGAAATGGGTAGCTGAGCTAGCTGATATGGATGAAACGGAGTGGAATGAGGCATTGGCCTCCCCGAGGGAGGTGGGTATATCAGCTAGGTTCCGCCTGATACAGCTCAAGGTGCTCCACCGCACCTACTACACTCGCACACTGCTGCACAGAATACAAAGGGCGCAGCACCCATACTGCCTGCGGGGATGCGGGGAGGAGGGAACTCTCCTTCACACGCTATGGGAATGTCCACGCATAAGGGAACTATGGCGCCAGATTATGCGCACCGTCTCTCAAGCCATAAAAGTGTCTGTCCTTCCGGAACCTCGCAGGTGCCTGCTGAACATTTGGGAACCTACGGACCTGAACAGGTACGAACAAGTGTGGGTCACCCTTGCAATGACAGTGGCCAAACGAGACATTGCACAGAAGTGGGGTGCTCCGGAGTTACCTACGGTGACGGGGTGGGTAAGAAATATGGACCTTCTCATGATCAAGGAAAGGGCAGTGTATGTGATGAGAGCCTGCCCTCGTAAGTGGAACCGGGTGTGGCTGAAGTGGAACGCTTATAGAGGTGACCCATGTGAGGCTTTGCCAGAGGGTGAGGACTCAGACTCAGAGGAGGAAGAAGATTAGTGGCGGTTGAGGAATACTGTGAACAAGGGAGGGACCAGGGGGAATGTTGCACGCACTGACACTATGCAAGAATTGCTGATTGTTAACCTGTGAGATGGTAAAGCAGAACGTATGCAGACTCTGATATAGTGATGACAACTGTTTTGGTTTTAGGAGTAATGTTCATTATTCTTGTATGTACCCACTCATGCACTGTAAAAGAAGTAGCAACCTTCTGCCGTGGAACTGTATGGGTGGGAAGGAATTTGGAGGACAGGAAGACGATGGGCATGATGCGGCATATATCTACTTGTTGAACTTTTGTCCATCAAGCCCTGCATGAACTCGGTAACTGTTACTGTAATCTATGTTGCATACTGTCCCCACCTGGGGAGCTAACTACAGTTAAGTTACGACAATTGCAAATGACATATTGCTATTTCTTCTATTTTCCTGTCAATAAAGAATTTAAAAAAAAAAGAATGTTTAGCCCACTGGAAAGGTGTCAGGAGTTTCAAACGAAGCCCCTCAGCAGAAGGAAGGGTGAGATTAAGTATGAAAGATTTCTTAAAATTTATTTTAAAGCCCGCTACCTGCTCAAAGCCACGTAGTTCATATTGCACCACCTGCAACGAGGTCATCGGGTCCGTAAGTGAAAGGAGAATGTTATCGGCAAAAAAAGAGGCCTTATGCTCAGTGCCACCAAAGGGGATGCCCTTTATCTCAGCACTGGACCGCAGTCTGACCGCTAGGGGTTCAATACTTAGAGCAAATAAGATGGGCATAAGAGGGCACCCCTGTCGGGTGCCTCTGCTCAGAACAAAAGGAGAGGAGGAACACCCGTTTACCATCACTCGAGAGGTGGGATGGTGATAGTTGTCCTTCACCATATTAAGAAAAGTGTCTCCGAACCCGAATTTCCACATGGTTAAAAAGAGGAAAGCCCCATCTACCCGATCAAAGGCTTTATCCGCATTGAGGCCCACTAAAAATAGATGCCTTCTCGATCAGGTGGACTGTACGCCTAATATTGTCATGTGTTTGCCTTCCTTTTAGGAAGCCCGATTGAGTGGGGTGTATTAAGTCTGGCATCAAATTCTCTAAACGGGGTGCCAGGATGGTGGAGTACAGCTTAGCATCCAAATTAAGAAGCACAATGGGTCTGTAGGAGCCGCAAAGTTGCAGATCCTTACCAGGTTTAGGGATTACCGCAATCACTGCCTCCACCATAGAATCAGAGACCTGTGCATCTGAGGCGATGGCCTGAAATAAAGCTGTAAGATGAGGAAGGAGCTCCGCCGAGAAGCATCTATAGAAATGGGCTGTAAGGCCATCAGGCCCCGGAGCTTTATGCAACTTGAGTCTCGAGATAGCCTCCCGGACCTCCTCCTGCGTTATAGGGGAATCTAGTGCTGCAGCAGACGCCCTGGATATCTGTGGAAGGGCAAGGGAGTCCAAGAAGTGTTGTTGTCATGCTGTGTCTGTAGTAGTGCCCTGATAGAGCTGACCATAAAAATCCATAAATAGATTAGCTTTAGCAGACCGCAGAATCAGAGTGAGCAAGATGGCCCCTACGGTCTAATATCCCCCCAATAAAGTCTGTTTCTCTTTTGACCCTAAGCTGGCATGCTAAGTGCGGGCCATCTTATTGGTCTGAGTGAAGGAAGATCGACAAAGCTTTAGCAGAGTGAAATCTGCCCGATTGAAATAGATGCCCCTTAATTTGCCCCTGAGCGTGGTAAGTTGCCTCTGAAGAACTCGGGTTGGGTTAGCTTTGTGCGCTTGTTCCACTGCCTCAAGTTCCTTCTCAAGATCCTACCTGTCCCTCGCCCTGTGCTTGTTCAATATCGAATTAAGTTGAATGCACTTCCCTCGGAGTACAGCCTTAAATCCATCCCAGGTGTTCTGCGGGGATGTGTCCTGCGGGTCATTATGCCCAAAAAATTCAATGATAGCCACTCTTAAGGCCTCTCTGGCCTCTGGATCGCGGGTGAGAACTAAGGGGAAATACCATCAAGGAGACCATGGAGCGGTTTCAGTCCAATGAAGGCCCAGGGAGATCAAGCTATTGTCTGAAATGGCTATCGGGAGGATCTGGGCAGCCTGGAGAGACCCTAATAAGGATTGGCTAATGAAGATATAATCAGTTCTGGAGTATGTCCTATGTACATGAGAGAAATGTGTATAGTCTTTCGTAGTGGGGTGTAGTGAACGCCAAGCATCAAGTAGGCCCAGGTCAGTTTCTGGCTCAGGCCAGTCAATTTCTGTCGTACTCTGCCAGAGAAGGTACTAGTGGAAGCCCTACTGGAACTGGAATTATCAAGAGACCCCCCCAAGTAATATTAAAGTCTCCCATCAGCACAATGGGACCTTCGGCAAAGCCCCCTATCTGATCAAGAGCGCGTGAAATGAAGACAGACTGCCGCGAATTGGGAGCATATAACTAAACAAAGGTGCAGAGTTTACCCTTCAACCGACCTTTAACTAACAGCAGCCTCCCCTCCTTATCAGATTTGACAGCCTCGAGTTGAAAATGTGCTGAGACATGGAAAAGCAGGGCCACCCCATTGTGTTTTGTTGGGGCAGAGGAGGTGTAAATCAATGGATATCCCCTGTGACAAATTGCAAAAAAAACATCCTCCACAGTTACCACCGGTATTTTATTAAGTGGGTAAAAAATAGAAAAATCAATGACATAGCACAATTTAAAATTGACGATGAAATGACAAAATTAAAATCCTGCAAAACACATTACCAATGAAAAATAAATTTTAAAGACTTTACACAAACACAAGTTAAAAAATGGTAGATAAGTGGCACAATGAGTCTCTACGCGCGTTTCGGCGATCAGCGCCTTCTTCTGGAGCAGCCACGTAATTTAAGTAGCAGTGACAGTGAAACTACTGAGGTTTAGTTTCTGTTTCTTGTTTAAGTTCTTATTCAGATGATAAAATGTTACAGGAGCTGATTAAGTAAAAGTTATTGGTTTAATTCCCGCCAACCGGAACCTTTAGGAGGGGATGTTGTTGGTTATGTAGACTCAATTGGTGAAGTCTTCCAATGGAGGATCTTGTGTGTCAGGATATCTAGTAGCCTTTAGAAATAGGCGTGGTATTTCTCACAGATTTGATGACTGGAGGTGCAAGTACGGTATATTCTCCTTATGTAGGGATGTGATTATGGAGTATCTCCCGAGTTCCTTCGCTGTCTGAATCCGCTGTATAACGTGTTGAACCAAGGTTACGATCTAATAGATGTATGCAGCTTTAAATAACTTCCTGTCTAAAATTGTGGAGCCTTGTTTCAAAAATTATAGACAGTTTATCAGGGTTCTTGGATTTTGGACACGATGTATTTATGTTAAAAGATCTCCCTGCCCGAAGATAATCGGCAGGGCTCCGTATATCCGGCGGCGGGTTACCAAGAATGACGATTAGGAACGCGAAAATGATCACAATTTTAGACACCACAGTCAGATCAGCCGTCAACTGATCCACAGAGGGGCGACCGTCCTGCTTGAACTCTCGACGCAACTCCACCTTGAAATCGCAGGGGGTGGCCACCAGGTCCTCTCGCGTGAGTGCCATGTCGGGCCGGTGTGCAGTGTCACTCAGGGTAGCCGTCTTCTCGGAGGCCTTGAAGTATTAGGAGACTTTGTTGGTAATCTTCTTAGGAGGCATAGGAACCACTCCACCGTCCTGTATACGTCTCAATGAACACAAGGTGTGGCGGGAAAGGAAGTGGCGCAAAGTCTGTGTCCCCCGGGGAGCTCTTTATGGTCAGAGAAGGCAGGGACACATTGGATGCACCGGGTGGGGGCTCCTCAGCAAGCAGCGTTGTAGGGCCCCTACATGACAAGCAGGAGCCCCCTCCGATACCCCAAAGATCTCCTCGGCAATGCCCGCAGCCTCGCCACCTGACATCCAGCGTTGCATCCTCAATGCCGTGTCCCCCACACCGCCGCCGCTATCGAAACCAAAGCTGCCGCCATCTTAAGGTCAGGCACATGAAAACGGCTCTTCCAGCTGGCCGAAGACGACATCAAGCTGCATCGTAAAGAACATAGGCGGGGCGAGGGCACACAACCGTAGTTACTTACAAGATCCTGAGGTGCCCTCCAATGCCACCTCGCCCCGCCGGAGCCGCCACAGCATGGAGCCGCATAGACTGCTCCCCCGCCGACTCGTGTCTCTCCGTCCGCAGCTACAGTCACAGCCGCCCCTCAGCACATCATTTGGGTGTCACCGCCGCGGTGAGCCGGGAGGCCCCCTCCGGTCGCACACGGGGACCCTCCACTCCACACGGGGACTCCGGGTCCGGCGCTGGCACCCACAAAATGGCGACCGGAGCCTCCCACTCGCCTCTCAGCCACCTGTCTACCGGCGCAGGACACATCGCTTGGTGACCGAATCGCTTTCACCAGGCAGCAGACATATATGAGGCGAAAAGCACAGTCTCAAAGCACTAAGAAAGCCCCTTAACCGATCAGGAGCATGCGGAGCTGAACAGGTTCACGACTGCTCCGCCATCTTACTTGGCCACGCCCCCCAACTCCAGCAGTTTTTTTTAATGCAGCCCATTTTCTTCAAAGGAAAACAGTCTGCAATTAAAAAAAAAATAATAATTCTGTTTAATTTTTTAAAGAGTAGGCAGTGGTCCATGGGGCACCTGCCTGCTCGTAAAAAATATTTTCGTAAACACTTACAAAAGTGGAAGGGGTCATTATATAGAGCCTAGTGTAGAGCCTCTCTAACACAACGGGAAGCTGAGATCAACAGAGATTCATGGGAAATTGTTTTGGAACACTGTCAACTCTATTTAGTTGCACAATCGACCAATTTTGAATTTGGAGGGCACATGTTCTTGGGTCCTTTGCTCACTTTGCCACTGGATTCAAGTTAGCCTGGCTGATGAGTGGTGTTACCCCGAAACCAGTCCCAGGATGCTTATTTTTGGTCCAGCGACGACCTGGCTTGGCAGTTCGGGTTGGACTGTTTCCATGAGGAACAGGATCAAGACTGATTTGCATATTGCTGGGTCTGAACTGGGGTGGTGATAAGAGCTAAAGAACGATGATGGATTCAACCCAGATCTGTGACTGAGGGTAAGTGTCTGAAATGTTTCTGCACTCCACCCACCATCTCCTTGTGTTTGCCCTAAGTTGGCAGGGTATGCCCAGACATGGGTCCCTTGCTCACTTTGCCACTGCATTCAAGCTAGCCTGGCTAAAGGGGAGTGTTACCCAGAACTGGTCCCAGGATGTTTTTTTCCGGTCCTGGTAAAACGTTGCCTGGCAGTTCGATCTGGACTGTTCCCATGAGGAACACGGTCAAGAATGATTTGCATATTGCTGGGTCTTATTTGGGGTTGTGAAGTGAGCTAAAGAACGATGATAAATTCAACCCAGATCAGTGACTGGGGGTGAGTGTCTGAAAAGCTTCAGCAGCCCGCCCAACTTCTCCTTCTGTTTGCTAGGTTTTCATTAAGCTCAACAAGATGAGCCTGAAGAGTAAAGATCCAGTTGATTTCGCTTATCTTCTGGTGTTGTATATGGTCCCTGTCCTGAAATGATTTAATCTTATCCAAGATAGTGTGTCTTAGACTATTGTCCGAATGCCTGTACTCTGTGGCATGTTGGCTGTTGATGGACGAGAATATCACCACCCCAAGAAGGTCTGGTACGGCCTCGGTGGTGCAACATGCAGGAGGGCTTGGTACAACCGCCAGCGTGTTTATAATTTGAATTTTATTGTACAGTTAATTAAAACTCACAATATAAAAGAAGAAAAAACATTAAACGTTGAAGTTAACATTATGTACAGCATTATCTTTGTACAATTACATTTAAAAGTGTTTTTCTCTTAAGTAAAAAATCGTATCGGTCTCAATTTCATTGTCTGTGCAGTACAAAGGTAATAAAGTACTTGTGCTTCAGAGTGCTGGTCTTAATTTTAGCTAACCTGGGGGCATATTATCAAGCAGGTCGTTAAAATCATTGCAGTTTTAGCGGCAGAAAACTGCAGCTAAAGCGTCGATAATGGGCTTGATAATATGCCCTGGAGAATTCCAATAGAAGCCCATGTTCACATCACAACATGGGTTTCTATTGGAATTCACAAGCCCATATTATCAAGCCCATTATCGCCGCTTTAGCTGCAATTTTCTGCCGCTAAAACAGCGATAATTTTTAGAGCCCTGCTTGATAATATGCCCCTTGATTCTAGATGGGCTGCCTCTGTAATTAACAAAAATGTTTTATCTGCTTGCTATACTTCCTGCACCTTTTTATAAGTCTTTGAGTCTGCTAGCCACTATGTCAAAGTACTTTGGCAGTTTAATTGAGTTTTCTCTGGATTGAAACACAGCTTCACAGCTTGCCTGCAGCTTCTTATGCCCTTTTCGTTCCATATTACTTAGTAGTTAGGCTCGCCTTGTGTCCACCAGGTTTGGGCAAATACAGATTATGTGCGTTAAGTCCTCTTTACCTATCCCTCAGAAGCGGCGGGTCTGTTCTCCATCTCTCCTTTTCCAGGGTGCCAAGTGAGGAAGGATTGGTTGAACTCCGAAGCGCAATTTTAAGAAGTTTTCTTTTGTCTTCCGTGTAAGTCCCATGTTCAGATATACTTGTGGTTTAAGCGCTTTATAATCATTCAATACTGTCCAGCCATGAGCCCTCTTGGGCAGAATTTCCTTATCTTCTATTATTGATACCATTTTAGTTACTTTAGTTACTATGTTTTAAAAGCTCGTATTATCCACTGATGTCTCCCAGAGGTTTGTCAGTTCAAGATACTCCAGTGATTCCAACAGGTGCTTCTTAACAGGTGATTTTTCTTGGGTTGACAACTCTGCCCAAAGGTGAGCATTTAAGGATCCTTGTTCTGTGCCTCTGATTTTACACCAACGTATTAGGTACAACCCCCAGCGGGTGAGCACACAGGATGATCCATCCGCATCAGTGTAGTAGTGGGGAGGGCAAGGTAAGCCCCTCGCGTAAGTTGGTTTGTGGCATGAGCCTTCTTTGTTCTTACCACTGACTTAACCTGATACAGAATACTCAGCCTGTTTCACAGAGAGACACCCAACCGACAGGGGTATAAAATAGTCTGTGATTTACAGTTAGTTGTCTCCTTCAGATATACAAAAACGCTTTTGTATTCAACTGTAATTGTTGTTTTGGCTGCATCTCAAACATGACATTGGCCGCATTTGTAGTTTCTTGAGATAAGTGTACTGCCATCAGCAGTTTGCTGGACAAACTTGTGATGAGTTGGAAATCTAGGCCTTACCAGTTTGTCCCTCAGATTTCTATACCTGAGAAATGCAAAAAGGAATTTTGGCAACCTAGGTTTGTCATCATTGGAATTTAGAAGACACCAATGTGAGTTGATGATCTGCCAGATCTGCCAGATCTGGACTACGCCTGTTCCTTGCTTCTGGGAGCCAATCAAGCTGAGATCTGCCGGATGCAGCGCATTCAAAATGCGGCCCCCAGAGCCTTAGTAGGCCTTCCCCGATTCTGTTCTATCTCTGATACCATCCGGAGGCTCCATTGGCTCCCTATGGCTCAGTGTATCCAGTTTAAGACACTCTGCCTCTCCTTCAAAATTTTAAAACTTGCCACTCCTAAAATGCTCTGCAACCTTCTGACCCCGTATGTTCCGACTAGCGTACTGCGCTCTGCTGGCCAACATCTGGTCAAGATACCCCGGATCAAGCACTGCCGAGCGGGAGGACATTCCTTCCTCTATTTAGCGGCTAAATTGTGGAACTCCCTGCCGGCACACATACGTGAATGGGAAAACCTTTTGGATTTCAGAAGGGCTGTTAAAACCCACCTCTTTCCCCGAAACTAAGCCTGTTTGTTCTATGCTCTATTTCACTACTTGAAGCCAGTCATTTTCTGTTTCAAAGCGCCGGGATGCCCCTTTGCTGGGGCAGCTGAGCGCTATATAAACTATTGTAACATAGCATAACATAACATAACATAACATATTTCATTATTGAGTGTCAAGCGATGGGTTACACAAACTAGTTTATCGTGCTGACTGCATTCATTTGCACAAACAAACTTTCTGTATTTTAGAATTTGGCTCAGTTGAAAGAAACCCTAACTAACCATTTGGGGGATCCTCTCCTCAGAACCTTTTCTTTGAGAACTTCTGTATAGTGTATAAAGCTTGTATGTTGGTAGAATTCCATCTGACAAACTGTTCAAAGGAAATGCCCTGTTTTTGACTCGAAGGATAAAAGTTGTGAGAGTGAAGCTGTGTGTTTCTTGCAGTTGGTTTGGTATGGAGCTCCACCTCCAGCCTATTTTCTCTGTGTAGCATTCAGGTATCCCAAAATTCCACCCTTCTCTGATGGATGTTAGGGGTGAACCTCAAGTTATAATCACATACATTTATCCATTCAATTTACCTTCATCACCAAGCCATATAAAAGGGGTTGTCTATGTACATGGACCAATGCTGGATGGTCTCATAGAAATGGGCGATCTGGTGTATAAATTGCTCCTCAATTGGGCACATCCAGGTATTGACTTTGGTGGAAGCACATGAAGCTCCCATGCTGATCATTTTTGTAGTTGGAATACTAAAAAGAATCATCTACGAGTCCAATTACAAGTGTAACCTCGAGGCATTTAACCCTAAACTCATTCACTCTACTGCCATCTGTATGTTCCAATACATTCCTCCTGATCCCTTCAATGTCTTGCTTCTGAGATGTGTTGGTATACAATGGCTCTATAGACATTGTGACCAAAAGTTTTTTAGCTTCATTAAAGTCTAATCTTTCCACTTTGCATATCACATGCCCTTTATCCGTTATGTAGGATTAAAAAGTAGTGACCAGAGGGCTCTGAAGCACGTCCACATACTTCGAGAGGGGTTCCGTACCTGCCCTGTGGTGGACACTATAAGTAAAAAGATTGGATTGTGTTGATATGTATGTGTTTTGGGTACAACATGAGTCTGAGGATTCTTCTGATTCAAAAAATCAAAGTCCTTTTTACAAACTTTTCCCTTTTGAAGCACTTCCCTAGTAATTTCTAGTATTTTGGCAGTGACTCTGGTGAAGGGAACTACTTTGTGTGTGAATATGCTCCTTGTGAAAGGGCAGAAGGACTTCACTCACTCAATAGCTGAAGTGGTTTGACCCATCTCCCCATGCTGTGTGCTCTAGTGGGTGGAAGAGATATATGAATGACACAACAACAGACCAATGGAAGAAGAGGGCTAATTGAAAGCTACTACATGTATATTATACATATAATTTTAGTAAAATCAAATAACGTCATATCTAAAAAGACATTTTCTGGGGTACAAAGATTGCACTGATACCAATGCAATTTTACCCCAACATTTTCACTGAACTTTGAAAGGTTTTTTTTGCACTAGTGAGTAGAGGCAAATGCTCATTTATTTTCCCTTGTTGGATGGTGAAAATGTCAGTAAAAAAAATTGCACTGTCATAAGTGTAATCTATGTAATCACCAAGTGATGGTGCAACAGTACATTGGCAACAGTACTGTGCATTCACTTGAACTATTCACAGGTAACAGCACTGTAATTTCTGCTTGTTTAAATGAGTCTACTTAAACAATATACAGTTGTTCTTTTCCTAGGTTGGGGCCCACGGTTCCCATCGGTTCTCCTGATCATTTTCAGCTGAAGGATGCTCGCAGATTCATTTCTGACACTTAAATAGGGGTGAGACATTCATGGCAGGTCCAAGCGTTGCTCACTTCATAACAGAAGATTATGTGCAGAATCCCACCCCGCCTCCTTTTGTAATGATTTAGCATGTTCTGATTCCCAGAGCTCTCCTGTCTTTAAAATTAAATGTTTAGTTACCATGACGATTGGGCTAGGAACATTCTACTAATTGCATTTAAGTCTTTTTATGGACGTCTCTGAGTGAGCACTTCTGCCAGACTGGCAATTATCCATGAATAAGTTGAAAGAGCCAACGGACTTTTTTTTTTAAGCAGGAAATTATCTTAGGTTCTGTTAAATGATATGATTGAAGAGACAGAGGGCGCTGCTATAGATCAACAAATGCTTAACAGAAGGGTGGGGGGGGGGGATGCAGACTCGAAGGATTGACCGGGCAATCCCTGGTGTAGGTAAAGTTAGTACTCTGTTGCTTGGTTGGATGGATCAGCACCATACAGCTGGTAGGAAGCGCCTCGACAGCGGTTAATGAGCAAAATACATTAAAAACACTACGGGGCAGATTTTATGCTGTGTTTGCATCACAAAAGTGTTGCAAATTGGTGCAAAATCTTTTTGTCTGATTTCTTTCCAATGCTAAACTTGTTTAGCGCTGGAAATAACGTGAAAGTAATGAATGCATTACTTAACACCAAGGGGCCGTACCATGGGTGGTGAATGGGCGTTCCCATGCAACCACCCAAAGTTTCAGACGCTAAACCCAATTTACTAAATAAAATAGATAGGGTTAATCATCAGAAAATAGCGCACCCTTTAACTAGGCGCTGTGAAAGAGAAATACTTTTTTTCTCCTTTACTTTCTGACTTCACATGTGTGCTGCACTGTAGTGGGAAATGTTTAAAATTAGTCTAAGCATTGTATTTTGTACAGGAAAGGTATCCTTACAGCACAAAACAAGTGCTTGACTTACAGAGACACCCATGCACTATGGCGCAAAGGTGTGTGTGTGGCGCACAGCAGCTAATTTCAGCACAGGCGCTAGGGAGAGGGGAGGAGAGTGCCATATTTGTGTACCTTTAATGCTCTCCCGTTTTCGTACAGTGCAGCATTTGTGGCTGTTGCAGTGTGCTGTGAGAGAAATTGGTAAATCAGGCTCTAAATACTCACATTACGTTGGGTCCCATTCACAAACTCTTTTGTGATTGCAAATTCAGTTTAATTTGCTATATTAACATTCGAGCTACAAAATGTTGAATTTGTGGTCTGAATTAAAAAAAAAAATTTAATGTTGGATTACAAACTTCAGTTGGCACAGAGGAAAATATGTAAGTTTCGCAAATGCTCTGGTCGTAAGATTAGGGTGAGTGGTATTCTCAGGGGACAATAAAAAAGAGGTGAAGACCACCAATTCCAAACATTTTTGATGTACGCAGACACTTATTCTGACACACTATTTGTGCTCTGGAATAATGGTACATATTTGGTTCGAACCCCTCCCCTCTCAAGGACACACCTACTTTCAGAGGCTATAGGAAAAGGCTGTTGTCCATTTCTGTGGACCCCCAAAAATGCAAAATCTGCACAAATGGAAGGTGCATATTCTATAATACACAAATGTACTCATCTGTGTGTAACAGGCCCTTTGATTAGAACATCTGACCTCGATCCAAAACTATTTCCATGTCAAAAATCGTCAATGAAATGCACAAAGAACTTGAATTCTGTAAATGTCAACATGAGGATGACACCATCTAGCAGCAGTGTCTTCAGGTCATGTTGACACTGTATCATGCAGATAGGCTGGTCATCCACCTATCTCTTCATATCTTACACTTGACTCCTAATGAGCACTGAGCAGCAGCATTGCATCCATGAAGAGATACAGGAAGCTGCACAATACCATGCTACCGAATCAGTCCAAGACTAAACGCTGGTCTAGTAATGAACTGACAGACGTATGAGGTCATTTCAAAGCTTGTAAGATGCAAAATAAGCCTCAAGCATGCTATCTAACCCCCTTTGTGATGTTGACTCCAGAATGAAATTATTTTGACAAAAAAAGTGGACAAGTCTTACACCGCTGGAAGAGGAACACATTCTTTGAACCCTAGGGACCAGTTTGGACGCTACAGCGGTTTGCTGTATATATGCACCTGACTACAATGAGAGGCATATTTGCAAGCCCCTATCAGCACAACGTCACTTTTAAAGATGTTGTGGTGGCGATACATGCTTCACCTTATTTACAAGGCAGTATTAGCACACCTAATGTGGCTTAACACTGCCTTGCAAATAAAGCACGAATGGGTGTTGCTGTGGGCTTTCCACAGCAACACCAATTGATTTTGACGCTGCCCTATATTTCCAAGGGTGGCATAAATATGGGGCAGTGCCAAAATTAAGACCAAGTAAAACCTGGTCATTCCCTGGCGAAATGAGGAGAGATGGTTAATTTCTCCTCATTTTTGCTATTACCATGTGTGCTGCATTGGACAGCACTCAGGGAAACATCAAAACGCCTTTGATTGTTTAAGTGCAGGAAGGTGGCCCTTCTTGCAACTTCTATGTGTGCTACATTTAGCAGCACAAACAGAAGTTTCAAATAGCCATTTCAGATTGTTTATGTGCAGGAAGGGACACCTTCCTGCACATAAATAATCAATCCCCTCAACGCAGGCACCCTTACACTATGATGCAAGGGTGCCTGCGTTGGTGCTAAGCAGCTAAATTTAGCACCAGCGCAGGGGGAAACGTGGCACTATATTGCCATAAATATGGTGCAGGGCTGCCTTTCTAAAGTGACAAAACTTGTCATTAGCCTTCTTGGCATAACAACATACTTTGCTATTTTCCTTCTAAATATGCCCCAGAGTACAGACAGTATACAGGACCCAGATGTATTACAATCCCAAACGAGAACTACTTTGTAGTATGGTTTATTTTCTACAATCCCCAGAAAGCAAAGAGTGGAATCAACCGTAAAAATTGTCCCACGAGCCAAAGCGCTTTATGTATACTGTGTTATATGCAGAATATCTTCCAAAGGGTGGTGGATGTCCCTTCTGCCAAATTTACAGTACAACTGAGATCAATGCCCTTTTAATATGGTGGAAGGGTCTTCTACCTCTTTTGGCGCACATCTTGAATCCAGGGCCGTTTCTAGGTGTTTCGCCGCCCTAGGTGAGAATTGAAAAATGCCGCCCTCTCCCTTTTACTACCATCACTCTCTCCCCCATTATACAGGCTAGAAGAATTCATGCATTAGATCACAAAATGTGCCTCATTATGCCGCAAAATTTGCCTGTTTTTGATGCATAATTTAACCAACTCTCCACATAATTTGTTTCCCTCTGCGGCTTAATTTCAAGTGGCCCTGAGTGTAAATAACACCAACAATCAAAGAGCACAAGGCAAAACAGCTGAGTAGGTTAACCACTTGCTGCAGAGGTCTGCAGTGTTAGCTGGTCACAAATTGAAATATTTGCACAGTCTACTCAGCCTTTTATCTTTCCAAGTTAAAAAGGAGTGCCTTTGGGTTAAGTAATACTGACCTATTATCTAAGCCCCGAGCTATTTAATTAGCATGTATGTTTTGTAAGTGGGCGCATAGAGAGCAAATATAGCCGTAGAACAACACAACGCGGTACAATAGTTGCCTGGGTACATTTGAGTGGTAAACCATAACGAGCTGCCAAACTGACTCTAGAGCCAAGTGTTTTGGAGAGTCTCTATATATGAATTTATTCACGCAGGTCAAGCATCACACACTTTATATCTAGCTGCCGCTGATATGTCTGGCTGCATAAATCGTGACAAACAACCCCAAGAGCTAAAGCGCATGAGGCAGAGCACAATGTGAACTTGTTTTTATTTCAGGTTAGAAAATAAATTATGGATATTCGTCTCTTTATCACTATTTCCAGACATAACAAGACTGGAACCTGTATTTTGGGGTGAAAAAACAAAAAAAGAATTTCAGATTGACGTGATAGAAAAAATAATCCTCTTGGCACCATATATTTTTTATGTGTGGCGTGCTACTAGCCACCTGTTTGCACTGCTTAAAAACAAATGAAATTTGTGAATTATAAAACAATTACCTGACACAGTTATTTTATTTCCTAGGCACCAAAGCAGCAAACACAAACAGTTCGTCCCTCGTGCACCAAGAGAGAGGGTGGTACGACGTGCGAGACAAAGTCACTGTCACTGGCTGCTGCATAAAGCACCACTCGGGGACTGGCCAAAAATTATGCCCGGGCCGTCATTGGTAGCAATTTCCCGCGCTACAAGATTGACGGCCCTGGGGACCCACACACTGGTACCAATGGCCCGCTCCACACACCACTATGCTAGGGTGTGCTGCGCAGTATATACAAGCAGGTGCGCTTGCACTCACATACAGGTTCTGCTGCCTGACTATGAGGCAAAAAAGTTGCATAGTGCAGTACAACTTTTTAGGGCTCGCCTAGACGAAAGCAAAAGCAAAGCTTTTGCTGTCTAGGCGAGCCAACTTATGTAGTCACTTTTGGGGGAATGTTGACAGCAGACTGTCACGAGCTTCTCCTGCCGGAGATTTGACCTCGTGAGCGCGCACGCCCAGCCCGGCGCCGTGCACGTCCCTGAACACACACATGCACACGCAGGCAGGAAGGCACACACACGCGCGCACCCCCCTACTTCCCCCCACCGCACACACACAGGAGCACACCTAAACACACGTACGCACACACACATACAGAGACCCCCCCCGCCGCCGCCGCCGCCGCATACATACAAGCGGAATTCTGCATGGCTCGCCCCTAACGGCCGAGGACTCCTTATGTGTGAAGTGACGCTCGCAGAGTTGGGAGGACGCCCGCTGCTGCTGGTGGGACCTCTGTCGCCCATAGACGGAACACCGCGGGGGAGGCCGCGCTAGACTGTGGCGGTGAGTTCTTTGGGCCCGTTGTGAACTCCCGCTGCGTCCGCTGTTGTTCCCTTTGCCCCCTGTATTGTACTGACGCGGCGGGTGATCCTGCTGCTTTCTAAGTTGTGTGCTGCGGCAGCAGCAGGGCGTGGCGGGGGAGGCCCGCCAGTCTGCGGCCTAGCACACTGAGCCCCTGGCTGCGGGAGCTGCGTGGAGTAATCGATCCGAGTGCCTGACTCCAGAGGTGGGGGCTGCCCTGCATGCACCGCTGTGGCCGAATCCGCCGCTGCCATCCTCCTGCACACAGGGCCTGCTGTGCTGCGGTAGTGGGAAATAACTGGGAAAATCATGATGACCGCCGTTTCCCTGCTGCAGCGGCGACGCGGCCTTGGCCCTGCTGGAGCATTGACGGAGCTCGACCCTACCTTCATGGATGCTTTGAGGAGCGACGGGGCGGAACGCTTGTCTCCCCTGCCTGTGGAGTCGCAAGAGAGGGCCCTGGGGCAACTAACTGAACATCCCCTTAAGCTCATACTCAAAACAACTCACCGCTGTGTACCGAACACGGAGGTATACCTGCCTGCTGGGGAGGCACCCATGAGGAGAGACTGCTGACTGATTAGTTGTACACCCACAGAGGCCGAAGGCCCGCCTATCGGCCCCACTACTGTGTTCTCAGTCAACGGCTCGCGGAGCGCGCGGCCGACGCAGCGGAAGCACATAGAGTGGAAACTCCGCCACCTCACACTGGCAGGTATACACAGCACGATCCACTGTGGAAGAAAGAGTATTGCAAGGAGCCTGATTCCCTGGCAGTAGTCGCACACTACACTTCTGGCCCCCACCATAACTCAGTGAGTGTGCACACCTGGAGTAGGAAACTGCTCTTAAAACTGCTAGTTTGCTCCAGCGTTCCCTCTGTTTTTCAGTAACTTACCACCTTTTCCTTCTTTCTCTTGCATATCTGTTTCCATGTATCCTCACTAACCTTTCTATCTCGGTTCCTTCTCAGTACTTTGCTTCCACTTTCCCAATATCTCCTCCCTGCAGCTCTTCTCCGTCCCGCTCTCGCCTTCCCTCTGCCCGCAGCAGAGGTATCAGGGCACAAGTCGGGGGGTGGGGTGGAGTACCCCTCCCCTCCCCTCCCCACGCTAATCTTAAAAAGTTGGTGCCTTTTGCACAAGGCTTACCGAGGCTCGTGGGGGAAGGGAGGTGTCCTTTTAGTAGGAACTGAAGTCTGATTGTCTCGTCGCTTCCACCCTCCCACCAGAGCTGCTCTTATTGTTTGCCGTTGTACACAAACACAATGTGGCCTGAGGAGCAAGGGTGGGGGTGGGGAAGGCTCGGACAGCATTCTCCTTATACTTGAGAATGGCCCAGCAGGAGGTTATGAGGACAGGGCTGCAACCTTTGACCCTCTCCTTCCTTAGGAATGTGGAAATCCGACCCTTTTGTGCTTTTGCAAACACGACCAGGGATCAAATGCACGAGCCCTAGTAATTAACTCTTAACCCAAGTGCTTGTATTTATTTGGTAAAAACTTCACTTTTTCAATCCAATTTCTAGTGTATCTCGTGTCAGTATATATGTTTGTGTGTGACCATATGTGTGCATGCATATGCATGTGTGTATGTCACTCTCAGTCAGTTCTAAACTCCATTATCCCAAAGCGTGGAACATGTGCAGGCAGTTTACAAAAGTGAAGCTGAAATGCAACATGCTCTTGTCACGTGTTTATATGTGAGTGTATTTGTTTTGTGAAGTTCTCCTGCTGTCAAGAGGCCATTTCACAGCCCACATAAATCAGAACTAATCTTTTCAGGTATCCCTGGTTAACGCCCTTGATTTCACATCATCAGCTTGAGTTAAACATGTACATAATCACATGAAACGTAGCACTCCGTAAGCAACCTGTGCATTTCCTGACTAACGTATTCTTAATTCTATAGCGGTATGCACTTGTCTTCGCTGTTTGGTAACGTGCAGATTACTGTTTGCATACATTATTTAAATGTGGGGTTTGTTTCCAAAACTTCCTCTCCTTAGAATTAAGACAAAGCGTGTGTGATGTAGATGTGAATACATGCATTGATACATGATCTTAAATTAATATATCATCCTTCACCTATTGTATCTCTTCTCGGACCGGTAAATGACCATTCCTTTTAATGAGTGACTAAAGGTAGCATGCCCGCTTACCTTGGTCCAAAAGAAGAAAATAAAGTGACCTTATTTGATGACCATTGCTCATGGAGAAGACTCCAATACCTTCGGGTCATGTTCGAGCTATATAAAACTACACAAAACATTGGTTGAATTGGTATGTAGATCAGTTAGTTATGTGAAATCATGGGCTGTTGTGCTCCTTGAAAGGTATGCACGGTGGGCGTTAGTGCACTCCTGTAGTGGCTGCTCCGGTTTCACCTCAGACGGTCACACCTCATGTATTCCTCAGCAGCAGCGTTTCGGTGATAGAAGCTAACTCATCACTTGCTGTGCCCACACTGTTCTTTGCCCTGTAATGAGTGCTAAACACGGGCACTCGGCAAACTATACTGTAGTTCAAATTGAGTAACATTTATTTGCATTCCAGGCATACATTGTCATTTAAGAGATGGTAACACCGGTTTACAGGTTCTCATTATTAACTTACGAATCACTAATTCTTGGCTTGTGTGTGTGGGTCTCTCTGTGTGTGTATTTCGGACTCTGTGTGTGTGTGTGTGGGGGGGGGGGCTCTCTGTGGGTGCAAATGCAATAGGTCTCACGATTGAGCGAGATTAAGGTATTGACATTATAAATGACAAAGCCATTTATTTATCTGTTTTCAAAACCAACACATAAATAAACATTTTGTCATTTACAATGCCAATAGCTCTAACTTTTGCAAAGGCGAGACCGTTGCATTGTAAATGCTTGTTATGATGCAGCCCATCTCTGAATGATATTTTGTGAATCTAGGCCCTGATTCCTTACTGCTCATACAGATTGAGTCTCGCAATAAGTTGCAGTGATCTACGACATGGATTCTGGGAAGAAATTCAGCTTGACACTTTAGGAAAGAGCTTATTGTGCTGTATGTTGTGCTCCTTTCCGCTTTGTTATCTCTGACGACCCCTTTTATCTCCACTTCTCCACGTTTCTCTTTCTATTTTACTTTCCCACTTGTCACTTGGAGCAATGCAAAGTGTTCCTGGCAAACTTAGTGATGTTATTTAAAGTACAATATATTTGTAGCTTTTCTTCCTTTTTTTACGTTCATTTACATGTGTACTCTTTTCCATGTGCCTGCACGAGAATGGTGACATTATTTATACTGTTTTTAAAGGTTATGTATGGATTACCTATGGTTTCTGTACAATATTGTAACTATAAAAATGAAAAGAAGGATAACATATGTAAAGAACTTCACCTGTTACTTCTGTGAAATGAATGCAGACTATTCCAGTGGGCATTATACACATGCACAAATTAAGCAAGCATTGGCATAGCCAATAGGTCTCGCATTTAGAAGGTTTGCGCTATTGGTAATGTAAATGACTATTTTTTTTATTTATGTGTTGTTTTTGAAAAATAGCTTTGTCATTTACAATGCCAATAGTTTTAACTTTCGCAAATGTGACACCTATAGCATTTGTAATGCAATATGTGTTGTATTTACGTGACTTAGATGTATTGATATTACAAATAACAATGGCTTTTATTTTGTTTTTAATACTTAAATAAAAGTTATTGTAATTTATAATGGCAATAGCTTAAACTTTTGTAAATACCTTTTGTGAAGATTATGTTCAGTGTATTTTATTGTGACGAAAATCCAAGAACAGAAGTGAAATATTAACATATTTTTGTGACATTTGTAATAAAGCTTGAAACATTGAGAGAACATATTTGAACCAGTTGTGGATGAATGCTTGCACAGATTGATGCTGTGGTGGTGCTGAGTGATGTTGTGGTGCCCCTGAGTGATGCTGTGGTGGTGCTGAGTGATGCTGTGGTGATGCGATAGATAGATAGATAGAGTGAGCGTGATAGATAGAGGGAGGGCGATAGAGTGAGGGCGATAGATAGATAGAGTGAGGGCGATAGATAGATAGATAGATAGATAGATAGATAGATAGATAGATAGATAGATAAATGGATGGATAGATAGATAGATAGATAGATAGATAGATAGATAGATAGATAGATAGATAGATAGATAGATAGATAGATAGATAGATAGATAGATAGATAGATAGATAGATAGATAGATAGATAGATAGATAGATAGATAGATAGATAGATAGATAGATAGATAGATAGATCTATACTACTATAATAAAAGAAGAACTTTGCACCTTTGAGGCGGGTAAACTCGGGAACCACAGCGCCAATCCATGCACCCGATACATCATTGTAATAGTCAGGGTGTACAGATGGACATAGGCTATATAAATAAATAAAAATACGTTATTTAAAAAATTGACGATAAAAAAAAGTAGTACCTTGCAAGTACCGCCGGCCGCGACCTGCATGGTGACATCAGGAGTGCGGGGAGGAGCGAAGTGCAGGAGCGGAAGAGGCGCGGCGGACATGGCACGGGGGAGGAACAGTGACGAACGGCGGAATGGCGGTGAGGACCGGCGGACAGGCGGGAGGAGCGGTAAGCGGCGAGGAGCGGCGGAGCGGTGAAATGAGGAGCGTGGGGGAGGAGCGGCGGCTGAGGTAAGGCTCCAGGCAGGCGGGGGTCGGGGCAGGCGGGGGACGGGGCAGGCAGGGGCCCGAGCTGCTTCACAATGTCAGGGCGGGCAGGGGACCGGGCTGCCGCACAATGTCGGGGCGGGCGGGGGTCCGGGAAGCCTGATTGCTCGCGGGGGACGAGCGGGCAGGGGCCCGAGCTGCTTGACAATGTCAGGGCGGGCGGGGGGCCGGGCTGCTGCACAATGTCGGGGCGGGCGGGGGTCCTGGAAGCCTGATTGATCCCGGACAAGGTCGGGACGGGCTGATAGTAGATAGATAGATAGATAGATAGATAGATAGATAGATAGATAGATAGATAGATAGATAGATAGATAGATAGATAGATAGATAGGAGTGAAGGCATTTACACAAGTTTGATCTTTTGGCATTGTAAATGACAATGCCTTTTATTTTATGTTTTGGTTTTTAAAACGTAAATGAAAGGCATTGTCATTTCCAATGCCAATAGCTTAGAGTAGCGTAAATGCGAGACCTATTGCATTGCAAATGCTTGTTATTTGTGCTCTTGTTACAATAATTGTAAAATCAATAAAGTTATGTGCATTTAAGTACACAGGAGTTTTAAATACCTCAAGACTAATGTTATGGTAGACGAGAGGGAGTGTGAAACATAATGAGTCTACCCTTACTCCCCAGCATTTCTGCCCGTTATTCCCCTTTCTCTGTTTGAACCAAAAACTGTTATGGCCTCTGGTGTGCATGATGTTTGTTACAGAAGCCACCTTAGTAGGTCCATTTGCTGTAAGTTTTTTGTCAAGATATGGGGACAGTGAACAAGGAAAACAATCGTATTAGAATGGTCACATGTGCAAACGTTTCTATTTTTGAAAGTTTATTTAATCAAAATAAAAAGTATTTAATTTACTGATTCCTCATGGGAATGCGTATCTTTTAATTTCTTAAACCATTTTATTTTACTCCCTTATTGGCCATCAAACGTGTTCTTTTGTAAATATCGCCCTTTTCCCCCAGGTCTAACAAAAATGCGTGCTGTTAGAAATAACTCCACAAACCACAGAAAAGCTGTGCTTGAAGAATTGTGAACGAAATGCCCTTTTACTGACATTGTATGCTACCAGTGGGCATAAGAATGAAAAAGATGTGTTAATTACGAGATGTCACAGAAAGGATTGCTCATGCAATGTTGCACACAGCTGTGGTGCTTTAACGCTGTGAGGTAATTCGAATTTTATGGTCAATTGTGTCCCCTATCGTAGACCCCAACGGCTCCATGTACGTGCTTCAAGTACATGTAATTTCCCTCCATGACCAGCTATGAAGACGCAAATACATTTGCGTCCAACGTTAACATGTCCTCTTTCAGACGCACCATGAATGGATCAATAATGCAGTTCCTAAGTATGCCTTGCCACCGTCTTTACATGGTGCACTTTCACGTTTTCCTGGCTCTGTTGAGTTAGGCCCTGATTTCTGTCATCGAGCCTTCCTGCCTTCTGCCTCTGAAAGTTGCAGCCTGGATTCTGTATCCATGACCTCTGCCTTACTCCCTGCGCGGCGAGCGGTGCCCGGCTCGGCCTGTTTGCCTGCCAAGACTGTATTCAGCCTTCAAGTTATCTGCTCCGCTCCTCGAAAATACATTCCTGTCTAGTTATTTAGGTAAACATCCTCCCAGCTGCAGAGCAAAGGGCCCGGCCTCACTGTCTCCGTGCAAGTAATTCACTGCTCCTGTTACCATGGTAGGCCCATGGCCCCTCGCACTACATGCAGACACGTAGACGCTTATGCACGCACTAACAGTCAGTATAGAATAGCCTCTGTCCGAGAGACCTTTCCTTCTAGATAATACAGTTCCGCAAACACAAGATATCAGATATGATTGGGTTTAGATTGTCCTGACACGCCAGACTTCTGTCTCCTCTTTCGGAGCTAAATGTCAAGTCCCCTTCACCCTCCAGTCCCACGTCAATCACACGTCATATTGCCTGCGCACGCATCCAGCCATAAAATTCTGCTGACACTGCAGGATTCCTCTATGAATCCACCCACTTATGACACTTTCATATGACGTCTCTAGCACACACCTCCGTGTACGCCCTTGTGCACGCCTTCTGTTACGCCTTCTGTTACGAACATGTGTTCTTATCTCTTTTCTCTCAGCTGTTACGCCTTCTGTATCCATCACCATTATATGCATTTACTATATATATTGTACTCTGTCAATAAAGTATTGTATATCCCTTCCTGAACCTTCGTGGTGATGGAACATGATACCTGGTTCGAACCATTCCATTATATGGAATAAAACCCTTATAAAACTCAGATACCACGGACTCTGCCTTTCATTTTGGATTGAGCTATTTTATTGAACTTTACCGCATAAATTCCGCATAGGTAAACTTTTATTTACCACATAATTTGGCGCCCGAACAGGGACCCCCTCCCCCACCTTACACGCCGGTGGTGCGTTGCAGGCCTAGCCCCCTGCCACAGCCGCGACGGACAATTACGCGTACCCGCAGGATTTCCTGTATCTCCTTCCGGCCAACGGAGGTGACTGAGACCGCGATCGACACCCAGACGAGGCGGTGAGGAGTGCGGAGGATCCCGACCAGAGCCCAGCTGAGAGAGCAAGGTCCGAGGTGTCTAGAGGCCCACCAGTTCCGAAGTACCTACGTCACGAGTCTAGTCAAGTCCAGTCCAGGTCCAGTCCAGTGTCGAGTTTCCGAGGCCTTCCGTTCCGTGCTTCCCGGTGAGTACCGTTGCTGGGGACGCTTCTAGACGGGTGCATTAATTTGTGTCCGGTCAAGACGGGTTTGGGTACACAGACCCGGTCTGCACTGTTTTAGCGGTGTATCTGTACTGTTTAGCAGTATATCCAGTATGCAGTTATCTAGTTTTATTCTAGTTATTGTTGTTCGTTTCCGAAATGTTTAAATGTGTTTTAATGTCGTGGTATGAGTGATTGTTTGATTTTCATTACTGTGGTTATTGTATTAATTGTGTTCAAGTTCGAGTAAGTATCAAGTATCAAGGTTCAAAATGCCTTTATTCTCCAAACTAAGACAGATAGGAACTAGAAAAGGGATACTCGAGGAAGCTGTTCCCATCCCCCCCAGGGACACTCCCGGACATTTTATGTACCACAAACACGGCTTAGATGCCGTATTATACCTCGATTTATGGGTGGATTACACCAAGGATTTAGCAGAGAATCAGAGATGGCCCGCTACGGGAACATGGGATGCCGAGTGCATCATGAGAGTAGAGGAAGCATTATGGAAAAGGAAAGCCAGGCAGTCACAGAAAGATGCCATTGAATTATGGCGTAAAGAATCACATAGATGAACAGAGAAAGCGCTCAGAAAAGCAGATAAAAGTAAAGAAGATTCCGAAAAAGCTAAAGAAAAAGAACTACTAGAAGAAGGGGAACGAGTCAGAATAGAACAACACGACAGAAAGAGTAATGCCATTATGACAGGACTGTATCCAGTCCTGGCCGAGGGCCTGCCCAAGGCGACCCCGGAAATACTGAAAAATCTGCCCCCTCCATTGGTTCCGACTAAATTACGTCACAAGACCGCAGCAGACATTTTCCTTTCTTCCTATTTAGACGACGTAGCTCCCGAATATACCAATGTTCCGCCTGCACGTATACCACCCGCTGATCGTCAACCCCCTAATAATCCTCCACCACTTCCTGCACCCCCTAATAATCCGCTTAATCCTTTTGGAATTCCGTTACCGCCGCCACCGATAGATCATGCCCAAGCCTCCGCTTCAGGAGGTGCATTAGGAGGTTACCATACCCCGCCACCAGTACATCGATTAAATACTAGAGAACTAGCAATGCAACGTACTCCGAAACCGATTACAAGTGACAAGCTTAAAGAACTTATCGTAGACTATAGATATGACCCCATACCAGGCAAAGATGGTTGCATGTTATTAGCCTCAATACGTATAAGACGTGCTGCAGACTTTTAAGTTCTGTTTCCAGGAATGATAGATAATCTAGATAGGATATATCATTTTGTTCAGACGGGGGAGGGTCAGGAATGTATTCAGGAGGCCATGGCGTATCAGAAAGTAGACATTCAAAGTCTACTATTAAGATTCCTCATAAACTGTTTCATAAGAGAACGGGACCGGCCTCGTGTAAATAAAGAAGAGATGGAGGTACTAACTACATGGAGTCAGAATATTTCAGACGGAAAACATGATAAACAAAAATGTATAGAGACCATGTCGAGAAAAATCCGTAAAGAAATAGTAATATTCCATGCAAAAGAGAAAGCTGAAAGGGGAGCAGAATCAGATGCAAACAAATCCTCAGAGGAGGATGAGCCAGAAGATAAAGGAACGATAGCATATGTAGGAAAGGGTAGATCCTTTAATAAAACGATACGCCCAGAAAGCAAGAGACTTTTTCACGCTGCCATGTCAAATCCGAGGACTCCTGAACATTTGTTTCAGGCTACCGATAAAATACTTCGAGAACGAATGGGGTACCATGTACTCGATTCCATGGATGAACAAGAATTAGCCAGGTCAGCAGTACAATGGGCTGACAATTCCGATAAATATAATGATGACGCAGTAGCGCAAACCTTTTTGAGTCCTTCCCCAGACGAACAGCGACTAGCTGGTATGTACATGATACAGCACCTCCTTATATTGTATAAAAGCCAACACTCTGATCCTGGTCCCTTACCTGATATATTAATAGAGCTACTCATGAATAAATGGAGAGGCCTAGGTACCGACTTAATTAAAGTAATTTTAGAACATCGACACAGATATAGTGCTTTCCTGAATCCACAGTTTGTTCCAGCTCCACCCCCCGGAAAGAAAAATGTATTACATAGACAGACAGAATCCCTTACGAGAAGTGCACCCAGTCAGGAATGATGATAATACTCTTAGACGTGTATTTGTGTACACACCCATAACTAAAATGGAATTATTGGAAATGAAGAAAATAGTGCCTAGCCATGATAAAGACCCAGCAGGTTTTCACCGTGAGATTAAAGACATGTTACTCATGGGAGATTACACCTATCCTGACATTATGAAAATATTAAGAGTATTACTGCCTGCCGGTATTTACGAAAAACTCAAAGAAAAAGAATGAGAGGTGGGAGACAAAAAGATAGATTGGGCTGCATTAGAAAATGAAGAAGCGACTCGAACCCCAGGTTTAGGTCTTGGGGATAAAACAAAAGCATTACCAGGATTGTTAGTACAGGTCCTGCCACGTTTGTTAGCAACTAAAAAGGAGGACTGGGATGCAATCTCAGCCTGCAAACAGAAACCCGATGAAGACACCAGTGATTTTTATTCCCGATTTGAGAAATGTTTTATTATTAATAGTGGCCTGAAAGCAAGTAGTGAGTCATATCCGCATCTTTCTGTATCGAAATTAGTCGAGAATTCATTGCCCCAGGTTAAGAACCGTGTACTAAAAGTCGAGAGCACATGGCAAGCTAATACACCTTCACAAATATTACAGATGTTACAGTACCACCAGAACAGAATTAGGGAAGAACATGATCACGAACAAAGACGTATGAAAGACACAAAAATGAAAATGCTAGTTGCTCAGTCAGTTCCAACTGATGGTAATAAAAAGGGTATGACACAGTCCAGTAATTCGGCAGTTCCCGTTAAAGGGACATGCAACTATTGTAAACAGCCAGGTCACTATATAAACGATTGTGCAGTTTTGAAACACAATATCTCCAAAGGCAAAACTACTAAAGAGAGACCCCGTCCACCTAGACAAGACCAGGTCCAACAACCAGTACCACAGAATATACAGCCTATGCATGCTCCACAACAGACAGTACAGACCGTAGCGGTACCACCGCCACAACCGATTGCCGCAACACAACATGCGTCACAACAGATGTACCAATATGCACAAACTGATTACCCCGATTATCAGCGATACACATGAAATAGCCTAGAGAGGGAGGTTGGCTTGCCTCTTATTGAGGTTCCTGTAGATCAAGAGGGTCCTTATGTACATAGTCAAGTATTAGGGAAAGATAGAAAGTTTTTGATTGATACAGGGGCAAGCAGGACGACAATAAGTCACGACGAGGTTCCAGTGGCACCCCTCTCAGGCTCACAGAATGTTTCCCTTGGATTTTCAGGAAAGCCTATTGTTAATGAAGTATAGAAACCACTTCCCCTTGCAGTTGGTCCATTGACATGTACTACAGATCTATTGCTCACAAAATCATGTCCAGAAAACTTGTTAGGTATCAAGACTCTGAAAGCTCTAGGAGCTGTCATTTGTTGTTCTCCGGAAGGAGTAAGATTGTTTTTGCGTGACTTTAAGGGTCACTATGTGTTGAGAGATATTGATTCCAGATTACAAAATGTTCCTGCACATTTATGGGCACAAGGCCCCACTGATGTAGGTTGTATGCACATTACTCCATATCGTGTCACACTCAAGTCAGGAGTAGTACTACCACGCATTCGACAATACAAGTTACCACCAGATGCTGTAGTGGCTTTACTGAAAATCATTGACGAGCTCATTGCACAAGGAGTGGTTGTGGAAACCGACTCAAATCTCTTCAATTCCCCCATCATTCCAATTCTTAAACGCACAGACCCAAATGCACCCCCAGTTTATCGATTAGTTATCGATTTACGAGAACTGAATAAATGCATTGTACCACAATATCCTGTGGTCCCAGACATTTCGTCTCTATTGACTGCTATTGATTCTGAAGCAACGTTCTTTACTGTAATTGACCTCAAGAACGCCTTCTTTAGTGTTCCCATTGATCCGGAAAGCCAATATCTCTTCGGATTCTGTTTAAATGGCCGAAGATTAAAATTTGCACGCGCACCTCAAGGATTCACAGAAAGCCCTAGCATCTATAGCCAAGCATTGAAAAGACAACTTGACAGTATTCACATGCCTGACGACACTGCCCTGCTTCAATACGTCGATGATCTACTGATCACCGCCCGTAGCGAACCTGAATGTGAACGAGCATCACTGACGGTTTTGCATTTCCTGGCTGACAAGGGACACAAGGTGTCTCCTTCGAAGCTGCAATTCTGTGTTCAGCAAGTGGTGTACCTTGGGCACTTGCTGTCCAAAGGGGGGAGACAGCTAACACCTGACCGTATCCAGTTAATTGTAAACATGCCACAACCCATGACACAAAAGGAGGTACGGGCCTTTATAGGCCTCACTTCTTACTGCAGACAATGGATTCCCCAGTACGCATTTCTAGCCAAGCCACTCATACAGTTGACAACCCAGGAGGCAGCGACATCGACTGTCCTCCCTTGGACTCAGGAACATACACAAGCTTTTGAAGACTTAAAGAAAGCCTTATGCCAAGCACCTGTTTTAGCGACACCATGTTACAGCAAACCTTTTACACTTTTTGTCACAGAACGCGAAGGTACTGCACTGTCAGTACTTACCCAGGATCAAGCAGGTTCACACAAACCGTGTGCTTATTTTTCTAGTACACTAGATCCGGTAGCCCAGGCTCTGCCTGCGTGCTTGAAATCTGTAGCAGCAACAGCTCTAGCAATTAGACAAAGTGATTCCATAGTGTTAGGACACCAACTGACAGTACAAGTTCCACATGCCGTGGAAGTTCTTTTGAACCGAACACAGACCCAGCACTTGACTATAGCACGACTGACAGGTTATGAATTGACATTGTTTCAGCCACACATAGAAATTAGACGCTGTAATACACTGAATCCTGCTACACTTTTGCCATTAAGTGAGACAGACCCTTTGGCACATGATTGTGTTGAAGTCGTTACCATTACGACGAAACCTAGACAAGACTTGACAGATATCGCATTACCAGATCCAGACCTGACACTTTATGTGGATGGTTCATGTATGAGATCAAGTACAGGAGAGTTAGTGGCCGCATATGCAGTCACGACAGAAACTGAGGTCATAGAAACACACCGCATTGACACCCTGTCAGCTCAAGCAGCAGAGCTCATCGCTCTGACCCAAGCCTGCATTCAAGCCAAAAACAAGAGAGTTAACATATACACAGATTCCCGTTATGCCTTCGGAGTTGTACACGACTTCGGAGTTCTCTGGCAAGAGAGAGGTTTCCTAACTTCTCACGGTGCCAAAATCCAGCACGGACCCCTCATTCAAGCTCTGTTAGACGCAATACATTTGCCTACAGCGATATCCATCATGAAATGCAAGGCACATACGAAAGTTACAGATACCATTTCCCAGGGTAACGGCCTGGCAGATCGAACAGCCAAACATACAGCTCAGACTCAGACTCACGCAACGGATCTGACAAAGACAGTAGTTCCGACACCGACGCATTGCATGACAGTGAGAGATCCCGCCCTAGATGTAATTGACATACAGACACATGCTACACCAGACGAAATCAAGAAATGGATTGAACTAGGAGGGACCCAGACAGAACAGGGATGGATGACGAAGGGGAAAGCCACATGGTTCCTCCCCGACTCTATGGTTCAAGTTATCATTAATACAGCACATAGTCCTGCACATTTAGGAGAAAAAGCCATGTTAGACAGTATTCAAAACCTTTGGTTCAATAAGCATTTACGAGCAGCAGCAAAACAGAAAGTGCGTACTTGCATGATTTGTTGTCAGTTCAACCCAGGTAAAGGCATTCCCGTAGAGCAAGGTGGATTTCATGCTCCCGATTACCCTTTTGAAGTCCTCCAGATGGATTATATCCAGATGGAACGTTGTCGAGGATTCAAGTATGTTCTCGTAGTTGTATGTGCACTTTCCCGATGGACAGAAGCATATCCAGTCCCAGATTACACTGCTCCGACCACTGCCAAGCAGCTGGTACGTGAATTCTTCCCACGGTATGGTTTACCCCGTGTCGTGTACTCAGATAACGGTCAGCCCTTCTCGTCCGAGCTCATGAAGCAGGTATCACTCCTGCTAGGATATCAGTGGAAGTTCCATTGTGTCCGACATCCCGAAGCAGCAGGTCTCGTAGAGAGACATAATCAGACCCTGAAAACGCGTCTTGCCAAGATTTGTGCCGAGAAAGGCGTGGACTGGATAGTTGCATTGCCAGTCGCACTCTTTTATATGAGAATGGTAGCTCACTCAAGAACAGGGCTATCCCCGTACGAGGTGGTCTTTGGCAGACCACCGAATATGTGGGGGACGCCTTTGCCTCGCAAAATTACAGATGTTGATTGTAATATGCTGACAGATTACCTTGCCTCCTTGATGTCTGCACTACAATCTTGTCATTCACAGGTAGCTGCAGCCTTTCCCGACAATACCGAGGTGAAGCCACATGAGATTACTCCGGGGGACCTTGTCTTCGTCAGGAACTTCGACCGGAAGAGTCCGCTGGAGCCCCGCTGGCAGGAGCCGAAACTTGTTCTGCTGACCACGAGGACGGCTGTGAAGGTGGAGGGCCGAAAAGGGTGGCTCCACTCAAGCCACATAAAAAAGTTTCATGGACTGCCGCCAAAGATAGACCTTCAGCCCGGCCCCATTCCAGTGATTGAAACTGATACTAAACTCCCCCTGGCAGAGAAAACTCCTCAAGAGGAGTATAAGAAAAAGTTGAGATCTAGCAAGTCAGACAGTTTAATTGTTTAAGTCCTCCCCTAGGTGAAGCGGTTAGACAGGTTCCTTACATGTATAAGTTAGATCCCAATAGAGAGAGAGATAGACAGAAACAGATCAAGAAAAAGAAATATTGTAAATCTCTCCGCAGCTATTGCATCGTTATATTATTGATTATGTTTTTTCTGAGTCTTCTGATTATTGCTGCAGGTTTATTGCTCCACATGTACCTTCCTATTTTCACACGTGCACATTCTTCCTCAAACGACACTGTCGAACACACTTTCAGTGAATTACCCCCTCACGAGTTGTCATACCGACTTGCGCTGCGCAACAAAACCTTCATTAGTATGTTACATCATTCTCATCAGACCAGCAACGCTACAAATTGTTGGATATGTGGCCGACTCCCCCCTTTCAGAAATACAAGGGAGTTCTGCCCCTCTTTCCGTACCCGTTTACACACAATGGTTCCTGTGGTGCATGGTTTAGTTTAATAAATTCTTTAGATTCTGATGCCATAATCTATCAGGGAGGTTGGGTCTGGGGAAATCTGAACGTAGTCATGCATAAAGCCTGCTACCCTAACAAGGAGGGTCTTCCACAAAGGACAGGGACCGATCTAGAAAATGAAGTATATGGATTAGGTAATTATACACTTAACCTCATGATTCTGAATGTCCAAGCCGATACCAGACCAGACTTACCCTCTATGTCAGTGTTACCAGTTAAAGGTGAATTATGTGTCAGAAAGAATGGCTCAGTACACCTAGGTCATAGTGAATGTAATACTGTAATCGAATTCAGTGATAAAGGCAAGTCTACATTCAAAGCTACACGCCATTCCTATTTCATTTGTGGTCTGACAGCCTATATACGTTTGCCACTAGATTGGGATGGGACATGTTACATTGCATTCTTACTGCCACCTGTTTTTCTAGCTCCACCTGATTATCATAACAACTCTCGTCTAGTGCCTAATAGACCCAGGAGAGATCTCCCGATTGTCGACTATACTGAAACGGCATGGGAAAAATACACAGATTTCAATAAAGGTTTCTTTCCCTATTTAGGAGCTATCTTCAATAGCAAATCTATACGTCACTTGACCAGAACCCTCGAAGCAGTAGTGAATGAAACTACTTCCGCCCTAGGCAACTTAACCGAGGAACAGTCTGCTATGAGACTTGTTGTCCTTCAAAATCGTCTTGTTCTTGACGTCATCCTAGCCGATAGGGGCGGAGCTTGTAGAGTCATCGGATCGAGTTGCTGTGTTTTCATTCCAGAAAACGCACCATCAGTATACAGAGCCATAACACGTCTCCATAAAATTGCAAGTCAGATACACCAGGATCCAGGAACCTGGACTTGGTCCGGTTGGTTCTGGAGCGTGTTGTCAGCCTGGGGTTGGAAAGTCCTATCCTTCCTCGGAATAGCCCTTCTCATAGTATTCAGTTGCTGCCTATGTATCCAGTGCGGGCCAGCGATCTGCGGTCTGTGCGCCACATCATGTATTCCTCATCCAAGTCCACGTTCTAAATCCCGCCTGAAAAAAGAAGAGCAAATGGTGTTACATGAACAAATACATAGACTAATGCAGATTGATATATCATGAAGGGTCCGTAGGGGACAAGGAGGGAATGAGGTAATTCGAATTTTATGGTCAATTGTGTCCCCTATCGTAGACCCCAACGGCTCCATGTACGTGCTTCAAGTACATGTAATTTCCCTCCATGACCAGCTATGAAGACGCAAATACATTTGCGTCCAACGTTAACATGTCCTCTTTCAGACGCACCATGAATGGATCAGTAATTCAGTTCCTAAGTATGCCTTGCCACCGTCTTTACATGGTGCACTTTCACGTTTTCCTGGCTCTGTTGAGTTATGCCCTGATTTCTGCCATCGAGCCTTCCTGCCTTCTGCCTCTGAAAGTTGCAGCCTGGATTCTGTATCCATGACCTCTGCCTTACTCCCTGCGCGGCGAGCGGTGCCCGGCTCGGCCTGTTTGCCTGCCAAGACTGTATTCAGCCTTCAAGTTATCTGCTCCGCTCCTCGAAAATACATTCCTGTCTAGTTATTTAGGTAAACATCCTCCCAGCTGCAGAGCAAAGGGCCCGGCCTCACTGTCTCCGTGCAAGTAATTCACTGCTCCTGTTACCATGGTAGGCCCATGGCCCCTCGCACTACATGCAGACACGTAGACGCTTATGCACGCACTAACAGTCAGTATAGAATAGCCTCTGTCCGAGAGACCTTTCCTTCTAGATAATACAGTTCCGCAAACACAAGATATCAGATATGATTGGGTTTAGATTGTCCTGACACGCCAGACTTCTGTCTCCTCTTTCAGAGCTAAATGTCAAGTCCCCTTCACCCTCCAGTCCCACGTCAATCACACGTCATATTGCCTGCGCACGCATCCAGCCATAAAATTCTGCTGACACTGCAGGATTCCTCTATGAATCCACCCACTTATGACACTTTCATATGACGTCTCTAGCACACACCTCCGTGTACGCCCTTGTGCACGCCTTCTGTTACGCCTTCTGTTACGAACATGTGTTCTTATCTCTTTTCTCTCAGCTGTTACGCCTTCTGTATCCATCACCATTATATGCATTTACTATATATATTGTACTCTGTCAATAAAGTATTGTCTATCCCTTCCTGAACCTTCGTGGTGATGGAACATGATACCTGGTTCGAACCATTCCATTATATGGAATAAAACCCTTATAAAACTCAGATACCACGGACTCTGCCTTTCATTTTGGATTGAGCTATTTTATTGAACTTTACCGCATAAATTCCGCATAGGTAAACTTTTATTTACCACAGCTGGAGCAGCCCACGGTTCCTTAATCTATCTGATCTCAATGCCTGGTAATGCTGGAAGAACAGGGAAGTTAACCCAGCACAGAACAAAAGTGGAAGACAAAGAGATGAGCCAGATGCAGCACCTTGGTTTGCTCGACTGACCCCCGGTCTGCTCATGGGACTACTGTATGCCTTTAGGGTCTGCTGGGGCACTGGCCATGATATCTGTTGATTGCTGACTGCAACAAGCTACGAGAGGGGGTGGGAACTGAGTATTGCAAGCCCCAGATTGCCCAGAAATGCTTACGAGGCAGGAAGGATCAGCAGCGGGCTGAAGGGACACTTCTTTAAGAACTCATCTACTGACAGGATGTGTCTGTAAGCGTGATATGAACTATTGTTTTTTTTATGAACTAATGTAGCAGACACAAAAGCGCAAAGTTACCAATGTAGCGCGATTGTAAAAAATAACATTACAAAAGCACAACATTAACAAGACTAGGAATAAACAAATGCAAGCTCGAGGTAATGTGGGGCCGGGGGAGGAGGTGGGCTAAAGAGGCAAAGATTATAAGTCTGCAAGCCTTGTGCCTCCTTTGAATTTTTTTATGGCTAATCAGTATCACATTTTTAGGTCTGCAAAGTTATTTACCCAAGCGAAGTCTTACCCAAATTCAGTCCTGGGGCGGCGGTACAGTTGTTATTACACTCAATTTTAAGGCGCATGCGCACTGGATGCAGGCGCGGTGGGAGGGTGCGCAGGTAACGGTGAAAGGGGACGAGAGAGAGAGGCGGAAAACAGGGCGGTGCAAATGCATATGGAAACAGATTAGAAGAAATGGGAGGGTCAGACACGATGAGGCAAGTAGCAAAGAGTCGATGCAGAAAGAAAAAGTGTCCACAAAGAGAAAGTAAGAGGCAGTGACAGAGTGAGACAAAAACTGCAAGAATGTGAGCAGGTTGGGCTAGAGTAGGGCGATGGGGGAAAAGGCAAGAGAAGTGAAGATCGAAGAAAGAGACCTTGCAGCAAGCCAGATGCGGAACACCGGCTGCGGAGGGCATGCGTACTTTGTTGAGATGAGGTGGGCGGTACAGGGAGGAGGAGTTTTCAGGGGAGACAGTGAGTGTGAGATTAGACATAGCAGCATTAGGAAGAAGAGGACGGAGTTCTATGCAAGCCACCCGGAGGGGCTGTACCTTGAGTGAGTATTGCTGCTGGCAGGCTGAGGCGGACAGCAAAGCAAAAGTGATTATGATGACGCGAAGCACGCAAGGGATGTGCATGCAGCTGCGCGCGTGCTTGTGCGCGTTCTGGCAAGCTGGTGGCCGGGAAGTACCAGTTTTCTAAGTAGTTACTTAATGTCTGCCAGACAGCGCATGCGCGCTGGCTCAGGCGAGACCTAAAAATGTTTTCCCCTTTTGCTGCACTAGCCCTTTTGCCGCCCTAGGCAGCTGCCTAGTCCTGCCAAATGGTAGAATCAATCAATCAAGAATTTGTAGAGCACACTACTTACCCGTGAGGGTCTCAAGGCGGGAAAAAAGAGAGGGGGGAACTACTGGTCGAACAGCCAGGTCTTGAGTAGCCTCCTGAAGGTCAGCAGGTCTTGGGTCTGTCGTAGGTTCAGTAGGAGGGTGTTCCAGGTCCTAGCAGTGAGGTAGAAACTGCCCTGCTTGGATCCTCCCAACCACCTCTACTGGCTAGATTGCCAGTCCCTTACATGAATTCTCAATTTAACAAAGTCTTCTGACTTGGGGTACTAAATGTGGTGGGAGATTTTACAGTTTTTAGTTAGCAAAGTCAAATTTGTACGGCTGATAAGCAGGTCAGTCACTGATGTTTCTAGATAGGAGGATTTGGTGTCCTCCTACAGGGTAATGATGCACCTGTCCCTTCTCAGCCTCCTTCATGCACAATACCAACAAACTAAACATACCAGCACATAAGCAGCTACAGACCAGTATCAGGTCCTCTCTTCACAAAGGCCTACTCCCAAGTACTCAGAACCATGTTCGAATGCCACTAGAATGACTGAAAGGTACATCCAGACAATTCCCAAGCACAAAGAAATACCCCAACCAAAGAATATCATGTTCTTATCAAAAAAAGCCCACAGTGCCCCGGCTGTTATGACAATGCTAATGACACATCCAAATTAGGCCATGTGGGTAGCATCATCTTCCCTCGCCTATGGCAAAATTTAGAAATATGTCATTGACTATCTGAGGCTTTCCTCTGGCTCAAGCTAGTCATGAGTCTACCCACCTAGCAACAGCTACTGGGTGAGATTCATGGTTCTAATCTACTTCCTTCACCGGGAGTGAATCAAGCTCTAATCTTTCAATCCTCCCCAGAGTGGCATGCACAGTAAAGGTACAAATTAGGCCCAAGCTAAATTTAAATTATACAGGCATAATTTATGGAATTTCATGTAACACTTGTTATGCAAAATTTCCTAAACAACGGCATTGCTCCATTTCACATAATTATGCCACTATTCCCAGCAAAATTACACTGCAGGAACAGCACTAACAACCAGAATTTGAGTGGGTGAGGGTTACAGCAATTTAGTTTTTTTGTGGCATTTCTGAGCTTCAAATGTTCCTCATGTTGATGAGGAAATACAGATAGAAAGGCATAAATTGTGCACACCAAAAGTTGTATTCTAGTCACATTTATCAGCTGAGGATGATGGGATTCCATCCTTTTTAAGGAATGCACCTCATGAGGAGGACGGCAAATCAAAGCGTTTTTCTTCTTTGCACCTCAGAATCTCAAAGAAAAATATGCATATGATGGTCTTTAAAATAGACCCCTTCAATTTATAGGAAGCAAGTGGTATGAGCACTAGTGTTTCGTCGAATTTCCCGATTGACAGTACAGGGATGGTGCCGAGCATTTTAGCGATTGTGCGGGCTATGGGAGAGATCGGAGCCGAATCCCCATAGGAGGTGACAACATAGAGCTCTGGTGATTGGACTTTGGTTGAGAGGGGGGAAAAATCTACTATGTTAACCGCTAGGAGCATCTCGCCTGACTTTAAGATGGCGGTTCCAATTTTACGGCAGGAGGCGATTTGGCTCTCTCCGGGACCTGTGGCACACCTCGGATGCCTCCGGGCAGCACACCTGCTTTACAAAATGGTGCTCCGTGAGTCCTGTACAGAGCATGATGTGAAGGTCTGACCATCCATGTTGCAAACAGCCCGCCTCATACGGTTTGAAGAGGCGAAGTGCTGCACGACAAGCAAGTGGTTGCCCTGTATGTGTGACTGCCCTACGCACTCACTGAGGCGCCAGGACCAAGCCAGCTTTTATTGACCATCCCACGGCCAGCTTCTCTAGTCCTACTTCCCTCAAGCCCAAGACATCTCTCTGCCATTACAGCGGTGTCCTCCTGGGCCCGCCCATATGCCGCCAAAGAAGACGACCAGCAAATCACCCAACAAGGTCTCGAACTTTCTCGTACTGGCGGAAAAGCGCCCCTCACCGAACCCTGCGGACGTAGCGGACAACATGGCCCTGATGAAAGACGTTTTTCTGAGCATTTTTAGGGACTTTGAGAGAAAACCTCGGAAGGACCTCAGCCAAGATATCCAGTATTTGTTTATAATCATGTAACTCTTACTGAACTACCTACCCCCTACCCCTCCCCGCTCTACTCCTCTCCACTTTCCTGCTACTGATTTCTGCCCTTACCTGTCCTGGCCCTAGTCCCCACCCTGTTTACCTGTGAATTTTCCCGCGTCATTTGAGAGCTAGCTATTCTGTTGGATGCCCAATGGAGCTACCTGGTTTAGCTATAGGGGAGACAGGCCGGGGATTCCCTCCTTGGACGTCACCTACCCAGTCGGTCTTTAGCTAGACTTCCTTGCGTCTCTCCTGTCGTCTCTTCCCGCTTCCTCCCTCTATTTATTATCCCTACTTCTGGCGCGTCTAGGTAGCCAGGCTAAGTCCCAAAGGGTTTGACAGGGGACCGCCAGATTCATACGGAACCAGTGTAATCACTCTTGCGGACCACCCACTCAGCGATGTACTGTAGATGAGGGGCCCAATAGTATTCCAGGAGGTGGAGCAGGCAAACCCTCCCCTTTCTCTAGGCCGCATCAGTAGGGAATTGGAGATCCTTTTTACCTTCTCACTCCAAATAAAGGAGCGGATGTCCTGGTGTAGTGGGGGATCAGAGTAGGTAGAGACTGAAAAAGATACAGGACTGTTGGGAGGATATTAATTTTTATGACATTGATTCAACCCAGACAAGCTATGTGGGGAGGTTTCCAAGGTCCAAGATCTTCTAGGATGGATCGCCTGCGGTTTGGCCAGTTAGCCTGTGTCCAAGAGGGCAGCATGGGGCTTAGGCTAAGACCCAAGTATCTAATTATGTGGTGGCTCATTGGAATGGTGCAAGGTCCTGTAGAGCGGGAAGAAACTGCTTGGGTATGGTATGGTTGAGCGCAAAGGATTTGGTCATATTGACTTTGAACCTAGGTTCTGCCTCAAAAGTGACAAGGCTATTCACCACAGCCGGTAGAGTGGTAGCGGGTTGAGAGATAGTAAGCAAGAGATCATCCTCAAATAGGTTTCTATTATGAGCTCCGCCACCAAAGGGAATGCCCGCAATTACAGTAGAGCGTTGGATGGTAATAGCCAATGGCTCAACCACTAGGGCGAAGAGAAGGGCTGACAGTGGAAACCCCTGCTTGGTGCCCCTGAATATACAAATCTGATCTGTATTCTGTCCATTGACATGTATGACGGTTGTTAGGGTGACATATCAGGCCATATCTTTAGCTCTCATATCCAGTCCCAAACCCATCTTGCCCAAAACCACTTAGGCGGAAGGTCCAATTCACTTTGTTTCAAACCTTCTCTGTGTCAAGCAAGAGAACGCACACCGGGATAGTGTGGCAGTGTGCTACCCGGCGTACATCATCATCTCCCAATCTCTTTTGGGTAAACTCCACCTGATCAGGGTCAATGAAGCCTGGGAAGTAACTCTATGGCCTTGTGGCTAATCTATTTGTGAATACCTTTGCATCCTTAGGGACGATAGCAAGAGCATTGTGTAGGCTCTTTCCCTGGTTTGGGTATAAGGGATATATCCTCTGCCGTAATGGTGGGTGTAAGGCACTAATCTTGTATAAAGGAATTGAACACTGTCAACAGGTGGTCCTGCAGATTATGAAGGAACAGTCTGTAGAAGGTGACAGAGAGCCCATTGGGAAAGCGGGGTTTTCCCTAGCTGAAGGGCCTAAACAGCTCAGCGCAACTCCTCAAGGGTGATTGGAGCGTTAAGTAGTCCGCGTGTTGGAGATGGATGAGGTGCCAATTAAAGGCTCACAGGTACTCTCCTATCAGGGTTTCAAGGAAATCATGATGCAAAAGAATACCAAGTTCCCCAGGGAAAGTAAAAGAAGTATGTGTGAAAGTATGGAGTAGAACAAAAGCAGGGAAATCATCCCGGGCGTAGAGAGGTTGATAGTAGTCATGAAATGCCCGCTGCTTGTCCCATTCAGAAGTCGCCCATCGCGTGTCTCCAGTTCGAAGTTTAGTAATGTGAGCTCTGGCCTGGGTTTGGCAGAGTCTGTGAACAAACAAGGACTCCACCTTATTCCTTCCTTCGTGGCATTTCTGTTTCGGGGCTAAGAGGGAGCACTATGCCCTATTAGTTCTATGTGCTCTCATTTGTCCTCGCAGGATTGCTAGTTACGTTATCCTGCTGCTCTAAGGCATTAATCTTAGCCAACAGGTTTGACTCCACCAGGCAGCCTTCCCTCCCCCTGGTGATGGCAGAGGGATGTAGGGAACAAAAGAGCAAAGGGGTGCCCCCACTGATAGCGGACACCCATCTCCCTCAATTCGTTTGACCGGCTTACAATCACACCTTCTGCACAGTGTAATTGGAGAGAGATCCTGTAAGAGGTTGAATGGTATGGCCATGAAATACCAGGTCTGCCTTGCTTCTAAGGGCCTCAAGATAGCTTCTTTATCCATAAAGAAGTATGCTTGTTTCAGGATCTCAAGGGTTGACTCAGATGCCCAGGTGAAGATCCCACCTGGTGGGCCCTATCCATGGCTGGTGGAGAGCCTCTGTGTGCCTTGGATCATCAGTAGGAGCTGGGCTGTAGAGGCTATGATGTTGTTAGCTTGCTCTCTCTTAGGGACACCTCTGATGCATATGTTGTTCCGGCGGCTCCTATTTTCCAGGTCTTCCTGTTTAGTTTGTAGTTCAACCTGTTGATCCTGGAGTGCCACTACTTGCGCCACACCATCTCCTGATCTTCCAAGCGAGCATCAACCGAGTCATCCACGTGCCCCCTATCTCAGACTTTGCATAGAATGTACTGGATACAAGACTTAAAGTCCGCTGTAAGGGAGCCTTTTTCAGAGTGGATCTCCTATCAAAAGTGGTCCATATAGTCTTGTGCAATTGGCACTGGAGTCAAGCCTCAAGGTTGCTGAAGGCTGGTCTGTTTATACCATGTCCGTTGGGGGCTTTTACTCCAAAGGGAAGTCACTGGATTGTCTTTGGTGGGCTTTAGGTGCAGCCTACGTAGTGCATAGGCAACAATTGCAGGGATTCCTGCCCAGTCCAGAGCATCACCCCGGTTCTGTCCCGGGACCGGCGCCACCTACCAGTCACGGAGGTGTAGATGTCTAGCCTCCAGAGCCTAGGGTTATCAACCTGCAGTTAAAAGGCAGGCTTGTCCCATAGGAAGGAGAGCCCATCGCTTCCATGGGTTTCAAGCAACTGGTCAAGCACTATGATGGGCTTTCCCTCCAGGTGCCTGTGCACCCTTTCTCTAAGTGTCTCTCAGCCTGTAGGGTGCCCCACAAGGATGAGAAGTCTCTATCACTGGCGGAGCCCTCCAAGGTATGAGTGCAACCCTCTCCTAGGCACACTGACATTCCCCTCACTTCATACAGACCCAGGCACCTCACCTCAGAAGAGAGGTACACTCCCATCAGGGGCATCACTCAGGTCAATTAGGTGGATGCAAGTTGGGCAGGCAAGAAGGTCGGCACTGTACACCAGCCCACAGCAGCGGTACTAGTCCCAAATCTTTTATCCCCTGGGGCATCTATACCTCATCTTTGGGCATCCCTGATGCTGGCAAGAGATGTCACATACCCTGATATAAGTACTTAAAGTAGAAGAATATGGGGGGAGGGGCAGGTAGGCAGGCCACTGCAGTGTACTTGCAGGCTGATTAGACCCACACCATGCAGGGGCGAGTCGATCAATGCACAAGGGGCAAGCCCCAGCAGCTGCCAGTATTGGGATCAGCACAGGCTTCACCTAGCTGTGCCACGTGCTCTGGCTCCTCTGTGTCTCGGCTGCAGTGCCGACGCGTGTCATGGCCCGATGCAGGCAGGAGACTGTCACTGTAGTTTCTCCTCTGGGTTTACTTAGGTGAGGGAGGGATACCGGAGGAGGCGAGACAAGCCCAGTTCTGTCCTTCAGTTTTTCCCAATGCCAGGAGGTAGGCCCAATTTGGTTTCCCCCTGGTGTGTCATCTTCATCAAGCGAGGGCAGGGATATATAGGCACACTGTCAGCCAGTCCTCTCCATCACGCTTGCACTTCACGCCTCTCCACACTCCTGCTTGGTTTCCCTTTCGTCGCTCGGGAGAGACCCTCCTACCTACTTAAACCATAATAAATTCCTGGTGACCACACAAGGGCCCTGTTGCATGGATTTCTTAGTGCCATTAACCGCAACAATTCTTCATACCTCCGGTTAGTAGGGTGTCCAGAACTTCCAGCCGGGGTACCTGTCCTTAATAGTGACATAATCACCCACTTGTAGAGAGGAAAACTGTGCTCTCCGACTCATGCTTGCCTTCCGACTGGTGGCTTGCCTCCTCGCCTGAGTGCCCTCACGTACCTGGGCTCGTGGGAATATTGTCCCTCGTAGGCTTCTGTAACATCAGAAGGGCCAGTGCAGTTAGTGGTGCTATGTAGGGTTTGTCAATAGGTGTTTAGGAACTGGTGCAACAGCCTTCAGCTTCCTCACCTTATTCAACAACAATCTGGAGGGTTTGGTTGTGGGTCCTCATGGAACACGCAACTTCCCCATTTGTCACTGTGGTGTGATTTTCCTATGCTGGATGGCAAAAGAGGCAAGGTACTCCTGGGACTCGTGACCCTGAGATTGAGGCACGTTGTCAGACTTTATTTCTTCCGGCAGGCTCAGCATTGCAAAGGTCTTATCCAGCAGCACCTTGACTTGAGTGCACGCCATGGATCACACCATTTCCACGGCAGGGAATTTTGAGTGTGAGTCCATTATTACAACGGTGCTTCGGTGATTGGGGAAACTTCTCCCCTGATCGTTCTTGTGCTCCTTCTTCTTGCTCTCTCTGCTGCTCCTTCTCACCCTTCTCTCCATACTTTTCTCTCTCCTTGTGCCCACTTTCCACTCTCTCTCTCTCTTTCTCTTGAGCCTCTTTGTACCCATTTTCCACTTCCACTCTTGGTTCTCTTTGCGCCTGTTTTTCCACTTTCTACTCCTTCTCCTGGGGCTCTTTGTGCCAGTTTTCCACTATCACTCTTGGGCCGCTTTGTGCCGGTTTGCACTTTACACCTACACCTCTTAGAGTCTGTTTTCCACTTTCCTTTCTCTCGCTCTCTCTCTCTGTGCCCCACTTTTCCCTCCTTTCTGCCTCATGTGTCCCGCTTTTACCTCCTTTGTGCCCTGCTTTTTCTTTGTACCTGTTCTCTAATGCTTACCTGCCTTCATCCTCCCCCCTCCCATGCTTTCTCTCCTACCCCACTCCTTACCTATATGCCTTCTCCCTCCTCCTGTGCCATGCTCTTCCCTAGCCCCAGGCTCCACCACCCTATGCTCCCCACCTGCCAAGCACCTGCTTAATGGTGGTCACTGCATACCAACAAAAAGAGGACACTGTTCTGGGTCAGGGTCAAGAAAGTTACCCATATGCCTAGTAATAAAAAGAAAAAAGAATCATAAAAAGAAGTCCTAAGTTAGGTGGGCCCATAAGGTAGAGGAAAGAACATGTATTGCCTCTTGTTGCCCTCACACACCCCGAAAGGTGTCATGCTTCATCATCATCACTGCATAACCACGCAATGGACGTTATGCTGGCGTACCAAAGGCAAATCCAGCTGTGCCCATCCACTCCTGGACCATTGCCAGCACCATCAATCAATAAATCACTCATTGTGAAGTACAACACTACCCCCCTAAGGGTATCTGGGCGCTGAGGGTGTTAAGTCTCCATTGAAAAGCCAGGTCTTCAGTTTCTTTCTGAAGTCCGCTAGAGCCATGGACCCTGGCCCAACTGAACGCCGCAACTACAGAGGCTCCAACTTGAATGCACTCAATATTAGATGCTGCCACGTCAGATGCATCCAGGTCTTTCCTCACTCTATGGTAGTACCTTTCTCATGCACTCACTGCCTTTTCACCTGCACCAACCCAACAAGCACCCATCATGCATCACCAGGCCTAACCCCATTTGGCACACATGCTCCTCAACACCATATCTCTGAACAAACATGCCACAGAGATCCTGGGCACCATTGAGATACACTCCCCAGACATCTTCCCGTCAGAGAACTGGATAAAGCAGACATTGGCACCCACCATCGCTACAGCAATTCAACCGAGCTACATGATCTCCTGCAAGGACAGACCTGACAAACCAGGAGGAGAACTTGCCGTCATAAACAAGGACTACATCACCTGCACCACCTCCACTGATGAGGACACAACTTTCATGGACAATATGCACTCCATCTTCAGACTGGCAACCACACAGCTATATAATGCACCCTAGCTTACCATTTACCTTAACCCCGAGCCCCCTTCAGCAACCTCCTCACAGATTACAATGCGCCATCCCCATCAGTTCAAACTAATTGATCTTACTCTTTGCCGCAAATTGAATCTCAAAGACCAAAAAAAACTCCACAGCCCTACTCAAGAGCCTTGAGATCCTAGGATTTACCCAGATCACCCAGGTACTCACTGACAATGCAGGTCACACCCTCAACCCCACTTTCACAGCTAAAAAGGGCAAGTTCAGCCTCCTCACTCTTCTCACCTAGACCGAGAACTCTATTGTCCACTTCTTCATCGATGCACCCAAACCCTTCTCAGCCAAGACTACCTACAACCACAGACATAGCTGGTTCAAAAATAAATGATCACAGACTGGACCATCACCCTCACTGCCTACCAACCAAACCTTTTTGGCGACCCGCATGCTGACACCAAAACCTTCAACAACGGAATCACTACCAGTGCAGAAACCATAGCCCCCCATGAAAAACATAAGGCACTGAAGAACAAACAGAGTCAGCTTGTACACCGAAGACCTCAGAAGCTCCAACTGAGTCTGCAAACTACTGAAGAGAAAAAGGAGAACCAACAAGACACTTACAAGCCGGTGCTGAGGAAATACCGCATCCAACTCAACGAAGCAAGATAATCAGCCCTAGCTCTTAGACAGGAAAACAGCTCAAACAATTGCAAAGTACTCTTCAATATCATCAAAGAATTCTCCAATGCCACAGCCGCCACCAACTCCATCACCCTTTTGCAAGAGCTCTGCAACAACCTTTACAATTTCTTCCACAATAAAATCCTTAACATCTACTGCAACTTCGCCCCCCAACACAAGACACAAGAACTCATGACTCTGCTGCACATCACCTGCAAATCTGGTCTCCGGATCACAAACTGGAATCCTCTCAAGCCAGAAGACACCTCCGAGATCATGAGGACAATCAATTCCATAGCCCCATTGGACCTCTGCCCCCACCATATCTACCACCAATGAGGAACTCTGATCAGCTCCCACCTCACCACTATCATCAACAACTCCCTCCAAAGTGGAACATTACCTGCCAACTGGAAACACGCAAAAATCAGAGTTCACCTGAAAAACCTACGGCAGACCCAAAAGAGCTCAGCAACTACAAACCCATCTCACATCCTGACCTTCCCATCCAAAGTCATGGAGAATTCTATCAACAAATAACTCTACAACCATCTGCAACAACATCACCTATAGACATCTCGCAGTCTGGATTTCGCAGAAACAACAGCATGAAAACCGTTCTCATCACAGCAACTGATGACATCCGGACCATCATAGACAATGAGGAAAAAGTAGCACTCATACTACTCAACCTCTCCGCAACCTTCGACACCGGCTCCCGCAACACTCTCATCACAAGACTCAACAAATCCGGAATACATGGCCCTTTCCTGAGTTGGCTGGTCTCCTTTCTCTGCAACAGGACCCAGTGAGTCAGGCTCCCAACCCACACCTTGAACTCAAGAACCTCATTGGCAGAGTCCTTTAAGGATCATTGCTGAGCTCTATCCTCTTCAACGTGTACATGGTGCCCACGTCATGAGATCCCACAGAATAAACATCATATCCTATGCAGACAACACCCAGGTTATACTCTCCCTCACAGACAACAGCCACATCAGGACTAACTACAACACCTGCATGTCTAACGTAGCAAACTGGATGAAACAGAGCTGCCTAAAGCTCAACATAGATACAACTGAAATACTGATCTTTGGGAACAAGAGCTCTCCATGGGATGACTCCAACAAAGCTGGGGCCAATGCCCACCCCCACGCCAGAATCCTCAATATCATCATGGATGCAAACAAGTGAACACCATCACCTCCTCCTGGGTGTCCCAAGGTTGCTGTCCGCAGGAGTCACCGGGATTAGGCAGGAGCAGGTTCCAGGATCTACAGGCCGGTAGGCCTGGGGCCAAGTCAGTTGTTGTTGTCCTGTTGTTAGCAGCTGCACGGTGGGTCTTCTTCCTCTTGATCTTCTTTCTTCTTTTATTTTCGGGATCTCAGGAAGGAAGGTTCAGGGAGCCCCTAAATACTGAATTTAGGAGTGTTACAGGTAGGGCAAGGACAGGGACCAATAAGTCCCTGTCCTGGGGTGGGTACACCCCCTAGCCTGCTACTCTCCTGTGGGAGGGGGGCAGGAGCCTAGCTGTGATTGGGCAGGGCTCCCCATCTACAAGATGGCCGGAGCCCTGGGTTGTGCTTCACCTCGTCTCCCCCACCTGAGGGGTGGGGTTGGCACAGGCTGGCACCCCCCCTTCCTGACGTAGTTTTTCCCGCCAGTCTTCCCACCAGAGTAGGGGTCAGGACTGGTGGGGGCCAGTTGCTGGGTAGAGCAAATGGTCTGGAGAAGCTCACAGAGGCGACATGCCTTTGAAGCTTCCCCCTGCCCATCATAGGGGAGGAGACCTAGCACCTCACCCCGGATGTGCATTGTTGCAGGCCCAAGAGAGCGGGGGGGCTCTCCACCCAGCGGTCCAGCAACATGTCTGCTGTGTGGCAGCCTCTGCAGCCACTCAGCCCAGACGTGGATTGTAGGTTAGGGTTTCAGGGGGCATCTCTAAGATGCCCTCTGGTGCATTTTACATTAAATCCCACACTGGCATCAGTGCGGGTTTAATGTGCTGAGAAGTTTGGTACCAAACTTGTTAGTCTTCAGTGTAGCCATTATGGTGCTGTGGAGTTTGTAATGACAACCTCCCAGCACCATATACTTTTAATGGCATCACTGCACTTACAGTACCCAGGAATGGTCCTGGGTACTGTAGGGGCACATGGCTCCTGCACCTGTGCCCACTCCTCTGGCATAGGGAACCCAGCTAGAGGGGTGACTGAAGTATGCCAGGGCAGTGGGTTCTCTGGGCATGGCACACAGGGATGTGTGCCATGTCGACTCTTTGTTTAGTTCTGTACTTAGGCACTCAGTCTGCAAAGGCAGTGTGTGGGTGCTAGGGTACAGGGCCCCTGAGGGTGGCACAATAGGTGCTGCAGCCCTCAGGTGTCTTCTCTGGTCACCATGCCCTGGGTACCTAGGGTACCATTTACTAGGGGCTGACAGGTGGCCAGAGATGCCAATTGGGTTTTTAGTCTCAATACAGTTTTAGGGAAGGAACACAGGCCCTGGGTACCTGGTTGGCAGGAACCCAGGGCACACTCAGTCAAAATACATCAGCAGTTCAGAAAAAAGTGGGGGCATACCAATGCAAGAAAGATGGCACTTTCTAACACAACACTCCCCTCTCCCCCCACCAAACTAAAGGTGATGAGACTAACCTTGTCCTAGGGAGTCTTCATTGTCTAAGTGGAAGAACCTGGAAAGTCCATCTGCATTTCCATGGGCAGTCCCTGGTCAGTGTTCCACTTCAAAGTCCATACCCTGTAGGGAAATGGGCCATCTCAATAGTTTTGGATTTTTCCCTTTCATCTGCATTAGCCATCTGAGAGGTCTGTGGTCAGTTGTTTGAACCATGAAGTGAGTTCCAAACAAGTAGGGCCTCAACTTCTTCAGGCACCAAACCACAGCAAAAGCCTCTCTCTCAATGGCACTCCAACGCTGCTCTTTGGGGAGTAGCCTCCTGCTTATAAAAGCAACAGGTTGGTTTTGGCCTTCCTCATTGATCTGGGAGAGGACCGCTCCTATCCCCAGCTTTGAGGCATCAGTCTGCACTATGAACTGCTTGGAGTAGTCTGGTGCTTTTAGAATGGGTGCTCTGCACATTGCTTCTTTCAGGGTGTCAAAAGCCTTTTGGCAGCTAACAGTCCAGTTTACTTTCTTGGGCATTTTATTAGATGTGGGTTCTGTGAGAGGAGTCAAAATGGACCTATATCCCTTCACAAACTTCCTGTAGTACCCAGTCAATCCAAGGAATGCCCTGACTTTGGTCTGTGTGGTTGGAGCTGCCCAGTACATGATGCTCTGGATCTTGGGCTGTAAGGGTTGCCAGACTTATTAGATCTTTCGGGATGGAGGTAGTTTCCTATGTGGATGACACCCAGATCCTCGTCTCTCTCTCCCAGTCAGTTACGTCGACTGCCTCCAATTTTAGATCTTGTATGGAGGCAGTCGGCCAAAGGATGATTCACAACTCATTGAAACTGAATGGGGAGAAGACTGAGGTGATGGTGTTTGGAGGAAAGGAGGAGATTTGGTCAGTTGAGTGGTGGCCGGACTCACTGGGTGCTTGTCCTGATCCTACCTCCTCAGCCAAAAACCCTGGGGTTATGATTGATCCCATCCTTAGTATGTGCCAACAGGTTAACAGGACTGTATCGACCTGTTGGGGTATCATCCGCATACTAAGGAAAATCAGGCACTATCTCTCTTTGCAGGCAAGAAAGCAACTTGCCGTTGCCCTCCTGGGCTCCCGTCTGGACTACTGCAATGCGCTGTATGCGGGACTGAATAAAAGTCAGCTGCAGCCCTTGCAGGTGGTCCAGAATGCAGCAGCCAGATTTGTTCTGGATCTACCCCGACGTGCCTCTGCCACCTCTGCCAGGAAGCAGCTCCACTGGCTTCCTGTTGAGGACCGGATACTTTTTAAGACCATGTGTATGGTCTACAAGGCTTTAGCAAAAAATAGCCTTACTGGCATTGGATCCATTTTGTCTCATCACAATCCTGGCAGGAACCTTCGCTCCTCAAACAGACTTCTTCTCTCAGTTCCGCGTATTCGGAAAACCAGATGGGGTGGTAAAGCTTAAGGCAAGCCCGTCTGCGCCCGTCCGCGGCCGACCGGGGCTAGGGGCACGCCACTCTGCCCAGCTGACTAGATACACTCCATCACAGCTTTGCTCCTACTGGACCCCTGGTACCATTCCTCTCACTGTATCCAATCGGGTGACTTCCCTTGGCCTGTTTATTCCGCCTCTTCGCACCCCCTCGGAAATCGTTACCCAGTTGATACTTTCGCCTCCCACCCTACCCCCCACCCCACCCCTTCCCTTCAATCCTCAAATACCAGTACTTAACATCTCGGCTGCCCTACTCAACACCCGGTCAGCTGTAAAACATCAGTACGAGCTATTCGACTACATTGACACGCATGAACCTGATCTCTTGTTTTTAACCGAGACCTGGTTCAGAGCGGACTCCCTGCCCAATGTCCTAGCTGCATTGCCCCCCTCACATTCTGCCATTCGAGCAGATCGGCCTGAGGGCAAGTTGGGCGGAGGAGTAGCCTTGATAGCTCGTGCTGACCTGCACTTTCAGACCCTTCCCTTTCCTATAATCCCTGAAGTTGACTACTTGGTAGTACGCTCGACTTCTTACCAAACCCCTTTGACCTGCGTCCTTGTTTACCACCCTCCTCAAACCACCTCATCCTTTATTTCTAATTTCAAGATCTCCTGGCGACACTGGTGATAAATAATTCATCAGTCTTAGTCCTAGGGGACTTTAATTACTGGCCCAACGATCCCGCCGAAACCTCTTACTCCAAAGATTTTACTGACCTTATGACTAGCCTTAACTTTGTACCTCACATTCATAGCCCCACTCATACTCATGGTCATGCTCTGGACCAAATCTGGGCCCTAAATGTCCCCACAACGCCCCCCACCATTTCCCCCGGGCCTCTGGTCGGACCACTCCCTCATTTCCTTTTCCCTTGCACTATCCCCTGAGGCTAAACCCTGCTCCCCAAGAACACTTGGATTAGGAAATGGGGCAAAGCAGACATGCCATTTCTCTGCTCGTCCTTGTCCGAGTCCAGCCCTGACCTTTCAGGCCTTGCAGCCTCAGCCCAATTGGAATCCATCAATAATTGGCTGATTAAATCGGGCGACGATTTCGCTCCCCTGAGGCGGATTACGGTCAAGCGAGCCCATGCAGCAAATAGGTGGTTCCACTCTGACCTTAAGGTGAAAAAACTAGCGGCACGAAGAGCTGAGAGAGCTTGGAGGAGAGCCTACAGCCCCTCACTGAAAGCCGCATACCACTCTGCCTTACAGATTTACAAAAAAGGCATTCTTGAGGCTAAAACAGAATACTACTCAGGAAGGATTTTAGCGGCAGAGTCCCAATCCAAAGAGATTTTTGCTACCATCCATGAACTGGCAGCATCCAACAGAGTCACGACAACAGTCCCTCCCTCTCAACATCTCTGCGATTCGCTGAACGAATTTTTCATTGAGAAGGTCGCACAGATAAAAATCAATATACCTCCTCCTTCTCTAACCTTTGTTAACCCATCCCCTCCCCCTTCTATTTCCAAACTGGCTAGCATTCCACTGCTGACCAAGGACTCCCTCCTTCCCCTCCTTCGACGGGTGAAGTCGGGTTCCCCTCTGGATTTTGGTCCCGCCCATGTTTTAAGAGAGATCTTCTCGGCCTGTCCCACCCCTCCTCTTACGTTCCTTAATGACTCACTAAGCTATGGTGTGGTTCCTCCCTCCCACAAATCAGCAGTCATTATCCCGATTTTAAAAAAAAATGGCGCTGATCCCCTGTCCCCTGCCAATTACCGCCCCATTTCCCTCCTACCCTATTTGGGAAAGGCCTTAGAAACCCACGCACGAGTACCCTGAGCACTTATGTGGAGGCAAATCAGTGCCTCTCCCCTTGCCAGGCGGGCTTCCGACCTCTGCACTCCACAGAGAAGGTGGTGATCTCAGTGATGGACAGACTCCGCGAGGGTATTGACATCAACCTCCCGCAAGCCCTTGTTCTTTTGGACCTGTCCGCCGCTTTTGACACGGTGGATCACTCCATCCTTCTCACTCGTGTCAAGGCGGCGGGCATAGAGGGCTCTGCCCTCTCCTGGCTTAATTCCTTCCTGTGTGACAGGGCACAGGCTGTTCATCTCACTGGTTTTACTGCCTCCTCATGAAAGGTGGAGTGTGGCGTCCCTCAGGGCTCCTCCTTATCCCCCCTTTTGTTTAATTTATATATCTACCCCCTTATCTCTTCACTACAGCAGCTTGAGGTCACGGTGTTTAATTACGCCGATGACCTCCAGCTTATCTTTAATCTCTCTCACTCTGCCTCCTCTGTTCAAAACTTTCAAACCGTCATGTTATTCATCCAAGATTGGATGAACAGCAACCACCTCAAACTCAACCCTGACAAGACAGAGTTGGTCTTGACAGGAGGTGGTTGCAGTCCCTGGTCCCCTTCGTTCTGGCCCCCTTCACTTGGTGTCCCCCCCCTCCCGGTCCCTAAAGTTAAAACCCTTGGTATCTTTCTCAATCCCCAACTATCTGTAAACCCCCAGGTGAGCTCAGTGGTCTCCTCCTGCATCTTTTCCCTCCGGATAATTAGAAAGATATCCCGCTTCTTTTCCCTTCCGGCACTGAAAATAATTGTGATGGCAATGGTGCTCTCGCGCCTCGATTATGGGAACATAATCTACAACGGCGCACCGGCCTATGCCATACACCGATTGCAGCTAGTGCAAAATCAGGCTGCCCGCCTGATCCATGGGCTGCCCAAATACCATCGAGCAACCCCACTGCTGAAATCATTGCACTGGCTACCTGTGAGGGAGCGGGCCTTATTTAAACTAGGTTGCCTCACCTTCCAGGCTAGAATGGGCACTGCCCCCGAGTTTATGTGCTCAGCCATTAAACCTTACTTTCCGGGCAGAGAACTCCGCTCTACCCACATGGCACTCCTGGCCACCCCTCGCTTTAAGAAAAAGAAAGCAGGCGGGGCGAAATTTGCGGTCCTCGCACCTGTCTTCTGGAACTCCCTCCCTATGACCCTTAGATCCGCAACTTCCTATTTGGAGTTCAGCAAGAATCTCAAAACCTTCCTCTTTTCCAGAGCTTTTGATGCCTAATCTGTCCCTGTTGTTGCTGTTGCTGGTAATAGCTCCTTCAGCGCCATGAAACCGCTGGGTATAAGCGCGCTAAACAAATGCTTTTAAATTCAAATTCAATCTGGCCCCAAAGTGGTGGAACGCTCTCCCGCTTGAATTAAGGTCTCTCCCCACTCTACAATTATTTAGAACTGCTCTGAAGACCCACCTCTTTGTACGAGCGTACCTGTAGTTGTGCTCTGCATTTCTGATCTTTTTTGATAGGCGCCTTGACACCTTCGGGTTTAGTTTGCGCGGTATAAATTGCATAATAAATAAATAAATAAATAAATAAGGGTTGGACCTGGCCTCCACCACAAGGGGAAAAGAAGCTAGCAAAATGTTGCAAGACTTGCTTGCAGTCAGCCTGCTGTTGGGGAGAGAGGGTGTCTGAAAAGACTACTCCATCCACTGACCCATCTTTTGGGCTGGAAGAGAGGAGATCAGGGAGAGGTTCACTCTCTGCTTCCTGTTCCTCCTCAGTCACCATCAGCATGGTGAGGTCAGCCCTGTCATTGTAGAGTTTAAGGCGGTTCACATGGATAACCCTTTTGGGTGTCCTGCTCATGCCCAGGTCCACTAAGTAAGTGAACTCACTCTTTTCCTCCAGAATAGGAAAAGGGCCACTCCATCTGTCTTGGAGAGCCCTTGGTGCCACTGGCTTCAAAACCCACATCTGTTGTCCAGGTTGAATTTCAACCATGGCAGCTTTTTGGTCAAACCAGTGCTTCTGCTGCTCCTGGCTGGCCTCAAGATTCTGGCTGCCTTGTCCATGTACTCACCCATTCTGGACCTAAGGCCAAGCACATAGTCCACAATGTCTTGTTTGGGTTCTTGGAGAGGCCTCTCCCAACCCTCTTTTACAAGACATAGTGGTCCCCTTACAGGGTGGCCAAACAGAAGCTCAAAGGGTGAAAACCCCACTCCTTTCTGAGGCACTTCCCTATAAGTGAAACGCAGGCATGGCAATAGGACATCCCATCTCCTTCTGAGTTTTTCAGGGAGTCCCATGATAATACCTTTCAATGTCTTGTTGAACCTTTCAACAAGATCATTGGTTTGTGGGTGGTATGGGGTAGTAAACTTGTACTGCACACCACACTCCTTCCACATGTGTTTTAGGTAAGCAGACAAGACTTTGGAACCTCTGTCTGAAACCACCTCCTTGGGAAACCCTACCCTGGTGAAGACACACAGGAGGGCCTTTGTAACTGCAGGAGCTGTAGTTACCCTAAGGGGAATTGCTTCAGGGTACCTAGTAGCATGATACACTACTACCAGAATGAATTTGTTCCCTGAGGCTGTGGGAGGTTCAGGTGGACCCACAATGTCCACACCTACCCTTTCATAGGGTACACCCACCACTGGCAGTGGTATCAGGGGGGCCTTTGATTTGCCACCTGTCTTGCCGCTGGCCTGACAGGTAACATAGGAGCTCACAAACTCCTTCACCTTTTGGTTTTGGTCTGCCCCAGATGTCCAGCTAGGGGGAAGTCATGAGCTAAAGTTAGGAGGAACTCCCTTTACTCTGTGGCACTACAACCCTCCTGGTAGCTCCAGGATTGGGGTTTCTTGCTTCAGCATACGGCAATCCCTCTTCCCAATAAGTTTTGTGTGTACCACGGACATCTCCCTAGGCTTCTAAAACAGCTTGCTGCCTCAGGCTTTCAAGAGTGGGGCAGTATTGCTGCCGTTGGCATAGCTCTTCCCTAGTGGGTCCCCCTTGGCCCAGGAGTCCAACCTGGTAAGGCTCAAGCTCCATGGGCTCAGTTCCCTCTAGGGTTTCCAAGTCCTCTCCCTGAGAGAGACGCTTGCTGGGTAGAAGCTGGCCCCCCAGTCTTCTTGCTTTTTCTCTGGGTTGGTTGGACCATACTTTCAGGCTTCCACCCTACTTGCTCACCCTGCTTTTTGCTCTGTGCTCTGGTTTGCACACACACCAGTCTAGGGATACGCAGCATGGCTGCATGTGTTACTTGCTCAACCTCAGCCCAGGCTGAGGTTTCCTGGTCATTTCCAAGCAGACAGTCAGCTGGCAATTGTGGAGAGACCACTACCAGTTTCAGGCCAGTAACCTCCCCCAACCTAATGTCACCATGGTCATAGGGCGTTAGGTGGTAATGCTGTCAGCATTGGTGACTGGGTAAGTTTTCCCAATCAAGTATTGCTCTTGGGAAACCAGCATGTCCTTCACCATAGTGAAGCTCGCACCTATATCCCTTCTATTCTAGTTCCATTAATGGATGGGTATTGCAAAAATTCTTTACAGTTGGGTGGCCAACCAGCTACAGTGGCAAACTCCATTTCCTCCAAGGAGACTAGACTAGCTTGAGTGTATTCCCAGATTTGCTCTGGGTACTCCTCTGATCCCATCTGTAGATTCACTGTCCCTGGAGTAGCTGTACTGGGTACCTTAGGGGCTTTATTGTAGGGGCAGTTCTTGTCTACAGTTACATTTCCAACTTCTTACAGTTGATACAATAGGCCTTGTTAGGATCAATGTTCTTCCCCCTATAGGGCGGAGGCACATAGGGAGTAGTTTGGGACCCACCTACCTGTACAGATCTTTGAGGACCTTTGGAAGACTCAGACTTTTTATCTTGGGGGTTCTCACCACCTTTCCCCTGGAAGGTTTTATAACCGCCTTCTTTTGGTCACCCCCAGTGGCTGTCCTTGTCACCATAGTCTTGACCCAGTGGTCTGCCTTCTTTTTCAATTCTTGGGGAGGAATTAGACCTAGGTTTACCAAATGCTGATGCAACTTTTCATTTGTGCAATTACTCAAAATGTGTTCCTTCATTAACAAATTATAAAGTCCAGTAAAGTCATGCACATTGTGTCCAGTTAACCAACCATCCAGTGTCTTTACTGAGTAGTCTACAAAATCTGTCCAGGATTGGGTATGGGTTTTCTGAGCCCCTTTGAACCTAATTCTGTACTCCTCAGTAGTGAGTCCAAATCCCTCTATCAGAGTTTTCTTCACGAGGTCATAAGACCCTGCATCTGGCCCAGAGAGGGTCAAAAGCATGTCTCTGCAGTTACCAGAGAAAAGTTCCCACAGTAGTGCCCCCCAGAGAGGTTTCTTTAGTCTTCTGATATCACAAGCCCTCTCAAAGGCTGTGAACCACTTGGCGATATCACCACCTTACTCAAATTTAGGGACAATCCCTTTGGGGATTTTAGGAACATAAGATTGCTCTTTATCCTTATTATTGGTATTGCTGCCACCAGAGATGGGGGCTAAGCCCATCTCTTTCCTTTCATTTTCCAGAGCCAGGAGTCTGGACTCTAGATCTAATCTCATTGCCAACTTGGCTAACAAGTTGTCCTCTTCACTGGGACTAGACCCTATGTTTTCTCTGGGACCTGGTCACCTGTGTAGGTCCTAGGTTCCCAGAGTGTGATTCTTGTAGTTAAGGGTACAGGGCCCCTCCTCTCCCTAGAGATGATGGGGGGGGGGGTCTCCTCCTCTTCTAGCACCTCTTCTTCCTCTGACCGGTCAGCACCCTGTTCAGAGGGGTCGCCTTTAGCATACTCAGCCAAGAGCTACTGGAGCCCTACTTTGGTTGGATGCAGGCCCACTGGTATATTTTTCAATTTGCATAAGGACCTTACTTCTCTGAAATTTGAGTGTAAGTAAGGTGTGAGGTCGAGCTCCTACACCAGGTCCTGGGCAATATTATCCTCACTAATAGTTGGGGGTGGTTGAGACATTCTAACCTGATAGTTCTAACCCTCTACCCTGACTATAGTGACTTTTATTTTTCTATAATCCTAATGGGACTTAAACAAAGCCCTACCAGTCTTTCACTATTTTGGAAAAAACAATTTCAGAATTCTAAAGGCAATTTATGAGTTCTGTTGTATGATCAGATGGTAACCAAGTAGTCCAACAAATGATCTACCAATATGAGAAAGTGGCTCTATAGATACTGGACCAGAATGAGGTACAGTGTGTATAGAGTCCACAAACCCCAGAGGTATAACAGAGGTTAAAGTCAGGACTGACCTTACTCTCAAAAGTGGTAGCTTGGTCGAGCAGTAAGGCAGTACCAGAGAACAGTGTAAAGCATTTGTTGTACACACTCAGTCAGCAAAGGATTTCACACACTCAAAAGACTGAACTCCAGGCCAATTGTTGTTATATCAAAAGATATAGTGGTTTTATTTTTAGAACCAACAGGTATCAAAATATACTTTTCTCAATATGAGTACTCTCATGTAATTACTTTGCAAGGGAGCAATGAAGTTTGTGAACACAATAGATACAGGGGTTGCAATAGGCAACACAATTCTAAACACACTTTAGCATTGAGCTCAATGGATTGTCATCATATAAGTACAGTTGATTATAATACAGATTACTTTAGTATTTCTAGGACTAGATCTTAGATTCAGTCCTGGGGTCTAAGCTGAAACCAGATTAGCAAAAACTTTTTAGTTACTGTAGTGAATTTTCATGAATGTAAAGCTGTTTTAAAAGTTCACACTTAGAAACTTTTCAATGAAAATCTGGCAATGTTATCCAATCTGAGAAAATTCAGGTTGCAGGTAAAGTACGATCGCGTTACTTTTGTAATCCAGTACTGGGCTCCAAGGGCCAGCAGTGGGGTCTTAACTCAAAACAGGCAGGTAATTGCGTTTCAGTATTTCGTATGATTTTTAAAGAATATTTCAAGTTTTTATTTCAAGGATTATTAGTAAACCCTGTAAGTACTGGGCTACAAGGTATAGTACTGGCTTCTCCCCTGATCACAGGTGAGTACTTCGGAATTCGGAATTCGGGTGATTTTATATGAATATTTTCAGTTTCCTAAACTTCACACTTAGAAGATTTTTCGAGTCAAACCAGTCAATGTTATCCAATGGCAGGTAAGTGAGTTATCGGTTTCCAGGTGAGTACTTGGCTAGTGAAGTTATGTTCTGGGCATAGACTAAGGGGTTCTTCAGGGTCAGGTAAGTACAGTTGGTTCACCCCAAGCGGCTCAGGGGCGACCAGGTGCAGAGGTAGTTAGACCCAATGTTTTCCAAATAGGGGCTTGGGGGCCTCCGGTTGGTGGCTGCTGGCTAGCAGGCCATGGGGCTGTGGGAGCTGGTACTCCTGGTCACTTGCTCAGGGCAAATGGGGAAGTAGGATAGGGTACAGGTTGCACTGCCAGGGGCACTCGGTCGACTGGGTGCAGGGTGCTTTTGAGCCGTCGGGCGCTCAATGCTATTCAAAGAGGAGCTTGAAAAGTGAACAAGGGCTGCAGGTTCGGGGACAAAGGATCTTCTGGAGCGACCAACACTTAGAGAGGTAAGTTGGGATCTTATAGGAAAGGTAGGCACCCAGGAGTTGGGCACAGGGGGCCGTGGGGCGCCGGGTACAGGAGTGTCTTTTGAGGTCAGTGAAAACTTACCCCATGCTGGTCACGGTAGGAGGGGTCCTCTGTCCTAAGGCTGCAGGCATCATCGGGGTCATCAAGGAGGGTCTTTGGGCACTGGACTTAGGGTCCCAGTCACCGGGGGGACGTCCTTGTGGTCCTGGATCACTCGGGCACAGGCCGTGCTCGCGGGTGCAGAGTGGGTTGGTCCGGAGCTTCCTGGCTGGCACCAGGTGTGTTGTTGCAGATAGGAGTCCCAGGCTTTAAGAAGGTCAGGGCAGGCAGTTCCTCTGAGTGTCCCAAGGTTACTGTCCGCAGGAGTTGCCAGGTTTAGGCAGGAGCAGGTTCCAGGATCGACAAGCCGGTAGGGCTGGGGCCAAGTAAGTTGTTGTCGTCCTGTTGTTAGCAGTTGCACGGCAGGTTTTCTCCCTCTTGATCTTCTTTATTCTTTTCATTTCGGGATCTCAGGAAGGAAGGTTCAGGGAGCCCCTAAATACTGAATTTAGGGGTGTTACAGGAAGGGCAATAGGTCCCTGTCCTGAACTGGATACACCCCCTAGCCTGCTTCTCTCCTGTGGGAATGGGCAGGAGCCTAGCTGTAATTGGGCAGAGCTCCCCATCTACAAGATGGCCGGAGCCTGGAGTCGTGCTTCACCTCGTTTCCTCCACCTGAGGGGTGGGGTTTGCACATCCTGGCACCCCCCCCTTCCTGACGTAGTTTTTCCCGCCAGTCTTCATGCCAGAGTGGGGGTCAGGACTGGTGGAGGCCAGTTGCTGGGTACAGCAAATGGTCTGGAGAAGCTCACAGAGGTGGCATGCCTTTGAAGCTTCCCTCTGCCCATCCTGGGGGAGGAGACCTAGTACCCTGCCCAGGATGTGCATTGTTGCCGGCCCAGGAGAGCGGGGGGCTCTCCACCCAGGGGTCCAGCAACATGTCTTCTGTGTGGCAGCCTCTGCAGCAACTCAGCCCAGACGTGGATTGTAGGTTAGGGTTTCAGGGGGCATCTCTAAGATGTCCTCTGGTGCATTTTACATTAAATCCCACACTGCCACCAGTGCGGGATTAATGTGCTGAGAAGTTTGGTACCAAACTTATCAGTCTTCAGTGTAGCCATTATGGTGCTGTGGAGTTCATAATGACAACCTCCGAGCACCATATACTCCTAATGGCATCACTGCACTTACAGTGCCCAGGAATGGTCCAGGGTACTGTAGGGGCACAGGGCTCCTGCACCTGTGCCCACACCTCTGGCATAGGGCACCCAGCTAGAGGGGTGACTGAAGTATGCCAAGGCAGTGGGTTCTGTGAGCATGGCTGAAGGACTGGGCTATTCTAAGGCTCAGCGGTGCCAGGGGACAACACCTGAAACCTTCGTGGGTTACCTGTTCCGGCGTACAAATCACAGAGACATGGGACACTTCCTTCGGCATCAAGGATCAACATTTATTTACTGCAGGGATACAGAAATCGCAAGAAGTACACTATGTGTAGGTTCTGAGAGACTGCTTCAAATTGCAACAGTGGATCGCTCCTTTTATACATATTTTAGTCATAGCACAACATGGCGAACAAAAGGTTACAACTCAGTTCCCACAGTAAACTTCAGAAGGGTTGCTTTCATGTATTCAGGAGCCCGGAACATAATTATAGTAGCATCGCCGGTTCCCAACTGTAAAAGTACGTTATCCCATCATTAAGTACATTCCATTCTGACTGTAAACGAGTTAAGAAAAGAGACAGAAACAGGTGCAAGGAGGACAAAGATAGACAACAGATTGAAAAAGAGTGTAGGGGGCAATATTGGAAGCACGATTGCAGGATCAAAGGATTCGTGCCTAATGCATGCACGGCTGAAACAATAGACCGGCACGGCAAGATGAGCCTCGAGCGGAGCCATCTGCCTTTGCAGTGTCATCCTCCTCGTCATAAAGACATCCTCAAAGGAACACGTGTCTTCCGCAAGAGCTTGGGAATCCCAGGGTCACGAAGCGGACAGTGTCCGTTCGCTGGCTACTTGAGGGCAAGAGACAAAATGGATGCCGTATCTAAAATGGAACCCGTGGGTTCAGATGGAGAAACCCACGAATAAGACAATCGGTTCAAGGCAGCGTAGTGAAAGCGCGTACACCCACTAAACTCGTCATTTGCGGTTCATGGATACCAAATTCGTCCATATTCGAACGAGTCAAAAACACCATTATGATTGTCGCGGAACCTCATGGCACACAGGGAGGTGTGCCATGTCGACTCTTTGTTTAGTTCTGTACTTAGGCACTCAGCCTGCAAAGGCAGTGTGTGGGTGCCAGGTACAGGGCCCCTGAGGGTGGCACAATAGGTGCTACAGCCCTCAGGGGTCTGCTCTGGTCACCATGGCCAGAGATGCCAAATGGGTTTTTAGTTTCAACACGGTTTTAGGGAAGGAACACAGGCCCAGGGTACCTGGTTGGCAGGAACCCAGGGCACACTCAGTCAAAGTACATCAGCAGTTCAGAAAAAAGTGAGGGAATACCAATGCAAGAAAAATGGCACTTTCTCACATACCTCAAATGACATCACTGATGACATCATCCAGTGACTGAGTGTTTCTGAAACGTGTAAATATGTGTTATATATATGCCAAGGTGTATTAAAGAATGAGTGGGCATACAAGTGTCTGAATGGATGATTTAATATGTGCATGACTGACTGTTTAAGTGAGTGAGTAAACATGTCTTACTAATACATGGGTGGCTGACTAATCTGTATGAATGTCTATATCAGTCTGTCAGTTGCTGTGTAAGTGGCTGCTTGGTTTGGTGAGTAGCTACATGAGTGTCTATATATGGGTTTTTGATTGGTTGTCTGAATGGGTTCCTCAGTGTCTGTGGGTGGGTGGGGTATCTGTGACTCCCTGCATGGATGTGTGAGTGGGTGATTGACTGGGTATAAGGGTTCAAGAATACATCTGTGAGGGGTTGTATAGCTGTGTTGGTGAGTGAATGGATGTCTCAGTGGTACGTGTGTGAGTAACTACGTATATAAAGGCACTATATAGGGGAGTGTTGGAGTATATAAATGAATATATGTGAGAGTGAGTGATTGTGAGAGCGGCTGCATGGATGAGTGTGTGCCTGTGTCAGTGGATGTATAAGAGAGTAAGTATGTGTGAGTATCTGTATAAATAAGTGAGGTGATGTCTGTATAACTGTGTAGGTGAATAAATGGAAGTGTGATTGATTCTTTGCATGATTGACTAGCTGTGTGAGTAACTATGAGTGACTGGTGGTGTGTGAGTGTATGTATGGGTGTATGAGTACTTATGATAGTGGCTGTATTGATGAGTGACTGCATTTATGAGTGACTGTATAGATGAGGGAGTGGATGTGTGTATAGACCTAGGACTCAGTGATTGGGTATGTAGTAACTGGTATTGGTTTGTCTAGAGTTTTGAGAAAGGCAGTCTGTTTTTTACAGTGGGTGTATCAAAGGTTATATTAGACTGTGAGGAGGTGCATCAGATTATCACATAGATGATGTCATCAGCGATGTAATTTGAGATGTCATTAGCCATGTCATCAGTGATGTCACTGCCCATATCATAAGTGATGTAATATGTGATGTTATCAGCAGTGCATTGCGGGGGCGCAAGTTATAGTTAGCTCGACTAACTATAATGGCCGCATTTCTCCGGTTTTGTACGAGTGAAATGTCCAACTATCTATAACGTCCCTGAAACCTGTGGTTTTTTGAGTGAATTTCTATGTTTTTTCTAAATGCTTATTTCTAACTATAACGTCCCTGAAACCTATGGTTTTTTCCGTGAATTTCAAAGGTTTTTTAAATGTTAATTTTTAACTACAACATCCCTAAAACCTATGTTTTTTCAGTGAATTTCAAAGGTTTTTTAAATGGTAATTTCTAACTATACCTATAGAGGTAAGACATGTGCAGAAAGAGGAAGAAAGGCGCAGAACGAAGCAGGAGAAATGCAGAAAGTGGCAACAGTAGTCCAAAAAGACGGAGAAAAGTCCAGAAAGAAGCAAGAGATATGCTGAAAGAACCAACAAAGGTGCAGAAAGAGCCTTATTGCAAAGTCGTCCTGTGCCCCCAACTTTTGCTGACTCGTAATGGTGGTAACTGTCTCTGACTAACCAGGCTTGGAGCCAGTGCTATGCTGAAAGACACTTAGAATACAGTAAAAACATCTACATACACTAGGGTATACTGTGGGTTGGGTACCCCTGTCATTGGCATGACCCCCCCGTAAGGACCTAAAAATAATGCAGAAAGAGGCAAGAGAGGTGCAGAAAGAAGCAAGTGAAGTGCAGAAAGAGGCAAGAGAGGTCCTGAAAGAGGCAAGAGAGGTACAGAAAGAGGCAAGAGAGGAACAGAAAGAGGCAAGAGGGGTGCAGAAAGAGGTAGGAAAGGTGCAGAAAGAGGCAAGAGAGCTACAGAGAGAGAGACACACAAGCGGGGTGCAGAAAGAAGGAAGAGAAGTACAGAAAGAGGGGGCAAGAGAATTACTGAAAGAAGCAACAAAGGTTTAGAAAGAAGCAAGAGAAGTGCAGAAAGAGGCAACAAAATTGCAGAAAGAACCAGCAGAGGTGCATACAGAACCAACAGAGGTGCTGAAAGAGCTGTGAAGGGTGCAGAAAGAGCAAGAGTAGTGCAGAAAGGGGCAACAGAGGTACAGAATGAGGCAAGAGAGGTGCAGAAAGAGGCAAGTGGGGTACAGAAAAGGGCAAGAAATCTGCAGAAAAAAGCAACAGAGGTGCTGAAAGAAGCAAGTGTTGTGCAGAAAGAAGCAACTGAGGTGCAGAAAGAGGCATAAAGGGTTCAGAAAAAGGAGAAAGAAGTACATAAAGAAGCAAAAGAGGTGCTCCAAGAGGCAAGAGGGATGCAGAAAGAGGCAAGAGCAGTACAGAAAAAAGCAAGAGAAGTGCAGAAAGAGGCAAGTGAGGTACATTAAGGAGCAACAGCAGTGCAGAAAGAACCAACAGAGGTGCTTAAGGAGGCACAAAGGGTGCAGAGGGAGCAAGAGAAGTACAGAAAGAGGCAACAGAGGTGCAGAAAGAGGCACAAAGGTGCAGAAAGAGCAAGAAAAGTGCAGAAAGAAGGAACAGAGGTACAGAAAGAAGTAAGAGAAGTGCAGAAAGAGGCAAGAGAACTGTTGAAAGAAGCAACACAGGTGTAGAAAGAAGCAAGAGAAGTCCAGAAAGAGACAGGTAAGGAGCACAAAGAAGCAAGAGCAGGACACAAAGAACCAACTGAGGTTCAAAAAGAAACAAGGGGGTGCAAAAAAGGTAGGAGGGGTGCACAAAGAGGCATGAGTGGTACAGAAAGAGGCAGTAGGGGTGCATAAAAAAGGAAGAGAAGTGCAGAATAAAGCAACAGAGGTACTGAAGGAGGCGTGAAGGGTACAGAAAGAACAGGAGAGGTGCAGAAAGAGGCAACAGAGGTGCAGAAACAGGCAGGAAGGGTGCAGAAAGAGGGAAAGGGGGTACAGAAAGAGGCACGAGAGGTACAGAAAGAGAAAGGAGGGGTGCAGAAAGAGGCAACAGAGGTGCTGAAAGAGGCACAAAGGGTGCAGAAAGAGGCAATAAAAGTGCAGAAAGAAGCAACAGAGGTGAAGAAAGAGGCATGAGGGGTGCAGAAAGAGGCAGGAGTGGTGCAGCAGGAGGCATGAGGGTGCAGAATGTAGGAAGAAAAGTACAGAAAAAAGCAACAGAGGTGCTGAAAGAGGCAAGTGACATGCGGAAAGAAGCAAGAGCAGTATAGAAAGAGGCAATAGAAGTATATAAAGAAGCAACAGAGGTACAGAAAGAGGCGAGAAGGGTGAAGAAAAGGGAGAGGGAGTTACAGAAAGAAGCAAAAGAGGTGCTCAAAGAGGCAATAGGGATGTAAAAAGAGGCAAGAGCAATGCAGAAAGAAGCAAACGAGGAGGTGCAGAAGGAGGCGATAGGGGTGCAGAAAGAAGAAGAGAACTGCAGAAAGAAGCAACAGAGGTGCTGAAAGAGGCACAAAGGTTGCAGAAAGAGGCAAGAAAAGTGCAGAAAGAAGGAACAGAGATACAGAAAGAGGTAAGAGAAATGCAGAAAGAGGCAAGAGAACTGTTGAAAGAAGCAACACAGGTGCACAAAGAACCAACAGAGGTTCAAAAAGAGGCAAGAGGGGTGTAGAAAAAGGTAGGAGGGGTGCAGAAAGAGGCAAGAGGGGTACAGAAAGATACAGTAGGGGTGCAGAAAGAAAGAAGAGAAGTGCAGAAAGAAGCAACAGAGGTGCTGAAAGAGGCGCAAAGGGTGCAGAAAGAGCTAGAGAAGAACAGAAAGAGGCAACAGAGTTGCAGAAACAGGCAGGAAAGGTACAGAAAGAGAGAAAAGGGGTGAAGAAAGAGGCAATAGAGGTGCAGAAAGAGGCAATAGAAGTGCAGAAATAGGAAACAGAGGTAAAGAGGCCTGAGGGGTGCAGAAAGAAGCAAGAGTGGTACAGAAAGAACCAAGAGAAGTGAAGAAAGAAGCAACAGGGATGCAGCAGGGGGCATGAGGGTGCAGAATGTAGGAAGAAAAGTACAGAAAGAAGCTACAGAGGTGCTGAAAGAGGCACAAAGGGTGCAGAATATAGGAAGAAAAGTACAGAAAGAAGCAACAGAGGTGCTGAAAGAGACGCAAAGTTTGCAGAAAGAACAAGAGAAGAGCAGAAAGAGCCACGAAGGGTGCAGTAAGAGACAAGACAGTTGAAGAAAAAAGGGACAGAGGTACAGAAAGAGGCAAAAGGGTTGCAGAAAGAGGCATGAGAAGTGCAGAAAGAGGCAACAGATGTACAAAAAGAGGCAAGAGAAGTCAAAGTCAAAGTCAGATAATTTATATAGCGCGCTACATACCCAGAGGGTCTCAGGTGCTTGAGGAAGGGTGGAGACTTACTTGTCGAATATCCAGGTTTTAAGTTGCTTTCTGAATGCTCAGTGGTTTTGAGTGAGGCGAAGGTGAATGGGAAGTGAGTTCCAGGTTTTAGCCGCCAGGTAGGAGAAGAATCTTCCTACCATGGTGGTTTTGTTGATGGGAGGAACAGCAGCAAGGGCTTGGTTGGAAGAGCGTAGCTGGCGGGAGGGGGTGTAGAAGGAAAGTCACGTGTTGAGGCATTCAGGTCCAAGTTCGTAAAGTGCTTTGTGTGCGTGGGTGAGGAGGCGGAAAGTTATCCTCTTATTGACAGGGAGCCAGTGGAGGTTTTTCAGGTGACCAGAAATGTGGTCTTTACGCGGGATGTCTAGTATGAGTCTGGCTGATGCGTTCTGGATGCGGGCAGAAATAGGTAGGAAAGGTGCAGAAAGAGGGAACAGGGGTGCAGAAAGAGGCAAGAGAGGTGCAGAAAGAGAAACGAGGGGTGCTGAAAGAGGCACTAAGGAAGCAGAAAGAAACACAACAGGTGAAGAAAGAACAGAGGTACAGAAAGAGGTAAAAGTGGTGCAGAAAGGGAAGAGAGGTGCAGAAAGAGGCAAGAGAGTTGCACAAAAAGGGAAGAGGTGTGCAGAAACAGGCAAAAGGGATAAAGAAAGAAGCAAATGAGGTGCAGAAAGAGGCAACAGACGTGCAGAAAGAGGGAAGAGAGGTGCAAAAAGTACAAGCAATTTGCAGAAAGAGGCAAGAGATGCACAGAAAAAGAAAGAAATGTGCAGAAAGAAGCAACAGAAATACAGAAAAAGGCATGAGAGGCGCAGAAGGAATCAAGAGCGGTTTTCACACCATTTGTACCAATTTAACACCCAAATTTAGCAAGGAAAAACAGATGACCATTCTAGGTTTGCAAAGGGCCTTCTACCACACGGTAACACTTGTGGCTGTATTTTTGGTAACAATTGAGCCGTTCAAGCTAGACACAAGGCTTTTTTTTGTTCAAATCTGCAGAGTAGGGAGCAGATGATGAATTATGTGGCTAATGCAGAAAATGTATAATTGTGCGAAAGTTAGTTCAGCTAAACAGTCACATAATTCCAGTGGCCCTGCTCATACTTCTGACTAGGTCCACAAGTGCTCCTCAGTGATGTCTTCTTTTTTTGTGTTCATAGTTGAGCTTCTATGGAAAGGAGGAAGACTAAACCGGAGGTTACCACTCCACAACACAGACTAACATACCACATAATTACTCTCCATAAAAAATAATCCCACTCTATACAATTACTATACACTAAATACCAAATACTTTCTATCCACATAATTTCACTGCACAACATACCACATAATTCCAGTACACACAACGTACATCTACTCCACTCCAAAAAACATGGGTAAAAAAGTTTGCATTTACAAAGCCAATAGATCTAATTCCTGCAATTGCCAAACCTATTACTTTTTTTTTTTTTACAGTTTCATATAGCGCAAACTTGACCCGGTATTGGGTATCAGAGCACTTTACATAGAACCAGTTGTGTTACATGAGGACACATTCATTATTTTTGTTAGGCATCACAGGATGTTCAGCGTCATTGCCAAGACTCAAACCTGCTTCCCCAGATTTGAGGTCGACCGCCCTAGCCGTTAGCCTCCGAAGACGTCTCAGCAATACCACTCTGTGGGATGTACTAGAAGTAACAAGAGGGATAGTTGGCCCCCTAGGACATCCTTGGGGGGCCAACTACCCCTCCAATTACCTCCAGTAAGTCCCACACAGCAGGATTGCTAAATTCTTATAGCAGGCCATGCCCCCTTTGCCCACCACTCTGCAAATGCACTCCCTGGCATGCTTTTGAATGGGAATTGAAGTCCTCTTCAATGGTGGGGGTACTTTAGGTGTAAACTAGATTACCTCTTACCTCCAGAGAGGGGAACAAAGGCCACATCCCCTTTCCCCACCACTCTGCAAATGCACCTCCGATGCATTCTCAGTTGGTGAATTAAGTCCCCTTGAATATTGAGGGTCCCTGGGGCCCACCAGGTACCTCCAGTAAGTTCCACACACTTGGATTGCTGAGAGTGGTCCAAGGCCACACACCCTTTTTACACCACTCTGCAAACGCTGCTCCTGGTGCACTGCTGCTCGGGGGATGAAGTCCACTTGTGTCCTGAGTTCCTCAGGACACAAGAGGACTTCATCGCTACACCAGCAGTTTGCCAAGACGTGTGTTTGCTGAGTGGTGTAAAAAGAGGCGTGGCCTCTAACCACCTCTCTGCAATCCAGCTGTGTGGCGCGTACTGGAGGTAACTGGTGGGCTAGTTGGCCCCCAGGGACTTAATTCCCCAACTTAGAATGTAGCAGGGGGCGTGTTTGCAGAGTCATGCAGGGAGGGGACGGGGCCTCCGGTGAGTTGCTGTTTAAAAAAAAAAAACTGGGAAGGGGAACCCGGGATTCTCCTTCCCTCTGCCACTTTTTGCCCCGGGGACCCATCCCCTGGAGCCTGGCCAATATTTTTTGGGGAGGGGGGCAGCCAATTAGGGCTCCGGTGCCCCATTCCCACAGGACCGCCTTTCTATTAAAATAAAATAATTAAAAACTTTTTAATTAACCGAGAGAGGGGCCGCATGGCCCTGGGGGACTCCATCCCCCGGGGCCGGCCCTTTGCATTGGTCGACCGTGGGGGGAACCCCAATGCCCCCATGGTGCCAGCCGGCTCCCCGCCTCCTGCGGGAGC